>NC_135481.1:42872169-44324901 GCF_052094955.1 Ictidomys tridecemlineatus
GAGCCATTAATGAGGGTGCATAGTCCACCTTTATAAAGCAGAAGTAGAAAATTAAAACTGTCAAGATGTGCAAGCAGTTGATATTCCAATATTTTGTCAACAATGAAGATTAAGTCAATTTTAATCAACCACAGCAAGCATCATTCATTAAAATCTTTCCCACCCTTGGTGGCTTCCATTATAATAAAATTATAACAAGTATGATCTGTGCTGTTGAAAAGAATAAACAGGTCGTATTTATTGAATATAACATTGGAACAAAATGGATGGAAAAATTAGTACATAGTATTTATCTAAAATAGTGAAATAGGTTTTTCTCACCTCTCAATTTTTTTTTTGTTGTTAAGCCAATATTATTTTTTATTCTAGTCATCCCTTTTTCTACCCACTTGTCTAAATTTACATTATTTTGGACAAAATTTAAAATTAAAAACTCTCTGTTCCATAGTAATTTTTCAAAAAATGAATCAAATTGATCTTAGTAATTAAAACTATGGAGTTTACTGATTTTATCTTTAATGAGAAATGAAATTTTGGTATAAGTTCCTAACATAAAATATTTTATTTGTCAAAAGAAAAATAACTATATCACAGAAACATCAATAATAACATACAACAATAATATCTGCAAATATAAGATCACCATCCTTAGGCCTATCTGAAATGTTCCTTATCAATTTATTTAATATAGACCCTAGCAAGTTAACTTTTTTAAAAATAAGGATCAAACACAAAACAAAAAGTACTCAGTTGAATGGACATTTTAATTAATAAAAACTACATCTACTCTTTTGTAAAAGTATTGTTTTCTGTTTCGCAAATGTTTCATTAGACATGATTTAATTTCACCAGAAAATAGGTATTTTTAAAAAATTTTTTTTAGTTGTAGATGGACACTACCTTTATTTTGTTTATTTATTTTTATGTGGTGCTGAGGATCAAACCCAGTGCCTCACACGTGTGAGGCAAGTGTTCTACGCTGAGCCACAACCCCAGCACAGAAAATAGGTAGTTTTTAAGAGCAATAGTGCTTCCCTAAAACAAGTCTTTTAATCTTAGGGATAAGACAGCAAATGTTCCTCATATATTATCACCATGAATTTTTCCTGACAGGTTTTCAAGTCCTGTATTCATACCAAAATTTTATCTTGATTTAGTAACTAGACAAAAAGGCTAGCTTCATTTGTATGAACAGTTTTTTCAAATATGTATGTACTTGGATGCCCTTAAATTCCCCAAGTAGAAAAAAATGCTTTCCATGAAGCTGCTTATTCCTAGTAACCCACATCAGAGCTGACACATGAAAAATGGTGAAATTACTGAAGGTAGTCCAGCCTGAATAAGGACTACCTTATTAGTTCAGGTACTTGCATCTCCCTAATTTTCATATTAATCATGTGTCCATCTCTCTCTGAAATAGGGCCATCATGCTTCATGTCAGAATTTAGCATGTAAGTAAAATTCATAGTGCTTCAAATCTAACTTGAAAATATTTGTGTGGGGAGAACAGAATGACTGATCTTATTAGCACTAACAAAGAGATTTCCTAAAATGTTCATTTTTATCCTTGGAATAGGAAAGGTAGTATTAATACATTTATAAGATCAATGACAGCCACCTATAACCCTTACCCCCCAAATCAACAATGTAGTGCTTTTATCTAAGGGAGTTGCTGTGCACTGTAATGTATCAATGTTATATAGTTCTCATCAATTTTTAGTTTCCACTGATTAAATATATATTGACTCATAAAGTATTACCATCATATCAGTTGTCACCAGATGCAAACATATGTCATTTAAGTATTAACTATCATATAAAAATGGCAGCTTAGTTGTTTAGATGCTATAATCTGGTACAGGTCATTCCCAGAAACCTCATAGAAAGTGCTATTCTCTTTTTATTCATCTGCAGCCAGAAATAAAAAAATCCTTCAATAATTTTTGGCTATATATCTCTATACATTCATGGTAAATAATAGATATATTGATGTAGGAGAACATGTTCTGGTGCATTTAATTTTTTCCATATTGTTAGAAGATGGAAGTTGAGGTCCGCTAAATAAGTTAAGCTCAACAGAACTATCCACTAAAAATTCAAATGAATATAAATTGCTACTATATAAAACTTTATGTCATCAACATCATTATCTATAAAAATAAGTTTCATATTTGCATCACTTTCTTTCTAAATGCTTTATCTGGAATGGTGTTAGCTTACTCTTTCTTTTCACAAAAGACAATCACTAAACATCTAATTATAGCTCAGATACCTCAAGTTATTATAGTATCAACCTGTAACAAACAAGTCTGGAGACACTTAAAGAGCACCCTGCTTCAGAAACAGAAAAAAAAATGAATAAAATACATGTTTTGCAAGGAGAAGAAAAATTCATTCTACATGTTAACTATCCTATCAGATTGTGTAGACATTGCCTAGACTATTAAAACCTTCTAGTTACTGATAGGCAATTGCTCATTTGCTGACTGCAGCGGAGTACAGCAGACAGAAGCTGTGAGGGAAGCCATCCTTCCTTGCTAATATAACATGTAGAACTTGCTGCTACTGCAACACTTAATGCTTATAGTATGGGGTCATCTTTAATGCAAACACACATTTTCTGCCTTGCTTCTATGTTTTCCATTATAATGCAACACAAAAACAGTGTACATTTCATTCCATCCCTATGAGGTTTGCATAAGCCTTTCCAAGTCAGACTAAATATTGTATTGCTCTTATTACAGTGGATAAATATTTTAGAGTTTAGGAATTAAATATTTTATTTTTTGGTTTGCTCTCTGCAACTATTATGAACTTTTTATAGCTTCTTCATTCACAAGAAATCTTTAGGGCTTCCTTTTTTAAATGTAAGGCTGTTAGTTGTTTCCCCAAACAGAAGCAGATCAGAGTTAACAAATAAGTTCAATAAATCATTTTATACTGGTGTTAATAAGAATATTATGTTTCTTCTTAGAAAGAGACTTTTCTAGAAGGCATGCAATAATAAAGGTTTGCAAACAAAAAAAAATGTATCAAGTAAATGTTACATTTTTAAGTATACAATTTCTCTCTTCATTTTTACAATAGTTAGCATAGATTTTCTTGGCATACATCTCTTTACTTGACACAGGTATTTCTCACACTAAATTAAGACAACATATCCTAAGAAGAGCATGTCCTGAGATGCTTGGTTTAAGTTTTCCACAAAATAAGAAACTAAGAAGCTGTTTATACATTTGCTTTAAAAGAGGCAGACTAATTATGTCAACTGATTTATTAACACATGAAGTTCTTTGTCCAATTATTAAAAGTACAAAGAGACCAGGGAACAATTTAAATGTCTAATATACCTCAAAAATCTTTTTTAAGGTTAATTATAATTCTAAGCAAACTACTTCAGATAGGCCCCTTAGGTTTTATGCAAGTTTAAATAAAATCATAACAATAATATTACCTCATTGGCCAGCTCAAGGAGCACTGGGGCAGCTCCATTTTTCACCACTCCATTCAGGTACCTAGACAAGACAAAGCCAAGTGATAATGCAGTGACGAGAAAAGGCCAGTATAGACTTGTCAGTATCCCCTGTGTGTACACGTTTCTCCTGGGCAAATGCCATGTTCAACTCTTGTTAAAGTATGCTACTGTCATAGAAAAGCACTAAAGAGAAAAGGATAACAAAAACAACTTACTTCAAAACTAACTAACTAACTGAAGTAGGGCTAGGAAGTATGAGCACATCAGTCTCCCTTGTTTACACCTTTTATAATGTCAAAGTGAACAAAGAGGTTATTTCTAAAGAACTTTCCATATCATTCTGACTTTGTCCATACAACAGACAACTGTCAAATGGAAAGAAAACAAGTGACTCTCATAATTTGAAGAAAGCATACATGTACTCATCTCACCTTTTTCTTTACCTCTGCATCAGAGGGCTGTTGATACCTTATCAAGAAAAGAAGGGAACAGCCTTGTCACCAGTAGGCAAGCACACCTTTGATAGGCAACACAACCACCAACTTATCTGCCCTGGATTTCTCTGACAGCCTCCAGCTCTCATCAACACATAACTTTACCATAAACGAAAAACAAAAACAAAATTCCCCAAATCCATCCAACACAAGGAAGACAGGGTGAATTTTTCAAAACAAAAATTTGAACATGCTATTCTCCTCTTTCAAATATTTTGAAGGTCCTATGCTAAATCTCAAGATTAAATTATTACTACTTAACAGCTCTATGATAGGTTCTTCATAATCTATCTACTCCATTCTGCTAGCTTCATCTCTAGTCACTGTCCCCTACTCTTACTCATCACCTGGATAAGTTAGGAATCAGCCCAGATGTCACCTTCTTCAATCTAACACTATTCAAGTGTAACGTCATGCCCTGCACAGGCAACTGAGCGGGAGCCTGTACATATCCCCATCATATATTATAGCACTGCATTCTCCTAGTTGCAGTCATCCACCCTGATCCTCAAAGGACGTATTCCAAGACATGGTGCCTCAAATCATGGATAATACCAAACCCTAAATATACTGTTTTTCCCTAGACATACATACATATCATAAAATTTAATCTACAAATTAGGCACTCTAAGAGATTAACAATAACAAAACAGAACAATTATAATAAAATACGATAATGAAAGTTATGTAAATGTGATATTTCTCAAAATCTTATTTAACTATACTCATCTCATCACATAAGCATCAAAAGAAGGGTAAGATTTATGACACAGGTATTGTTACACAGTGTGAAGCTATTACCAATCTTCAGATACTAAGTCATAAGAAATATCATCAAGCCATATGCCAGATGACCACAGGTTAAATGACACCATGGATAACAAAACTCTGGATAAGGTGGGACTTGGGAGAATTGTCTACGTAAACTCATCACTCACTGTAACGAAGATGTGGTAAAAGCAATTTTTTGAAGATAGGAAGAATGTCAGGGTTATTATAACTTTAAAATAATTCTAACAAATCCAATTTCCACATAATGGGACCCTTCTTGAACATATTATTTAGTAAACTAACTAGGAAATAAGAACTTTTAGATGCAACAAGAAAAAATAACAAAGACAAGTGCAATTTAGAGGATGATCTCTGAGAAATAAGTCAGCTAAGAACCACAATTGACATGAACATTTCCAGTGTAGGATAGGCCTGCTCAGGCAACAACCAATCAGCTCAGTCAAGTCACCAGCTAATCATGTTTGTAACCCCAGAAGTGCATACTAATTAAGGATTCCGATTCTGTCTGGGCCAGGATATTTAATCCTAAACCCATATTAAGATATCTTTACAATTTTCTATTAAACATCCATGTATCCCACAAGTATTTTTGAGAGCTATGGGTTGGGCCTTAGTCCAAGTTCTGAAGAAGCATCAAGGAATAAAACAGCACTTGTTCCACCTCCATAGAGATATTATAGTGGCGAGACACTCAATAAAAACAAGGAGGAACAAATATAAAACATATATGTTATGATAAAATTTAGACTTACATGGGTTAGTCACGAAGACCCTCAATAAGAGAGGCACTTGGGTGTCTCTTCTACATGAGATGAAGGTACATGTTTCCAGGGCTTCCTGGACATAGTACGAGAGAATAGCTAGATGCCAGACCACTTCTTGTGCCAAGGAACTACT
The DNA here is from genome assembly GCF_052094955.1 of Ictidomys tridecemlineatus. Classification (NCBI taxonomy): domain Eukaryota; kingdom Metazoa; phylum Chordata; class Mammalia; order Rodentia; family Sciuridae; genus Ictidomys; species Ictidomys tridecemlineatus. The sequence goes on from NC_135481.1 coordinate 42,877,828, forward strand.
GTTTAGAATAAAAATTACATGATTTCACATCAATCTTTATCCTGGTAATAAACAATGGAAACCTCCACCAAGTTTAAAGAAACAGGACATGGTCAGGCAATAATAGTAATCCCCTATATTTACATAGTCTGAATAACATCTGAAGGTTGTTATTACACTAGAAATTATGTGGCTGGCCATAGCTTCTCAGTTGTTCAAATTAAGAAAATTAATTCCAGTGCACTGATGAAACCTATCCAGGCTCTAATGGCAGCAGTACAGCTCAGAAAGGGAACCCTGACCCCTGGCCCAGGGCCTAGTGGGAGTGCCTTCATATGAAAACAGTAAACTTACTTCTTAATGAATTTATGCCCCATTTGTTTCCCAACTATATCCTACCACACTTCAGAAATGCTTCGGGGATGGGAGGGAGTAATTACATTTAACTTGAGGTTCATTTTGTTCTTTGTGAAAACTTAATTGTGGTTCCATATGAAAGCAAAAGATTAGGCTATATTCAGATTTTCATCTATGCACTCAAAGAAATATACTGAAGTATCCAAAATATTCAATAGAGACATAATCAAAAATTGTAGAGCCGGGGTAGTGGTACGTGCCTGTAGACCCAGCTACATAGGAGGCTGAGGCAGGAGGATCATTTAAACCCATGAATTAGAGAATAATTGAGTAACACAACAAGATCCTATTTCTAAGAAAGAAAAAAGAAAAGAAAAGATGCTATCATTCTCTGAATTATCACAGATGTGCAAACTTACAGCATTGTACTTCTGACACTGGCATAATGGTCTGCTTTTCTCTCCAACTAGACAGGAAGCTCCTTGGAGTATGACCTCACAAATATCCAACAGATCCCTAGCAAAGACCTGTGTGGCGAAGAGGATATGAGGAGATCATCCTGAACAATACATTAGGTAATCTGGGCTCCATTCCTAAGGCCAATTTGTCAATTAAAACTACTTCACTTAGAAGCCACACCTCATCCTTTAGTTCTGCCATGGGGGGGGGGGACCAACAAATATATAGCCTATGGGTGAAGTCATCCTGAGAAGATGACTGAGAAGATCCTTAGAGAAGACCTACTTTATGTTTTTTGGCTGTGAAAGATCCATTAGCATCTAAAACTAAATAATATATACTTATTTTAAATATAACATAAAGTCATTTGATCTTTAATATTTTCATAATAAATCTAATGGCAAAACTTCAAAAACCTACCTAAATTATCATGGTAGGCTTACACCTAAACAGTATCTTTGCTGAATTTACCTCTAAAATCTCCATAACCCATCTCCACTGCTATTGCTGCCAGTCTCTCTCCCCCAAACTATACCAAGAGCTAGCGTAGGAGGCTTCCCTGCTTGCAGCTCACCCAACCATCTATCCTGTTTATAATGCCACAGAACTTCCTTCCCTGAATAAAAACATGTATAGTCTACTCCTTGCTTAAAATCTACCACTGGGTTCATACTGCCTATTTTAAAGAAAAAAAATACTACTCCTTTGAACAAGATCCTCAGTACCTGCCTGTATTCCCAGGCTATTTTGCCATTCTCCATTTGTTCTCTAGACTCTACCTCAAAAACATCATAGCTCTGCTACTGAAGGCCTTCTCTCAACATGGAAAGCTCTCCCCTTCTCAACAAACTTGTAAAGGTGAGCCTTTTATTCCTAGACTGTACACATTCATGCTACATGAATGCACACCTCAAATGGATAACTTCTCTTACCACATTTTACATATTTAGGTACACAGCTGCTTTCCCACTAAATGGAAAAGTTGAAGGTGGGTACTGTGTTAGTCACATTTTATAGTCAGTTTCTAGCATGTGCATAGGATACAGTGCAAACACAGTAATGGTGCTAACTGAAAAAAAAGTATAAATTTTCAGAATCATCTTATCATGTATTGTCAATATCATAATTGAACTACCCTTTTCTCCGTGTGAACATCTGAATAAAATTCAATTGATCTGATTCTCTTAAGCTACTGAAGGTAGCCCCTTAGTCAATGTGTCTTGGGAGAAGGAAGGAGATGAGACATAGTATTTCTGACCTTCACTACTGATGAGGACTTGCAAATCTAACCAATTATGTTTGTGCACATAAATCCATGTGCACCAGGTTAGATGAAACTAGATAAATTTTATCAAAAATGTTTCCTCTTTGGAAATAAAATGACATTAGTATAATGTGAAAGATCAGAGAATTGTTTTCAAACACAATACTTCAGCTCTCTATAAATACACAACATGGAGAACTGAGGAAATTTCCTCAGTAATTCAAAACGTTTTCTTCTGCTATCTGGATCCTATGAAGTTTCAGTTAATCATGACTCAATCACATGAAATGCATCCTTTGAATTTGTAGTTAGTATTATCTCAATACTACCAAGAATACAAAAACACAAATTTCTCTTATACTGTGAGTAGGAATATAACCAGTATATTCCTAGACAGTATTTGGCAACATATAATGATTTTTTCAAGCATTCACATTGTTTGCACCAGTAAGTATATACAAAGACAGTGCCTCACACATGCAAGGAAAGCACTTTACCACTGAGCCTCAGCCCCAGCCCCAATATACAAAGACATAAAAAAATGAATCCAAAATGTAGACTCATGAATCAAGATGTTTATCACAGTATTATCTACAATATCAAAAATATTGAAAACATAAATGTTCAATGGAGGAATAGCTCAGTATCTTTTGATACTTTCATATGACAAAGTAAGGCAACCAATAAAATAAGAAGCTTTTTACAAAATACTATCATTTACATTTTTCTGAGTATACAATTCAGAATTCATAATTGCATGTACATTATGACTTAAGTATGACCATCTATATAAAAAATAGATTGAGGTGCTGGGGTTGTGACTCAGCGGTACAGTGCTTGCCTAGCACGGGTGAGGCGCTAGGTTTGTGCCTCAGCACCACATAAAAAAATTATAAAAAATAAAGAATAAATAAAAATGAAGGTATTGTGTCCACCTACAACTAAAAAAAATATATTTAAAAAATGAGTTGACAAAAAACTGGAATGAAATTTTAACCAACAGTTATCTCTGAATGGCACAAGTATGCATACTCATTTGTTCTTTTTTTAATACCATCACAAAGATGCTTAATTTTTCTAATGGGGAGTATTAATTTATAAAGCAAAAAATTAATCTGTCACTAACATTTTCAAACTGCTTAAATATGCTTTCATTCAACAGTTTGCCTTTATTATAATCAGCTGGAAAACAAACAAAAACCTCTCAAGACCAATTTATCTTAGTGAAAACAGGGACATTGGGCCTGCACATTTAGAACAAGAGGCTTGTGAGGTCAATCTATCCAAAAGGTAACAACATGCTTATCCTCGGTCACAAAGTGCAGAACAGAAGTATGGAAGGAAACTAGTGATAAGGTAAGAAACTGGTCAGACTGCTTTCTTCTGAATCTGTTCATTACAGCATAACTTCATGTTTTTGTTTCAAATGCTCTAGGTCCTCAGAATACAGAAATAAATTTCTATATTCTCATTACTACTCACTCAACCATTCATTACTGAGTGACAATGTGAAAAATGTCTGTCTCTGGCCTAAACTACCCAGATAATCCAAAATGTATTTTCATACTTCCATTCTTAAAATGTTTTTTAATGAAACTAATATTTTAAAAAGTAGCAGAGATATTAGAATCTAATTTAAAAAAAAAAACAAAAAACATCTTTTTACAATGAGGCAAGTGACAAAGGGTGGCCCCACCACCTGATAATGGGCTTGCAAATTTCTAAGAAAAGAGTAGACTTTCCTCTAAAATGCTCTTTTTTCCTCAGCTTGTGTTTCAAGGTTTTAAATCTGGACATCAAAGTATGCTTTTCTATGACAGCCTAGCACTAGAAGGTTTACAAACAAGAATGTATTTTTTTTTTGCATGTAAAAAATGGCTTTTCAATCTTTCTTTGGAGAGTATGAATGCCACAGCTTTCACAGGACTTTATGGGCAGTCTTAATTTTATAATATAAGATCAAGGTTATGACTGAAATTTAAATGTTATAAGGTAGTTGTGACTTTTGAATAACTTACTTAAAACTTTACAAAGACTGTTCAGAGAAGAACTCTCCTAGACACAAGTGTGTGGAATAGAGTAGAAGAAGCATATGTATAATATGCTTTAATAGATTGAGCTACTCAAAATAAAGAAAACATTTTATCAAGTGGCTGAGTGAATACTTTTTTAAAAAAAATTTAATTTCAATAACTTCTCTGTTCAATATCTATACCTCAGTTCTTAAAAATGACTACAGAAATATGGCACCAACTTTATCCACATATTTATTTCATTCATAAAATTTTTGTGCATAAAAATCATTCATCTGAAATCAGTGGTGTCACTCTCAAACAGAAAAGGTTGATCTGTCAATCTGAGTATAATAATTTAAGAGCATATTTCAAACAATTTTCCTTTCCAATATGCCCTTGAAATATTTAAGAAACCAACCATTTCTAATGCAAACCTTTAGTGTTATAAATTATTAAGTCATATTATAATAACAGTACAAATTTTAGAAATTAAAAAAAAATCAGTTATTTAAGATTCTGTTTGTTTCAGAACAAGAGACTGAAAAGTATTTATAATAAGTAATGCTACAATTAAAATAGCTTCTGGATACCATGTTGTTGATTTGATGCCCAAGATTTTCTTTTAAAATATAAAACCCTCTTTAAAATGTGACAATCATACAATACGATGTATTTCCACATGTCTTTAGTTGATATAGCTTTCCTATTTTGTAAAGTGGCTAACATAATACCTATGACGCAAAACACAGGTACATCAAAATTCAATCATATTCTTTTGACTTGCTAATCTAAATAAGAAATAAAAATTGGTTTCAGAATTTTCATATAAACATATAGATGTATGCATATATGGACATACACATTTAGACAGATATGCACTTATTGTAAGTTTCAAGAACTGAGATTCAATAATATTTTAACTACCTAGTATTGTACACATACACCATAAGACAGCATCACCATATTCTTAGGTCTACAATTGAAAACTCATTCAAAAATACACCAAAAGTCTTAAATACAGATTCGAAACAATGTCTTGGGGTATAATAAAGAAAATTAATTTGATAATCTAATTTATTCGTAATTATTATTACAATTAATAGGTACTATGATACCCTCTAGTGGGGCAGGCAGGTCATACCTCTGGTAATAATTTTCAATTGCTTCCGAAGTATGATGTTTGGCATGTGTTCTTTTAATATGTTTCTGAAACAAAACAAAATAAAATCTTTACATTGTGTCACAGAGCAAGTTCAAGAACAATAATGACATATTTCTTGATCTCAATGACTAGCATACAGGGCAAAATGAATAATAGCTTGGGGATTTTGGTGGTGGTAGGACTTTTTTTTCCTTCTACTCTATGAGCCTATGCATTTTAATCTCTATTGCTTGGCTGGGATGTCTTCAGACTGTACCACAAGTTACAGTATATATGTAAAAGCCAACAGGGTCATTGTAATTGAATCTAAATAAGTTTGCTTAGGGCTGCAGAGGGCAAAGAAAAACTTGCTCCCTGTTTCAACCTTTGTATTAATTTTCCCTCAATTCAATTCCATCTAAGTCCTCTGTACTCTAGTTTTACAATCCAATTGCCATTTTTAACCAGGAAGAACATTGCTTAAAAACAACTTATTTGAAAACTACAAAAAGTAATTCCATAGAGACTTGCCACTTGACTGACACCTGTCATCTCATGATAAATGACTCCATTTTCTGCCTCTCTTGCCTTCTGCCACTCCAGCAATGGTCATTTATCATCATCTCTGTCAGCAATGGAAAGCAGCACTGACAGTGCAAGTCAGCAAACATTTAGCACATGGAACCACGCAACACAGGGAAATTATTATTGTCAGAATAATAATGGTTTAGCATAATTTATTACAGGTCCACCAAATAAGCAAAGGCTAGATGTTATTAGACAGATGGATGGGTAGGCTTGGCAGGCCTCCACTGAGACGCAGGCGGTGCTTGATGTGGAAAGGAGAACATCCTCCAACCCAATCAGAGAGCTGGCAGTTCAATTACAAAGAAATAAAGGGACATTCATCATTCAATTAGGCACCTGTCAACCCTCACAAAGGAGAAAACTTCTAACCTGGTACTCCTGGGAGAAGATGCTCAGCAGAGTGGCCTGCGATTGACTGGAACAAATAAAAGAAGGACAAAGTTAATTACTGGAGTGCACGGCAAAGAAACAAAAGAGAAAGGAGCTTCAAAGGTAGGCCTGCTGCCCTGTAATCTAACAGAACACGAAAACAAGTGTGGAAAAGTTGTTCCAGATGAACACCTCAAACAAAGGCTTCCTGCTGCTAGGTCAAGGAGAGAGAAAAGGGAAAGGGAAAGATATGAATGGTCTCAAAGCAAGTATCATATTATTTGGATTTTTTTAAACTTTGGAATGATTGTAAATCATATCTGTAGTATACAATGGTGTTAAAAGGGACCACAAGAAAACAAGACTTATTTCCATAAACAAATGACACAGTCCAATCCTATAAAAGTAGAGAGAACATGTAGCTCATTCATTGGCAACATTCTGAAATTTATTTTGTTAGCAGATAGGTAATCTTTTCCACAGCTTCCCTAGATTCAGGGGTAAAACCTTTAGTCTTTATTAGAGGTAGCAAAGAGAACACTGGAGTTTTCCCACTGATTCTAGTGTGCTTTGAAAATAGAAACTTTCACAGTAGGAAGCAAAGGTCCTTGGAAGTGCATCATTCCAAAGACTGCTATAAGCCTTACTTTACTCATGTAAAATTCCATGCAGCGTCAACACTTGGCAATGAAGCTACCTGGAAAGCATTCTTCCCGAGTGGGGATTTTCCTCTTGAAATTGTTAACATTTAGAAATGGAATGAAATTTTTCTTTCTACAAAAAGCAATCATACCCTACTCCTATTCTTTTTGATTGTCCTCAGTAGATATACTAACTTTATCTTACCTTGAAATGGATTATTACTGATTTATTTTCCTATTAAATGCTAATTCAAGTGACTATACTTTAAATAATTTAACTCACAGTATGCCAAAGCTCTGTGAATAATTAAAAATTTTCTATTCATGAATGAAATAGAATGAATGTGTCTCTTAGGCACATCAGAGGGAAACTGAATAGTGTGAAATAAAAATAGCACCATTCTTGTTTACTCACTGTCACAGCACTGTCATCTTTTGGATGCCATCATAGATTTGACTTCTAACCCTCTCCATCCATACAAAAGTACATAGTTAGGTTTAAAAAGATACCATAAATGTTCACCAAGAAAAACAACAAAAATCAAGTAACTATTTCACTAAGTGAAAAGTATGGAGAAATTAATGAAAACCTTTATAAATTCACTAGAATCTCACTTTTCCAATTTCCTTTTAAAATTGTAAAACACCTTTGAAAAAGCCAATTTTGACATGGAAAAGCTTCCTATTATGCCTGGCTTGTCGGAGCTTAACATGCCAATCACATACCCTGGTCAGTTTTCTGCTGAAACTTTTCTGACAAAAATTATAAAAGCAGGGCCAAATCTTTGTGAACTATTTGATACATTTAAATGATAGACATTTATATGTAATAAATAGATTCCCTCATCACTATATAGCAAAATAGATTTATGTTATTAACCATTTAATGGTTCAGACAGAAGGTCAGTCTTTAGGTTTCAAAATATATAATGGAAATAATGTGTTTGGAATGAATAAACAGGAGGAAACTAAACTGTAAATAGTTTTAAAAAGTGTATTTGTAGATGCCCAGAATGGGAAGACTAAGGGACAACTGGAGAAATAAATTCAATAAAAAACCATTCAAAGTGAAAAGCTAGTCATGAATTAAGAGTATTATATAAATTCAAGATGAGATAATGCCTTTGGCCAGAAAAATTTCTTTAAGCTGCTTAGAATTCAATTCAGTTAAATCCATGGACAGAGCCTATGGAGCAACACAGTTCCTCTGTGACCAACAGGACTTAGAAGATTCCAGCTTATACTATGGAGTAAAAGCTAACTGGAACTAAAATCAGAAAACAACTTACTTAAAACAACAAAAACATAGAACTGGGTCCAGTGCTAAGGAAGCTTCCTTGTACCTATCTGTGCTGATCTTACCGAAGTATAGTTCTGAATAAGTGCCACACCATAAAGAACAGAAAAGGAGTTTGGTGTGATGAACATATTGATAGCAGTGTGTATTGTACTCTCTCCCAGTGTGTCAATGCTAACAAGAAATACCACAGGGAAGGACTGGGCAGGTGTGGAGGGGAACAGAGTCATATGATATAAAATTTACAACCCTCTATGCTTCTGTACTAAATTTTAAAGAAGGGTAAATGAAGGGAGAGAACCAGAGTAAAACAACAATTACACAGCTAGATCAGTGGCAGAGCTGGGAATCAAAACCAGATTCAATTCCAGACCCAAATTCTTAATTCCCATGGCAATCTGCCTTCCCAAGAGGTCCCAGAAATCAGTTCTGTATATCATCAATGCTAACACCACTACTTAAATATTTATGTTACATTATACTCCAAACAACAGTGAAAAATGGGGCAGGTTGCTTTTTGGATAGAAAATTGAAGCCACAGGAGGTCAACTGTTTTGACCAAATTCCATGGCTCTAGACAATATTCTCTTTAAAAATCAAATTTCCGTTTTCCTTTAATTAACTAAATAAAAAATTAATCTTTTTTTGTGCTGAGAGATAAAGGAACTAACTAGAGATCATCATGCTAAGTGAAGTAAGTCTAACTCAAAAGGTTCAGGATTGTAATTTTCTCTTATAAGCAGAAGCTAAAGAGGAAAAAGGAAAACAAAGTTGGGGCTAGATCTCCTAAAAACCAAAGGGAGATCAGTAGAGGAAAGGGACCAAGAGGTGGGAGGTGGGGAGGGAGTAGGGAAATGCTGTGGAGTTTTACTGGCCAAATTATACTGTTATATCATGTGCATGTATAAATATGTAACAACAATCCCATCAATATGCATAACTATAATGCACTAATAAAAAATATGGGGAAAAAAGATAAAAGAATATTGACTGCTGGAAATAGTTTAAAAGAGTGTTGGGTAATTTCTATCATTCTTCCTGCAGCTAAGGCATTTTTAAGGCATATTTTAACTATTAAAGTCTTGTTCTCTGTATATGTGTCTTTGACTCAAATGTTACTTACTGCATATAGAGCAGTATTAAATCCTTACGTAAACAGAGCAAGTCTAAGTAACCCAATCTTTCATATAGAAGACAATTTCCTCTATAAGTTTAATTTTTATAAAACAACATTTAATGAAGGGATTTTTAGTTACAAAATAGAACAAATTTCATGTAAAATCTTGATGTCCACAGTCAGTATTCATTCTAGTTCTATAACCTTTGTTTTTTTCTCTTTGCTAGATGATTTTGAATTTGTGTGTATGTGTGTGCATTAGTACACACACATTAAAAACTGTGAGTGGTTTAAACGTATCTTTTTCTGTAACATGCCTTTATCTTAGGCTAACACTTATCTGTGCCATTAAATATTCCTCTTTTTAAGTTATTTTTATTGTGAATAAAACATATATTCCCCTGCTGCCCCGCCAAGAAAAACCACACGTGGAACAAATATGTAGCACAACAAATTAATATTTAAAAAAAAGAGAAACATGCAACCATTTAGATCAACAAACAACCCTGCCAACACCCCCCAAAATACCCTTGCAATTACCATCTCTTTCCTCTTACAAATGAACTGATTCTTCTGATCTTTCCTTGCTTCTCCTTATAGTTTTACCACTCAAATATGTATCCCTAGGTAATGCAGGTTAGTTTTGCCTGCTGACACACTTTACATGAAGTTCATGAGACAGTATGTACTCTTTTACATCCAGCCTCTTTCATTCAATATATCTCTGAGAATCATCCATGCTAACATAAACATGGTCGACTCATTAACATTGCTATGTAGTACCTTCTACTGCATGTACAACACTGCTGCTGTGAACTCACTCTTGTGTGAGTCTCTTGGTGCACATCTGCACAAATTTCTACTGAATATAAACACAGAGTAGAATCCAGGGTCGTCTGACATGCAAATCTCCAACTTTAATAGATACTGTTGAACAATCTTTCCAGCGGTTATAGCAATATTAAACTCCCACTAATGGTATAGGAGAGTTTCTATTGCTACACATTTATCATCCCACTCCCTTCCAGTTCATAGTTTGCATTTTCCTTTTCTTTGTGGTGCCTTTTGAAGAGTCAAAGTTTTTAATTTTGATGAAGTCTAACATTATTTTTAATATTTTCTGTGTCTCGTGTAAAAAATTTTGGCCTACTCACACTCCAGATATTTTCATTTAGAAGATTAATAGTGTTGGATTTTACATTTAATTCTTTGATCTACCTGGAATTAATTTTGTGTTGAGATATGTTAGTTTCTTTTTATTTTTTTCATGCAAATACACAATTGACTACACAACTTGCTTCTGAGTAAACCAAATTACTGACAGTCTATTTGAGGACTTTCTAATTTGTTCCACCTATTTCTGTGTTTATCTTTTCATGGATACTCAACTGTTTTGATTACTGCAACAAAACCATGTACATTTAATGTAAGTATTGCTATATCCACGTTTAACTCTACCTATTATATATAACTGTTCTCTACTTTCTCATATTCTTTTCAATCGATTTAACACTTATTCACTAACTTTCCTCATGCAACTTAGAAGCTATGCAGCCTTTTACTATTCTTTTAATGATTATCCTAGATAACTGCATCCCCAATTTTAAATGGTCAGGAATTGTGCCTTAAATATAAATACATTAAAACACAGTCTATAGTTCTCCCTCTTCACATACAGAACATTGTTTTAATCTTGCTTATGTCTTAGATTCCCCCAAGAACAATATCGTTTTTATATAGTCTCTGCTCGTTAAGATTTACCTACATATGTTTCATTTCATGCTCCTCATTCTTTTCTCCTCCATTCTTCTGTCTGAAATCACTTTCTTTTAAAAATTTTATCAGTGATGTCAAGTAACAAATTGTGGCTACTTTTTAAATCACTACCTTATTCCTTTATCTAGTTTTAAGATTTTATCTCTGGTTTTCAGTTTTAACTGTAAAATTCTTTTTTCTTTTTTTTTTTTTTTTTGGATACGGCTGGTTGAACTCATAAGCACTTGACCACTGAGCCACATCCCCAGCCCTATTTTGTATTTTTATTTAGAGACAGGGTCTCACTGAGTTGCTTAGCACCTTGCTTTGGCTGATGCTGGCTTGAACTCACAATCCTCCTGCCTCAGGCTCCCGAGCTTCTGGGATTACAGGCATGTGCCACCATGCCCAACTTAACTGTAAAATTCTGTTTAGAATTTGCTGGACTTAAATATATGGATGGTTATCACTTGTCATTTTAGGATTATGTTCAATCATAATTTCTTCAAACATTGATATTACACTCTCTCTCCTCTTCCTGAGATTCCTAAGTAGGTGAATGCTATTCTTCCCTACCTAATCCACTCTTCATATGTTCCACCCCTTGTTATTCTATGTTATGCTAATTTTCTTATGAACTATCTTCCAGAGCATGAATTCTCTCTATGCTAATATCTAATTTACTGGTAAATTTATTTTGATAAACCTATCCAATTTTATATATTTTATAATTTTGCTTTTATTTTTTTCTTTTTCCTTTTTTGAAATGGAGGTTTGAAGTCAGGGCTTTGCACATGCTAGGCCTACACTCTGCCACTGAGCTATATCCCCAACTCCTAAATCTACATAATTTTAATTACTGCATTTTTCAGTTCTAGAGTTCCTATTTCATTCTTTTTCAAACAAGTTCTCAGAAGAATGTTTCAATTTTCTTTAATTCCCTGAACAAAGAAAATTTATAAAAATTCTGCTTAATAGTATAGTACTACCTTATTATTTGAAAAACTGTTTTAAGGACTTGGGATTCACTCAGTGTTAGAGTATAGAAGGCCCTGAGTTTGATTCCCAGCACCACCACAAAACAAACAAAAACCCTGGAATCTTTTTCTTAAAATGTTTTAAAAACTATAAGTGTATATTGATAAATTATTAGTGCATATTAATGGATGTCATTGTGACATTTCCCTATATTTACATAATGTGCTTTGATTGTAAATACCTTCCCTACCACCCTCTTTTAACTGTTTCCTCCACAGAGAGAATTATTATTGTTATTATTGATGTGGGGTCACCAAGAGTCTAATTTCACCTCAGTCCATTTTCAGGTATTAATTTTTGGTGCCAATCAGGTAAATCTAAAGCTATCATGTAGAGCTCTTTTAACTATAGCTCACATTTACTCTTAAGGTATATACATTTAAGGCCCCACCACAAAGCTTGGGACATTTCTAAAAGCTATCATCTGATAAAATGCAGGGTAGTATCTCTAATTGTTTATATTTGCTAAGAGTTGCTTAGTGGCATAACATAAGGTCTTTTTAGAGAAGGATCCATGTGCTGTTGAGAAGAAAGTGCATTTACTCATTGATGGATGAAATATTCTATATATGTCTATTAAATCTAAATTGCTGATTATCTAGTTCTATAGTTTGTTTAGTTTTTGTTTGGAAGAGCTATGCAGTACTGAGAAAGGTGTGTTAAAGTCACCCTGTATTATACGTTGTAGTCTATCTAATCCTTGAAATTGAGAATGGTTTGTTTGATGTACGTACAGGCTGCATTGTTTGGGACATAAATATTTATGATTGTTGTGTCTTGTTGATGTATGATTTCCTTAAGCAATATGAAATGTCCTTCTTTATCCCTTCTGACTAACTTTGGCTTTAAGTCCACTTTATCTGATATGATGGAAAGCCTTCCTTGTTTACACAGTCCATGTGAGTGATATGTTTTTTCCCCATCCTTTCACCTTTAGTCTGTGGATGTCTTTTCCTATGAGATGAATCTCTTGATGACAGCATATTGTTGAATCTTTTTTAAAAAATCCAATCTGCCAGTCTATGTCTTTTGGTTGATGAGTTTAAGCCATTAACACTCAGCATTCTGCCATCATGTAAAACTAATTAGAATAAATAAAAAATAAATAAATAATTTTTTTAAAAAAAAGCTATCAACTTTGGTGGACCCTAATCCTTAAAATTTGTCTTCTGGTCCTATAAAGTTGTGAAAAGTTCTTCTCAGGAACTGACTAGACCACATCTGATCAAAGGGTACTCAAATTAGAATTGAATGATTTAAAAGGTAAGTACCCCAAAACCCTATCTTCAGAAATTAAAAATGCACGCCTAAGTAACTTATAGAGAAAGTCATGATGGAAAAAAATGTATAAAACTAAGCAATGACTATGATATATATATAAATATATATATTCACATAAATTTGTGTGATATTTATGCAATTAATTGGACATTGTAAGAAAACACGAACTTATTTTATTGAAGGAGGTTCTAACAAACTATACATTCTATGAAATTCACATCAGAGTCTTCTGGAAGAACATTACAAATTCATGTTAAAATAAAAAAAGAATACATAGTCAGGAATATTTAAATTCTGAAAAGCATAAACAAGGTGAGGAACTTACTTTACCAGATATTAATATGAATACATTTCAAGAATACAGTATTTATTTTAAAAAAGCATGTCACAGAATTATATCCACATTTGATTGCATTTACATAAAGTATAAAACAGCAAAGTAATTGCCCGATTCTCAAGGAAATATAAAGATGTAATGAAAGAAAAAAATGAGACTGAGCAATAAATTCAAGATGATGGAAACCTCAGAGAAGGAAAATGGGAAAGAATTCAGAGAGAAAGATATATATTCGGCCATATCTATAATATTTTATTTTTTAAAAAAACTCCAAAGAGGAAAGGAAATGAAGCATAGTGTTAGGATATTTTATTTCTAAAAAAGTAAAAAGCATCTAAAGCAAATATAAACAGAGACAGATTCAAAAGGTCTGTTATATTGTTCTCTATACATTTCTATCTTGTGATTTATTTCATAATAAGACTAAAAAGGTAAGCAAAAAGGAAACAAGTAAGGAGGAGGTGGATAAATGGATCTGTCTGTCAGACACTCTTCTGCTCTAAGTCTCACCCTATTCTAAATGTTCTGATTTAATTATAGTTTTAAGTACCTATACTTCTTTCCTTTCTAATTAAATTTAGGTACTAACTTTTTAGAACAAGCCATAACATAAATCAGATAAAGAATAAGGAGCCGGGGTGACATACTTAATTTCACTGGCAAAACCAAGCTTTTGGTAATTTTTCTCTTAAGTAATCCCAATACCTTCAATACATTATATACATAATTGTTCTATAGAAATGTTTATCATCTTTTTAAATTTCATTTTTTTAAAATTTCATCATTTTCCTGAAATGAGTTTTTTTCTGTTTTCTTTCTTTAATAAATTGGATTAAACTACATTATAAGAAGCCCTTAAATTAAGTTTCTAGTAATTTTATTATGGGTGGAAAAAAGAGAAATAAAGTTAACCGATAATGATAACCTGATTATGACCTGTATGTGAAGACATTTATAATTTCGTATTGGTTAAAATTCAAATTTCTTCCAAATCATCCTTTCCTCTGGTATTCTTCATTTTCATCCAAGAATGTTTCTGTCTTCCTAAATCATAACCTGACTACCCTTCAAACTACTGTCCATCACCTTTTTTTATTCAGCATGTCTTTGGTCTAGAAGGCCTTTGCTTTCATTAACCCGAGTTATCTTCCTCCCAAGGCAATCAAACTTCTGCTCCTCCCCTCGCCTAAAGCAAAAGTCATAGACCTCATTATTACTAAACCTCAAAGCCATAATTATGCTATCTGAACTCACTTATCACCTTTGACAATACCCATTCCCTTTTCTTAAAATCTTTCCTTCCTGAATTCCAGGGTACTACTTTTTGATAATTCTCCTCCTACCTTGCGAACATTTTTCTTCCATTCACTGCCTATCTTCTTTGCCCGGGTTTCCCAGGGAGTTCCCTTCAACCTTCTCTTTTTACCCTACACATAACCTGGGTGATAGCACACCTTTCTGTGTTCCCAACTACTACTTCCACAGCTCCCAAATAAATAGACATGCATACAAATATATACATGGGGTGGTGGGTAGGGGGTGTCTCCAGCTTGTACCTCTACTCAGAGTCCCAGTCTCAATTTGTAGCTACTAGTAGGGACATTTTACCTATTTGGCCACAGGTATCCTGAAATCAAATTTACCACCACACTCTTTTCTCACAAACACATTTCCATACCTCCCTTTTATATACCTCCATTAAATCAATTGTTTCCATAAATGCAAAGGCCTGAGCTAGAAACCTCTGGAACATTGTTAATGCTTGCCTCTCCTTCACAATTGAGACAACTCACTGGTCACTAAGTCTTGTGATTCTACCATCATTTTTGCACATTTGTCCTGATTCTTCTCTAATACTAAATAGAGTCCTGATTTACTTTGCTTGTTTCTTACAGTTATACCTCTTAATACAACCTTGGATTTACCAACAATATTTTCAAGATACATATCTGATTACATTACCCTCTTGGCTTCAAAATCTCTTGATGTCTATTGCCCAAAGGATGACATTCAAAATCATCATCAAAGCATTTGAAAACCCCCTTCACCTGGCTCAGGTCCCTTCCTTCTAACCTCCCACAACTCTTTCCCACTTTCTACCCCTGGAAGAATTTGTATGTACTGCACCTCACCACATCGCTATTAATTACTATGTTCTTTTTAGAGTTCAGAATATTCTTCTTTCTTTATTCCATTTGGAGAATTTCTATTCTTATAGTGATAATTGGACTTAGGGTATTCTTATACAACATTCTATCACAATTAAATCAAGTTATTTTAGCAAAAAGAGTATTTCCTGAAAGCTAATGTGAGAAATTCAGACTAAGGTCAACATCTTCATTTTAGAAACTAAAAAGGTAAAGTCACAATGGACAAGATCACATAAAGCAATATTTTACATCAGATACAGGTAAATCAAAGAAAAAAAATAAGTTGTCCTTCAAGTGGGACTTATTCAAATAATATTTTAACAGATGGAAGTTAATATTTTTAACAGGTGGGAGTATGGGAATAATGCAGTTTTATGATTTCAGTAATCATAACATATTTGTGACCAATGTGTACAAATTAAGTCATAAATACAAATAAAAGGTTAAAATATACTAGAACATAAGTAAATCATCAATAGTCCCCAAACCTGTAAGTTCCCACTTCTCACCACCAAAAAAATTCTCCTTTTTTAATCACTAAATCCACTTCTCTCATTCTTAACTAAGGCTGTTAGGGAACAACATGCTGATGTCTCAGATTATTTGTTTTTGTGTCTTTTTGTTCTAATTATAAATGGCAGTAGAATCTATTTTAATATACAAACATGAACTATATCTTAATAATTAGAATCTTAATCTTGTGGATGTATACAATGGTGAGATTCACTATGGGACGTATTAATATGTTAATTGCCACAAATTCTAAATTGGTATGTCAGAATTTTAAAGTGCTTTGTACATAGTGAGTATAATTCTAGATTTTATGGGAAAATAATTTTGTACCTTCAAAAGTATGGTTTTTATCATTCTCAATTACTCAATGGTTTTGTAAAGAAGAATCTCCTTTACATAATATAAACCAGTGAAAAAAATGGACTTGCTTTATAGCCAACTTGGTTGGAATGGCCTATTCTAGAGGGGATAGGAACTCATATTATAAATCATGAATATTCTAGTTTGTGAAAATGGATATTTATAATGGGATGCATGTTTAAAAAAAATCCAAAGAAAATCAACCTACATTAACTCTTCCTTGATTACTTAGTAAAAATAAATGAAAGAAAGGAACTTAATTTTAAAATGCTCAAAAGAATTTGAATAAACGTTTCTCCTAAGAAGACACACAGATTGGTAATCAGCACATAACAATATGCTCAACACCTTAAATCATTAGGGAAAAGCAAATTAAATTCACAATGAGATGCTAATTCATATCCACTAGAATGGCTAGAATTAAAAAGAGACATTAATAAGTGTTGGCAAAGGTACAGAGAAATTGAAACCCTCATACATTGCTGGTGGGAATGCAAAATAGTTCAGCTATGTTACAAAAACAGTTTGCTGTTTCTTCAAATTATTAAACACAGAGTTGTCATCTAACCCAGCAATTCCATTCCTCCATATATTATCTAATGAAACTGAAAATATGTTTCCATACAAAAAGGATGAACACAAATGCTCATAGTGACATTATTCATAATAGTCAATAAATAGAAACAACCCAAGTGCCCACCAATTGATGATGAGATAAATAAAGTATACAAATAAAATGGAATATTCACCAATTAAAAATGAATTACTGATTTATGCTGATTCTGATAAATCTTGAAAACATTACATGAAGAGAAAAATTCAATAGCAAAAGGCCACATATTGTATGATTCCATTTATATGAACTAACCAGAATAGGAAAACCTATAGGAATAAAAATTCCATGTGGTTGCCAGGCATGTGGGGAGGGATACTTATTAAAGATTGTAAATGCATACAGAATTTCTTTTTCATGTGATGAAAATATTCCATAACTAGGTAGTAATGAAGACTGCACAACTTCATAAATATACTAAGAACTACTGAACTGTATACTTTTTAAAAATGGAAAAATTCATGGCATATTAATATCCCAAAAAAGATGAGCTAAAAAATGGGAGATCAAAATTATGAATTATTTTCCTCCATGACAGTTCCCTTTTCTCCACAATAAATGCAAAATTCTAAATGTGACTTCGCAATATAGAAAGTGATTATTTTTTTTAGGTTACATGTAATTTTCTCTATTCTGCAACCATAAATAGAAGAAAGCAGCTCTTTTCATTCACCACTTTCTCCAGCAGAGGTTAAATAATCACCTCATGGGTTTAACATCACAACTATTTCATTGCTGAAATCCCAGGGACCCCCAAATAGCTTTGTTTTTATAATAAAGACTAAACACAAGCATTAATGAAAAGCCACCAGATCCTCACCTGGAAAGTTGTCTTTGATATGTACACACATGAGTGAGTGTGTTTGTGTATACATATATACATATACATACATACATAATTAAACACACACACGTACATACATACATACATACACACTCAAAGATTCTATCTCACAATTCCAAGTCTTCAGGGTTTTCTACAAGAGAAAGGTCTCTTGGCTTGAACTAGGTAATCAAAGGAAGAATCAAATAAGTTTTGAGGGTTTATGAAAGCCTTCCCTTTCACTTCTTTATAGCAACTTCAGATTGAATTATTTGTTTGGCTATCAAGAATTTTATCACAGTGGCCTAATGAATTTGGTTTTAAAGGAGCATTTACAAAAGAGAATTTAAAACAAAAAGATATCAGAGAACAATTTTATTTAATTTCTATGAAAGTGACAGAGTCACTTCTTTAGCTACATACAGCACAATTTAGTAGGGAACTTTCCGTATTTTTACCATGAATGAAACATCTATTAACTTGTAACCAAAAATGGTTATTATCTTTTTCCTCCATGGTATTCTTTTGCCTATACTTCTGCAGAAATCTCATGCCTATAAACAAGCACCAAATAACCTTACTAGCTCTTCCTCAGTAATATATCCACAGCTATAAAAAGATGATCAATTCTGATTTACCTCCTCACATTGTTTTCTTCAAACAGCTGCTTATTAAAATCAAAGGAATTAACTTCACTTTCTCATGTCTTTATTTCATTTCATTTTTGTGGATTGAACTCAGGTCCTTGCATCTGCTAAACAAACAGTATATCAATGAGCCATATCCTCAAGTCACTCATGCCTTCATCTTAGAAACAATAACAACAATAATAAGCATCACACTATGATCAAATAGTTTAATTTCCTTTGGCTACGGTAAAAACATAACACAAACATGGTGCTTAAAACAATAGAAATGTATTCGGTCACACTTCAGGAAGCTGGAAGTCTAAAATCCACTACCACTGAACCAAAAAAATATGATCATAGGGTCATGCTCTCTCCAAAGGTCTTACACAAGAATCCTGCCTCTTTTAGTTTTGCAGACTACTAGCATTCCTTAGCTTGTGGTTGCATTATTCCAATTTTTAAGACCAATATCTTCAAATCTCTGTTCCATCTTCACATCACTTTTTATGTATGTGTGGGTGGTAAAATCTTCCTCTGACTTTCTCTTCAAAGGATACATGTGACTCCACGTAGGGCTCACCCTAATGATCTAGGATAATCTCCTCAACACAAAACACTCATATTAATCACATCTATAAAAACCCTAAATCTGTTACAATTATAGGTTCCATGGCTTAGGGCCTGGTATCTTTAAGGGGGCTATTTTTCAATCTATCATCATTTTCCCTTGGGCTCCTAACATTCTCATCTGTCCCACATGCAAAATACATTCACCCCATCACAATGTCCCCCAAAGTCTCAACCAATTACAGCATTAACTCAAGTCCAAAACCTCACCCAAATAACATCTCAAAAATCCCAAATCTTATCAAAATAAGGCATGAGTAAGATTCTGGGTATGACCTCATGCACTCCTAGATTTTAATCACACAAAGCCCTATATACAAATGTTTATAGCAGTTTTATATATTGGAAAGAACAAAAACATCCTTCAACTGGGAAATGAACAAACTGTGATACATCCATTCAAAAGACTACTACTGCAATTATGCATACAACAATAACGAGAAACCTCAAATGTGACATTATAAGCAAAAGAAGCCAAACACAAAAGGCTATATGCTGCATGATTCTACTTTATGGCCTTCTGGGAAAAAAAATACAGCAACAAAAAGCAGATCAATAGTCTTTAATTACTGGATATGGGGACAACAAAAGGATAAAGGGGAATTTTATGGTGCACCTTAATCCATTTGTGCTACTGTAACAGAATACCTGAGAGAAGATAATTTATAAAGAACATAAATCTATTTCTCATAGTTCTGGAGGATGAGAAATCCAAGATCAAGAAGCTAAAATTTCTGTCTGGTGAGGGCTGCTCTCTGCTCCAAGATGGTACCTTGTTCTGGCATCCTCTGAAGGAACAATGCAGTATGATGGAAGGCATGAAGGTCATGAACTTACTCCCTCAATCCCTGTAATAAGGGCCTAATAATCTAGTCTGTACTGTCCCTGACTCTTTCCTAAAGGCTTGCTTTTTCTCCCTTCTGTGACCAAAAGACCTGACAAGAATATTTAAAGAAGGAAAAGTTTATTTTTTGTTGAGGGCTGCAACCAAGTCAAGATGGCGCCTGGCAGTTTGCCAGGAGGAGTGGTTTGTGAAACAACGCTACCGAGCCATTAAGATGGAGGGATTCCTTATTGGCTGACTGCTGTATATAGATGATGCTAATTGAGTCAAGCTGTGTGTAATCAGTTAGGTATATATACCTCTGCTGTCCCACAATAAAGTGGCTCCTGCTACCTTGAGTTCCTGCTCAGTTCTCAGTTGAGTTTTCCTGCAATAAAGAAGTTCCCGTTTCAACCTTCAAGTCGCTTATCATTTGTGCCCAGCCAGACTGCAACAATTTTTGGTTCACAGTTTCAGAGGTTCAATCCATGGTCAGCCAACCCCACTGCTCTAGCAAGAGATGAGGCAGAACATAATAATGGTGGGAGGGTGTGAAGGAGGATAGCAGCTCAGGAGATGACAATCAGGAAACAGAGGGAGCTCTGCTCATTAGGGACAAAATATAAACCCCAAAGTCAAGCTCTCAGTTACTTACCTCCTCCAGCCACACCCTACCTGCTTACAGTTACCACCCAGTTAATTTGTCTGTGGATCAATACACTGATTTAGGTACAAATGGCATAAACCAATCATTTTGCCTCTGAACATACTTGTGCTATGTCCACATGAGCATTTGGGGGATATCACATATCCAAACCATTACAAGGTCCAACCTCTTAAAGCTATCTATTAATGATTCCATTTCAATACACAAGTTTCAGGAAACCATAACAGGAGGTGACAAATGTATTCAACATATTACTTGGTGTCATGGTTACACAACAGCCTGTGTTTGCCAGAATTCACAGAACTGTACATAGTAAGGATGAACTTAATTGAATATAAATCAATAATAAATTTAATAAAAACTGAAAAATATTTACAATTTTCAAGACATTTAGTCAGTATTCTAAAAATTCATGGTTTTACTCCTAAATTTGTGTTATTATATGTTTAATATACATGTACAATTTTTTGTGTGTGTACATATAAAATTTAATACATTTGATTTAAATATATCTAAAATAAAAATAAATGTATATCCTGATCGCAATAACAGAAAAACGTCTAATACAAATTATATAATCTACAAAAACAAATATGCCATGTTTTATACAGTTAACTGAATAGATTTACAGATTATAATTTGATCAAAAATACTTAAATTTGAGAAAATAAGTAAATATAAAGGGGAAAAAATTAAAATCAATGGCAATATTTCTTTTTCTTTTTTCTTTTCTTTTCTTTTTTTTTTTTTCTGGTGCTGGGGACCAAACTCAAGGCCTTGTGCATGCAAGGCAGCACTCTACAAATAAGCTATATCCCCAGCCTCTAATGGCAATATTTCTATAAAAGAATGAAACAGGACCCCAATCACAATCATAGTCACTTGGCCCCAGTGATTCTTGAGCTATCCTAGAGGATTAATGAGTACTATGGACTAAATGTTTGTGCTACCCCTCCCCCAAATTCATATGTTGAAATCCTAATTTCCAATGTGATAGTATCTAGAGATGGGATCTTTGGGATAAAATTAGGGTTAGATAAAAGTCATGAGGGTGGGTCTTTACCATGGGATTAGAGGCCTTATTAGAAGAGAAAGAGAGAGAAGAAATTCTCAAGGACTCACTGAAAAGAGGCCATGTGAGAAGGAAGCCAAGGGCATTGTCAGGAAGAATCCCCACTAAAACAGACCGTATGTGCATCCTGATCTCATACTTCAAGCATTCTGAACATAAAGAAAATAAATTTCTATTGTTAAAACCATCAGTCTATGGTATTTTGTTGGCAGCCTAAGCCAACTAAGATATAGGACAAACTTACAAAATAGGCTACACTTTTTTTAAAATTTTATTTCGTTGATTTTTTTTTTTTTAAATTTGGTGCTGAGGATCAAACCCAGTGCCTCACCTGTACGAGGCAAGTGCTCTGCCACTGAGCCACAACCCCAGCCCAAAATAGGCTATACTTTTGAGAACTGATGATTAATCACTTCTTCCGATATTCTCAGATAACTAATTTTTCAAGTTCTAGGTTTGAGATAGGCATGCATGTGTGCACACATGCATGCTCTCTCGCTCTCTCTCCCTCTCTTTCATATATAAACTATCTATGTTTAGTCTTTTGAGAAACTGCCAGAATGTTTTCCAAAGTGGATATACCATTTTTTTTCCACTTTTTTAAATTGGTGCATTATAGTTGTACATATTGATGGGATTTGTTGTTACATATTCATACATGCACACAATATAACAATATTGTGATCATTCCCCAGCACATCCCCCCCCTCCCTCACTATCTCCCAATCCTTGGTCCATTTCCTCTATTGATCTCCCTTTGATGTTTAGGAGCTCCACCTAAAAATTGTCACCCCCATCTTTGTTTCCCTTTTCCTCTCTAGCTTCCAAAGATGAGAGAAAACATATGAGCCTTAACCTTCTGAGTTGACTTCTTTTGCTTAACATGATGGTCTCCAGTTCCATCCATTTTCCTGAAAATCCCATTCATTTTTCTTTATGGCTGAATAAAACTGCATTGATGTGTGTGTTTTCTGGATCCATTTGTCCACTGATGGACACGAAGACTGGTTCCATTGTTTGGCTATTATGAACTGTTCTGCTATAAACATGGCTATGAATGTAACCCTGTAGTAAGATGACTTTAATTTTTCAGGATAAATATTGAGAAATATTTAGCTGGGTGATATGGTGGTTCCATGCCTCATCTTTTGAGAAGCCTCCCTACTGATTTCCATAGTGGTTGTACTAATTGCCTATAGTCCCATCACAATTATAAACTGTTCCTTTTTCTCCATATCTTCTCCAGCATTCATTATAATTATTTGTATTCTTGATGACTGCTATTCTAACTGGTGACATAAAATCTACGTGTAGTTTTGATGCATTTCCCCAATTACTAATGTGCTGAACATTTTCCATGTTTTTGCTGGCCATTTGTATTTCTTCTTTGGAAAAGTATCTATTTAATTCATTTGCTTATTTATTAATTGAGTTATTTGATTTTTTGGTAGAAACTTTTTTTGAGCTCTTTATATATACTAGATATTCATTTTCAAGAAAGACTCTTTCTTAAGTTTAACTCTGAGTCCGTTTCTTGGGAAGTAGATTTTTAAAAACATCACAGAAAATCAAATTTTTGTTTGCATCAGCTTAGTTATATACATGAAGCAATCTAATTTTACTCCATGATATCCAATTGTTTTCCCTCTGATTTTCAAGTATTCTCTCACTTTGCTTATATTTACAATGCCTTGAGTAGATTTACCTTCTCAGGGAATTCCTCAATTTATAAAAGCCTACAAGAATACCAATCACTCTGAAAATTCTGTTATCATAAATGAATGAACATCATCTGTAGGCTAAGTTTAATGCTGTTGCCCCAATGCTGTTAGTCTATGTT
The DNA here is from genome assembly GCF_052094955.1 of Ictidomys tridecemlineatus. NCBI lineage: Eukaryota > Metazoa > Chordata > Mammalia > Rodentia > Sciuridae > Ictidomys > Ictidomys tridecemlineatus. The sequence continues at coordinate 42,901,583 of NC_135481.1, forward strand.
GAATAAACACAACTACTTCACAAACTTTTCATAGAGCAGACAAGTTTAGAATATAGTTCTAAAGCATTTAAGTATTTCCTTATGTGTTCTGCCTTCCTAATCTTTGTCAATAGGTTATACAGACCTAATTTAAAACCAGTAAAAATGACTGGCCAATTTTGCTTTATAATTGTTATATTTATAAAGATCATAGATATAACTACTACTATATTTGCCACTTTCTTCCCAAATAAATTCTCTGTTATATTAACATAGTGTTATTAATAATCTCATGCTCTGTCTTTTAGCCTTTATTCCCAACCCACCCCTAATTACCAAACTGATGCTCTTCATTTAAGACTTTAACAAGGAAATGCAGTAATTAGCATGAATGTGCTTTCCTGAATTTGGAGTGCCTTTAAATAGCCACAGTAGTGCTCTTATAAGGTCACGTAAACTATTTGAAACCTCAATAAATGTTATGTTTTCCCTACTACATTAGTTTGAAAAAACTGTAGATTTTCAATCTTCTCTAAAAACATCATCATCATCACCATGATATGGACTACAATTATTCTACAACCACCCACTTTAATAATAAATGCTGGCAATGTTGAAACAACAAATAGAATGCCTTAAGATGCATTAAGTTCCTCTCTTATGAAACACAAAATTTTAAATCTTACCACAAGCCTTTTATTCTTGATTCACAATCAAATCCTTTTGGCAGTTAATCTCAGCACTTAATGTCATTTGCTCCAATAAAACTGGTCTTAGATAGTTGTAAATGCCTTCCCTACCTCTCTCCATGTGTTAAGAAAAAACAGAAGACAAAGATGGAGTTCAGAGTCTAAGATTATGCACAATACAAGTAGGCTTTGTTATATACTTTTGCTACAACATTTTATCTGTTAATTTCTTCGCAATTCTGTTGAAATGGAATATTTTTTGTAATAAAAAAATACGCGTTAAATAACTACCTACTGTCATGGTGATTATGATAATGAAGGTAGTTACATTAATAGAGTGCTTATTAGGTACCAGGCACTATTTCATTCAATCATCATCAATGTAATAATAAAAGTTGTGCTATTACTTAAGAAACTGAAGGGGAGAGATGAAACATCTTACCACATTCATACTCTCAGGATATGAACACAGGCAGTTCAGCTCTAGATTCTTAATCAATGCCTCCAAGTGATAAATTACTTTCAAGGACAAGTACTCCAATATATCAAAAGATTCCCAGTTGCAAACAACTTAATCTACTCAATCTAGTTTCAACAAAGAAGGGTATTTACTAAAGGTTTCCAGAAAGTTCACAGTATCTCTTATAAGACTCAAATATCAGGCTCAGAAGCCTTACCACCAAGTACAATGTCCTAATTGCATTCAGGAGTGCTCCCTTCAGACACCCAGCACCCTCCTGGATCCTGTTCAGAGATCTGTTTCACCATGGTGACTTTCAGTAACTGGTCACCCCACTGCAACTCTTGCCAAAAGAATGGATTCTGAATACAAAGGCACTGTCATCATTAACGTTCATCTTTCCAGGGGCTGGGGATGTAGCTCAGTGGGACAGAGATTGCCTAGAGTGTGTAAAGCCCTGGGTTTCATCCACAGTACTGCAAAATCAATCAATAAATAAAGTTCACCATTCACTATTAAAGTTCAACTTGGCAGATCTGAATTCAATAAAGTTAATATACAACCCTTGACTGTAAATGAATTCAGTTCTAGCTATATTTTGAAGAGAAAAATAAAACAAAGTTTTATTTTACACTAGAGTTTTCAGTAAGTATTTATGCATTTACACACACACACATACTCAAGCTCTAGAAGTGAAGACACAATTATAAAAAATAAGAGTTTGAGATTACAGGTAATTTCCTCATCTTTTTTTAGTTTTAATGTTATTTACATAAGAAATATTTGGAGGAAAAAAATATACCCTTTCCTTGATATGTACATAATATCCTAAAAATTACCCAGTACCCTGCTAATGAGTCTCATGTATGGTTCCAAAATATCACCACTCAACCAAAAAAAATAAAAATAAAGAATAAAAAAACAAGCCTGCAGAAGCCCCCTATTCTTTAGAACTGCAACTCATGCTATATTTGATTGTATTAGATTCTCCCCTAATTTGGAAGTGCCCAGCACATTATCAGATCAAAAAAAAAAAAAAAGTGTGTCTCAATATTTAGAAAAGCTTGGTTTGGAAATAAGAAGCTCCAGTTCTCTCTCAGCATCAAAATGACCTCCTGAAGCTTATACCCTGTCTCCATATCAGAGACTGCCAGAAGCTACGTTCCCTGATATAAACACTGAGGTAATTTCCCACAGGACTCATCAGGGTGCACACACTGCCTAACTAGAGGCACCAGGCTCTGCATGGTTCCTACTAGAGCTGCCTGATTCACCCTGAGGTCTCCCCATGACTTCCAGACCAGACTCAGGGAAAAATAAGGTTGGAAGCTTTGACCAAATTCTCCAGCTCCCCACATCAAGTCTCACTGGCTATTACACAAGTATAGTACTTCTACAAATTTGGGCCCATAGACCTTGAGGTACAATATGCTTCCTGGTTTTTCTGTGTAACTGAGATATTGTTTTTATGAATCTATTCAATATTTCAGTTACTCAAGAATTTCCTCTTGCCAAGAACTTTCCCCAAGGCTAGCCTGTCTGTTGTCCTCTTCCCCAAGACAGACAACAGCTCCCCATAGCTGCTGTGCGGCTGGGAACACGGTCTCTCTCTTCCCTATACTGACCAACACCTACTTGCTTTGGTCTCCATCAACCTATTCTATACCGGTTAAAAGGTAGAAAGGGAAATCTACAGGCAGATCCAATCATCCCCATCTTTCCTTCAAGTCCATTCTACTCCACTGAGGTCACACCCAATTTTGCCAACATGTGACAGTAAAAATGCCAGAAAATCTTGCTTTGAATATTAACTTTTTCCATTATGGAACATATACTGAAATCTATTTTTAAGCATAAACACAACTTTTAAAAATCAAAAGCAGGTGACACTATGATAAAGAAACAAACTTCAAGTTTTTCTACTCAAGTTTTCTGCACATAAAATTCTAATCACTTTTGGGTAGAAATCATTTCAATAAGTTGTGTCAAATAAAAAGGGAAAAAAGAAAGATACATTTACCATAAGGATAATTTACAGTCTCACTAAATCCTGCAAACTGAAGGGTTTCATGTAGTCTATCATGAACTCTTAGACCAAAGCAATTTTATTAAAAGCTCCTAAAAACATATACACAGACCGCCCACACCAGCCTTCACAGGACCCAAGCTCTCAGTAGGCCAGGTTCACCCTTCCCCTGGCAGGGCAGACACCCACCTGAGCCTAGCCTCTGGCGTAGGACCACCCCCTTCTGACCAGCAGACTACCTAGGTAGGTCTATCTAATTCTCTACATGAAGGTTTCTTTTTTTGATGTGTCTTTGCCTGGTTTTGAAATCAGAGTCATATTGGCCTCACAGAATGAGTTTGGAAGTGCTGCCTCTTTTTTATTTCCTGAAATAAATTGGAGAGTATTGGTATTAGTTCTTCTTTAAAGGTCTTGTAGAACTCGGCTGTATATTCATCCTGTCCTCGCTTTTCTTGGTTGGTAGACTTTTGATGACATCTGCTGTTTGATCACTTGAAAATGATCTGTTTAAATTGTGTATATCATTCTGATTCAATTTGGGAAAATTATGATTCTAGAAATTTGTCGATGCCTTTGATATCTTCTATTTTATTAAAATACAAGTTTTCAAAATAATTTCTAATTATCTTCTGTATTTCTGTCTACCTTGCTCCGATTGGCAGAATTAATATTATCAAAATGACCATACTTCCAAAAGCACTATACAGATTTAATACAATTCTGATCAAAATTCCAATGACATTCCTCATAGAAATAGAAAAAACAATCATGAAATTCATCTGGAAAAATAAGAGACCTAGAATAGCTAAAGCAATCATTAGCAGGAAGAGTGAAGCAGGTGGCATCACTATACTAGACCTTAAACTATACTACAGAGCAATAATAACAAAAACAGCATGGTATTGGCACCAAAACAGACTGGTAGACCAATGGTACTGAATAGAGGAAACAGAGACTAACCCACAAAACTACAGTTATCTTATATTAGACAAAGGTGCTAAGAATATGCACTAGAGAAAAGATAGCATCTTCAACAATGGTGCTGGAAGACTGGAAATCCATTTGCAACAAAATGAAAGTAAACCCCTCTCTCTCTCACCATGCACAAAACTCAACTCAAGATAGATCAAGGACTTAGAAATAAAACCAGAGACCCTGCGTCTAATAGAAGAAAAAGTAGGCCTTAATCTCCATCATGTGGGATTAGGCCCCAACTTCCTTAATAAAATTCCTGTGGCGCAAGAATTAAAATCAAGAATCAATAAATGGGATGGACTCAAACTAAAAAGTTTCTTCTCAGCAAAGAAACAATCTGTGAGGTGAATAGAGAGCCTACATCTTGGGAGCAAATCTTTACCCCTCACACATTAGACAGAGCACTAATCTCTAGGGTATATAAAGAACTCAAAAAGCTAAGCACCAAAACACAAATAACCCAATCAATAAATGGGCCAAAGACCTGAACAAACACTTCTCAGAAAATGATATACAATCAATCAACAAATATATGAAAAATGTTCACCCTCACTATCAATTAGAGAAATGCAAATAAAAACTCCTCTAAGATTTCATCTCACTCCAGTCAGAATGGCAGCTACTATGGAGACAAACAACAAGTGTTGATGAGGTCGTGAGGGAAAAGGCACACTCATACACTGCTGGTGGGACTGCAAACTGGTGCAGCCAATATGGAAAGCAGTATGGAGATTTCTTGGAAAATTGGGAATGAAAGCCATCTGTTTCATAATTTCATGGGGAAACTTGCAATTTTATACTTCATTAAAAATGTTTGGTGTTTAATGTATAGGAGGCTGAAGCCCAGTTGAAAGAGTGGTTTATAAAACACAGTGCTTATACAATTTTTTTACCTTGTCAGAATAAAAAGATGTTCTGAAGGTTAAAAAAAAAAAAAAAAACACATACACCAAAAAAATCAAAAACTAAAAAGCCCCTGAACTTCTTGTTAGGTCAACCAACAAAAGCTTTCCCTAATTATCAGATAACCATCCCATTATTTTGAGGAGCTAACACCAAAGAATTTGTCCTTCTAAAGAAAAAGGAGGACAATAAATTAGTATTTTAACAAATTTTCAGAAATAAAATTAGTATTTTACTTTATAATTTCACATACATTATATTCAGCAGGTTAAGGCTGATATTACCATATACAATTAGAAAATACAGACTTAGAAAAATTACCAACACACACACCCAGAAGCATCCAAAGTTCCTAAAGAATAGAGCCTCTCAACTCAATGTAGTAATGCCAAGTTTTAAGACCAGCTCCATTCAGGTCACCTTTCCACCATGCCTAAGATGCACCCTTATTCTACTGATTAAAAGAGCAGCATCTACATTCCAGACAAGGAAATGAAAGAAGGGTCTATATCTCTCAATGCTTACATTTTTCTTTGTATACATTCATTCCCTGTAGTGATATTTTCTCTGTATCCTCTCACTAGTCCAGTGCTAGTCTCAGTTGAAACACTGCAAAGACAAATGTTCTTCTTAGAATTGCCTTTTGAATAAAAATATGGTATATACAAGAGAATTTCCAAAATACCTATATTAAACAGGAACTGTTACAGAATGACAATTACACAATGCCTCAGGAAGAAAACCAGAGGGGGAATAATATTTGGTTTCACAACCAAAACCGAACCAAACTAAATAAAAAAAAATTTTTAAAACCATGTTTTAAAAAATCTAAATTAGAAGCATTCTAAAATGGATATAAAAGGATCTTAACGTTAGCTATTGAGGAGGACTAGCACTGCTGTTTTAAGAGCTGTCATTAGAATTATGTTGGCCTGAGAGTTTATGAAACCTTTTAGATTCCTGGATTTAGGAAGCCCAAAAATAAGTCTCAGGCTTATTTTTTGTTTAAAGTATTCTTTTCTTCATCTGCCTTTCCACTAGACTCTTGAGTTCTTTAAAGCAAGGAACCTTTTTAATATATTTTTAACTTTACATCACTGAGATTTAGCAAGGTACTTTGATTATAGTAGCTTTCCAAGTGATGACTTAAATGATGAGTGATCTTCCTCCTCTCATTCTTCAACATGCACATACCCTCAAAACAAATGCACATCCATTTTAGGGGACAATGCAAAAGCATTGTAATTCAGAGACATAAAGAATAAACACTCACTAAGACTACATATGAGCAGATAACAGAGACTGTTAGAATATTTTACTTCCCCAAACTGTGGTGCTGAGTCATTAATAATTTTAAACATCCCAAGAATAACAGTGTGTGCTATCAATTAAAACCAAATATCTATCTTTATATTCACAAAGATAATGAAAACTAGCTGTTTTAAGAAATTTGTGAAAATCATAACTGACGCTGGACTCAATCCAGAAATGCAGAACTGAGAAAGCAGAGGCACTAGGTATGATAAGTTTATATCTCCCAGAAGGACTGCCTGTCTCACCAGCAATAAGTAGCACCCACACTGTGAAAAATGGTGAAAAACTTGGTCTGATCCAGCCACACTCTGATCTGATACTCCAAGGATTCAATCTGGTAAAACCCAGCACCTCTACCTCTACAATGGATAGCATGAGGTTCAGTTATAAGGGAGAGAAAATCCAAAATCACTAAGTGTTAAACAGGACAGAAATTTATGTCTTTTTTTGTGGCCCCACATCCCCACTCCCTAGGTTAAGACTGTACATTCCAGGCAGCAAGACTAAGAAAGGACCCTGAAGAACAGATACAAGGGCTGGAAGGCTCCACCTGAAACTTTCAGGAAGTTCCCCCAGGAAACCCACATTTATTTGCAGTAGCCAGAAACAGAAAGGGACCTCTATTAGGGGGAGGCAAGTTCTAGTCAAAATCTGAAGTTTCTATCACAATAGAAGAGTAGAAAAACCCAATAGGGGGAAACTACAGTTTGTGCCATGAGCACAGCACTCTACCCAAGTGAACTCGACAATCAGAAAAAAAAAAAACTGCTATGATTATCAATATTGCAGCATGGCTAAACTTAACTCACTACTTCAAAGTTATCTTGATTCCTTTAACTTTTATTTAATAAATCCAAGCCACTTTAAACTCCTGGTATTTTAATTCTTTGAGAATGTTCTCAAATGATTATTATAACAAGATTCATTTTGTAAACACCATTGGTGAATAACAGAATACAGGACTGGAGATAACACCAATAAAATTTATTACTATTCATTTGATAAAAGGCAAACGTTTTGCGGGAGTTAAAGACATACTCCCCATAGTAAAATACTTAATGCCTGACCTGGTTGGCCAGTAAGTTCTAACATGAAGTATTTGATTCTCAAAACACAAACTTTTTTCCTCCTCTTCTATGATAATAATAATTCTGAGAAAAATTTAAAGACAGCTGATTTTATGAACTATGTACATTTCATTTCAAAAGGGAAGAAGATATACCTGGATTCACTTAAATAAGCCATAACAATTTTGTGTAAATCATCTCAATCTCTCATTTCAATTATACCCATTAATTCCAGTGATTTCAAATGCTAAATAATTTTTATACATTTAGAATCTACTCCCACTAGCTGGTCAGTTTATTTACTCACTGATTCAACAAGTACTTATCAAGCATCCATTTACTGACATAATCAATGTATTAAAGAGTGAACTCTCAAAAAAAGTATGTTGCCTAAAATTCAGCTTTCCCAAGAGTTTTGTCTTAAAAGGTATCATGAGCTGTGGATGTAGCTCAGTGGGAGGCACTTGCCTAGCAACAAGAGGCTCTGGGTTGATTCCCAGCAATAAGGCTAGACAGAAAGAAAGAAAGAAGAAAGCAGGCAGGCAGGTGGGCATTGCTTCTGTTAAGTATAAAATACAGTTATTCTTAGAAGTGAAGAACTCCTAACCGTGACTATCATGTTCAGTGATGAAAGATTCTCCAATTGTACCTGTGTAAATTTTCGTAAAGTTAAAAAAAAAATCTTATGGTAAATTCTTTCAAGTGACTTGTTAAAGGGATCTTGCTAAAGAATGGTATGCTGATCATTTGAGTAACATAACTCTACAAAAATGAGAAGCATCATTACTCATATGACCTTGACCCTGAATTTGATCTAAAACTTCTATATATTTTTAGTGGCATGTGAGAACAGATGATGCTGTAACACAAGAAAATGGCAACATTTAAAATTCATAGTAGCACAAAACCATTACTTTTCCCACTGGACTCCTTGAACTTTAATGTCTGACCTAGTTGGCTAATAAGTTCTAAAAGCAGACAGAGGGAAATTGCCAATATTAGATATTGCTGAAATAATTTTTCATTTAAAAAGACATTTTAAGTTCTCTTAAAAACAGGTCACCAATTTTGTGGACAACTTCATTTTCTTGAAGAAGTGACTATTGTAGAGGGCAGGTATTTTTATCTAATGCAAAATAAAATCTAGCTAACAGCTAAACTTCGTATATTCATATTATCCTTGCATATAAAGTAAAACTAAATATGCACACCCATACACATGCACAGTTATAAATGCATCAATCCAAATTAAAGATCAGTGTGACAAAAGAAATAGATGTGAAAGAAAGCTTTTAATTTTTTTGTAAGATATATTGCACCAAAGTCAGTATCTCATTAACCATCCAAAGGAAATTATTATACTACACAACTGTGACCTGAAAAAGAGGCTAGATAATCACACATTTATACTATTACATTACACAATTCAGAAGTTATAAAAGCACAATTTAAGAGTCTACCTTGTTCAAGTCATTTATAAGAAGCAAAGTGACATGAGGAGCAAGTGATCAGGTATTTCTCCAAAATACCACAACTCCAAGTGGCCCTTTGCATGTCCCCTTGTTTTAGTCAATATCATTTCAACATGCAATTATTCCTTTACTTTGATATGCTTGTCATCTGTTTTGTTTTTAATGCAAATACTAGTTTATTGATTTTAAATTCCCCATTTAAAATCAATAAACTAGTATTTGGTTCATGAACTATTTTTTTGGATGTTGCTTATTGACTTGTTCAGCACTATATCTACTCTTTGTGGCCCGAGATAATAACCAGGCAGAGTAGATCCATGGTGCATCATGCCCTACTCTAAAAAGTCAGAGATCTAAAGTAAACTGATGGACAGAGGACTGTACAAAGGAAAAGCACTCATTTAATTTCTCCTCCAGAAACTTTAGAAAGTTTCACAGTTCTATGAAAACATCAGCCTTCAGATTGGCAGGACGTTACCCTTGTATTCCATTACTCTTAAAAGCCTTCACATACCCCTCATGGATCTTCACTGCATCCCTGTGCAAAAGCAGGAGCTCTTGCTAATCATGTGGGCAAAATGGAGCACCAAGAGAATAAAGGACTTTCCCAAGGCTATGTCCTTAACAATGCAGCAAAACGGACTTTAGGAACCAGACCTCCTGCCTACTCTGGATCCCCAGCCCCAATGCATGGCCCAGAGAAGGTAATAGAACTCTACCAGATGCTCACCTGAAGGAATACATTTCATAATAACACCTGATTATTCACATTTTAAAAGCAGATGAACCCAGTTCAAGTTTTTTCATTTCAAGTTGATGGATTCACAATTCTTTACAATTATTTTTTTTAAAATCACACTCTTCTGATTTGCACAATTTTTTTTTATTTTTAGCATCTTATTAACACAGCTCATATCAAACTGTCAGTTTAGATGATGTGATCAAGATATATTTATGTGCATAATTTTAAAAAGCAAAGTAAAAAATAATATTAAAATGTTTAAAAAGGCTGGGGATGTGGCTCAGTGGTTGAGTGCCTCTGAGTTTGATCCTGGTACAAAGAAAAGAAAGATAAGAAATTGATACCTTCATACATTACTGAGAAAATGTAAAATAGTTCAGCCACTATTTTAATTTATATTCAGGAGGTGCCTGGCAAGTATTTTTAAAACTTTAAGATATTAAAGAAAAACAACTTTTATCAAACAATATATTAAAATAACAAAAACTTCACCAAATAGCAATAATATTTTCCTCATAGGAAGGTTACAAATATTACTAGATTGATCTTCTGTACTTTTCTTCTGAAAGTAAGATCATTTAAAAAAAAAAAAAAAAAAACTTACTGGGCATGGTAGCAAAAGCCTGTAATCCCAGTGGCTCAGGAGGCTGAGGCAGGAGACTCGTGAATTCTAAGCCAGCCTCAGCAACTTAGAGAGGACATAAGCAACTCAGTGAGACCCTGAATCTAAATAAAATATTAAAAAGGCTGGGGATATGGCTCAGTGGTTAAGTACCCCTGAATTTAATCCCTAGTACCAAAATATAAATAAATAAATAACTCAAGGATACCATCAAGGAAACAAACCAATAACCTGAGAAAAAATAGTTGCCAATCAGAGATACACAGGACTTGTTTTTATAATATGTAAAGAACACATACGACTCAATAATAAAGACATCCAAGTTAAAAAAAATGAATAAATGAGTGAATGGCATTTCTCCAAAGAATATACAAAAACAGCAATAAGTACATAAAAACACATTCAACATCTTTAGTTACAGAGGAAATGGAAATTAAAACCAAAATAAGATACTGCTTCTCACCCACTAGGATAGCTATAATCAAAAAGAAAGATAAGCTGGGCAAGATGACACACAGCTGTAATCCCATTGGCTCCAGAGGCTGAGTCAGGAGGATCACAAGTTCAAAGCCAGCCTCAGCAATGGCAAGGCACTTAGCAACCCAGTGAGACTCTGTCTCTAAATAAAATACAAAATAGGGATGGGGATTTGGCTCAGTGGTTGAATGCCTCTGAGTTTGATTCTGGTACAAAAAAAAAGAAAGATAAAACACAATTGCTGAGGATGTTGAGAAATTGATACCTTCACACATTACTGAGAAAATGTAAAATAGCGTAGCTACTTTTGGAAATTGTTCGATGGTTTCTTAAAATGTTAAACCAGGATTCAGTGATTCTATTCCAAAGTATCAACCCAAGAAATATGAAAACTTATAAACCAATGTTGACATAAAAACTTATAAACCAATGTTCATAGAAGCATTATTCATAATAGCCCGAAAGTGGAAATATCTACAAACTGATAAATAAACTGAACATGATATATTTGTTTAATGTATTATTCAGCAATGAAAAATGCAATAACATGAATGAACCTCAAAAACATTATGTTAAGTTAAAGAAGCCAATCTTTTGTATGATACTGCTTATTTGCAATGTCCGGATAGGCAAATCTATAGATTAGTGATTTCCCAGGGTTAAATGAGAGGGTGTGAATGGAGAGTGACTGCTAAAGGTTATGGGTTTCTTTCTATGGTGATGAAAACTTCTGGAGTTAGATAATGGTGATGATTGCACAAGTTTTTAAAAATACTAAAAATCAATGAATTGTAGACTATAAGAGAGTGACTGATGGTACATGGATGGTGTCTCCATAAGAAAAAATCTAAAAAAGAATTAACATTTACACAACATGTAATAAATTTAATTTCAAATAGAAAGGGAGGAAAAGAGGGAGGAAGGAAAGGGAAGGAGGGAGAAAGGAAAGGGAGATAGAGAAGTTGGTCATGATTCATGGGCCCACTTCTAGTGAATCCAAGCTTCAGATGAAATATAGTCACATGCACATTAGGTCACATGAAGTAAGGCATTTTATAGCACATGCTGTATTAGAAACCTTTTAAACAAATATGATCTTTAATATATTTGATATCTCCACATTCTATAAAATTCTATGATACTGCTTCTCACCCACTATAAAAATTACATTCTCCTTTGAACCATATCATTAATGTTCTTTGTGTTTTATTTCCAATACAACTATGGTCTTATTTATATTCAGGGATGCTACTTCTCAACCATCTGACCATCATAATGTACTTCTAAGAGTAGAAACAATGGAGATGAGCAGAAGATCCTTCAAGCTCATTTTCAATGGGTACCAAGTATGACTACACCTACTATTCATAATTTTAATAGCATAGTTTTAATAGCATAGTTTCTATGCTATCATAATAAAATAAATAGCATATAATTTTAATAGCATAGTTTACATAACCTTGAGAATCAGGAACCAAGAAAACACCTAATGTCACCAGTATCTCTAATTAACCCAGAAAATGCCACCAAAATGGTAGCCAAGATTTGAGAAACCATCTCCTACTACTTTAAACCTGAACTCAAAACTCTCTCTGACTTCCAACCTATTTGGGTTAATCCCCAGACAGGTGGCAACCTTACTTAAGAGTAAATTAACCGCCCTCTAATTGTTCAAAAAGAGCTTGCTAGTAATTGACAGGAACACAGTTAAATATGATTATACCCTTTGAGAATATAAAATCTCCAAAACATTCTTAGAGAACCATGGCTCTTAACAGAAAATGTTTTAAATAAAAATTGGGTACACAATCTACTAAGAACTTAAATAGGAATCAAACAGGTAAACACAGAGACACCATGACAAGAAACTAAATTATCCAAGGATGGTTTCATTACAAGAAGCTTTTTAACCTTAATGTTATATGGCTTACTTTGGATGGTCTTCAACCAATTTCATTTCATTTAGTGCTACATAGTGTTCACTACATGAGATTTTTCTGGTGGTTCAATTCTACATCTACTCATGAGACATCCCCTATCATCCATTCGTTCTTTGGGAAGCATGCTTCCTCCTGTATGCAGAGATCGGTAGGATAAAATGTAAATTTCATTTCCCTATTCTCACTAACTTCATAAAGAAGTCAATTTTCATATATGAATACACAACCAGTGAAACTCCCCATCATATACAAGAATGGGGTCCAAATAAGTTATACTCCATGAATATATAAAATGTAAAATTATACTCTACTGTCTTGTATATCTAAAAATAACAAATAAAATTTTTAAAAAATTTAAAACTTTGTGGAAATGTAGAAGTCAAACTTTCCATCATCTTCAGAAGCCAAAAAGTGTATCTGTACCCATTCCGTTAAAAAGAACAGAAATTAGCTGCAGCTATAGCTTAGTGATAGAGCACTTGCCTAGCATGTGCAAGAACCTTGGCTCAATCCCCAGCACCACACACATACACACAAAAATTATTAATAATATTAATAAATATTAATTATTATTATTATTATTAATAAAAGAACAGAAGCTGGTTATTTCTAAAGTAGTGTAATTAGTAATTGTAAAATATCTATGTTCAAAGAAGGTACAATTATATTATATAAAACATATGAATCGTAAAACATTAATAGCCTGTATACTCATAGGTAAAATATGTGTAAACTGCACAACATATAATATGCTTTGGAAAAACTAAGCATCAAGGTTATCTGCTGTGACCTCATGTCGGCAGAGAGAAAGGCAGATGAAATTCTGGAACATGGGTAAGATAACACACACATTTCAAAAAAAAAAAAAAAAAGTCTGTGTCCTCAAGCAAGCTAATGAAAGTGATAAGCTATGGGTCAAATTCCCACTTCTACAATCAAAACTTATCATAGGAGCCCTTGAAATAGGAGTGCATCTGTCATATGTTAATGACTTCAAGCCCTTCAAGCCGTTCAACTGAACTTCTAGGTGTATACGAAAACTTAAAAGCACTTCACAACTCCTTGTGGGTATAATTAGCCTGCTGCATTTGTTGGCAATTCTCATCCTGGGACTTTAAAAGGTCACTCCACTCACTAAAATACCAAATTTGGAGTCACTCTCCCTTCTGGACAGATTAAGCACCCTCCTACAATTAGTATACAGCTGCACCTGTTGCAAAGCCTCTTTCTTCAGTGATGTAAATGGGGACAGTCAACAACATTCTAAATTCTTGAGGGATTATTAGACCTCAGAAACCAGGCAGTGAACAAATCCAATGTCTGCTGTTGAGGTGATGGATGGTGGTCACACTCTGACCACACGCAGAAGCCACAATCTTTATTCTTTATAGACAATCCTAGCTAACAGAGGAACCTCACTGGCTTGACAACCACAATCTTGGAAGTAGTCAATGTGCACTTTTGCTATTAACAAAATGAGGTTTATCATGATCCAGCTAAGTTTCTACAAAGAACAGAGAGAATTAAAAAAAAAAAAAAGTCCAACTTACTAAAAGAGCATTATTGATGTATCTAAACTTACTTAAATTATGGTAAAGAAAAAAATGCTACTGGTCATATATGGAGGAAAATCATTCCATTTAATAAATCTATAGCTCAAAGCTACAAAATTCTCCTTTAATCTATTAACCTCAAAGTATCATACACACTTATAAATTGACAATAATAATTTCACTGCTAACATACAAAATAACAATATAAATATTTAAAGGATACAGTTTTAAATGGAAATGTATTTAGGAAAGAAGCATGAATTTTAAGACTCAGGTTTATAAAGTCTAAGAAAGTTTTATATAATTGTCAGTAAAAAAAAGTGAACATAATTGTTATTATTAAACATAAAACCGTAAACTTAGTTCTTCCTTTTTTTCATTCTCCTTCTCTCCTTCCTTCCTTTCTCTTTTAATCAAAGAGCATGGCGGGGGGAGGGTGGGAGTGGGGGGAGGACATAACACAGAGCTCTAAATCCCCATTTTCTCTAAAAGTCACATAAATCAGTGATATTTTCCACTACATCAAAAAAAGAAAATTCTTTGGCAGTTGACATACATGGCCACATGCACAAAAAGAAATACAATAAAATCTTCTTAAATTAATGATACAATGCTTGGTAGATCTATTAGGTAAAATTCTGATTACCACCATACTATATAATACCTCATCATATGTGCTTAAGTGCTTTTCCCCATAATTAGTCTTTTCAAACATAATTGGAATTGTATGAAATAGAGGAAATAATATTTTTTCAATAGTTTTATTGCATCATCACTGTTAAATAATATCCTTTCTTCTGTGTGTATTAAATTATAGGTAGAAATGATTTTTAAAAGATCAACTGAAACAATAATATAAAAATTAAATTTTTGAAATAGACTATTTTAAAATTAGCATTTCAATTTGAGTAAAGCTAGCAGTATTTGATTAGTTTCTCACCACTGGCTTCCAAATATTTTTAACTGATATTTACTTAAAAAAATACATACATATATATATATATATATATATATATACACACACACACACACACACACAAGTATATGGTTTTTTTGTGTGTATATATATGTGTGTGTGTGTGTGTGTGTGATGAAAGTGAATCATGCAGTTGCCAATTTTTTTTTTTTTTAGGTTTGCTGTTGGGTCTATTCAGTAATCAAATTTAGAAAACTATAAATTATATTTAAATTTATTATTTACAAGCAATTAATTATAAAAAACAGCCAGGTGGCTTTCATTACATAAATTACTGTTAATGACAGAGACCTCATGCTGCTACTGTATTTAGCATTTGCATGTGTCTGGTGCACATAGCGGTGTGTAACTACCCTCTTCAGGGTGGAATTCAGCATCAAATCCCAGATCACACTCTAACTAGTTGTTTGAATCCCAAATATTGTGAAGGTTTTAAACATTTGCTGCAGGGAACTTGTCTTTTAATAATGTTTTGCTGAAAAAAAACATTAAAACCAGATACATAATTACTAAGCATCAAATACTGTTTAAGTATACTTAGCTACTTAAATTTCTATTTGACTTAAATATTGCCAAAAAAAAGTTTTATCAATTTACATCAACAAAGTAAGGAATTTATGGATGCTCACAAATGCATTTCTCAAAATGACATTTAACATTTTTCTTCCCACCACAAAAACTGATAAAGAAACAATCAATAACTCTCTCATCTCAGTCTTCCTATTTTATTTAGCCTTTTGTTGTGATTCTTACAATTTGATGACACAAAAAATGCCTTCCAAAAAGAATGATAAATTTTACCTCTTCACTTTTTAAAAACTTTAATGATGTAATAGTTGTAAAAAATTTCATAAAATTACTGTGATTTCTATGCAATTCTTGAATATGAAAGCCATACTAAAAAAAAAGAGAAAAAATTTAAATAATGTATAAATTTCATTCTCTTTCTAACACTGAGGGCCATACAAGTATTTCCTTCCACTCCTTCTACCAGTACAAGAAAACGAATGTTTTATGAAAATGTATTATAAACTACAGGATAAAATTCCAGAACTATATTTTCTTTCTACGCAAATACAGTTTTTCAAGTTTTAATTGAAAATCCCATATTGAACTACACCTCTGGTATTCAAGTAATGACTATCTTATTAGCAGATTATTTAACCTTTCATTTTTCCTCCTCTCCTAAAATGTCTGCCTTATTAACCACCACCAGAGATGTGGGTAATGGAAACATATTAAGACGAAATGTAGGTGCCTCAAAGTTCTTAGTAGTTAATCTATGTTTGAGGAGCAAGGAGAAAAGCATGGGGGGGGGGTAAAATAACGGTTAATAGTTATGGGAAGAGAGTAGGTCCTTACTAAGTAATGTAACTAGATGCACCTTCTCAGTTAACTGATGAGAATTAATTCACTTGAATTATTTGGGCCAAAGTACTAATCCTGGAGGAATGGACTGTCTGCATTCATCACCCTTGATGCTGGTTTTGCTCAAAAACAGAAGTCATCTTTGAGAGTGACCTTAGAACCATTTTACAAGTAGGTACCATGTGTAATTGTTCTACTCCTGAGGACGGGGTAACTTAAACTGAAAGGCAATCTGTATGTGAAACTTTTTGGCTGGAATCAAGACAGACTTGTGATTAGAGATCTAGCAATTTTTCCTATTTGCCATATTCTTGTTTTAATCTCAGGTGTGTAGTTTACCTGATTCAGAGACTAGTGCAGTACCTACCAACCATAACCATCAGTACCTCTGTGAACTGTAGCATGAATATTTCTACAAAACTGAATCTCCTGAAATGATCTGTCCCCTATTACGAATCCTCGTGAATCTCTCCTTCAAGTTCGTAGTTACATCTTAATATCTTACCCATATACAGGGTAGCCACCAAATCTAGAAATAATGTCATGTATAATAAAGGATTTATTGCTGCTGAACTGTAAAACAAAGAGAAATAATTATGTCGGCAGACTTTATGGTCACCTTATAGCATAAGCCACCTTATTTATCAGACTTAATGATGTTTATCTCCAAATACTAGATCCACTCTCAAAGTACTAAGGTTTGTCACCCCTGAAAGTATGGAAGCTTATGCTACAAGCTCTAAAAACTGTTGTTAAAACAAAAGTCCCAAAAGTGTTTTGACTATCATTAGAACATGTATCCAGTAGGATACAATAGTACTCTAGTAGTTTTTAAATGTTGAACCATTTCTTTATACTTGTAGCACATGTGGGAGAAAAGAAAGATTCAGTTGATTCAGTTGTCCAAGGACATAAGAAGAGTTAAGGGAAAGCAAGACGTGCAAGGGCTAATAGGCTATATATAGGCAGTGGCACCACCTACCCAAATCATCAACTCTCCCACTGAATACCAGGAAGAATTCCCTCTGTTCCCTCTGAGATGTGCTTAAGAATCAGCAGTAACTGAAATCAAATTCTTCCTTATGATTATACAATCATTTTCAAATCATGATAAGATCATACATACCTTTCTAATCTAAACTACATTGAAAAAATGGAGAGTTGCCTATCAATAACAGTATGAATATTATGATGTATGATGCAAGTTGATGATTCAGTTATGCTGTGGTCAGGAAACTGGGTGTTATTCATGGTGAGCTTTCAGTCAGTGAGCACCGCTGTCTTTTTTTATGATACTAGAGGCAGTAGAGAAAAACAGCACATTGACCTTCTGTGCCAAGGAGGACACATGGATTTTACTCAGAGGGTTAGGAAACATACTGCCAGAGAAGGCCAAAACCAAAGGTCTATAATATAGACGGTTAAGGTAGCTCATCTTAACCTGAAGAAGCAGCCACAACCAAAAAACTTGGGAAATTGTCATATTTGGGACATCATGGTAGACTGACAAAATCAAAGACTACACCAGAAACCACACAGGCTATGGAGTGACCTATAGATGCTCAGTTGTGAATCTCTTGAAGGAAAAGTTCACTGAGGTTTTATAACAGGAGTCACAACATTTCAGGAGGTCCAGTTTCACAGAAATATCCATGCTACCAATCACAGAGGTACTTATTTGGCATGGCCATTGTGCTAAGCATGGCACTAGCTGCAATCTGAATCAGGTAAACTACATGCCTAAGATTAAAACAAGAATACTGGGTAAAGCACATAGTTATGTGCCTATCATCCCAGCGACTGGGGAGGTTGAGACAGAGGACCACAGTTTGAGGCCAGCTTCAGCAACTTAGCAAGACCCTGTTTCAAAAAGTACAATAAAATAACAAGAACTGGGATGTCACTTAGTGATAAAGGTCAATCCCAAGTACCAACACACATACACAATACACACGCATGCACACACACACACACACGAACACGGGAAACAGGAAAATACCAACTCTCTGATAGCAAATCTGTCTTAATTCCAGCCAGAAGGACCCCCTTTCAATCCAAGTTACACTATCGTCAGGGATATGATGTCAACCTCTAGATTGGTAAAGCCATTCACATTATTAAAGAAAAACGACTCCTCCTACCTCCAAATGTTACCACTCTGCAATGATTTGCAGTTAAGTAAATGATGAAAAGGACATTCTGACCCTCATCAAAACAGTGTAGCTCTGCTTCCTAAGAATAATGGAAAGATACTACTTTGTACCATATGAAACAAATCTATTTACTATTTCTCAATAACTAAATTACAACTAATTATAGAAATTGGGAAAAAAGTCAAAAATACAAATAGATCAAGAAGTTTACTTACAAATGTTAATAGATCCGAATTTATTCAGGATCAATTTCTTTCACCCAATTATACATCAAAGTTTTATAAACTTCTGAAAACTATACTGAGATAGAATCACTGACACTGGTATTAAGCATTGCTGGTATAAGCACCACAGTTAATATCTTTGGCATGTAACTGTGGATTTTTATACCATCACCAAAGTCCTCAGTTAAAATTCAAATTTCTACTAAACCAAGCTATAGAGAAAATTTTAACTGAAAAGCTCTGTCTACTTGTTTATAATCTGTTACCTGGAAAAAAGCAGAAGGTCTCTCTAGCCACCTAATCACCATATCAATGACACATGCCACAAGAGAGAAGCACTAGTTTATTTGATTGATCATGGTAGATAAACTCCAAATAACAGAGAAATTAACAAATGCTTGACATTTGCTCAACATCCATTATTCTGACACTGCGTTCAGAATTTCAAAGCCTGGGAGTATGCTTAATCAACATTCATATTCCCTTGTGAGCCACAGGCACCATATTGCACCCCGCCCTCACACTGATGAAAACTGCACACTGGCCATTTCCAAAATGTTCTGGGACTCCACACAGGGCCCCTTTTCTCTCTTGTTCCTGCTCTGCAGTTTTCTTTTAAACACTTCCAAGATAAAAGCATCTGCCAGTTTTTCTCTCTAGGGATGTATGCAAAATGAACTTAACAGTTTTAAGGCAGGAGTAACCCTCACATCTAAATTCATTCATTGGACAGAAAAGGGCCTAAGAGGCCTCTCCAGGGACAAAACCCTGCGGAAATTCTCCCCATACACAACAGTGGGAGCTTTATAAAATCTAAGTCCAGACAATTTCCAATTCAAATGCCCAACATAGCATGACCTTTGTCAGATCTCTGAGCCCAAGATGCACCCATGATTTTTTATTCTAACCAGCACAGACATTAGACAGGGCACTATTGCTAAGCAGGAGGTTCAATATTTGCATGCTCTTCTATTGTGAAAATGTAACAGTGACAGCACTGTGTCAAATTCTTTTCCCTCTAGAACTTTAACTCCATAGGAGAGGCATGGCTGACAGATGACTCCCCAACATCTGTGTTATGTACACTGCACAGCTGAGGAGCCCCGGATCACTGTCAGAACATCACGGAGATGACCTGCACCTTTCTGCTGCCTTCTTATCCCTGCCCCCCCTACACACAAATATATAAATATCTGTACCACAAATTGTGCAATTTTTAACAAAATATAAAAATGGCAAGACAGATTAACATAATTTATAGTCATTAAGCTGTTCACGTAGCAGCTCAACATATGTTGTATAAATGTCCTATGCCGAATAATTTATCAGATCTGACACAGTGCACATCACATTGTTTTATTTAATACACTTACTAAAATTTCATGGATCAAGCATCACTTCTGAAAGCACAGAGAATGCACTAGAAAATATTTATTCACCTCCCGTGATTTATTTTGATTACCCTTACAGCTACATGATAAAGTGGAACTCACAAAATTACAAGGTTAAGGTTTACACAGCCATGGCTTCATATACTAAAACATAACAAATGGTTCCTTGTCTGTGTTCTATTTACTTTCATTTGGTGTTAAGGAGAACATTAGGCTAAGCACTTAGCTGCCTACTGAATATTTTAATTTTTTAAAATAGGACTTAAATACCTGGCCCAGAGAGAGAGAGAACTTAAGAAACAATCTCAGGAAAGCATAGGAAGCCCTTTGTATGGTACTAGAGAGAACAATAATGGCACAATGATCCAATGTGCTTCTAAGTCATCTTTTCCTCCAAAGAGATTATAAAAATGAGCACTGGCCCATACCTGAAAGTTAGCAAGAATTCATTGAATATATCAAGGGATACAACATGCTGTTAGGCACTAACAGAAATAGCTAAAAGATAAAACCACAGTAAAACACACAGCTCCTATCCAAAGATATTCACAATCCCGGGAATGTAAAGCAAAATAAAGGAACATGTAAAAGTAACAATGGTCAGAACAAAAAAATTTTTTTTAAAAAAAAGGTCTTGGTGGATCTATTCTAACATTCAAGAAACAAAAAAAAAAGAGGGGGTAGGAGAGGTTGAATGAAGAAAGGCGGGACAGGAATGGAGAGGACAGGAGGAGAGAGGGAAAGGGGCAGGGGCG
The DNA here is from genome assembly GCF_052094955.1 of Ictidomys tridecemlineatus. Taxonomy (NCBI): domain Eukaryota; kingdom Metazoa; phylum Chordata; class Mammalia; order Rodentia; family Sciuridae; genus Ictidomys; species Ictidomys tridecemlineatus. Next base: position 42,922,669 of record NC_135481.1, read on the forward strand.
AAAGATAGACAAAAGGAAAGAAGGATTAGAGCTCAATCCTAGAGCCTTTTTCATTGATTTTCTTTTAAAATATTTTATCTGGGGTTAGGTATCCCAGACAAGGCAAAGGAAATGAAAAGGATGGTAAAAAGATCAGAAATGGGAGAGGAAAGCTCCAAACAGAAAAAGGTCAGTAGAGCTTTTCAAGAAAAATATGGTCTCAGGGCTGGGGTGTTTCAGTGGCAGAGTGCTTGCCTAGCATGCTTGAGGCACTGGGTTCGATCCTTAGCACCACATAAATGTAAAAAAATAAAAATATTGTGTCCATCTAAAACTAAAAAATAAATATTTAAAAACAGAAAAACATGGCCTAAGAAAACTCTTTTAAAAAGTTTATCAGGTCCACTTATTATTTTAAAAAACAAACAAAAAACTCTTGGCTTCCAATGGAATATTTTGTTTAAAATGCAGTAAAAGTTAGATGAAGACTAAGAAATATCTTTCTTAGGAATTAAGTTTGGTTTTCATTTGTGAGTAATAAGGTAAATGAGAACTGTCCCCAAGGAATCAGCAAAATAATAATCTTCCCACAGTAATACTCAGTTACCCAAAGAAGATCCATATGTTTCAAGGTGTAGACACTGCAGTCCAGAAACAAGGCTGAACCATCTCAAAAATTTGACCTTACCACTGCATGACAGGAAAGCTGACAGTCAATGAGATACTTCATATGGAGTAAGAAAACTATGAAGCCATATAATATTGTAAGTCAGGAGCAGAGTGACTTTAGATGAATAACAGGTTATTGTAAAAATACTGAAAGGTCTACCATACTGCACTCTCAAAAAGGAAAGATAAAGACTAAGAAGTCAATTAGAGTTCAATATAGAAATCTATAAAGTTCCAATTTCCCCAAAGAAAAGAACTGAAAATAGGTAAATAACTTAGCATACTTTAAGGCATAGTGATAATGGCACCTGCAAAATCCTAAGAACAATTTAAGCCTTGAAGTTTTAGACCAGATCAAAATTATTTTATATGAAGGTGAGCTCTGGCATTAGTAGACAGCCTCAAGAGTTGAGATGGTGGTAGGGAGGCTACATATCAAAAAATCAGCAAGAGTTCATTAACAGCGCTGAAGAAAAGAACCAGTCTGCTGCAAATTCTTGCAGGAACCCCTATCATCACCATCACTCTGGGATTTTATTTCTAGACAAGAAATATATTTTACCTTTCTGAGATTATATTCTGGTTACAAGCCAACCATTATGAACCTTTAGTGAATCACTGAACAGGGCACTTAAAGGGATAAACAATTATAAAAATAACTCTGTCACAAGCGCATACATTTTATTTTATTTAGTGATGTAATAAGCTTAGGGGCATATATCAGGTCCAAAATGGTTTTGGTCATTAATTTAAGCAATAAATCATAGGTCTTGCCAACAATGAAGGCAAACAGATGCTAACAAGGAAATGTATTATTTAATATTGCCATGTGTTATAAAAATGTAAGTGTGTTTAAGACATGTCTTAAATTTTTATAATAATATGCATTTAATACATTACTGTTTTGACACATGCAGGAATCAGATTTATAGGTCCCATTCCGTAGCTTCTTCTTCTGTGAACATGAGAGCATATTCTGGATTTTTTAAAGAGGGAAACCTTTAAAGTACACGCCTGCAACAATATCTAATTGGTTGTCTTCCTGTTTTGTAGTAAATAATAACAACCAAACTCATTAAAAAGAACAAATCTATATGTTCTGCCTTATCAAAAATACAGAACATTTCAAAAAATTACAATTTTTAAAGAAACATTATAGTCTAAAAAAGTATAAAAGCACTTTAACTCAAGTTGGTAACTCATTGGTTCACACTCATTTTGAAATGATACCTACAAATTAACAACAAGTAATGTTCAATATTCAAAAACTTTGAAGTAACCAACTGTGATAAACACTACCTTTATAATATTCCCATGCAAAAATCCAAAGGATCAAACAGTAGTATCTCAAAACACAAAATAATTTAAAACTGAGTCTCTCTGTCCATACATTTGACAAATTATGTCAAACCATGATGTCAACTCTTTAATATTTGCTTTCAGAGCAGTAGGTTTATAGCCCTTTGCCAGTCCGCTGAATCTTCCAAGGGAAAGAGCTTGTGAGAATAGAGAATTAGAGGCCAATAAATTAATCTAAAAGCACTTTTTTTTTAATTAGCTTTTTCATATGAACGAGATGTCGACTCTACTAAAGGCATTTTTTGTATGTGCACTACTTTGTCTGAATCTCCTTTTCAATCAACTCTCCTAACTGCCAGCATGGTCTTCCCTTTTTGTGTGCAGGCAAGAGTCCGTGCTTTCTAACACTTGAGGAAGCAGTGCTTGGAGTATGGAAACTAAATTTTCTTCATTAAATCTACTGAAGCAGATATTAAAAATGCATTTAATATACTGGCGATGGTCGGTGGGCACCGCTGACTGTGACAGGCCAGTTACTGATGATGTGCCGTCAGATGGCCTTCTCAGCAGGCGCCTGGGTCTCAGGCTGCTGAAGGACAGCAATATCTTCCCTTGTGTGTAAGCTCTATTCATCTCCCAAGTATTTACTAAATCACAGGCCTCTGCACACATAGCCCACGTTTCAGCGTATGCTAACAAATGATGGATGGCCTCGTCAATTCGTTATGTCCTGAAAGCATGGTTTCCTGCCATTCCAATCATCAAACCTCAGTGCTTCAGAGCTGATCAGTCCCAGGGAATATATTTTGCAGGCTCGATTAAAAAAGTAGAAGTTCTTTCCATTAGAGTCTCTGACATTCTCCTCAAGTATTTGTTGTTCCAGCCAATTATTGGGGGAGAATATTCACTAGGTGTTCAGATACTGTAACACTGGAGGCCTAATGTTTGCTAGGATATAATTTCATTTATGACAAAACAGCCAAGGTATGTGATGGTGAGGTATATAGCAGTGAAATTTATGTTTTAAAACAATTTTCCTTCTAGGTATAACAGGTAAAACTTTGAAAATATTTTATATTAGCACATTAGGCTATGTTATTATAATGTAAGTGAATTAGCCAATGTACTTCAAAGGAAATTCCAAGGGACTAACCAATCTCTAAATTACCTGTGTCTGTTAAGACAATAATTCACATGAGTTCACTTAATTATAATCTATATGAAAGCATAAACCACTTAAAAATTAATCTGACTATTCCAAAGTCAAATGACAAAGTCTAAACTGTTAAAATACCTTTTAAAAGAACATATACTTTCAGTTCAACTTTACATACATCCATTGTCTTTTCTATGAGGCATAGAACATTTTTATTTTTAGCTATAGCTTATCTATGAAACAGATTATAATAGCACACTCATACCTTTCACTCAGAAATAGTAAACTTTACAGAAACAGATGAACTTACCACAATTAAACAATGCTGAGCTTTGAGGAAATGGAATAGTATTAAAGAGCCAAATAATTTTCTATAAATAAACTTGAAATGTGGAGGGAAAAAAATCTAAAAACAACACCTACAACAAAAAAAAAGTGCCAGGTTCCCATTTAGCCAATAGCTTGATAGGCTCTGAGCACCTACAGTCAGCATAAGCTCCACCACACTGCCCTGCTATTCACCTCAACCTTAACCTCAAGATTAAGCTCACTTTTATTGCGCACAAAGGTCACCTGTATTAGGTCAAAATTCAAAGTCCCTTGTCAGAAAAGGTTGATATATTCCAACCTTTCCTTCTCTATGCATCAAATTTTTCATGGTAAAGTCATATTCAGCAGACAGTATATTCAGCAATTTATTGTGCCATTGTAATACAGTGCAGAATACAATTGTCCAAAAGCTATCACATGAATAAAATATTTTTCATGACAATGCACCAAATCTAGACTTTTTACACTTTTGACAGATGAAATAAAATAACAAACTCTTATTTAAAGGCTTCAGAAGAGTTGATAGCAAATAATTGTCCCCCAAAATGCAATTCATGACATAATTATCACTTTTACTTCCACAGTCTTTGAGTATAGGCAACATTTTTATCAGAATGCAATTCAAATTTTTAGGTATTATTTTCTCAAATACCAAGATCTCTAACCTATTTAAGAAGTTTCATTCTAATCTGGCCTAAGCAGTTTATATGAAGTCAATCTACACCTGAGCATCTCTTTGACCTAGAACCTAGAGAAATATGCTCTCTGATAAACAAAGGAGAAAAGGAAGGGCAGGAATAACTGTACTGCCCAATTCATTGTTATTGCAATTATATGACCAATAAAACTTAGAGAATAAGATGAATTAAAGGAAATCTTTGAAAGCAGCATTCTAGAACACATTATAATTAATTAAAACCACAGTTTTAAGGAATAATAAAGTGACATTTTTTTTAAAAAGAAGTTTTCACAACTTCTTTGTGTTGACCAGTGGTCTCCTATAATTGGTATTAGTAAGATAAATGATTTTACAACTGTTTAAAAAACTCATTCTTCAAATTACCTTGATTAATACCTATATTTAACACTTAAATCAACGTTTATGTTCATGTGATGTTCTGGGTCATCTTGTAAAAATCTCCAAGTCCCAGAAGACATAGGTGAACTCTTCAAGCTACTTCATGATAAGCAGAATCATGCCTCCAAAACTGGGATTTACCCGGGTGTCTTTAATAAAGGCCTAATCACCAACTTTAGGCAAGAAAGTAAAAAAAAAAAAATTAATAATATAGGTGGTTGCATTTAAAAGAAATAATCAGGCTAGAAAATACCTTAATATGGTTGGTTTTAACATTCTCTTAATCTTTCTTATGTAATAATCATGTTATATTACCCTTTTCTATTATCATGGGCAGGGGGATTCAACTTTACAATTTACTAAAAATAGATCTCCTGTCACCTTAAGCACAAAACAAAGACATTTTAAAAACCTAGAAAATAAAAGAGCTGGTTTTAGGCAAAAATTTTTTCAGCACTAATTTTCTGAATCTACTTATTATAACTATACTTTGCAAGGAGTAGCTTTTAAAACATAATGGTAATAATAACTACAGTATTTGCAACCAACACAGTATCTGGAATTGTGCTAATCATTTTACATGTACTATTTGATTTCAAAATTCATAATAACTCCATTTTATAAATAAGGACACTGAGGCACCAAGAGGTGAAAAAACCTACCCAAGATTCTGGTCATGAACCCAGAATTTACATGTCTATTTCCGGAAACCAAGTTCTTATATAAACCATTATATAAAACTGCCTTCGAAATAAAAAACTGTAAACAGCCTCTTGGAGTTCTTAATAATAAGACTTCTGCCTCATATAAATTTATAAAATAATTAACCATAGCAGAGAAAGCTGAATAAATGAAACTAGATATAGCACTGGGTATGTAACTTGCCAAACTCAGTACTACGTCACTGGCTAACTATCTTGCAGAATTCATTTGTCATTCTAAAATGCACTTAGTCTTGCCTAATACTGTTAATTTTATTGACCACTTCTGTTTTAGTTGTATATTGCTATATTCATTTATTACTGATACTAGAGATGTAGAAGATAAATATATCTAAATATACTTAAGAATTTAGTCTTTAGAAAACTATATACTAAATCAATTTGCATCAATTAACTATGTCCCACTGGTTTTATCATAATTGGAGAGATGCTTATTTACTTTTTGTACTGGAATACCTGGCAATTGAAATGTAATGTCTAAACCCAAAGTTTCTCTAGAAATAATTTTGGACATGATAAAAACTCACATGTACCAATGCACCATTTCCAAATTCCTACAAAAAAAAAAATCACTCTAAAGTCTCTAAACTTAGCTTATTAATCTACTGTGAAAGGGATTAATTTTCCTAAATGAGACATGAATCTATGGCTTTTTAAGAATAAAAGAAGCAGCATTTTCTTCAGCCCAGTTCAATTAAATGTCCATTAGGAAATATATTATAATCCCTACAATATACTAGGTACTGCTAAAGTACCAGACTAAAATTCTAGCTCCCACACTAACTATGGTGGGGAAAAAAATAAGGAGAAAGACCAAAAGACCAAGACTCACAAAAAAATAAAATAAAAATATATATATTTTTTTTTTAAATGAGATACAGATGGAAGAATTTTGAGCCCAAGGAAAAAAGGGCTATAATAATCAGAACAAACTGAGTTAAGAAACTTCTGTAAGATACATGGCAGGGAGCCATGATATATAGTACAAAAGTCTCAAATTGTGCACTATCATAGTGGTGTTTGAAGCTTAACTGTCTTTGGGTTGGTGGCAGAAAGCAGAGGCACTGGGAAGGAGAGCCTAGGTTTATGCCATTGGCCAATTTCTGTGGTATCAACACCCTCACCATAAAAGAATTTCAACTACCAACGTGAGGTTGCGGCTTGTAGAGTCTGGAAAAGATGCTCACTATCAGCTCTCAAGAGCAGGAATGAGAGAGCTCCAGCACCCGCTGGCTGTGGGCCAAATTCAGCCCACAGACTTGTTCTGTTTGGCCAGGAAAATGTTGGCCCACATAGTGCTTTTAAAATTCAAACAAATTGACAACATTTAAAACTCAGGATATTTTATTTTTTCTGAAAAAAAATGTCAAACCCAGAACTGCTTTCTAAGAAGACCTGGCAGCACTAGACCACATTCCTGCCTGGCAGCAAGAGGCTGGCGCAATGGGTAGCTAACTGCCTTTTAGTGCACAAATCATGCTTTATCTTGCCACAGTACCAACCTGGTCAGCCTCATTCATTCACTTGTCAATGATACCTATTTGACCTCTAGAGGGTCAGGAAACTGTTTGCCAACTGAAGGGCATGAATGGAGAGTTTTACCTCCAGAACTTAATCAAATTAGAAACCTGAGTCAAATCGTGGGGCAGTACTCACACTCAGTTTTTGCATTTATAATGTTAATGTATTTGATCAGATCATCTGTAATTGCTATCTTGACCCAAAACTAGTTCACTCTATTGTAAGTCACTGAGTCTGAAATAATGAGCGAAGCACTCAGGGCCTTCTGGGCCAAGGTACAAATAAAAATTCAAATATTATAAATTTGAGATTAAAAATATTTTTATCTTTATGTATGCGTTAGTTGGCCTCATAAACTATGGGTCTAGATAATTTTAACTTCATCAAAAAGTGACATTTGTGAATTATTTGTTACATGTAAGTGTTTATATATAGGGTATAAGAGTCTATAGGATTTTTTTTAATGTTATACAACAAACAGTCTGACTCATGTCTGTCTCAGGTCTCCAGTCCATTTAGCAACTTAGCTAAATGGGGCTGGAAGTGTAAGTTTCAAGTTTTATTAGCTTTCCCTACCAATATTATCAGACAGAAACAGAAAATTGAAAAGTCTGATTTCACGTGTAGTTGTAGGAAGACACAATTCTGTAATACTTCACCTCCCAGATCCCATCTATACTGAGACCACCTGAGAAGAGCTTTATTCCCCGAGTCTTACACTCCATGTCATAAGCTAAAGAATCAAAGGAGGCCAAGGTGCACAACCATGAATGTCAAACCACAAAGTGTGTTCATCCTGCATTTCTATTCATCTTAAAGCATTCCTTGATTGACAAGCCCAGTTCTGACTATTTGAGAGTGACCAAAATATCCATGACAAACAGTGATTCATGAACCTGCTAAGTGTAAATCTGAATCTTTCATACTGTTGGCAGTTGACTTGCTTCTTCCCCAAATCTGCCTAAGTCATAAATGAGCTTAACCAAATACTTGCACCCCACAGTTAGTATACTTTGCTTTCTTATACAGCATTAGCTGCAAATCTGGAGATTTTCAACAGTATTAAATACTAACCACTGTAAATAACACAGGTCTGCTATACCTCCTATTTCCTAAAATAAAACAAATTCAAGATTAGAGTTGGCTTATCTTATCCTTTCTTGTTCCTAGAGCAAAGGAGAGGTCTTAAAAATAACCAAAAAATTGAAAATAAAGAATTAATGTAAACTTGGGGTGGGAAGACTCAGTGACAATGCACCAGGTATTTTAAGTCTCAATCTGGGATATGATTTATGCTCTCAAAACAATCTCAAATAAGACTAGACTTCACACAGAACTTCCCCAAGGAAAGACAGTACTTACATATCATAATTCCCCAAAGAAAGACAGTACTTACATATCATGCCCAATGGTACCAAAAACCATGAATCTATCTTATATTTTCCTCTATTTAAATTATTGTTTCAAAATATTTATTCTAATGATCTTGAACTTATTACTCTAAGTTTAATGTTTTAAACATTTTAGCAACTGAATTACAATATTTCGAACACATGATACAATTCCTAAGAAATCTTAACATTTTGGTTTGGATAAAATATTGCAGAGCCCTCAGTTATCTCAATGAGACCCCAGATATTTATCAAGTTACTGTTTAAACACCACATGAAGTTTATATACACATATTCAGCCAAGAAATAGTACTTGAAAGCGTGGCAAACCATGTCACAGTTCTTTGGCATGAAGAAGTGCTGGATTATGAGGAAGGTCTACTAAATATATGCCTTTTAAAAATATAGGGTTGGAGGACTGGGGTTGTGGCTCAGTGGTAGAATGCTCACCTAGCATGCACGAGGCACTGAGTTTGATCCTCAGGACCACGTAAATGTAAAATAAAGATGTTGTGTTCACCTGAAAAAAAATATATACATATATATAGTTGGAAAAAGAGAGGAAAGAGAAGTTAAGGCAGGTCTTATTTCTATATATAGTTGGAAAAAGAGAGGAAAATGTGTGTGTGTGTGTGTGTGTGTGTGTGTACACAAGAAAGAGAAGTTAAGGCTGGTCCTATTTTCCCAGAGTGGCTAGGAAAGGTTGGATACATGATCATCAGGTACCCTTCTTAAATAAACATGGGGCACAGGTTGTTCCATTCTGGTTTCAAACACATGGACCCGACAATCTTGAATCTAGTTGTCTGTTCTGTCTCCCCACCCCCCAAAAATAGAGAGTTGTCATTCAGATAGAAGTTCCACATGACAGCTTTAGTATATTCACTGCAAACCACCTCACTGTAAAAGAAATTTACTAACTTAACAGAAAGGGAAAAGAAGAAAAATGTCTTCAATCCAACACTCGAAACCACCTCCTTTCAATAAAAACATAATTAAAACAAAGGAAAATGTATTATTTACCCATCTCCTTTAAGATTGTCATGACTTTTCTATAGTAAGATACTTTTCAGACTTACTCTAGAAAAGTAAATGTTATAATGATTATTTTATTTTTTAAGGAAAATTCAACCAATATGGCAAAAATGCACAAAATGTATATAAAAACATAATGATAAATTCAGCTTATATTTGTTGAAAGTTAAACAATAAAATATTATTACCCAGTACTTTTATTGAATCTTCTTTTCTAGGGAAATACATAATTATTCTTTATTCTACAAGCAACCATTGTGGTATGAGCTATTCCTTAGAAAACTGAATATAGATTTAAAATTAAATCATTATTCTTAAGAACATGAAAATTTCCCCAAAACTAATAAGAAATATAATCAGCATATGAATTCTTCTCAGAATAACATTATCTGAAGTTTTCTTCAAACATCCCTTTACAATAATTCAAGCTCATCTAACTTTGTAGCTACACAAATCAAAAAAAGGACAAATATCTAATATTAACTATACATGTCCTTTAGAAAGCAAGGGGGCCAGACATTAACAAAATAACCTTACAGAGGAGTCTTTAAAACTAAACTACAAATAAAATAAAATAAAATAAAATAAAAATAAACTACAAGGCAGCAACAAAATAAAAACCTGGAGTCTTATGAAATTTTAAAAAACCTGTATTTTAAAAAATTATTAAAGAAAAAACACAAAATAATATTTTCTTCTTTGACATTTCAACCTAATTAATGATCAATGCAAACATACCCCCAGTTATCTTTTGTGAGTGAATGTATGAGTTAATGCTATTTTTGAAGGTCATGGAAATTAATTATATTTCTTTTGCAAAACCACCAATAGAATTTCCACTTCAATAAAAGACTTTTTCTCCCTTTATGAGCATTCTCACTCATTATTCTGGAACTCAGGCCTACCACAACATTATCAGAAGTGTAGAAAATTAACCACAAATTGAGAATCAACTTCCAATTCAATTGAAAGGTACAAGGCCAAAAGGAATAATATTTCAATTTAGTAAACCAAGCCCTACAGTATCAATTATCCACTGCAATAATCTACTATGATTCTTAAAAATTAATGAATCTAAATTAAAAAGGTCTTTTTTTAACAAATCATATTGTTGCACATCTGTAATCCCAGCTACTCAGGAGGCAAGAAGATCACAAGTTCAATGCCAGCATCAGTAGCTTAGACTCTGTCTCAAACTTTAAATTAAAAAAAAAAAAAAGAAGAAGAAGGAGGCCTGGAGATGTGGGGATATAGCTCACTGGTTAAATACCTCTGGATTCAGTCCCTAGTACCAAAAAAAGAAGAAAAAAATGTAATACCATTATATATCAAATATGAAATACTGAAGGCAAGTTTCTGTTATCTTAGTTATATTCAACTGATGATCAAATCTTATGTGTTCACAACCATACCTATAATCAACCAATTCATGTAAATAGTTTTTATTTTTTGCAAAATCTAATGCCTTTGTTTTAAAGTAAAATTGGGTTTTATGTTTCAAAAAGTTACTACTCAGACATTTCTACTATTGTAGACAAGGACTAAACAATAATCATATTTTACCAATTCTTCAAAACTTTCCAAGAGTTGTGTCAAGTGTTTTATGCACCATGTTTCACATAATCTGCACCATGGCCTAGGGGAATGAACAGGGAGAGGCAACAGAGTGAGAATTAGATTCTGGAGAGATACTTGGGTTTGAATTGTGCCTCCTGTACTTCCTAGCTAAGGAAATGATTCCCCCCTTTTACAGATAAAGCAACTGTGATTCAGATTTAAAAAAAAGAAAGAGAGAGAACCAAATCATTTCCTAAGAACAAAATGTTATAGGAAGCAAGAACAGTGGAATACAAGACTTCTTATAGGAAAAGTCAATACATCTTCAACAAATGTATCATGTGCTGGGAATAGGGAGCATTACTGGGGTTGCAGGGACAACTGTAGCCAATGGTTGCACTAAATTTAACCAAGACCAAATAAATGTAACTTTAAGTAAAGTTTTGTGCTTGTCCCTTACCTAGCCCACTCCTAACCAGACTGGAACCCTAAATCACTACCAAGAATCACTAAGTTTAACACTGAGAAATATATAGTAGAACTACCACTGGCTCTTGTTTTCTTATTAAAACAGGTGAATAACCAAGTATATTATTTTAAACACAAGGAGCTCAGCCAAGCAAGTTTTTAACTACTACTTTTGATATTCCACAGGAACAGAATTTAAAGCCACTCATATGAATGAATGGTTACCTATGTTATGATCTAAGAGTGGGAAGACAGTAGAAAATGTTGTGGGCCAATACAAAAAATCAGGCTTAGAAATGTGAAAGGCACATCAGAAAAACTTGAGTACTATGTTTATGGGCAAAGATAGAGCAATACATATAGATAATTATCTGCTTAGAGATTTATAATATCAGGAATTGCTTTACAACTCAGTAGAACAGCAACTAAATAACTAATGCATGCTAAGGGAATTCAGAGATCTTGTGCCAAAAAACTTAGTTTACCAGCAAAAGAATTTCTAACAAAGGTATATCTCCTCCTTTGAGAATTCTACTTAACATACCATAACCAAAGGAATTGTTCAACAAGTCCTTGATTTCTAACATTCTATGATTCTCATTTGTCATAGTCATTGGATATGTCTTATACTCTTTCTTCAGACTGCAAGTAAGTCAAAATTAATTACACTATCTTTTTTTTAATCTAAATAGTGCACAAACAGTAAACACATTGGATTATTACAGAATAAATACTCTGAGTAGCAGAAAACTCTATGAACTCAATGAAAATCATGGGCTGATTACAGGATAGATTGTTTCACATATAATGACAGTAGCACATGATACTGGTTAAACAAATACTCTGGTAAAACAGAGAATCACCATTACATGAATACCAGTAATAATTGTTTCATGAAAGAACCAATGATGGATACTAAAATCACTTGGGGAAAAGTGTGGTAAGAAACAAGTCATTTGGATAGTCTCAAACAATATCCCCATGAGTACTTAATATGTGGAAAATAAACAACAGAGATATTTGACAGGCATCACCTTAACAAAGTGGATAAGGTTATCGTCACCAATAATAAGACGTCTGAAAAAAAAAGACATCTGAAGTCATATACCACTGATATGATGCACTAAGAAGAACACAACATCATTTCTGAGGCATTGTTGCCAAAAATATTTAACTTCTAAGAAAAAAACAAACATCAAATACAAATAGAGGGACATTCTATAAGACAATAGATAAGTACTCTTCAAAAGTATCAAAATCACTAGACACAGTGGTGCATGCCTCTAATCCTGGTTACTCAGGAGACTGAGGCAGAAGGACCAGCTTCATTAATTTAGTGAAGCCCTAAGCAACTTAGCGAGACCCTGTCTCAAATTATTTTTTTTAAAAAAAAGGGGTTGGGGGTGCAGTTTAGTGGCAGGGGATCCCTGGACTCAATCCCCCATACTACACACACACAAACAGTATTAAAATCATAGGAGAAAGAAAATAGTATGAAACCATCAGATTGGAGCAGACTTAACATATGACAACTAAATCCAATGTGTGATCCTAGAACAAAAAAGGGAGATTAGTTAAAAAAAAAAAAAAGCAAAGTTTAAAAAAAAAAAAAAGATCTGTGCTCAGAGTGGTATTTTCTACATTATAGTGTTTTATTGTGTGCATATAAGAATATGTAACAACAAATCTCATCAACATGTACAACTATAATGTACCAATAAGAACTGGAAAAAACAGAAAAATAAATTATGATAATAATTTTAAAAGATCTGTAGATTAACTATATTCCATTAAAAATTAATCTGATTTTGACAATTATACTATGTATAAGATGTAAATGTTAAAAGAAGCTGGGTATGGGGTATATGGAAATTCTCTGAACTATTTCTGCAACTTTTTTGTAAGTTTAAAATCATTACAACATATAATCAAATATATATGTAATGTTTGGGGAAGAAATTAGAATGTAAAATATAATCTTATAAGTAACAGCTGATTGGCCTGAGAGTTTCTACCTGAATAAGGTGGTCTAGGCAAAAAATTGTAAAATGCAAATCAGTAAATGTGTCCTCAACAACTACTTCCATGAAGTATGTTCCATGTTCTAGATACAATTACTATAAAAATGCAGAACAGAAAACAACAGAGTAAATCTTGCAGTTGTTGAGATACTAGAAGTCACAAAGTGCTACACCTTCATTTTACATAGGGGGTACTAAGACTAGAATGGTTAAAAGGTTTGCCCAAGTTCAATGTTATGACTAGGAAAGACCTAATTTTTTAATATTAGTGAAGATAAAAAAAAAGTCACACAGAAATGAAGCTACCCCAGAAGCCAGAGAGTAAGAAAAAAATTAAGCTGGAGACAAAATTAAACTACATTTACACTTCTTAGCATATGTTAACATTTATTTATTTTATAAATTTATTTCATAATAAATTTGAGCCAGAATGATTAAAAATTTAAAATAATAAAGTTTTTTTTAAAATTCAGAATAAAATTTAAGGTTTTTTTATGTTAGGATAGGAAGGGACTTTCTATGCATAAATGCAGAAAAAATTTTAAAAGCATAAATTTAAGTTAAACCTGTCAAAAACAGAACAATATTTAAGAGCAAACAACTGGGAAAATATCTGTACCAATGACAGATAATAGATGAACAGCCTTATCATATGCAGATCAATTAATAACTACAAATCAACAAACAGTAACAGCAAACACTCCAATAGAAAATTAGGCAAAGGACCCCAAGCAGGTAATTCAAGAAGAAAATTAAATGATCAAAACACATTTTGAAAAATGAAGATTGTATTATAATTTTTAAAATGCTAATTACAAGATGTCATTCTTGATTTAACATATTAAAGATTAATACTAACTCTTCTCAATGCTGGTAAAAGTTGCAAAGATAGACACTCCCATGCTCTGCTAGTAGTAGGATTAGTACAATCTTTTGATAGTAATTTGTCAATACACATCAAAATCCTTCAAAACATGAATACTCTTTGATTTGAAATAGCTAGTGGTTAACAAAGTGTGGATGGACTCCTGGAATCACTGAGACCCTCTCAGGGATCTAGTAGGTCAAACTATTTTTATAGAAATAGTAAGATATTAGTTGCCTTTTCCCCTATATTGACATTTGAACTTACAGGGTAAAATAACTGTGGGTAAAACTGCCAGTTCCTAGGCCAGAGCACTATAATTGCATTAGCAGTCACTATGTTCTTCACCATAATATATTTGCAGAGGGAAAAAAAGGAAGAAAAGAAGGAAGAGAGGGAGTGTCTGCTTCACTTAAGAATATTCACTAATTATATTAAATCTTGTCCTTTTAAAATTCTATATGACAATAAGTAAATACAAAGCACATTTACTGCATATTGAAGTATGACAGTTGTCTCGGGGGAAAGCACTTGTATGATTGTTTGAGTGCTGAACTAGCCACTTTTTCCATTGCATTCAATTCTTACTTCAATGAACAATGAACAAAGTATGATTATTCAGATTTGGGTATCTGGCAGACATTTTCTCAAAAATAAATGACGTGAGATTGTCACATCCAGGAAAACAACTGATAGCATTTGTTGCAAATGATAAAATTTGAGCTTTCAAGGGAAAATTCAAATATTGGAAAGCTCATATCCATCACTATAAGCTTGACAGCATCAGATCTTACAGACTTCTGATGAGACCAGTGACACTATTAACAAATGTGATTTTTTGATATTGTATAATAAAAAGTGACAAAACTTGGAAGATTCTGTAAGAGTTCACAACCAATATTTTTCAAATGAACAATGCATGATGATAAAGATCATGCATGGGTAAAAGATCCATTCATAGTTCACAACAGGCTAGAGGATTATAATACAAGAATGTGAAAAGTTCTGATTCAGGTTTTGGATTCCACTTTGCAAATGACCTTTTAAAAATACTATCTGTTGCCAGGTACAGTGGCACACACCAATAATCCTAGAGACTCCCTAGAGACTCAGGAAATTAAGGCATAAAGATCTGAAGTTTAAGACCAGCGTCAGCAACTTAGTGATCCCCTAAGCAACTTAAGTAGACCCTGTCTCACAATAAAAAATAAAAAGGCCTGAGGAGGCAGCTCAGTGATAAAAATGCCTCTGGGTTCAATCCCCATCACCAATAAATAAATAAATAAATACCATTTGTTGGATTTTGTATAATATCAAAAATATTCACAGTTATCTACAAAGTCTATTATTGTTCCCTTTTCCAACTATATATCTGAGACCAAAGTTTTCTAATATTCTTTAATCAAATACAATATAACAAGTTGAATGGCAGATGTTTTTCTTTATTAAGGCAGGAGTTAAAGAGTTGTAAAAATGTAGGCCAATGTCATTTGCTCAATACTTTTTTTAAATTATGGTTATTATTCATAAAAATGTTAGCAAGTAATAAGTTTACTGCTTTTCAAATAAATTAATAAATATTTTTTAATTTCTCAGTTTTAATTTATATTTTGGTAAATATCTACAGATAAAATCCATATAAACAACAGTTCTTTTGTTCACATTTTTATAGTGTAAAGAGATCTGGAAACCAAAAGGGTAAGAATTTATGACATGGTCATTCCCAACTTCTAGAAGCCTAAAGAAGACAATCAGATTTGATATTGTATATGTACAAAAAATAAAAATTATGTTAAAAATTAGAAAAACAAAACATTTGAATGCAACAATAAGGAATTGGATAATAGAACTAAAATATATTATTGGTTACTTGGAATAATTTTTGAAGAATTTTTAAACATGAGGCATGCTCATATGCTCATAGTGTGTTGTGAAGGGAATAAGATCTACAAACTAAATGAGCAAAGATAATGCACTAAAAAATAGACTAGAAGAAAAAAAAGACTAGAACTCCAAGTATGTGAATGCCACCCACCAAGAAAATAATTGCTATTGTTATTATTAATATTAAAGCTAAGTATATATTAATATTAAAGCTACACTTAGCTAAGTATAGAACACAATCTAAGAGGGGAAAAAAACTGTATTCTAGGCACTGTTTGGTCATTAAACATCTCTGGGATATCCTTGGGGTGAACCCAGAAGCTCAAGCAAGCAAAGCAAGCAAGCATTCTACCATTGAACTACATCTTCAATCATTCCCTGGAATTTTTGACGTTGTCTAACCTCTACAAGTTATCAAAAATTATAATGAGATCCTTACCTAACCAACGTTCTCAATCTAAAGCCTGCTCAAAACCTTTTCAACACTAAGTAAAAGAGTGCTGCGATGAAAATTGATTGAAACCAACTCCAAAATCATGCTACAGAATTCTGATCCAACCTATTAAATAGCTCATTAATTCTTTCTTTTGCAAATTAATTTGACTTATTTAAATAAATTTTCCTGTAGAAAGAGAATGAGTTATCCCCTAAATAGTATTTGGGAGGAGTAAAAATTATTTGGACATATCATAAATAAGAAAGAAAGGTCATAAAAAAATAAGCAAGATAGTATGGTATCCCAAAGGAAGGGAATCTTCTTAAAATGCTGCTCTGAGTACTGGGGAAGTTACTTCTTATAGAGAACACAGGAATTTGCTATGAGGAAAAAAGACAGAAAAAAGAAAGAGAAGGAAGAAAGAGAAAGCAAAGCAAAAATACAAAGTAGTAATATATGTACATAATGGGACCAGAATATTAAATAAATAAATATATATATATATATATATATATGCTCTATTCTAAAACTGCCCAGAAATATCTATTTTTTCGCTTGACTGATCAGCCTTCACCCATTTCTTTGTTCATGAATAAAACTGGCAACTGTTAATGATAGAAAATCAGATTCTAATTTGTCAATTTTGTTCCCTGTTAGCAAGTCTGAAAAATCCTAAAGACTATAAAGGGATAAATACTGCCCTAAATTCAATCTGGGTAATATTGGAGAGAGACTCCTTCACTTTATAGACTAGGAAAATCAGTTCAACAGAAAACTGAGGTAATAAAATACCTTCAATTTGTGTTTCAATTTTTATCATAACACCTATCATCCAATCACTTCTATTTCCTTAAAAAACAAATAAACCAACCACATGTATAGTGATGTCTAGTCAAGAGCTATATATCAGACAGGAAAGTCCTCATGAAGGGATAACCATGCTCAAGGCCCCAAGGCCATAGAGCAAAATGGTATAGGTTTGGAATTGGTTTGGAGTTCAGAAAAAAAAAAATACACAAAAATTTTATACTTTTAACTTCATAAATACAATAACCTGGTTGTCCTGGTTCTTTGAATAATGATCCGATCTGTTTCCTTTAAAATAAGAAATCTATATCATATAATTCTTAAAGTCTTAGAACATTGGATAATCTTAAAATCACTGGGGGCAAAAAAGAAGTGGAGTTTAGGGGAGGAGAGAAATCAGAATATGTACACATATGGAAAAAAAACCAAACATTTAGATCTAGTTGTTCAAGTGGCCAATGACTTAAAGTGGAATCCCCTGGGGTACTAGTCTCTGAGTGTACCAAGCACCCTTGAGATCACTTAATTGGGTAGTCAACATTGTGAGCTAGTCAAAGGGTGTGAGGCCCCTTTAGGCCTATGCTCCCTTGTTTGTTTCCAGTGCCCAACTGAAAAGTGGTCCTCCATTTATTCCTTTTGAACTTACAATTCATTATGTCACTTTGTGAAGCCTCTGTCACCCACCTTCCATTGCTAGTTTCTGTCAAGTAACTACTGGACATTTAGGAAACACCTACTATGTGTGCCCACCACCTAACACATATCAAGTAAGTATTTGTAGACTTGAATTTAATTGCAAGCCCTTGGGAGGCTTCAAAGGACTCATCCATTAAGAGTTTTGTGAGGAAGGCAAGTGAAAAAAACCTTTTTCACCATCCTTGATCTCCTGACACTTGTGTTACTCCCCACTCATGTATGACACGTGGTTCCTAAGAGTGACTGGACACAGCTGCTGCAGGCAAAAGGCTCCGAGAGGGGAGAGAGGGGCACTTACCTGGGGAACCTCTGCTTCAGCTTCCTCAGGCTCTGCCTGGTGGGCGGTACAGACACTAGGCACTGGGCTATCTCGTCGTACTGGGCTTTGGTCAGTATCATGTTGGGCCAGGGACCAGGAGGAGGCGGGACAAGGAAACAACACCCTTGGGCCCAAGCAGCCTTGGCGCCGGGAGATGTGGGGGTGGACGCACCGCGGCAGGGCCCAGGGTCCTGGTCTTCCTTAGTTGGGTCCTCGCCCCCCCTGAAGCACACCCCAAAGTAGCACAGGAGAAACGGAGACTCGCCTTGTCCCAGGCTTCACCCGGCACCTCCGCGGCGGGGGCGGGTTGTAGACGTGATTGCCTTGGCAGAGTTTACTGAGCAGGCGCAGTGGGCCAGGCTGAGGCAACTCGCCGCCATGTCAGGTAAGGGCACGCCAACCAGGAAGTAGCAGCCGCCGGCGTGGAGGGCTCTGCTTCTGGGTCTTGGCAGCAGGTATGCTCAGCGTCGCCCACCTGGGGTGGATCGCTTCTGCTCACGGAGTTCACGCCCCGCCTGTTGCAAAAAGCCAGGAAGGCCTCTCTCACTGGCCAGGAAGAAGGCTTGTGAGTGCTCTGCCAGCCGTCAACTTGAGTCTCCGAAAGCCTCTGCCAGAGCGCGTAATTTGAATGTGTTCCCAGTCGCTGCGGTTTAGGTGCAGCCTCAAGCAGGGCCCAACCTGCGAAGAAACTTCCACACTCTGTGATCATGAGCCGAGCTGTAAACTGCATTTGCGTGCCTTTAGTATACAGTTTGGATTCTTGAGTCCATTTGTTGGCGTGTTTGGGGGAAGTCCTATAACTTCTACAGTTCTCGTGGAAGGCAATTGGTCCTTGGTGGGATACCCGACTTAAATATTACATCAGCAGACAACAAAGGACACTAAAGAATTACTTTCACTCCCTACAGTTAGATGCTCGAGGACTAAAATCATGTCTTGTCTTCCTAAACCTAGATCTCAGAAAACAGGCATCCAATAATTGGAAAAATGAGTCACTGAGTTAATCCTTTGTTTTCTATATGTGCTGTGAGTGGATCTCAGCCCCCCTAAGGCAATTTATTGGAACATCAGCCCCTCCTTTAATCCCTTTTAAGAAATTAATTTGATTCTTGAGTCCATATGTTGCCCTTCTTCACTTTAAAATTTAACATTTAAACAAATGAAAGAAAAAGCACTTAGCTTTTAGAAAACATGTAAGTGGTTTGAAGTCTTTTCATATGGAATTAAGTGTGGGTTGGAAGTTTAGCTTAGATATGCTTCATTGGATAAATTCCTTAATCCACTGTGGCCTCAGTTACTTTGTCTATAAAATTGATTTTTCATTCATGGGGGTGTTTTGAAGATTAAATAAGGTAGGACAACTAAGGATTGCTTAGCATAATGTTCAGCAGATAGTCTAAATAAAGTAAACCAAGTAAAACTACTTGATAAAAATGGACAGGGTGTTTACTAGATTTTGTTTTTCAGACTTCCCATGTAAAACTCACTTAATCCTCATAACTTCCTGTGATGCAGGTTCTATTGCCTTTATCATTCCCCTCCTCCCTTTTGTACAGAGTGAATAAAGTAAGTCATGAAAAGGTTAAGGAACTTTCCAGAGGTCATGAGAAAAAATAAGAAGCTGGGGTAAGGATTAAACTCCTAAAATTTGGTTTCAGAGTCTATGGTCTTGCCAACGCTCAGCAGTTAGTACCCAAATAGTATACTCTCCTAAGCCCAAAGGTTAAGGATTTTTTTTTTTAAGAAATACTTTACATTTTGAAGAATCTTTTAGCTGAGATTTTAAAAATTAAAATTTCACCACTTTATTTTCTCAGGCATCCTGAATTCAACAACCATCATTTTTTTCCCTGAATATTTACATCAGCATGTTTTCTTCCCATATGCTTTGCATCTAACTCTGGTTGTGTGACATTAGTACATAACTATTTATTTATGGCAGCATGGCCTGGAGTTGCCACCTGGCTAGTTTGTTGCTGACCCTGCCATGACTTTTACATGAAAGCTAGCTGACAATAAGCAGACACCACTTGATACCCCCATTCCTTTCCCCTTTGCAACTTTACTCTTTCCAATTCACAGCCATCAGACTTTTATAGAAAACATCAGTTCGAGGATGTTTGCGCTAGTTATTTTTATAGCAACTCTTCTTTCTGGCTCTTATCCTGTATTCACCCTCACAACCCTTAAGGAAAATGCCAGGTTTGTTTTCTGTTTTTATTTTTAACATGCTGCCAGTTTACAATCTTGACCCAAATCCAGTAGATTGTTTAGAGTTAGAGCTGGGAGAAAAGCACAGTTTCATTGCTGTTTTCATTGGCAGTGACAGTAGTGTTGTTTATTAAGCACAAAACAGAAGCAGAGCAGAAATGTTTGGTTGTTATTTAATTGGTTTCATTTTTCTTACAATGTGAAATGGTTGGGGTTAGCCAGTTAGCCCATTGAGGCAGCCTTTCTCCCTCCCTCACTCTTCTCTGTCTTCCTCCCATTTCCCATTGTACTCAATGCCCCTCATCTGCTATTACTTTTTTAGAGTTGCTTCTGCATGCTTGAGTCCCCCCTTCCCCGTTTCTCAGTCAGCCAACAATATGATTTCCCCACTAAGTGAAATAGGGTTGTGAAATAAAAACACAAATACCCCAACGAATTGACTACTGTTTAAAATCAGCCATGAAATGTGTCACCTTAAGCAACTGACAGCCTCTCCAGTCCTGAATGTTCTCAGTGTAACTCCAAGTCTCCTTCTGAAGGAGAGAAAAAAAAAAAAAAAAAAAAAAAGCTGATAATAGGGAAAAGGTATAGGAAACAAGACCAAGAAAATATGTCAAAGTGGGGACTAATACAGTTGGCTGGAAGAACAACTTATAGCCTGGAAAGACAGATTGGGGGGGATGGGCCAGAGAACTCCTCTGCCAATTCCTAGATAACATGAATGTTGAACAATTTTAAAGGAATATGGGGTTTGGCAGAGAGGTATCAGAGCATCATTTCAACAAGCATGCTAACACAAGAACTAAAAATAAGAATGACCCAAGTCACATGCCTGGGAAAGTTATTCCTACTGGAGTAAAGAGTTCTAGGCAGAGTGAAAGGAGTTAAGGATGTTCAACCTTGGAAAGAATCAGCCACACTTTCAAACAGTCTGCCAAATCCAATGCATGTTTTAAGAAATACTGACATTATTATTTTTATTATTCTGTAAAGTCTGATTCTATTCATGTAGTCTCTGGTAGTTATTACACTATTTTAAAGAAAAGTCATTGAAATTTACTGAGTAAAGAAAAAGAAGGATGCTAAAATTATTTGAGCACCTATGATATGCAAACATTATCCCATTATGCCTTATCTCACTTGATCTTCCCAATTTCCCTATGCAGCAGACCTTATAGCCCCTAGTTCATAGACTAGGAAAGTGAAGTTCAAAAGACATGCCTAGCTGTTAAATTGCAAAACCATGACTTGAACCCAAGTTAGTATGACTATAAAATCTCCTGTTATCTATTAAGCTGTACTGTAATTCAAAAAGGATTTGAAAACTCCTTAATTCTTCTCAATAAAGCATCTATTCTCTGAAATAGCCTGCTTTTCTTTGGCCACCAGAATGCCTGTGGAAGGGGCAGTCACCTTTAATTCTGACGATTAGCCAAAACACACTTCTAAAAAGTTGGCCACTTTTAAGGCATTGGGATTGTGGCTCAGCGGTAGAGTGCTCTCCTAGCACATACCGGGCACTGGATTCAATCCCCAGCACCACATAAAAATAAATAAAATAAAGATATTGTGTCCAATTACAACTAAAATAATAATAATTTTTTTTTTAAAAAAAGTTGGCCACTCTGACTAGAAAAGATTGGATGGATTTTCTCTGTTCTTGGAAGCACCACCTTAATTGATGCATCTTTGGAAACCAAAGTTTAGGTCTCTAGACTTGCCATCCTTGAGAGACAAGTCATTTTATACTGGTCCTAAAGAAATAAAAGCTCTTAGTAAGCAATTAAGATCAGAATAAAGCAGTTGTTGAGGCTTGCAGCAATTACTCAATTTAATGACTTGTAGAAAACCTACAGAAGGACGTTCCACACTATAAGGTGGAGCAGTTACACTGAAAGGTCAAGGAAGACCAAAAGCCAAATGTTGGTTCCTTCATGCAAGTCGGTGGTAAATGAACTCTTGGTCTGTGAAACCAGGTGGCCTAATTCCTGAGAAAGGTCACATGATGATGGGAGCATTCACCAAGACCTGTTTCAAACAGAAACTGGGTCTCATGGGCACATAATTCAGAATGGCGCCTCCTCAAGTCTTTGTTATTCAATAATACTAAAATTTAGCTAATGTTTGAGGGGCACTTACCAAAAGCAGGAAATACGCTAACGACTTTATGTTCATATATCTTCTCTTAATTCTTAGATCCAGCTCTACAAATTAAGCACTGTTATTAAATCTCCTTTCCAATTAAGAAAACTAAGGCAGAGAAGGGTGGTTTCTACTTACTTCATTAGTTATTTTACAGCATACTAGAGTAATGTTTCTTAAATTCTGTGTTGGGAACCTAGTTTTCCCTCAATTTGTCATGGACAAATAGTTAAAATAAGGCAAAAAAAATTACTCAAAAAATGAAATTTACAAAGACATATAAAGCACAAATCTACTGTTTGTTATTTTGAGATTTAATAGAATATAATTAGTTCATCAGATTAAGATAAATGGCTATATTTGCTTATTCTCAATTTCTGCACTTACTACCTCAAAAAGTTTGCAGATCAGTTCTGGTTTGCTGACTATGTTGTAAGTTGCACTATACCTTGGATATATGCAAAGGAAGAATGCTGATTTCAAAGTCTAGAACCTCACACTTTTCAAATGTTCTTGGAAGAGGAGTATACCCTGTTTCTTTTAGACCTCTGAGCACCAACCATTACTACTATTATCATTATTCTACTGTATTTAGTTCTTCTTAAGTGATGTATACTTATTAAGGTCAACAGTACAAGTCGTTATAGCCTATTTAATTTGTACCCTATGAAATTAACACCATGTGTTTTCATAAAATCTAATTTCTTCTGTAGATTATAAACCTGTCAATCAGAGCACATGTATGTCTTTTGCTTTGAATCACATTCAGAACACTATTGGTGCATGATAAAGCCTCTTAATCAGCATTTTCATATTAACTATCACCACATTTGACAAGGATAAGGACCAAAGTACTATTTTTATGGGAACAATTTCTCTTGGGTGTTTATGTGTTATAACAGAAGGAGATATGTGACCATATTGGTTAGAGAAAGACTGAAGCCTCTTAAATTTTCTCCTCAGGCTCATCAGGGACTTGTGGATAATTTGCAGGCAATTTGTATCCCTTTTTCCTGAAGGACTAAACCTCAGATGTAATTTCTGCAGTTGTCAATCACTCTTCTTGTCCCAAAGACCATTCTGCAAGAATACATCATGTTCTAAGGTTTTTCTCACATTTATAAATTCAGGAATTGAAAGGAGTGATGCTAGTGGAGTAGAGGATTTCTATTGGGGGCGGGGAAAGAGGGATGAGAGGCAGGGAAGCAAGTCTGTTCCTAATAAGCAGTTCTTTCGACATAAGCTAGAGTTGGAACACATGTCAGATGGAGATTAGCTCTAAGACTCTTCATTTAAAGAATTACCACTAGGTTAGACTTTCAAAAGAACAGGTAAGATGCCAGTCATGATTTAGAACTCTTTCCCTCTCTGTAATTGATAGAGAGTTAAGGAAAGAAGTTCTTTCTGGTAAAAGTATAGTGGTTATAACAATAACAATAATAGGCACCATTCTTTAGAGAAAATGAAAGCATATTATATAATTATCTAATGTATTGCCTCTGCAGAATCTACAACTGACATTATTATACCCATTTGGCATATGGGGAAACTAAGATATAAATGGCTTGGGATTTCAACCGGTTTAACTTTTAAATGTGAGGCTATACATAAACACTCCTCCCCCTTTCTAAACTTAATTTCTTTTCTTATGATCATCAAAGAAATGTTTCTTATAGCCAACAATGAAAGATCAGATAACATAAATCATCCATAGGCATGTTACTTGAAAGCTACCACTATAACCACATTGAAGTTATTCCTTCCAGTCATTTTTAAAACATTTTTAGTTGTTGATAGACCTTTATTTTATTTATTTATTTTTATGTGGTGCTGAGAATCCAACCCAGTGTCTCCCAGATGCTAGGTAAGCACTCTACCACTGAGCCACAACCCCAACCCCCTTCTAGTCATCTTTGCAAAGTTTTTTTCCCCTTTACATTGATAAAATCAGACTGGATATACAACTTGAATCCAGGACTATTTAATGTATGCTATACTATCAGCTAGATATCCTGGTCAAAACTTAGTGATTTTGACCCTACCTTCATAGGAAGAGTAGAATAGTAAGTTTCTAAAGTTAGGAGATGAATTTTCACAAGCCAGTCCTTGAAATGAGGTCACTGGCATGGCAAGCAAGATGCTGAGCCATCCTCAGGTTCCATCAACAAGCTGCAATTCAATGTGAGAATGATGTAATGGCCCCTCTGGAACAAGGTGGAGATTTCAGTGACTGATGGACAGCTTTCCTGGACATTCCATTCACAGAGCTATGATTGAAATCATGTCAGTGAGCCTCCTACCACATGTACATTCTGTCAGTCATCATGTCGACAGAGAAACCAGCATGGATTTTTTTTTTTTTTTTAGAATGACTACTCGTGATATCTGAACATTCAGATTCATTACAGTCCTTGATGCAGAGAGCAAATGTTTTGCATTGCATAGAGGACAGTCACACTGGCTAACAATTCTCATGCCAGAATAGCTTGAGTTTCCATTTCACTTTCAAACAACACTAATAGGCTTAAATTGATATGGGGATGAGAAGGGATTTAAGGTAATGGTGTGGGCAAGGAACTTGAGCTCTACACACACTCACACATTACTACAAACCTAGTTTTATAAAACAACATTTAAATTATTTGTATACACAGAAATTTTAAAATATAAATGCTTTAAAAATGCAAAACACCAATGTAACTTGTTTTGCTGACTCCTTTTAAGAAATGTAGACATCCACAAAAACTCATTCATTCATTTATTCGTTCATCATTTATTTACTGAGATACTATGTACCAGGAAATTCTAGGCCACATGTATAAGAAATATACAGACTGATCAAGTTTTGGCCCTTAAACTTTATTTGATAAATTTATTTTACCTTATATCATTTGTACCAGGGATTGAACTCAAGGCTACTTTACCACTGAACTACATCCCTATACCTTTTTAAAATTTTTTTTTTTTATTTTGAAACAGTGTCTCACTAGGCTGCCTACAGCCTCACTAAGTTGCTGAGGCAGGCTTTGAACCTATAATCCTTCTGCCTCAGCCTCAGGAGCCACAAGATTACAATTTTGCACCACAGATCCTGACTCCTTGTTAAATTTATTTTATCAAAAGATTACTTCATGTTTTATATTAAAAAGGTTAGGGACATGACTCCAGAACTAGAAAATTCTTATGTAAGACATTATCGAGTAAACTTACTTGATGGGAATTCAAATGAGAAGGTAGATTATTAAATTGTTTTAAGTATATATTATATACACAGTTTCTCTATTACTAGGAAATATACATGGAGGTATTTGGGGGTAAAGAATATATATATAGTTAAAGAATATATATATTGTTAAAGAATATATATAATTAAAGTATATATATTATATATAATTAAAGTATAAATATATAAAGATATATCCTAAATAATCCAGGGGAAAAAAAGGACAGTGAGAGAATAAATGATAAATCAAACATAGTAAAACAACAAATAGGAGATTCTACATAAAAGAATATGGGCATTTGGTCACTCTTTTTATTTTGTACTGTGCTTATTTTGTAACATTTTGGTAAGTTTGAAATTATTTCCAAATAAGAAAGTTTTTAAAATGTATTTTACCTTGTAAAATGAATGAAAACATAATGTCCTTAAATCATGCAGCAAGTTTCTCTCAGTTATATATGATTGATAAACATTGTAATCTGATTTTTCTGGACCTCAGACTTAGGCTTGTATTGCCTAATTGAGACTCACAGCATAAATGAGGCAAAGTTTTCAAAAATCTCTCCATCTACCCCGCTCCCAACATGGATCATACATGCTTTCTGTTTCATCTAAGTAACTACTGATTTCTTGTTATTCCTAAAGGAAATATTTTATTAATGTGTCATTTTGCCATGCACTATGTCATTATAATTCACTATCTCTGGGTTAAGAAGCACCCTAAGGATCTCAACTATATGATAGAAATGGGAAATGACACTGTTATAATTTGGATTTAAAATGCCTCCCAAAAGCTCAGCAAATGTCCAGAAGTGGGACTTTTGGGAAATGACCGTATCACACACAAAGGCTCTAACCTCATCAGTGGATTAATCAATTAATGGATACACAATTTGATCACATTATTGGGAGGTGAAGAAAATGTAGGAGGTGGGACCTAGTGGAATGGAGTGATTCACAGGGTCTATCTACAGTTGGGGATTATATCTTGTTCCCAGCCCCTTCCTTTCTGGTGTGCACCCAGGCTCTCCCCCTACCTCCTTCCTGGATGTCATGAGGGAACAGCTCTCCTCTGCCCTTGCATCAGGATGTTCTGCTTTACTACAGGATGAAAGCAATGGAGTCAGCTGACCATAGACTGAAACCTCTGAAATTGTGAGCCAAAATAAATCTTTCCTGCTTCAAGTTGATTTTCTTAGGTATTTTGTCACAGTAACAAAAAGCTAACACAGTTACCAAATAATCCCCTTAAACACACCCTATTTTTCTTAGAACTCTCCTACAATCCAGTTCCTTTTCTTCCTGCCTTCCCTTTTATCTTCACAGGGGTCAGACAGCTCTCCCAACTCCACCCTCTCTCCCCTAATTCCCTCACAGGTGTTTACCCCAATAAATCTCTTGCATGTCAAATCCTGTCTTGGCATCTGCTTCTCAGAGAACCTAGACTAACAGCCTCCTATCTTCAAAGGCATACGTAGGGAACTAGGGGTTACACTTAGTCACCTTATTAGATATAAATGTTTCCCAAGCCTTCATCAGCAATACATCAAAAATTATCTGCAATGAAGGCAGACTAATCTAATGTTTATGAGACCAAGCTTTGAAGTCAAAAGGACTCAGGTGAAAGAATTAGTTGGAAGATCTTAATAGTTAAAGGAATCAAATCTCTACCATAGTAATATACATACCACATAGTAATAGAAACAGACGTGTGTGTGTGTGTGTTGTGTGTTTTCTGGACTTCTCTTTCACAGGTATACCATGCAGACTTTCTGTATTTCTGAAGATAGACAGCAAAGTAACTAAATGTCATTTTCCTTTATTGTATGAAATCCCTATTTGCTTCCCCAAGGAGACTTACATTTACACCCAGATGAACTGAATCGGATTTTAGAATTCCTGTAATTCTCCAGGTTTACATTTGCTTGTACTCTCTTGGCTTTCCACAAATGACTGATCTTATTTCAGTTCTATCTTGGAGACTAACTTTTATCTTATTCTTACTGTTTGCTCAATGTATAATAAAATATCTTGTCATAACTTAGGGGTCCAGGACCACATATCCACTTATGTACCACACACATCCGTCTCTGAATCCTACAGGCATCTCAAATGTAACTTTTTCAAAACTGAGCTCATTCAAAGCCTGTTTAAGTCTGCTTCCTTTCTTGGAAAATAGCACTACTATTTTTGCCTCCACAGCTTTGCCTCCACAGCTGATGGCCATATCTTACCAGTTACTACAAGAATGATGTTTCTGCCATTATTTGGGCTTTTCCTTCCTTTATTGCACTACTCACCTAATGACATTCGTGCTACTCTATCTCTACTGAAGTCCTCCACACTGAAACCAAGGTGATTTTTCTAGAAATTCAAAACATAAGTCGTTTTGAGATGTCCTTGCATACTTTTCAGGCTTCATTTCTCTCAGTATTTTCTGATAACCCTACACACACTGAAGTACACAGTTGACAGATCGTGTTCATTAATTACCTACTACCTGCTAAGCACCAGAAAGAGTCCTTTGTAGCCCAAAGGGAGGCATTATCATTACAGATGAGAAAAATTAAAGAAAAAGTAACTTGTTTAATTTCATATAATTAAAGCGGACAGAGAAAGTCCAAATTTTTTCAACTCCAAGGTCATGTTATCCTTTTTAAAAAACTTAAGAAGCAATGTGTGTGCTAGAAAACCTAGATTCTTAAGTGGACTGTTCAATGCTTATCATCACCAAATGATTTACATAGTAATAGATGAGTTTTTATATGTTTTGACAAATAAATATGCCCTAATCATGACAGAACTCTTTCATCATTCCCTGAACTTTCCCTTTAATTAAAAAAAATACTTATAATTTACATACAGTGGAAGCATGATTTTTAAATGCACAATTCTTGAATACCATTGTTGGAACCCTTTATTTTCAGTACACTGAGTCCACCTTGTTATTTCATGTTGTTATTCATGGGAACATGCATTTTCCCCCTCTATTGACATACTCTTACTGCTTCTGATAATATCTACTCATTTCCCAAGTATCCGTTTTAACGGCATTCAATTTCCTTGCCTCTCTCACATCCCAAACCCCACCAGCAGTTAATTTTTCTCTAATATGTCCTGGTGGTTGTCACTTTATTTTAGTTGTTTATTCATTTGTCATTCTCCTGCAGTCTTGTGGCTAGAGTGTGTGCACAATCTATTGTTTGTAGACCTTACTTAGCACCTCCTCTCTTACCAGAGTTGTAGTGTTCAAGACATATTTGTTGAATGAGCACATGCATAATACTAAAGGCACAGATGAGTACAGTGTAGGTCATATGTAAAGCTCAGACTTTATGCCAAGGCAACAAAGATCTGATAGAGGTTTTTCACAAAGGAATGCCTAGAGAGAGAGAGAGAGAGAGAGAGAGAGGGAGAACTTTAATATTTATTTTTTAGTTATCAGCCGACACAACATCTTTGTACGTGGTGCTGAGGATCGAACCTGGGCCGCTCGAATGCCAGGCGAGCGCACTACCGCTTAAGCCACATCCCCAGCCCACGCCTTGATCTTTTAGGAAGATAAATTACGATAGTGTAAAGATTATAAAAGAATGGCAAAAAGAACAGTTACAGGGAATTGAGTTGGGAAATCACTCAATTCCTGCACTTTCTGCAGAAGTGCAGGAAGAAAGCATCTCAGGGTATTGATGAAAGAAATGGAATTGGAAAGCAGAGCCAAAATTCAAAATGACATTTCTATGAAACACCAGACCTCAGTAGGAGAAACAAAAGAGAAGAAGAGTAAAAAATATTTTGTACCTTTTTTTTTTTTTTTGGTACCAGGGTTTGAACCCAGAGGTGCTTAACCATGGAACTGCATCCCCAAACCTTTTAATTTTTTCCATTTTGAGACAGGGTCTTGCTAAGTTGCTGAGGCTGGCTTTGAACTTGTGATCCTCCTGCCTTAGCCTCTTGAGCCCCTGGGATCATAGTCATGAACCACCCCACCTGACCTATTTCATGGTTTTTGATTGAGAAAAAATAGTTGTGTGACTAAGAATCGTTCTATAGAAGATATGGAAGAATTAGGCAAATTAATTTTAAGGCACATGAGTGTACTATGAGTAGATTGGGGATGACACAGAAACACTGCTCGAGATCTCAGAAGAGTAGTCAGGACTAGAGATGTTGCATCTGTGCAAGATTTTTTTTTTTCTGCTTAACTCTCTATACATGCTTGCCAGATTTCTCAGTGCCCTAAGATCCTTACCTATTTTCATTCCATCTCTGTACACTGGCTTCTTGTTGGGTTGAAGCAATGGGAGGCACTAGCAAAAGCTCAAAGGGCAAGAAAAGAATAAGTTTTGGACACTTATTTCATGACTTCCTCCTTCTCAGGTCACCAGAGGATAGCTGCATCCCTCTTCCAAAGGGCACAGCTTTTTGCCTAGTGACCCTCTCTAGACAGCCACTCTCTAGATTCCAGTAATGGCTTCCTCCCAATCCCTTCAGGCCTTGGGGCAATAAGACCTGGGGTACTAACCATTCCTTTCAGAAATTGTAAATATTCCCTTTTTAAAAATCTCCTCAATGACCCCATTTAAGAGTGCCATCTGTTTCCTGCTGGGACCCTGATTGACACATACAGATGGTACTTCAAGTCCTTAAAGAAAAAAAAAATCACTCAAGGAAAGCAAGTAGAATAAGAAGAATTCATTCTGGAAACAAACAAAAAAAGAGTTTAAGTTACTTTTGCAAGACATTTGCAGAAAAATTGATTTTAGAGGAAGCAGGGGGAAGAGACCCAAGAAAGGAAGAAGTTTCAAGAGGTATCAACAGTTTCAGATGCTGTGGGGATATCTGCCAGAAGGAGAACAGAAGTGGACCCTCAGCATTGTCACTTAAATTGCCATTGGTGGCTTATCTTGAATAGTTTCAGTATAACAGCATTGGTGGTTCAAGGAGCATGCCTACTGTGTGCTGAGACAGGAATGTGTGTTGAGGAAGAGAAGATGTAAGGATGGACTTTTCAAGGGTTTGGAGGGAGGGAAAGGAGCAAGAAAGCATAGTAGTATTTTGGAGAATAGTATACAAAAGGGTTTTTTAAAGATGTAGGGAGACGTGCCTGTCTAAAGACCACAGAGAAACTATCAGTGGAGAAAGGAAGCTTGAAGACACAGGTCAGGGTAAATGGGCAGGGGATGTATCAGTGCTATGATTTGGATGTGTTTTGAGTGTGTCTCACAAGGGTTCGTGTGTGAAATTGGGTCCCTATTGTGAGGTATTAAGAGGGTGAAAACTTAGAATCTGACTATGGTGTTTATAAGTGGGGCCTTTGGGAGGTGGTGAGGATAAGATGACATAATCAGGCCCAAGCCCCTATTATTTAACACCCTTGGCTTAATAAGAAGAAGTAGAGTTCTTTATATACCCTAGAGATTAGTGCTCTATCTGATGTGCAAGTGGTGAAAATTTGCTCCCAAGCTGTAGGCTCTCTATTCACCTCACATATTGATTCTTTTGCCGAGAAGATGCTTTTTAGTTCGAATCCATCCCATTTATTAATTCTTGGTTTTAATTCTTGTGCTATCGGAGTCTTATGAAGGAAGTAGGAGCCTAATCTGATAAGATGAAGATTTGGGCCTACTTTTTCTTCTCTTAGATGCAGGATCTCTGGTTTAATTCCTAGATTCTTGATCCACTCTGAGTTGAGTTTTGTGCAGGGTGAGAAATAGGGGTTTAATCTCATTTTGTTGCATATGGATTTCCGGTTTTCCCAGCACCATTTGTTGAAGAGGTTATCTTTTCTCCAATGCATGTTCTTGGCACCTCTGTTTAATATAAGATAACTGTAATTATATGGGTTAGTTTCTGTGTCCTCTATTCTGTACCACTCCAAAAAAAAAAAAAAAAACAACAACAAATAACCCAGTCAATAAATGGGCCAAGGAACTGAACAGACACTTATCAGAAGGTGATATACAATCAATCAACAAATATATGAAAAACTGTTCAACATCTCTAGCAATTGGAGAAATGCAAATCAAAACTCCTCTAAGATCTTATCTCATTCCAGTCAGAATGGCAGCTATTAAGAATACAAACAACAATAATTGTTAGCGAGGATGTGGGGGAAAAGGCACACTCATACATTCCTGGTGGGACTGCAAAATGGTGCAGCCAATATGGAAAGCAGTTTGGAGATTTCTTGGGAAACTGGGAATGGAACCACCTTTTGACCCAGCTATCCTACTCCTCAGTCTATACCCAAAGGACTTAAAAACAGCATACTACAGGGACACAGCCACATCCATGTTTATAGCAGCACAATTCACAATAGCTAAACTGTGGAACCGACCTAGATGCCCTTCAGTAGAAGATATATATAGTGGTATAGATACAAAATGGAATATTATTCTGCAGTAAAAGAGAATAAAATCAAGACATTTGCAGGCAAATTAATGGAGCTGGAGAACATGATGCTAAGTGAAGTAAGCTAATCCCAAAAAAACAAATGTTGAATGTTTCTCTGATATGAGGAGGCTGATTCATACTGGGGTTGGGAGAAGGAGCATGGGAAGATTAGACAAACTCTAGATAGCTGCAAAAGGGAGGTATGGGGATGGAGGAGGGAGGAGGTTAAAAAAAGATGGTGGAATGAGATGGATATCACTTCCCTAAGTACATGTATAAAGAAGACATGAATGGTGTGAATATAGTTTATATACCAGAAGACAAATGAAAAATTGTGCTCTATATGTGTAATATGAATTGTAATGCTTTCTGCTGTCATATATAACAAATAAGAATAAAATTTTTTTTTTTTTAAAAGTAGAAAACCCAGAAGATACATAGGCATGCTTCCTATCTATGGTCATGTGATGTGCTGTGTCATTCAGGACTCTGCCAGCAAGAAGGCCATCACCAGAGGCAGTCTTTCAATGTTATACCAGAACCATAAACCAAAACAAACCTCTCTTCTTTATAAAGTTTCAAGCCTCAGGCAATTTGTTATAGTAATGAAAAATGTATACTTAAAGTCAGTTGGACTGGTTTGCCAAATTGCTACAGACTATGTGGCTTAAACAACACTTACTTTTTCACATTTCTGAAAACTAGGAAGTCCAAGGTCAAGGTTTTGGCAGATCCAGTGCCTAGTGAAGTCATACCTCCTGTTTTACAGATTGTGATCCTCTTCTTGCATCTTCACATTACAGAGAACAAAGAGAGGGGGCAAACTCTTGTGTCTCTTCTAACAAGGGCACTAATCCTTTTCATAAAGGGTCTAAACTCATGACCTAATTCCCTTTGAAAGGTTCCATCTCCTAATACCATTACACTGGAGGAGATGATTTCAACATATTTGAAACACATTGGGTGGGGGGGAGGACAGGACCATTCAGTCCATAACAGATGGACAGGCTTGTGAAGGATAAAAGACTAAAGGAAAGCTTCTTCTAGAAGAGATCATCCTACCTTAAAATGTCAATGAAGGTTATAAATACTATGTAGGTCTTTTTCCATACACCCTGTATCCATCACTAGCATAGGACTTATAGGGCTTGCCACTGCTGTTTTATTATTTTCTGTTCACATTTTTTTTCTTTCTCTATAAACTATTAGATCCTTGAGGACAGAGTTTGTATCTTAATCTCTGTATCCTCAGTAACTAGCAATGGGGGATAATTGTTTTCAAGTTAAAATTTGACATCTTAGGTTGAAAGGCAGAGCAGGTGAAGATGAAATCCTTTTGAAAAGAATCTTCCAGTGAAATAGGAGGCTTGGTCAATCTCAAATCTGGGGACAAGAGATTGATAGTTGAAAACTGCTGCAGTCAGGAGTGTTCTGATTTTGACTCCGCATGCTCACTTAGCATATTAATTTGACCTGCCTATGTTTTACCTACAAAAAAGAGAATCAATGAACGAACTGACAGGAGAATTCTAGTCAGGTCTGTTCACTTGCTTTTGAACTCTTAATTTAGATTAAGTGACCCAGGTCTCTCTGAGCCTTACCAACTTGAGTCTGTAAAAATCACACTCTACCCTCTACCAAAACCAGTCCTTGTGGCAGGGACAGGCTAGCAGTCCTGCTGCTCTGATGCTGGCCTCCCAGCTGGGCAGCCTCTCCTCGGAGCACTCCTCTCCACTTGCAGCTCTGTGGACCTGAGTTTGCTTAAGGTCTCCTGGTCGCATGTATACTGGATGACAATGACATCCGTTTTCAAATGTGGTCAATTGAATTTTTCTCTTTTCAAGGGAGAAAATCTTACAAAATCATCTTTTCTATTGCCAAAGTGGAGGATGAAATTTTAACGTGGTCTGAATATATATATATTTATAATGTAAGTGCAATTTATTTTTCAGTTGTTTCCAAAGAGGGTTTGAGGTAACTATTCTATTTCACCTATCTTTTTTTGGGGGGGGGGCGGTTGGGAGGTAGTGGACATTTTGAAGCCATTTAGGATACATCTAAAAGAGGCAATGACATATTGTGGGTGAAGAGCATAGATTCTGGAACCAGTTTATATATCTTACTTCTATTCAGATCCTGGCTTTATAATTAAAGAGCTATACATGCTTTGGTAAATTACTTAACTTCTATGTACCACAGTGCTTGGCTCTGGCTGTAAAATGAGATAATGTCATCTACTTAATTGATTATCATGAGGATTAGAAGTCAGAATATAGACAGTACTTCAACTAGTAATTGGAACATGCCCACACACTGAAATTATTATTGTCTTACTATTTCTTATAATAACTTGTCAAGAAATAATACTTTATAATACATTTATTTATAATAAATTTGCTATAAGATTTTCTAAAATGTCATTCTTTTATGATTCAATGTACCCATTTAATAATATAGGTAACCTGTATAAAGTACTTTGTCTGCTAGGGGCTGTGCCAAGAGCCTTATGTATGTTACTACTGGAAAATCTGACAGAAAACACAGAGGCGGAGAGATTGTTAACTTGTTCAGCATCCAACAGTTGGTTAAGTGAGATTTTAACCAGGTAGTTTGTCTCTAAACCTATATGCTTAACCACAAAACTACTTTGTTTTATCTCCATACAACTAATTTTCTCTTTGGACAAAAAGTGATTTGGTTTAATTAAAACTTACCAGTAAACCTAATGTCATTCTTAGTGGAAACTAGTACTAAAGAAGAGTGATTACTTTTCTCAGATTGGTTATTTATAATTTATCTTTCTGAAGAGTGTTAGCATATTTTATCAGCTTGACTTGATTTAGGATTCAGACATTTCTGGAGATATTTCTCAGCCTTCACTTTAGAACCACTACTTGAACCTTTAAAAGACTCAGTTACAAATCTGATCTTTTCTTTTTCCCTATGAATAAAGAGTTCCTACTGATTTAATGTGTACAAATTAATTTTTAAAGATAGAGATTTAAAAGGTGGTCATAAACACTCCTTCCAGGTGGAAACTTTCAACTGAGGAAGACACTAGATTTAGAAAATTTAAGCAGCAATTAATTTGTTCATGCTTAAAAGGTGGGGGAAAACTTGATGTTCTCATTTCTTTGTATCTCTAATGTGACTTCCCTTTAAAAGAAATTCATCCCCTCATAAGTCATGTTATGTGCTATAAAAGATTTCACTTTGGATCCATTGCTTATTATGAAGAAGTAGCTGTACTAGCTTTTTTGGTTCACATTCCATTCTGTAAAAGAAAAATACTGCAACTAAAAATTAAAAGTTTAACATTCATAAACCATTTTCCAGGTTTCTAGCTAATAGCCTATTCCAGAGAGTAGCAAAAATTATATAACAATGTTGATTACTAGTAGTCCACTATAACTGTCTTTATAGTCACCATCTTTGTTCTAAAATTTTCCTGTGATGATATAAGAGTTTTGTAAATAGAATGTTGCACAAATACAAAATTTGGAAAGCTGTTTCTATCATAATACAGTAGCTATAAGGAAGATGGAATATGGTCCAAATATTGAAATGGATAACTTTCTAAATGCATTAATTGGATGTTTCTTAAATAAGCTATTGTCTTTGCCTTGGTGTCCTATAAAGATTAAATGGTATAGTGGTTAACAGCTGGTAAACTTGCTGTTTATAAGAAATAGCAACCAGGGTTGTGGCTCAGTGGTAAGCACTTGTCTAGCATAGGTGAGGCACTGGGTTCAATCCTCAGCAACACATAAAAATAAATAAATAAAATAAAGATATTGTGTACATCCACAACTAAATATATATATATATATATATATATATATATATATATATATAATATATGAAAGAAAGAACAAGCAACCCTGACTTGTAATGTTTGCCAATTTCCATGGTGTAAATATTTAATTTCCTCATCATGGTCAATTTCAACATTAAGTCACTAAACTTGAAACTCAGAAGAGATTCATGCAAGCCAGTAGGACTCAGCTTCAACATGCCACCACTGAGAACCAGGATCAAAGTTGGCAAGATGGGTTAACTTTTCATTCTGCTACATACTAGCTATATGAATAGGCTTAATTTTTTTCAAGCTTCAATTCTGTCAAATATAAGAAATGGGGCAATACTCGTACCTTCTTTACAGAGTGCTGTGGTGATCAAATGAGAGAGTACCTTCTGCTAAGCAAAGAGTCTAGCAGAAAACTGAGCATGTAGAATATGATTTGCAAATGTTAGCTCAAACTATAATATTTATTCAGCATTTATCTCTTGCTGTTGCTATTCTCTTTGCAAACATTTTTTTACTAATTGAGATAAAATTTAAATGACAAAATTAACCATTTTAAAGTATGCAATTCAGTGTTTTATTGCCTTCAAATAATGTGCAACTATTACACTAATTTTAAGGTATTTCTCTCAGTCTCCTCCCTTCCTAAATTCCCTACTTCCAATTACTCAATTTCCTAGATCCTGGCAGCTATGAATCTCCCTCTTTTCTCTCTTTATGCCTATTCTGGGTACTTCACAAGAATATAATTATGAGGTATGTGGTCTCGTGTGTTTGGTTTCTTTCATTTATGATAATGTTTTCAAGATGCTTCAATGTTGTAGTGTGTATCAGTGCTCTATTCCAGTTCATGGATGAGTAATTTTCTACAGTATGAATTTTATCACATTTTAAAAATACTTTTAATTAGTTGATGAAAATTTGGGTTGTTTCTATGATTTGATTATTCTGAATAATACTGACTGTTATGAACATTCTTTTTCAAGTTTTTGTGCAAATATATGCTTTCTGTTCTCTTATGTACATAGGAGTGAAATTTCTCACCAGCAATATATGAACTTTCCAATTTCTCCACATCCTCACAAATACTTAGTACTTTTTATTTAAAGAATGATAGCCATCTTCATTGTTAGTAATTAGGAGTAATTCATTGTTGTTTTTATTTGCATTTCTCTAATGACTAATGATATGGAGGATATTTTCACATATTTATTTGCCATTTGTGAATCTTCTTTTGAGAAATGTCTATTTAAACAACTTGTCAGCTTTTAATTAGTTTATTTGCATTTTATTGTTCTTTCAATATTCTGTATATTAGAATCTCATCAAATATATGGTTTGTAAAATTTCCTTCAACTTTGTGGGTTTCTTTTTCACTTTCTCAAGTGTCCTTCAATATACAGAAGGGTTTTGATTTTGATGGAGTCTAACTTCTCTATCTTTTTGTTGCTTGTTCTTTTGATATCATAGTTAAGAAAACATTGCATAATCTAAGGTTATGAGATTTAATCCCTTGTTTCCTAAAGTTTTATGGCTTTAGCTCTTGTTTGAGTCTTTGATCAATTTTGAAGAAATATTTTTGTATATGGTAAGAGATATTTGAGTCCACTTCTTTATAGGTAGACATCCAATTTGTTGAGAAGCCTAATCTTCCCACTTTGAATAATCCTAGCATTTTTGTAAAAATCAGTTAATATGTAATTATGTCAATATAAATATAGATGACATTGAATGTATGGATCAATTTCTGTAGGATTGCCATCTTTACAACATTTAGTCTTCTACTTCATGAACATAGTATGGACTTTCAGTTATTTAAGTCTTTAATATTTTTTAAATAGTAGCTTAAGTTTTCCTTACTTCTTTGTTTAAATGATTTTTTAAGCATTTCATGTTCTTCTTTATGCTGCTGCAAAAAAATATAGTTTTTATAATTTCATGTGTGGATTGATCATTGGCAGTGTACAAATATATGACTAATTTTCATATTTTGACTTTTCATAATTTTGTGAATGTGTTTTAAGATCCAATAGGTTTTATGTATTATTACTTCTTTAGGCTTTTCTAGATCATCTCTATTGATCATTTCTAGATAATGTCAACCATAGAGATAGATTTACTTCTTCCTTTCCAATCTGAAAGCCTTTTATGTCTTCTTCTTGCCTAATTGTCCTGCCTAGAACTTCTATTATGATAATGAACAGAAGTTGTAAGAACATATGCCGTTTTATTGTTTCTTATGATGAAATTTTCAGTCTTTAACCATTAAGTATAATGTTAGCTATGGGGTTTTGTAGATGCCTTTTCATAAGATCAAGGGTGTTCTCTTATATCTTACTTGTTGATGTTTTATCATTAAAGGATATTGGATTTTTCCAAATGTTTTTTGTTCTATTGTGATGATCATGTAGTTTCCCCCGCTTTTATTTTACTAATATGATATAGTACATTGATCAAGGTTTTACTATGTTGAACTAACTTCGCATTCCTGGTATAAATCCCACTTGATCATGTTTTATGATTCTTTTAATATGATGCTATATTTGGTTTGCTAGTACTTTGTTTAGGGATATTGATTTATAGTTTAATTTTTTGTGGTGTCTTAGTCTGTCTTTGATATTAAGTTAATATTATGTTCATCATCTTTTCATTGCTGAGACCAAAATACTAACAAGAATGATGTAGAGGATTAAGGGTTTATTTGGGGCTCATGGTTTCAGAGGTTCTGTCCATGGTTGGCTGACTCCATTGCTATGGGCCTAAGGTGAAGCAGATCATCATGGTGGAAGGGCACAGTGGAGAAAACCTGCTCCATTCATTGTAGCCTGGAAACAGAGAGAGACCACAAGGGGCCAAGGGAGAAATACAATCCACAAGAGAATACCCTTAGTGACCTACATCCTCCAGTCGTATCCCATCTGCCTAAAGTTACCACCCATTAATCCATTCAAATTATTAATACATCAAATGGATTAATCCACTAGTTAGAATACAGCTCTCATAATCTAATCTTTCACCTCTGAACATTCTTGCATTGCCACATGAACTTTTGAGGAGACAACTCTTATCTACACCATAACAATCTGTTTATGGTCTCTAAAGCTCATGTCCATCTCACAATGCAAAATGGATTTAGTTCATCTCCAAGAGTCTCTATGGTCTTAATAGTTTCAGCATTGCCCAAAAGTCCAAGACCAAAGTCTCATCTGAGAATCAAGGCAAACTCTTGATTACAAGCCCCTGTAAAAATCAAAAGCAAATTACATGTATCCACAGAGCAAGCACTTCACTTCCATTCCAAAGGGGAGGAATGGGGCATGGAAAGAAGAATGGGACCAAAACCTAGCTGAGCAAACAAGCCCTGTAGCTCTACATTTGGCATCTGAGGCACATGGGTGAGATGTGATCTCCAAAGGACTTGGGAAGCCCCTGCCTCTATGGCTTTGTTGATTGCAGCCCACAGGAGCTGTCTTTTAGACTGGCTCTGACCAGAGATGTCAGCTTGCCTTGGCAAACATTCCCCATTACTAGCATCTCTTAATTCCAGGGGTCTCCATTGAAGCTTGGCTTCATTCTTTCAGTTTCATACATTGCCTTATCAGGGGTTGAACATAAGGATTTCAACACTGCTAACTTTTTTCTGACCACCTTGACCTTCCTTTGAAATCTCAGTGGGAGTCTTCATGACTCCCTAACTCCAGCATTCTGCATTTCTGCAGAACCAGTACCACATGGACAATGCCAGTATCTGCCACTTGCTTGAACAATAGCAGGGTCTCTTTGGACCATAGCTGCAGTAGCAGCCTCTGAGGGGTGGTTGAGTATAGAAAACCAAATCCTGGGGAAAACACTTCTTTGGCAGGGTGCCCCCATGGTCTTTGAAGCAAAGTTTCACTTTTGTACCCTTGAGCCTGCCATGAGTGTGGTCATGCTGTTTCCTAAAATGCCTACAAGTCATGGTTCCTATCATCTCTG
This sequence comes from Ictidomys tridecemlineatus, assembly GCF_052094955.1. Classification (NCBI taxonomy): domain Eukaryota; kingdom Metazoa; phylum Chordata; class Mammalia; order Rodentia; family Sciuridae; genus Ictidomys; species Ictidomys tridecemlineatus. The sequence goes on from NC_135481.1 coordinate 42,962,654, forward strand.
TGCAAAGAACTTAGCTTCTCTTTAGTGGTAGGAATCTCTTCAGCAAGCACTTCTTTGGCTCTAGTTTTACATGTGCTTTTTGTCTGAACTGCAAGATTTAAAAATCTTTCTTCTGTGCTTTTTATTCCCAGTTCTCACAGTAAGCCTGGATAGTAGTCACCAGCAATAACTATGTCACCACCTGAGCACTGTACTGCCTTGAAATTTCTTCCACCAGAATAATTAGGCCAATTAACTTTAAATTTAGCCTTACAAAAATTCTCAGAAATGGACAAAATGTGGACAAGCTCTTTGCCAGGATGTAACATGAGTGGCCTTTATTCCAATTCCCTATAGAGTGAGTACTCTTTCCCTTCTGAAATCTCATGAGCACAGTCTTTATAGCATTTTTCTCAGATATAGGGTCTTCTTAGCTCCCACCAGAATTGCCCATTAGGCTGTGCTTACAACATTCTGAGGCTTCTCCAGACTACATCTCCAAACTTTTCTAAACTCCTCCCACAAACTAGTTCTGAAGGCTTTTGAACCACATGGTCAGGTTAGGCATGCAAAAGTCCCATTCTCAGTACCAGTTTCTCTGCTAGTAAACTTTTTATTGCTGTATCCAAAATACCAACAAGAACAACGTAGAGGAGAAAGAGTTTATTTTGGGCTCATGGTTTCAGAGGTTCAGTCCATGATTGGCTGACTTTGTTGCTCTGGGCCTGAGGAGAAGTGGATCATCATGGTGGAAGGTCCAGTAGAGTAAAGCTTCTCCACTCACTATAGCCATGAAGGGGATGGAGAGAGGGAGAGGGAGAGGGAGAGGGAGAGGGAGAGGGAGAGGGAGAGGGAGAGGGAGAGGGAGAGGGAGAGGGAGAGGGAGAGGGAGAGGGAGAGGGAGAGATATCACAAGGAGCCAGGGGAAAAATATAATCCACAAGAGCATACCCCTGGTTATCTACTTCCTCCAGCTATTCCTTACCTGCCTGTAGTTACTACCTAGTAATCCATTCTAATTATTAATCCATCAAATGGATTAATCTACTGATTGGATATAGCTATTACTATCATAATCTGTATCACCACATGAGTTTTATGAGGCACATTGCATAATCAAACCATAACAGATGAATTTCTTATGTTTTTTGAAAGCATTTGAGTGTGATTAGTGTTAATTCTTTTTTGGGGGGGTGAGTACTAGGGATTGAACTCAGGAGCACTTGACCAGTGAGCCACATCTTCAGCCCTATTTTATATTTTATTTAGAGACACATGGTCTCATTGAGTTGCTTAGTGCCTTGCTATTGCTGAGGCTGGCTTTGAACTCTTGATTCTCCTGCCTCAGCCTCTGGAGCCACTGGGATTACAGGAGTGCACCCCATGCCTAACCTGGTGTTAATTCTTTAAGCATTTGGTATAATTCACAAATGGAGCCATCTAAGTCTAGGCCCTTTCTTCATTGCAAGTTTCTGATTACTGACTCATCCTCTCTATTTTTTTTTTTTTTAGTTGTTGTTGGACATATGCCTTTATTTAATTTATTTTTTTAAAATGGTGCTGAGGATTGAACCCAGTGCCTCACACATGCTAAGCGAGCGCTCTACCACTGAGCCACAACCCCAGCCCTCTACTTATTGCAGTATATTTAGATTTTCTCTTTTGATAGTTCATTCCATTCTGGATGTCTGTTCATTTCATTTAGATTACCTGATTTCTTGGCCTATGATTATTCATTGCATTGTCTTATCATTTTTTTATTTCTGTGAGTTTGATAGTAATTTTCTTAATATCATTCCTGTTTTTAATAAATTAAGTCTTCTCTCTTTCTCTCTTTTCCCTTTAGGTATATGTTTACCAGGTTTGTTGATATTTTCGAAGAACTAACTTTTGAATTCAATTGTTTTCTCTATCGATTTTCTTCTATTTTATCTCCAATGTTTTTTCTTCATTTTTGCTTTAAATTTAGTTTGCTCTTTTTTACCCTAGTTTACTGAGGTGAAAAGTTTGGTTATTGATTTGAAATATTCTTTTAAAATAAAATTGTTTATAGCTATAAATTTCCCTCTGAACATTCCTTTTTCTGAATTGCCTTGGTTTTTGTATGATGTCTTTTTGTTTTGTATTGTCTCAAAATATTTTCCATGTGATTTTTTTCTGTGAACAACTGACCCAAATTTTATCCACTGCCTATAAATGTTTTTAGTAATGTCTTTGGGATAGTAGCTTTTGTTCTGAGTGAGTTCCCAGTAAGGCAAAATTAAACAAGTTTTTGAGCCAGTCTTCTAGTGAGCTACTGAAAGAATTAACCAAGGTCAAAATTTTGTAAATCAGATTGATTCTAATTCCTCCAGTACTAAGAATACAGATTGCTATTATTCAGCATATAGCAGAGCTGAGGAGCAGGCAGGGAGGAGGGCATAATGGGAATATAAAGTGATATATTAGAGAGGGTGAGCTGTTATCAAGGAAAATTTTGAATTTCAAATTTAGATAGACCCAAATTTGTGTTCTGGTCCTGCCGCTCATTACCCATTGCTTTATACAAGAAATTCTGTATTTAACTCCTGAAACTCACAGTTTCATCTTGGAGTAAATGGTAAAATTAATATCTATTTCTTACTGAGGGTAAATATATTCTAAAGTGCAGCACCATTAATACGGCAAAGTAGGTGCCCAATAAATGTTTGAAGGGAGGACAGTACTTTTATACTGGAGTACTCAGACCAGTTTGGAAGGGAAGAGATTCGATTCTAATTGGAAGCAGCACAATGTAATGGCAAGCAGGAAGGTTTATAAATCAGATAAAGCAAGTGTGAATTTTATCTTCTGATTGAATTGATGTCTGATTTTATGCCCTTATTTAATTAATAGGAACTTCAATTTTCTCATATGTAAAATGTAATTATAACACATAATGGATTTAAGGTTAAATCAGGTAGAGCTTCATAACATGCCTGAAAAATCCCCCAACTTCTTACCTGGGAGAGCAATAACATCTATTCCACCCAGTGAGAGATAATGTCTAGACTATGGTTTTATTTGTTCTGGGGTAAAAGGTGAAAAGTAGGGTAGGGAAGCTGTTGATGCCACTCTGAAGCCACCTTCTTTTTTGTCTACTACAATTAATAGGCACAGCCTATTTTTATAGACTAGTATGATGTGTCTCATTTTAGTTGGATCATATTGGTGGGTTGGAAGTGATGGCTAATTTATCTTGTTAAGATAGGCGAAGGCATTTTATATTATTTCTCAAAAACAAAAACCAAAACCCTACTAATTCATGCCTGCTTTGCTTGCTGTAGGTTCCTCCCCACGGTTTAGCTAATAGCCATTGAAACCTTCAAAAGGAATTAAAGGTCTAAGGAGTTCAAACCACATGTTCAAAATCACACAGCCTTTAAATGGCAAAGCTGGGACATAAATGTGACTTTTTCTGGGAGCTCTTCTTCCTGCCCCAACTGGTTCTCCCCATCTCTTCACCTCGTCTTTGATTTCCCACTGTTTACCCCAGCTGGCCAAGGTCCCTCCCAATTGTAAATCTTCATAGTGCTTTGTTTTTACTTTTGATATGGCTTTTACAGTTTTATATTAGTCATAAAACTTATTTGGATTCTTGTGTTACTTCCCTCAATCAAGAGTAAATGCCTTGAGAGGAGGGACACTCTGACTCACCATTGTATCAATCAGGAGTACTTATAGCTTTCCACAATGGGGACATTTAATTATCCCACAAAATAACAACTCTGGAAATAGATGGCAGTTTAACAGCTTCTTAAAAGGCCCAAGCTCTTTCTATTTCCTCTCCACCATACTTAGTGAATTAGATTTCTATTTTCTCATCTGTCACTTCACAGTTGCAACATGGCTGTCACAGATGCAGCCGCCTGGTTATTGTTCGAGATAAGAAGAGGGTAGAAGAGCAGCATCACTGAGCCATCTACCCATGCCTGTGCCTTATAAGACAGATAAACCCTCACAGGAGCTTCCTGATTAACCTTTCCTTACATCTCATTCCAATATCAAGTCCTTCTGTGATTCGTCAAGTATTCTGTATGGTAGTACAGATACTGCCAAAGCCCCCAATTTCCCTAAGTGTAGTGAGTTACAGCTGAAGAATTAAGAGGCCCTTTTGCCACCTTAATGCCTATTATATTGTCTGTGACAGGAAGTTGAGGACCAGAAAACTGAGGCAACAGTTGGATGCTACACAGCTGTTGAGGATCCCTTCCCAGAAGTTGTGCCCATTTCCAGGCACAACTTTATTGCACCTGGTATTTAAACTTATGCCTCAGCAAAGTTACAAATTGCATGATGGGACAGATCTTTAGGAATGTTTGCAATTAGTTCATCCCTCACTGTTAGATCTGAACACCAAGGGTCTACTTTGACTTCTTTTGTGATGAACGAAGTGCACTAATCATGTTCCTTGCTGAATTATTACTTTCTTGAGAGGAAGTCTTTGTTGATAGCTGACTTTGGGACCCAAGCATATGCTTAGTTATAGCACCCCAAGGAGTTGACAGTAGGCAGAATAAACTTTAAAGACATTTCAGGTGAACAGTGTTTCACCCTGTACCTTGATACAAATTGTGAGTCAATTATTTATGAGTGGAGCCCAATTTGTTTAAACTCATTGACCTTTAATATAGTTATGACATGTGTCTTGACTTGATTCTTCCCTCTATTGATTTGGTCTGGAAAAGTAAAACAAGAGGTGAAATGGTCCCTCAGGGTAAGTTGAAATTGTAGGTTACAGCCATGTTAAATTGCTTTAGTATACTTTGTGTCCTTTAGAGTCAGAAAATGAAGCAATAAAGTAGGTTGATGTAAGTAATTCTTGTTTTTAAAAGGACCTTGAAGTGCTCTTAACAATATCATGGATTTGATAAGATCTGCCTCAGACTTCTTAATTTAAAATGAACATAAAGATGGTAAAGCCGAAGGAATGTTGAAATACTGGTGTTGTGTTAACAGCTTAGAAACTGGATTCATGGGAGAGGACCGATAGGAATTCTTTGCTATTGTCTGCCATACTTGAGGAAAATTAAAGCAGCAGTCACAGCTAGGAATTTCCTGGGGGGCATATCCAGGTGTACGAAATATTTAGGAGGGTTTCAAATGTTTTTGCTCATTATTTATGTGCCATCAAGTTCAGACAGTGTTTAAATCTTAGGCAATTTTTCAAGTTTTAAGTATTAACTTTTGTGACAGGCAGACCTATTGACTTTGAATGTTCACTCTGAATGCCCTTTTCTCTCTTGGACCTGTTCTACCTCTGTGATTACTGTGGTATCCATAGGTTAAGTAGAGAGCTGGAGAAAACAGAAAGAAAACATTAATCCATACAAAGGCGAGTGCACCGTAGTTGGACAAAAGAACTTATTTGGAGGTAAAAGTGAAAAAAAAAAAAAGATTAAGAGCCAACACATCAACATGAGTTAGATTTGGGACAGAGCACTGTGGTGTTTGGACATAGGGAGGAGAAAGATTTGAGGTATGGTTCACAGAGAGAAAAAAAGAAAGCTGATTTCAAAGAATGCTATTGCTTATGATGAGTGATGTATTTTGAGAAAAATAAGTATATTTAAGTTGCTTCCACCTTACTTTTAGAGAAGTACATGTATTGTTATTATTGTTGCTTTTAGTAAACCCGAGTTTGGTTTCAAGGTAAGAATAAATGTGTTTGGCTTTATACTAATTCCTATTATTATTCTTGAAGATGTTATCCTCTGTCACTTTAAAGCCTATTCTTCCACAAATGCCAATAAAACTATTTGTATTGATTAATTACCCATAAAGAAAGTATACAACAAAAGGAAAGAAATTCAGAGCTGGAGCTTGGTAAAATGGGATTAGAAGGTAAGTCAGAACACATAGAATAGTTTTAAAGCATCCCAAAACTGCACCAAAGTTGAAGGGTTTGAGATAAGTGATCAATTTGGGGGAGAAATTGTCACTTCTAGGACTTTAGATACTGCTCAAATATTGCTTCCTCTACTTCAACTCATGGTTCTCTGTTTTTGATTCTGGAATTCCATTTGTGTCATCAATTATTAGAAGACTAAGCTCCCCAGAGCCCTGCATAAATGATGTGCTAATTCAGAAATTCCATGCTCTGAAGATTATATGTCAATCACTTAGCTCAAGAGATTCTGTGGAAGTGTGTATGAACTAAAGGTGAGAAAAGAAAAGCCATTCATGAAAGCGTGGCCACTGGAACCCAGGAGGAGGTGGCAAGTTAGAACCAAGAAATCACATAATTCTTTTGGTCAAAAACTTCAAACTATGCTGTTGTCATCAAAGATTACATAACTTTTAGGAATGCATTAGTACTATTTTCTAGTCCTTTCTAGGACATAGTCATTTACTTACTCTTAGTAGCTCTTTCCTTGAAAACATCATTCTATGGGATACAGTTCAGCTCTGTTGGTCGGTGTCTGTCTCCACCCTGTTTTGCCAACTATCTCCCCTGTTCAAACACATTTCGCCCTATTGATGTTCTATACTAGTTGCAATGGTACCTATTTTCAAAGTCATTTCTAATCAATAAGAATAAATCCATTAAGTATAGCTTATAACAATAATTTCTAAATGTTTGCAGCTGATTGGAGTTTTATATAAACCTGAAATGTTGATAATATGTATAATATACATTTTTACTTCTATTCTTAAAAACAGAACACTTTGGTTCATAGAGGTTTAGAAATTTGTCCAAACCCTTTAGCTAAAGCTTTTGACATATATATTCTGATTTCAATTTAGGGCCTTTTAAATTTTAACCAAAGGGGAAAAAAGAAAGAAAGAAAAGAAAAAGAAAGGGTAGGGATATAGTTCCAGTAGTAGAGTGCCCCCCCCCCCATTTAATCGCTAGTAAAAAACAAAAACAAAGCAACAATAACAACAAAAACACTACAATAAATTTGGAGAAAAATTATAAAGGAACCACAATTCACAATTAGAGTGGATGAATGTTCTCAAAAATAAAGCATTTACTACAGAATCTAAAGAGGGACATGGATTTCAAAGAAGATATTTATGAAGCATAGAAAGAAAAGAACATTTGTAAGTTAATGGCAGACTGAATACACAGTGTACATATATTTTACAAATGTATATTAGAATAACAGCTAGTGTTTCTCGAGTACTTAGCATCTACCAGAAATGTGATACACATTATCTTGTTTAATATTTACAACATCCCTCTTAGATAGAACCTATTATTAAATAACTGTTTTACAATGGAAGAGATGATACCCAAAGAGGTTTAAAACTTAAGGTCATATGTAGCCAATCAGGGATTTGAGTTACTTGATTTCCACAATACCACTTCGCTGGGCCATTAGGCCTACAGTGGGGCTGCAAGGTAGCTAGGGATCCTGCTCCATAAGGAAGGCCATCGTGGGGTGAGGTTTCAAGGGGACTTTCAGTATCAATTGGTAAAAGTCCCTACATATTTTTATTGTCTCTGGTTCAAGCTTTTTATCCCTGTCCAGGACTCTGGACAAAACTTAAGATCAATGAATATGAATCTAGAGATAGTGAAATCATTCTTTCCCAAAAAATTAATCCTACGTTGTATACAACCAAAAGAAAGAGAAGTTATACTTCATTTATGTATGATGTGTCAAAAGACATTCTATTGTCATGCATAACTAATTAGAACAAATAAAAAATTAAGCTGTTAAAAATAAATAAATAAATAAATAAAAGATTTACAAAACAATTCTCTCTTTTTTTTGAGATCCTGGGAACTGAACCCAGGGCATGAGGGGTAGATACTAGGGATTGAACCCAGGACCTCATTCATGCTAGGCAAATGCTCTACCACTGAGCTATGATTCTGCAGCTCTTAGTTTTCTCTTCTGTAACTCAGGTTGTTTAGTATCTTTTAGCTTACCAAACAAGACAGGATTCATTTTGTTCGAATACTATTTTACTCTCTTGTTTGATTTAAAAAAAATTTAACTGAGTCTTGCCTGAAGGTTTCAAGTAATTCTTTCCTTCCTGTTGTCATATCATACCCCTGCCTTTAAAAACAAAACAAATACACAGAGATGAAACCACCAAGCAACAAACAGAAAACCCTAAAGCTCAACTTGCAGAAGGTTAAACCTGATTTATTTAGTGCCTCATTTTCCAAGGTGTCAAGAAAATCTCCAATCCAACCTTTCTAATTTTCCTTTTGTTGTATTTATTAATAAGTGTCCATTTTAAAGGATACTTATCACCTTGATTAGATTGTAAATCTCCTTGAGGGCAAGAGACTGTGTCTAACCACTAATAAGTACCCACACATTTATTAAAGAGCAGTGTAACCTCTCGTGTGGGGGGGGTGTCAATAAATACTTGTTGACTCACTGACTCTATAAATATAAATGGCAAAATAATCAGACATTCTGCTAGCACCTAATTTGCTCCCTGTAGGTAAGTTTGTCTCTTTGGTAGCATTGATTCTTTTAGGCCACTAGGGTTCCATTTAGTGAATTACAACTGCCATGTGCTAACTGGTACCCTGGTGGACTGAATGAATTTAAGAGCCTCCCCAAATGAAGGACATTTCCCCTGGGAGTGACTCTGAATCTTGCTGATACCTCGCCCAACCTTTATTTTCATCCACAGCATTTTCCTTTTGAGGCGAAAAATTCCTTTGCCTTTAGGTCTCTGCCTTTTCACAGGGCAGAAACTCTCAAGTCATAAACAAATAAAAATGCACTTCATTTACCACATTCTTGCTGTTTTACATTTTTAAAGGAAAGTATTGCTGAATTAAAGTGAATGCCAAGCAGGAAATTCACAATTTTCCTCGCAGCATTTTTCATAAGTGAGCAGCTTTCCAACAGATCCAGCTGTCAACAGTGCCCTCCTACTGTTTTACTCACATTCAGAATTCATTTCCATGTGTACCACAATACGAAAATTTTGCAGCACATTAAAGGAGCATAGAACACTCCCTAGGTATTTCTTCCTTGAGCCCCAGTTCCCAAAGCTTTTCTGTTTGCCTAGTATTGTCTACCAAACAATAATCCTTTGTACAATTTTAGAAAACCCACAACAGGATAAAGGTAATGGATAAATTCATTGCATCCAGCAGGGAATCTGTCTTGGATCCTGAGGAATCCTGTGTCTTTTGTTATGTCGTGAGCTCAGAATTGCAAGCAGAGTCCTAAGAGTCTTCTTGAGTGCAAAGGCACCAAGTTCCTGATTCCTATAACAGGATTGAAATGCTTATGAATTCAAGAGATTTATGAGCAATTCTTCTCTTGAGTTTAAACACATGCCACTCTGGATAAGTTATGAGAAACGTAATGCCGTGTTCTGATAATACTACTCCATGCTGATTTCAAATATTCTGAAGGCCTTGAACTCCTTCCACATGCCCTCTCACAGTGCCTAATAGCTTGCATGGGCCATTCTGTGGCACTAGAGGAAGGCACCCAGAGAAGCCGCTCCCACTGGGCACATCCTTTGTCCTGCTGGGGAATTTTGTTACATGCTTACCTTAATTACCTGGAGATTTCCTCAGCTCCTCACTTTGTTTCCCACTTTAGGATTCCTTGATTTTTCTCATTCTGCATCTAATTCTATTTGCACTCTTATTTCTTGCCAAATGGCCTGCTCCTGCATTCTCCTTTTGGACCCCAACCAGAGATGATTCTCTGTGATTACTCCTGGCAGGAAACTGAGAACTGCACATTAGTCAGTGCCTGATACCATTTCTTGATTAAACTCCTGTTTATGTAAAGGCTTTTCCAATAGTAATAGTTATTATGTATTGAACATTTTCTGTGGTCCAGGACCTCTAGTAGGCATATACAAATGTGTGGTTCTGTATATATAATAGCATTTATCATTGTTGTAGATAGAAGTTAAAAGTATTAACAGCTATCAACTACTAATTTTAGAGAGAAGAGATTGAATCTTATTTATCTTTATGTCCTTCCCCCTAAACTCAGAGCCTGGCACCAAGTAAATTGCTTAGTAAATGGTAATGATAATATTGGTTTGGCAGAGGCATCATTAGGAAATAAATTTTACTTTACGGAACTTTACTCAAGTTTCCATCACTCTCCTAGCATTATGGCTTACAATTTTGGCACTCCTAAGGGGAATATTTATAGAATGCTTGGGCAATTTACAATTATTCTCTTTTTATGTGCAATTTTAGCTAATCAATTGCATATTAAAATAAAGGGTTTTTATGAATAGTTTGGCTTAAAATATTTCTGTGTTGCAAAATCAGTTACAATACAGACACACAAGCATTATTTTTAGTAGCATTTTTAGCAAATAGGTTAAAGTAAGCCTTCACTTTGTAAGTAAATGGAAACCTAGAGTCTGGGTCATTGTTCAGGTTTCAGAAAACTCTTTCCCTCTGTCTTTTTGATGGACTTATTTAAATACCTCCTAGGGATTTGACGTGTCTGCAGATGAATTTTTTACAAATGGTTTTGGTTTTTGGTTTTTCTTTTGTTTCTATGATGCCAGGTGTTAGACTCAGAGCCTCACACATGGTAGGCAAGTGCTCTACCACTGAGTTGTACCCCAAGCTAGTTTTATATTTTGAAGATATACTCATAAGGCAAGGCAGTTTACTAATCTAGTATGCAGAAGATTGCATGACTAACCTTAATCCACTATAGAGCAATATGTTTTGGTCATGAGGACATGACAAAGAAATGTTGATGGTCCAATATAATTCATCTCTTCTTCTGGAAAATGTAGCACAATGAAGGAAGGTCACTTGTTTAATTTTTATTTTTTACAAAAGTCTCAGACTCATCTAATAACAATGTGATAGTCATTTTGTCTGAATTAAAGTGTTCTTTCTCAATTTTTATTTTTCTCCTTGTTCTAATTTCTATTTCTCAATTTTCTCTTTTGTGCATGCTAAATGTAAATGTAAGAAAGAACACCAAATCCAAAATAATAGATAGAGGGCAGGAAAACACAGGCTGATTATTGCAAGACTGCTTCATATATTATATAAAGACAGAGTCTCAGCAATTTATTTAGCTGTGTCTGGGTGCTTGCTTAGGGAGCAGGAGATCTATTCTTTCATTCTATCAACAGCTCTTGCTGTCAATTAATTAGAATATATATTCCTATTAATTCAAGGATGTGTGTTGCCTTCTTTATGTACACTACAAGCATTTCCATGAAACTACATTCGTCCTCTGTTGTAACATGCAGCACCCCTACACTGAATTTTAGTGTTTCTTTCCCAGTCTCCATATTGCATGCTTGCCAAACTGTACAGATGCTTTTCAGATTGGAAATACATTGCTGCTTTTAATAGTATTTCAAAATGTTGAGAGCACTGATATAAAATTGATTTTTTTATAAACATGACTAAGTAAAACCCATTAAACAGATCAGGAAATTTGGCCACCTATTATTTGGCTATAATATGCAAACCCAACAATTAAATATCTTTCAAACATGGATTTTCCCCCCAGTGGATAGAAGTATCTTGCAGAAACTAAAACCCAATGTCTATTTTGGAAATAATCTCGACAGTTTGAAAATAGAGGTGCTAAGCCCATTGACTTCATCCTCAAACCTGCATTTCCTTATGGAATTGTGTACCTCACCAATGGCATTTCAATACACCCTGTTGTCTCAGCTAGAACTCTTAAAGTCATGTTGACTTATGTCCCTTATTTTCCATGTCCAATTGATCATCAGACCTGTCAGTTTTCCCTTAGAAGTGTCCTCTGTCTAAAGTCCCTTTTTATCATCCTCATGGCCACTGGCTTGGATCCTCATCATTTTTTTGTTTGGAGTATTAATACAGCCTCCTATCTGATCTCCCTGGCATCTATCTTCCCCCCCATCCCCCGCCCCCAAGTCCATTCTTCACAGAGACACCAGAATGATCTTTCTGAAAACAATTCTCATCAAGTTACTTCTCTTCTTCAAGATCTCAGCAGGAGTCCAGTTGCTCACAGGATGTACTCCAAATGCTAAGCCAGGCCCACAAGGCTTTTTACAGCTAGCTATCAATTTACTTCTCCAGTTACAGTGGTGCTGGTTATTTTGTCTGTGGACTCTCCTCCCTGGTTGCCCTCCTAAACACACATAGCAAACTCTCATACTAATTAATTATATTAATTAATGCATGTTTCCCCACTGCCTAGGATGCTTCTTTTCTCCTTTACCACTTGGCAAGTTTCCCTTTTAAGACCCTGCTAACATCCAGTCTCTTGAAGTCTTTCCTGACACAGAGAAAATAATAATAATAATTAATATAATAACATTATATTAATATATTGTTATCTTATTATTATATTAATAATAATAACAATAATCATTATTTCTATTGGTACTGGGGATTGAACCCAGGGGTGCTTTACCAGTGAGCTACATCCCAGCTATTTATTTATTTATTTATTTATTTAATTTATTGTAGATGAACACAATACCTTTATTTTATTTATTTATTTTTATGTGGTTCTGATGATCAAACCCAGTGCCTCTTAGGTGCAAGGCAAGTGCTCTGCTACTAAGCCACAATCCCAGCCCCGCAGTTCTTTTTATTTGTTTAATTTTGAGACAGGGTCTCTTTGGTAAGTTGCTAAGACTGGTTTAGAATTTGTGATCCCCCTGCCTTAGCCTCTTTGAGTCAATGACATTATGGGTGTGTGCTACCATACCCATGTAGGCAAAATAATTATTTTCCTGCTCTATATTTTCTCACTATGCTGCTATTGCTTCTATTATAACATTTATTGTTTTATTTTCAATTACCTGTTAACAGGTCAGCATGTAAACTTTTCAGAAAGAGGACTCTCTCACTCAATAACTGGTACATATTTGCATTTGCTAAGCACAAGAGCATTTCATAAATGCTGCATGAATGAATGAATGAATGATCCATAATAATCTTTTCCCTACACTACCAAATTACCCTTTTACTTATGAGTGCTTCTACTATAATGTGATATATGCTTTCCTGAAAAATTCAATATTCTGCAAAAACAAAACAAAGCAAACACAAAAGAAAAAGCTCATGAGGCAGACTATTTAAAACCTCGTAACATTTATAATCAGAGCCCTAATAAAAACCATGCCTGGTATCTGAGCTAATTTGGATCTCTTTGGATGTCTCCTCAGTGGTATTGGACACTGACATAGTAGATATCAATCACAGTAATAATAGACTGGACACACTAATAATACTTTGATTAATTGGGGTGGTGATACTCAAGATAATGTAGATGGTAATGGAGTCTTGAAATGGTGTGGTTATTGAGGGGGGCACAGGAACTGTGTAACCTGCCACAAGCCCAGAGTCTCCATGGGCTAGGAGCTGCCTCTCTGGCAGTGGTTACCTTCCTTCTGTGCCTCTAGATCATTCATGGTCGCAGTTGTAATTGGATGATCCTCTGCTGGGGGCATAGTTCCCCCTGAACAGTTCTGGCTTCTGAGCTTTAGGAATGCCACCTCCTCTTGTCCCTGGTTGGTGGAAGAGCTTCCACTCTAATTTCTGGGTTGCTTCATTGTAACTTTCCTGGCTCCTCAGCTCTTCCATCACTTGTACTTTTATTTCTTTGTGCTAAATTGCTTCTGCATGAAATATCTAGAGTGCTTCCTAGATATTAGACCCTAACTGACGTGGTGTTGAAAGGAACAGAGAATAAAATTAGATATGCCAAAGGTTTCCATTGCCCAACTTGTAGGGGAAAAAACATCTTCAGGTCTGTGTCTATCTTGTAGGAAGGCAATGTTAGCCTATTGCCACAATGTGTGATTTGGGAATGTTAAATGACGTCCATGAGCAATTCCTGAAATATAAAGAATGCTCTTAAATTCCTGCCTAAGAAGTATTCACAGCCCCTTTGTCCCCTACTTAAACTCTAACATTCCTCTCATCTTGGGAAGCTGTAGAACTATGTCATGATAGCACTTGAGGAAACAGCCCTGGTGACAGTGTCCCAAACTGAGATGTTTACCAGATCATTTTCCTGGTGTTCTTTTAAGTAGTTAATTAACAGAGGAAGTGATTCTGAAAGTTGCACAATTTCCATTGCCTACATTTTTAAACAATTCATAAAAAATAACAAAGACTGCAATTAAACCTGACAACCAGCAAGTTCCAAACTCTTTGAGGACTACTCAATGAAAAGTCTAACCACATACTACAAATCTTGTGCTAGCACCTCTTGCAAAAGATGATTACTGACATTTCCAGAAGATGGAATTTTCTTCATACCCCCACCTAACATCTGCTATTGTGACTAATCCAACTTTTATTGACGAAAAGGTTCTGAGACTGTAACCACACAGGCTGACTAAGAAAAGAATAATGCAGCTCTTTGGAGTCAGGATTAAGTTGTGTTGGTTAATGGGTTTGGAAAAACAATATTATACTTGGCTTCTAGATAAATACTGCAGAGACCTCTTGTAAATCCTCCAGTAATTTTTTGTAATCCTTCACAAGTAGTAAAATCATTGCTGTGAGGCAGACAGGAGAAGAATCCACAAATAAGACATCTGTTATTGTTATATCAATGATGATATATGCCCAACTCTGAAATAACAACATTTAACAAGAAATGGAACCTTATCCAAAATGAGATCTCACTCACTTCCATGACTTCATTTGCTACATTAATAAGAGTAAGCTGAAGTTTATAATTGGGTGATCTTATCTATTAGCATTAGTAATATATCACAGGTATAGGGCTTTATATTTTAGATTAATGGAATTTAAAATGTTGGGAAAGTCCTATGCTAACGTATAGCATGTATGGACAGACGAAGACAATGATATATTGAAAAACAGAAATATATTAGAGCTATTTGCCTTTTGTCCTATGTTTTTAGTGGAAATTTCTATTTCCCTCCCCCCATTTTCAGTTTGTTTCGAATTTAAGATCTTTTTACAGTATATTAGAACAACAATACAGGAGTGTTACCAGTTATAGTATCTTTATACAACACCCCCAATCTTTTTTTTTGTTTTAAAGAGAGAGAGAAAATGTTTTTAATATTTATTTTTTAGTTTTCGGTGGACACAACATCTTTATTTTATTTTTATGTGGCGCTGAGGATCGAACCCAGCTCCCTGCGCATGCCAGTCGAGTGTGCTACCGCTGAAGCCACATCCCCAGCCCCCACCCCCAATCTTAATACTTCACAAATATTAAGAGAAATAATTTATTGCTTAAATCTAATACATTTCCCCTAACACATAGATGAAAAACTAAATTCTAAACTCTACAGGTTATATTACCATATGGTGAGGAGAATTTTTAAGAACCCCAAAGCAGGACTTTGGTGATAGCATAAGCAATTATTTGTCAGCACAGATTTATGTGTGAACCAAAAGAATCTTAAACAAGTTCTTTTAAAAATACCTTCAAATGATATACAGGAATCTCATAGTTTATACTTATCTTGCCATTGACTTCTTTTGACTACTTCTTGTGCTTCATAGCCTATTAAAACAAATGTTTGCTTAGCTCTCAAATTTGAAGGGCAGCAATTCCATACATTCCCCAACTGCATGCTCTGCAACATGTGCATGGAGGAAATGTCCTTGCTGCTTTTGTGGTTTTTCACTTTAAGCTGCATTTAATCCTTTTCCAGCTCTTGCTAAAGCTGGTGACAACAGGAGCCACGGTTGGAATGTTATATAAGCCTGCTTAGAAATAGGTGTTGGAGCCCCATAGAAAATCTACAAAGGGCTTTTCTGAAACATCTTCTTTCTTAAGCTTTCATGATCCCCTTCTCTCCAGCAGTTCTACTTTGCCTCATCTTTCCTTCTCAGTTTAATTTCTTGATTCTCATTTCTCTTCCCTATCTTTTCATACAAAGGACCTACACACTGGGTCCTCCAGAACTGTCTCTGTCATCTTCCATACCTTTGTCATTTTGTCCACCATACTTGATTGTCCCAAGTGAAGGACTGAGCAATGTAAGGAGTGTGATGGGCAGTAGTGAGATGGGCCTTACTAAGACTCCTTGAATTTCTAAAGCATGAAGAACATCCATTGGGGATTGTTGTTAGACCTGCTTCAAATTAAAAATTGTAAAATGAGTTTCTTTTCCTTTTATTCTTTCAATTTTGTTTATTTAAAATATTAAATTTATTTTAACAGAAACATAAAATTGTGCATATTTGTGGGGTACCATGTGATGATGCATTTCCTTTTTGTGTGTGTGTTTCTTAATTAATATTAAAATAATCATTACCTTAAATTTCATTTAAGAAACGACACATAACCATGACCAAGAAGACTAATATGAAGCTATCTGCTGATGACAATAACCTATTCATGATTAAATTTATAAATTATTCGCCTTTACCTTCTTAAGTGCTATTATTAAGACTGTTCATCTACAAGCTCAATGCTCTTCAATCCTTTATTCAGCACGATTGTTTTATATATATTTTTAAAATTTTTTTTTTTAGTTGTTGATAGACCTTTATTTTATTTACTTATATGTGGTGCTGAGAATTGAACCCAGTGCCTTACACATGCCAGGCAAGTGTGCTACGGCTGAGCCAAAGACCCAGCCCCCTTTACACAAATTTTGAGACTGGGAAGAACATCAGATTTTGCCTCAGCAGGGGGTGGTATCTATAGAATTAGTCTTGCTTCTCTAAGATCCCTAAGGCTTGCTGTTCTAATATTAGTTCTGGTGCTCATATGTCTCCTAAAATGAAGGCTTCTCTTCATCTTTTGGTGCAAGGTTGGTGAATGCAAATAGGCATATCCTTGGGTTTTTGGATAAGCACTGGCTTTCTGCCATAGAGCCCATCTTACAGACACCATGCTAATTCTTGCCAATCACCTTTTCCAAACACTAGAACATATCCCAAGTACCCTTAGTTATTCAGTAGGGTTCAGATCCGTAAATTGACTGACAGTGTGCACTTTTGCACAGTAAGTTTGAGAAACACAAACGTTGGGACAGTCCAGCAGCAGTCTTCACTGACCAGATGGACTCCTATGAACACAGATGCTAACTTGTCCTTCCTAGTGGTGGTGGCCAGCTCTACTGTTGGCTCAGAATTCTAGCTTCATCAGCAGCAGACCCTTCCCTGCTTCCTCTGTTTTGCCCACCACTCACTAAAGTCTTAGTATGCTCCATAGACCATGTTATAATAATTTGACAGTATTCACTGGTTTTATCATTAGGCAAAATCATGAATTATTTTGAAAATATCCAATGGGTTATGTTATTGTTCTCCAAAACATAATGTTTACTAAGCAAATAAAAGGTCTTGTCTCATATAGCATGAGGAGTTTAGCAAGTAAGACCTTGTTTCTGTCCTCAAAGTGTTTACATTCCAGCTGGATAGCCACTCATATTTGCATATGCCTGCATGTGCACACGCACAAACAGTACATAGGCAATATAAATGCTAATCAAACAATAAGAAGTGCCAGAGGAGTTCAGATAAGAGAAAGATGACTCTGGGTGGTTGGACAGGGAAAGCTTCACACAGGAGGGAGAAGTCAGAATGCTGAATTAAAAAGCAGAGATAGATGTGTAGGGAGAAAGGAAAAAGATAGCCATGGTTGGCGAAACTTCACAAGCTCAAGGTTGAAATCATGCCAGTGTTATTGGAACTAAGGATTTAGAAAAGGACATTGTGAAAAAAGGATTTCTTGTGTTTTTATCAGTCTTCATTGTAAGGGAGAGAGCTTTTCTCAGGAATACAGCAAAACTGGAAAGAGCTTTCCAATCTCCAAGCTTTGGGAATAGCAAGCCATAGTGGTGTCATCCATTGATGGAAGAAAGAGTTGGCTCTGTCAATGACACTAAAAGGAGCCTAAGACACAATGCTTTCAATTCTATGAAGACAAAGACTGATCCTTTTCCATTGCCACTCAGATCCCCAGCTTCTCTGGGAGGCTTGCTTTTCTCAACAAGGCCACATTTATACATGGCAATTACAAAATGTATGTAAATGTTGGAGAAATGAAGAATGGGATTTGTTCTACCTTTGATATCTGCTCTTTAGCCAATGAGGAAAATCTCAATTCAGAATTCAGATTCATGAAATGGTGGTAGGAAGGGAAGAAAGAAGGTAGGGAGCGGAGGAGAAAATATTCAAAAATTCTTGCTTTCTGTCCAGGCACAGTGGTGCACACCTGTAATTCCAGTGGCTCGGAGGTTGAAGCAGGAAGATCGTGGGTTCAAAGCCAGTCTCGGCAAAAACCAAGGTGCTAAGCAACTCAGTGAGACCCTGTCTCTAAATAAAAATACAAAATAGGGCTGGGGATGTGACTTAGGGGTCGAGTACCCTTGAGTTCAATCCCCAGTATCCCCCCCACCACTTTCAAAAAATGAACTACCTTTCTGAACTACCTTTGAGGCAGTACCTGAAGTTGAGTTTGAAAATACAGAGGAGCTTTGCAACTGTAGTTTCATGTGCATGGTTAGTGAACTAGATAAAACGGGAAGTAGTAAAGATTTTTTGCCATCTCACTCTAATTTCTCTGCCTCTTTCCTATCTGCCTCTGGCTTATTACTGCTGACTCTGTTACATAAGACTCTTTAGAGTGTCCCACTCATGTCTGTCCCTTCCATGAGCACTGTAATTCAGCATGTCCCCTTTCTACCAACCCCATTCACAGCTCCTGCTCAATATCAGTCCTAATATATGCCACTTATCAAATGCTTAATATATACCTGACACTGACATTATTTCATGTGATACTTACCCTGTCACAGGGAAATATCAGCTCTACTAGTTGAATGTAGAGTGACTAGTCCAACTTCTCTGACCATGTTTTCTCATTTGTGGAATATAGGTCAGTTTCAGGGTTACAAAGGAGAAAACTGAAGCTCAGAAACTTAGGTCACACACAGTGAAAATGTGCTAAGCCAGGGTTCAAACTCATAGAAGTCTGGTAAGAGTTTGTGCTTATTTCATTCTACTGTGGTATAGCATCTTATTTTGTTTTTATTTTTTCCATATTTTTACTGGTGCACAATAATTATACATAATAATGGAATTTGTTGTTACACATTCATGTTAGTACAGGCTGTAACAATATACTTTGGTCAATAGTGCTCCCTAGTATTTCCCCTTTCCCCTCATTCCTCCCCCTGGTCACCTTCCTCTATTCCACTGATCTCCCGTCTTCATGAGATCCCACATCCCCACCCTTTTCTCTTTAATTTCCACATATGAAAGAAAACATGTGACCCTTGACTTTATGAGTCTGGCTTATTTCACTTAACATAATTCTCCAAGTTCTATCCATTTCCTTGCAAATGACATAATTTCATTCTTCTTTATGACTGAATAAAACTCTGTAGTGTGTGTATACCACATTTTCTTTATCTACTCATCCATTGAAAGACACCTAGACTGTTTCCATAACTTGGCTATCATGAATTGTGCTGCTATAAACAGGTATGCATGTATTGGTTACAGTGTATTTTCAAGCTTTGGTTGTGGAATAAAAGTACCTGGAGTCATCAGATAACACAGGATCACAAGTTGAAATTTTAGATAAACAATGGATAATTTTTAATATAAGTATATAGCAAATTTAGTACGTGACCATCTTATACTTTACTATTCATGGTTTATCTGAAATTTATATTTAACTGTTTTTTTCTAAATTTGTAACATTGTAAGTTCTCCATAAATCACACTATGTAGACAGTCACTGAAGTTTGAGGAATGTTCTCCTTATGATAAAAAGGGAGAAATTTTACTATGAAGTCATAGCCTCTTAGAACTGGAAATTTTCTTAGAAGCGATCTAGTCCTTATTTTACCAATAAGGAAAGTACAGATTTGGGTGGGGAAATGACTTGTGCAAGACATAGGGCTTATGAAGGACAGAGACAAGGTTTGAAGACAGGGCTCCATTGTCCTTGTTCAAAACTATATCCACCACATTCAGAGCTTTGGGAAAGTTTAGAATCTACCCAAAGTTTGCTGGTAAAAGAGACACAGTCCTCTCATGCATTGTGGACTTAATATTTTGGCCAAAATGATAATCTGATATTAACCTGGTGCATGGTACAATGCTTTATGTGGAATAAGCACACTAGTAATGCTATTGAAAAGGTCTGTGTCATGCACATATATACTAGTAGAATCATAAACATACACATATATATTCATCTGTAGGTCTTGAGAGAATGTTGATGTTCAGATCTCTTTGATAAATTTGAAACTAATTTATCAACCAACTTTTGATATTCTCAAAGTCCCTTGTAGCTAATGGAGGAATTAGAGCAGCACAACAACCAAATTAAGGGAAGAAGGAAACAGAGCCTGCTATTCAAAACGGCAGTTAGTCCTAACAGAGATGTGCTGCAGGTGTAAATTATACCCTCAATTTCAAAGACTTAGTATGATGAAAGTATAAAATATCTTGGTAACTTTATTTTAGTTGCATTTTAAAACTTTATTGGTATATTTATTTGTATAAAATATGATTTCACCTGTTTGTTTTTACTTTTTTACTACAGTTACTATTTGAAATATGTCAGTGTTATTAGATTATATTTCTTTGGGACAGCACTGTTCTAGAATATTTGCTATTTGTTTAAATATATATATACACACACAGAGAGAGATCAGGAGACACATACAGGTTTTGCCATCTTTCTATGATAATATTTAACACATTTGTTTGCTTCATTGAAAATTTATGAAATTGTTCTGGAAAGTATAAACCATTATGGAACTATAACATATCTTAACAGTCATTGTGGTTCTTAAGAAAGAAAATAACTGGCCATTGGATCCTCTCAAAACTCAGAAAACATTTACTGATCTCAGGCTGCTTACCTCTTTGGGACAAGGCTGAATTCAGTTGAAGGCCTCAGTTTCCTCACCTATAGCCAGGACTCTCTGAAAGAAGAGGCAAGCTTCCCAAACCCACAGAACACAGAATCGAAAGAACAAAGAATAATGCAGTTCCATTGTTGCGGACAGATGGGAATCATTCACTTCTTAGTGTATGTTTTCTGAAATGCTCATGAGTTCATGCCCCCACTGGGGCTGTTGCCATGGTCATATGTTTTACGGCGTCAGCCCCTTGCCCTTTGCTTTGCTTTTCCAGAGTAGAGGGAGCCTTGCTACAAGTTTTACAATTGTAAAAATATTTTACTAGTCAGTGCCTTTGTAATCTCTTCTTGTATTTCCCATTAAACTTGGGTGATTCACAGATCCAGATAATAAAAGCTATCAGATATGGAGGAAGGCATGTTCTGATCCCATTTCATTAGAAAGTGCCCTAAGAAAGTCTCCTCCATGTGGAACCTCCATACTGCAGTCTTCTCTTGTACTGGCAACTCTTAAGTTTTGAGCTCTCCCTTTCGACGACGTAGAGGCGCGTTTGCATTTTTGGTAAGTGTCAGAAGCAAAAATGTCTCCTGGTGGTGTCAACCTAACTCTGGTAGGAAAAAAAAAAAAAAAAAAAAAGATGGAGCATTTTGGAGAATTCCCCCCACCACTTCAACCTCATCTTTGTTAGTGCATCTGCACTCCACCTGACCTTTCTTGGTTCTGTTTTTAATTCTCCTCATATACCAGCTTTTAGTGGAGACTGTGTGCTTTAAGTAACGAAGGTCAAATTTCTGAGCCCTTGTGTGCTCACCCAATGATTTCTAGCCCTCTTTAATCCTTCTCTACACCAACTGCTGCAGTAATGAGGGGCAGGGGTGGCTGAGGATGGAGGTCATGGGCTTTCAGTTTGTAGTTATATATTTCTCGGCTGCTTACATGCAATGGCTCCTCTTAGTTTCCTAGAGGCAGGTTAAAAAAAAAAGGAAGAAGAAACAATTTAATGAAATTCTGCAATTTATTTATTATTTGTTTATCTTTCCCTGTCACGTTATGAATCCTCATTGGCTGGGGGAAGGAGATGCTTTTATAAATCACGTTAAGGAGACCATCTGAATGGATACAATGAGGGCTGCCACTTGGCCATTCAGAACACGCTGTGGGCCTTTGCCCAGAAGCATGGAAGGACATGGAAGCTTCTTACTAAAGAGCCATTGTAGTTTCCACTTCCTTTAAATGTTTCCTAAAGATGTTTGCCCATCGCCTTTGAGGATGCTCATGGCATTAAAAATACCCCATCTTTAAATCTCTACAAGTACACATAAAGATAGACTTAAAAATCTTGAATTACTAATCCAGGATTCATCAATCAGATTTATGATGATTCTTCATCCTTTATTATAAAATAGGACAAATTTGAGCTGTCAGTTGTGTGAGTCACTTTTTAAAAATGTTGATGAAATTTTTTTTTTGTAATGTTGAATTAGAGATCTAAAAAAAATTTTTTTTGTATGTTGAATTAGAGATCTCATATATAGCTGTTATTGTCATTTGGGATATAACACTGAAGACTGCTGTATTTGATAAAAAGCCTTGAAGGAGTTCTTGACACTATTCCTGAGATAATGCAATAAACATTTCCTCTCCTGGGATGAACAAATGGGGGAAAGGAAGAAAGAAAAAAAATCACTTCATTTATATATTTGTTTGTTTGTTCACTTATTTATTCATAGGCATTCAACAAATATTTATTTAGTACCCACTATATGTCAGGTACTCTGTTAGTTATGGAGGTGTTCTGTCAGCTGACAGCTGCACATTAATACAAAGAGTCAAGCAATTATTCAAACAATCCAGGCACTATTATCACCTAGTTGATTACTAGTTTGTTTTTGTTTTTTAAATATTTCTTCTTGCTATTTGATGAGCACTGAACTCAGTCTCATGGGCACATTGGTATCAATCCCAACCCTTAAGGAACTTACACTTTACTAGATAAATTTGTGACACGTGTTAATATCTATAAGAATACAAGTGTAAATGCCACAGAGGCATATATGAGCTTCGGTGGAGATACAGTGGGAGCAAAGATGACCTTCAACAGGAAGGACACCGCACTGGATGCCAAAAAGGATCAACAGAGGAAATGACAAATATGAGATAGATCTTGAGAAATCCTAAGAGGTAGAGAATGATAGAAAGCAACAAGCAGGTTCTGGGAAGAGAAACTATCAGAAAGACATTACCAAGTCTAAATGGCATGTATAGTATTCAAAATAAAGTATTTACTCACAAAACTCCATAGTTGAATACATCTTGAATGCAAGGCTCAAGGATTTGGGGTGCATTTTGTAGGGATACTGTGATGAAATGATGGGTCTACAAATTGAGGCTTCCCTCATCTTGCAAGCACTGGGAATCACGCTGTCCTTGAGAAGTAGTGAGGAGAAAAGTAGGCATGTGTCAGGAAATACTCTTCTTAAGCTTCACAGCTCCTGCTTTGCTCCTCATTTTACCCATCTTTTTATTTTTTTCTGTGCCAAGTCCTTTCCAAGCTATTATGGTTCTGAGTTTTATAAAACAGTGCTAAAATTCTGTAAAATTATTCATGTTAACCAGTGAATGATAACAAAGCATCGATCTTTTAAAATAGCTGTTTGCTTTGCACCAAAGCCATTGCGTTTCAGAGAAATCATTGGCAACCATGCTGAATTAGGATTGCAGGATGAGTGCTCTTGAAAGTTGATGCCCCTGTTGGAGGGATTCAACAGAGATACTAAGTGCCCACTGCAGCTTTGTAAGTAGAGACTCGAACTCCCCCAAATTGCTGGTATAACAGGAAATGAAAATGACAAATTAGGAGCAGAGAACAGGTATCTGAGTGAGAAAACTTCTAGACTGTCAAATTCCATCACTTTTTATAACTTTCTGAGACACTTTCTTCCAGATCATGTTCTGAAAAACTATCAGATGAAAATTGGAGACATTTTGGAATTATTATGTGAAATTATTATGTGTATTGTGTGTGGGGAGGAGTATATATGACTTTCAATACTTAACATGTATCAATTTCAAAAAGTTACATATAATGCATGAATACATTCTTCTCATAAAAGTTCACTTGATACCACTGTCTGTAGAGTACCAAGTAGAAATCCTTTCTGAGGACTCTCTTCTGCCCATATCTACTCTTGTCTACTCTCCTCAAAGGTCACCATTATTAGTTATTGGATGCTTCTGGACCCTTTTCTTTGTACGTGCATATGCACATGTGTGCACACACATGCACACACCTGCATATTATTTTAACTTTCTTGGTTCCTATAGCATACATCCCACCTTTGCTTTTTTAAGAACATTTCATATTCCACATATGGATCTACTTTATTCTTTTAATTGCTGTGTAGGTTTATGGAATATGTATTAACCAATCTTGTATTGATGGTCATTTAGGATCGTTCAAGTTTTTTCACTATTAAAAACAATGCTGTGATAACAATCGTCCCAATTCTCTTTGTGCATCTATGAGAGTATTTCCTCAAAATAGATACCTAGATGAGGACTTAGTGGGTCAAAGAGTATAAGTAATAAAAAAGGTACTAATAGTAAGAAATTTCCAATGTATTCATGGAAGAATTTAAAAAATAACTGGATGTGCAAAAATCTGAATTGAATTGAAATCCAAAATCTATATGCCTATTAAAATCATCCCCAAAGTTACTGGTTTTTTTCCCCCTTTAGATTATGCTTAAAATCCATTCCAGAAGCAAGATGTGGCTTGTGGTGAGAAATGTCCATCACATACATTTAGATTCAGGTGCTACCACTCCATTTTCTAGTGCCAAGCACAAA
The DNA here is from genome assembly GCF_052094955.1 of Ictidomys tridecemlineatus. Lineage (NCBI taxonomy): Eukaryota > Metazoa > Chordata > Mammalia > Rodentia > Sciuridae > Ictidomys > Ictidomys tridecemlineatus. The sequence goes on from NC_135481.1 coordinate 42,987,257, forward strand.
AGATGGCTTTCCAAGGCAGGGTTGAGCTTTACCAGGTGAAATCACCCATGGGCTTCATAAAGTAGAGCATGGACTTTAAACATGTAAAAACCAATTCGTCAGGTAGACATTTGTTTTTGAATCAAATAAATTATTTAGCATCCACTTGAGTGACAGAAAAGCCTGATGAAAGGGAGTGTCACTGTCTTCTGGAGTTTCCAGTACTGGTTTCTTTCTGGCATAGTTTTTGATAATGTTTTACACTTTGTCTTTCTCACATCATCCTCCATTGAACACTAAACATGTACACAAATGTTAAGAAAATAGGTATTAACAAGTTAATATATTTTAACTTTCACTGAGGACATTATTTAGAATGTTCAATGTGACTTAAATTGTGAATTTTTGTAGGTTATATAGTCTTTCAATAAGCTGCCTCCAGTGTTAGAGGAAAGTTAGTTGGAAGTCCAGACCGAGTTTTAGAGTTGAACCTGATGGAAATATTCTCCAGAATCCAGCTTAGATGGAACGCATCCCTGTACTGTTGGTCAGTGGCCTTTATAATGGGGACAGGGGAAAGAGAGGGTCAGGCATCCAGACCCTGCAGGTGGAAACAATTAAGATTCAAAAGAGATTTTGAAAACGAATTTGCTTTTCTCTTTATTCTTCACATAAAAAGTAGTTGTGCTAGGTTCCTAAAATCTCTCACCCAGTCATTAAATAAATGCATTGGCAGAACATTGGAGTTTTTATTGCTTATGATTTAAAATCTGCCTTATATAGCATATGGACTATGTAGGTATGTACATCTATAAACACACATATATGGTCAAATCTATGTTTCACATCAAACATCTACTGTATGTTTCACCAGGGAGACAAGACCCATGTGTTTTGCAGAAGCTTTTAAAGCTGTTTCATTTATTTTATTAGCCTTTAATGAATGTAATTAGAACCCAAGTAATTAAATGCAATTGTGCTCAGTATGTTCCTGTTGTAAATTGCCCTAAACAATGTGCATCGTGTGAACAAATTTGTGGGATTAATCGAGGATAGATAATGTTTTTGGATAGTATTTCACACTAAACGGCCGCAGAGAGAAACAAAGAAGCTGGCGCAGTGTCATTAATCTTAGTCAACTGGCAGCTCTGGTGTAATTTGCATGACTTAGGCAGTGACACAGGATGAGGCTTGCTTGGGATGGGTGTTAGATCACTATGATACGTATGTATTTATTCCCCTTTAGTCTCCTGATTTATAAGCAGAAAGAAGTTTGCATGTGGAAACGGATAAAAACAACATTGCTAATGGAAGGAGTTGTAGATTACCCGAATTATTACTGGCAATATGCATGTTCCTTTGTTTTCATATGGAGCATTTCTGTTTTATGTATGTTAAAAAGACATCTGTGAATCCCTGACAAGATAGAAAAAAGAAAGAAAGAAAAAGAAAAAGCAGATCTATTGTGGCTGAGTAGTGGGATACCAGTAGAAGAAGTTTGGCTTTCCTTTTCCTCCATCCATAGGTAACATACACACCGATTCATTGCTTAAGGAAACTATCCCATTTTCGAGAGGCACTTTTGAATTGCATTACAGAAGCCCTTCAAAGTCCATTTATGAAAATATCATTTGGAAATAAGCACTTGGGAACAAGGATAGCAAATGCAAATGCTTTCTCTTTTCCTCATAAGATGTAGAATGCAATTCTGAATTACAGAAACAATTAGATAAGACAGTCTAAGAAAAGCACACAAATTGAGCTTTAAATGTCATAACAGATGACAAACAAAAGGTAAGTGAATTTGGGGAGTTTTGAACTGAAATGACCATGCCCTCATGACCTAACGGACATGCTAATCTCTGCTTGCACAAGTGTATCTGACATTTATGAGCAGTTGGCCCAGGCCATTGTATTCTTTTTCTTCTGATCGAGATGAAGTTGCTTTCAAAATTATGTATAATGCAGCAAATAGTTTTTGAGGGCAGCATATAAAGCCATATTGTCTTTGCAATTGCAGTGATTATACGCAAGCTAATATATTAATACAAATGTTCAAGAGGAAATCTCATGTGCAAGGAGGGATAACATTTTTAAAGTATGAAGAAAATCTTCATCAATTAAAGAACTTCAGTAGACATAAAATTCCATATTGAGTTATATGAATTATATGCAATATTTTACACACACCTGTCTTATTTTAATATTTTCTTCAAATTAAAAAATTAGATAGCTTATCCTTCCAAAACTCAATCAGAACCATCAGTTTTCATGAGTTTTACCCTTAGCAAAAAGAATTCTCTTGCTTTAGTGAACATATATCTTGAATAAAACTTGCTGGATTACTGAAACTTAACCCCCCCCCTCTCTCTCTCTCTCTCACACACACACACACACACACACACACACATCTATGTAACCATGATATGTGTATAAAAAAATCTCATTGTACATTTCTATTTTGAGAACATTTTAAACAACAAAATAATTAACAGTGCATAACCATTACTGACTCCTATTTATATGAGATTTGCCTTACACTAGTGCTAATCATTTAAAGACCTAGGACAACATGTCTATTATGAGGTCAGGCATGCCAATATAACATTACAAAGAGTCATCTTTAACATAGTGCTTAGAAATGTTCATATTAATACAAAGACTAGTATGGCAGCACAGCTATAGTTAAAATGATTCAGGACATTGTCAAGTTTAAATATTATACAAACCTCTTGGAATGAGAAGAAATATGAGAGTAGTTTCATATTGGAGTCATGCTTATTGTTTCAGTCTGGTTGGGCATGAGAGAGTGAAGGGAAGGAAAATGTTGCCTATGTCATCAGCTCTTCTTTCCATGAATATTATAGTCACTGGAGAACTGTTTATCTAATAGATCAAAAGGCAGATTTTCTAACCCTAGCAGAAATATTATTTTAAAAGGATGGACTGGTAGATTCTCAACTGGGCATTGTCACTGATCATCCCAGGATTCAGTCAACACATTGTCTGAATGATCACTGCCATTTTCTATGTGCTCCCTTGTCCTGGTCAAAAATACATGTGTGGCAGAAATAATTTGTCCAGAGTACTCAGAAGAATTTCTACTCAGTTGCAGAGTAAATGAAAGTAATTTACTGAAAGTCTTTGCCCAGTATCATTTTCATATGCAGTCCAAGACATGATTAGAGGCCCCATACATGCCAGATATGTCATTAATTGCTGTGTCAAGTCTTCGAGGGAATCATGATTGATGCAGCAAGATTGTGGAGTCTGACTTTCCTTGAAGTGCTCAGACTCTTTTTGCACATAGTGCAATGCTCAGCTTTAAAATTTATATATTGCAATGTATATATTACTATCTTAAATCTTACATATTTTCTTTTCAACCTATAAGATGCTTCTGAAATTAAAACTGTCTCTTCATATTCCTGTCTACAAAATGAAAATGTTATTCCAAAAGAATTTAGAAGCATGCATTGGAGAAGGGAAATAAATTTCTAGAGGCCAGTGTTCACTGGAAACGTAGCATTCTTCATGATATGTGAGTGGAAGATCATAAGGTATCTTCCTTGGTGACATATAGTAGAAGATACAGTAGAAGATGACTTTGGATGAAGTCTAAAGCTGGGGTTCAAATGTTAACTTTGCTGTGTATAAGATGAGGGATCTTAGACAACTCTTACATTTTCTTATCCCTCATGAAGGAATGATAAGATTGAGTTTATACCAGCTTTCTGGATAGGGTGTTTTAATTTAACTCAAAGCCTAATGCTGCCAAGAGAAGCAGATTAAACTAGTGCCTAAGTTCTGTAGTGGCCTGGACCCATGCAGGCCATAAGTAGCAGAAAGGTAGTTAGAATGAGATTCATGTAGATACACACTAAAGCTACTTAGCTTCTTGAGTCTTACAGTCTTTATTCATAAAATGGGGATAATAGGACTATCTTCCTCTTGAGGATGTTGTGAAGGTTAATTAATCCTAGAACCTTGCTTTGTCCTTTGGACAATAATAATTAGTGCTTATTAAATAATTTTTATTTGAAATGTTTTGGTATTGAGGCTTGAATCAGGGCTTTGTGCATGTTAAGCATGTGTTCTCCCAACAAGCTATACTCCAGTCCCTATTAAATACTTTTTAATCCCCCTTCAAGTTCGATAATTTCTTGGATGTAAGACTCTTAGGAACTTACAATGAGGTTGATAACTCCAAGGGGAAATGCTAGGCAGAAGCATCATCTCAGCTGAATCCTAAGACAGTTCTTTTTTGGATGGGACAAACTTGGGTACAGATGGAAGTGGTGGTGAGTGTGGTGGTAGTCCAGTGCTGTGGACCAGAGGCAGGAATAGAGGAGAAGCAGCATCCCTTTGGGTTGGTGATTTCTGACAGGAGATTTGTACACAGAATATAAAGAGTGAAGATAGTGCCAAGTCAATCAGGCAGGGTCATCATAGTAGAAGCACCAGGGAAAGTTCCCAGCGTTCTATAATCCATGGAGACAGGGAATAAAAAGTACCTTGTCTCTATTCCTTGGGGACTCTGGTCTTCTCTTGTTAGGTCCCCTTTGGGACAAACCTTTGGCTATGTAAGTGCTCATATCTGTGAAGAAAATTTGTAATACAGAAAGACTGCCATTAACATATGAGTTCTTAAGACCAAGTCTGGGGCAGCCATTGTTTCGTAAGGAACAATCTTTAATAGGAGTTCGTATTTCCAGGCCTGTTTAAGCCTTCATATAATGTAGGCCTGCCTTTGATACAAGACTAAAGTACTATTGTCATTTAAAAATAAAATGTCTTAGTGGCTTCCAGTAATATTGTTTTTTGTTTTGAAGTTGTTGTTGTTGTTATTTGGGTAGGTACTTCGTTTGCGTTAGTTGTCCTGAATTTGCAGGAGCTTGTCAATATTGGAAGGTTACTTCATGGCAGCAATTCTCTCTTCTCACAGATTTCTCTTTTCTTGATTTCCATAGCTCACAACCCTGATTTTTCTTTTATTGCATAGGACATTCTATACTGAATCTGTTTTCAGCTATACTCTCTTTAGCATTAGAACTGCAGTTTCTTAAAGCTCTTAAAATTATCCTTCTATTTTTGTGTCCCTTGTTGCTGATCTTATCCATCCCCATATCATTAAACCTTTTTTTTTTCCTTTTTTGAATAACCAGTGTCTCCTATATTTGTATCTTTAGCTCAAACCTCTCTTCTGGGCTTATCAAACTCTATACTCCACTTTATTACGTGGTTGAATCAAAAGAACCCCAAACTAAAGGCATCCAAGACAATTTTGAATTCAGCTGGTCCGTTGGACCTGTTTCTTCTCTGACATTCCCTATGAACCTGGAAGTACTGGGCATAAAAATGCTGGAGGTCATCTTTGACCCTTCAATTTCCCCCATTTTTCTTATCCAGTGTATCCCTGGGTCCTGTCAACCACACATCCTCCTATGCATTTCTTCCATCTCTTACCTTCTCTTGTCAAGCCTCCTGAAAGTTCTGGTGTGTACTGTGTTGACCTGAACGGATACCCTGAAGCCTACAAAATAAAAGCATTTTTCATACTACGAAAAGAATGACCTTTTTGATGCACCCATCTTCTCAAGATTCCACTCTGCTCAAAATCATTCATGGTTTTTCACTGTTCTTGTGATGAAGACTCATGTCCTAAAGAGTGTTCACAAGACATGACCATCTGGCACCAGCCCTACTTCCCCAGCCTCATCTGGTAGCACTTGCTTTTGGTATTGCTACATACAACCCAAGCTACTTTTTTCATACTTAAGAAGTTTTCTTTTCCTACCTGCCTCAGGATATTTTTAAAAAATAAAGATATTTGAATATGAAGATTCCTTCATCTTCCAGCTCACTTTTGATCTATTTATCTTCTATTTATTTTTAATATTCCTGCTTAATAACATTTTCCATGGAAATCTTTTTTATGCATTGATGCAGTCTCTCCAGATTGTATGGTCTTTGATGACAGATGTCACATCTATTTGGCTTCATATATTGTGATTCCAGGAAGAATGGAGTAGAGTGACTAGAACAAAGTGATTACTCAATAAATACCTATGAAGAGGATGAAAGAACCTTGTCAGAATTATCTTTGTCATAATTCTTTAATTTGGTAGATCAAAAGAATGATTTTTTTTTTCCTCCACAAGATTTATTTTTTTCCTTATTTTCTTACCTGGAACGATCTTGCTTTCTTCGAACTGTTTGGATATCTTAAGGATTATTTTTTTTTCTGTTTGTTCCTGCATATGCATATGTTTTTCAGCATTATCCCTTAAATTTTAGCCATCTCACCCAGGATTTCTTCTCAGTTATTATTTCTCCACTTTCTGAAATATCCTCAAATGCAGGTCCTAAGTCAGTCATCACAGAATACAACCACACTCATCTTTTACCCCATGGTACACTTCTTAAATCCACTGAACTGCTTCACATTTATTCCTCCAGCAAGCTGTGTGGGATTATCACAGAGAGGCACCCGAGCAAGTACATTTCTGACTAGTCATTTTGTGCCCAACACCTTGAATGCCTGGATGCTGCTTCTGTTGAAAGGCTGTAGGCATGTGGTGTTTGGTGACAGAATTTTCAGTATTACACTAGACCATGCCAGGCAGCAGATGGCATGGGTCATCACAAAATTTATCTTTGATTCTGTTTGCTAATATCACCACAATATTTGTGAAATCATTCACCACAAGGCTCGATTTTCTGTTTCTTTGCTATAAAACCTGTAAAGTCCAGTGATGCTCATGCAGAACAATTATTTTTGTTCATTTTCATTGAAACAATCCCTACTTTATCATTTTTTATTTCTCTATCAAGGACTTGAAGAGCACAGCTTCGAAAAAGGAGCTTTGTAATAGGTAAATATCTATCTATCTATTGTCTATCATCTATTTACCTGCCTATCTATTGTCATTATCTACTAACCCCTCTGCTATTTATTTTGGACATATCTACTCCTTCTTTCTCACTGCCTATTTGTCTGGAACTGGTCTTGGGCTCAGTCCTAAGGGTGACTACAAAGTCTAAATAGGAAGCAATCAGTGGGTTTCATGCCCTTGACCACAAAGATTAGTTCAAGCTTGTTTTGAAGTTCAATTCAGAATAATAAGGGTTAGGCTTAGACTTTTCATTTTTAAAATGTTTGGGGGAAAAGATAGTGTGTGTAGAAGAGAGAAGGGGAGGGGAGAGAGAGAGAGAGAGAGAGAGAGAGAGAGAGAGAGAGAGAGAGAGAGAGAGAGAGTCTAGGAGGATTGTTGAGGGAGAGAATTTGGGCCTGGAAGCTATTGATGCCATCTTGTCACCAGAAGAACAGAATGTGCTTGAGGATGGCACAAAAAAGAAAAAGACAGTGCCAAAAGACTGTGAAATAAGGGCTGATTTGAAAATCCAGTTGTGTCCGAACTAACTTTACCTCTGGACTTATCAAAATATATCTCTGCTTTGTTTTGGTTTTGGTTAAGCAAATTTGAACTTTTACGCCCCCCCCCCCCTCCAGTGCAAACAAGAATGTTGGCAAATGTGTTCCTTTATTTACTTATTTAAGTTTATCAAGCTAAGGTGTTTGATTTCCTAAGGATACCTATGGAGAAAATACACCCTAGCCGACATGTGTTCCATAGGAGGTAATGATTTTCCTAAAAGATTGTCTAGACCTAGGCATTTGTTTGACAGTGATGGGGACCTTAAGATGGCAACCATCAGGTCAAGTGCTGTATTAGGTGGCCCATCAATTCCTAAGAATATATAATGCCGAAGGTTGACCTTATATATTATATAATTATATATTAATTCTTATATATTAGAATGATGCACCTTGATGGGTGGCTTTAGAGTACTAGTATGGGGTAGAAAACTAAAGTTTATTGGTGTTTTTGAAATCTTAGAGTTGTGGATTTGTTTCCCCTAATTTTATTCTAACAACAATGACATTCTCCTCTTTATCTACTTCTCTTTGGTTGGGCGATTCAATTCACAATATCATCCAGATGGGCCCTCTGGGGGGTCTTTGGGGATGAGGTCAAATCTATAAAAAACCCATGGGTTCTATAAAACACTGCTTGCATAGTCATATTTTCTTATAAGGAATTTTAAAACCTATGGTATCATTCTGTTATAACACTCTTGTTTACCATTTATGGAACATCTTTTTCTTCTAGATTTAAAAGTTATGTGTGCTCATTAGTGGACATTTTCACCCAAAGGTAGACTAATCATTTGTAATCCTATTGCCTAGAGATAGCTACTATTGAAATGTCTTGCTCATTTCAATCCAGCCTTGTTTTCTATTAGAATGAAACATGCATATTTTACATGCAGTCTTTCCTGCTTTCTGTGCTTAACATTAGAAATATTTTCCCACATCATTACAAGCTATTCAGAATTTTAATGACTGTACAATTTTCTCCTCTTTGTGTGTTCCACATGTGTTTGGCCATTGCTTTATTGTCGCATACCACCTAACATACTCAGTTCTCAATTTATTTTAAGAGGCAGTTGCCGCCCATAGGTTCACAATTACTCTTTTTAAGTAATTAAATTTGTGTTCACAAGTTTAAAAAAGATATGCATATTTCACTAGAATTGCTCTCCTAAACATTCATTTGTTACCAATTTATTTCTCTCTTTTTTTTGAATGCCTACTATGGGCTCAGCATCTTGTTCTTAGACATATTTTACCAACCAAGAAAATTATGCTTTAGAACATTTGTATAATGATAGCTAAATTTCACACTTGCAAAATTACAAAAAGCTGTGTAAAGATTCAAGGGTCTTTGAAGCCATCTTTGGTTCCACTTACTTGTCATTATTTAATCAGAAAAGAGCCTTATTGGGACGCATATGGTGTAAATAGTTCAAAAGATATTTGGATGCCTTCATGACAGAGGGTTTTCTTACACTTCAGCCCTTAAAATGTTGTGTTTTATTTTTCTACAGCTATGCACTTTTTTTTGAAGGTGGAATGTCATTTTCTTAAACCAGAAATTAACCAATTTTTTTCTTTTTGTATGGTGAAAATTTTCTTTTCTATGAAATTCTTCTGGTTTGTAGCAATATGCATTTGTGAAAGCAATATGAATGTTTTTAAAGTTCATCACACAAGAGGGAACTTGTCTTTTCTACTGATTTGAATGGGATTGAACTTTTAGAAAACAGGTCCATGCACAACCTGGCAACCTCCAAACACTGAAAGGAGAGGAAAGCCCTGCTTCTCTCACTAAAAGTTGGCTGAAGAGGCTCAACTGAGGAATGAAAGATAACAACAAAGAACATTAGAACTCAGCTAAGTACTTATCAAGCTGTCCTACCTTTATTAAAGGTAAGTGAAACTCAGTTGATTTCATTTCATAGGAGGTTTTATTACCCCTTTATTTAATTTAAATTACTCTGAATTTTAATTTCAGGTTTGAGGTTTGATACATTCTCAGACTAAAAATCAATATTTTCTCTTGCTTAAAAAGAGTGGGTTTTTTGGCATAGTATTTAGAAATGCATGAATTACAGATGTAAAACTGAAAAATAAAAGGTGAGACAAATTCCTTAATACCACAAAATAATTTTTGACTACTTTGAAATATTATTATGAACTGCTTTTTCATCTCCCTGAGATGAAGATATAGGAAAACTTGACTGCACTCTTGCTAAATTCACATTTGTTGATAGTTAAAATTTATTTCCATATTTTCGTTCTAATCCTTTACAGCTTCTCCTCTTGGATCTACAATGGGCTGTTTAAAATAAGTCCATTGACAGCCTCTTGTGGGCCTTTATAAAATGCTGTCCTCACACGCAGTCTCTTTTATTCTCAGTGGCGCTCACCTGGTCTCTGTTTGAAGATAATAAGACCTCTCCATATATTCATTTAGAAGCAGAATTTTACCCTGATGTTACATTTTATATTGATTATCAATTAACTTTTAAGTTGCAGTTAAGCTTAAGTACTTTTTACACATAGGGAATACAGCACACAGTGAATTTTTTTAATAGACGCTTCCCTGAGGGCAACATTTCTATTCAATTGCAGTATATCATATGAGCCTTTTATGGCATCTTCAGTTTGTGGACAAGTATATTCAATATAATTTGTCCAACTTTATTTATTATGCTATAAAGTTTACTTTCAACATTTAAAATGCTGCTCTCAGTATCTAGATATTTAATGTTGAATATCATCCTATCATTGAGGAATCTAAACTTACGGGACAGGCATTAGTTCTGGATTCTGTGTTGAGAGATATGCACTCTCACCTCTGGCTGGCTTTATAACTTTCAAATCAGTTAATCACCCTGTGTCTATATTTGAATATGAGGCAATATTATTTTTATCGAGACCTTAGCCTTTCCTTAGGATCCTAACTGCCTCCTAGGTGTGCCCCAATTTTCAGCCTAAAGTAGAGTGCTTTACATGTGCTGGCTTATGAAGTTGCTCTGATTTCATGGTCACAATAAATAGAAACTAAGTTTTGGGATTTTAAATTTTAAATTTTAAATTCACTGTGCCTATTAGCCACAATAGAAATTATAACAAATAATTATACTTTTGGAGTCAAAAAGTATAAGGACAATATGTAGGCACAGTATTGGTTTTAAAGGAATCATCTAATTTAACCTCCTGATCTTACAAAATAGAGAGCTCAAAAGTAACTTACCCAAGGTCACATAGTCATAGAAGTCTGGATTCAGATATCTAATACGGAACTCCAGAGTTCGAGTTTCTTATCTATAATCTATAACTAATAATGTATCAAGTATATCAATTCATTTGCAATTTTTAAATTGTAATAGTTCATTATTTCTAAAAAACATCAATATACCAGACAGTTAAAATAGATAAAACAGAAAGTTATAATCATAGAATGGAAGCAAGATTATTATAATTAAAAACTAAAAACTGTGTTAAGCTGATTATTGCAACAAAATAGTAAATTTAGAAAAACTTCCAGTGCACAAGGAAAAAAAGGAAATGATGATGGGTTATATGACTTTCATTTAATAAAAGTGTAGACAAACTTCAAACTTTTCTTATATTAAATACCAACAATTGACAACTGAAATCCATCCTTATTCATTCATTCATTTATCAACTGTTCATTAAATACCTTTTGTAACCTAGAATCCTGCTAGTCATTGTGCAATCAATAGTGAGCAAAATAGTTCTATGAACATATGGGAAATGCAGTAGTGGACCACATAGCCACTAATCCTTTTATTCATTCATAGTTACAAATCAGGATCATTGCTGTGTAGAAAAGAGCACAGCTCTATGAGATCACATTAACAAAGAAATATGACTTGTACTTGGAGTTCAGGAGAACTTCTCCAAAGAAGTGATGCTAGGATTGAAGTTTCAAGCATAAAGAAAAATTATTTAGGTCTTTCCTTTCAAAGTGCTATCCATAGATCAACAGCATTTTGCGCCAGTTCGGAGCTTCTTAGAGATTTAGTATATCATGCTTTAGCCTGGACTATTAACTCAGAATCTACATTTTTAGAGAATCCTTAGGTGACTCCTTTGAACATTAAAGTTTGAGAGCACTGTTATAAGGGAAGGGGAGGGTTAGAAAAGAACAATATGTTCAAAGGCTTTGGGCAGGAAGGAGTACTGAAGAACTGAAATATGGACTTTGCGCTTGAGTTTAGTAAGAAGGGGCAATGGCATACACAGTAATGGGGATTGGTGCACACTGTACCACTTCAGCAGGACTTGTAAGCCTGAGAGACATACAGGTCTTTGCAGACTTCTGAGCGGAGGAAATCATCAGATTTGTATTTGTAAAACATCATTCTTGAAGCATGGAGATCAGATAGCATTTAGAGTAGACGCAGGGGGCCACTTAGGCTATGATAGGATCTATGTGGAAGATGATAGTGTGGAGACAATGGTAGGAAGAGACACTGAGAGATAGGAAGGGGTTTAAATTAATTGGCCTCGATGATGGATTTCATATGCAGGAGGAGGAGAGTGAAGGTCAGGAAGTTTCCTCAGTTCCAGACTGAATGGACAATGGTGCTAGGATAGGGAATCTTGGCAATGAAATTGAATCTTAGACATGTTGACATATTTCAGGAGTTTTTTGAGGCAGGGCAGTGAAGATCTAAAGGCCTTAGAACAGTAATTTCAAACCAGTCTAGATTGAAAGTAAACATCTGGGAGTGAGGTACAGTAATATGTTGGACAATTAGTTAGGAAAGATGGAAAAACCATTTTTCATAGTACCTTCTCTAAAATTGAATTCCAGTAACACTTGCTAATTTAATTAAAGCATTTTTATGAAGTGCCAAATTAATATAATCTGACTTCATTAATTTCTACTGTTAAAAGTAAGCTCTTTTTAAAAAGTTTATGAAATTTAAATGGGCAGTCAACATGTTGAGATTTTCTCAAATATTGATTGCCTTGACCATAACTTTGGCAGAAGTTGGATAGAACTCGTGTACAAATTGAATTCCGTGTGTGTCTTAGGCATTGGTGTTATGTTGCCAATTGCTTAACCCCAAATAATTGTTCAAATTACAATTTGTTGAAGGAGACATGTGCATTTTGAATATCAGATTTGCAGGTGGAAAGGTGGTCTGATATGAAAATTAATGTGCCTGACAAACCTTTTCATTCAAGTATAATGCCATCATGCTTCTGTGTAGAGAATGGCTGCAGAGGTGTGTCTGAGATGTGCTGAAGCTAATCTTTAGAATATCTTTGATTCTGCCCCAACTAAACTATTAAGCTCGAATATCCATAATATGGAAGATAAAATTTGACTAGGAAATCTAATCACAGATTCTACCAATTATGTAAGTCATGAAAATATAAATGTGGCTCTTATAGAATAAGTCTAACAACACAAAAACTTTCAAGAGGTTGAACAAATTAACCCACTGAATGGAAGGGAAAAGCTGAAATAAGTGGTAATTATAGAAATAGTTAAAAACTGGTTTGGCATGGGCACAAATCAATAAGAAGAGATGTCAGTCATACTACTGAAGATATGCCCTGGAGAACCTATTGCTACAAAAGACATTACTTGGATTCTTTTGGGTAAGGGTATTTTGGGAATAAGAAACCAGGGTGGAGGAACATTGTTATTTCTGGCAAAGGGTAAGAGCATTAGCTAATCATTAGTGGTTAATGACTATGAATGGCAGTATTTCATGATTTTAATCATCAACATGGCTGTTCTATTACCTACAGGCTTAATACCAGGCCTACCTAGAATTACACATATGAACAACAAGTAATAATAAAACCAGTAATCTTTGATTTGAGCATGGCTAATGGTTTGTTATAATTTTTTGATAGTGATTAACCACCTGCTTTTAAGGCCATATATAATAACACTAAAGAAAATGAGATTATATATACACAATGGAATATTACTTGGCTAGAAAGAAGAATGAAATTATGGCATTTGGCAGTAAATGGATGGAATTGGAGAATATCATGCTAAGTGAAATAAGCCAGTCCTGGAAAAAACAAAAGCAAAATGTTCTCTTTGAAATGTGAATGGTTACCTACAACAAAGAATGGAAATATTAGAAGTTCATTGAAATAGACCAAGGGGAATGAAGGGAAAGGAGGGAGGATGGGAATAGAAAAGACAGTAGAATGAAACAGACATATCTTTCCTATCCTTATGTATGAATACATGACCAATCTAACACCACATCATGTGCAAACACAATAATGGGATCCTAGTTGGAACAAGTTATACTTACCCTTTGTATGTATAGTGTTAAAATATACCCTACTGTCATGTATATCTAGCAAGAACTAATAATAATAATAATAATGACTCATCCTCATTGTTTTTGGCTGGGGGGCAGTAATTCCATGCATCTGATGGAATTATTATTTTTCAAGGAAGAAAGGAGGGTAGGGTTAGAAATAGTGACCATTATACACCATTATAATTGGAATATGGTCCAACAAATGACTATTCAGTCTCCTTATGGTCTGTGCAGGGTTTTATGATATAGGTTCTGAGAAAGTATTAAGTCAAGAATCTTAGCTGAGATTATATGATTTGGAGGATAAGGCAGCACAACTTGAAATAATTCTGTCATAGACTGCTTTCTTTCCTGATTACCTATTGTCACATAATAGAGAAAGCACTATCAGCTGAACTCAGTTATCTGAGAAAGTTTGGCTTTCTCTTCCTTGATAATCATATGCTTCTTGGACACCATATATATATATATATATATTTTTAATGTTATCCATCCTTCTACCTGACTATGTGCTGTTTTTGACTCTGTTTCTTACCTAATGTTATGAATTCACTCCAGATTCTGAACTGCACTGTATTTTTCATTGAGAATTAAAACAGTCTCTGGTTACTTTGTCTGGATGATGGTTTAAACCTGGGTCCATCTCTCTGAACTTTGCCTGTGCATCCATCTATCCTCAGAACATATCAGCCAACCCACTTTTCCTGGATTCTGTCTTAATTATTATTTTGCTACTTCACTCACCATTGGGGGAATATCTATTGTAAATGATTCTGTGATATTTTGTAATGTCACAGGTAAAAGGTAAAGCCTTAAAGGTAAATGTTTACCTTTTAAACATTAATTTAATGCCAGACTTCAAAGATTATGCTTGTGTGAAGTGTCATCTTTTCTTCTCTAAAGTGGCCGGATTCATCATTTCTGAAAACTTGATTTGACTGGTTCATAAATTAAAAATATACTAAATTCTGATTCTCAGAAAAACGTATTGGGAGTTAAATGAATAACACATTAATTGTAGTTTAGTGTTTTTGTTGTTGAGTGATGTAGATTCCCTAAAGGAGGAGAATCTCAGGATAGAGGATTAAAGAAAAAAACAGAGTTGTAATCCATTTGATGAGCTGGAAAAGATTTACCAAGGAGTTTGGCTCTTGTCCATCTTATTTCTAATAATAGATGATAATGATCACACTTATTGAGTGCTTATTTACATATTTGTGTTAAAAAACAAAAACATATCTTAAGATACTATTTCAGAAGGAATGGTATGCTTTACTCTGGTCACCCAGTGGTAACATGGGAGATGTTAATTATCATGATCCCAAATTAATTAATATTTCCATATTTAAGTCCATATTGAAATACTGTGATACTTTATTTTAGAACTTCAAACTTTTGGGATATATTTGCTGTGACCGAGATGTCTTTTTATTTTCCCAAGAAAATAAAACTTTAAATGAAAAAAATATGCTGTTTTTTTTCAGAACCAAGAGATGAAATAACTGTACATGCAACAATCTTGGGACATTAAGCCATTTATATAGCACACAATAGGAAATTATGACCTATAGATCATCCTAGAATTAAATTTCATCTTTACCCACTAAGAATGCAATGTCCCTATATTATTTTCCTTTGATACATATATACAGGTGACTTGCTACTACTGACCTTGGGGAGGGGTGCTGAGCGTTGAAGCCAAGGTCTAGTGTATCCTAAGCACATGTTGTACCACTGAACTACACCCCCAGCCCAAGGGGTGGCAAACAGAGCCAAACAGTCAATTCAGTTTGGGCCTTAGAGAAAAAGCAATCTCATTTTCTCCATGGTATCATAGTGCCATAAGTATATAATTATGTTCAGTAGGACATTGTGCATTATTTCTCTTACTGTTGGAAACATTTGAGATTATAGGCTAATTTATAGCATCTCAACTCTTGTCAGCTGTATGAAATCCTGTTGTTTCACTTTCCAGATAATTTTTCCTTTAAAACTTTCTTTCCTTTGTCTTCTAATAAATATGCCCTTTCTAAATCCTTTTTCTTTTAAAATGAAAAGACTAAAAGGACTACTTTTGTAATTAAAAGTCATTTTTAAATAACCTCAGAAGATTGTTTCTAGATATCAAAACATCTTTATGGTCCCATTTCTATGGCAAGAAAGACAAGCGACTGGGATCCTCACGTTTTACTGTAGTCTACATTAATTACCTTCTATTAAAAAATGACAAAGACCTTTTTGAAAGAGAATCTGGCACTCTTTCCACAGAAATGATGGCAGACACCCTACTTTGCTGATTTCTTGACACTTCTAATTACCTGTATTCATTTGAAATCGTTTCCTTTGTAGAGAGTTATTGGCATGATTTTCTGAGAACAAGAGGAAAATGGAAAACATTTTAGCAAGTTAAGGGAAAAAAAATCAACAGTATCATTGTTTGCCGCTTTTGTTGAAACTACCTACACAAGTCATTTGAGGGACATGAAGGTAAATGAAAGGTTATACTTTGCCCTGCACGTTGTTGCTGGTATTTGTAATGTCAATAACCGTAGAAGGTTGTCAGGAAACTGGAGAGATAAAGGTCAATAGCAATGACAAATATATCATTGTATGTGTTTGAATATGCAATATCAGTCTAATCTGCCAGTGGAGGTTTTCACACCCTGGAAATACCAATGAGGTGCTATATGAAACCCACCTATTGTTCTCTAGGGGAGAGACAAAGATTGAAAACTACCAGAGACTGTTTTGGTGGGGAGCAAGGGAGAAGGTGCTATTGTAGTCCTTGCTGAATGCACATATAAACACTCATTATTTCTAAGGTGAAATTAAAAAAAAAAACATTAATAGTTATTCAGTTTCTCAGATTGCTTCATTGGTGAGAAACTTAAAACTTTTTTTTTTTTTTTTGCATTTGCCCAAAGAGAAAGACCAAATTCAGTTTTGTATTTCATTGCAATGAAGTAGGTCCCAGAGCCTTTCAGTGTTATAAGCTAAATTAAATATTAACTATGCCTTTCATACAGTCTTGACAAAAATTTAGTTGGGCTAATGGTGAACCCTTATACCAAGTCCTGCCTCCTGTTGATTTTGACATGTTAGAAAGTATGGCCATTTGTATTCAGTAATAAATTATTTACAAATGAAATGCACAATAGGTTAGTTAAACTATGTCTCTGCTAAGAACAAGACTAGTTAAAATACATTTTCTAGGAGCTAAACTGAAGTATTCAGTAGATTCAGTGGAAGAATGCATCTTTCTTCCTTTTAGTAAATTGTGCTAGAGAAATCATTTAAAACCTTTTGGGAAACGAAAAGTAAAAATAAAATCACAAGAGATCTTTCAAATGAATGTGCTTCAACTGGGTCTTGAAGAACACCTTCAGGATAAAAAGGCAGTGTGTTTGAAATATAGGGTATCATATTTTATGGATATTACTTTTTAATTTTCGCATCTGCTGGTGCTCTACATTAACATAAAATATTTGGAAAATTCTACTCTTCCTGAGACAGTCTACATTTGGGGGCATATTATGACCCCTTCCCCTAACTCCGACCCCACGCATAAACCATCTTCCCTTAAATTTACACACAGACCACATGGAAAGAGAGTTAAAAAGAGATTTGCTACTGAAGCTTGTGCAGACTGACAGGAAAAAGAGCAGTAAACTCAGAAGTACCCTGAGGTGACAAGAGTCAGAGAAAAGGCTGGAGGGGACAGAGAGAGCCTGAAGGAGAAAAAGAAATAGAAAGAAAGACAGAAATGATTTAGGGAGGGGGAAATAAAAAAGGGACATTATGAAGGTAAAATGCAAATATAGTCTAACAAAGTAAATATATTTGTTGCATAAGAAAAGTGAGATTCACCAAACCCAGAGAGAGAAAGAAAAAGGTAGGCTGTGGAGATTAAGAGAAAGGATAATATTTTAAAAACTGATCAGAAGAGGTAATTCCAGACAGAGGAAGGAAACAGAAATAGCAAAGGGTCCCCCATATTTTCCAGCCAGGGATCTGTCCCTTCAGGCCCTATTTCACCCCTCTACCTATGCCCGATGTAAATGTACCTGTTTAGAAGGTAAATGTCCAGTCACAGCATCGAGTCTACAGAGGACTCCCACGTTGCTCCTCACTCCAAGTGCTCTTTTACAGCTCATTCTGGAGGTTTTTACGTTTAGGTTTTCTAAAGCTTGAATTATTTCCAGAGAAGTAATAATTTTAAATGTCCTCAAACAAAACCCCTAAATAATATAAGTAAGTTTGGATTTCGAGTTTGGATTATTTCATTTGTTTTCACCAGTTTCTCTTTGTAGTTGGTTAGTTTTTGATTATATCTTTGACCTTCAGATAAGACTCCTGTGTAAGTAAACAGTCTGGCTAAATTCACCATGTACCAAATGACAACTAGCATACTTTCCCAATGTCTTATTTATTTTTACTTTTTAATTTTTGTAAATTGAAATTATATCAGCAGAAGCAGAACTTTTCTCTTGTCTTCTTGCTAGAAGATAGTGTTTTCTTCATGAAGTTAACTGAAAGGTGAAAGAGACAATGGAAGGGTCCACATGCACCAGACACGTCTAAATAGAACCTTTCTTTGCAATTTGAGCCACTTGAATGCAGGTGGTGGAAATAGTGGCTTCCTGGAACTTCTATGCATGCATATCTGCTCTTTATAGGCTAGCAACTGGGTGAGAATAAAATTTTGAAGGTTTAATTTTTTTTCCCCTTTGTCCATCCTCCCACCCTCTTTTACTTTTGGTAAAGGTTAGTTTGGAGAGGAATGAATAATAAACAGTGCAAGCTGTTTCATAATTTTTTGTGTGTGAATAATAAAAAGTTTGGTATAGGGGACAAGTAACAAATAATGATTGTTTTATACAAAGTAGCACTCTTCTTTTATATTAGATGATTAGTATGGAAAATTACCTTATTTGACCATAATTTTCTGTTGAATTTACAGATTTTTGCATTTTGTTTTTTCTTTCACAGTGCAATATTAGACAATAATGCAATGACATAATAACTTTTTTTTTTCTTGTTTGCTTTTCTCTCTCCTTAGTTGTTACCACTGGTCATTTTACTCATCAATAGCCATCATGGAACTACTCAGAAGATGCTCAATTCTTCCATAGCTTTTCTTCTCCCAAACAAAAAACTTAAATATAATTTCTAAGTGGAATACCTTATCCTACAAGGAAGGTGAACATGCTGAAAGAGAACTGTAATTCACAAGTGTTAGGGATGAAGGAGATTAGATATAATTTTATTCATATCCATCTTCTCTTTCTCTCTGTGTGGACGGGGATAAAGTATTAGACATGACAAAGGGTGCAGTTGTGAGGAAAATCATCAATCTCAGCTTTTTTTTTTTTTCCTGAGGTAAGAGAAGGGTGAAGGCCAAATGATTCCAGCTTTCTAGAAGTTAACTTATGCTTACTTATATATACCAACACCCTCTGTTCTTTCTCACATGCCACATTAGCCCAGTGTTCTTGTTTAAAAGGAAAAAATTATCTAGTTTTTAGTGTAACATTAATCTTTTTCAGATATATTTCTTTCTTCAAAGCTCATTATTATTTTTTTAAATTAAAGGTCTGTTTAAGGAAATTAAACAGAAAATTATTGTAATTATTTTTGCATTCTAAAGAAACCAAGATTTTGATAGTTATCCAAGATATTACTTGAATTTTAGCAAGAGAGAACAGCCAAGTGAAAAGAAATAGAGGAGCAATAGATAAAATATGAGTGAAAGTTTTTGAGAAAAAATAAAACAACTGAGAGGAAAAAAGAAAGTTTATTTATAAATAAGTGTTGGTTCAATTATGAGTTTAAAAAAAAAAGGTACAGGGGGTCACAGTGGGTTACAAGTTAATTATGAGTTAACAACGTAGTCCTGTTATTCAAAGGCAAAATACTTATAGTCACTGAAAAATTTAGGCATATAAATGATCATCTGTAATAAATGCAGTATTAATCAGTTCTTCATTATCCTATTGTGTCCTTTGCAAATTATGCCAAATGTGCAGAATTTAGAGTAGATCCAGAGGCAGCAGCAAAATAACTAAATGTTGGGAAATGATCCCAATGAATCAAGGGTAAAGGAATGGCCTTGTTTAGTCTGGAGAGGAAAAGAGTTGGAGGGGATTAATAGCAGTCTTCAAGTTCATGAAGGAACACAGTGCTTCCAGGTAGAGGGGAACAGCTGGGCTCTGTTTCCTCTAAGGACAGAACAAGACAGCAAGGTCTTAAATGTAGCTGATGGAGATCCAAGCAAGATGTTAGGAAGATCTTCTGCACTTCAGGGGAGGTGCGGGGAGAGAAGCTTCAGATCCTCAGGATGTGAAATGTGTCAAATTTCTATAATTATTATTAAATATGTTTGAAGTCAACTAGTCTAATTTAAAAATAACAAGAAACAATGCAATCCATAGAACAGGAATGCATGGAGGGAAAGAATGAACAATTGTGACCTAGGTAAAGGCCATCGGCAATGAATTGATACTAAACTTCTGAAGGGTATGAGAGTCAGAACTTTGAGCAGAAGGAAAAAAAAAGACATTATCGAGAAAAGAAGAGGGCTAAACAGGTTAAGAAAAACAATGAAAATCTCAGGGCATGGCATGTATTTAGAATAAATGCCCAATTTTAAACAGAAGATTGTTCCTGGTGATGGGAAAGGAATTCTCATTGTCTGGGTATACATTATATACATTCACAACTAATTTTAAAAATTTTTGTGGGATTGATATGCTTACTTATTAAAAATATGGCCTATAAACAGTTTTCTCAATATTATGCAAACAAAACAATGAGAAAATGAACAAAATAACTTCTTATTTTTTTTGATCTTTTGATTTTATGGCATATGGGATACTTTTGATTATGTGGTAAGAAATGGTATATATATATATATGATATATATCATACAAACCAAGAATCGAGGGCATAGAATTCAAGAAGCAATATTTTAATAGGACAAATTACTAAGAAAAATGATTGCAAAAGTCTTCAACATCTTTATCAGGGGAGATGTTAACTGAGTGTCCAGTAATCTAGGTTTTATGCAGATCAAACAAAGGAATGTGATCCACTGATTTAAGAAACTTAGAGTCTAAAACTGGTTGTCATTTGATAGGAATGTTGCACTATAGGGGAATCACCTGGGATTGCAAAATCTATTACACTTGAAACGATGCTTAGTTGTATAAACATAGAAGCACAAGTGACCATTTCAGTAGGCTGAATTGTTAAAGGATGTGCATTAGCTTTTAAAATAATTATAGGGGTTAAAATTTCCCGTCCTCTTAAACTATGATTGCAACTCCAACCAATAATCAGAATTATACTTAAAGATTACAAATATATTAATATTACATTGTAGGTCTGCGTGAGCAACTTGATTCCTAGATTACTGAGTCAGTCTTATCCATTTTCTAGTTACTTTTATTTCTTCAGTCACTCTGCCTCTAAAAATGAATGGATCTTACTTATATTTAGCTTTTGTTGAACAAATTCTTAATATTTCACAGCTGTATTTTGTCATTGATAGCTTCAAACTAATATGTTTTGCAATGCATTATTTTTTTTCCTGATATTTGAAACTTTTCCTCATTCTAAAAAGCAGAAAATTAAATAGTTCATATTTGAACTTATTTTTCCAAGGTGATAGTTATGTATATTTTATAACATTCTGATATATAGAACTTAGCAATCTAAAATTAAATTCTTGAAAATATTTTTTATTGATTTTTAAAAAAAAATCTGCTTACAAACAATTCACTTGTAAAATAATTTTTGGTTTGAAAAATACATCTCTCTTTTTCTCTCTGTGCGTCTCTCTCCCTCTCTCTGTCTCTCTTTTGACAAAGAAAAGCCTTTTGTTCTGGTCTCTCTGGCACTACCTCATTCTGTGACTTTCTGCTGTCCCCTAGTGGCATGTTAATCTTCTTGACTACTGTGTGATTGCCCCTGGAACCAATTCTCTCCTCTTCTGTGCTTTCTTGTGACTCTCATTAGCAGACATTTAAAATACTATTAAACAACCCATGAGCTGCCTTTTAGAAGCAATAACCCCGTTCTTCAGCCCAAACAGTTTTCTGTCTATGAATTCTTAGCTGAGTTAACTATGGCCAAGAATGCATGTTTTCTAGATGCATTTTAATATCACACTACAAGAAAACATTTCAGGTTTTCAGAATTCTAACATAAAACTGACGAAATCAAAATGTTACCGATTTTCACCGTTCTGTATATACTAGACTGTAGCTAAAAGGTAATTTGTGACAGATCTGACTATTTATGTCAATAGGGTTACAAACAAAAATTGTGTTATTTCTTTTCCTTTGCTTTTCAAAGTCCTAGTTGGTTACTATCATTGTCATATTTGCTCTTTCCATAGTGACATAGTTCTATGAAATCTTTTTTAAAAATACAGTACTTGAAGCCTTAGATGTAATTAATTTGTGTAAAAGACAGACTTGCATCAACATTTACCAGGATGATTTTAACAAATGCTGTTAAAATTTTTTTGTACTTTGTCTTTCTACATGAATTATAATTCTTTTTGTAAAACTTAAAGATGTTTCATGTGTTTCATGTGCTTGAGCTGGCACTGTTTAGCTTTATATATGAGGCTGGTCAGTGGCATTTTAGTTTTCTGAATTGGTCATTTCAAACTGCATGAAATGAAAATGAAATGTATGAATTTGTCAAAAACAATATTTCAGTTTTAAAAATTTTAACTGTAACTGATGAAGAATTACTGTAAACCTGGCTTACACAATTCTTTTAAAAGATGACTGAAAGCATACCAAGGAGAATTTTCAAGGGGAAAAAAAATCTCCAATGAAATCTAGCCCATTAATTGAACATTACAGAAGTCTGAGATGTGTACTGAACTAATGATTTCTTGGCACTGTCTTGTTTGGCACTTGTCATGGTTTTGACAATTATCACATGAATAGCAACACTATTTTCTTTCTGAACTCAGGGGGAAGAGTTTTGATGGGGGTAGAGGTGGGAAGGAGGCCCAAAGCCCTGGAAACTCCTATTTCTTAGTAATTCAAGTATACAGTTTGGCCATGTGGAAGAAAAAAAAAAAAAAAGTTAAGCTGTAAGGTTCTGTTCAATGACAATATTCTTGTTTCTTCAAAGAAAAGTCGATATAGTTTTTAAAGTGCCTTTCTTCTAAAAGGTCAGATTGCTGCCCAATTTAGTCATTTGGTCTGTTTATACATGCCTCCACTGGGATAAGATATCAAAAAACAAAGCCCTAGATTGCAATCTATCTTGGCTTAAGTGCAAAGTCATTCAACCAATCCAAAATTCCTACTGACTATCACGAGGAAAGGGAAAAGGAAGGGTTTAAACCTCCTAAACTTTTTCTCAAGAGAAAAGATAAACCACTTTTCTAAACTTCCTTAACAAACGACACAACTCATGCTCCCTTTCAAATTTGCCCCACTGCCCAATTTCTCAAATTCAAATTACGTGGCTTTCTAAAAATACATCCTCCATCAAACATTGTAATTTACAATAGCTATTTTTCAGAGAGAAATGTCTGATTTTTTTTTTCAGTTGTCTATTCAGATTGTAAATGTTCTAAAAATGTTCTCTTGGAGTTATTTTTAAAACCTCATGGTATGGTAATAATAAATATTGTTGTTCTGTTACTGAAAACATGGGAAACAACATGTTTGACAGGTTAATAGGAATGAGGATTCCATTTGAAATTTTAATTAATTTCATTTTAGATAAATATGGCTCCTTCAAAATATTAAGTCTAATGACAAAACGGGACATTTTTGTTTGCCATTAGAGATTCCATTCAATTAATTATTTTGCAGATTATTTGGAAAATAAGTAAAGGAAAAGTTTCCTTAAAAAAAATTAAAGCTAGAGACAGTCTTAATAAATCTTCTCTAAAGTAATATAGTGTTATCAGTGGCCTATTCTCTACAGAATTAGTTTTTCCAAAACAAATAATAAAGCTGAGCAGTCCTACTTTTTACAACTCTGGAGACTATCTAAACAAAATGAACAGATTTATAGGGCTATTTTTAGTGCGTGTCACTTGCATTACAGTTTACATTTGCTTTCGAACCTTATTTGACGTTCTTGGTAGAAAAATACTGGCAGAACACTCATTAAGATTCTTAATAAAGGTCAGTCTCCATTGGGCAGTTACCAAAAAACCAAAGTTGAGGCATGCATAAGAATGTTCTTTTGGACTTTATGTGGTGCCACATCCTTTCGTTTGTCTAAATGGTAAAGCCCTGAACGAAAATGCAGATTCAGAGGTACTGTTTGTAAAAACCATGAGGCATTGATACAGCCTACTAATAATAACTGAAGTAAAAGCACATCTTTGATGGCAGGAATTTTCACACAGCAACAGGTAAGTACTGCTATGCCCCAATAACTATTATTTTCCCATAAATTGCATATTCACATTAAAGTGAAAATTAAGTTGCTAGAGAAGTCGAGTACAATGTTGTGATTTTCTGCAAACCATTCTTCCGTGAATAAAGAATGCACCGAAAATCTTATGTAATGTTATGAAATATGTCATCACACATAGATTTATGGAAAAACCACGTTATAATTTAAAATATAGTTGTGAGGATTAAATGTTTGCATTTTGTCTAAACCAAGTTTCTTTAGCAGTTTGTCCCCCATGAGGAGAAAGGCCAGCCCTTGCAGACTTCATTTCACTTCCATATACATATAAGGAATGGAGAATTCATCTCCTTTTGATTATTCTGCAAAGATATAGAAAGAGGAAAATATTAGAAGCAGAAACCCAGATACATATTTAGCTACATTATCACATCTTTTCTTCTTTGTAAAGGGAGCGCTTTGATAAGGTTAGGCTACACAGGAAACTAAATTGACACCCTGTTCAATGCGTCCCGTGCTTTCATATTAATCGTGTTCATGTAAAACTCCCTAGTAAGGAAATGCCTTAGTGGTAGACATCATTTCGTTGAGCCTTATAAATAGAGCTCGAATTCAAAGGTAAGAAAACAGACAAGAATTTTACACCAACCACCCCTGATAAGATTATGTTTTCAAAGTAAAAACATGTCTACAAAGTGTTGTGGTGTGGAAATGTCCGATTAAACACTTAAGAAAACACATTTTCCCACACAGCAGCCTCTTTATTTGCATGGAATAATTCCTTAAAACAACATAAAAAGTAACTTGGCACAGCTAGGGGATCTTACTAAAAGTCACTGTACCACATTTAAACCTGAAAAGAGATTTCTGTAAAATTATGGCTTCACAGATTGCTCTCTAAGAACTTGAGAAAGTTGAAAACTGAGACTGAGGGAGAAGAATATTCATTGTAACTGTTGAAGCAAGTATAAATGAAGGCATTTGGGGAGGTTTTAGTTTGCTGCGGACGAGTCATCCAAGAAACTAGTTTTATAGCTTGATGAGTGTTTTTAACCAGTTAAAGATGTTACTACAACTACCTTAAAGCCATGTTGTAAACAATGCCTCTGATTAAAAGATTGTCAGAGGGTTTTCTTTTCTTTTCTTTTTCTTTCTTTTTTTTAATTTGAAGCTTTCAGTCATTCTATTTCTTTTGCTTTGCAGTGTAAAGGAATTGCATTTCTACAGTAAATTTATCAATTAGTAATTATTTTGGTGGTGAGTGCCAAATTTGGGTTTCTACTTAATATAGGGCCGGTTTTAATTTCTTCTAGCACTGGTTTATCCTGGCCTATTTAACATATGAATTAAGCCCAAATATCTGTCAAAATTCAACCCGTACTTATTCCTGCCAAAAGAATAAAAAATAATTTATAGTTGTAATCTCAATTTATGGTTGAGTTAGGCAGAGTGAAAATATGACCTCTGGAGGAATCCCCATTGCCCCTTAAATTCCAGTTTGCTTTACAATGCGTTTGTGTGCTGGTGAAATTTGGTGCAGCTAACACTTAATATGTCGATTTAAAACGGAACTGCTTTTGATTTTAAAATAATATTTAAATGAGAGAAAAAGGAATTCTTCTTCAAATAGATTATTTTGCTTCTCATAAGTAACAACAACAACAACAACAACAAAATAAAACCTAGTCATAAGACAAATATATTGCAAGCAGGGACAGATGAGGCATTTTTCAAAATTAAACTGCTATGACAAGCAGTTGTAAGGCAGTCTGCTTTCTGATTTTTTTGTGGTGGGGGGGTTACGGGTATTGTTAGTGAAAATATATGCCTATAGCAACTAAAATCTTCTTTCAAGATACCTTATTTTTTCCTTTTACAGGTCTTTATTTTAAAGAATCAAACATACATAAAATGTTTTATAATTTTGGTGATTTTTACTTTCCAATTTTGGGGGATTCATTTCAAATTTTAAAACATCACTTCATGTGTTTTATATTTTTGCCCTTAAAACATTCTCCAAATGCGAGTTATTTATGTGAATAATAGAACAAAGCATAAAAACATGGCTTTTCTCCCTACTCCATTATTGAAGTGGATTATGATCATTAGCCAGGGCTGTGTTTTAGTAGCAACATTTTGAAAAATAGCCTAAATAAATAGATGTCGAATTAATCAAGAATGGGGCTATTATCATTATTTTTAAAAAATGTATACCATTAGGGGTTTTCAGCTACAAATAATTGTTATGAAGAAAACCGAAGGTTGCATCTTTAAAAAATTAGCATACTCTACCTCTTTAGGGTGTTAAAAAGATTCAGTACTCAACTTGCATCTGTGAAAATCGTGATTAAGGAACTGTTCACGATTATAATAAAGTCAGATGATTAACCCTCAATTTAGAAGTTGATGATATAGCAATAGATGCTACTGTGACTTAAAGTGTTTGTCTCGCTCTTTTATAATTTGGAAAAAGTGTTTCTGAATCAGCCTTCTCACTGTCTGCAGGGATGCCTCACTTCTGAAGCAAGAAGTTGACTTTATCCAAATTCCTTCTTGTTTTTCACTTTGTTTCTCATCAGAGACAAAGGATATTTTTTCAAGCATTGATTTTTCCCCCTCTTGTGGTTAATAAGAATTTATCATTTAGAGGTCCTGCAGGTTGAAATGCATATAAAAATCAGTTCTGATTTCAAAAACCATTTACAGTGAAAGCAGGAGGAATTTCAATCATTTTATCATGTGGTTCCTATATCTAGGTATACTTTTAATTAAACACTGGTCCATAAATAAACAAATAATAGAAGTTAGCAGAGAAGCAGTTGATCTAAATCATGACAGTTGCTCATTTATCTTTGTCCTAACTAGACAATAGGAAATGACACTACACTGTTGTTTTCTATGCATTAAGATTTCCTTCTTAAACAAATGCAATTGAGGCCGTTTGTTTTCCGACAGCCCAGCACACACTGCCAGTGGCCAGAGTTTTGTCTCGTCTTCATCCAGAGGAGGATTAATCTTGGTGATGGTGCAAACAAAATGTATGTCTGGGGTCAAAGTGCAGACTGCCTTTTGGGATCTGCATTACATTAATGTCATTTTTGGGTTCCTGACGTTAATCAAAACCAACACCATAAAGCGTCACTTAGCTAATTTGTGTATTATTGTCAATGTTACCATTAATTATGCGTTTGTGAGGAAAAAGAGGATTAATGAGATGTCACAGGTAATTTACAATGATCAGGCTCCCCAGGACATTAAGAAAACACTAGCTGGGTAAGATTACCATGCAATCATAATAGTATGCAAGAAGCAAAAGTCTTTGTTGAGGCACACACTAATATTGTCCATCATTATCAAAACCCCTTTTCACTAGAGTAATTCCTAACTTTTAAATATCTTACTCAAGTTAAATGTTTGTTTTGGCCCCAACCATTTGGCACTCATGTATTAATTGTGAGACCTTTGTTGAGGTGTCTCTCTCTCTCCAAATGCTGAGGATAAGCTATTGTTTCTCTTAAAAGGTAGGCAAAGTCAAGGAGGGTTAATTCTTTACCAAGCCCCATGAACTTGGGTTCACATTTAATATCCCCGTGACACCATCTTAGGTGTTTTGTGTGGTTGTATTAAATCAGACTGATGAAAAGTTTTCTGATTTTAGTACATTTTCTCCAGCGTCGTCCTGTCTTGGAGTCATATCAGTAAATGGCTTTTGCTTTCTCTCATCTCTCTTCTGGAATTGGTTGGTGAGGAAGGGGCAGAATCGCCTGACATAACAATCACATTAGCACAATACACACAGGGACAGAAGCACTGAAGGACAGTGGTGGACAGTGGTGTAAAAGACCACATAGAAACAGGAGTGTTGGGCCTTGGCTTTTCCTGTTGTCCCCTAGGCCAGGTGGTGAGTTGGGGGGTCTGCTCAGGAAACAATCTGGACCTCCCAGGGTGACATCAGAGTGGTTGATTCCTCATGTGATTGGAGAACCAAATCTGGCTCTCAGAACCTGGGAGCCTACTAGCAGACAATCTGCAGGCAGGCCAGAGAAGGGCTAGAGCTAGGAGCCAGGAGATGCTTTGAAGGAATCAGGAGACAGGAAGATGAAACTGTTGAGAAAGCAGCAGTGTAATCTGTGACATTTATTTAATTAACAGATACTTGTGGATTCTTCATCATGTTCTGGGAACCATGATGGTGAGAGGGATACATGAGGGAATAAAACCAGACATGACCCTATGCAGTTCAGAGCTCCAGGCTTTGGTATCTCCATCAACTTAATTTTAGAACTGATCCCTGCTGTCAGATGGAGGATAGACTGGAGGAGGGTCAGAGAGGACAATGCGAGACTATGTAGAAAGAGCTCATTGGGAAAGATCACTTGCTATTTTAATTTTCATTAACTCATTTTAGTGTTGTCCTAGATTTATTTTTTATTTATTTGAATTATATGATATAAAACAGGATCATGTATTTGCTTTAACATAAAATATGCAATCTAGATTTGAATTCCAGTTTTGGGAAACTTTGAATAAGGTTTTAAATTTCTCTCTGTGTTGGCATCTTTATCTGTGAAACGGAAATAACGAAACTTCCCATATAGTAATCAAGATTGAATGAGATAATAAATGTAAATTACTTACCACAGAACTCAGCAAACAGTAAGGATTTAATAAGTTTCATAGTTTTCAACCTTATATTTTTATCAGAAACTCTTGAGGAATGCCAAACACCATAGCTGCTTGGCCCATGCTCCATACCCATTGAATCTGAATACTTGTATGTGATCCCATGTAGCTTAGATGAAAATCACTGCAATAAAGATGCGATATTTATAATTTATTACTAGCAATTGCTATCAACGTTAATATTTCAGTGAAACATCTAAAAATCTTTTATCTGATGGCATATTCCAGGGACTAAATATATAGGATCATGAATTTTATCTGGGCATTATCTTTCTATTGTGATTTTTGGGGGACATAAGATTTGGATTATGGTATATAAAATCTATGAAATAATGTTACATTGCAATTACTGTTGTGTGTATGCATGTGTATATATTATAGATCTATTTCCCTGGGGTGCATGCAGAAGTTTGAGATGCCTGTCGTTATATGAAAGCTGTATTTAAGAAACATTGTCCATGTACTGGAATAAGGTCAAACCACAAGTGAGCTGAACTCCACCATCTATTAACAAACGAAAATAAAACATTTATTACATTGTCCACTCTCGCTTTTTTATATTTATGGTATATTCCAAGGAGATTTCCCTGTTGGGATAAAATTTCACAAGCAGAGAAGAAAAAGGAGGGGGAAGTTTAAATAAAAATGTTTTATTATTGATTTGGCGTTGTTGGGGCTGACCATATAGATTGTGGAAATAATATAGTTTATTTCCTTTTTTTATTGGCTCTACAAAGTAATAGCTTAGCATAGCTATTAGTTTATCTAGTAACTAACCTTTGAACTACTTTCTGAGTTGGTTGTTTTCCAGAAAGCAGTATACTCAATAAAATAAACACTGAAAGATTTTTAATAGCATAAAGTGTACTGAAGGAGAAGATCCTAAAGGGAAGATCTGTTTTCCCTTTGGTCTATGACATTTTATGGATTTGAAATTTCTTACTTTATTATCATGGTCTTCTGCTCTTACTAAAGTTAGAAATCTATCCGTGTAGAGAATTTTGTGCTTTATTTTTTTCACTATAATAGCATAGTGTGAAAAAAGTGCTTTATCAAAACTTTCTGAACCAAAGTAAGTTTATCAAGGGATTAGATATTTACACATAAAGGTCTAGTTATTTCTTTTATTATTTTTAAAAATGTGAATGATATGTGAAACTGTGCAAGATCCATTGAAATTATTATTTAAACAGCAGAAATATGTGTATGTTTATAAAATATAAGATATCTAAGTAAGAATTAGTTTAAAAATTCTTCTTTTACACAATTCTTAAAAAACTTCTCAAGATTGGGAACCTTCCGTTTTCATGTCGAAAAATCCAATTAAGTAATTATCATAGCAGTTCTATCTTTTTTAACTGCTGGCCAAAATATCCCAGTAACATTTGGGGTCACTATGGCCCTGTATTGTCAATCAAACATCACCAAACCCATAAAGAACATATGAAGCACAAACCCATGTACTACCAACATTTCCAAAGGAATAATCCTCTCAATGCACCAAGAAAAGGGATGCTTTATGTTAAACATCTTTGAAAATAATGCATTCATATTTTCCTCATTAAGATTTACAATGTGTATTGGCTTATTAAATGTTCTATTAATGAATATCTTTAGCTTTGAAAGTCGTTTCCTCTATGAGTTAGCAAGCTTTTCATTGCTCTGACCAAAATACCTTACAAAAACAACTTAAGAGTAGAGGACGAAAATAAGTTTTTTCTGGGTTCATGGTTTCAGAGTTTTTAGTCCATGGCCACCTGATTTCATTGCTTTGGGCTTTAGGTGAGGCAGAATTTGATGGTGGAAGAACAGCAGAAGAGAGCTGTTCAGTTCATGGCAACCAAAAGGAGGGAGGAAGGGAGAGGGGAAGAGAAAGGGGCGGGGGTGGGAGACAGACATAGACATGAGGTGGCTGGGTGGGTGGGGACAGAATATAATCCCCAAGGGCATACCTTTTGTGAGCTACTTTCTCCAGACACTCCCCACTCACATACAGTTACCACCAATAATATGTTTAAATTATTAATCCATCAAATGGATAAATTCACGGATTAGATTAGTGCTCTCATAATCTAATCATTTCACTTCTGAACATTTCTGCAACAACATGAGCTTTTCAGGGGTTATCTCATATCCATACGCTGACATATTGACATCCCTCAAAAGTTCAGCAGTATAGAACATACTCTGACTAACTGGCAATAGATGTTTTCTGGCTTTCTCATCTGTTCCAAGAGCAGCCCAGTGGGAGATAGGAATATTTAGGAAAATGGGCTCAATCAAATCAGCCCCATGAAGAATAACTGGGGAAAACTCATGGCTACAGCTGGAACATCAGTGCTGATTGATTGTCAGGTTTATAGGGTTAGAGGAGAGTGAAAATGAGAGAATTGATAATGTGAAAAAACCTGGAATCGTTAAGAAAATATAAAGTAAGTGTGGGGAACAGGCATACTATGCAAAGTCCAGTTGTTCAGAATCAAACTGCATTAAAGTGCTGAATGGAGATTCTTTCAGACGTGTATTTCCTGCAGAGTACAGAGGTGGAGTTCAGGAAACTTTTAGGACTTAGCTGATGGGTCCTCACTGAACAAATATGGAAAGAAAGCATAGGAAGTAGTGTCATGGTCTGTACAGGACCTCCAGGTTTTACATTTTGAGTAGACTGGGTTTGTAGTAGCTACTGAGTAAGTTAGATGATGCTGAGAGTTCCTCCAACACATCTTGATGCAGGATTTAGGATCTAAAATTGGTGGTGATTCTGTTGCCAGTTTCAAAGAAGAAAAAAATAAGACTCATATTAGCCAACAGGTCTACAGAGCCATACTCAGGAATCATACTCTGCTAAATATGCCAACCAGAAAACATTCTCAATAGATCAAAGAATAACAATGAGAATAATCTAAATGGTTACCCACAAACTTCTAGACAGTGGGCACAGTGAAAGTTCTTAAAGCATATGTTCCAGGGTTATTAGAAATTTCAACCACTTTATAGTCAATGGTACAACCTCACTGAGATTGGTAGATGAAGAATGGTTCTCAAACATCAAATTATTAATTACACTATAAGGAAGGAGGCTGAGTTTAAGGACATGATCTGTGCTTGATTTTTCTTTGTAGTTTCAGAATCTAACATTCCCAGCACATAATAGGTAGCAATTCAACAAATGCTCCTCTGCTTTCTTTATCTTTTCTCTCCCTGTTATTTTTTCCCCTTCTTTATCACATTCTTCTTCAAATTACCAGGATTTCAAATTCATTTAATTTTAGGTTCTTTAAGTATGTCAAAATGAATTCTAAAATTAGTACAATCAGTTAATAGATCGCTGCACAAACGATGAACACAAGGAAGAAAAAGTGGTAGCCAAGAAACAGATGGGTTCTGAATGAGATTCTTCTTTTCTAAACTCATCTCTTTCTTCCTTTATCCAGACCTCCACAAATGTATTACTAACTGTGCTCCTTCAGGTCATAGTTAAAAAACCATCTCTTCAGGAACATGATGACTACAATTCCATGAGAAACTTGATCTAGGAAACCAGCTAAACCAAACCTGGCTTTCTAACCATGAAACTAGTGATATGATGTTGTTTTGTTATGTGCCATGAATAATTAATACAGATCTTGGTACCTGGAAGTGAGATACTGCTATGATTGGAGAGTGGGCCAACGTTGGTCAGATTTTTGAGGACTGAGTTAGAAAAAGCCTAAATTTCCTTGAACATCTGGAAAAATTTCATACATACCTCCTGTAAATTAGGTTTAAAAGAAATCTCTTTAGTTACATTTGATAGTGTTCTCTCCAGAAAAAGCTGAGATTAAGGTCCCTTAAATATTGTGGATGTCCAGGGTAGTGAATATCTGTAATTTAACATAGTGGTAGCCTTTTATATGTGTAATTTGCATCCTCTCAGACACAACGTACACCACACACAGCGGATGTGCATGGTGATTTGATGTGGCACAGGATGCTCCTCCACAGCCCTTTATGAGGTTCTGAATTCTCCCATTAACTTTTTATAGGTATCTGGTTTGAATCTGTGCCTGTGAATAAATGATCACACTTTCTTTTTTCCTCTAATGGAAGCAATGCATGACGGTTCCACTTCAGACTGTGGTTCCATTTGTGAAGTAATTTCTGTTACACACATATCCTTAGGTGGTGCAAAACTTTCTCAGGGTTCTGACTATCTGATCTTAATGCAAAGGTAAACACTTTTTTGCAAAGTCTTGAACTAAATCCACTTAATATTTTTGCTTTAAATTGTTGGGAAGAAAATTTCTGACCTGCCCTAAAGGAATTCTTGCGTTTGCCTAATAGAGAAAGAGAGACTCATGGTTTAAGTTATTTTTGTGTCAGGAGAGCGAAAAGCATAATATTGTGTTGTTTTATGGATGGTATTCCTTTGAAAGTAAATATAATTAAAAAGTTTTACATATTATCAGCTAATGCACCTATGTCTATATTTCTAATATAAAAGTATCCAGCTTTTATTTCACTGTACTAGCTAAAAAGAGTATTCGAGTTCATTCAATCTATTTGTTAAAATAGTGTTCTATCTAAATTTGGATCTATTTAGAAAAGGCTCGGGAACAGGATCTCTATCCTTCAATTAAAGCCCAATGGGAAAAGAAGAAGAATGGAAAAATGTTTTGGGTCCCATTGGTATGTGATTATTTAGCAGGATTTAAGTGTTGAGTGGCATCTTGGGCAAGCCTTCTAGAATTCATCATTTTAGCCTCCATCACTACCTAGAATTTATATACATCCTTTAAAAATATCATTTATAAATGAAAGTTACCTACATGGACAATCTTATGTGTAAGTAAGATAACATACTCATTAGTTGGTGGGCTTCGAGTTCTCTGATTAGAACTCTCTCCTTCCATGGCATACTACAGAGTTCCAAATTTCAAATATTTGTGTGAACTAAAGATATTTCAAGAAACTGTGCATTTCAAGTAGGTTATGCCATTACTCTAAGAGGGGTTAACTGGTAGCTAGCTCATTATCAGGGATTCATTATTTGAATAATTGCTTCTCATTGTTATGCAGCAACTGGACCTTGGACAATAGACACAGACTTGGTCAGTTTGGATGGCAGAGATTAGAAACAACACACTGTATTTGGGGTTCCTCAGGGCAGTAGCTCCTTGATTCCCATTCCCCACAGATGAGAACCCTGAAAATCCAGGAAGAAGGTAATAATGAAGGAGAGAAAAGTGATACCAAAATAGTGGCATGGCAAATTCTGCAAGATGCTTTTTATTTTTACCAATCTTGCCTAGGACTGGAATTCTTTGAATTTTCCTTTTTTGTTAAATGTCAACATCTCATAGACAAAGAGTATATAATACATTTTTGTAGTAAGAGAAAGTTCTATTGCCTTAATGACCTAGTTATAATGACAGCTTTTATTTTTTTGGATTAAGTGTGATGATCACTTTCAAAGGCATATTTTATAATTTCACTATTATAATCTATAATTTATTAATGGACATCAAATTCATATAATTGGATGTCCACAATTCTTGGTCATTATTAGTTCACTCACGGCCCTCTAAGCTCATTCATTCTTCCCTCATTAATGCAATGAGCTCCAGTTTTGAATCCACTATTCAACACAAAGGGCCAGGCCTCAACAGTAACTTCTATCTGGCTATGTGGTCCTCCTCAGTTTCCTCACCTGGTCTTTTCCTACTAACATAATCATCATCCCAAGTCTTCAGTTCATTGGTGTCTTTTTTGCTTCACTTTATCTGATCTAAGTGTGTTTCTCAAAAGCACATGTATTTCATTTTAGTTATTTTTAACTCTTAAATCATGTTTCATGTAGTCATTTATGATTTATTCTGACATTCAATATAAAACTATTAAGATATCCCATATTGTTGTATCATTCATATCCAGAGTGTACATTCATTTATTTTGATTCCTGGATAATGTTTTGTAGATTTTCTTTTTTTAAATACCTGGCTGAATAATCTATCTTTTCTTTTCTCCTTGCCTCTTCCCCTTATCTTTGCTGTCTTTTTTCTTTTCTCCCTGTGCCTTCTGTTAGTTCCGGCCTCTCTTCTGCATTCAGAACTTGGAATCACAGCTACTGACTTGATATTCACACCTGCAAGGACTGCAGGCACCTTGCACTGTATTTCTAAAACAGATGTTCTTGTACTCCTCCTCTCCTCATAACTCCCCATCCGAGGGCCCTGGGACAAAGCGTTAGCATTCCAAGAAGCAGAGTTTGAAAACAATTGTCTAAAGCTGTAAACAGATGGATGCATATATTAGGAATCTCTTTGTTACTTTACTTCAGTGGAATCACCTGAAGGGCTTGTTAAACAACAGATTTCTGGACCCCCATTCCCAGAGTTTCTGATTCATTAAGTCTGGGGTGGAGCTTGATCATCTGCATTTCTAACAAGTTCCCAGGTGATACTGGTGCTACTGATCAGGGAATCATACTTTGAGAATTATTTCAAGTCACTATTTGAGACTATTAAAAAATTTTTCATAGTATGACTTGTCTAAAACCTTACAATTAGTCAGCTTTTTCACTGCTGTGACTAAAAGACCCAAGAAGAACAATTTAGGAGAGGAAAAGTGTATTTAGGTAGTCATGGTTTCAGAGGTCTCTATCCATAGACAGGAGGCTCCATTCCTCAAGGCATGAGGTGAGGCTGAACATAATGGTGGAAGAGTGTGGTGGAGGGAAACAGCTCACATGATGATCAGGAGCAGAGAGAGACAGAATCTCCTCACCAGATATCAAATATATGTCCCAAAGGCATGCCCCCCATGATCCACCTCCTCCAGCTATACCCTTCCTACTCTCCATTAAAGTCCAGTTAATTCCACCAGATACTAATTCACTGATTGGGTTAAGTATCTCATAACCCAATCATTTCTCCTCTAAAACTTGTTTCACTTACACATGAGCTTTTGGAAGACTCCTAATATGTAAACCATAACACAAGATAACCTTACAGTAGCAGCCTGGCTTCTTTAGAGATGGGTTTGGAAGCTAATGTGGTGTGTGTCTGGGGTCAGCAATCTGTCTAATTATATAATAAACTTTCAATTATGCAGGAAAAAAAATAGTGATGCTTTCCTTGAATTCTATGTGCAAATTTGAATTAATACTTGCCTTTCTTGTACACTGGCTAAAGATATTTCTGAAATTTAAAAAATAACAAATTTTAAGGTTGTTAATTTATTTTTAGTTTTGTGGAATATGTTCTGATTATATTCTTCAAGTATACCTCACTCTACCTAACAAATGTACCTCACTTTATACCTCACTTTTGCCATTGAGATCTATCAAAATAGATATGATTTTAATTGATTTCATACAGGCACAGTTCTGTATACAAAATAACATTTTAAGTACAATAAGAGCATTTTAAAAAGTATGTTATAAAATCCTTTGTATTATAAATAATTATCCTCCAACTTATATCTTCTGGGATTTCAGGGTTATGGATATAGTCTTCTTATGTGAGAGCATGCATGCACATGAGGTGTACAACTGTGACTTCTTTTAGATATGAAGTTGCA
This sequence comes from Ictidomys tridecemlineatus, assembly GCF_052094955.1. Lineage (NCBI taxonomy): Eukaryota > Metazoa > Chordata > Mammalia > Rodentia > Sciuridae > Ictidomys > Ictidomys tridecemlineatus. The sequence continues at coordinate 43,023,617 of NC_135481.1, forward strand.
ACTTAATGGCAAAATTGTGCATTTTCATTGTATGTTCTACACAACTTCATGCCAGACTCCCTCTTTACAGCTCATAAATGCTACTTATTTGCATATGCTAAGCTGCTACAATACCTCCATAAACCTTTCTTCTTAGAAGAAACACAGCTTCCATCAAAACAAGTCTTTAAAAATATTTACCAAGCTGTAATAAACAACACTCCTTAAATGTGCTATATATAAAAACTGGTGTTGCTCCTCAAAAGGATGTGTGTGTGTGTGTGTGTGTGTGTGTGTATATGTGTGTGTGGTGAGTGTGCATACATACTTACAGTTTTATTTTTACTCATTAGGCTCTGTACCTTTGCCAGCAGTAAAAAAAAAAATGATGTGATCAATGTAGCTTATAAAAATAGAGTTTTTTTTCTTTCTAAATCTGAAGAGATAATACATGGTTTCCTTCCTGGTTATTCAGATTCAGATAGATAAAAATATCTTTAAAAAAAACTGTTCCTGGGATGCAAGGAAATATTTCTATTCAGCACTGTGAAGGAAGATCTATAGGTAAGTAAGTGGAAATGTACCAGATCAAGTTATATTGCCATTAGCAAATAATAGTGTTAGTTGTTTGGTTCTGACCATGTTGTTCAGTATATTATTGTCTTGTGTTATTTAAAGTAAGAATTCATAAAGCACAGTGAAAATTTGGGCTGAAATGGGAAGTGTGTTTCTTCTGCACTGAGACTGAAGACAGTTTGGAAACTTGAGCAGTGCAGCTGTGCAATAGAGGTGGCCATGGATCTACTAACAGCAATGGCACATGGATTGTATTTAGGAAGTACATCCACTGGCTGGTCCATTTTACAAAGCAAAAGAAACTGAGATGAAGACAAACAGCAGAAAGGAGGTAAAAATAGGAATTATGTGCAAATCATTGGAATAGCCATAAATGAAAGCTTTATGATGACTTTCTTCATGTGAGTGGGCACTATTTCAGTTACAGGGATCTTAAAAATTCTTCTCATTATCCACAAAAGTGTCTCAGTGGTCCCTTGGTATTTTCCCCACAGGTTTCTTTCCTATCTTAACTTTCTTCTTTCCTTTTTTTTCTTGTTCCCTTTTGCAACTCTTCTTATTATCCTCCTTTTATGAAAGCACTGCGTAGGTACTGAAGGGATATAACAAATGATATGGTAGCTTATGCTGGAGACTTCCTCAATGAAGAGTAAAGATAAAATGCACAATAATAGTAGCGTAGAGGCATGGTAAGAGTTAAGAGGCTGACATTATAATGTGGCTTCAAGCACATGGCAGATGAGCAGTCTTAGCCTTCTAGCTCCCATCTTTCACCAAGGAGGCTTCACCTTTTATTACCTTCGCCTTAGTCTCCTAAGGCTACTTCTTCATCTTCTTTAAAAGTCCATGTGTCCTTCAGCTGTCAGAAATCTCATTATATTTCTCACTAGCTTAATACCTCCCATTTCAATCTCTATCATTTAATTAATTAATTAATTCACTCATTCAGATATCTGCCCAGTGATGAATGTAACACTCTTTGCTACCTGTAGAGGGAAGGAAAAAAAAAATCCTCAACATGGAAAATAAACCTAATCATCCCTAGCCCATCCTGGTTTTTGTCTTTACCTCTTCTTCTCTTTGATTCCTTGTTCAGTCTATAAGAACTCACTCAAATTGATTTAGCTTGCTGAAGTTTTTTCTGACTTTTGATTTACCTTGGAAAAATAAAGTGCTTTTTGCTCTTAAAGAATTAAAAAGGAACTGTGTGCTTCTATGAAAGCCCATACTTGTCCTCAATATAATGTAGTTTTTTTTTTCAAATTTTTTTAGTTGTAAATGGACACAGCACCTTTATATTATTTATTTATTTTTATGTGGTGCTGAGATCGAACCCAGTGCCTCACATGTGCCAGGCAAATGCTGTACCACTGAGACACAACCCCAGCCTAATGTAGTTATTTTGATTTGTTTTTCAAAAAATATTTTTCATCCTAAAGTTAATATATGCTTCTTGTAACATTTTTGGAAAATGCAAAAAAGTTGAATAAAAGATTTAATAATATTTAATATTATTAATAATAAAATTAAAATAATACTATTAATGGTTAATATTTAGATGCATTTTCTTCTGAAAAATTTCTATGTATAAATTTTATGATTTATAGTATAAAGTAAAAAAGTCACTATTATATTTATTTGATAATTTTAGTGTGTATTTCTTTTCTAAGGCTTATTTCTTTATTTTTATTTTTAAATTCTCTTATTTTTGTAATAGTGTTTATGCAGAGCTGAAATTTATTTTGGATCTAAATTGATTGTACTCTCCAGGAATTAAAAATTAATCCTTGAAATATACACTAAGATTTTCTTCGTTGTCTAGATATAATCCCACATTCTTTAATGGATTGCTTGGAATTTCACATAAGCTCCGCAGGACAGGTATTTTCATGTGTGTTTATAGATGGGAAACCTGCAATCCTGAGAAGTTACATCACACCTCGTAGATCAGACAAGTCATAATGATAGAATGGGGCTAAAACATTCTACTAAAATCAGTATCTATAGTGTATGGTTCACTAGAAGCCTGAATATAGGAGTAGTTTTCTTTTTAATTTCTTTTCAAAACTGTACTTTTGATTCTTGCCTCATGGTTCTTTTTGATCAACATTAGAGAGAGCTTGTTAAATTTTAAAAAATACAGACCAACTCTGATTGGATATTTTATGGTATGCATACAGGAATTAATTTGGGAAGTACAGATTGTCTTTTATATATTTCATTACATGTTTTTTATTTATTTAGGCTCAACATATTTCATTAATTGCTTTGGCCTGAATGTATCCTTCCAAAATTTATATCTTGAAATTTAAACCTTTAAGGTGATAGTAAGTATTTGGACGTGGTCTTTGGGGAGATGATTAGGTCAGGAAGGTGGGGCCCTCATTCATGGGATTAGTGTCCTTATAAAAGAAGCCACAGAAACCTGCCTTGCTCTTCCTCTATTTGAGGATACAGCAGGAAGGTGGTGAACCAAGAAATGTGCCCTCACCAGACCCTGAATCCCTTCAGAACTGTGAGAAATACATTTTTATTGTTTTTTTGAAGGCCTGATTTTATTTATTTGTTACTCTTGATTCTTATTTTTGACTGAATTCAGAAGCTCTCAGAGAGGACAGCCCGTGTCTTTTGGTGATCTGTCCCTGGCATTTTTCTCTGGCTTCTTTCATTCTCTTGGCTGAAAGTTTGGCACTTGTGTTGTGGGACACCTGGAGTAACAAGATGCTGAATCTTAGGTGCTTTGATCCTGGGATTTTAACCTTCCTTGTTCAAGGGTTTTTCTGACAACATATTGATAAACAGCATTTTCCTTAGAAAAGTTTGCAAATTCTACTAGCTCTCCTGGGTCCCAGTCCATGAGTCACAGTAAGTCCAGGAATATCCTTTTTATTTTTTTTAACACTAAGTTGAGAATGCTCAGATTGGTATTCACAATGTAACTTTGAACAGATTTGTGCTTTCTCTCTCCAGTTTGCCTAGGTCTATAACAGGAATGTCTCTTAGTAGCAGGCCAGCATTCCGGGACAAGACATCCTGCTTCATGGTGAAATCTCATCAGACCACATAACCCTTCCACTCCTTGTCCACAGCATCAGCAGCAACTTCTGTGGCCATGCACTTCTCATAAAAAGTACGAAGTCTGCATTCATCATCCACTTCAATTAGTTTCTGGCAGCCAGTGGCTGGGAAGGAGATAGTCAACTTCATCTTGGTACAACTGATCACCTACAAGGAACCATGAATAAAAGACCATATTTTTATTGTTTATGGTATTTTGTCATAGCAAAATGGACCAGAACATGATTTTTTGGTTTGTTCCTGCAAAGAATATGTTTTTTCACTCTACCTAGTGAAAATTAGTTAATTAGTTACTGTTTACCAATGAAATGACATTAACTTTTAAAATACTTTGGTGTATGTGCTGAAATTTTAAGGATCAAGATTTCGGTGCCTGTAGCTTTCTTTCACAATTTTTAGTGAGAGAGATAGAAATAGATATTTGGACAAAATGTGAGAAAAAAGCAAATGTGGCCAAATTCTAAAAATTGATGAATCTTGGTTAAAAATTGTAGGTATTCATTGTAGTAACTATTAGCTCTCCTGGGTCCCAGGAGATGTAAAACTTTTGTAGATGTAAAACTTTCCAAAATAAACAACTGAAAGAATGATCTTGTATTTGGTCATTTTATTGAGCTCTCTTATGGAGCCTAAAATTGTTATATTAATTTGTGTGGTAAGGTTCTAGGTATAGAATATCAGTTGTAAATTACCATAATTCTGTCTTATCTTTACTAATATAAAGTAACATCTCTTATTATTGTTTCACATCTTTTTGAAATTAGCTAAAATTTGAAGAACAATATTAAATAAAGCACCAGATATGATTTTGGTGCTGTTCTTGCCATGTTTAATTGACATATATCTAAATTTAGTTTTGCTTTCAGATATAAGATTATCTGTCTTGTACTGGAGTTGTGGCTCAGTGGCAGAGCACTTGCCTTATACACGTGAGGCACTGGGTTCAATCCTCAGCACCACACAAAATTAAATAAACAAATAAAGATACTGTATAATTGTATAACAAAAAAGTATTTAAGAAAAAACTTATCATATCTCTTTATAATTATTATTATTATGTTAAGGAACTTTTCTACTTTTTGGTTCTGATAAGTTTCCTTCAGTATGACTGATGAATTTTATCAAACTTTTTTTTGGTATTATTAATTATTAATATTATAATAATTTTTTTAGTAGTTCTCTTACCAGAAACTAGCAAATGGTCCTAAATTCCAGGTACATGGTAAATGAACAATCAACATTTATTAAAAAAATGAAGAGGCAAGGTAAAACAAGTAGAGATATGTTATAATGAAAAAGAAATGATAAAAAATGATATACATTTTTCAGTCTTGGTCCTGCCATGGATTTGATTTAAGAGGGAGTCCTTGATTAGAATTCTGAATCTTGCTTTCCATCAATTACACTGAAGTTTGGAGTTGATTTTTCCTTTTGATCCTGTGCTAAGAAATAAAGATCTAGATTTTTCTCAGAGCATAGACAAGGGCCGCAGATCAATCTTGCTGTTCCTATAAGCGTATGTTAAATTTCATATGTCATAACCCTAAAAGTTACTTCTGGAGTTCTTAAGAGGAACTCATTATCATTGTATTCTGGATAACATTCACGGTTTTGAGAGAAGCAACTAAAGACTCATATGCAACATCATGTGAGATTGATGCTATTTGTTGTGATCACAGTGATAATGGATGGGAATATTTATGTCTTCCATAAAAATATTAAACAATGTCTTACAGTATCTTTTCTACAGCTTTTGTCTTCCTCATGAAGACCGTCAGCTATGGGGAATTGAAAGGCAGCATAGTGAACAAGAAAGAGCTCGAACATGAAAGCTGGAGCTGGGTTGCACTAGTTAAAACCTATCAGACCTCAGGAAAGAGCTCCGTTCCTTTAAGCTTCTATTTTACCCACTTAATAGAATTTTGTGAAGATTAAAAGTAATGATACGTATAGTCCTCCTACTATGCAATAGCACAAAGGAAGTTCTTGCTTCTATGTCACTGTAATTTACACTCACTCATTGGCTTTAACCATCCCTTCCTCCGACCCTCCCCAGACTCTGGTAACCCCCATTCTACTCCTATAGGGGGAATAGAGTTACCAGTAATATACTCTCTATTTCAAAAAGTGAGAAAGATTTTGAATGTTTTAACTATAAAAATGATAAACGTTTAAGATGGATATATTTAACCCAATTTAAACATTACATAATATATACATATATAGGAACAGCATAGGTTACCACCATGAATATGCACAATTTTTATGTTTTATGTAATAGGTAAAACATGAATTTAATAAAAAAGTAGAAAAAAGTACTGATAATTATGTAAATGCTGTCATGTAATCCATAGTAAGTACTTGGTACATGTAAGTTTCTTGCATTTGCTTTTCTTTTTTTCCTCCTATATAGTTTCCTCATGGTATGTGAATGCTTATTTATTCTGCTTGGATAACAAGGACATCATCATAGTTGGAGAAAATGACAACTGAAGAACCTACCATTCAAATGTTTACTTTTTTAAGCAATAGAACAAAACTATGTTGCTATTATATGGTATTCTGAAGTAACAGATTTAAGCTGATTCTTTTAGTAAACATATTTGCTAAGACTTGTCTGTTAACCCACAAGTAAAGCTTAATGAATACAGGACAATGTATTCAAGGCAGTAAAAATGAGACAGATAAATTGTTAATTCATTAATCTACAAAAGATCTATTTTAAAGTGGTTTTGTTCTAAAATTTCCATCTAAAGTTTCATATGACATATACTTGTTTGAACTTTTATAAAATGAATCTACCTCATATTAACATATTTGAGAAGGAATTTTGCCATTTTGTTATTGATGATATAGAGACATTCAAACTAAATAATTATATAGTCAGTGAATTTGCAGCTGTTTGAAACATGTTTCCAGAGTTTTGAATGATTGGTCAATATCAGACTGGAATGGTGTCTACAGTGATATGCCAAAAATGTCTATTCTAGATACTTCTTCATAGTTCACATGAATAATTTGAAGAAAGATTTAAGCAAACACATCATGTTTGTAGAAGTTGTAGAACTATGAGAAACATAATGACACATCTGATCAATATGGGGCAAAATGAACACAACATTTAACATTCACACATGCACATTCATATATTCCAACTAGTAAGCTATGTACATACATAACCTTGCAGTTTGGTTTACAGTATCAACTGGAAGTATGTATACCAAGGATATTTATTTTTCTAAAAAAACTACTGAAAACAGAAAATCTTTGTGAACAAACATGTTTTTCTATTTTATAATTGTGAAATGTTTAAAATAAATGTCCAAATGAGGGGATTAATTATCATAATTTACCATAGTCACTTCATGAAACATTACACATTAATCAAAGTGAATCTTATAAGAGAATTTCCAACAACCTGGTAAGATGCTTGTGTATTAATGCCCCAAACTCAGAATACAAATTGGACGATCTTTTTTTTTTTTTCTTTAGAGACAGGGTCACACGGAGTTGTTGAATACCTTGATCTTGCTGAGTCTGGCTTTGAACTGGTGATACTCCTCTCAGCCTCCCAAGCCATTTGGAATATGGGCCTCCATGCCCAGTTTGGATGATCTTAATCTACATAAAAAAATTAAAATGCTATGCAAAAACATTTGATAGATACATACCAAAATACTATCTATGTTTTTCCTACATGCTCTGTCTTAGTTATACTATTTTGGTTTTAACTCAAATGCTGAATATGTATTTTAAAATAATTATCTCAATATTATTAAATAAGTTGCAGAAGTAGTAGATTGAGAATGCCTAGCTTGAAAGCAATTAATGCTGATGGCTACTAATAGTCAAGATTCATTGACTGTCCTGCACTTTTCATACTTTACCTCAATCCTTACAACTGACTTTAATTCACTGAAGTCTCACAGCACCTATATGTGATATGTATCATCATTTCCATTTTAAAATTCAAACTTAAAGAGCACATTTTTAGTATATGGTAGAAATCATGCTCTGAGAAGTTAAAAATGAGCCCATGGTGAAGTCAAGAATAATATCACAAGTTATGGTAAGGAGAAAACATATGCAAAGTTCTTGCCTCAGTATTAACAGGTTGAAAGCTTTTGTGATTGTATCTATTTGTGGGTGTCCATGCTTGTGCTGGTAGTGAAGGCAGCAAGGTCGTCTTCCAATATTTAAAGTTCAGTCCTGTGAAAAAGAAAGAACATTCTGGTGGTTTCAAAAGACTGAACTAGGACAAATATAGTGGCAATTACTGAATATAAATTTCTATTAAATATACAATTCCTAAGATATTGGCTTATTAGCTCTTTATCCCTAGAAATGCTGAAACAGAGCCTAAGTGGTAATGTATCAGAAGTATTTTATAAGGGAGATTAATGTTGAATGAGGATTTTTATGAGGTCTTCTATTTATTTAAAGCCCTGAAGTTCTTTTTATCATCAGGTTTCCATAATTCACTTATATTTTATCTTCTCTAACTCTTATTTTCTTTGCCATGATCTTCATACATGTATCATATTAAAAAACACATCTTGTCCTCTATTGCTCTATTTTCAGCATAGACACTTGCTATTAGAAAGGAATGATTGTTTGGGGCTGCAGTTGTGGCTCAGTGGTAGAGTGCTTGCCCTGTGTGAGGCACTGGGTTCCATCTTCAGCACCACATAAAAATAAATAAGTAAAATAAAAGTATTGTATCCATCTACGACCAAAAAAAAAATGTTCTTTTCACCTTCACAGCTAAAAACTTTTTAACATTATTGCAGTCTGGGTTTCAAGGGCCCATTAGAAATAAATTTGAGTTTTGGATGAACCTGATAGAATGGATGCTGTCCAAAGAAATCAGATATGATCTCCTCTCTCTGAGATGGGGCAGGTGGTGTCTCAGAGGCTTGGTCTGGGCAGCGATTTGGAATTTGGAGCCAAAGAAGGCGGAGGCAATTAGCAGAGGCAAATCTTAGGGGTGTCCAAGGTCAGTACACAAGGTAAACAATCTGGGAACATTTGCCAAAACCAAATGGAACAAAACAAGGAGGGTGAATCAATTCTCAAAGCCAAGAGTGTAGAAAACAAGAGCAGATGATTTCTGGAATGAGTTAGAGCAATGAAATGAAGTCAAGAGTGGAGGAATTCCCTAGTTCAGATTTTAGGTTGTGCCATATCCACAGCATCAGAGTGTGGTAGTAACTGGGAAGGCAGATGTCTGCATGCACACGGGATGCTGGGCAACATTAAATTATTAAAAATACTTAATAAATGCATTTTGTGAGCAAAGCACTTTGTTAGCTACAATGAAAAATATAAAAAAGAAATAAGCATGGATCCTATTCTCAAAGAACTTACTTTCAAGGGCTTGGGAATGTAGCTCAGTGTTATGATGCTTGCCTAGCATGATCAAGACCTTAGGTTCAATACCTAGCTCTAAGAAAAAAAAAAAAGAGCTTACTTTTTAACAAAGTGAAATATAGGAATAGAAATACAATAAAAAGTGCAAAATATATGCAATTATTAATAAAGTAATAGAATAAAATTGACTTATTTATGACCTGGTTAGATAAATATTAAAGTTGGCAAATAGAGAAAGAATAAAAATAACATGGAAAAATATGTTCCAAAAGTTTCCAAAATACATTATGCCATTAAAAAAACTTTCTAGTTTAGTACAGTTCTACTATGAAACATAATTTAATTTATCATAATACATAAAATAAAAGTTCATGAGCTTTAGTATTAAGAGGACCCTTGCAATCATCCTATCCATGCCTTCTGCTTTACAGATGTTTTGTTAAACATTTATATCCTTATTAAATTGCACATGGATGAGTTTGATAAATCTGATGTTGTTCAATAGTTGAAAGCATTAAGGCTGATATACTTGTTCAAACTGATGCATGAAAATTTATACACCTCCAAAGCTATGAGATGGTTGGCTGATGTACACACTAACACTATGTGAAAATGTGTTTTCTAGAGCATATTTTTGTTCTGGTGTGTCCTCAGAATGTTTTCCTTTCTGATTTAATACTATTTCTATAAAATGATCCTGAAGCTTGAAGTTATCTATGATATCAGCTACATTTCCCTTTTAGAGTCATTGAGGAAGCTCAAAATATAAAGTAGGACTTATGGATGCTCAGTAATTTTTATTGATGATATGTAAACCTATTTATAATACTAAAAAAAAAGAACTTAGAGGACAAATAACATCATTCTGCCTGGGTTTATGGAATGAAATTCAGACACAGAAAGGTCAGAGGATGTTAGTGATAGAAATACCAAAAATAAATAAATAAAATAAAAAAACCAAAGCCAAACTAAAACCAAACCAAACCACATCTGTTGGTTAAACACAAGTTTTTTTCAACCATGAGATATTTCCCAATAAGTATGATATCTATAAAGTCCAGTAAAGTTTTAAATTTGTGTAGCTTTTATTTATTATATAAATAACTATTTGCAATTTCAGCAAGATGTTAAAGGAAAATGGATTATTACTATTATGGGTATATCTACCAATTTGAAATAACCTTGGGATTAGAGTTGTATTTTTATTTCAGTAATTTTCTTAGACAAAACGTCAATATTCAAAAACATATGGTGTTTACATTTTCACCCACAGGCTATTTTTCCAAAATGACTTCACTGATGGGCAATCACAGAATTTTCAATTCTTAATTTTACTTCCTTTATCTCTTTTTTTATTCTTTGCTACTGTCACATTATTTGTTCATCAAGATAAGTAATAAATTTATTATGTTGTTAGAATAGTAAAAGTTGTATGTGTTCTTTAATGTTGTAAAGAAGAAATTTTTTACTTATATATGTAAATGTACAAATGTATATGTGAGGATTAAGTATATGTGTACAATATTTATTCTATCTAGCAAGAGATACTTGTCCAAAGATATGGAAACAATTTTATTTAGTATAAAAAGTCTAGCAAAGACTGAGGATATAGCTCACTGGCAGAGTACTTTTCTAGCAAGCATGGGGCCCTGGGTTCAATCCCCAGAACTGGAGAGAAAAAAATAATGGCCTAGTACAGTTTAGCCATGACAATCACTCAAAACATAAGCAGTTTCGTTAATATAGTAAAGTCTATATGTCACAAACTTTGAGCAATAGAATAGCTACAATAGCAATCTCAAATCCAGAGCATTCTAATCATTCTAATAATTTCACTGTATGTGAAATCATTGCTTTGTTGATGGTTGGAAATTAGTAATATCTAGCTATACTTCTGTGGGCCCATACTACAGCTCAAAATCTTGAAGTATGCCTCCACCAATTTTTATAATTCTGCACAATGAACACTGTTAGAAATCAAATCACACAGAAATAAAGCCCTTTGTTTCTCATGACATAGATATGAAGTGTTGGAATAAAATTTGAACCTGGCTTCAAACATCAAGAAGCCTGGGATTGACAAGCTTATGATGAACTGGGCTGGTGGTCTTCAAAAAAGAGTTTGGCTGAGTTCTACTAAACCACCACTGATGATTAGAGAGCCACCTAACCTATTAATGATTAGAAGGTTGGCAGATCATGTACATTTGTAAGGGTATGCTCATTCAAATCGCCATCAAAGTAATAGAATATAGTTATTAAGAACAGCAGTTCTGGAGTCATTCACGCTTAAACTGGGGCTCAGATCAATTTACAATAGAATTACATGATTATGGGCAAGTTACTTACCCTCAGTAAGTTTCAATATTCTCTTTAGAAAAATGGGTCTAGCCTAACAAGTCTGTATGTTAGGTCTATAGCCTAATAAGTATGAGTATTGACATTTGTTGAGACAATGCATGTGAAGTCTGCTGTGAATTTTTCTTGGTGTATATATAACACTTAGAGGTACATTGTTAATTATTATAGTAAACTGTAAAAGTTACAATATTCACCTAATAAGTCATTTATTTTATTGTAATACAAAAATTGTTCATCTGAAATATTCTGAAGTGATATAGGATACCACCAAATTGTCATCAATGATAATAGAATAAGAATGTTCAGGGTTGGGATGCCATAAACGCAAGCAATAGACCATGGTTCACAATGCATATTTTGTGCTTTATTCACATGATAGAAAGAATAGACTGATGCTTGTAGTAGGTGTTTCTGGTCACCTGGCATACACACTGGAAGACTTATTGATACTCAAAGGCATTTGAAGAGAAATTAATACTTAATGAAAGTATCCATATTAAGCATTTATAGTATTCTTCCCTTTTCCAACTAGAAACCTGAATTTCAGATAGGTTGAAGAGCTTGCCTAATATTTTGTAGGTGGCAGAGCCAGGATTCACCCTGTCTATGCTCTCTCCCTGACATTGGCTATGTAGTGCAACAATTGGAAAGGTTCAAGAAGCCAGGGTGGGTCTAGTTCTACTTCTACCACTTATGTGCCATGTGACACATGGTCAAGTCCTTTTACTTCCCTGCACCTCAGTTTCCTTTCTTTGAAAAAGAAAGGTGAAATTGACAGTGCTATTTTAATCTTTTGTCAGCTGTGACTTCTTAAGTGCACTCTTATATTTTTGGTGAAGGCTTTCAATGCAATCTAGGACAGTTTCCAGAAGAATGTTTAGTCTTGGTAGTGCAGCGTTGTGATTTAACTCTCAAAGGCCCTTTAATCAGAATGGTAAAAGAGATGGTTTTGGCCTTCTTTTTTTGCATTTCAAGTAACCTACTTGAAATCAACTGCTGGCCTTTTGGAGGATTTGGGCCTAAGATGAGGTCCACTATAAAAAAATAGGTAAAAATGGTGCAGTCCTAGAAGAATCAATGTTGCCTGTTCAGTCATCTTGCTGCCCTGGGATATTCCTCCCAGGGCCTCATGACTACTACTGAACTGGCCACCATTGAACTTGGTGTGGAAAATCCTGGAGCAGGTGATCCCCTGGGTCCAACCAATTCAAATGCTATCATTTTGTGGAACTCTTATTATTCTCCTAAATTCTTAGAATTTGTCCTTGCTAATCACAAGAAACTTGCAAAGAGATGGTGGGTGGATAAATGTCTTCAAAAATGGCACTTTCAGATTTTCTTATATATAAGTTATAATTTTTTTGATTAAAAATTAGGTGGAATCTTTTCTACTTCTAAGCTATTTCCTTAGATAATACAATTAAGATGTCTAGGCCTCTTCTGGAAAAAAATAGCTAACTTTTTAATAAAAAATGAGGCTAGACAGGTTTCTTTCAGTTCTAAAATGTATGATTTTTAAAATTCTACAGGATATCCAATTTTAAAGTTTTAATGTACTTTTAACTTTATTTTATCCTCTAATTTTAACATCAAGTCTGCATTCATTGTAGAAAATTTAGAAATTACCTGCAATTTTGAAGAAAATAAAAACAAATATTTTCCTTCCATTCCTAGGATCTATTGTAGCTATAAGATCTATTGTAGCTATAAGTCAGCACACAACACATACATACTTTTAACATTAGGATCATATTTATAAGTAGCTTTGTATAGTTTCTTTAAAAAAATTGTGTTCAATTTAGATATGCATGACAGTAGAGTGTATTTTTGCATATTATACATACCAGGAGTATAAGTTCTTCTAATTAGAAACCTATTCTTGTGGTTGTACCTCATGTGGAGTTACCCTGGTTATATATTCAAATACCAGCATAGGAAAGTTACTCTGATTAATTCAACTGTCCTTAGTCCCCTCTCCCCTCCCTTCCCTTCATTCTCCTTTGTTTATTCAAATGAACTTCTATTCTTCTTCACTCTCTCCTCTGTTGTGGGTTAGCATGCACACATGAGAGGACACTTGGTTTTTGGATTTGGGGGACTGGCTTATTTCACTTAACATGATATTCTAAAATATAACATTATTTCACAGCATTTTCCAATATTAATGACTATTTTATTTTTTTCCTGCTTTTGGACACTGTTCCTTATGTAACATCACTATATGAAAAGGTTACAGAAATCTTTGCTTGAATCTCAGATTTAGTATAAATTCCTAGACACAGAATGACTGGCTCCCAGGGAAGAAAAACTTTTAAGTCTCTCAATATATTTTTTCTTTGAGAAAATCAGCAAGTTCCAACTAGAAGCATATAAGAGTGGCTTGCTTTCTTCTTCCTCTTTTTCCTCTTTCTTTCTCCACCCCACCCCCCAACATTTTAGTAGCAGTAAAGAAGGTTAAAAAGTAAAGCTTGTAATTAACTGGGTTGTGGAAGCCATGCCCATATTTTCAAGAACTCTATTCTGTAACACTCACTGTGAACACTGCTCAGAGTTGACTTAGCTTTGTCTTTGCTACTGAGTGGGCCACAATTAAGATTTAGTGTTATTTCCTGGACAGGACCCAATTAGGTTACACATCATAAAACATTGTGAATTGGTAGAATCATGGGAAAGATTTTTTATTCACATAGTTTTGTTTATTCTAGGCATTCTTTATTCTACATTCCTGAGCAGTCACCTAAGACTGACTTGACATGTGTACTTCATGACACAGAGGAAAGAGGAAGAGGAATGGAAGTATGACACTGCTTTTGGCAAAAGGACAAAAAAATAGTGTTTCAATAGCAGGTGGCTGAACATAAACTACAACTATGGAGTTAAAAAATTTCCTCCACTCTTTAGAAAAAATACTGATATCTCATTTGGATGTTTTCTTTTTTATTGCAGTATTATGCAAGGAAAGTGGTACTTAAAAAGCCATAATCCATTGCTGAAGGCATTAGTTTCCTTTTACAGTTCAGGTGCAAATGCAATATGCTATGAAAGACAAGTTACATTCTTTAATGTTTCTTCTAATAAACAGGGTAAAATCGTGGTCCACGTGAAGTTTGAATCCTAGAAATTTTCAGCTAGAAACTGCCGTGAAGATAGAGATTGAAAAACCACAGCAGGAACTAAAACCCAGCGGACACAGTCCATTATTAAAGGAGATACTTTCTTACATGAGAATAAACTTACTAAATGATCCTCTCCTTTCAGTTAGGTATTTAGGGAACAGTTTAAGTGCATGAAAAAATGTTTTGTGGTATCAGAAAGCATCTGAATGTTTTGGGTGAGAAATTTAATAGCCACCTTTTCAGAGACGCTCAGGGATTTTCAGCAATTGGGTTAGAAACCTGTAGGCGCATGTCGTGTGGTTAGGCATGCTTTGCAGGCCCCGAGTACTACCCTCTAAACCTCAGTATTTTGTTTCTCCACCCTCCTTCCCTCTGTCTGCTCTGTTTATGTATGTGGGAGAAGGCCTGTTGAGTGTGGCTGATCTCTCCCAGCTGTGGCCTCTCCATTCACCCTAATTTCTTTCTCCATAGCTCATTTGGACCCAAGCAGTGGTGAAATTGCTGACTGGCGAGTGTGTCCTGCCACAAAAGCCATAGGCAAGATGTGGCCACAACCAAAAGAGCATGCAGGATGGAAAACACCATCTGGACCATGCAATTTAAATAGCATAAACTTCTCTTTTTTCATTTAAGAAAAATCAGCCATACAGCCTTTTGTTGCTTTCTGCTGTGGCCAGAAACCACTTAGGTTGCAATCCTGTTAGTGAAAGAAAAAGTCCAAAGGGACTCTAGAATATGCACTGCCCGCTTTTCAAGTTTTATGTAGAGATTCCCACCCCCCCCCTACATTTTTGTGGACTTTTATCCTGCATAGAAAGTGGCTTCTAACTGTACATCTGTCATTGATCACCCTGAGAGGGCTCACTCCATGGAGATTTGTTTTCCAGTTCTTGGTAGACAAGAAGAGTTTGCTTTCTGTTTAGATACGACCCCAAATCCAAACTGAGCAGGGAGTTTCAGATAGTACATGTTCATACATGGTTCAGGAAATAAAACAAAAACAAACTTTTTCTGATTCTTCACCAAATTTAGTCATTTGTTCTTTTGGGCTTTTGTTAGTCATTTGGACTTTTTTTCTGCAGCAAATATCCACTGAGTTATACTGGTATATTTTGATAGTAATGTTTTATAGTGAATGAATGATTTTGTTGGTTTTATTTTAATCAAGACCTACTCTCTTGCCATGAGGGTGATTAAAGAATGATTTTCTCTAGTGATCCGGATTCATCACAAAGAACATTCGTCTTACTGAGGGAGATCAGAGAAATATTGCCATACAGTAAGCATGATACTGAACTGAGTCAAGAGACCCAGCTCATGTCACTAACTAGTTGTGTAAACCTAAGCTTAATACATCTAATCTCCTCTGCCTCAGCATCTTCATCCTGGATAGGGAGACAGAGATCTTCTCCTTTTTTGCAAACCCAATAAACTTATGTCTGAACCTTCTGTATCAAGCTACTACCATTTAATGACATCTCCTAAATACCAGAATATAGAAAAATACGTGAAATGATCTATGTTTATTACTCATTGCCACCATTGAAGGGGGCAGATACTATTACTATGTCCATTTCTTAAGTGATAAAATTGAGAACTAGTACCTTTAAGGAATTTCTTAAAGCCACACTTTTTCTTAAAGGCAGCATTGAAGTAAAAGCCCAGGTCTCCCTGATACCAAAGCCTGTCCTCTTCAAAATTGTTGAGCACTTATTATGACTGCAAAGATTCTCCTATATCAGTCCATTGCATCTTCAAAATAACTGTCAGATTGGTATCACTGTTTCTTTTATGAAAATACAGGAATTTTAGTTTGGGAATTTGAGAAACCTACCAAGAGTGGCATGAGAGACCTAGGACAGCAGAGCTAATTCATTCCTATTTTAGTCTAATTCTGGAAGCCCAGCTTTCTAACACCAGTCAGTTGTATGGTATAATCTACTGGTAGATACCTAGGTGGCATTTTGTGCATTTTGAAATTTGATATTTGACATTCAGTTGGAAGGATCAAATTCATATTTCCAAAATTAGATAAGATAAAGCAAAACCTTGTTTTCATAATCTCTGGATATAGACCATGCTGGCTAGATAAGGCAATAGGACAAGTTTAGGTGAGTCATCAGATGCCACACAATACCTAAGGAAGTCAGGAGTGGCTAGTTGTGGAGGGTGGTGTCACTAAGCTCAGATCCATGCTGTTCTTTTTTTTACTGAAAGGCCTTTAAAAAGTAAGATAATTTAAGAGCGAAGAAGTTCTCTTTGGAAGAGATAAGTAGATGCTATCTTGAAATCAGGAGAATATTATGGAATATCTGATTTATGAGTTAAAAAAATCTTAACATCACGTTATTTGTTCATGTTTTTTTTTTTTTTTGGTGTTGAGGATTGAATGCAGGATCTTACACATGCTAGGCATGTGCTCTGCAACTGAGCCACCCTCTAGCCTTCCCAACACATTTTAAAATAAAGGCAAGACTATAAATAAACTGTATATTGAAATCTTATCAATTAAAACCTATCATAAAGAAAGTTTGCAGGAGTGGACATAATCAATTAGTATTAGTCCAAACACGGTTAGCTGGCCAATAAGTAAAGTAGTACTCATCTAATACTGTTGATAGTGTCCAAGCCTGGTTGATCAGAATCAGTTGGGAAGCTTTTAAAAACTTCAAATTCCTGAGACTCCAACCCAGTTATACTATGTAAATATCCCTAGAGAGTATGATAAGGACATATTGCACTTTTTTTTTAAAGCTTCCCAGATGGTTCTGATGTGTAACCAGGTTTTTGGGAGCCACTGAGCTGAGTTGGATTCTGGTCTCTCAATAGTCCCTTGAAGGGAGTCTATGAAGAGGGATATCCCTGCTGTTTTCACTGTGTCTAGAAGGACTCTGAGGTCCTACAGAGGTATAAGAAGGATAGCCATCTGGAAACTCATTTAGATGCCACTTTGTAACACTAAGGCCTCAGTCATGGAAAATCTCTGAAGTTTTTGTGATTATTTTTTGGATTTGTGCAAGTGTAATTTTTTTCTTACTTTTTTTCTTTTGAGTGAATACAGACATGAGGACAATTCAGTCAATGCTTTATATGTTCTGTGGTTAGAGAAGAACAGAAATAAACAAAACCTTGCTTTCATCCTGAAGGTATAGCAGACTCCTTTTGTGAAGAAACTTAGGTCAGAAAGCATTCCAAGGAAAATTAAACCTTAGTTTTCATTAATTTCCTTGGGAAATATGTTTTAGAAATGTGTGCACCATATATCAGAATATTTTACTTTCTTTAAGTCATACCATGTACTTTGACATGCCCTCAATTTAACAAAATGCATTGGTTCTAAAGGACAGCATTTCAGTATTGGTAATGTGCTTTAGATTTATAATGTTTTTTTTTTCCCATCGTGCATATATGCTTTAGGCCCTCCCCCCCCCAAGTTTTCTTTTAGCTGCAATTAAATAGGTTTGCATATGAGGTATTTATTTATTTATTTTTTGAAATGATGGAAAGGGCAAGAATTATATTTGGGTCAGCATGTGCAAAGGAGGAATAGAAATTTCCTGTGGATTATAAATGAATGAGCAGATTTAACAAAATGAAATGAGTGGCCAGTATTGCAGATGTTCAGAGTTAAAACAGATTCTGGGAAAAACCTTAAATCAAAGATTGTAAGTTCTGTAAAATTTTCAAGTAACAATATACTTTATTTATAATGTTTTTTTTCCTCCCCTTTAACTAGTTATGCTCAAGTTTTTCTTATCAGTTAAATTAGTCAGGGCAGGTAGATCCAAGAAAAAAATTCTCCCATCACTTTCCTTGTTGTGAATAATTTAGTCAATGTCAAGTTTTCTAATTGCTGTATATCCCAAGATCAGCATTTAATTTATGTATGAGAAACACATACTACATTATTTCTTTTTTACAGCAAAGAGAAAATCAGAAGTCTCTTCCATTGATTTCAGAAAAATTAACATACCTGTAGCACAGAATACTGCCAGAAGGGTGAGGGCTGATGACTGTGGGTCTGTGGCTTTCAATCATTTAAATTTCATTAGGAAAAAGCACATGGGAAGAGACATGGAGAGCCAAACTGAAATTGTTACTTAAAATCATGTTATTGGAGAAAAAGACAGGGTAGACATCGAACTGTAAGTTGTGAATCATGTACAACTGATTCAAGCGCATTTCATACTTTCCATGAGGCCAATGAATTGGAATATCTTTGGGTGGTTGCGCTCTGTTCCCAAAGCCCAAGTCTCCTCACACTTGGTTTGTGTGGTGACTCCCAGTGCTGCCCCTGGTGAGAAATATTGTATCAGTAGTCTTCTCCTGGTTTTCCAACTGGCCATAAGTACAGCACTGCAGGGCTCTGAGCTAGAAGAGAGCCTTTACTTTGTCCTGAGTGATTCTTTATTTTTCATTTCTGAGCAATCACCTAAAGATGATTTCCACCTCTAGCTTGGATGGGGTAGGTATGTCCCTTTATATTTTAGTTCCATTTCCTGAGCTTAATCTAAGTGCTTTTTGATATGAGTTCCCATGCAAGCTAATTGACCTCACTGTGTTGTAGGTCCCATCTACATGTAATCACAAGTAGTATGTTTGAAAATGACACTGGTCAGTAAACTGTGTTAGAGAGCATGTTTGGCTAAGGAAAAATTCATCTGAGTTACCTGTACAATTCATTAGTTTATGTTCTGTTGTTGCAAATGATAATTTCATATTGAGGGCAACATAGAAAAAGAACACTGTTACTACCTAATGAATGCTTATCAATCTTATAATGAATTTTTTTTTACTATAAAAAAGAACACTGAGGGTTGGGGTGCTGGCTCAGTGGTAGAGCACTTGCCTAGCACGTGTGAGGCACTAGGTTCAATTGTCAGCACCACATATAAATGAATAAAATAAATGTCCATTGACAATTAAAAAAATATTTAAGAAAAGAACACTGAGTGAAATAATTTAGGATACTTGAATTCTCTGGGGCATATCTTCCCTATGTGTAGTGATTGGGATGCCCAAACACTGTCTAATCAAACTTCAGCCACAAGTGAACAATCAGCACTTTCCAAACTTAACTCAGACCTTTTGGATGTGGTCAAAATCACTAATGACATAGCCATTAAGCTAATCTCTTTGTCAAATAAATAAGCCAGTAAGCTTGTGAGAATGGCAACATCGACAAGGGTACAATCCATCAGACTTTGGGGTGAACGTCTATTACTGAGAAGCTCATTATATACATTATTATACACATTAAGAATTCTCTGGAATGCAGTTATAGCAGTGGTTCTTTAAGTTTTCTGGGAGTTGACAGTCCCAACAAAATAATTAAAATTTCATTTTTGCTTAAAAAAGCACATATGAGTTCAAACTATTACATTAATGGAAATAGATGTAGATGTTGAATAAGTTGCTCTTTAGAGAATTAAGTATTTATTGAAAGGAAAAAAAAAACTTAGATATGTCTCTCATAACCTTCCAGGAATTTAGGCAGTTGGGGGGATGAGGGAGGCATTTCAAACGTCAATAATTCTGTCTTCATAAATTGATAATTCCACTCTCAGCTTGTTCAAGGGCATGTGTTCTTTTTATTTTTTTATTTATTTTTTTAATTTTCTACAGGGCAAGGCCTGATGGAGTCACTATGCCTGTGTGTTTCATTATGTGTGACAAGAAGGGAGTCATGCATACCAACTGTGTGGCTAGCAGGAGGTGAATGAGTGTGGAAAGTGGCTCTTAAACTTAGTAATTAGAAAAAAAATTAAGCATGAGAAAGACTATAGAAGTAAAGCTAGCACATGAAGGCTATTTGAGGTTTGTGAACAATTTAGAAATGATGAAACTTTGGGGAATCCTATCTCTTGGAAACAAAAACAAGGCAAAGATTCAGGACCATATTTTCCACTTCCAACATTTTGATTTCCTTATTTTTAGTGTAGCAAACTGTCGTGGTTAATGCTTGGGTATTGGTATTAATATTTAAAGAAAAATGATAATTTTTCCTTTAAATATGTGATTTTAAAATATTTGGTGGGTGATTATGTATAATCTTATTATTCCAAGGGGCCATGTTTTGTTTTGTTTTGTTTTTTTCACAACAGAATACATCTCTAATTGTTACCTAATGGGAAAATTGTATTTCCTTACCAGGCCTTTGTTGTACAGATTTTCTGTTTGTAAGGACTCTGTTTTGTTAGATGAGGTTTTTATACAATGGCCTGATTGTTGGAGCAAATGTTCATTTCTTGAGTGACTGCCTCAAATTGGTATGAGAAAAACTTCTATAAATAGTGACCATATCTGAAAAGATATTCATTAAGATTACCGATATACTTAAAGAAAGTAGTTGCTAAATAAATCTTCCAGCCCGAGTCTCCACATGCATGTTGTGTGTCTATACACCACATCCATATAATACAAGGTAATATCCATGTCCTCTGTGTACTTGCAACATCAATGAATTTGCTTAGGAACAAAGGAAGTTTACAACAAATAATTTGTTCCTTTGTGTCCTGTATATGTGGAAATGTTCTTCAAGTCTGCCTTATTTTATATGAAAACATACCTAATTCTCCTTCCAAATGATCAGTTTCTCTTTTTCTTCCAAAAAAATCCAAGAATAAAAAATCAGGCTGATTTAATCAGGGAGATTATTCAGGATTTTTTTGATAGGCCCAATGTAATTAAAAGAACCCTAAAACATGAAAAGGTGCGGAAGAGGAGGGCAGAAGGCTATAAGGTGTGAAGAACCCTCCCCATCACTGCTGGCTTTGAAGATGGAAGGGGCCACGAGCCAGGAAAGTTGGGCAACTTCTGGAAGCCAAAAAAGACTAGGAAATGATTACTTGTGTCCCTCAGAGCTTCCAGGAGGGAATGGAGTCCTGTTGATATATATTTTTAACCCAGTTGAGACTCATTTTGCTCTTCTGATCTATAGAACTGTAAGACAATGAATTTGTGTCATTTTATGCATAATTTGTGGTAGTTTGTTACAGCAAGAAAATGAATACAGGAGATGTCAGACTTATACCCAGATCTGACTTTGCTGATTCATTTCTCTCTCAGATTTATGTGATTATGACTTAACTAAAGCAAGGACACTGGTGTTCGCCACAACCACTCCAACACTGGGCACATGTTCAGCATGGAGGTGCCTAGACTTGTTGACTCTGTGAACTTCACACAGTTCTTCCTGTGGCTACGTGCTCTTAAGATTGGGCTACAAATTCAGTCACTTGGAAATCTGTTTGGTAAGTTTTACCTACACAAATTGTAGAGACTAAATTAATTATCAAAAATATATCTTAATTTTAAACAACTTGTTACAAATTTAGGAAGTTATGGCTGGCTCATTGGCTAATAAGAACATTTCTGACCAGAAAAATCCCATTTTATTGTTACCCATATAGACATAACAAATAAGAGAGAGAGAGAGAGAAAGAGAGAGAGAAAGAGAGAGAGAGAGAGAGAGAGAGAGAGAGAGAGAGAGAGAGAGAGAGAGAGAGAGAAACGAGAAACTTCTCGGATTTGACAATTAATATCCTAACCCAGTTGACCTTAGTGGAAAAAGACTCAATTATGCAGTATTGGTTGAGAAATAGTTTTGCTGTCAAAAATCTTGTATTTGTTCTGATTGAATGTGATTCAGTGATCTCGGTGGGAGGGAAAAATCAGATAAAGTTGAGATTTGAGTGGGTTTGCATGACCAATAACCTTTCCAATTTAATAGACTAAGTAGTGCTTCTATGTGTGCTTAAGATATCAGCATTATCTAAAGCAGAATGAATTTATTTTGGAGCAATGATAGGATTCTCTGATTTCATAGTAAGGAAGACTGTTCTAGAACAGCATTTTGTCATCTGGATTCAGATGTACCAGATGCACAGTGCAGAAAGCTGCTAGGATTAGCCCATGTTGCAGATGATAGTTCCATTTTGCTGTTTCTGCACTCTATCATATCATATATCATCTCAGAGAGGTTATAGATTCCTTAAAGCACATTCATAAGCCTCCTAAGGTTAATAACCTATTGTTCTTTAAAACTTATAGTACCAATGACTTGAACTTAGGTTCCTTAAGAGACTTCAGGACTCTGGTACTTTCATATTATAAGGGATGAATTAATATTAAATGTCAGCCAGTTTATGAGCGTTTTAACCTCAGGTGAAGTCTGAATAATCATTTCTGTTTAAAGGCTAAGGTTTTATTTAATTTTGATTTAGTTTTTTTTTTTTTTTTTTTTTTACAGAGAATAGGGATGCTCAGGGCCCTCTACCACTGAGCTACATCCCCAGCTCTTTTTACTTTTTATTTTGAGACAGGGTCTCCTAAGTTGCTGAGGCTGATCTAGAACTTATGATCCTCCTGACCCATGCTCTCTAGTTGCTGGGATTGTAGGCATGCACTACTGTACTCAGCTAAAATTGAGGGTTTTAAATAAGCAGAAAGTTTGATAGAAAATGACTCATATGATTTAAACTTAAAGAAGTCAGACAAAACTAAAAAAAGGGAAGCAGATTCTGAATTCCCTGACCAGATATCTGAGTGAAGTTTGAGAAAGGTAGGAAAGAAGTGGTCTTGACTAGCATATTGTAAAGGCAGGCAAGTTTACATGTTCCAGAGCTCTGGCTGGAGGTTCTAGAGGTGCAGAAAAGGAGGTCCTGAGAGCTGGGCACTGGAGTACTAGGCAAGGGATTTAGAGCATGATTGGGCAAGAATTGCAGGGAGGGAAGTGACTAAGCAATAGTCTTGCATCTTAATTTGGAGACAGACATTTTTCGTGCATTTCTTTAATGACAGTTGGGACAAGAGGCAAGCTGGATTGAACTAGTGGCCATGAACAAACCTGCAAATCTGCCAAGGATAGAAGAGCTGTGCTAAACAGGGCTCCAAAAATGTGGCACACCATTTTTGAAAAGCACATGAATTTCTCTATGAAGCCTGATTTTATATGAATAATGTCACATGTATTAGTAGACAAATTCTAGCATGATCTAATGTCATTTATTCCATGGAACTCTTCTACATTACTCCCCTCATCCTAATCAAAATTATTAGTGATGTGGTTGAGACAAAGCCTCTGTTATAGTTTGGATATGAAGAGTCACCCAAAAGCTCATATGTGAGGCAATGCAAGAAGATTCAAAGGAGAGATAGATGACTGGGTTGTGAGAGTCTTAACCCAGTCAGCGAATTAGTACCCTGACACAGATTAACCGAGTGGTAACTGAAGTGGTAGGGTGTGGCTGGAGGAAGTGGAAATTCGGGGTGTGGCTATGGGGTATATTTTTTGTTTCTATACAGTGAAGTCTCTCTTTGCTTCCTGATTACCATGTGAGCTGTTTCCCTCTGCCACACTATTCTGCCATGATGTTCTGCCTTACCTTGAGCCCCAAGGAATAGTACTGGCCTTCTATGGACTAAGCCCTCTGAAACTGTGAACCCTCAAATAAACTTTTCCTCTTCTATGATAGTTCTGGTCAGATCTTTTGGTCACAGCAATGAGATAACTCACTAAAACAGCCTCCATGTGGGCTGGCAGCAGCTCTGCCTGTATTTAAGATCCTTTGACCACTCTACCATACTTCTCAGCTGTTCTTAAGAGCTCTGGGGGCAGAGTATTGGCTCTGGCACACACTGGCTATATGACAAGCTATTTAATCTATCTGTATCTCATTTTCCTCATCTGTAAAATAGGAATAATAAAGCTTCTACCTATTTTATAGGGTCATTGTGAGGATTAAATGACATCTAAGCATGTAAAATGCTTAGAAACAGCATCTTGCACATAGTACTCAATAAATGCTTATCATTAATATTCTCCTAAATATGTCATTTTATGCAATGAATGACAATATTTTATTCACGTAATAAAATTTCCAGTAGTTTCATGTTACTGACAGAATAAGGTTCCAACACGTCAACTTGACATTTAAAGTCTGCTCACCACATCTATTCAGTTATATATCCCTCTTCTTCCACATGCCATAAAGCCTCCACTGATCTACAGTGGTTGGCTCACTTCAAACCCATCTTAATACGTTTCATCTGCAACTTTAAGCCTCCTTTCACATTGCCGAACACACCTGATTGTACAATTCACATGATACATTTCAAAAGATACTTGCTGAATGCATGTGGAAGTCAAAGGGAAAAAAAAAAATCCTTTCCCACTAATGAGTTCTGAAAGAATCAAGGAAGGAAGAGGAGAAAGAAATCCAGAGAGCTTTAGCTGAAAGTAAATAAGAATTTCACTAAAGGGCCTTTATTGGGATTTTTATTTCCTTGGACTACATTGTCCTCACTGTAGTATGTATACCCATAAACAAAATTCCAAGGCAGACGCCTTCCCTAGTTTTTTTCTCCTAATGCTTTTCACTTAAATCAAGGTGCCGATGTCTCTGTTGGAGATAGCGGATTTCAAGGAAGGATGAAAGCCTAAAATACATGGTGTTAGAAAGACTGACATTCTCAACTTTAAGTGAGGAATTAAATGTGCAATTTTTTTTTCAAGTTGTCTTCAAATATCACCCTTTGGGCTGTTGCTTAATTGTAGGAACATGAGCATAGTTTGAATTTTAATTAATGAAAGAGGAAAATGAAAAGGAGAAAAGAGGAAGGGCATCCTGACCCCTAGTGTTTACTTTTCTTCCGTCTTCCCTGGGAATGGTTGTACTGCGACTGCAGCTATTTAATTGGTCTTTTTTCCCCCATTCCTATGACCCAGTTCTTTCTGTTTTGTGACAATCACTTTGGTGAGAGAAAGAGGCTAAATGCCATTGATTTCCTTCTTTAATTTTGGTGATTATTTCCCATGCCCAGAGGAAAAAAAATCATCTGAGAAGCAATCTTGAAAGCTGCTAACAATCTGGCAAGGACTTCAGAGAGCACATGAAGCTAGTGAGAAGTGTTTTAGGTGCCCATGGGTAAATTAAATGGTTGGGTTATCTGACCTTTTGCTTTTGAAGCTGGCATCACCACAAAGCTTCACACGGCCAGGCAGAAGGTCTCTGTGGTCCTGACCGGGAGAGACACTGATCCATGTAGCTTCTGAAAAACCCTGGGCAGCAACAGAGACCTGTTTTCCATTCTGAGCTCTGTTGTTATGTCTTTCAACTACGCTGTCTTAGTTTTTCACCTATAAAATGAAGAGTCATTTATTGAAATGTTTATTGAGCACCAGACATTGTTTTAAGTGCTAGGGGTAAGGCTACGAACAACACTATCAGAATTCCTGTTCTTAGAGTGTTGGGATGAGGCGTATACAGGGAATGGAGACTATCAATAGTTCTGTAAATTAATACAGAAGGAAATTCCAGATAGCTATGGAGAGAAGAAAACTGGGTGCAGTGATTGAAAGTGACTGGGGTGGATTAGGGACAGTCTCCCTGAGGAGACTGACATTTAGATATACTGAATGATGAGAATGAGCTGTGATGTAGGGCACAAGTTCCCAGAGAGAAAGTAGAGTAGGTACAAAGAAAGACACTAAGACTAAAATCAGGTTTCTGTCTTTGAGAGACTGGCAAATGCCATGTGAAGGGATGAGAAGAGAGTGATGAGACATGATTAAGGAGATGGGGAGGGGCCCTGGAAGACCTTGTTGGTATTATGAAGATTTCTATTTATTAGTGCTACGTAAACCAATTAGAGCAGCATTGTCCAATGGAAAAACAGAGCAAGCTACATACGTGATTTTAAGTTGTCTAGTAGCCACGTTAAAAAAGCTAGGAGAAGCATATTAGTTTTAATGATGTGCTATTTAACTGAATATATAAAAATTATCACTTCGACATGTAATTACTATAAAATTATTGATGAAATATTTTAAATTCTCTTTTTAGATTAAGTCTTTGAAATCCAGTGTATATTTTACATTCACAGTACATCTCAATTTGGATGCTAAATTTTCATTGGAAACACTTGATCTGCTTTGAGATTTCATAAAAATTTATAGCTGAAAAAGTGGAGTCACATACTTAAGTTGTTCCATGCATACTTAAGAGATGTCTAGTAATTGTGTTTTAAAATTTAAATTATATGAAATGAAATACAAATAAAACTTTCATCTTTCACTTGCACTGTACGCTTTCTAAGTGTTCAACCACCTGGTTAGTGGTCACCATATTGGATAGCATGGCATATGATGGTTCTAAGCAGGAAGTAACAAATTTGATTTGCTGTAAAAAGATTGCTGGTTGCTATGTGGAACTGACTATGGAAAAAAGTGAGGATATAGGAATTAATTAGATAGCATTTGGCAATTATTTCCTGTAAATGGCTAGGTAGTAAATATTTTAGGCTTTGTGGACCATTCAGTCTCTGTCCTATATACTCAATTCCGAATTTGTAAAGCAAAAGCAGTCATAGATAGTATATGAAAGAATGACCATTGTTATGTTCCAATAAAAGTTTATTGGTGGATATTGGAATGTGAATTCCACACAGTTTCACAAGCCATAAAGTACTGTTATTCTTCTGAACTTTTAGCAATCATTTTAAAACGCAAAAACTATTCTTAGCTTTTAGAACATACAAAAAGAGGCAGCCAAGTAACATGTGAGCTGGTTTGCTGCTGCATGGATTTGGGCTCTTTGGTAGTAACCCAGGTCATAGGTGATGGTGCTCAGGAATCCATGGTGCAGCAGTGGGAGAAATACATTTCCTGTGATGGAGCAGACTAAACTTGCTGATTGTCTGAGTCTTCGAGGGAGGAAAGAGAAAAGTAAAAAATAAAGCCAGCCACTAGGTTTCATTTTGAGCCTAACCAGATGATTTCCAAAGTTCTCTTAGTGCCAACAATTCGTAATCTATGATCTTTAAGTAGAATCCATTTTTTTTTTTTTGGACCAGATTTTGGAAGGACACTCTTCTTCCTCTTTAAGTGGGTGCATTCCAGCATCTGGAAATTGCAAACCTGGAGATTTTCTCAGCTAAAGGAGTGTTACACTGTTTAGCTCTTCACTGACAGCCTCATTAAAGTCATAATTTTTTATTTGTATGTTGTGGAATTTCCTGGATCTTAAGACAGACTTTTGTATTTACCAGTGATACACTTCATTTCTGTACAGCTACAATCCTGTTTAAATAGGTTAAACCTGCTTGTTTTAAGTTGGGTTCTATGGGAATTCTAGATCATTTAGTCCTTCCCTCCCTCCTTTCTGTTTCATCTTATTGTAGTTATCTCCCGGTGAGCAAGGGTTTCATGGATTAAAACAGTAATTGATTTTGTTTTTAGCTTTTATTTGAATGTATCCTTTCTCTTCAAATACATTATGCATCTCCAAAGAAACTCATAAATTATAGACAAAGCAAAAGTTAAAATTAGATCTGAGTGTGGTGTAATGCCCAAAGGAAACTATTTGAAAAGGTTACAAGCTGTCAAAAAACAATTTGTATGGTTAAAAGCCACACAGTTAGATGCTGTTAATGGAGTATCTGTAACGATTATTTGGACATTGGTTGCTTATTATGTCTCTGTGGCAACTAATCAGTGTGTTACTTTGAAAGCCAGAGAGACCTGGAATTCGGCACCTATTATCCTGGAGAAGTGTGTGGAGGAATGTGTTGTGCCACATCAAACAAACAGCGCCTCTTCTTTCTCCAGATTTTAATAATTCCCCACCCCCTCCCAAATTGTCATTGGTGCTGATTGCAAGAATAAAGACTAGTTACTTCAGTGAAAGGATCATAAAATCAATCATGTGGATAAAATTACTGTGCCATCCAGCCAGCTGGTCTCTATTTGGCTCTACTTTGGTTCATTAGTTTATGGGGTGAATTCACTCCATATTTAAGGAAAGCAAAAACGGCATCAAAACTGGTTTGTAATTAATTGCAGCTTTTTAGAAAGGAATGCATTTGCAAATGGAGAATATGCAATGTCAGTTCGTGCTTTCTGATTATGTTATGGACCTGTCTAAAATGCAACTTTCTTTTGTGTTTATGTTAACGCTGGATACAGGTTAGACCCTTTTTCAGATCCTAACCACTATTATACATATTTTAAGAGTTTCTCTTGAACAATTTAACATAACAACACATTGTTGGTTGGCTACAGCATGTGCATCTCTAAACAATATGAGAGTCATCTGGATGCCTGGCAATACAATCTTGGCCCTTGTCTTGTTGTATTGTCATGCAGGTGATTAGATGGGCCTGTGCAACTGGAAGCCGATGTTAAAATGATTGTACATCACAAAAACATTGTGGTTTCCATGCTTTGTTAGTAGTAAAATGGCTAATGTTAATTACTTGGGCATTTAATGGACCCAGAAATAACAAATCCATGATTCTCTTGATTTTGAAACCTTTTATAAAAGGACATAAAAGCAGTCAAGCAACTCTGGATCAGTGCCCCTACTCATCTAACTCCTCATAACAAGGGCCAAAATAAGTGCAAGGAACACAAATGCTCTTAAACAAAAGGAAACCAGTAGGATGGAGCACTAATATTTAATGCTAACTCTCATAAACACAGAAAGGAAAAATCTGTTGAACAAAGAAGCCAAATGTCATAAATATGCCTCCCTGTGTCAAAGACTGGAACTAGTTTTCATAGAACACAACAGGCAAAACAGAGCTCCACTTGGCTAGTGATGGTGGAGACGTCTGTCTCAGTCAGTCGAGCTACTGACAAAAGCATTCATTTCTTTGCTTCTTTGGAAGTGATGGGTATTTCAGATGCAAGCCCTATGGCTCAAGACCATGAACTCAGAATGTGTTTGGGGAGATGTCCAAGTACACAAATCCCTACCAGATGCCATGAGACTCAAAGGCCACAGATTTCACCATGACATTTGGGCTACCTTTCTTGTCTCCTATTTTCTTCCAAGTCCTTTACCATCTAAACTTGCAAAAAATTATCTATGAATTGAAAGTTAAAGAAAAGGTCAGAAAGATGTCAGTAGACCATCAGAAAAGTGATTTTATTTTAAATGAGAGACTTTCAGTACTCTCCTCTGGCATTTGGAAAACAAATCCTAAATAAATGAAATAGCAACTCGCTCAGAATAACCTACTGGGATAATTCGCATAGAACTTTACAAAATGTCTATATATGTTTTAACTAACCCTCAAAAACCCTTAACAAGCTAGGTAGGAAAATTATTTAAAAATTTATGGGTAAAGGAACTGAAATTCATAGAGGTAAAGTAATTTGCCTCAGACTATCCAGCTAGTTAAGTCCTGGTCTCTTTGATATATATATATTTTTGACTCTATGAACTTTTTATTATTCTAAATTGTCTCCAAATTTAAGTTCCTGTTTCTCCCCATGTAGTAGTCAAGTGAAGTGAAAAGTTAAAGCATGAGGAAAGAAAAAAAGTATAATTTTCTTTGTATCTAATTCCACAGATGATAGCTTTCTCAATTAGAGTAGATATGCTGAAGACCAACTGAGCAGCCCGGAAGGAGAGCAAAACCAAGAAGTCTGGAACTGTGACTTCACAGATGAGCCAGGCTTTCCACTCTGAGACTTGTGTTCTTCTCCTTTAAGTCTCTCAAAACCTCACCCACAATATCTTCAAAATTAATGAATGTCAAAGAAAGTAAAAATACACTTTTGCTTAGGAAAACCAAATGACATAGGGCCTAAGAAATGTATCACATCAGAAATGCAATTTTAATGGCCTAAGTTTTATATATATATATATGACACATAATAAAACATCATAATTACCTATTATTTACATGTGTGTTCTAAGAATTACTTAAAATTAATTGAGAGCAGGATTAACAATTTTAATCACTTCATGAAATATTCATGAACATTCATAAAAACCATAAGACATTTCTTTAATGAATTAAGAGTACTTAATATTTTTTCACAGAATTTAAGGGCAGAAAGTCCCCATTAGATAATTCAGTGTATGTTTCTGAAGTTACTGTCTGTCTCCTTTAAAACAGGGCTCCCACACACTGTTCTTAGCTGTCAGATCTACCCATAGTCAAACAATTGATTCTCTTCTGCTTTTAATAATGATCCGGGTTCTCCCATCATAGCCAATTGGACATGACAACAACCATAACAAGAAGACCTTTGCAGATGGACAGCACTTGTACTTTTCAAAACGTACATTCTGGTTTCTGGGGCAGGAAATCCATTGATTGGTTTTTCCAGCCACTGTTTGGGCCACACTGAGCACTAGCTTGCAGGAACACCTCGAACTTCCCAACAAGATTTAAAACTGCTTCTTTCTCTAGTGAAAATGAATAAAAATCAAGACAAAATGGTTGGTTAGTATTCTGCTAGAGGGCACACACCATGTGCATACAGTGGGGTATTGAAAGGTATTCTTAAGTCCTAACTGGTGATGGTCTCCACCTGCCTCTCCACCTGCCATTCCACCCCCACAACTTCCTTCAAATCTAGCAGAAAGACACCAATTGTAATGAAGACTGAAGCAAGCAAACTAATTAAATTTTAACAGGTTGTCAAGGAAATATTACTGAAAAAATTAGGGGAAGTAGTAGTTGGAAAGGGACATGAAGAAAGGGATGGTGGAATGAAATTGACCAAATTATGCTATGTATGCATAATAATATACCACAGTGAATCTCACTTTTATGTATATATAAAGCCTTAATTAAAAAATATAATAAATAAATAGAAAAAAGACCCAAAGAGTAGAGGAAGGGGAACAGGGTATTGGAGAAGGGGAAGGAAAAGTACTCAGGACTGAAGTGTAGCTTATATTCCATGTTTGTATGATTATGTCAAAATGAACCCCCATTTTATGTATAACTATTATGCACTAATAAAAACATTTAAAACTGGAGTAAAAAAAAGCAAAAAAGAGTCTGATGTATAGACTTTAGTCACAAGGAATGCTTAGTAACTACTTGCCTCACCTATTATCCTCATCACATGTCTCTAAGGCTATTTAAGGAGATGACATATGACTCTGTTGATTGAAACTTTGGCAGCTATGTTCTGAGGGTACATTAGTGAAACTTGTTTGGGATAATCTTTAAATTTTTAATGCTGAGTTAATTATAATCAGTTGCTCAGAATCCCATTACTCCTGAGTGAGCTTGGAATTTGGATTCCTGAAGATAGAGAGTAAAAGACAAGAAGTTGGGACTTCCGGGGATCACCAAGGGCGGACATTTAGTGAAACACCCAAGTGATCAAGGCTGCTATTCACTGTTAGTACTATTACCTTTATAGTGGACAGAGATACTTCTCTTGCAACAGAGTTGAGGAATGTTAAGGGGCAAAATTATCGGAGGAAATTTACATTTTATTTTAATAATATATTCGTGTCATTATGACTCTATGAACTTGTTATTCTTCTAAATTGTCTCCAAATTTAAGTTCCTGTGTATTTTAGAGAATTATAAAATATGAATATTTCCCATTTTCAAAATCATCTTTGATGGCTCAATTGAAGACTTAAAAATTTAGTTGATGGTATTTGAATAGGAAAGTATCATGCATGGGAAATTTGAAAGCTCACAAATTGTGAAAAAAATGAGGTAGAAAATCATCCAGAATTTCTCCTACCTAGAGAAAAATCACTATTAATACTTTGTTGTATTTCTATTTTACTGTTTTTGTATTGAAGCCTGTAAAACTTTAAATTTAAAGTAATATCTGGATAATTTAGTAAGAATTCAACACATGTAGAAGAGTTTAAAGTGGAAAGAACAAATTTCTTTCTCTTTACCAATGTGCACTCTTTTGCTTCAGTGCCATTGTTAAGTAAAGGTCACATGAACACAAGCACTCAAGACCATGACAGTCTGTGTGAAAACTGACAGTTACTAAATGATGAATGGGTGAGTAGAATATAGAGTGTGTATATTCTGGGCAAAGGGATGATTCATGTCCTAAGCGAAACTGTGCAAGATTCACAAACTACTTAGAAAGGCACACAATTTAAAGCTCATAAATCACTAATTTCTGGAGCTTTCCACTTAATATTTTTGGACCACTGTTGACCACAGATAATTGAAACCTCAGAAAGTTAAACCATAGACTAAGGGGGAATACTTTTCAAATTTTATAATATTTACACCTTTCTATATTATTGACTATAAGAACCCATGCTTTGCTTCTGAATATAACATTTAAAAATTAATAAAATAGCCTTTATGACATTATGATTAAGTGACTACAATTTATTGCAGAATCACATAGTTTAAATGGATTCACATAAGAAATTCAATCAAACTGATGTCACCAAACCCTTTTGAAGGAAAATATTCCCAGCATGATACGTGAAGGTATGCCAGATTTTCTGTTTAAATTTTTAAATTTTCTTCACTTCCTTTCATTCATACTTAATTGCTAATGTTTACTTTTATTAGATTATAATCTAACTTTTATTCCTTTTTGTTTGTCTTGGGTGTACTTCTTAATAAATAGTTTTTGTGGGAGTGGCTTGAGTGGTAAGTTTTGTATTTAAAAAAATCTTCATAAAGAAATCACACTTTATTTTCCTCAAAGTCATAATGACTTTGGGTTGCATGGGGATGCATCTTTAAAACAGATAATTGAGAGATGGAGAGCACTGTGTGGGAGAGGGCTATAGACCTGAGACCTGGTTCAGTCGCATATTAACTGCTTTATTTTGTATCTGTTTCTTAACCATTCTGGGTTTCAGTTTTCTTCTCTAAAATTATTATATAAAAATACTTATAGGTTTGAGAATAAATATGAAGAATTCATGAAGTAATAAACTACATTCTTTTTTTTTAAAGAGAGAGAGAGAGAATTTTTTTAATATTTATTTTTTAGTTTTCGGCAGACACAGCATCTTTGTTTGTATGTGGTGCCAAGGATCGAACCCGGGCCGCACGCATGCCAGGCGAGCGCGCTACCACTTGAGCCACATCCCCAGCCCACACATTCTTCTTAAAATAGTTGTGTAGTGACCAAATGTTTATTGAGTTCATTACAAGACTACCTTTAATTAGAATACATAACCAGCAGAATTATGAGAAACTGAATCACTTGAGAGGGTAATGCATCCTATAAAATGTATGTACCATTCTGCAAAGTTTGGAAGTTTAATCACTACCCTGAAATTAGAGTATGAAGAGAAGACAAGTGAAATGCTATGAGTAAAGATTTAGATTCTTAGGAATTTAACGGATTGTTAAATGGGATTTTCTTCCTATCTTGGACACTATTGTGTCCCAAACCTGACAAAGTATATACTTGTATACTTTCAGAAAATGCACAAGCTTCTCCATCTGTTCAGAAATTCTACAGATTTTCAAAAGAATAGAGTGAGAACATGCTTCTTAATAGCATGACTGACAACTTATATACTACACAATTTACTGATGTAAAGTGTACAATTCAATGGCTTTTAATATAGTCACAGAGTTGTGCAATCATCACAAAAATTTTGGCACATTTTCATCACCTCCACAAAGAAATTACTTACTTAGTCATCATTTCTCAACCCATTTATAACCCCTCCAATCCTAGGCAAATCTATTTTCTGCTTCCATAGATTTTTTTGTATAGGTCTTTCATATGAAAGGAGTCATGCGTATGTGGTTGTTAAAAAACCTAAGTATAAAGTTTTCAAGTTTCATTTATGTTGAATCACATATCAGTACTTTGTATTGCCTGCTAATAATCCATTGTATGAAAATACTCTTTATTCATTCACTAGTTGATAGACATTTGAATTAGGTTCACTTTTGGATGGTATAATGCTAAGGCTGCTATGAAAATTTGTGTACAAGTTTCATGAGCACATAAGTTTTCATTGCTCTAGGCTATAAATCTTGAGTTAGAATTGCTGGGTCATTTTATTTAATCTTTTTGAGGAACTGTTAGACTGTTCCAAAGTGGCACAATTTGCACTACCATGAGCAATACATATGAAGGGTTCCAAATTTCTACAATCTTGCTAACATTTCTTATGGTCCCATCTATTGATGATAGCCATCCTAGTATCCCATTGTGGTTTTGATTTGCATTCCCAAGATGATATTGAATATCTCACATTTGCATATTGACCATTTGCATATCTTCTTTGAAGAACGGTCAATTCAGATTCTGTTCCCAGTCTTTAAATTGAACTTTCATTTTGTCATAAAAGAAAGCTTGTATTTTCCTTCCTGGCTTCCCTCATCATGTGAGATAGCGCCAATGCATGGTCATGAGAAGGATCTGCAAGAAGAAATAAATCATTTCTCAGCTGGGATATTTATGGCCTTGAGAGATTTGTAATCCAATACTGCCACTGAATGGGAGCAGAGCCTGAAGAGAGTCATGTAGAAGTTACTTGTCCTAGAGTTTGAGGGACATAGATGCTGAGTTTTTCTATGGACCCGTGGATATCTATCTCTATTACTAATGTCTAGAGCCATTCAGAAAAGATCCTGCACTTGAGTGCTGCCTATCTGGGATAAAAGTCCATGAATATAGCACCAAGTTAAAAGCTGAGGAGAATCAGAAATGGTTAGGATGAGCATGAATTGCCTATGCAGTGAAGGGGTCCCATCTGGGAATCTCCAAAGAGCCCCCAAACCAGTCCATGAGATGAAGGATCTGAAGGGAGAGGAGTACATTACATAAGCATCAATCAAGCAAAGCTTTATCCTTCCATTTCTCCCACTCAGACAGCTCCCCCACTCCCAACCTTGGAGGATCCTGAAACAGACAGGCAGCAGGTTAGGAGGGGGATCAAACAAGAGAAGACCCAGACGGCACTGTCTGTCCCTGTTTTCCCACTTCTGGTCCTTGCTTGTGATCCAGGCATGTGCTGGGGCAGGGGAGCTAGCTTTGGAATGAATAGTTTTGATTTAGATGAGATTGGATATTTTTACAACTGAAAATAATACTGCTCAAATACCCAAAAGTGACCATAAAACTACAGGGAACTTCCTAAAACATTTTCCAAGAGAGCCGAAAGGAGATTTAATAGAATTTCTTAAAATAGTAATGGAGAAGAAAACTAATTTGAGGTCGTACTCTGTGAAGTCCAGCCTACTGAACACACTCACACTCGGATAGACATCCACCTGTGCTCACAGGGCTCCATTCTTTCTATGCTGATGAACTGGCTTTAAGTCCTTTGGTCAATGCATCACAGAAAACAGTGGGATGGAGTTGTATGGAATTCCCAATCAGAGGACACAGGGAAATGGTAGAGTCAAGCCACAGAAGCCAAGTCTGTGACTGGCATTTTGCAACTAGAGTATGCAGCCCTATGGTTTGGAACTCTCTTCAACATCATTAATATTGCCAATGACTCTAATAATTTTTTAGCTCACCTTATATGATGAAAAAAATCTTCATTCTCCTGGGAGATCTCAAACCTTTTAATGATAGGTAATTTCTTAAGTGAAAATATTTAGTCAAAAAACGGTGATTAAAAAATAGCAGTGAATACAGAAACAATGGTCCAAATTAATATTAAATGTTTAATATTCAATGTTTATAATGTTAATATAAACAGCATGCTAACAGAAGACACTTGGTTGTTTAGGTGGTACATTCCTTGGTTGCTGGGTTGGAGCAACAGTGTGGGTCAGTCCCAAGGGTCCATGCATTTGGTCATGTCAAGCCCAAGATCAAGAGAAAGCTCATGTGCAAAAGAGCTGAGCATTACATCTTAGAGACCCAGAGCACGGAGGCCCTTTACACAAACAGAACAAATCCTTTTCAGTACTTTTAGACCTTAACAAACATGGGGTGATGTATAAAACCACACCCCCCACACAGTAGCCCCCACCCTGTGAGCCCATGCATTCTTTTCAGTATTTCTTAAATCTGCCCCACTGAACAATCTGCGTTCATTGTAACAAATACAACCTCATTGAATTGAATTCTGAAGACTTTATACTTGAGAAAGAAAGAGGACTGATCCTGTATTCTCTTTAGTTTCAACAAGGGACAGAGCATGGCAAATGAGAAAGCTTGGGTGAGCCCACTTCGATG
This sequence comes from Ictidomys tridecemlineatus, assembly GCF_052094955.1. Taxonomy (NCBI): domain Eukaryota; kingdom Metazoa; phylum Chordata; class Mammalia; order Rodentia; family Sciuridae; genus Ictidomys; species Ictidomys tridecemlineatus. The sequence continues at coordinate 43,060,007 of NC_135481.1, forward strand.
AGTGGAGAGGGATGGGGAAGGGAGAAACTGGAGAGACTTGTACTAGGTAAGCAATCAATTTCCAGGTGTCCCATGAACAAAAGAAACAAAACAGAAAACCAAAGAAAACAAAAATTGTTAACGTCAGTGCTTTAATTGTGTGATGATCAGGCAGCCTTGGGTGCATTTTTCTTTTCCTACTAAAATATGATACATTTAATTTAAATTCCTACATGGGTAAGGTAAGGTTTGGAGTCAGAATCATCAAAATTATAAAGTGGGAAAGGAAAACATGCCAGTAGCTATTTGCAGATGTAATAAAGGCTTGACTAATCTGAATATTTATAGTGTGTATTAACTTACCGGCCTTCACAGTCTGATAAACTTGCACTATCGCCCAGGCACACACGATTCATCGTCTAGTATCATTATGATTATCTATGGCCCTCTCATTACTCACCCATTGCTTCAGTTGTAGCCAGAGTAAAAATAATAAGCCATAAGCTTCCCTGCTGCTTAGCCTAATAACAAATCATTCCCAATTCCAAGCCCAATGTCTATTATTCAAAGCAAATTAGGATCATGCAGACAGATTTCTTCTTCCTTCACCAGGGCTGCTGACCCCTCTCCCCTGAAGCTGTCGACCCATGCAAATGTTACATTTAGGAACTCATTCTTGATTTTAGAGAGCTACAAATCCCTAATAATGTAACAAGCCAAACAGAGAGTTAGCCTTGTAATGCTTCAGCCCACAAATTACCTAGACAAATAAAAAGGATTAAAAAAATCTTGAAAATAGCACTTATCATCAGTCTCCCATTCAGAAATAATAAAGGGAGATGGTTTATACAGATTTAGTAATAAGACACGACATAAATGTAAATATAACATGTTATGACCTTTCTTCTGGTGAACAATAAGCATTTTGTTCATTATTCAGAGACTCTTTGTTTACAATGAATGTGGTGATGAATCGAAGTTATGACATCAATTAAATCACAAGTTTATATTATTTTCAAACAGACGAAATGCAGATATTTTAAGGTAAGGTAGGAAAAATGATGAGTTACTGTCTGTTCTTAGTATCTAAATGAGTTATACATATTCAAAAAAGGAACATTAAAGACACTCTCCAAAGCCAGGATCATATATTACTTTTACCTGGAACAAAGATAACATTTGTAGAATCCCATTAGCAATAAATCTTTTAGATTTTTTCACTTAAAATATCATGATCCCGATGGGAAGAATAGATGATCAGTAAATAGAACTCTGATATCTGTCAGGAATTTGCCTGAATTAGAGCTGAACTCACTTGACAGGAGGATGGAGAAAAAAGATTACCTTAGCATTCTGATGAATGTACTGGAGTTTTTCTTTAAATGCATCGCTAAAATGCAAACAAAAGTACTTACCTTGTCACATTTGAAAAACACAGGACGTATAATGTACAATTACAAATGATATAAAGTAAATATCCCTGGATAAAAGATAGTCACAGACCATAGAATAGCTTCAAAGAATATTGAGCTTTAATATGTTTTTAGAAGTATTACATAATAAAATATAAATAGTTTAGTATTATGCATCTTTCCTTTTAGTGATTTCAACATGAGAGAGAAAAATAGATGAAAAAAATGTTTTATAAATTCTCTCTTTTCTTACCCAACTTGTGGTTGTGTCAGGAAGAAAAATATGGTAAGAGAAGACTCAACACATTCTGGAACATTGTACATAACATGGAACTATTATATTATAGGAACACATGATTAACATTGACTCTTTGGAGCACTGGGGTATCTGGCACTGAAATGATTTGCTATGGAGCCCTTGTGGATTAAAAGACCCATTTCCTAGTGTAGGAGAATTAATATCTTTCCATTAACTTATTTCTCTGAGAGAAAATGGCCCTGACAAGGGTGGATCATACCATGCTGAGACTTATCTTGAGATAGAGGTCATTTCTTTAAAATCTCTGTGCAGAACTTTACTTGCTTTCTCTTTAAAAGCGAATTGGCTATGAACTTGTATATAGGATGCTATCTTGGATAGAGGATAGTATCTTGGCCTCTTTGTGAGCCACCAGAGGATGATGGGACAGGACTAGAGGAGTGTTGGTGGTGGTAACATCCAATAACATCTATTCTCTCAAGCCAGTGTGTAAGGCCACTTGGAGTGAATCCACCAGAAAAGGCTGCTTGCAGTGCATCCATTTAGAATTGAAACCAGAATTTCATTAGCAATAGTGGGGAAAGTAAAGATCTAGTTGGACTTTATCTACAAACTTTAAAATAACTGAAAATATTTTTAAAACCAAGTTTAAGTTGCAATAAAAACTACTCACAAGTTCCTAGGAAAAATAGTATAAATTTTAAAGTAGGTTTTCTGGTTATTTGGCTTTTAAATTGTCTTATTTGAATCTCAGCCTCTTTTTCATTTCCCTTCTTTGTAATTGCTTCGAAACTACAGAACTTTTACCTCCTAGTTGAACTGGTTGTTCTGCATTTTGAAAAAGGTATTCACTTTAACTTTTAAATTTGCATTTCTATTTGCATAGAAAGCCTGTAGTCATCAGATTATTAGTAAGATCAAGATGTTGACTCTGTGGAGAAGATAGGTGCTATGCTAATTGCCAAGGGGAGTTTGAGTTGGTACTAATTTTATAAGTGGTCAGTTCACTAGTGAATATTTTCATGCTATGACAACTTTTGATTTCCTATGGGCAATTCCTTAACTGGTGAGACTCAAAATGAATACTCGAATGAGGAATCAGATATTTGCATCTATTTGACAGTCTATTGGAGATCTAGAGCAAACAGTGTAGGTGTTAATAATAGCTAAACAGCTAATATTTTTGAAGATGAATTATGTCCTAACTATTTAATAGGTATGGTTTGTGTCTCAGAATTCCTACTGCCTGTATAAGAAGGAGGGGCAATTTGACTTCAGTTTGTTTATTTCATTAATAAATCTCTTAGACTTGTTACTGCAGATCTTTGTTCTATCCGGTTATTACAGGAATTTATGTGAATGCTCACTATATCAGGCACAGTAGTAGGTTTTGGAGGTATGAAAAATGGGTTGTATTTCTCTTCCCTTGAAAAGGTGAGGAACCGGGAGAAGTATCAGAATGGACAAGTACAGTAGAGTGTGATCTGAGAAGAAGGAAAAGGAGTAGTGCTTATAATGTGTTTATGATGTGTTAGTCCCTGCACTAGATGCTTTACTTAGCCCATTTCATTCAGTCCTAACAACCTAGTTGGTGGCTGAGGCTAAGGTTCTGTACTACCACAGTCCACTGCCTCCCTGTGGGAAGTGTAGACAAAGGCTTATGCCAGGTGCTATGAGAACATCCAGGAAGGTTCCCAAGCATAGACTTGGGAAAACATTCCCAGAGGCACTGCCATCTGAGCTAGATGCTGGAGGCAACGTTCACAGCCCCTCAGTAAAGCAAAGCAAGAGGGAGATGTGGTGGAGGGATGGGTGGGATTCAGGAAATTACCCTTTGTTTTCTTCAGTATTATAAGCATAGTTATAGTATAGTGCATTTTACACCACATTACCTACAATATAACAATGTAATTTCATTTACAATCATGTTTAGTATTCCTGACTCACACCAGAAAATTCCAAATGAAATCTTATGTCTAATCATTGTCCCCATTTTTGTATAAAAGATTTCAAAAGCCTGCTGCCTCAGGCGGTGTACTTAAGAGGGATTGTTACTCAACTGATCACCGCTTCTTCTGATTCCATTGACAATGTATATTTACCAAGAAATGTCACATGGGATTTTGCATTTATATAATGCTTTTTAGGGCAATGAAAACCCAATAAAATCAGTCGGCTTATTTAATGTTCAAAGTGTTTAATAAGCTTTTTTTTTGAATGAACCATTTAAATGAGTTTTTTTTTTTCTTTTTTTCATTAATTAACTCACCAGAGCACCAAATACATAGCAGATAAATGAGTTGATAGGGTCCCCAGTTTAGTTGAAGATGCAATACGGAAAGCACTAATTAGGCAGGCAAGAGCTCTAGATAATTAAATAGTGATTAATAGATTTTCGTGCTACCAAAATTAAAAGTAACTAATTGGTTGAAAAAATATTTAAAACCGTATGCTTCAAACTTACATGTGGAACACGATTCTGAGGGATACTAACATTATTTTGACTTTGTTAAGAGTGAAACCTTTGGTTTTTTACTCCTTTTTTTCCCTTCTGACATTTTGTGTCAAAGTGTTCCCGTGTTAATAGTAGAATATAATGGAAGTTTATGCAATTAAATACAGCAAGAGAGTTTATAGACCATTTATCATTGGATATGGGTCATATACTGTGAATTTCAGAAAATAAAAGGGAATTCCATTTGTAGCCCACTCTTGCCTGAAGCTTACCTAATGAAATCTTTCTCACTCATAGAATTAACAGTGTATCCAGCTGAAAAGTATTTAACATTCTCTGTGCATACTAAGCATGTAAAAGTAGAATAAAACCTTGCATACTTACAGGGGATTTTTGTTGCTTTTTCTTCAGCCTAAATTAGGCAGCTCTTGTTCATTTAGTGCATTTGAAAGGAGCTGAACTTTTAAAATTCTGAACTGTCAGTCCCCATCATTTCATTTGACAGCTGACACTTTGAGAGTGAAGAACACACAAATCATGTGAGTGGAGTGAAACGCTGCTAATAAATGCTATTGTTTTTCCCAATGGAAAGGAGCATCTTAAACAACTGTTTGCAGATCCAACGGGTTTGTTATGATGCAACATGCATGTTTGGCTGTCACCATTTCTGTTTACTACCTGCGGAGCATAAAATTGCTGGTAAAAAAAAAATTTTGAAGAAACATAAGGCCAGATTCATTAAGAACCATGCTTTTCTCCTTTCTGTCCCCATGATCCCTTAGCATCCCATTTTAATATGATAAACATTGAGTCTTTCTTCATTAAGGCATGGGACCAAATAAATAATGTATGGCTCTTGAGATAATTACAAGATCTCTGTATTTATGGGAAACAAGAATTCTGAAACATTTGCTTGGTTGCTTATTCTCTGTGCCTTTTTTTTTTTTTCCATCTAAGGAACTTGGGAAAATTGGCCCTGCCATTTTGGAATATCATTTAGAGAATATCCATGGTAGTTTTAGCTTTTATTTTCCCCCATGAAACTTCTGAGACCAGTGTTTGTGAATAAGTTAGAAGGAGCCACCTTCTGGATACAGAAAATCTCTATAAATCCCTCAGATCTGTTCCCTTGACCATACCATACAGTATGACACATTATATTTTACTGAAACCTTCATTCTGCTAATATTTAATAGTCAACAAGAGGATTGTTCCCATTTCTGTGGGAGAGGAGAAACAGTTTGAGAGAGAATGTGTTCTGTCTACCTTATGGCTTGTTGCCACTTGTAATACTTTACTTCTTCAGTCTTTTATGAATATGGCTATGAAACATACTGATACTCTCTGATTTTCTTACTAAACCACAGTAAGAAGTCTACTAGATTGAAAAAGGTCTGACCTAAATAATGAACTAGAAAGGTTACAGTTTGAGGTTTAAATTAAGGGCGGCGGTGGGGGTGGGGGGTGGGGGGGAAGCATAGAAGTGTGAAAAGCCTTGGAGTGAAAAGCATTTCTTTTTTTTTTTCTTTTTACACAATGACTTTTACTTCTCCATGCAAATAGTAGGAAAGGAAATTATTTTCAATATTGTTTCTTGCTGATGAACTGATAGAGATAACTCACTTAGCTGTCTAGACAGGAAACATACACACATACGAAAACATTAAAATACTCATTATCACATGGCCTCAAATAATGTTAACATCTTCAGCACATAATTATGCATGTATGCACAAAGTACAGTTGGTTGAGAAAGAGTTCAACTGAAAATTAGTTCTAGCATTATTTTACATGTAATTTTTCTGTGCCTGTATCTGGGAAATGAGTGAAGAAAAACTCACTACTCTAAATAAGAAAATGCTTTGGACTTTTGTGAAAAAGTGCCCTTTAAATGCAAGGAAATGTATATGCAAATGTTGGATATGTAATCTACATGGTAGGAAAGTGTGGGGAATCCACAAGTCCCAGGAGGGAAATGGAAGTTCTTCCTGGAGAAGCCATTGCTTTGCCTTCTCTTTCACTGCTGTGACCTCTCCTCCAGGTTTTCCTTGAATTGTGCTTAACTTTGAGTCATCATCCTACTGTTTGCTTATTCACCTTCTCAAAACCAACAGGTCAGAGGTCAATGGGTACTTTTTAAAATTCATGACTGTCATAGGAGGTATGATTCCCAAGACAGCTATGGCAAACAACCAGTCTCACAGATGGGTAATACTCAGCACATTATTCTGTGGCTGAGATTTTACAGAGTTGCCCCCTATGCCCACAAATAGGCTGTTTACTCGGTCTGGCATTCCCTTCCAAAGGCATTTAGGAGGGGTGGGAGCCTAGAGTGGGCAGTTAAGTTCCTCCATGTGAGAGCACAGTGAATTAAAGTTCCAGTGACTCAAGTCTCAGAGGCAATTACAGAGGTTTTCAAGTAGTTAAACCAAGGTAACTTGCAAAGAGCCCAATTCCATTGCTGACTTGATCTTTAAATCAATATGTTTCCACGGACATTATATATGATAGCATATGTAGGCTGAGAAACAAGGAATTGAGGCCCCAGAACAGATTTAAAGAGGTGAAAGCATGGCTTTATATGTGGCTGGATTTTCAAGTATTATCTAGGGCAAAAGTTTTTTTTAAAATCTTAAATTACCTGTCACTCTATAGCAGAGAACAGTTTCAGAGCCTCGACTTTGCTCTTACATAGTCACTCGGAATAATGTCAGAGACCCCTAAAAGAGTACTTGGAAAGATATATTGCAAATTGTTATGCAATTCCCTGTTCCTCTGGTCAGGAGAATTAGGAATTTGGGAGGTTTTTTATGTCAGGTAGGGGAAAGAGAGGGTAAAGAATTGACATGAAAATTTATTTTTAAGGATACTAAAACCTGGGCAGTTTTTACTGCATAGCCACAGGATACTGGCTAAAATAATTTAAAATAAGGTAGTAGAGAGACTGACCTGAAGACAACAGAGAAAATGTTCTGGAAAAATCCTTTCAATATAATTTAAATGGAGAAAGGTATCACTGGTCTCAGATTCTTTCCAATTCCATTGTATGGCCAGAGGAAAAAGGACAGAGCAATTGCTTAGAGGCCAGTGTTGTTGGTTTGATTGTATGGCTTGTGCACAGTCAGAAATGCCATCTGAATCTGACTGGGACTGAAGGCCCTTTGTGGATATTGCAGATTGGTCAGCATCTTTGTAAGTGGCTCGTGTGGTCAGAAGTTTGACTTTGGAACCAGACATGGCTGGTTTCAAATCCCAGGTCCATTGTTACTAGGTAAGTGTTCCCAAAGATATATCGAACCTCTTTAGGTCTCAATTTCTTCATCTTTTAAATGAGTTTAATAATTGTGTCCATCTCTTACAAAAATTAGATTAAATGTGGAATCTGCTTAGCAGAAGTCCTAGTATTTCACAGTACTGTTTAGCTAATTAGTTACTTGCAGAAACTAGGAAAGGGCACCTGATGTGATCACAATAATCAGAATGCAAAATATTAGAGGAAGGCAGACCTGAAAATCTCAGTGGACTTCCCACAATTAAAATGCTCTATTGTTACCACTTGAGTTAAAAAAAATAACAATAACAAAATCTTGAATTCTTCCTTATTTTTATTTATCTATTTTTTATCAGCAGTGAGAACATTGCAGAGTCCACATTCTAAATGTTTTGTAGTAGTGGTAGCTGAAATGTCATTAAGAATGAACAACTGTAAAACATTGATCTTGGGCAGAAGTGATTAACTGAGTGTTTCTCATATGTGAACATGTGTTGCTATCTTCATAATTTTAGAACTAATAATGAGACATTATGGAGATTCATTCTCAAATGACTTTAGGTTGTGCAAATGAACCTTTTTGCCAGTGAAAGCACAAGGAAGATGTGATATCTCTTTTCTATTCACAAAGCCTAAGGGGAAAAATCTCCCAAATATCAGAAACATATGGTTTTAAATTTCTGTGTCTTAGCCTGCAACATTGATGGAGTTTTATGTAAAGAGATAAAAATCTGTGCATGGACTGTCACAAGCTGTTTGGGTGAACAGAGTCACTGTTGCTAAACCACTGTTGATATCCTTAAATGGGTTGCAATGAGAACCACCTGTAAGCCAGACAGGTTTGGACGTAGTGAAAATCATCAAGAGATCCAGGTCAAAATAATGTAAATAAGATGAGTAAAGAGAGGTGGAATAATTGTCACTGAGTTCAGTGAGGAAGAAAACCTCAAGAATAAAGAATGCAGAAACAGGTATGATTTCCATCAAAAGCTTGGCAGAGGTGTGCTTCAGACATGAGAATATAATTTATCTGATGATAGTCTAGAAAATTGGGATTTCTGGATTCACTCCTATTTTGTATTATTTACCCTCACTGTGGCATGCATATAATGGTCAGGAGCCTATGTAGCTTCAGCAAACATAAACAGTATTGACAAATAGAACAATCCAATTTTTTGAGATAAAGAGCTTACTAGATAAGATACTTTTTTTTTTGAGAGAGTGTTTTTAATATTAATTTTTTAGTTTTTGGCGGACACAACATCTTTGTTTGTATGTGGTGCTGAGGATCAAACCCAGGCCACACGCATGCCAGGCGAGCATGCTACCACTTGAGCCACATCTCCAGCCCAGTGGGGAGGGGGGAAAGGGGAAGGGGCAAATAAATTTATCAACATTTTATGTTTCCTAGATGAAATCTTAGGCCTTATCTCATTTGACCTTCATGGGAAGGAAGGCAGGGTAAAGGAAGCCTTGATCAGGTGAAAGCTTCATCAAGTATATCATTCTAGATGAATCTGATGAGGTGTAATGAAAATACAGATAAATAGAGATGGATGAAATTGGATCTCCCTCTTCTGAGGATTCTTGTCATATTCATATGAATAAACTTGCTAGATATTTGTTAGATGTTAAAGCATCATGGATATGTGTTGTGAGTGTGTGTGTGATCTGTGATGTTTCCTAAACCCCAAAAGTTTTAGGGTTACAGAAGAAATTCATGTTCATAATTAACCTTAAGACAAACAAAACAATGTAATGGCTGGGTAGAGCAGTGATATCTCATGTGGGTCAAGCTCATGAACTCTAATCGATGGGCTGGCTCTGCAACTTATTAGTTGGGTACCCTCCAGTAAGTTGTTTCACTTTCCTAAGCCTCTGTCTATCCTCCTTGGTAAAGCAGCCCTATGATAATGTGTCTTAAAGTCCTTAGCACACTGACTGTCACATATGGAGTATTCGAAACCAGTAACTATTAACTATTAATCTTTATAAGTTGAGCACTAAGATAGAGGGCATTATGGAGGATTTCATGGCATATCAATGGATCTGGGTTTAGGAAGGTTGAGGTTTCAGCCTTGGAAAGTCTTGTGTAAAAACAATTAAAAATAATCTTGGCCTCTGATGTTACAAAACTTTTTCCAATTGCTTATTTCTGGCCAACCCTTATTGACCTTCTGCTGTGTATCTGTTACTGGTTAGGTAATGGTAAAGTTCACACAGGTTAGGTGTGAACTTCAATGTCAGGATGAGAAAGCTCAAATTAATAGCATATCTCTTTCTCAAGATTGCCACATGAGGAAGAGATGTAATGGTGCTTGAGGAAAGTGTACCATGATTTCTAACTTATTACTCTTACAATTTTTGCTTTGCAGCATACTGAAAAAGTGGGAAAGGACAACTCAGCCCAGAGATCATCATGAATTAAAGGTACGAAGATTTAATGGCACATGGAATGTTCAAGAATGACCACAAGGTAGGTGTGACTGGAAATCTGTAGTGCAGAAGGAAGTACTTCCATGGATTCCTTTATGTAGCATTATAGGTTTTGGGCTATATTTCATGTCCAGCAGGGAGCCAGTCAATATTTTGAAAGAGTGCGATACATTCTAGAAAGATCATCCTCCATACTGGAAAAGTGTCCTTGGTAACATAATTAGTGAGGCAGTCACAAGATAGTGACATCTTTAAGCACAAGCCATCCTCACTTTTGTGCCCCCACTTCCCTGGCCTGGACTTGCATCTTCTCTGATTACCCCTGATAATTCTCAGCCTGTGGTGTACATCAGTAATGTCTATGGAATTTTAGATGTTAATGTTTAGGCTTCCCTCCAGCCTATGAATTAGCATCTGTGTGATAGGGCCTAGGTTATGCATGTGAAAATCAGTACAGGTGATTCTGATATTTACATAGGATTGAGAGCCAGCTTTTGAAATCGCTCTGTGCCTTAGCTCCCTCTGACTTAGTGAGGAGGCTTTTTAAATTTCAAGCCATATTAATACATCATGGTGGTCACTCATTAACATGTAAAGGAAATATGGCCATGGCTTTAGTACACAACAAGAGGACACAACATGAGGTCTTATAGGACAAACAGAAAACACAGTAGACTTAGGAGATAGGAAGACCACTTGGATCTAGGTATGTAACTAAGTAAGCAGCAGGGGTCTTTAGATCCCTTCTCTTCGTCTGCTGGGAATAGACTCAGAATTTTACCAGTCCCTGGGGATTTCTCTGCATGATTATTCTTTCACCTCTTGCTACCTGACTGCCTTGCCTACTCTCTTCTATATCCTCATTGGAAATTCCAGAGAGGGATGATTAGATTCTTCCATTTGTTTATGGTGGAACATCTGCTTTTGGTTAGGTGCTTTCTTTCTGCTCAAGCCAGTGATGATTGAGTGACAGGGTCTTGTAGACTGAAATATGTGTAAAAATTCTTGCAAAAGAGGCCTGAGCTTCCTAGAAGGGGAATGTTCAGGAATAATAATTTAAAACTAATTTTCATTGAGCACTTGAAGTAGAGATCTAAGCATTTCACTTATGTTTAAATTCATTTAAACTTCATAACATACATAATATATTTTATTTATTTTAAAGTATAAAGGTTAGTTTGTGCTGAATACTGTTAAAAGTACTTCACAAATATTGACTCATTTGATTTGTGATGAGGTAGCTACTATAATTTTCTAATTTTACACGCAAAGAGACAAGGAGTTAAAATGTTTTCTGAGGTAGTATAGCTAAAAGTGACAAAAGTGGGATTTGAATCTAGGTACTCTAGGCACATACTTTACTAGCTGTGCCACTTATGACATCTGTTTCTTTACGCAGTGGTAGACCACAGAGTTGTGTAAAGATAGGCAGGTAGCCTGATGTCTACCCTTCAATGATCCTCTAAGTATATATACAATCCTCTTTCCTACCATACTCTTTTAATTTAAACATCTGTCTATTTGGTACCCAATAGATGCTCAATAAATATCTCTTGAATAAACATGGTATGCATGAATGAATAAATACATAAAGAGTTAGATTTCAACAAAATCACAAACCACTAGAGTTTGGAGGGCAATAAAAATCTTTGGTGGAGTAAAAAATTATATTTGATCGTTTAAGAATTAAAATTTGTTTTGTTTTGACAATGGGACTCACTATGTTTCCCTGGCTGGCCTGGAACTCCTAGACTCACATGATTTTCCTGCCCAGTCTTCTGAGAACCACAGGTGTGCACCACAAGACCTGGATGAAAATTATGATATTAAGTAAGAATTATACAACTTGACATTGCTTTATACCTTCAGAGACCTAAGCAAGCTTTCAGAAGATTTCATTATGAGAATCAATCATCATTTATTATTTTGTTGTAAGTCTTGAGCTATAGAGAAAGAGAACATCAAAAGGTGAAAGGGGTAAGTAAAATCTTATCAACTTTGCAATACTGGGCATATTGACATTTGATTGAATTTTATTTTATTCTGACATTTTAAAAAGGAACACAGTAATGATTAAAAGAAAAATTACATACTTTCTTATATTGAAAAGTTGAAATGTCTCAAAAAAACAAATTTTGCAGGCAATGTATTTTTAGTTAATCAGCAGGACAAGGGTAAGTTCATCAACGAAAGTAGGAAGTACACTAGAGAGGCAAGCAGGAGGATGGCAGCTTAGTTCTAAACATGGAAGAAGCAGCAGACAGAAGAAAGGAAATTGTAGCTGCCTATATGCAATAAAGGAGCACAGGGAACTAAGAGCTTAATGTCAAATTAAATGTGCTTGTGAAATTTGTTTCCTTGAAGTTAAGGGAAGACATCACCATTCATATAGATATGCTACATAAAGAAAGTTACATTCAAACTGAAATCTGGGTTTTCCATCAGAAAAAGATTTTGTGTCTTTTCCTATAAAGAACTTGGTTTAGACAGCTCTGTTGCATTAAAGACATTTGCTCTAATTGGGTAGAGAAAGAGAGCCTAAGAATGGTCACACAAAATATCCTAGCATTGTCACATGATGCCTGAATATTATGCTCTCATTTTAAATGGGATGAAAAGGACGTTTCCCCAATTCAAGAGCTGCTTCTGATTATTCTACGTTTCTGGTGCAATCTTACTAACACAATACACAGGGAAACAAGATACTCATGTAACAGACTTATGTTATATAATACTCTGTATTGTTTATATTCTTATTCTTTTTCAATAAATCAAGTTTTACTTTTAATTCTGTGAAACAGTCATTCCAAGTTATTTATACACATTCCCTTAAAAGGAAATAATTTGATCCTGGAGAGCCACTTAATGTCTTACTAAACCCCTTCTTCTTACTTTCCTTCTCTCAAATTTTCCCCCCCATTTTAAAAAAACCCAACTACAGCCAAGATGAAGGATATGACTAAATGGAAATATGCAATAAATTTGGTTTGCAATTGTATTCTAAAGAAATTATGAGCTCATAAATTTCTTTGTAAGATCTTAATAACAAAATATATACTGAACATAGGGAAAGAAATAGAAATCTCTATTAAGAAACCCTCAGAACCCATTTATGAGTCTGACACAACTGTCCTATGTACACATGAATATAACAGTGAATTTCCACATCATGTACAACCACAAGACTGATCCCAATTAGAATATGATATATTCCATGTTTGTCTAAATATGTCAAATATGCTCTACTGTCATGTACATTGGGAAAAAACAAATAAAATTTTAAAAATAAATTTAAAAATAAATAAATAGAAAATTATTTATATTGATTAACTTATTTTCTGCTGTATTTTATAAGAACATCATGCCTGTTATCTAAATCATTTTTAAGCCTTCTATACTGCAGCTGAGCATCATAGTCAAGAACCATGCCATACCTGGGAGAGGCCAGGAAGAAGATGATTTAAGGATAAATTAAGTATGAAGAAGAAGAAGAAAAAAGGATTCTTTTGGTTAATTCTCTGTTAGATATTTCTCATTTGCCAATTTCAAATACTCTTTCTCTGGTAAATTTGTTTATTGAAAACCATCTTCTATATAGTCTGGTACAGAATAAAAATTATTTCCTCAGTGATGATATATCAACCAATCTGTAAGAGGAAACTAATTTTATTATTTTAGCTATTTTTTCTTTCTTTCTTTCTTTTCCTTTAAGATTATCATTTAGGTGGTTGGACATAGTATCAAGAGTTAAGTTCCCAAAACTGGAGGTAGGTCAAAATGGAAGGTGAAGTGAGGCAGACATTTGGATGAACTTTGGTCATAGTACATGTTAGCTAGCTTTTCATCACTATACTGAGATACCTGGTAAGAACAAGTTAGAGAAAGAAAAGTTTGTTGGGCTCACAGTTTCAGAGATTCAGTCCATGGTCAGCCATCTCTGTTGTTCTGGGTCAGAGGGGAGGCAAAACATCATGGCAGAAGTGGGTAGGGGAATAAAGTGGTTCAACTCATAACTGCTAGAAAGCAGAGTGAAAGAGAGAGCAGGGAGCCAGGAAAAACATACCATCCCCAAAGGTGTGCTCCCAGTGACCTACCTCCTTCAGCCATGTTCAAACTGCCTACAGTTAGCACTCAGACCACTCAAATTATTAATCCATCAAATGGGTTAATCTACTGATCAGGTACTAGCAATTGAATCATTTCACTTATGAACAATCCTACATTGCATAGCACATGAGCTTTTGTGGCATATCTCAAACCATCACACAACAGTAATTCTGATTCACTTGGGGAAATTTGACAAACTTCAGAGAATGGGACTTCTTAATAGTGCTTTGCAAATGGAACACTAGTTGAGCAGAATTGAGTCCTACTGGGATATCCCTATGTTTGGCTTTGGTAATTATTAGTTAATCTTTATTATTGTGTGGGGGAAAACACCTATAAGTGAAACTTTCCCTCTCCACATTTTTTATGTAGTTTGGCTGTTGATTTTGGCTATGTGTAACAATAGAACTACAAAGGCAGAGAGTATTATTTTGACATAATCAAATAACCCCATGATTAGTAAAGTAGAATATATTGCTGGAGGGGAGTTGATACTTCTGAATTGTACTTTTAATTCTCAAAACGGAGAGACTTTAACAGTAAAAACAAAACAACAACAACAAAACAGAAATAAACAACAACAACAGCCACAATGACACACTCCAAAAAAACAGACTTTGACAGTCATTGAAAACCAAACTGAAATTCCAAACTTTAGAACTACAGTATCATTTTATAAAGATGGAAAATGTACTAAGAATTTGTCATTGCCTCATTCACTCAGCTTGGCTGTGGTATGTATGCGTGTGTGCTGTTCTCTCTCTCTCTCTCTCTCTCTCTCTCTCTCTCTCTCTCTCTCTCTCTCTGTGTGTGTGTGTGTGTATGTGTATGGTGTGAGGAAAATGGTGGTGAGCTCTGGGTTCTCCTAAATCTCATCTTTATTATTGAGGAGTCAAAGAAAAATATAACATGAATCATTCTATCTCATCTGTCAGCTTCAGTTCAGCAGAAATGCAGGAAGAAGGCTAAGCACATTTGTGAAGGCTGTGGGCAGAAGGCTGGGGCACATCCTGTCAATAACTTGGGACAACTCTTGGTCAGTTCTCACAATGGCTCCATCCAGTGGGGCCACACAATTCTACAGAATTGCCAGCCCACCTTCGTACACACTCAGAGACCTGTGAGTTTCAAGCAAACAAGTAGAATGATTGGTGAGGGAAAAAGCCAAACTAAGGAAAAACATTAACTGTCTTTGGTGGGGGGGGGGACGGGGGGAGACAGAGAGAAGAAGGGAAGGATAGATATTGGGTAATCCCTAGAAGATTTCCAAAAACAAATGCACCTTAGTTTCTAGATATCTTTTTCCTTTTCCCCTTCAATTATTCTATTAAGCAGAGCTCCTTCACTTGTCTTCTTATCTTCACTAAAATATGACATTTACAATGAATAATTTGCAGTTTAATAGGGATTATTTTTGTCCCTGTTAATGAAGATGGCCAAAAAATGGTTTCATTGAACATGTGGGATAGGAAGAAATTACATTATCAAAAGGTGGTGACTGCAAAGCACTTTCCTCTGACTTGCCTGCTTTCCTTCTCCTCTTTTCTTTCTTGCTTCTTTTTCTTCCTTTCTTCTTTCAATATTTTTTTTTTCTTTCAGTACTTGGATTTGAACCCAGGGAGCTCTACCACTGGGCTACATTCCCAGGCCTTCTATTTTTTATTTAGAGACAACATATCACTAAATTGCCTACACTGGCCTCAAATTTGCAATGCCTGCCGTTTCAGTCCCCCAAGTTGCTAGAACTGCAGGCATCACTATGCCTAGTTCCTTCACTTCCTTCTTTCTTTTTTATCTTAAAATGTTTATTATATATACCAAGCATGGAAGGCATACATTGATGATTTCTTAATAAATAACATGGCAGCAATTGATGTATATATCTTAAATTAGTTGACTTTTCCTTGTTCATTGTTTCAATGTGGAACTCATTCTTACCGTAGAATTTTACTGAATTCCTGGTTTTTACCAATACATATACTTTAGCTGAGATTGTTTCGTGTAGAATCAGCATGTATAATTCATGATAATAATGATGTGGCAAGATTCTGAAGAATGTTTAGAATTGTGAAAGATTAACTTACTCTCAGTGTGGTCATAGTACTACAATCATTTATTATAATCATCCAAAAATTGGAGATGGAGGTCTGACATGTATGACCACACAGATGTTGATTAGAATTCCCATTATCTATCCATGCCAGACAGCATTTTCTTATGAAGATTTTTGAAGTCCTTTTCAAAGGCTAGCATTCTCTTGTCACTTATAGATTACCCATGGTGCTAAGCCAGATACCTAAGCTAGGTTATAGAGAAGAAAGAAGATTCTTTTCCCATTTTTCTTCCATCACCTTAGTTTCCAGTACTTTCACCATCGTATTCCTCCCTTGATAATCACTCTAGATAACAAGTTTTGAATGATATTATCTTGTTAGATGCTCTGTCATGGTGGAATAAGTAAACTTTCACATGTAAGAAATGATGCTTCTCACGTGCACTAGTTTGGTCTTGGGATAGTACGAGCAATAATTATAGTCAATAAATATGGAAAGTAGCCTGATAATGCGAGGGAGAGATATTAAAATTTGTATCTTTAAGGCTACTAATGATAAATTAAATGTATTTCTCTGACAAAATAATTTAAAAATCACTTTATTACTGCAGGCTGTATGCTTTTTGTTATTGTAATAATTCTATAAGTTTTCAAGTGTGCATGTTGCCTCAACAGCCTTGCATATTTTCTTGTTTTATGCCTGAAACTAAATTAATTACTTTGTTTAATTTCATGAACATGCCAAACCACAGTTATGAATAGCTAGTAATATCAAGTGTTTACATAGAGAGTATGGGATGTTACAATAAATATCTACTCAACAACAAATGCAACAGCCCAGAGCAACAGTGTTTCTAGGTAAGCTGCACAAATGATATGTTTGCTACATTTAAGAAAATGAAACAGTTGCAAAGTCAGCACTGAAGTTTTGTTAAAATACTATGAGGCCCATAATGTCAAATTAAAGTCTGTTAAAGAAACCAATTTGCAGATACTGCCTTGTGTAAGATACATTTTTCTTAAAGCCAAAGAGTCTCGGTGAAAACAGACACACCTTAAACATCCATTTTCCTAGTGCTTTACAACTTTTTGACAGATCTTCATGAGGTGGAGAGAAATAAGCATGGGTGGGCAGTTCAGCATTGCACTATGCTTTGTAAGACTATTTATTAGCTTGGAAAAAGAGATAAACACATTTCCAAATACAAAATAAAATAAGATGTCTTTGTATCAATGCTTTAGCCTTTACAAGGTTCACATTTTATATGCCATTTTATTGAATTCTTAAGCAATTCATGGAGAATGTTGGAAGAATTAATATTTTCTAAAATGTTTCCTATTTTACAAATGAGAGATATTGAGCTAGAACTAGAGAGGGGATGAGGATGAGGCTGATGGTTAGAGCATGCCAAGAATGGAGTTGGGTGGGGCCTGGCCTGTACACTGGACTGGCCCTAGATTCCCTTCACTTAGCAGAAGTATACCTATTCCCACTGGGATAACTAGGGAGGTATAGACCCTCTGATTTAGGGCTGTTTTTCCTGTTTGGCATTGAGCTTTAGCATAATTTATCCTGAATCACAGTTATTCTTTAGCATTCTGCTAAGCCAGAGTAAGGAAAATGTATCAATATCTGAGGGATTTGGTTCTGTGGTGAATATTGCATAGTAGTTGAGGGTAACCCCTAACTGCTAACCACTGTTCCCGAGTCTCTGACTGCCTTTATCCTCACAGAATCTTGTCTATCAAATCTTGTCTTCAAACAGCTTTTGTTATTTATAATCACTGTCCTTTCTCATTCCACTTTGATTTCAGTGTGAAAAGACCAAAACAGAGACACCAAAAATTGCTGAAGTCACTGTTTCTGCTGGGATCCTGGAGTCGTGGAAGGATTTCTATTCTTAAGAATTTATTTTTTATTTTATTTTATTTTAATTTTTATTATTATTTGTTCAAAACATTACATAGTTCTTGACATATCATATTTCATACATTTGATTCAAGTGGGTTATGAACTCCCATTTTTACCCCGTATACAGATTGCAGAATTTTGAGACTCTCCTAGAATTGCCTATGGCTTCCTTTTTTAAGTTTGGGACTGTTAGTGAGACTTCTGTTGGTTCACTTTTTTCTGATACTACCTCTAGGATGTGCAAGTGGGGTTTAGAATGGTACCAATCTCACTAGAAAATTTGTTTCTTTGTCTTCTCTTTTAACAAATTTTAGTAATGATTATACCCCCTTTTAAATTTGGTTGCTGTTAGTGATTCCCCTCTCCTTTTTAAATTACAATTTGTAGCTTTGTTGGATATTGGAGAAAAGAGATTTCAATATATTAATCTTAAAAGTATCCTCAATTTTTTTCCTTTCCATATTTTTTTATTGGTGCATTATAGTTGTGCATAATGATGAGATTTGTTGTTACATATTTGTACATGCACAGAATATGACAATATAATTTGACAAATGTCACCCCACAGCACTTCCCTCCTCCTTTTTTTCCTCTCTCCCCCTGGTGCCTTTTCTCTACTGATCTCCTTTTGATTTTTCATGAGATCCCTGCCCCTCCCTCCACCTTTCTTTTCCTTTTTTTCCCCCCTCTCTTGCTTCTACATAAAGAAAACCCTTGACCATCTGAATTTGGCTTATTTCATTTATCATATTGGTCTCAATTCCATCCATTTTCCTGTAAACGTCATAATTTTATTTTTTAAATGACTGGATAAAACTCCATTGTAAAAATAGAACACATTTTCTTTATCCATTCATATATCAATGGACACCTAGGCAGTTTTCATAGTTTGGGTACTGTGAATTGTGTTGCTACAATCATGGGTATTATGTATCACTGTAGTTTGATGACTTTAATTCTTCAGGATAAATACTGAGGAATGATATACCTGTATCATGTGGTAGTTCCATGCTTAGTCTTCAGAGAAAACTCCATACTGATTTTTACAGTAGTTGTACAAATTGAAAATTTCACCCACAATGTAAAAGTGTTCTTTTTTTCTCCACATCCTCTCCAGCATTTATTATTTTTGTATTCTTCATGATTGCCATTCTGACTAATGTGAAACATAATCTAAGTGTAGTTTTGATTTGTATTTTCCTAATTACTAATGATATTGAACATTTTTTTTCACATATTTATTGGCCATTTATATTTCTTCTTTTGAGAAGTGTCTGTTTATTTCATCTGCCCATTTTTAAAATTGGGTTATTTGGCCTTTTTTTTTTTGGCTCTTTATAAAGTCTAGATATTAACTCTCTGTCAGAAGAGTAGCTACCAAAGATTTTTTGTACAATTTTTTTTTATCTTAATGTCACCCCATTTATTAACTCTTGGCATTACTTCCTGAACTTTAGGGGTCCTATTGAGAAAGTCATTGCCTGTGCCTATAATGCTGGAGTATTTACCCTACATTTTTGTGTTTTTTATTTTTAGGAGTTGCATAGTTTCTGGTCTAATTCCTAGGTCTTTAATTCATTTTGAGTTGATTTTTATATAGGGTGAGGGCTAAAGTTTTTTTTTTTTTTTTAAAGAGAGAGTGAGAGAGGAGAGAGAGAGAGTGAATTTTTTTTTAATATTTATTTTTTAGTTCTCGGCGGACACAACATCTTTGTTGGTATGTGGTGCTGAGGATCGAACCCGGGCCGCACGAGCCACATCCCCAGCCCCAAAGTTTAGTTTTATTCTTTTACATATGGATAACCAATTTTTGTAGTACTGATTGTTTAAAAAGCTATCTTTTCTCCAGTATGTGTTTTTGGCAAATTTGTCAAGGATCTGATGACTGTAGATGTGTGGGTTTTTTCTCTATGTCTTCTATTCTGTTCCATTGATCTATGTGTCTGTTTTTATACCACTACCATGCAGTTTTTATTACTATAGCTCTGTAGTATAATTTAAAATCAGGTATTGTGATGCCTCCAGTATTGCTTTTTAATTTAAAACACAAAATATGCACTGATACACTTAGTCTATTACACTTAGCCTTTTTATACTGCAAAGTACTTCTCTATGAATATTGTTGTCGCTATTTAAAATGACTTTTGATGACCAAATGTCTGTGCCTGAGGCAAGTGGCAGACTCTTTCTGGAATATGATTAATGAGCTCCTCCTGCTTTGTGGCATTTTACACTATTGATGATTTCCTCTATGCAGCCCTATCCTTTGGTTCTATTAACATCTTCTGAATCAATCTTATTTGATTTTGTTCCTTCTTGGTGGTTTGTGAGAACCTTCATACATTGCGCTCCCGAGTTTCATCCTTGGCCCACTGTCAATTTCAGAGAATATGACTACAGGCACAATTTTATGTTTTGCATGTAGGAATAGAAAGAGATTGAGGCGTAGAGGGAACTTATATGCTCAGGTATGATCATGCTGGATTTAATATAATTATGGATTTTACAAAAAGGGACACTGCAGGTTTTTAGATCTATGTGTCAAGATTAAGTTAAAAAAATTATGCTAGAAAATTAGGTACAGAATTATCCTACAGCCAACCAAATATTAAAGTTTGTATTCCTATCTGCTCCATATTTTCTCATATTTAATGTCTAGGACATAACACATGGAGTCATGTGAATGTCTCAAAAAAACATAAATATTAACATGTTCTAATATGCCTTAAACTTCATTAAGCATTCTCCACTTTCCCTCCCCCTTTACTTTTTCTATATCTCAGTCCTCTCTGTAGTGTATCATGTCACCCTTCAGTAAGGTCTAAGTCTCTTTGATCTAAATGTCTTGGAAGTCATCCTGCACATACTCCTTTTTCGTGTCATCCACAGTGTACCATGTTCAAGGATTCAGTAGATTCCTCCTTCTGAATAATGAATTGCCTAACCTACTCACTCTGCTTTAGTAATAATACTTCTAGCTGAAAGCAGTAGCAAACCTGACCAAAAGTTGTTTAAACATCAAGGACATTTGTCATTTCATATAAAGGAGATTTTGGAGTTAGGCTGTTTTCTGGGTTCAGAATGGCAGTTTAGAGCTGCGGGACAGCTTTTCTTTAAATCACTTTGGTCTTCCCCGTCAAGGCTGTATATAGCAATGTAGCAACAAGCATCATTTTCTCATCTAATAATATCCAGAAGCCAAAACGAAAAATGGGGCTTTTTCTTGAATTCCTCAAATTATTTTTAATCATTGCAGAAAATCTTTCCTAGGAAAGCCTCCCTCCCTATCTTCCCCACTGGGACCTCCTGCTTTCCTGCTGGGTAAGGAAAGGGAAGGATTGGGTCATACTGTCAGGTCTCTGGGCTCTCTGGCTCCCTAGGCTTCCTGTTAGGAGGTGGGTTCTGCCAGGATGGAAACAGGTTGGGAAAATGGCTGTTGGATGTCGGTCTTATTCTGTAACTTCCCTGCAGGTTTCTCTGCTCTGGCTGGAGTTCAGGTGTTTTTGTCTAGCGAATGTTTTCATAGATTCTTAAATTATCTCTGTGCTGCCTCTGTCATCAACAAAAAGTCTACTTCCTAAAAGGTATCACAAATTTTAAGAGCAATATTATTTCTTTACATTTTTCCATTCTGACAATTCCCATTTTTTTTTGATAAAACAATTTTGAACAATTTAAACTTCATTAATTCATTTGGAAAGAAATATCTAGAAGTTAGAGCCACAGTTAAAGTTCGCATCTAAAAATTAAAATAAGAAGTTACATCTGCTGAGGATCTGAAGGATAAGGGGGAAGAATTGCCTGGGTAGTATTCTTTTTAATTGGTCAGTAGAAAAAGCACAGGTAGGCTGTTTGGTCCTAGGCTATTGTGGGAGCAACTGCCTCCCAAGTTATTGGACATAAATCTAGTCACTATATTTTACAAGCAAATAAAGTAGACGCCTAATGTATTTTCATGTTGCGTATGTCTGATGACTTAAAACTTACATTTTTTAAAAAAGATCATGAATTTAGAGAAGAATTTTTACTTTAAAGGAATATTGCTTTCATTCCTTTAGTATAAAGAAAAATTTTTGTGATGTAAACAAGTTCAGATTAAGAAAAATTGCCTTCTGAAATCAAGGAACATCTGGATTATATATTCTTAATAGAAATTCAATAAAATATAGAAATGTGACATAGCATGCTTTTATGCAAATAAAGAAGCTCCGAAAATAACATGAACATTTTTGTCTGGAAGTCTTTTGAAAAAATAATGATAGCCTTGTTTTTGCTCTTTCTATGTCATGAAGACGTCATTTCAGTATCACACTTTATTTAAAGGACTTAAGATTTACTCTTGAATTACTTTATGTACAGAAACTAAAAATGATGTTAATGTTATAGATATAATATTTATTACTGACAGTATTTCAATATGAACATGTACAGCTATGTCTGTGTATAACATTAATAGATTTTTTTTAACAAAAATGAGGTCATAAAATTTATATTGTTCTATATCTAAATTTTCACTTATATTATGCAGATTAGATTACATTTTCTGCTATATTTTAAAAAATTTTAGTATTTCTCAAGGACTTTTTTTTTTTAGCTGTGTTTTAAAGTTAATATATCTTTCTAAAGTATCCACACTAATAGCTATGTAAACACTAATAGCAAGGGTAACTATGTTGACCATTTAGATCTATTTTGTTGAGCTGAAATACGTAGTTTATAAGTTTATCCAGGATGGAAAAGGGGAAAGCATGGGCAGTTTGGTAAAAGAGATCAAGGAAGAGGCTAGTTCTTCATTCAGTGAATAGTCGATTCTTTTTTTACCCAAACTCCTAGTTTAAATCTTCCAGTAATAAACTGTGGTAACTGAGAAAACTTCATAAAGAGGGGCTCAACTCTCTAGCCTGCTTATCAAATGTGGTTTTAGGTGTCAATTTCTCCTCTGGGACCTGACTCAGTATTCATTATAAGGAAACTTATTGTTCTGATCATTTTTAAAGGATGTTCTGGTGTTAGAATCCTATCAAAGACCCAAGTTCATTCCCAAGAATTTAATTCCATTGGTCTGGGTAGGGACCCAGGCATCCAGTGTTTTAAGATAGCTCTCTGTACTTCTCCTGTGCATCAGACATTGAGAGGGAGTGATCTCTACAGAAGAGCTAACCTGAATGAGTTCTCATTTTGTCACCAGGCTATGTGCTACACAATTCACACTCATTTGTTCTCACAGCAACTATGACAGGTTATTATCCCCACTATGGTGATGAGAACACTAAAGTTCAGGGATATTAAGCAGCATGTCCAATGTCATATAGCTGATTAATTGCTGAGCTAGATTTGAAGCCAGAATCAGGGTATGTAGTAAAATAGAATATCCAATGACTAAAGAAGAATGTTGAAAGCTTCCTCACAGTTTCAGCTGCAGCAAGATCTATCACAGAGTGCTAGAACATGTTTGTTATTGTTTGGATCTTAAATATCCCCAAAAGATCCATATGTTAAAGATTTAGTTGCTGACTTTTGGCACTGTTGGGAGATGATAATATCTTAGGAGGTGGGGCTTAATGAAAAGAAGTTAGGTAATTGTAGGTATGTCCTTGAAGGCTCAACCCCTCCTCTCTCTTTGCTATTTGGCTGCTATAGGTGGGCAACTTTTCTTCACCAGGTGGCAAAGACCATGGTGGAGTGCCTTATCACATGCCCAAAGCAACAGGGCCAACAAACCATGGACTGCAATCCCTGAAACTGTGAGCCAAGTGAAAAATTTCTTCCTCAGAAATAGATTAGATCAGGTATATTGTCACAGTGACAAAAAGTTGACTAACACAATGTCACAGAATTAGTTAATAAGCCAGAAAGGAGATTGAATACTAGAGAAGAACAGTTGTTTCTGAATGTCAGGGGCAAAACTTAAGAGAAAAAATCTTTGGCTTTCATTCTGTATCTGGATTCTAAGTTACAAAAAGTTCTGAGATAACTGATAAAGGAGTTATCTCTGAGATAACTGCCATTCAGTATTTTGTAGTTTGATAAATACTTAAGAGAGTAAAAGAGAGTGTGTTTACCAAAGTGCTTACTAGAAATGAGGATTTGTTCAAAGTGATCATTTGCCCAAGTCAATTTTCCTTGATTTGGTTATTAATTTATGACTTTTCTGTTGTTCTTCCATTTTGGTAATTCTCTGGTCTACTGTTGAGAGCCACAGCTGAGTGGGAATGACGAATGGCATTTTTGCCAGATTGGAGTGGTTGAGAGGTGACGCCAGAGAGCCATTGAGATGATGATGGTTATGTTAAACTGTGTATTCAATTGTATATTAGACCCCTGCTGTCCGCCTCAGGCACCAGCTACTTTGGAGTTCTCCCAGGGATTCCTGGAGAGTTCAGTTAGTTGGGGAAGTGCCGGAGGTGGGATTTCCTGTTGGTGTGTGGTGTGTCCCAGAAGGCCTCTTGGGTGGCGTTGGCGGGAGTTCGGAAATAAAGTTTGTTCCTGCTTGAGTGGCTCGTGATTTGTGCCCAGCCAGACTGCGGCAGTTTACTATGCACCTCTCAAATACTCCAGTTATCAAGAGTAGACTTGTAATCACAACTAAATGTACAGTCCAGAGTGTTATATGCCTTCATAGGTTGGATATAGAGGAGGATGGGTAATCTGAAAAATTTAAGTGGTTATACAACATCTTAAATGTGTTTGTATATTGAAAATCTTTTACTAATTATCTTTTAATCAGAAATACTCTTGAAACCCGAATTTCATAATTTTTCTAGGAATTATTCTTATTTTTTAAAATAAAATATCAATTTTAGAAAATAAAAATTTTAAATGGTTTTGAGAATAAAGCTCATGGAAAGAAAGGAAACTAATTCTCATTTTTAAGACAAGCTGTTTAGAATAAGGTGTACATTTTTTTGTGTATACTTCCCGGCCCTATTCCCTTCTTCTTCCCTTACACTGGAAGAGCATGCAGGATGGTCTGAGTGTCCCTAAAGATCTGAGGAGAGGCTAACAGAGACAGGACCCAGTTTCCATAACTGGTGCTATCTAGTGGAAAAATAATTTGGGCCATGGAGAGATAACATATGTAATTTTAAATTTTCAAGTAGCCACATTGCAAAAAGTAAAGTGAAAGAATGGAAATTAATTTTAATAATTTATTCAACTTATATAAAAATGTTTTTGTTTCAGCATATAATTAGTATGAAGATGTTCAGGAGAAATTTTATATTTTTTGTACTCAGCCTTTAAAATTTTGTTGTATGTATTTTATTCTTTTTTGTTGTTGTTGTTCAATAGATTCTGGTATTTTCAAAAAAATTTGTTTTTTTTTTTATGGTTATGCTTACACTTTTTTTCATTTCATTCCACCATCTTTCCTACCACATGCCCTTTCCCAGTCCCTCCTTTCTCCTTGCTTAAAGTTCCTCCACTCTCCCTATACTCCCATGTACTCCTTCTCACCTTATGGGTCAGCATTCACTTATTAGAGAGAACATTTGGCTTTTGTTTTTTGGGGATTGGCTTACTTCACTTAGCATGATATTCTTCAGCTCCATCCATTTACCTGCAAATGCCATAATTGTATTCTCTTTTAATGCTGAGTAATATCCCATTATGTATATATACCACAGATTTACAGTAGAAATATGACTACTACAAAATAACTCAGCAAATAACTGAAGAAAATTTTCTTGAGTTGAAGAAAGACTTGAATATTTATATTAAAAGTGTTCATTTAGTTCCAGAGTATTCACAAAAATTAATTTATAACTAAATATATCCTGGTGAAATTTTAAGACTGAATCAATCATTAAGAAGAGTCAGTCTAGTATAAATGATTTCATCATTTATTATAAAGAGAAGATAGTATTCTTAAAAAAAATAGAAACTGCTAATCAGAGATTCTCTACTTATCCAAGATAGCACTTACCTGTCAGGATAAGAGAATGTCATTTGATAAGAGAATGGCATTTGAGAAAATATCACTCAGATATGTAATTGAGGAAAATCTTTGAGGATGGCTTCTCATCTTTTCACAATGGAAATCAGTTCATTTATCTCAAGATAATGAGAAATAAAGAAGAGAGTAAAAGTGATAACAATTTTTGCAACATTTAAGACTTAGTGTTAAAAATTAAGTGGAGATTTGTTATTTAAAAGGGGAAAACAGGGGCTCGGGTTGTGGCTCAGCAGTAGAGCGCTCGCCTAGCATGTGCGAGGCACTGAGTTCGATCCTCAGTACCACATAAAAATAAATGAAATAAAGGCATTGTGTCCAACTACAACGAGAAGTAAATAAGTAAATAAATAAAGTGATACAAAGAAATCATGAAAAGAATAATATAATAGTTAGAAATGAAAAATTTTAGACTACCTAAGTAAACTTCTATGGCAGGAAGAAGCATTCTAAAAGCCATTTCTCATTGGGGAAATGGAAAGAATTGGGGAATAAGTGATGCTTCTCTTTCAATGGCAGAGACAAAAGGAGAAGCATGACCAAGCAAGAATATTGGTGGGAGGCAGAGTTATTATTTAATGATATGTTAATGGAACACATGTCTTAAATTATCATTATTAGGAATGGGAGACTAAAATTACCAGGGACATCAGTAAAGATAAATTTATTTCCAAATTAGCTAGAGAAGAAAGTAAAGAGGAATAATGAACAGAAACATAAGTAAGCCATCAAAACTTAAGGAAAGGGCATAGAAGAAATGATAATTACTTAAAATAAATACAAGTCAGATACAGCAGGGTAGTCCTATAGTCTTAGCCAGAATATTGGAAATTGGAGGCCAGCCTCAGCAATTTAGTGAGACCGTCAGTAACTTAGCTAGACCTTATCTCAGAATAAAATAATAATAATAACAACATAATAGAATCAATCATCCCAATAAATGCAAATAGGATAACATATTGGACCATATGCTAGGTTTTAGCAGATAATAATATTTCTTTTACTCTCTTTTGTTTAGTACCTTTAATTGTATGGCATAAATCTTTAAAGCACAAATTATTAAAACAGTTTTGGTTTATTTGTATTTAGTACTGAACAAAAACATTTATATTTTAGATTCTATTATTTCTTTACTACATTCATATCAAAGAAACTATATATAATTGTCTTTCTCCAAATGTTTAGCTATTAAATTGAATTTTAGAGCTATAAAACAAAAGATTGTTTAAATTTTGTATTACAGATATTAAAAGTATGAAATTATTTTCTCAAAGTTAAAGGATGTATCCATTATAATTTATTATGAAACTTTATATACATTATTGAAGTTAGGAATTTAATGTCGAGTTATGATTTCTGAATTTTATTCATTATTGAGCTTTACAAAGGAATTTTATTTGAAAATGAGAGAATTAATAAGTGGTCACTGAACAGTAATTAGCGACCAAGTTCATGTATCTGGATTTCAGCTCATATATTACAGATCTGAACCTAAATGTATTTTTGTGCATTTGACTCCTACTTCCACTTTTTAAATCAACCTTTTTTTCTTCTCTTTTCTTTTTTCCCCCTTAAATCTTAACATTTCTGACAATTTTTAAAATTGATGACCAAGTTTATAAATTGCTCATGAGGAAGCATTGTCAAAGAAAGAAGTCAAACCAAGCTAGCCTCTTTCCAGTAGTTCAAAACCATTGTTTTCTGGGATTCTAAAAATCTTTTTTTTTTTTTCTATAACCAAAAAGGGTCAAAATCTCTTCTCATATTCCCACTTCTCTCTGCTTTCCAGAACATAGCACCTAAGCCTTTGATTTCTTTTTCCCCTTGCCAGTTGCCATTCAAAGAATTATACAGCTCAATAAAACAAAAGATTCAGCACTGTGTGGTTCATACAAGTGGCTGAAGGGATTTTGAGACGGGTTAATGGTTTTGATTGTTTTCTCATATTGATTTATAAGATCATTATATTTTATTTATGGGGGGAAACTTGGACTTGCATGTGAACTGCCTTGGGAGTAAACTAGGTCTCTTACAGACTGAAGAATTTTATGTGAATTTGTAATGATTTGAAGGAAATAAAAACAGGACTGTGCTGATAAATACTACTTTTATTTTTATTTATTTTTTTACAAAATGGATTCTTGTTTTAGATAGGCTGTCTGAAATTGGTAGTTGGAATGAATTGGAATAGTATGATGATGAATTGACCATTTTTAGTAGCTGTCTTAGTCTGTTTTCTGTTGCTAATAACACAATATTGAATATTGGGTAAGTTATAAAGAAAAGAGGTTTCTTTAACTCACAGTTTCAGTTGGTGGTCTAAGGGTTGTTTATCATAATGGCCTTTGCAATGACAGTCTCAAGGCAGCTAAGAGTCTTACACCCTGTGACAAGGAATGTCTGGCAGCGTGTGTTGTGTGGTGTTGTCTCCCTCTTTATATAAAACCACACACTAGTATGCAATCTTGGAGGCACTACCCCTGATGACTATATCTAATTCTTATTAACTTCCAAAGGCTCCACCTGTAAATGTCATAGTAGAATGAAGTTCAACATGAGTTTTGGAGGGGACAAACCATAGCAGTAACCAACAAAAGCAGAAACAAAAGGTGATCCTTTTTGGCTCTAGCCCAACAAATTATGGCAAGAGTTGGAGTGGTATGAGGGTGGGAAAAATACTGAATTCCAGAGGATGGGAGAACTGGTAAAGTTCTTGCTGCTTGATTTCTGAGATTACTTATAGCCTTTCCATAGGTTGTTGCTGATGCCCCTCATATTAAAGCAGGATTGCTGCAGTTCTAAAAGCCCGAGATAAATGCATTTCTCTCTTTGCAGTACTGGCTTGAATTCTTTGGATCTATTTCAAGTATAGCAGATGACTAATCACCCCCTTCTGCTGGTTGATAATGGGTTGTCTATAAAACCTTGTTTTTGTATGGTTACCTTATTGTGAAGTTCACGTCTTTTGAGGAACATTCACAACTGAAAGGCAAAGAAAATGTCCACTCTGGGGTGTAGTAAAGCTGACAGGGAGGAGAAGAAAAAAAAAACACACTAAATGACTTGGCTCTGTTGTTTTTTAGTTTCCTGAGAGAAAGTGGCCTTGACCCCCATGCATTACTGCTTTTGAGATTGTAAGAGCAGATGGTACAAAATGACAGTTGGTGAAGACAACTGAAGGTGTTTATAACATTGCAGGGTTGTGCAGGTGACTTTAAAAACAAAGGATTTGGAAGTGATAAAAAGTAGAGACTGGCAGTAGAATTGGTAATAAAGCCACTAGGTACTTGAGGCAATGTCTTTTTTTTATTGCATCTGATTGCAAATTAAAATGAAAAAAAATTAACCCCAGGCAGAAAAGCATACTCAGCCCCTGCCTCAGTGGCTTTCACAACAACAAAAAAATGTAGTCTTTGATTTTTAGATTTGATTTTTTTCCCTTTGCCTGCTGGTTGCCATACAAAGAGATATAGCTCAATAAAATGAAAGATCCACAGCACAGTGTTTCATAGCACGGGGCCTGGAGGGATTCTGAGCCAGGTTAATGGATATGATGGTTTTCCCTTCATTGATTTTTAAGATGATTATATTTTATTTATAGGCAAGAAAATAATAGTTAATCTTAGATTTATTGAAAACTTATTGCAAGGCTGCACGAATTGATAACAATAACAGTACATTTAAGGCAACAAAACTAGACTTGTCTTTAATCCCTTAAGTGCTGATGTGCAGGGAACCTATTGACTTGAAATTAAATGTGTTCTAACCCATGACTGAATCCAGGTGGGTAGCAGTTATATTTTTCTGGTTGCTCTGAAAGATTTCATTACACAAAGCTTTGGTATACCTGAGGTGTTTCCTTTGTAAAAACTGTGTGAAAAATCTAAGAGCTGAGAGCTCACGGATATCAGCGTGTGGCTCTCAGGAGGCTCTAAGAACTGATTTCCAAGTCAGCTAGTCATTTGTCAGCTAAAAAGCCAACTGGTCAACCATAATTGTGTCCAGAGGTTTGAATCTTAAACCAGGCTGCATGGGTTGTAAGACGGAGAAAAACCTCAAAACATTAGATTATCATAAATCAGAATTCCACTGCCTTAAAAATATTATAACTCAGCTTGTGATTTAAATGAGTTCAAAAACACTTTCTACTTGGAACAAATAAATCCTCATTAGCCAAATGTGAATGGTAATTTTGCACATAGGAGAGAACACTGGGTATTTGTCTAAGGATTGAAGAACTGTAAACATAGGTACTCTATGTTTGTGGCTTAGAAATGTCAGCTAAAGGCCCTTGATAGGCAGTGCTAATCTGGAGTGAGGGGCCAAAACCATGCTTCCCAACAATTTAGTGAAAAATTTCTAGATAATTAAATGTTTATGGGGGAGAAAAGAAAATATTTCCATACTCAAAAATGTCTTCAAGATACAGGAAGTTTTGACCATTATTGTCACCCAAAATGACAATAAGGCATTGTTTTTATTTAAAAAACTTTATATTAACCCATGATTTATCTAATATGGATGATTCACATTGACTTTTACCTGTAAAACTTACATCCATTTTAAAACTACACTATGGTCTTGTTCTCCATAAACCTTGATCTGAATGCTCACTTGTTTTTAAATGCACTGACTGGGTACAAAAGTAGCTTCCTTCTACAACTGTGTATGTAAGTATCCCCAGCAAGGGTGAACTGCCACTCTAAATTGGATGTTGAAAGTCACCAACTTTTGATCTGTTTTCCTGGACATATCTGAAGGAAAGAAACAAAGAAAAAACAGTAATCAAAATAATGAGATTTCCCCTTTTATTTGATTCACCTATAATACTTAAAGTTATATATTTAAGAGGAAAGAGACTAAAGAAATTTCCAGAATTTGGAATTTGGATTCATAAAACTCTGAAAACAAGGGAGAAATTAATTTTTAAAGATATTTCTATAAATTAATATCAATCAGTAAAATTTTATATTTACTTTAAATTCATACAGCATTTTCTTTATAGGAAAATGAGGAAGTTCATATGAACCTTTATCCCATATATGGAGACAAAAACACAGAGGTGTTATATTTAAGAAAGATTTAAAGGGAAATATCAAGAAAAACTTGTTTTAGATATGAAGCAGATTTGAAATGAAGCAAGACACAACTCGCATTTTTTACCCAACTAATTTCTGCACAGCATTTTTGAACTTACACATATATATGTGCAATTTCTGCTATTTTCTATATATGGCACCTTTCTTCCAGGTCCTATCTTTAATTGCTAACAAATTGTCCAGAAAAATTCTCCAAAAGCAGCATTAGTTAAAATTTTCTTTGAGTTAGAACAATAAAAAATATGTAGATTCTCTCATTAGGAATCATTTTCTCATGACTTGGTTTATTTTTTAATATTAATACAATTGGAATAATAATGGTCATGTGTCATCAAAATGTGTGATGCTTTTCTGATTTGTGTTTTTAAAATCAAAGAATGTCATATTCTTGTTCTTTTGGCCAAATCATATTTCTATTAAATTTCATAATTTTTCATTTTCACATATTTTAGGGGGTAGGAATTCAACTGGACCCAAACAAATGTGTGTTGTGTGAGGTTAAACTTATTACCTTTAAGTTTTATTACTGTTTTTGGTCTCTTTTCTTATCTTCATCCAGCAAAGTTTTTCAATCTGTACTTATCTTACATAGTCAGTGGACATATTAAAGTTTTTTTGAGTAAATGATATGAAGTGAACATTCTGAGTAATACTTACAACTCTCAGAAGCTTCATTTTAACTTTAAGTTGACATGTAACATTAATATTTTAAGAAGAATAAAAATATTTAAAGTCTGATATAATGATTTATGAATTTCCCAATAAAATACTATTCTGTGCCTGAGCCTAATATATCTCAATACTATTTTTTCTCATTGGTTCACTATAACCAAGTATTATAATCACTAAAGTGATCATTAATTCTCAAGCACATCAACCAAAATGCTCAGGATTTCTTAGAACCTATTCAAATGATATAAAATTGCTTTCCTATATAACCAGAAACAACCACTTAGGAACTATAATGAATATTTAAATTCATAATAACCTCAATTACATAAAATACATGCAAATGCTCTTTACATTTTTATTTTTTATCTTCTCTTTCCACATTTTTAATTGGTGCATCATAGTTGTGCTTAATGATGGGATTTGTTGTTACATATTCGTACCATGCAAACAATGTAACAAGATAAAATTGGCCAATATCACTCTCCAACCCTTTCCCCCTCTCTCCTCATCTCTTGCCCCTGATCGTTTTCCTCTATTCATCTCCCTTTGATTTGAATCTCTGCCCCGCCCCACACATTTCTTTCCCTTCTTCCTCTCTAGCTTCCTCCTAGAAGAGAAAACATATGACCCTTGACCTTCTGAGTTTGACTTATTTTGCTTAACATAATAGTTCTGTTCATTTTCCTGCAAATGATATAATTTCCTTTTTCTTTATGGCTGAATAAAATTCCATCGTGTATATTTACCACATTTACTTTATCCATTCATTTGTTGATAGACACCTAGGCTGGGTCCATAGTTTGGCTATTGTGAATTGTGCTGCTATAAACATGAATATGCATGTAACATGTGTAATAATCTTTAATAAGAGTAATCCATTATTGGTTGTACTTGAGCAAATTCTATTTTTATTCCCCATTGGCCTCAAAGCAGGACCCAGTGGGTATTCATATTCTCTCTACTGGTAATGTATTCAAAGTATTTAGAAACTCTAGAATTTACTAAAAATGTCATTGAGTCTTGGCAGGAAGGTTCACATGGCTTCTTGCACAGCAAAATATTCTCTTGTATTGTCCCCATCCTTACCTCTTTTTTGGCATAGTCAAATCAGGGGAGGTCTTCCTTTGACCTCTCCTCCATGTAGCCTTTAATCTTGGAAACTAATAGAACATGCAGACAACTATGATCATTTATATGTGAAGAATTCATAGAAACAGTAGGAAGAACATTGTTTCAAATATTTAAGTGAAAAAGGCCATAAACATAAAAAACACACAGCTAATAAATGACAGAAGTATTCAATCTTAAGAAATAATTCATGGGGGTGGGGCTTGGGATAAGTGGAGGAACTTTGGATGGGCAGAGGGGAGGTGGGGAGGGGGTAAGGGGGTAGGAAATATGGTTGAATGACATAGATATCATTACCCTAGATACATGTATGATTGCACAAATGGTGTGACTCTACTTCATATACAAACCAGAGAAGAAAAAATTCTGCTCCATTTTTGTGTACAATGAATCAAAGAGATTTCTACTATCATGCATACAGATTAGGAATAATAAAAAAGAAAAAGAAAAAAATTAAATAATAAAAACCATTTTTACTTAATAAATTTTCAAAAATAGAACAAAAAAGATGAATACATATGCTAGGTTTTTATACTCTTGGTAATGGGTGAAATTGTTAATATTTTGACAAGAAATTTGGCTATATTATCAAGAGTCTAAAATGAGCCAATCTACTTGACTTAGTTCTGAGCCTCATCATCTTAGTTGAAATGTTCTCCCAACTAATCTTGACAGCTTCAATCTTCCCAGACCAGAAAAAGCTCTTCCTGAGAAACAAATCTTATGATGCCAGATGCCCTGTTGGGTGGGTCTTCAATCCTTGGTTAACACTGCTGTTGTTCCTTATGCAGAAACTTTCACAGTCTAGCAGCTACAGGTTCTATTTATTGAACAATTGTATTTTAGTAAGTTTTACAAGCATTTCTGCTAATTTATCTCAGTTAATACTCATAATAACTCAGTGAGGTTGAGACCAGTTTTTATCCCCAGTTCAAGACAGTTAACTAGTTTTCTCAGGGTAATTTAGGCAATTTGAGACTAGGATTGGAGCTTTAACCTCTATGTTCTAGTGTCTATAAAAGATTCCCAGCCTTATCCTCACCTACCACTTTCCCCAGCATGCTACTCGCCAACTACACTAATATTCTACCATTCCCCAAATGTAATTGGTTTCTCAATTACTTTAGACATATGTTAATTATTCTGTCAGGATCCCTGTACTCAGCCAACCACTGATAAAACTGACACTGAAAATCCAGCCCTAACATACTCATCACATTGTATTGTTAATTATTATTTTATTAAGTGTGGCAGAGACTCTTCATTGCCTGGTCAATATCGATCTTCTTCTTTTCAATAAAAGATTCTCAGGTTTTTTTGCAATTAGATGTGGCCATGTTTCTAAGTCCTCTCCAGTATAAGCTGTAGTTGTCACAGTGAGTAGAGCAGAAAGTTTCCTATGTTGGGAGTGGGAGAGGGTTTTTTCTGCCAACATCCCTCTTACATAGCTCCAACAGACAGATCTTGACCTTGAGGATTATGGATAGTGAAAAGGTCCAAGAAGTCTGAGTTCAGAAATCATCACACCAACCCTGGACTTCTCACTCATATATGTTCGCCTACTTTTTGTAGCTGGAAGCAATTCTTAACTGATGATTTGTAAAGTGTGGAAAGAAAACTTTTCTTTTTCTTTTTTCTTTCTTTTTCTTTTTTGGTACTGTCTAGATCAATATCCCTAGCACAGAATAGGACACACCCTTAAAACTGTTTGTTTAACATGTGGAATATTTTGTATCAGGGAAATGTAACTAATATTATCATAAAATTCAACATAAGTAAACACTGGTAACTTAGAAAAAAAAATTTCTCTTTAACCTGACCTTGTAATTACATTTAAGCAACTGTCTTTTACATCACAAGATATCAAATATAAGCATATAATTTTTAAATTTTTATAATCCATTTTTTAAACCTGGTTTCTGGTGCTTGATGGTAAAAATGGAAAATTGAGATGACTTTTCCCTGATTCAGGTTAAGAATGTCTCTACTTTTGAGCAGAAAGTGGATAATTATGTAAAAGTGGGATTTATATTTGAATGATTTGGTGATTGTCTTAGCAGTCCTCTCTAATTTTGAGCTTTTGAATATGGATATGTTTGCATTTGCTTTAGAATATATTCTACCTTGAGAAGGATTGTGTCTAATGATTTGTATAGGATTGAACAAAACTTTATTTTTGAAACATTGAGTTAATATTTAGCCAATGGTGCCAATGATTTCCTTTGTTCTACTGTTTACTGAACTCAAGGAGAAAACACGAGGTTATTTATTGCCCAAGTCAAGTGTACAAATAACCGATTTGGAAGGCAATAAGAGATTGCACAAATAAAATAAGAATGCTATTTTAAAATGTAATATCCTGAAACACACCTGATTACATACTTATGATCTTGGATAGATTGAACCAATAAAATCCAAGGAGCATTTTATTTCCACAGTGTATGTATGCAGCAAACTCTAAGCGATTATTTTAAGAGGCTTATGGTGAACGACCCGTTTCACTCTATCCCTGGAGTTCTCCCATAGGGACACGACAATAAAAATAGACGCTCCTACTAAGACTTTTTTCATAATTCCATGATGTTTGTGCATTTGAGGGAAGTTATTGCTTATCCCAGGAAGCCCATCTGATTTATATCTTTCTAATAAGAAATGACTACCAGGACGTTTAGTTGAGGTGTTCACTCTCTCTTCTATTGAGACATGCGTTTTCTTCCTTTGTTTTCAGCTTTACTCTTCCTCAACTCTCCAGTAAATCTATCAGGGGGCTTTAGTTACAGATGATCCTCCATGGCCTTTCTCAAGTCTACCAGTGTAAGAAATACCAAGAAGAAATTCAAGCCAGCTGCTATTTACTTCATTTTTCTCCTCTTTGATGTTTCTTGCTTTAACGGTAAACCTTCAAAGTCATCATTTTTGATCTGTAAAACCCTCTATTTGTCTTTCTACTAATGGATGACCTTGGAAGGTATGGAGATTTCTATACTAGAAGATTTCATTCTTCTAGTGTAAAGTGACACCCAGAGCTACTTTCCTAAGTTGTGACTGGAGATACAGCCAGAGTTTTCAGCTGCCATCTAAAGTGGGCAGGTGTGCTCTATTCATGAACTTGAGATCTCTCTCAGTTCAAGGGTAAAACTGTAGGTGATTGAACTAGGCTTTATTTCTGTTGCTAGTCTGGTTTTGATAGAGAATGATGACATCTCTCGGTTTTTGGTTTTGGGTGGTTAGGAAGTTGTGGCTCTGTCAGAGTAGCAGCATCCCCTGGGAACTCTTCCTTGGGGCTCTGTAGAGACTCTGTTCTTTCTGTTTCATCTCATTTCCATGGTGCCTCATTTCTCCTGGATATTGTGGGAAGCATCTTACTTCTCCAGATGCATGTTGACTCTTGCCCTCCATCACATTAAATTTCTTAATGCTTCTAATATTTTTAAGTGTTTATATATCTATTTATTTCTGTAATCCTAACTATGAGATATGATGATTTTATAGCTTCTGAGTTCTCAACCCAGAAACACACTTTACATATTTTCCTATTTAATGTAATTATTAAAATAATCCTATAAGGTAAGTATTATTATCTGCATTTATAGAAGCAACAAAATTTTGCCTATATACTTATACTTATCATAATAACTATTTATTGAATGTCTAATATGCAGTAGGAATTATATTAGGAAATGCACTTATTTTTATGTGATTATTTATTGCCTTGTTTGAAACTGAATTGCCAAGGTCTTGGCTTGGCACCAGAATCACGAGCCACCACACACCTTTGTAGGTTCAAACAGCAATTCTTTATTCCCGCTCTCACACCGCCTCCACACAGGTCCAGGGGCAATCTCGTTCTGCTGTCTGCCAGCACAATTCACCTACTCCACGAGGCTATCTCCAAATCCCATTTTAATCTCACGAGAACTCAACGGGAACAAGCAGTAGGAACACCCTAATCCCAGCAATAATCTTCAACCTCCAACTTCCCTAAAACCCATTGTCTTAAACTGGCAATGCCTTAAACTCAAGGAGCCGGTTACTTCCTCAAAACTGATCAGCTCTAAACCCAGATCCGCCTTGGTCCTTGAGCAAGGTCACCTTATTAAAGCATGCATGCAATGTCCCATCGAATGTCCTCTAAGCAGCATGGGGTACGCTTGGCAAGGAAATTTCCATGCGTCATTCCTACTTGACAATGGCCCTCAGCACTGAATTTAAGGCATTTTAATTTAATTGTTCTCTAATTTCCCTAGCAACTCTGGAAATGGAAATCTCATTTACAGATCTCCTTATAAAGTTTTATTTGTACATTGAATATTTACATAAGCAATCCTTTCTCCTCTTTTGGGGAAGTGTTTTTATAGCCAACCTTTCTTCATTCTGTTTCCAATAAACTCTTATAATAGCCAGAAATTTCTCTTTATAACACTTGTTTCACTTTATATATTTATTTGTATTATAAATGTTACTATCTGTATAAAACTAGAAAATATAGCTAAACAAAAATTGAGAAAAAAATCATTCCCTCTTCATGGAATAATTTCCCATTCTCTATTGTCTGGTATCTTTCAGCTAAAGACTAACCTATTAGGAAAATTCTTGGTTCCTAGGTTAAATTTATCTTTCAAATGATTCTCGAGCTCTTTGTAACTCTTTTTCAAAGCATTTAATAGGGGTTTGATTTTTAAAAATAACATTTTAATAGCAAAATACTTTGCTTTAAAGAAAAGTGTTCCTTCAACCAGCACATTTTCATCCCTGCCTTCTAATGTGCCAGACTCGGTGCTATGGAGTAGTGGGTAAAACAGACACTTTCATTTCTATTGTTCCTCAAAGAACACAGGCTCATTGAGGGCGAGGAATATGCCTAAGGTGTTCATTACACATCCACAGAATCCAACTTGCTTCTGGATACATAGACCCATGAGACACAGTTACAAGAGTGCGAATGAGAAAGGATAAAAGTAAAAGGATAAGCAAAGATATAACAGATGAATGCAAACAAAACCAAGCTAGAAATCAGCAAGATAATACCAGATGCCACTGAGTCAAATGCAAGACATCTTAGAATGGTAAATTTATAAATTTCAATGATATTATCATATCAAAAGTTATGTGCTATATAACAAGGCATCAAGTTAATATTTGTTGACTAAATAATGAACCCACTGAGAAACCTTCCTTAAATATATATATATGTAAAATTTAAGTGGCAAAACCATATACATGGGGCTGGGGATGTGACTCAAGTGGTAGCGCGTGCCTGGCATGCCTGCGGCCAGGGTTCGATCCTCAGCACCACATGCAAACAAAGATGGTGTGTCCGCCAAAAACTAAAAAAATAAAAAATAAATATTAAAATTTTCTATCTTTCTCTCTCTCTCTCTTAAAAATAATTGAAAATATATCACGTGAAGACAAACTTCAAAAATCTAAATATACCTTCTGATAATAAGAGAAATAAACACAGGAGGTTTTAACAAGATAAATGGAAAGAAAAGTGTGAATAAATAAACTATAATAGGCTAGTCATTTTTTTAAAGGGATGAAAAATAAAACTTAACAAAATAATCTTTGACTGATACAGAAGTAAAAAGATAGACATGCTAACCATTGTGGTAATGAAGGAGGAAATTATGAACATGTTCCATTTGTGGGGAAGAAGTAAGGATACAGGTAACATTTAATAAATTATTAGAGAAAAACAAACAAAATGAGTAATGACTGGAAAAATAAAAGGTAAGTGCATGATTTTAAAACTAGATGAAAATTTGTACTAGCTGATAGAAAGGAGAAAGGAAGCAAAAGGAAAAAAAATGAAATAAAGAGAAGAAATGTTCTAATGTAACAGAAATGTATATAATTGACTGAAGAAACATAGAAACACTGATTTGATTTAAATATTCTGATAAGTGAAAAAGGGGACACCACAAAGAAAGACTGACAGCTGGTACTCAGCAAATTTGCTCTTTAAATGTAGAAAATTAAGGCTAAATTCATGTCTTATACCATACATATCAGTGCATGCCAAATGAATTAAAGACCTAAACATAAGTGGCAAAATAATAGAATAAAGAATAATATATAAGAGAATATCTTTGTGATTTAGGGATTAACAAAAATAACTTCTCACGCAAGATTAAAAAATTAAGAACCGAAAGGTGAAAGAGAGAGAGAGAGAGAGAGAGAGAAAGGTGACAATATAAAAATAAAAGATTCCTATTGAATGAAGGACACCATAAACGCAGACACATATTGTGGAAAGATATTTGAAACTGAATCTAAAACTTGAAAGGTACTCATACATAAATTAGAAAAAAAGAATGGAAATCTCTCAAGAAGACATAAACCCGTTAAGAAAATGCTCAAAAGTTATATAGACTTCCACATTCAGAAAAAAAAATACTAACAGATTTTTAAAGCAATGCTAAATATTAATAGTCATCACAAATGTTAATTAGGACAATAAATGAGATAGAATGGAGCATCTGGCAGCATATAGAATATTAGGAAAGAAGAGCAGTAAGTTTCAGTGAGTACTGAAGAACTCTTGGGATCTGTGCTGGGAGGGCCTCTCTAGAGGGAAGTGTATAACATTTGTTAAGATTATGTCTCTGTTTAACAGTCCAGTGACTGTCCCAGAAAAATTCTTTCCCTTTGCTCCAAGGTAATGTGTTAAAAAAAATTTCTTCAGTTTTGTTTGGTGGGTAATATAGAATAGGGTGAGCATAAAAAACCACTGGCTAGATGCAGAAATAAAAATGTAAAGTTTTAAGAATAGTATGATATGACAAGTGTATGAAGCAGGACAGGATTTACAGGATAATGTATTTTGTGTAATTTAAACTTGCACAGACAAAAAAAATCACTGCATATTTTACAAGGACATGTCTGTATTTGAGGAAGTGCAATAAACATATTTATGTTGATGTCTGGAAAGGAAGGCAGGGAAATGGAAGCTGAAGGTGAACCTGAAGAGCAAAAAAGGAGAGAGAAAGGGAAGGCTGACAGTGGGCCAGGGGGAAGCAAGGTGGCTGGGAATCTCCACTCCCTCCCACTTGGCTGGTAGCAGCCCTCTTTATGTTTTTGTACTGTGTAAGGTGACTTCCAGGTAACATTTCACTTGAGAAAAAATTTCAGTTACTAAAAGCAGGATACTGACCTGCTGGATAAAGTTCTGTGCTTCTGAAACAGGCACCTTAAATCCCACAACCTGCCCCAACACAATCCGTGGGTCTTAGGAAATAAACCTAAAACCTTCTGTCTTTATTCCCCCATCTATAAACTGAGAATAAAGCACCTCTGTTTTTCTTAATCGCAAAATTGTTATTATATATAAAAAAAGAGTTGATGACCCTTGAAATTATAGCTAAATTCAGTGAGAGAAGCCAGAGGAAAGAATACCCGTTGTGCTGTATTAAAATTCAAGATTGGTTTTGAGCAGAGGTTTCTTTGTAGCACCAGTGGCAGAAAAAAATGATAGGGGCTCACACTTATGAATCTGGGAAAATTCCTGTGCTCACACCAGACTTCTCCCAACCCTGTCCCAAGTGAGGAATGAGATGAAGCCCTTGGATAATCAGCCAGGCCAATCACAGAAGCAGGTCAAGGTGAGGTTCCCTTAGGATCCAATAAGTAGTATGATTTATAAAGCATGTTACATCTGTTAATTCCCTTCCCCTTTTCCAATTTATCTCTGTAATTAATCCATGGTTCTCAAACTATTTGATCCCAGAAATAGTTTACATTCTTGAGCAGTATTAAAAATCCACAGAACTTTGATTTTTGTGGTTTCTATCTATTGATATTTATTGTATTAGATATTAAAACTTGAGAAATTAAAGATATCTATTTACTTTATTAATTTAAAAAGACTAAAAACTCATTGCAGTTAACATATATAACATGTTTTTCAAAATAACTGCATTCCAAAATTAATGCTTTTTTGAAATAAAAAAATATTATCAAAGTGGTATTATATTATTGTGCAAATCTCTAAATTCTTTATGATTAGTTCCAGAAGAGTATGTTAAGTTAAAATGCTTAGATTTCAAATGTTGTCTCAGAAAATTTTATAGCAGAGAAATACAACTTTCCTATT
Source organism: Ictidomys tridecemlineatus (assembly GCF_052094955.1). Classification (NCBI taxonomy): domain Eukaryota; kingdom Metazoa; phylum Chordata; class Mammalia; order Rodentia; family Sciuridae; genus Ictidomys; species Ictidomys tridecemlineatus. The sequence goes on from NC_135481.1 coordinate 43,100,836, forward strand.
TAGTAAATGGCCTAAGACCAAAGTTTTGTCTTTCATCTCTTATTGAATTAGTAATGTTTTCTATATTAAGCTTGATGAAAGAATCCAGGAAATTTTGACTTTAAAATATTTGTCTCAAAAATGACATTTATAAAGAACATTAAATTTATCTAGAATAATATTAGGTTGAACTGGGTGGAATTATTAATATTTGACCACTTTTGGGGTTCATGAAAACAAATTTCATATTATTTTCTAGTATTATATATAGGAAAGTAAAGTTCATTGGGGTTCTTTAAAATAATTTTTATTAAGAATAACTTTTACCTTGTCTAAGGAATAATTTAGGCTATATTTTAAGAAAGATGCTTTTGTTGTCTTTGAACAGGTTCCTGAATATGTTTGAAAACTTGGTTTATGGGGTTTCTCATGACTATTGGTGAAGAATAAAGATGGTCTAGAAGCTTATGATAAATTTGTCAGTTTGTACCTTTTATCTTTGGCTATATTAGATAATACTTCACATGAAATAAAAACTAATTTTATTTTTTGAAATTGAAATACCAGTTATAGGGACAGGATTAGTTATAGAGATCTTAAAAATGTACAATTTTGTTATTGCTAGTCTTAATAGAACTTGCTAATATAGTGCCACTATAGCAATAATATTTTTCTTTGCATAAGAAGCAAGAATATATTTATGTTTGTCTATTCAAACACTTATTGTGATATATAATATTTAATCATATAAATATATATTTATGTAGTGATATTTTTTACTCACAATGTTATCTCTTTTTAAATCAAAGCCCATTCTATCAAACCCAACAGTTATGTAAAGATATTGCTTACCATTGATGCTTCATATTTTAAAATACAAATGGTTACTGTGTTGTGATATTTGAATGTGCTACAACCAAAGCAATCACTTTTTAATTTATGACGAATCTAAATTTTAATCATTATTTTTCCCTTGAACTGTGTGCTAGACATAAATTATTCTAAAGACAGTGTGAAATGTCATTAAATCTTATATGACACTGTAGCTCATTTAGCATCTTAAATCAAAAGTGTTTTGTGCTAGGAGTCAGAAAACCAGGATTTTTAGCCAAAATAAGAAATAGAAAAAAGCAGAAATTCCTCTCTTTTTCTGACATCATTATGTAGAAAATTCAAAGTTGTTTTGTTAACCTCATTCACTTTGGTTGGTGTCTGGGTCTGTGGCCAGTTAATGTGACCTGCATTTGTGGAGCATCTTATCAAAGACTCATTAAAGATCCCTACTTCCAGTCCTTAAAGATTGCCTCTCAAATAGGGTACTCCTATATAAATATAGTACTGTAGGGGATGGGAGTAATATAATACAGAATATAATTTTCAGTGGAGAGGTCAAATTTAGAATGAATACAAGGCATTCAGTTTAGGAAGCAATCAATGGAATAAAGAATGTAATAGTGTCTACTACAGCCTGAACTTTTCTTGTCTTATGTCCCACTTGCCATTTTGTGTACTGTGTATCCTGGTGCATCTGGGGTGGGAGCAGTTGGGTAAGAAAACTGAAACATTGGATGCTGGCTGTGGATCCAACTCTGAAAAATTGTAAAGAATTATAAATCCAAGAAAAGAAGCAGGGATTTTCTCTAATGATCAAGCCTCATTCTCTTTCTTTTGGAAAACAATAGAAGAGACTTAAATTTGCTCAGGCAATAGAACATGCATTGATCATTGGTAAGTTTTATTTTAGCTTATTCTTTTTGGTATGAACTAACCCCAATTCTTTTAGCTTATCCTCCTAGGCCACATCCTGTTTGACTGTTTTTAAAATATCTTCTTTCCAAATTCTGTTTTTGTATATTGTGCCTGTGGCATCCAAAAGCTAAATATTGTATTTGAGAGTTGTATTAATTAAAGCTGAGTTGAGAAATGGAAATGGATAAAGCCATATTACTGTGTGCACTTACACATGCAGACCATGGTGCACAGCCTGCTGGGAAGAGGCCTGCTTACACCTCCCTCTTCATGCTTCTTGGAGGTCCCTTTCTTTTCTTCCCTAGTGTCCTCTGTTTGACTGAAAGACACATACACTGGACAAATGCATCATGGATGGAGCTAGATTTTTCTTCAAGGAATTGTTAATGTGTTTGACCTAAATCATTTTCTGAGATGTGCTCATGGCAGGGAATTAGGGTGCAGAAATGCATCTTAGAAGAGGATGACACTAGCTCTCTCCTGTTAAATCTATATGGCATAATGTCCTCACTTGCTTCTCAAAAAATGTATGAATCTGTAATCTTGAGCTCAGAGATTCATGAGATGCATCCAAGTATTTTATAACTACTATTATTTATCAAGATGCAAATATTAGTTTGCCCTGATGGCACCTGTTAAGTGATACCTCTGTCTGGGAATAATATATATAACATGTGAGTTTTATCCCAAGCCTTTTTTATCTGCAGTTCTGATTCATCTACTTTTCACTAGCCTTCTAAACCATGCTGATGGGCAGGTAGTAGAAGAGCAAAGTGCTTCCTGTGCTGTAATCTTATCTCACTAGGGGTGAGGGTGGACATAAGGATCCCAGGGAAAGAAATGACCATTTGTTTTGAATCTGAGACAGGCATTCACTCAATGATTTAAGTAGAAGACCTATTTACCATTGTATATTTATTTTTTAGTTATAGGTAGATACAATATCCTTATTTTATTTTTATATGGATCCAACCCAGTGCCTCATGCAAGGTAGGCGAGTGCTCTACCTCTGAGCACTCACCAGCCTCCATTGTTTGTTTGTTTGTTTGTTTTAACATCACTAGTTGTGTGTAATGGTGACTCAGGTAATAAGTTCATAGGGATATTATGACAAGCAGACAGGTGCTCTTAATAAGACTCTTGATTTAAAGCAAAGCAACTATTACCATGGATCCCACATGACGTTTCCATGCTTCAGAGGCAGTTACACTCAGAAACTCCCTGCACAGACACGTTGGGTCTGTGTCTTGGTATCTTCATGTACAATGTATCTGATAATATCTCAGTAATGGGGTAGCACTATTCTATAAATAACTTCAGAAAATAACTATCAACACAATGCAATTACACAAATACGATTCATAACTACTCTGGAAATGATAGTTTTGAACTAATTTGGTTGAAGCCATAAATTATTCTTTATCTACTTCCATGTTACCACTCAGGATTAGACACTTGTAGAGTAAACTGATGTTAATATAATGCATTAGGAAGAATTCCCCTCCTGAGAGCCAGTGTAGCTTAGCAAAGTGATATTTAATGTTTTCTATGATATTTATTTAACAAAATGGCTGATTAGATGTTAAACAGAACAGAGGTTAATGATCTTTGTTATTGGTATTATAAAAAATTAAAAAAGAATAAAATAGAGTTAATGATGTATGCCATTATTGTTATTATGGAGATTAAAAACATGCAGTTGTTGAATGCAGTGAAAAAATGGGCACCAAGCTGGGAGTAATTAGCAAAATTATATCATCTTCTAACCTTATAATTAATTACTTTGTTTAGCTGTAGTACGTTTTAATGTTGGTCTTCATTGGCTTCATGTAAATATAAAAATCTGTACATCATTTTGAATCCAAGGGATGAGAGCAATTTCATTATGATTTCCAACATCTGAGAAAGAACCAGTGAAATCTGTAGCCAGAACTAAAAAAAAATCACATGGGAAGAGATGAGATAACCCAGCAACCTCTAGACAGGGGGAATCAGCGGAGATATGGGAAGAAACTTTGGAGACATCTTTAGCTTTGGGAATAATCAAAACTCTGGTGCTTGGTAGTGAAGTAGGATGATTGTTTTAAAAATGCATTTTATATCTCATGATAGAAGAAAGGATTTTGAATGTACTCACCATAAAGAAATGATCAACGTTTAAAGTGATGGATGTACTAATTACCTTGACTTGATCATTACCCTATTTATATAGGAATCAAACATCATTTGACCTCATAAAATGTACAAATATTGTTTCAACAAAAACTAAAACTAATAATGATAAAGCAACAGTAACTAAAAGCAACTGTTTGACCATGTCGACTTAGAATGCTCCGTTGTTCTATGGATTGTTCAATAAAAGACTTGTTTTTCTTTTTCACTTGTATTATTTTTAGGGTTGCCAGATTTAAGAAATAAAAACACAGGATGCCCAGTTAAATCTGAATTTCAGATAAACTATGAATAATGTTTTAATGTAAGTGTTCCTATGCAAAATTTGGTGCCTACTTATACTAAAAAGCTCTTTGTTATTTACTTGAAATTCAGATTTAACTGGGAATCCTGCATTTTATCTGGCAACCATAATTATCTTAAAGTTTCTGAATTTTGTTGCACTAGCTTGAGCTAGTAAATTCAGACGTTAGGTTTGAAATGAAATATTCTCAAAGACATAACATTGCAAGTATTCCTCCCTTGCAGTTAAATTCAAACTGTGTAATGTTTTTCTAAAGTACACCATCATTTGTGTATATGGAATTCACAAGAACATTTACATCTATTTATAAATATAGAGTGTGCTTTTTTATTGTTGGCCTACATAAATTTCTAAATAAGAGTGCTTTTCTTTCTAAGTTCTTTATGTCCTTGGTATCATACTTAGAGTTTGTGTGCTAAAGCAAAATAGAAATCATGCAATAGTGAAAATTGTGTGAATGCTACTTATCTGTGGCTGTCTTTGTCACTCTCAAACATTCTTCTGCTTCACATCTTTATCCCAACTCATGATATGAAAAATAATGTTCAAAGACTTATAGATTTCCAATTGTTCACTGGAGATATTACTAATGCTTTCTATTCTTTTTAAAAGGAACAGATAAGAGTGTTGCTAAGAAAAGTTGGGATATCTGGATTCTGATGAAGTTCTACTAAAGCAAATTTTTTAGTTAGCCTTTTTCAATCTGCTACATCATTACACTATTTAAACTAAATTGGCTAAAGTGAAATAATTTGGAGAAACAGGAAAATAAACAGTCCTAATTCATTCCTCTGAATGGTTGTTATTTGTTGTTATAGGGAAAACAGTACACAACCTCTCTGAGTTTTTAATCTTTCTTTTTTTTTATTTAATTCAACGTTTTTTTCTTAATTCACTCTTTATCTTTGGGAGAAATGGAGAAATGTTCATGCTTGATATTACAATCCAGTTTGAAATCAGATCAAGAAAGGTGCAATTTCCTAAGAGGCATAATTTTTATTTTTGTGTTGCTATCACTAAAGAGTATTATATAAAAAGAAGATATTTATATTCTAGAGAAGCATGTTGATTTGTATTCTTGTTTCAGTTGGCATTTGTTTATAGTGAAATTTTCTTAAGATTGTTGATATATGTTGTATTCAAACTGAAACTTGCTTAAAAAACTGTTTTTATGTTGAATGCATTAAACATAAATTCAATGGAAATTTAGTATTTACTTAGTACCTGTTAGATGTTATGTACTGTACGGTCATAGATATACATTAAGGTCAAATCATATGATATTGCCATATTTTTCTGTTTTTGCTTAACAAAAAGAACCATTTCATATGTTTTTACTAAGTATATGCTCTCTTTCTTGGAGTATCTTGTGAACACAATGCATAATAAGCTGTAGTTACTTAGACCACTGCTTTTTTTTTAATGCTTTGACCATACATAATAAGCATGATTTTATTTTTATCTAATCAATTCTTTTCATTGGGTCATTCTCTAAAAACTTAAGAAAAATTAACTGTTTTAAGCAATATTACTAAAAACAAAAAAAAGAAAAAAGAAAAAAGAAAAAGGAAAGAAGAGAAAAGAAAAGCATACCAGTGTGAAATGCTAGCCACATTTTTTTTCTGACAGGTCTCATGTTCATCAATGCACTACAAAATTTACCTTACCTACCAACTGAGAAAACCGGTGAAAATTGATAGAAACTGCTATGGCAGTTCTGCTACATTGGTCATTTTAAAAATGTTTCTGAAAATTCAGGCAGAGATATAGGTCACCAGAGAGAAATTTCTATTTTTTTAATAATATAATCTGAGATAAAAATGAAGATGACAATTATGACCCAAATTTCATAGTATGTTATATGCTGTATTAAGTTAAACCATAAGAAATCAGCATTGTGATAGATAAAAAAATGTTTGGGTATTGGAAATTTTACATAGTTTAACCTAGTATGAAATGGAAGATAATCCTTTTCCTGAGGGAAATTAAACCAAAATTATAGTTGGATTTTCCATAAGGACATGCAGTATATTTCTCAGAGAGGGTTTCCAATTGTTCATTGCCACAGGTAACTTGTTGAAGGGACTCGTTCCCTGGGCCACTTCACAGCAGTATTTGCAATGACCTTTTATATCAGGCAAGGTAAAACTGTATAGGCAGTAGTGGGACAAGACACAGTAGCATACCTGTTTGTGTTTACCAATATCCTGCTCTGATTAGGTGAGACATCTACAAAGAAGATCACCTCTTAGGACATAGATTATTTGTCTCTTATCCACAGCTAGCCAAGTGGATAGAAGTATATCAACATAGCTGGGAGCAACCATCAACTTGCTAAGCATGTGGAAGGCAGACAGGCATGAGCTATACACACATGAATTGTCCTCTTTCAAAGGTCAGCCTGCTACATTGCTAGTGTATGCCCGAGTCCAGGATGCCCAATATCCTCAGTTTAATTTTTCTGATGTCACCACTTGGATTCCATAATATGTGGTGACATTGGAAGATAGCAGAAAAATAACAAGAAATTTCAGTAGCATGAAATAAATTTTGCTAACCTTTTGTACAACTCAAACACTATGAAGGTGTTTCTAATGCTTTTTATGAAAGCCTTTTTTTTTTCTTTTCAAAAGGTGTTGATGGGTACATCCCTTTTTGAAAACAGAATTTTCTTTTGGAAATTAAACTGCATTTATGAATATAGTGAACCAAATGTAATGCAATTTGCAAAAAGAAATTCATGCAATCTTACCTATACAAATTAATTCATATTTGAAAAACATTATTTCACCATGTTTTATTATTTTGTTTTGAAGGATGGTATTCAGAGTATTTTTCCAGTGAGAGGATATAATTGTAGGAAGAGAGAGAGATTAGGTAAGATGTAATAAAAATATAGAATTTAAGTTGTTGAACACATTGAAAGCATTTAACAATTAAATGCTTTATGTAAATACATTCCAATATTATTTGACTATGATAAAGTCAGATTTAATTCTGTTTTTTTTTTATTGATTGTTCAAAACATTACAGAGCTCATGATATATCATCTTTCATACATTTGACTCAATTGAGTTTTGAACTCCCATTTTTACCCCAAATACAGATTGCAGAATCACATCTGTTACATACTCACATTTTTACATAATGGCATATTAGTGACTGTTGTTTTTATTGAATGCCTCTATCAACTTTCTTTTTGAAAGCTGTTCTTTCAGAATTTGGGGGATTTTAATCTTAGAGATAACATTTTGCATTATTTAATGTATTTGTATATAATTAATACAAATGACTTTTCACTGAGAACAGATATTTTATATAGATTCAATACTGGATTAATAAACACAAACATTTTAATATAAAATAATTGAGTAGGAGTTCTTAACTACTGAATCTAATGACTCTTACATATAACATACTTGTCACCTTGATAAAATCTTACTTAATAAAACATTTGAAATATTAACAAATTTTAACTTGAATAAAGTTTGTATGTAGTTCATAATATAATGTGCTATTGAGGATTATTACTTTTGTAAATATAACTAGTCAGAAAATATGGAAGTTGTATTTTCGATGCTAAATGAAATCTTGTGGGAGAACATTTGATATGCAAACTAAGCATATTTTACTGAATATATTTTGTTAGATGGTCATGTAAAGTAACAGACAAAATCTCTACTTTTTAAGTGTACATAAAATATAAATATTATACACAGCAATGGGGGTAGCATGTGATTTTATGATACATGTATACAATGTACAGTGTCCAAGTCAGGTTAAACATTTCTATCTCCTCAAACATTTATTCTTTTTTTAAAGTAAATTTTTAAATTTATATATGACAGCAGAATGCATTACAATTCTTATATATAGAGCACAATTTTTCATATCTCTGGTTGTATACATAGTATATTCACACCAATTTGTGTCTTCATACATGTACTTTGGATAGTAATGATCATCACATTCCACCATCATTAATTACCCCATGCCCACTCTCTTCCCCTCCAATGCCCTTTTTGGTAAAACTTTCAAAGTCCTTTCCTCAAGTTTTTAAAAATGTACAGCTCATATGGGAGAAATAGAGGAACTCTAAATAGGGCAGAGGGGTGGGAGGGAGCATGGGGATATTAATGATGGTGGAATGTGATGATCATTATTATCCAAAGTACAGGTATGAATACATGAATTGGTGTGAATATACTATGAATAAAGAGATATGAAAAATTGTGATGTATATGTGTAATAAAAATTGTAATGCATTCTGCTGTCATATATAAAAATAAATAAATTAATAAATAAATGTATAACTCATCATTTTTGTCTATCATCACCCTACTGCTCATTACCACACCAGAACATCTTGCTAACTAACTTAGCACCTGTCTAACTAACTTAGCATCCACTGACTAACCTCTCCTCAATCATCATCCCTTTTACACTTCCCAGCCTTTGGCAGCCACCATTCTACTCTCAAATTCTATCAACTCTTTTAGATCCCTCAAGTCAGTGAGAAGGGGTGTACTTGTCTTCCTGTGCCTGGATTATTTCACTTAACATAACATGATGATCCCAGTACTGTTCACATTATATAATTGAACATTATGTAATTGACAGGATTAACTGAATAGCATCCCTTTTGTGTATGTACAATATTTTCTTTATCCACCCCTCGGTTGATGGACACATTGATTGTTCCATTTCTTTGCTCCTATGAATAGTGCTGCATTTAAACATGGGAGTGCAAAAAATCTTTGATATATTTATATCATTCCCTTTGGATGTGTACTGAGCAGTGGGACTGCAGGATTGGATGGTAGTTCTAGCTTTAAACATTTTTAGGAACCTCCATACTGGTTTCCATAATGGCTGTACTAATCTGTATTTCCACTGTATTCAGGTGTCCCTTCCCTCAATAATCTGGCCAGCACTCTCTATCTTTAGTCTTTTGCATAATTGTCATTCTTGCTGGAATAATTTTTTTAAATGGAATATCTTATTGAAATTTTTTGGGAAAAGGAACTGCAGCATTTTTACTGATTATTCCAAGATTATTTTTAGAGTATCCATAGTGTAGGAAATGTTATAATGCTGTTTTTAATTTACTGTTGGTAAAAGCACAGATGTTTTACATCATATTCACCTATAAGCTTTATTTCAGTAGATTTTAGGAATGTTGAATTGTGTACTCAAAGATACCCTGTTCATTTATTAATTAAAGGAAATAATAAGTTTTCATTCTTCAAATAGTAAAATGCAATAGCATTATTTTATAATGGCCTTGGAAATGTAATAAAAATAAACACACATAAGATTTTGTTGATAGGAATGTATTCATTATTCCAATATGATGAACAGTTTCTAGGTACTAGCATTCATAAGGCAGTGCTGGTGGAAGTATATCATTAGTAGGTAATTCTTTTTTACTCAACCTTATAAGTAATTTCTAGAACATTAGGATAAATATAAAATCTGGCTGGAGAAATTTCCCACTATTTACACCCACTAGTCAATATGATTTCATCAGGTAAAGTCTATGGCATTGGTCATTTTCATTGGTATATTAAGTGATGATTGTGTAATTTCCAAATAACCAGAACATAAATGTATAAAAAACCAAATATGTTTAAAATTTTTTTTTGAGTTTACATATTCTTCAAAGGATGGAAATGGATTAGCCAATCATTCTATCAAATCAAGGATTTATTTTAATATCATATATTTTTAAAACATTACTTATGAACTCTGTTTTGTTTTTTTCCATTATCAGCAACTTAAAGACTTTAACCTTTAACAGTACAGATTCAGTATTAACTGTCAGATAGCATGTTTCACAGGTTAATTTTTCTATTGAATTTTTGTACTTAGGTCAGTAGAGATGACATTATAATTCTTTATTTTCTTGAATGAGGCATTATGTCAGTAGGAAATTATTTTGTGTCTGAATTTGCATTTTATCATAATTTGACAAATACAGTAAAGTCTCAGATATATACAAAGTATGATCCTAGTAGATTATAATAGCTATTGAGGGTATATAAATTAAAATGAAGTGTTTATCACTCCTGGATTTTATTTACCACAAATCTTGTGTGTTCATGTCGTATTTTTCTCCTTCCATTAACTATAAATGAAAAACAATTTGAATAGTAAATGGTGTATAAAAATACTGGAAACTAAGTTGAAAGTAATTTAGGAATAACTAAGGTACTAAGTAACTAATATAATTTTTCAATAGAATTGAATTTATAAGGCTGTGTTTCTTTGGTTTGGTGTAAATATACAGTAATTCAATATTGCTATAACATTGGAAAGTCTGGCTATTTTGACAATAGTAATTCTGCCTATCCAGGAACATGGGAGATCTTTTCATCTTCTGAGTTCTTCAATTTTTTTTCTTTAAAGTTCTGAAGTTTTCATTAAATAGGTGTTTCACCCCTTTTGTTAGGTTGATTCCCAAGTATTTATTTATTTATTTATTTGAGGCTATTGTGAATGGGGTAGTTTTCCTAATTTCTTTTCAGAGGATTCATCCCTGATGTTTAGAAATACACTTGATTTTTGGGTGTTAATTTTATATTCTGCTACTTTGCTGAATTCAACAAGTGGTGCTGGGAAAACTGGAAATCCATATGTAGCAAAATGAAATTAAATCCCTACCTCTTACCCTGAACAAAACTCAAAGTGGATTAAGGACCTAGGAATTAGACCAGAGACCCTGCAGGTAATAGAAGAAAAGGTAGGCCCAAATCTTCATCACATTGGCCTAGAACCTGACTTCCTTAACAAGACTCCTAAAAGGCAAGAAATAAAATCAAGAATGAATAAATGGAATGTATTCAAACTAAAAAGCTTCTTCTCAGCAAAGGAACAATCAATAATGTGAAGAGAAAGCCTACCGAATGGGAGAAAATCTTTACCACATGCACCTCAGATAGAGCACTAATCTCCAGGATATATAAAGAATTCAAAAAACTTAACACTCAAAACATAAATAACTCAATTAATACATGTGCTAAGGAACTGAACAGACACTTCACAGAAGACATACAATAGCTCAACAAATATATGAAAAAAATTCAAAATCTCTAGCAATTAGAGAAATGCAAATCAAAACTACTGTAAGATTTCATCTCACTCCAGTTAGAATAGCAGTTATCAAAAATACAAGCAACAATAAGTATTGGAGAGGATGTGGGGAAAAAGGCACACTCATGTATTGCTGATGGGACCGCAGATTGGTGCAAACACTATGGAAAACAGTATGGAGATTCCTTAGAAAATTTGGAATTGGACCACCTTTTGACCTAGCTATCCTACTCCTCAGTTTATACTCAAAGGACTTAAAATCAGCATACTGCAGTGACACAGCAACATCAATGTTTATAGCATCTCAATTCACAATAGCTAAGCTATGGAACCAACTGAGATGCCCTTCAACAGATGAATGGATAAAGAAAATGTGGCATGTATGAACAATGGAATAGTGCTCAGTTGTAAAGAAGAATGAAATTTGGGCATTTGAATATCATGCTAAGTGAAATAAGCCAAACCCCCCAAACCAAAGGCCAATGTTTTCTCTGAAATGCAGATGTTGATCCAAAATAGGAGTGCTAGGGAAGAATGGAGGAATTTTGGATTGGGCATAGGATAGTGAGGGAAAGGGAGGGGGCGTGGGAGTTGGACGGATGACAGAATGAGATCATCATTATTACCTATGTACATGTATGATTGCATAAACAGTGTGACTGCATTGTGTACGGCCAAATGAGTGAGAAGCTGTGCCCTATTTGTGTACAATAAGTTGAAATGCATTCGGCTGTCATGTAAAACTAATTAGAACAAAAAAAAATTTAAATCCTAGAATGTGAAATCAAAAAGTTAATAGTTTTGTTCAAAGTTAAGAATTTCAGTTCATTAAAAAAGCAAATAAGGGCTGTGGTTGTGGCTCAGAGGTAGAGCTCTTGCCTAGCATGTATGAGGCACTGGATTCGATCCTCAGCACCACATAAATAAATAAAATAAACATACTATGTCCATCTACAACTAAATATATATATATAAAAGAAAAAAGCAAATAAAAATAGATTAGTGTCATATGTGGTTTATTACTATATATTTTATAGTAATAATATTTTATAGTAATAATAATAAACATAATATATTTCAGTTAATCAAAAAGAAATAGACAATCTGAAAATCCAGTGAAAAGAGTGTGACAAAGTAATGAACAGTTATTTCTTATAAGGAAACATAAATGTTAATAAACATATAAAAAGATGCTCAAGTTCATTAGCTATCAGGGAAATATCAAGTAAAGGTTTGCTGGTAAACCTACTGGGCATAAATTACAGTCTGGTAAGATCTTAGTTTTCAGACTTGAGGAACAATTGGAACTTTAACACACTGGGATGGGATTACAAATTGGTGTATTTTAGAAAAACAATTATTTTTTCTAAGTAAAGTTTAAGACCCACAGACCCTATGACCTAGTAGTGGGTCTTCTAGAATCACTCTTAATATTGTTAGGAGGGCATACCAACATAATCCTAACCACATTTATCTGCATTGCTAAATAACTTTTGATATATGGAGACAATGGAATCAGATTCAAATGCTATAGGCATGATCATGCTTCAAAAACTTAAAAATGTCAAAGCATGTCACAGAAGAGTTTCATCAGTATGATTCCATTGTGTTCAGTTCAAATTAAGGCCATCAGGAATAATAGGTTATGTAGTGTAGACCTAAGTGACAAAATCCAAAATGAAAAGAAGAGAAAAATATCATTCAAAATGTATCAGTTATATCTGGTGGGGGAATAAGAATTGCAAGCAAAATGGTAAAATGGGAAGATTTAAAGACATCCCAAAAGGTTCTAGCTGCACAAATTGGCTAGTGGGAACACTGGTTTTCATTTATTGCTATTCTTTAAACCACTCATGTATGGTACATATATACTCATAATAAAATCTGATTAAGATAAAAGAAATTTGATAATTTTGATCTATAATTTTGAGACCTACAAAAATATTCTTTTTGGATATTGAGGTACATTAAATGAATTAATTAATCAAATATGAATTGATACAGTAAAATTAAGCTATTGAGCTTAGTTGAGTCCTAGATGTCATAAAAATATGCCTTCACTAAATGATAATCAGGATTCTATTTACTGTTGATAGGGCAATATATTTAATTTTCAGTGGTTCAAAATGAATAAAACATCTCAAATAAATACTTTATCTGCCTATTATTATCTACATTAAATATATAGAGATAATATGGTTATCAAAAAGATCTGGTGATAGTTAAAAGATGAAATAAACATAAAATATTTAAAAAGGTCCAGAATATTTAATTTCAGAACAGGAAGACTGATCAAGTGACAGATTTGTGTGTGTAAGTCACCCAGCCATCAGTTCTCTGATTCTTGTAAGTTCTCTGATTCTTGATAAGATCTCTTTAAAAACTACATGGGCAGGTGGGGTTGTGGCTCAGTGCTAGAACACTTGCCTCCCAATGATTGGGCCCTGGGTTCAATCCTCAGTACTACATAAATAAAATAAAGGTATTGTTTCCATCTACAACTAAAAAAATTACACAAACAAACAAAAAACCTACATGGGCCAAAATAAGTTTAGGTGTATACAAAGGCACAATTAAAATGTGATGGGATATTTATTTGAATCTTGAAAAATTTGCCATTGGAACTTGAAGACAGAAATCTTCCATAAAATGTGATAATGACAGAAATAGATTCCTAGATTTTCACTTCTGAGTTGTCTACATCTTTAAATGATTGCAAGTATTCTACATTTCCCCAAATACATACAACACAAATTTTACTCAAACTAAGAGAAATAGTGAAAAAATCCTGGTAAAAAATACACTAGATACAGCAATCTGTATACAGGGTAAAGTTGGGAGTTCATAACCCACTTGAATCAAACTGTGAAAGATGATGTATTAAGAACTGTGTAATGTTTTGAACGACCAACAATAAAAAAGAATACACTAGATTTCTACATTTCAAATAATCTTTTCTCTTGACACTTTTTTTGTGCTTTTAATTTTTAAATGTTCTCAGGCAGGGCACTGTGTGAGCTGGATAAATGGTGTACCCCGTAATCCCAGGAGTTTAGGAGGCTGAGGCAAGGAGGATTGCAAGTTCAAAGCCAGTCTCAGCAACTTAGTGAGGCACTATGCAACTCAGTGAGACCCTGTCTGTAAATAAAATATCAAAAAGGGCTGGGGATGTGGCTCAGTGGTTAAGTACCCTTAAGTTCAATCCCTGGTTAAAAAAAAATTCTTTTAAATGTTCAACATTTGGTTTGCCATAAGTCTTCAACAATGTCAGAGGTTATGACACAAAGGATGGTTGCACCCAGAGCTTATGATTTCCATGTATTATTCTGTTTCAGACAATAAGCCAAATTCATGGCTTGGTTCTTTATTGAAGTTCTTTTCCTTTTCTAATACATAAGAATTTAATTTTATCCCACAACTGAATTGGAGCTTAATTGGAACCTTATATTTTAGGCTACAATAACACTTGAATCATATATTTTATTTAGAAGACTTTATCACCAAATATTATAATTGATTATCATACAGTTTTTATGTCTGTTATATCTATGGCAGGCATTTTCACAACAATCACAGCAGTCTCTTGCACACCAAGTATTGTGGCAAATATTTAACTGTTTATTCTCTCATAAGATGTGTGACACAGGTACAATTTGACAATCTTCACTGGTGGAAATGGGTTGGGAATCATGTGATATCCTAAGATGCCTCATTTATAAGTAGTCTGGAACTCCTATCACATACCAAAAACATACTCTGTCAGCCTCATGCTGAAGTGCCTTCTTTTATGAAGGTTTTCTAAATATTCTTCCTTAGCTCCTTTTCTTTTTGTACATTTGCTATCCATTTTACAAGTGCTCCTTTTTAGCAAACAAATTTCCACCATCCTTTAACACTAACTGGGGCTGAGGTTGTTGCTCAGTGGTAGAGCACTTGCCTTTAACACTAACAATTCTGTCATTCTTAACCACTGCCCTAGGACTATGGGGCAATAACTGGAGGCTTGGGCTACTGCATTTGATTAGCTTTACACTTAAAATATACTCAGACAATACTAATTTTTTAATATATATATATATATATTGTAATATATATATTATACAGATGAATTTTAGTATCATATTGTGTTCCTTTTATATATATATTTCTTGTTGACAAAAATATGAATCTTTATGTATGCTTTTAAAGATGTATTTTCAATACTAGAAATCATTTATTCATAGCAATATGGTGAAAATAATTTTTGCTTAGGAAGAAAGTGTGCTGGAACATTTGACTTTGAAAAATCATTGAAGTAATGAAGTTACTAGATTTTTTTTTCTTTAAATTTCACAATGAAAGGTAAACAATTGTGAATATCTATAAATATATTAAAAAGTTGTAAATTTGGGTGATACCTGAGCTCATCATGTATTTGCAGATATGTTCCATCCCAAAGCTAATCTACCAAAATGCAGCACTGTAATCTACTTTCTGAACCCTATAAGGTACAGTTTTAAAATGAGGGTCAAAAGAAGGTGAAGACAGGCAGTAATACACTTGTTGACCCTTCCCAGGAATTCCAGATAAAACCCCAGAAGTTGAGTCAGAGATAATCACAAGATCTGGAATTTACAATAACAAACTCTCCATATATCTACCTGTCAGACTTCTTCCTCTTAGGGAGGGACAAAAGGTCACTCAAATAGTTTTTTTTTTCCATGAAAACGTTTTTCACTCTTTTTTAGGATGTACTGAGAAATTATAGTAGGAGTTAAATAGACTTTTAAATTAGTCTTTAACTGAAACTGTTTATTCTTAAAGACCCAAATGTTAAGAAACTTTTTTTTTTTCTTTTTAATCCAGGCTGAGCAAAGGAAAAGTTGGGAGAGTCGTAACAAGAACATCAAGAAAGAAAAGCAAAAGATGGTCTCATACAAGATCAAATGTTAGCAAATTTTATGTTAAAAAAACCACAAAAAGTTCTAATTTAGATGAAATTAGAAACAAAATTCTGTAAGAGATTGTAAATCTCTATGAAGCCATCTACTAAGGTGAGACGTTTTTCAATCCTCTTTTCCTACTTTTCCCCCTAAAGAGTAGATGAAATCCTGAAAATACTGTCAATTACTATTATAATTTCCCTAGCAATAATTCTGTCAATCACATTGTTTTCTTAGGATTTTGTAGGCAATAGAAAAGAGTGCGGAGACATATTCTTTTCAATTTTGTCTTGAGTTCTGTAATATTAACATGATTATTTTACTTAACTTTTCAAATTTCTGATTAGTTAAAGAAGTAAATCCACACTTTTCTTTCTCATCTCTCTCTTACTCAGATTATGATTTAAAAGGTCTTTCAACTTGTTTTCATGAAATATAGCATAAAATGAGTCTTAAAAGGAACATGTGCAGTGTGCGAATTTGCGTTTTAGCAATGCTTAATGTTTCATGGCATTTCTTAAAAAACAAAAACCAGTTTACTGTACATAATCATTTACTGTCAGCTTAAAATCTTTTAGGAAACATTCAGTTATTTAAAATAATAATCTGAAGTTTTTCAGATGGGCATAAGAGTTAAAATCATGTTGGTGAGGTTTTTATTAAAATTTATTTATCTGCTTGTGGTTAAAACAATGGTAAAAATCACCACAATAAATTTGCTTCATAATCTAAGCACATGGTACATTTATTTCAAAAGCGGATCATTTTCTTCTAAAGAGAAAACTAATGTCTTATTTTCAAATTTATTATATGTCTAGTATTGCAGAAAAATATTATTGTTAGGTGCAACAAATATTTTCCAAATTTCAAACAACAGATGCATGCCATCAGTTACCTGAAGGGTCTTATCTAACTGTTGAAAGCTCTGCATGAGTTTGCAGCTTTCTGTTCATAAGAGATGCAGAGAGAATGAAAAGGACTGATAAAATGCATTGAGATGTTATTGTCAATGCTGTTTCTCATTTTACACATGAGGACTTGGCACATAGGTGGTGTTCTGTACATATTTAGGGAATAAATGAACATTCTGAGGCATGGCTGGCAAAGTTGGATTTAAGCCGGAATTATCTGATGCCAAGTTAGGGGCTTTCCTAATGTCTTTAAGTAAGGAGAAGTCATCAGAAACAGTCGTAAAGAAGAGACAGATTTTTAGACCATATAACTATAGATACAGAAAAACTTGATCAAACAGAAATGTAAAAGAAACATTGACAAAGTAAGCATTGCATCAATAAATAACACTTAAAGGATATTAAAATTAATAGATTTTTTAAATTAAAGAGGCAAACTCTTTAAATCCTTCTGAATACTAAATTTACATATCACAATTAGAAATGTCAATTGCAATCTAAGCTTATCTGCCAATTTGAGACTTACTGATTCTTGCTCATTTAGGAATCCCCCCACCCACCGCCAGTTATTCCTTATTTCTTTCAAAAATATGGAAACTTGTTTGGTAGTGATACTATAGAATATGCCAACCAACTGTCAAGTTTAGAAAGTTTGCTTCCTGGCTTATAATATATTCTTTTCATCCAATTTCAGGTTCTCTGACAAAAAAAAAAGCAGTATGATGATGACTTTTTACTAGTGTTTACTTATATTTTATGTATATCCTTTCTGCAAAACCAAATGAAATTTCTTGTCCAAATTCCTATATTTCTTTCAGGAAGTCTGAATTAACAAGAAATTAAGCAATCTTTCTTGTTTTATTTATCTCAGGGATTCTATTTGGAATCAAAGTTCTTTTTGTATTATTTTTATGTTCTCATTGCTTTGTGTGGCATCCCTAAATTCTTGTTGCATCTGACAAAAGGCATATTCCATCATTTTCCTTTTTATTTTTTTATTAGTCTTCATGTAGAACTCAGATGAGAAAGGATGTGGTATTGTTTTGACTGCCTGCCATAATATAAAATGCAGTAAAATGTACAGCTGGTGATAGTCTATTTAGAATTTTTTAATGAAATATAAAGGAAAAGACCAGGTGCTTAATTTTTACATGCTGCATTTCATTTTAAAAATTCATGGTATCTTTTTGAATAATTTTTACTCATGCAGATGTTCTGAATATTGGAGACAGACGTTTATTGTATTTCCTTGGTTCCCATTTCACACTAAGCTTTTGCACAAAGAAGGTGGGTTGAATGACTATATTATTTGTGAGTCAGGATCCCAAAGATAATTATTCTCAGATAATTGCTAAATTACTCATGGCAAGACTTTCAATATTATGTACCTTGATATTTTTATTTTTTCTAGTTCAGATCTGGAGAATAATGGTTGTTTAACATAATGGAAAGGAACTTTAGGCTATTTGGGAAGAAATGCATGTCAGCAGAAATGTGTTGACTTAAAATTATGGATAAGCCCATTTATATAATTTGTCATAGGCTGAATCATTGCCTTAAGAACTGTATGTTATAGATTTGAGAATCGTGAAATTTCCAAATATCAGAATTGCTCCTTTTTTTTTAGCCTGAAACACATTATGAGAAATTCTGTCTGAATTACTTACAATTAAGTGATTAGAGATTATGATGATTTTTAGGCTTTGCCCCTCAAATTATAATATAGCAAAATCTCAACAATGCCTTACCCTTCAGATAAAATATGAGTCTTAGGTAGATAGCTTACAGTGCTATTGTCTGATATTCATGTATGATCCCTGTGTTTAAATGATGATTTTCCAGCTTGGTTAATGAATGAATATGTAAAGGACATCAGGATATGTCTTATGAATGATTATCATTATCAGTAATGATGGCAATGAATTCATTGTGAATTAAGTTACTTCCTGTACTTAATAATCTTCATTTTTCAAAGTTCTATCATTCTGGAAAGAAAAATTACTAATGGATTTCCATTTGATAAATCATCTTTTAGTATTAAATTAAAATGAGCAAGATCCTTTTAAAAAGAAGTATTTGCTCACTGCTGTTTATCTCCTCACATTGACTCGAATAACAGGAAGAATAAGTCTGCTTGGGGAAAAGAATCCCCTTGGGTTTTGTTCTACCTGTTTCTCATTAATCGATTCAAGTAGAAGTTAAAAAAAAAAAAAAGAAAAGAAAAAAGAAAAAAAAAACTCTCAAAAAAGAAAGTCCATTGTCTTGCATGACTGCGTGTTCTTGCTATTCATAAATTTTGTTCTGTTTTCCTGATTTAACCAAAAAAAGGCACTTTTCCTGTTGAGGTTAATTTGGGATATATAAAATAACCCCATCCTCTAAAAAAACAAGTTTGAAATATTTTATCCTGGATATCAGTGACAGTCATTTGTTTTCCTCTATATTTAGATCCTCTTAGTATTCTTCTGAAGTCATAAATTGATCAAGATTATTATCTCATTTTGGTATATCATAAGGCTGTTGGAAGGGAAAAAAAAGAGACAAACAAAATCAAAACCAAACAATTGAAAAAAAATCCCTGAAATCCAAAAAAGAATCATCCATGGTTTCTGATCTGAATTACCATTTTGTGACTGAAACCAACTCCATGTGATATATCACTTTGATTAGCTTTCTCCTTGATTTTTAAATTGTAACTGAAACACTCTTGGGCATATTGCAAAAATATTTCATGCTAATAAAAGTGGTTTGTGTAGTTCTGTGGAAGGACAAAAATGAATTAATTCTATGTCTTTGGAAATGGGCCACATTTGTACCAAACACAATGTTTTCATCATTTTCAATATGGCCCCAGGAAGGATAATATTCCTGCAGATCTCTCTGTCTTGTAATAAGGAGAACAAATCTGCTATTTCCATCATTAATTGCTTCTTTCATATTGTAGTGGTAGTTCCATGGCATCCGTGGGAAGAGAGAGTGGCCAACACTGAAGGGCAGAGCAGTGCATGTATTCTTGATGTTAATGGTATACACCAGTGAATCTACTCTACCTCCAAGTGAGAAGGATGGAAGGGATGAGGTTACTGTGCAGGGTATGTGCCCATACATGCTCACAGACGTGCATAGGAATTGAATAAAGGACCACAAAGTAGTAAGAAATAAAACCAACACATTCTGTCATGGAAATTCTCTGATTTCACTTTTCTCCCTTATAAAAAATGAACATATGAGATGGCATATTAAAAATTGCCAGTACTCACAATCTGAGGTATGAAGAAGCACATATCTTTCAGAGTCATAAACATAGGAAATTTTACATACCTAAAAATATTTTTTAAAAACACACATTTGCATTGTTACATCAATGCTAGCAGGAGATCAATCTTACTCATGTTTGCAAATTGGGGACCAGGGGTGGAACAGAAAGATATGTAGCAAAAACTAAGCCTGGAAAAGTATAGATATTCATCTCCTTGCCATTTATTTTCTGGTAATAAATAACATAATGAATTTTCATCCATTCTTAATATGACTAAATGGCTTTTACATTTAAATAAAAATAAAGAATAGAATGTCATCTTAATTGAATTAACCAAATGTGTGTGTGTGATACTTGTATGTGTATGCATGTATGTGTGAATATATGCTTAGCTGAATAAGCACAATGAACAGTTTTGAATTTAGTGCTCTTCCTGCTCAATAATTCAGTAGTTAAAAAAAATTATAAACAAGAAATTGAGGTCCAGAAAAGCCAAGTTAGTTAAGGCCAAAGTTGACACCTTTGACTTTTAACACATTCTCTGTACTGTTCCACTTTTTAATGAGTTTGTGAATGCAGTCAAATTATTATGTAATCCATAGATTTTTATTTCTGACACTTTTCTGACTTCATACAACTGACAACCTCTCTGTATCTTTATTTCAAACATTCAGACCAAAATGTTTTGTCTTCTACCAACTTCTTTGTAATACTAAATCAGTTTGGTAAATCACTTTGTGGCATGCAGAGAAAAGTGTGATGTAAAAATAAGGTAGTTGTAAAAGCAACACAAAACCAAACAAAACCCAGAAGCTAATTTCCTTCAAAAAGCATTGATATTTAGGGAGCATAATGCTGGCTTTGTCTAACCTAGTCTCCAATACTTTGGAAACAAAAGTTTTATTGTTTCCTAAGCAGCAAGAGCAGGTGAACTCTTTACTAGGAAAACAGCAGAAAGGAAACATGGAGGCCTTCACAGACTTACAGATGCAGAAGTCAAACTGCAGAGAAAGGAACTACAACTGGTCACATTGATGATATTTTGGTTTGATTGTCTTACTGCTATACTGTTTTATATATATATATATATATATATATATATATATATATATATATATGCATTTATATAAACACACATATGTATATGTATATGTATATATGTATATATATCTTACACATAGAAATATTGGTTTGTGGATTTAGGTTTCCCATTGGTTCTGTAGAATCCTAGTTATTAGGAATATGCCATTGGATCATTGTAATCTTTTATTCTTTTAGGACAAATGGAAATTTTGTGTATCAATGTTT
Organism: Ictidomys tridecemlineatus; assembly: GCF_052094955.1. NCBI lineage: Eukaryota > Metazoa > Chordata > Mammalia > Rodentia > Sciuridae > Ictidomys > Ictidomys tridecemlineatus. The sequence continues at coordinate 43,122,532 of NC_135481.1, forward strand.
TAGAACAGAGAAATCTTGCAGAACATTTTGTTGTTGTTGTTTAATAGAAACAGAATTCAAGGTCCTCTCAGTTACTAATTTGGTTTCTGCCAATGAAATGGTTATTGCATATTAAAATAACTACAATGAAATATCTAGTTTTTAAAAAACATAGAAAATGTTTTTGCCTTTATAAGATAATGAAAAAGAAGTTTTGCTTCATGACAAGAAAGAAAATTCAAGATATTTGCAGGTTTTGCTCCAGATCCTCTTTGATGAAACTGTCTTATATAAAAAGGAAAAAAACAGCTTAAAAATAGTAGAGAGATATAGATATAGGTAGAGATAGATAGATAGAGAGAGAGAGAGAGAGTAGATAGATAGATAGAGAGAGAGAGAGAAAGAGAGATTCAGAGAAAGGAAGAGATGGAGGAAAAAAAGAAATATTTGTTTTGCTTCAGGGAAGAGAAGAATGGTATTTATCTCAAAGATTTTTCATAATTTTGTTTAAGAGAACTCTTAAGGGCACATTTGTTAAAGACAGAAAAAATGTGAAAAACTTATTTATACTAGATGCAGCTCTCCCCAAAGTAAATGGAAGGGAAGGAGCAGTAGAGAAGCCAGTTAGTTGGTTCAATATGGTAATTTCAATCTCATTTGGGAAAGTGCTCAGTCTTTTATATCTCTTTCTGAAGAGCATCTGGATATGTGAGATAGCCTTATGCATTCTTGAGGGAAAGAAGTCTTTCAGATTCTCTGGTCTCTGAATATGTCTCATTTTGCCAGTGGCTTTAAACTGGCTGTGTTGGCTAGCACAGCTGTCCACAGATCTACAGGTCTGAGGGCCTGTTGTGCAAGACTCAGTGATACTTTCTGGTTGACATGGCTTCACTGCAACCTTTCAGCAGATCCTGCTGACACCACAGACCCCTCTGAGTCCATGTCCAGCCTCATTCTGCTGTAGCCCACCACCATGATAAACTTCGCTGAGAGTCTTGCTGTCTTTCAGTGTAACTGCTTATGAGAGTTCTGCTCTAAAGACTTCTATGTTCTATCCACAGAATGCTAGAAACAGAAATGGTTAAGGAAAGCTAAACTCTGTTGATCACTTTGCCTAATTGCTGTGCAATCACTTTCAACTTTTATATGGCTACTCCAATAATGTACTTGGGGCAGTGAACCCTGTGAACCAGTTTCCTTCTAGAGTCTTTCAGACTCTCTCCAGGTGGAAGTCAGAGAAGGGAATTTCACTTTTCTGAAGTCTAGATTCTTTTTTGCCCTCCTCTCATTTTTTCTCATAGCCCTCTAGAGATGGAAGAATTTTTTAAAAATACTTTTATTTTTTGCATTGTAGCTGAGATATGAGATGTCTTATAATATCCTCTTTTTGTCTTTTCTAAACTCAGCCTTGTTAAATATTATTCATAGACAGGAATGGAAAAGAAGGAAAGAATGGCCTAAATGCAGGGAAAATAAACTTTGGAGGTATTTCAATGGTATCTGGTCCATTATAAAAATAACAGGGCCACCCCAAAACTTGAAGGTTGTAGATCCTGCAAAAGTGACATAGAAAAGGGCTTTAGAGACACAGACAACAAGGAGGAAGTTGGCTGGTAAGAAGTTCCCCTAGGAGTATTGGCAGAAAAAGTTTAATTTTCTTATATTCTCTGTTGCATTTCTCCATCCTATGCAAAATTTATAATGAAACTATTCCATGCAACAGCTGTGATGGTGCAGGGTGCATGCCTTGGGCAGATGAGGATAAGGGCAAACAACTTCAACAAGCAGATGACAAGCAGAGTTCTAAAGAATCAAACTGAGGACAGGAGTTCAGAGTGCGAAGTATCAAGAGAATAGAAGTGATTTGCTCTTCTCCTTCATCCTCATATCAAATTTCTAGCAATGAAAACATGAACAAGAAACCCTTATTAGTGAAGGTACTTTTTAAAATTTCTTTTTAAGTTGCCTCTATAATCAAATTACACATTATGTTGAGATACAATTAGAGTACATTTATTACACAAAGTTTCCTCGAATGTAGAATGCAGTTTAGGTCATGTATGCCTTTTACTTTATCTTAAAAGGATTATCTTGTTTTATCTGAAAGTATTCCTGTGTTGAGTGTTACAATGGGGGTAGAATAGTAGTTTAGAGGTCAATATCAACCATAAATAATCTTGGAAAAATACAGTATCTGCAGGTCATCTGGTGTAAAGGGAAGTTTCTTCAAGGATTCCTGATATTCTACTTGTACCTAAGTTTCAAAGCTTGCAAATTTTATCAGATGTGTTTTGTCATTACTGAAAAACATTTGAGTGGTGAACATCTGTGTCATTTGTTATCTCATTTATTTGTATTACTCCGTCTGTACTTTGGGCTCTGGAGGAAAAACTTTTGTTATAATTTCATTTCCAAGTTATACTTTCCTTACTGTTTTCTCTTTAGAATTAATTAGTTCCAGAATTTCGTCTACTCTTTTCTAGAAACTTAGCACCATTTTCATGAATCATTTTTGTCTTTTGAGGCTTCTCCCTGGCTACCAAAATTCTACATAATCAAGGGAAACAGTCAACTGTTAATTTTTATACTTTTGCAGAATGTAAAAATGATTCTCATTCTTTCGTCTGACTTTTTAATCCAGTACAATAACTCATTTGCTTGCTTGGCCACTGCATCTTGTGCAATAAAATAGTCATGTGCAAAATGACATTTTCGATGTGAGTTTGAAAGATCTGTATTTCATTAGGACCCCATCATGTGAGGAACTCTTTAGATACTATAGCATAGCAGGGAGTCTGTTTTATAACGGTATATTTGAAAGATATATTTATTGTTCCACCACAAGGAAAAGCTAAGAAGAGAAGGAAAAATAAGTTAAACTTTAGTCTTGGGTTAGAATCCCTTGGGTACATTTGAGGCCATCAAAAATCTGACCCCTCTTCCCAAATGAAAGCAAAACTTCCAGGAGTGCTTAGCTTATAAACAAAGAAGAGAACATGCAGAAGTAATGAAATTTCCAACTGAGGAGAAAAGAATTCATTTATTTTTTTTAAATCAAAAAATGATTGATGTGGTTGCAATTTGATGTTTGCTTTTAAAGAAATTCTTTATTTCTATTACCATCTTCTCTCCCCTCCAGCTATTTTAGAGCAAAGCAATACTCACCTTACTCAGACTGCAAGGGTTGGATTAACAGAAGTTTAGTTGCTGTTTCATGTTCTTTCTTTTCTCTACTTCCTAGTAATTCCACATTTGTTACAGTAATAAAAATTATGACAAAACCATGCCTATTTTTACCCCTAAACTTCCAGTTGCTTTTAAGGTCCCTCGCTATTTCTGGGCACACTCTCTTAGGTAAATACCTACAGTATATGTAGTTCAGTATTAACCCTGGCAGTCTCTAAATGTCAATCAAAATGTAAATCAGTAAGAGTTTGTTTTGAGTGTGTGGTGGAATTGAGTTTATTAAAAGTATCACTAAAGAATTTCTGTGCTGCTTACAAAGCTGACTTAGAACTCATGGTGACTCTTTCTTGATTCGGTTTCTCCAACGCAGGTTTGGGAGACTGTATCCAGAAGACAAGTAGCACAGAGCATCTTTTGATGTCCTTCCTTCTTTATAAAGATCTTAATAGGGAAAAGCTAGAAGACCCGTTGACACACCCACAGAACCAGGAAGGTAGAAGTTGGGGTTTCTTTTGTTTTAGTCATACCCCATTTTGCATTTTCTAGTTTTCATATATTTAAGAAGATCTTTGAAGCCAGAGTGGGGATTCTATCAGAGCTGAGGAGAGGAGCATCCTTCTCATTTCTTGCTGCTCCTAGAAGAGCTTTCTGAGGAATCATAGTAGAAAGGTCTTCAGTGAGATGACGACGAGTATGTGTAAGGTAGCCAAGCCACGCCCCAGCATTGCAGAACGAGGCACACAGGTCCTTAGCACTACATGGCTCTTTGTAATAGGAGCCAAGTACAAAATGCCTAGAGTCAGCCACCAAGCAGGTTCAAAAGTTTGCTCTAATATATGGTGAGATCGTTTGTTCCAGTTACCTGGGAACTTTCAGTGAGGGATGGCTTCATTCCTTTCTACTTCTCTGTGAGCCCCCTTGTCGCTGATTTCTACTTAAAACCATTTATGATGCTAGCAGATGTTTCTGATTTAGAAAGACTACTTTTTTGAGCCGTTCCTTTCCAACTTCCTTCCCCCTGGACTCCCCCTCCCTGCTCCTCCCAGGAGCTAATTCTAGTCAGGTTGGAAATTACCAGCATGTTATTTAGCGTCGGGAATGATGTGCTGACTGATGAGCAGAGGTAGGGCTTGAACTGGGGTCCTGAGGAACAGACTTCAATAGATTAGACTATCAGTCTACTGAGAAATGTGCCACGCAGAAGCTTGATTTTCCTTCAGTCCAACTTAATTTTTCAGAGTCTGTAACTGAGACTGGCAGTTCTGAGCCCCTCGTTCCTTCAGCACAATTTATCAGCACAAGGTCAGAGAATTCTTTTGGGCCTGTTTCTCATGAGCAGTGATAATTATGCATGTAGACAGCCCTACTCATATTATGTAATGTACGGAATGAAGCGGGGAGAATGGTTTTGATTTAGAATCAGAAGCACCGTCACCAAAGCCAAATGCATCCAACCTCTGAGTAACCCAGGAATCACCTCTCGTGTTCTGGATCAGATCCATCAACACACCCCCAATGAGGACACATCCTTCTCTTTATGACTATTGATGGGCTTTCAGCCTGACAATTCAGAAATGTGCCATTGACGTAGGCCACGTTCAGAGGAGAACGCCTTCTGGGATTTCTCAGTCATCGGCCTAAGTGGGGGTGGTTTGGTGGCAGGAAATGTCTCCAGATAATGCATTTTTCTAATTTCTTTTTTCAAATTCTCTGCATCTTAGCTATTAATCAGGGAAGCTCCCACTTTTCCCTGTCAGGGAAGTTCACCCATTTGGCCCAGGTTTTTGGCAGTGGAAACGGATGAACCATATTCAGTTCATTGCAAGGCTAAGCAGATCAACACTCCTTTTGCTGTCTGGTTAGATGATATTTAACATCACTCTAAACAAAAGCATTTCTGACAGAAAAGGAGGGGTGGTAGTAAAACAGAGCATTTGGGTAGGTACTCTGGGCTAGCCTTCCCTACATAGAACCCATAGGGTTCCATGAATACTTAAAATTTATTCATACAAAATAATTCAAGGAATCTAAGAAAATTGTTAGAGTCATCTGTAACTCATGAGATAGTCAAGTGCAGGTAAAACAGATAGTCAACCATTTATATCAGAGAGGAGAAGCAGTAAGGGGACCCTTGAGAAATGAGTGGCCCGGGTCACCCAGAAATATTTCCCAGACATTTCTTGCACTGAAAAAAAAAAAACAATTCACACCAGCCTTGGTCACTTTCTCACTTCTTGTCAGGGGCCATTGCTGTTTCTTTCCTGCTGGAAATAAAACAAACTCACCAAAAAACCTGCTGCTCTTTACTGAATGACGTATTGACAGGCCTAGATTCACAAAATGCGCTAGCCATGATACTGTGCTGTGTTGTGACACTGATTTGTAAAAACAACCATCTTAACCATTTGTTATTTTTACATTGTTTGCCAGCTTCTCTCTTCTTTAACAATTTCCCAAGGTTATTTATTTTTCTGTGTGGCTGAAGATAAATATGTTTCATTTGAAAACTCCTCTTTAGTCACTACGAGAACAGGAGAAACCCAGATGTATTTTTTTGTGTGTGTGTGAATTTCACTGGTTTGTGTATTTTTTTCTTTCTCTTTACATCATTTCAGTCCAATCAGATGTCTCAAGGAAGTGGATGCCAGGAATGATGAATCACTGAGGCCTGTCGGGGGACTGGCGTCCAACGTATGTGGGAGAGTGCTAGAACACAGGGGTATGCCCAGGTCTTCCAGAGGAGATCATGCCTCATGTTTGGCAAATCGGGAGTCAGCTGGATCAGAAACCAGACTAACTGACAATGTATGTCTGAGACAAAGTTTTAAATATTATTTTGAGTACTAGATAAAAATCAGCCCTCAGTGAGGTAGCTTAGAGAAGCTTTACTTGCTGTCTGTGGACACCTTACACAACATAACTAGTAATGTATACTTATAATTCTTCTTACTTGTTAAGATAGTAAATAATCCCTGCCCTCAAAAAGCCAAGAAATTAATTTGGTTAATGTCACTCCATTTTTCCCCATTTATGTTTATTTGTGTTCCTGGATAATACAGTCTATTTTTTCACCTTAAGCTATATTAAAAATTCTGGGTTACATTAGACTTCCTAAGAATACTATTGAACCAATTGATTTTATTTATTTATTTATTTTTTAAAGAGAGAGGAGAGGGGGAGAGAGAGAGAGAGAGAGAGAGAGAGAGAGAGAGAGAGAGAGACAGAGACAGAGAGAGAGAGAGAGAATTTATTTATTTATTTTAGTTCTCGGCAGACACAACATCTTTGTTGGTATGTGGTGCTGAGGATGGAACCCGGGCCGCAGGAATGCCAGGCGAGCGTGCTACCACTTGAGCCACATCCCCAGCCCCACCAACTGATTTTAATATCTATAAAATATTGACATTTTCACATAGATACATATGTATTCAAGAGCCTACTTTATTTTTTATTGAAAATATTTTTGGTTGAATATTTTAAAAAAATCTAAACCAATTTCATAGATATTCTTTGGGAAAGAAATATGGGCTCAAATTAGTCATTTGTACTGAGGAAAATCTTAGTGAAATATAATTTTCATACTTTGTGAAGAAATTCCCTAACACATTGACATGAAAGTCATAATGTGAATTTTTTAAAAAAAATATCGTGACATTTTTGCATCATTCTTTTCAGGTTTTAGCATTTTATTTTTCACCATCCTCAATTTCTCTTGAGAATAGCAGATTAGAAGACAGCACTCATTTCTATCTTAAAGTGTTAGCAGTGAAGAAGATAGGTAAATTTGTCATCTTTCCCCAGCTCTGAGTTTGAAATCTGCAGTTTTATACTTTTGCACCAAATATTTAAAAACAATCTTTTTCCTAATGTGAAATTCTGATCTACTCATTTCTGGGCCACCACATCCAGCAGACCATGTGTTAGGATCTGTAGAATGGCACAAGGAAAATTATTTGTGCTCTATTCCTTTCAAATGAGGACAAGGACTAAAATAATCTGTGCTCTTAAGCAGGATGACACTGAGGAAAAGGACAGATAGTTACATGAGATTTTTCCCAAAATAGCAAAAGAAAAACTGAGGACTTAAGTACAAAGGACATTGAATTTCTATTCAGCAAGGAGTGATTAAAGATATTTTTTTTGAGCTGGTACAATTTTGTGTTGCATGAAATTTGTGAGACTCTGCCTTAGCCAGGCACAATGATTAAGCAACATTTCTTAAACAAATAAATGGTTACCAACTAGAGAAGATTTTGAATGCTAATTATTTTAGTTTTTTGAAGTCAGATGTCTTCTAGAAATTGTATTCATTATTGTTAGATATATGTACTTAAGACATTGAATTATTCTCGACTTGTAGCCTTGTTAAAAGTAGTTTTCCCATTCTCAGTACTTTTCAAGAATAAAATCCCCGAAGTTCAAAAGAAATTCCTGTGTACTTGACACAGAAGAGCTAACCAGAATAGAAGCAGCTTAGCATTACATCAAAATGATATATTTCAGTTAATCACTAGCAAGTTTTTTTGATGGAGATGAATATGAACTCAGTAAGCACCTTTAAGATTCATTTTTAAGCCATGCATGGTGGTGCATGCCTGTAATCTCAGAGACTCAGGAGACTGAAGCAGGAGGATTGCAAGTTTTAGGCCAGTCTCAACAATTTAGCAAGATTCTTGTCCCAGATTAAAACATAAAAAGGTTTGGGGATGTACTTCAGTGGTAGAGCACCCCTGGGTTCAATCCTGAATACTGTGAAGAGGGAGAAAAAGATTAATTGTTAAGGCTGCAGAGATAACGCTGCACTGGGTTTAGGCTTAACCTTGACAAAGAGGATAGGCAGCCACCAGTCCTCTTGGAAATTCGAAACTTCACCAAAGTCCTCTAAAAATTTCCATGCTTGTGCCTCCCTGTACCAACAGGGGACAAGCTCATTTATGGCATGAGAGTGAGCAGACTGATGAGTGTCTGCAAACCTATTAGTGATTTCAGGAAATCAGGGGCTGATTTGTAACAGCTCAGTTCTTTTGCTGGTCTATTCTGCTGTTTGGGAAACAATTTTTTGCTGCTGATAAGGTATGTAAGATTCAGATCTACACCAAAAGCTCATGCCAGTTTTTCCCTGGCATAGCTCTTTCGTTTGTAGTGAAATGGGGCAGAGAGACTACTGAGCCATAAGAAGCCAGGCTTCATCCTTAGCCATAAAGATGTTCAGAAGGAAACTCTGAGCAGAATTCTTATTCTTGACATTTTTAATGGTTATCCTCCATCTTAATGTAGAGAAATGTCAACAGAGAACACCACATTTTCTTTGGCAGCATCCCTGGATTTATTTCTTTTTACCTCTGTTTGTTCTAATAATGGGGTGGTTCATCTTCTATACATTGTTAAATGCTTCATTTTTTTTGTGATGTTGGTTTCCAGATAAGACTTATATTTGAATCTCGGTATTATAGAACAAACCTATTAGCTTATCTCAAAATCTTTTTCATCTTGTTGCCCAGTGTGGTTGTGTTTTTTACTCTTGTTAATAATTTTTACTGTCAAATCATCTTTCCATATTATCTACAACTCAGGCACTCGGACTTCAGTCATAGCTATGAGAGATAAAACTAATTTTTGTGCATCTACACAGAAATTTCCCAACAACAAACACAAACAAATGAGCCAATGCTAAAAAATTACTTTTGGAGGTAGAGTTTGTGTTTATATGGTGAAATTCCAGTGGGCAGAGAGCTTGAGCCCAGTGGTTAATTTTATATCAGATTTCAGCCAGCCGGCAGTTACTCTTGTCTGCCGGTAGACTACTTTCTCTGTCACTTGGTATTAGATGTATTACACACCAAGCAGTAATTATCTTTGACACATAATTATTATGGTTTTGATGGCAAGAAAGTCTTTTCTTTCACTGCTTTCATAACATATATTCCTGAAAGTCCAGACTTGTAAAATGCAGCTAAAAATTAAAAGCACTTGGATTCGGATTGCATTCAAGGAGAGGGAATAAGACAAAAGAATTTGTTGTGCATGGGAAAGGATCATTTGGGGAGTACACACACACAAAAAGAAAGAGAGAGAGAGACAGACAGACACTATTTTAAAGTTTCCCAGATGATCTCACCTAAGTAGATTTCTGAGCAGAAATGAGGATCATTAGTACGCTGGGGAAAAGCTACCTGGACACAACCATGTAAGGCACCTAACTAGGGAGGGGGCACTTTAAAGTAAAAACCAACCCTAGCTTGCATTAAAAGATAGAAGGGAAAAAGAAGACGTTCCTGCAAGGCCACACAAACCATGTTGATGAGTTTCTAATCCTTCCATAGGGCCTTTCCAGTTTTAAGTTGGAGCCAACCCCAGCTGCAGGCCTGGATGAGCACTTTAACAATCCTTGCCCCAAACATTTTTTTTTTTTTTTTTTTTTTTTAATGCTTAGAATCCATCGGGCGGGCATCTTGAGTTCCTTAAGCCTGGGGTCTCTGTGACATTTAAATAAGCAAGTGCCTGGTGCCCCTCCAGCTGTACCTGTGATTGTGTTTCAATCCAGTCACTGTGCTGTGGATACAAAGCTTGGTCTAGACTTAGTTGAACAATTCCCTGGAACTTCTGCTTAGGAGCATCTGGGGACAGTGGGAGGTGAGGGAGGGTGGGTGGAGTGGAGATTAGGGGATGGGGAGAGAATAGGGGTGTGTTGGAGAGAGTGGCTAAAGACTAGCATGATAATGCACGGATGTAATAATTTAACTCTAGGAAGCTGATGTTATCCTGGATCTGATTAGCACAAGAGGAAATCTATTGGGTTGGCTGATGGTGACTGGGGCTGGGACCCACACCATTTTCCTTCTCCCCACTTGGAAGTCAAAAATGTGCACCCCAGGGAGGCGCTTGTATTCTCAAGGGTGCTCCCTCTTCTCATAGGCATCTCAGCTGTAAGTCAAATAATAATAATCAAGAGAACACACTTGAAAGCAGCTCTAATTTTAGCCCGTTTTATTATTTAGAGATGAGGAGTGGAGGAGGGGAGGTGGAGGCTGCCATCTATGACTAATGCTGTCTTGCAAGCTCTTAAGCCATATTTAGTAACGTGGGGTATAAAAATAAGCTTTTGGTTCAATTTTTTAAGAAGTTGACTTCTGTTTCCTTTCTTCTATTCCTTCTCCCAAAGACGGATTTAACTAATTACACTTTCAGCTCAATGCTGATAGACATGTATTTATTATCGGTGCTGTAAGCCTTGGAATTCTTTTTTTCCTCTGTGAGGCCACAGACATATACATTAAACTCCAGTCCCTGTGAGCTGTCAGAGTTATGGTCCAGCCAGAGCCGTGCAATATGATAAAGTTTTCAGGCCCTGTTTAGTTAAGACTGAAGATCTGGTACCCAGCCAATATCCACCACTCAGGGCTCTTTTCACAGTCCAAAATGATTTGGCTTAAACGTTTCCAACTGTGATGAGGTCCCATTTCAGTGATTATGCAGTCATTCACTTTTCCACATCAACATCAAAGTCATTAACAGCCGCGTATTATTGCATTGGCTGGAATTCAGTTAAGGACTAGAGGGAAGTTGCTCTTTATTAAGATAAATCATTGCCTTGGTTATGTCACCCATGAAATAATCAATTTACTGTGTTGGTTAATTTCCTCCCTCTTTGATCTGTGAATTAAATTCAACAGATCATTGTTTCACACAACTACCACTCAAAAGATGTTTTAAAGGAAAAATGCACACATATGTTCTGAAGGGCTGTGTTCTTGCAACTATGATAAACAATGCAGTAAAGCTGAGAGCTCAGTCCACTCCATTCTTCATTTCCACAGTTATCTTATCTCCCCAGTGCTGCAAGGGTGGGGTGACACCCTGAGCTAGCTGGGTGATCCTCTCTCTGAATTCCTGAAGTGTTCTGCTAAGAAATAAAATGTTAAGCAGAGCTAACCTTAATTCTTTGGGGACCATAATCTTGTACCAAATCCAATGTGGAATATCCTTGTCTGGAATTTAGGATGAATAAGCCATGATCTTTGCAAGGATACTCACTTATAAATGTGAAGCATTCTTGAGAAGGATCCTCCTTATAAATAAGAGGCATGCTTTGCTTCATAATTCATGGTTTCTTATAGGGAAAAGAAGTTGAGTAGGATGTTTTATTTTTCCTTGCTTTGGTGATTCCTCTGAGAAATATTCTTGTTCTTGGATGATTTAAAAATGTGTATTTTATAATGAAATATTTCAAACATGCAGACAAGTATAGAGAATAATATAATAAAAATCCATGGACCCATAACACAACTTTATCAAATCTCAACACTGCACTTCAGATGTGTGTGTATATGTGTGTGTGCGTGCATGTGTGTGTTTTAAAGAAATAAATCTTACAGATACAGTGGAAGGCTCCTATCCCTTCTCTAGTACCTTCCATTCTCTTTCTCCTCAAATGTATTTATGCATACAAATGTTTATTTTTTGTGTTTTATTCTTGCTGCATATTTTGCAACTACATATAACACATTATTTTATAGACTTAAAAATTTTTTAGAAAATAGTATGACACAACATGCTTCCTTTTGGATCTTGCTTGTTTAATCTACATTATGTGTTGGAAGTTACCAAGGATGATACATGTAGATGTAAGTCATTCATTTTTTTAACCATGGTATAGTATTTCATTGTATGAATACATTTAAATCTTAGTCTTTGTTCACATGTATGAGTTTTCGTCCCTTTATGCAATTTACCAAAAAATAAATCAATAACACTAAATAAAAAGTGATTTCTGGCTCATACCACATTGCACATTTTCAGCTTTACTAGATATTTTTGATTTGTCAATTTGTATTCCAGCATTAGTGCATCAGAATCAACCAGTTGTCTAGAATTTCTGTTTTGGAATAATTTTCTTATTAAGTATCAGACCTGAGCATCTCATCCTTGGCTTCCTTGTGCTCATTCTCCACACTGAACATAGAGTAGAAAATTGTCAGCAACATGTTTCTAATGAAGCTCAGATCTGCCTAGATAATTATCTCTTAGCTCTCTTTCGACCACAATCCTGGAGATATGGCTCAAGAGATACGTGAAGTCAAAATAATACGGAGGGTTAGGGTATAATTTAAAAGAAAAAAAAACATATTGGCCAGCTTTTTATACTGCGCTAGAGATATATGACAATTTTTTAGATACTTCAGACCCAAAATAGCACTTTCTCAAAAATAATTAATATAAATAAACCTAAGGCTGCAATCTTGATCCCTCCCATCTCCAATTTCTATACAGATGATCAAACTACTTTTAAAATATTTAAAAGGCCAGTGATCCACGAAAATCAAATATCATTTATTGGGCACTTAAGAGAGCATGGAGCATGATGGCCATTTTGCTCTTGTACTTAGATTGACATGGGACCCTTTATCTAAGAAGTTATAGCAGGAACAATAACATTAGCATTAACAAAGAGAAGTAGAAAGAAACCCGAATATACTTAGGAAACTATCAGCTATAAATAACCCCAAATTTAAAATGCTGCTCTTCTTAAGAAGTGACATGAACTCCCTGTGAGAGACTCAGAGAAAGTTCGGAACTGCTTCCTCAGTCGGGCTGATTAAAGCTTCTTCCTTGAGCAAGAGGGAAGGAGGCCTGACATCAGATGCCTTCTTTATTTTTTATATCAGCTATGTGTAAGCATACATATTGTATAGAACATTCTAAAATTAGATATTGAGGGTGGGGGATATAGCTCAGTTGGTAGAGTGTTGCCCCACAGGCAAAGCCCTGGGTTCAATTCCCAACACCACACGCGCGTGCACACACACACACACACACACACACATACACACAAATTGTTGCTGGGAAAAATAATCATATATTGACATTGTTATTATTTTACCTTTCGTAGATTAGGCATGCAAATTTAAATGGGTCTTACTCTTCCATTTCCAATTAGGGCAGCAGGTGACTGTGTTGGTTAATCTCAGTTTGTGTCTCCTGCCTCCAGTCCAGCCTCTGTCTACCTCTGCTGCTCTGCATTGGCATCACCCAGACTCCTCTGTCCTGACCTCTCTCTGGTCAGGCTTTGTGGGTGAGAAGCACTGGCAAGAGATTGGAGCTTGGTGAGAGAGGAAGGGATTAATATTTCTTCCCCTTTTCCTTCCTAGACCACTACCAGGGGAACAAATTGCTTAAAATTTCTTTCAGATTTCATAATAGGAGCATCAAATTGGTAGAATAGATAAATGGGATAAGAGAGATCTTAAACAATTGTGCCTCTTAATTTTCTTTTTATAAAAGCAAATGTTTTCTCCTTAGATATCAAACGAGATCAAACCTTCAACATATGGGCCTTTGTAGGATGCCCCCCACACACACCAGGCTCAAACTGTAGCACTATCAATTTTTTTTTTAACATGTGTAAGTTTACTCAGAAACATATACAAGCCTCAGTTTCTTCACCTGTAAAATGGAGATAATAGCAGTACCTACCTTAAAGACTCCTGAAAATATTTAATAAGCTAATAAACAGAAAACATTTAGCATTGTACCTGATACCCAATAAATTTGAGATAATTGAATTTACCTGTTCTCATTTTTATTTATTTCCATTTGCCATACCCTCTCAGAGATCACCAAATAACAAGTTTCAGTTTTAAAAATAATGGGGAAAAAATGTTTTTCCATAGTGAAGTCAAGAGATTATCTTTGCCAATTTCCTTGTAAACACCTGTAGGTGGGATAACAGTTTTGAAAGTTTACTTTTTTTTTTTTTTTTTTACCCTTGTTACAGTTTCTAGTTGGTTCCTAGAGCCAGATAGTCTTGGCTTGAATTTTGTTTCCATTTCTTCTTAATAACATGACTTCAGATTAAACTCTAATTTTCTCGTCCATATGGGTTATAGTGAGAAATAATCAGAAAACTCATGTTCATCACTTAACTCAGAACTAACTAAATGTGAGCTCTAGTGATATATTCTGGCCATCATTATTATGTTTAGTTACTCCCCAGGTGGTACCGGTAGAGTGAAGAAAACAAAATAACAAGCTGTGGGGTTCTGCTAAGTGAACCTGTCCTTGGGAAGAGCACCATGCATCCAAGGGGGACTCTACAGCATTGATCATTCCTGCCCTGTGTGTTCAACCACATGCCTCCAGCTCCTCACCCCTAGTCCCAGGAATAGCACTTACCGGAGAGGCTTTGCTCTATTTAGAGTTTGCTTGATTTTCAGGACTTTCATAAGACATATTATATTGGCTTTCCTTTAGGACAAGGTGATGGCAGAATTTGAAAGATAAACTGAGATGTAGTGATTTTAGACATCCTGAGTCACACAACATACAAATCAATTTATAAGTAAAATAACTTTCAGAGAAGGAGAAAATATGATTAAAATCCTGTCCTAGAAATAACCCTTTCAGCTAACACAGTTTTATCTTGGTTCCTTTCTTTTTGGAGGAAATGCTGAGAATGAAGGGTCAGGGATGGTGCTACTGCTGGAATCTGTGACATGCTGGAAGCCCCATCTCCAGGGATCATCTGTGGGCACAATGAGCACTGGACACTTTCACCCCATTTTCCTCTGTGGGAACAAACCTTGCTAGCAACCAGTTCTTAGTATAACTGGCATCAACATATACTATAGGGTCACTTACTTTGTGAAAAAGTGAAGGATTAGGGAAAAACCCAAGTAATGATTGCAGAAATGTTTGACACCTCAAACACACAGACATTTATTTTTATAGGCTAAGATAAACAATAACCTGATCATTTTTTATACTGGTTTTAGACCCAAACACCTAAGTTTTATCCAACTTATTTAGTAAAAGTAAAAAAATGTACATTTTTCCCACAGGAGAAATACAAGTTGAGAAAATATGACTTTAGATTCTGAGAACTGTGGTTTAAAAAAAAAAAGACAAAAAGTAAGTTAAAATGTAATATACATGCATTTGGGTGTAGAGGAGTGCTCTTATATTTTATACTACAGTTAAAAAAATTTTTTTTTCTTTTTTTGGTACAGGGCAATTTTAATTGGTTACCTTCTGGTTCCTTGCACCTAAATAATATGAGACAGATAAAATTAGAGGAGAAAAATATTAATTCAGATCAAGATTCTGATAAATATTCCAATAACTGATTTTCTATTTCAAAGATGATCATTTCAGATAATAATTTCTCATCCTTATCTATTATTATATTTAGAGGTTAAAAGGGAATTTAACGGTAAATAAAGTTTCAAAGTAATTGCATTTGCTGTTAAGTGGTCCCATCCATCTATACTTAAAATTTACCAAAATTGGATATTAATCCATCAAATGGTTGGTAATTACCAAGGTATTCCAAGCTACTTTTTAGTAGTTCATATTTTATAATATACTGTCTTCATATTACTAACATTAAGCATAATTTTGTGGCAGGAGACAATTAGATTAATGAATGACTCTTGTGTTGTCAAATCCCACAAAAGCCATTTCTGCAAAATGAACTGGAAAATCTGTTCTGTATTTTAGAAGAGGTGGCAGCTTCTACACCAGACAAAGAAGGACACATTTTCTGTTGGATTTCCAATATATAATTCTGGCCAGGATTTCTACCCTCAGAAAATGGTTTAATAAATTCATGTCCAAAGTAAATTCAAGTCCAGCAAAGCAGTTCATTATTCATTGCATAGGGTATGAAAGAGAAACTTAATATTTTACTGATGATTCCAAGCCTAGTAAATTTCGTTATTCCTAATTCAGGTAAAAAGCTAACTCTCTATTACTTATGATATTTCTAAATTAGAGGTAATTTCCTGTTCGAACTGATCACCAGGTATAGAATTTTCAAGCCTTGATTTATTTTTTCCTCACTGATAAATATTTCTTGGTCAATTGAAAACTTGATTTTCATAGTGTTGTTGGGCAAGAAATGGTCTTGAAAAGAAGAAAGTTACACTGAATCACTTCAAAAATATTTGTACCAGACACTCTCATAATGTGGATCATTTGATTAGACTATCTTTTCTGTTCTTTGGAATATGTTTCTTCCCTGACCAGAGAAGAAGGTAGACTTGTATCGTAGCCGTCAATAAGAAATGTCAGCCTGAAGGCTATTGTGCCAAACCTTCATCTTATAAGAGGTGGAAGGTCCAGAGAACTTAAAGTTTAAGGACCCAGGTAGTTAACAGAACTAGAATTAGCAGGGCAGGCTGATAGCTGGCTTCCTATTTATTGTTCTTTCTCCTTTCATAATCCTTTCTTCAACTCTACTACTTCTCTAAAAAATTGTCAGCAATTTTGCAAATGTATAATGAACGAGGGTGAGTGTGTGGGACTAATACCTTTCTGGAGGGTGGGGGAGGTTGGCTCCTAAAGTAAAGATGAGTGTGCTCTGGCCCAATGTCTTCACGGGCCTTGCCTGCAGGGAAGTAGGGAAGGCAGAGGTTAGGAAGCCTAAGGAGACCAGCAGGCAATATGGTGTGAGTGAAAGGTATCTGGAAAGCAGTTGGCCCACGGTTGGCCTGGGCTGCTCAGTCTGAGCAGCTCGAAAGAGCAGGATGAAGAAGTGTGTCCACAGTTTAGGCAAAGGGACTTTGAAACAGACCAAATAAAGAAGAAAGATAGACAGACTTAAAAGACAAAAGACGAAGTAGTTAAAGATATGTGGAACATAAAAGAAAATTAGGGAAATATAATATCTGTATTCCAGCATTGTTCTCATTAACAATGAGAAAAAGATAAACATAAAAAAGAAAATATAAAGGAGATGTAAAGATGTTAAAAAGAGACATAATTGTTAAACATGAAAAATGTATATCCTTACAAAGAACCAAATGAATGAAAATATTTAAAGCATTGAGATGCCATCTTTCTCCTATCCAACAACTACAGATTAAAAATGATGCAAATGTACTTATTGAGATGAGAGACATGGGACATGGCTGTTGCTAATACCACATGGAACTCTTACTGGTTTCCTCAAATAACATATTCATTTATCCCTGAAACTGCCAAGTGCCCCTATTTTTTTTTTGAGGGGGGCTGGGTACTGGGGATTGATCTCAGGGTTACTTGAACACTGAGCCACATACCCAGCCCTATTTTGTATTTTATTTAGAGACAGGGTCTCACTGAGTTGCTTAGCGCCTCACATTTGCTGAGGCTGACTTTAAACTCACTATTCTCCTGCCTTCGCCTCCCAAGACACTGGGATTATAGGCATGCACCACCGTACCCAGTGCCCCTAATTTTGGATCCAGCAATTATACTCATCTGAATGATTCCTAAGGCAATGGTGATTGGGCATAAAAGTATAGAAATAAAAAAAAAAATTGAACCACAGTGGGATTGGTTAAATAAATCCATATAAACTATGTAAATGTACAGTTCTCTTATCTATAAAATAGACATCATAATAGTACTTGTCCCATGATTTTGTTGTAGAATTTAATTGATAAAAAACGTGAATGTAATGTGCAGAGTGAGCACTGTTTACTCTTATTCTGTACATTGTTTTTTAAAGTTTTAAAAGTGTTTTTGTGTCTTGGGGAAGAATGTTCTTCAGGTGGATAGAAATATCTGGAGTCGGCCCTGGCTTAGCAGGCTCATCCCTGGGGAAGAATGAGTTGGATGGTGGAGTGGCAGCCCAGTGAGGGCAGAGGAGAGATGGAGATAGTGATGATGTTGACTTGTAGAGAAGGCAGGCACCAGATCACAAATGGCATGACAGATTACGTTGACAACATGACATTTGATACTTCTGTACTGTCTGTCTTCCCCATAATGGTTATTTCTGTGAGGGCAGATAATTTGGTTTGCTCACTGTTGCAGCACAGAGAAGAATCACACTGCTCAATTTGGTCATCATGAGCCACATGTGGCTATGTATGATGTAAATATCTCTTTAATAAATATTTGATTTTATGTTGAAATGATAATGTTTGGACATATTGGGCTAAAGAAAATGTTATACAAAAATTAATTGTCATCACTTTCACTTTACTTTTTGTGATGTGGCTAGCACATTTAATACATATTTAATTAAAGTTAAATTTAGACATTCAAAGTTACATACAGGGCTCACATAACATTTCTGTTAAAAAAGTACAGACACAGGAGGCCCACCACTGTCATTCAGCAACTGTTTGTTGAACAAATGAATGAACACAATGTATTCTGCCTTGATTCAGTTTGACAGAACCTCAGATATTAAATTTGACTCTAAGGAATTTGTGGATAGAAGAGAACTTATCTCTGTCTAAAATTCTGATTAAAAAACAGATTCTTGTTCTCTCCTCTTTTCTAACTTGCCCATCTGAGCATTGGGTACACGTGTATCTGGCTGCGAAGAGCCTCTGTTTGAGGCAGAAAATTCTGCTGTTGTCCATGTGGATAGGCAAAAACTTGGATTTCACAGGATCAGACAATAGCTCTAGTAGTTTGTGGCTTAGATCTGATATCATAATCTTGGTGGACATTGTCATAAGGATTTGGGTAATGAATACATCAATTCATATTTAGTTTATTTAACATGTCACAAGCCACATACATGTAAAGGCAATTACCATGGAAGTGCTGTTTTCTACTGAAAACAGGTGTACACAGGACAGAACTCTAAAATAAGGATATTGACTTTTAAATTGTTATTATTGGTTTAAGAAAACTGCATTTTCCTATGCATGTGTAACTATAGAGGGTTAAGTTTATAGCTATGCATTTACCTGTAGGGGTTTCATATGCATCTGTGCTGGCCTGGTATGTATTTATAGAAATAACTTCTTCCTATCTATAGAAATGTAATAAGTAAATTTCTAGAATTTATGGGCGGACATAGAAAGCGTTTTCTAAGTGGATGACAGACACTGGGGCTGAATCCTGCTTCAGGCAGTAGCAAGCAAGTTAAACCATCACTGATTGACTTTTATTAACTCTGATTTGTAAGGCTGATAGGCTCAGGCTTGCAGCTGATGGACAGGTTTTTGTCACCTAGCCAAGATATGAATCCTAGAGAAATGCCAAAGAGACAGTGTTGTTCCCCAAACCCATTGTGCTTTGAACATTTGCTACTTTGTTTTTTCTATTTTACATACCCAAGCTGAAATGTTTTTACCAATTATTTTGTCATTCTTTATAAAACTTAGTTTAATCAGACACTGAGTCTGATCTTTGTGCTTTAGGCTATGGCTGTAAATAGCAATGAAGTAGAAATACTATTTGTTTAAGGAGCTGGAATGCAATGGTTCAGTTAAGGGATAGCATGTGAGAATAGGAACACACACTTTCTTTTCCCAACTGCCACCTCCCTCCAATAGCTTATTTATTTATTATAAAAAATTTCCTTTGAATAGTTATCCTTAAAGAATTATCTTCTGGGCAGTTAGGTAAAAATTGAAATCCTTGCATGGAACTAACATATTTGAGCTCTAGGTAAAATTATAAAGCTTGTTTTTTATAGATCCAAAATACTTTTCCATCCAACCAGCATTTGTTGAGCATCTACTAAGATGGACCATGCTCTGTGCTTAGTTTATTTAACCTTGGTAGGTATTGCATGTAACCTTCACAAGGACATAAGATTGCAAGTGTTATTACTTTTATTTTCAAATTGAGAAATTTATTCTCTAAAATATATTTTTTTAAAGTTTCACAGCCAGTAAGTACCAACACCAAATCTGTTAATTCTATGTTTGGTGCTTTTTTCTCAGGCACAGCTCCTCCAAGTCTTCCTTTATGTTTCACTAATTAAAACCTGCTCTCTGAAATGATCCGATAATCTCATTCTAAGATGTAAAGGTTGTTGAGGCTTAATGGGCTTCTAATTTCCTTTGAGATTTCTTCTTTGACCCTGGGGTTATTTAGAAGTCTGTTTCATTTTGAAACATTTGGAGATTTTTCTAGATATCTTATTGTTATTGAATTCTAACTTAATACTTTTCTGATCATAGAACATACTCTATCATTTTGATCCTCTGTAATATATTAAGATTTGCTTAATGGCTCAGTTTATGATCTATCTTAGTGAATGTCCCATTTTGCACTTGGAAACAATGTGCATTTTGTCTTGTATGTAGTGTTCTGTAAAATTTTATGTTGATATTATTTTCTATATACTTCCTAATTTATGCACTTATTTTTTTTCAATTATTAAGGGAGAGACTTTATATCCCCAACTATAGACTTGTCTATTTCCTTATTCTATAAATTTGTGATTCATTTATTTGGGGACTTTGCTATTGGATTTATGTATATTTGTTGATTGAGATGAGATTATTGTGACCTCTTAAAGAATGGATATTTTTATCATTATCTTCTTTATCTCTTATTAATGTTTTTCCTCTTTGTCTGATACTAATATGCCACATTAACTTTCTTATACTTAGAATTTAAATTGCATTTTTTAACCTTTTACTTTCAGTCTGTCCATGCCTTAATCTTTTGTGCAAATTTTGGTAAATAGCTTGTAATAATATGCCTTTGTTTCTGTTTTGTTTTCATTCTGACAATCTTTGCCTTTTAATTGAGGCATACTTCAATCTGTTTGTGCTGCTATAACAGAATATTGGATACTGGATAATTTATAAAATACAGAACAAGAATTTATTCCCACATTTCAAGTGTTTGGGAAGATCAAGATGCCCACATCTAGTGAGGGCCTTTCCTGCTGCATCACTACATCTTGAAAGATGGAAGGGTGAGCTACCCTAAGACTGCATGAACTCTCGCATGTTTTCTAATCACATTCTGAAGGTAGGAGCCCATGTGGCCTAATCACTTCTTAGATGCCTCACCTCCCAATACTATCACATTGGCAACATCTGAATTTGGAAAGACATATTCAAACAATAACATTCTCCCCTCCCCCCCCCATTCAGGTCCTTCTTGCATGTACAATACACTCATTCCATTCCAATAGCCCCCCAAATCTTCTCTTGTTCCAGCATCAGCTCAAATTCTGAACTGTACAGTTCAGAGTCAGATATGGGTGAGACTCAAGCAAGACACAATTTATTTTGAGACAAACCTCCCATCATGTGTGAGCTTATGAAATCAAACAAGTTACAATGGTGAGGTAGGCGCATGGTAGACATTTCTGTTCCAACAGGGAGAAATAGGCAGGAAGAAAAAGGTAACCAGTTTTAAATAAGTCTAGCACTCAAAGGGCAAACTTCAGTAAATCTTTTAGCTTGGGGATGATCTCCCAGTCCATGTTCTTGCTGCCTTCTGGACAGACTGGGGCAGAAGACTGACCTCCAAGGCCTTGGGCATTCCAGCCATATGTGCTTGCTGGGCACAGCGCAGACAATAGTGTGTGTTTTTTTTTTTTTTAATTGTTGGTCGTTCAAAACATTACATAGTTCTTAATATATCATATTTCCCAGTTTGATTCAAGTGGGTTATGAACTCCCAATTTTACCCCGTATACAGATTGCTGTATCACATCAGTTACCCTTCCATTGATTTACATATTGCCATTCTAGTGTCTGATGTATTCTGCTGTCTATCCTATTCTCTACTATCCCCCCTCCTCTCCCCTCCCCTCCCCTCCCCTTTTCTCTCTCTACCCCCTCTACTGACAATAGTGTTTTTCAGTTGGATTCAGGTGCCTGTATCTCTTCCAGGCTGACATTGCACACTGGTGGCCCTACAGAGTTGGGGTTTAGGGTCAGCCCTGCCCTCCAGGTCCACTAAACCTTGCCTTAATCGGGACTCTATGATGTGGCTCCTCTTCTGAAGCAAGTCTCTAGGCTCTGAGGCAGTAAAAGAGCCTTTGAAATCAAAGTGGAAGCAGCCCTGCTCCATGGCTTGTGTACTCTGAGTTTACAGTTAGTGCCACCCCGGCTTATAGCCTGTGCTTCTGGAGTGAGGGCCTGAGTGAACTAGCAGGGTGATTACTCCATTTACATTCCACTTCATCTATGGTGTGCTTGGATTTAAGTTCACTATTTTGGGTATTTGTTTTCTTTTTGCACCATCTGCTTTTTGTTAATCTATTGTTCCCTTCTTGCTTCTTTTTTAGTCAAACAAGTACAGTAGTCCTCCCTTATCAGTGGTTTCATTTTCTTCCGTTTCAGTTACCTTGGATTAGCCATGTTCTGAAAATAATACATGGAATATTCCAGATATAAAACATGTATTAGTTTTAAATTGAATGTTGTTCTGAGAAGCATGATGAAACTCTGTCCTGTCTAAACAGGAATCATCTCTTTGTGGAGCATATCCTATTGCAGATACTGCCTATCTATTAGTCACCTAGGAGCCCCCTCAGTCATCAGATGGACTGTCATGGTATCGCAGTGCTATGTTCAGGTTATCCTGGCTTCACTTAATAATGGCCCAATGCACAGCAGTAGTGATGATGGAAATTCAGATATGCCAAGAAGACTTAAGTGAAAAGGTAAAAGTACAAAACAATATTTTGAGAGAGAGAGAGAGAACACATTTACAAAACATTTATTGTATTACTATAATTGCTCTATTTTATCATTATTAGTTATTGAATTTAATCTCTTATTGTACCTAATTTATAAACTATAGTGATACTATAATATATATATATATATATATATATATATATATATAATATCATGGTGTATATAGTTAGGATTTGATTTTTAAGGCATCCACCAAGGGTCTTATAATAGATTCTCCATGGATAGAGAGGACTTCTGTATATTTTAATATTGCATTGTATCGCCTCTACTTTTAAGTTATGCCTCTTGGTATTTTTTTAATGGTAGTTTCAGATGACAGAATATTTGTCTTTAATTTTTCATAGCTTACTTTACTTCACATTTAATTGAAGAAACTTAAATCAATCTGCCATTATCCCTCCTTAATATGCATGGAGTATATTTTCCAGGACTCCCTGCACATGCCAAAATCTAGGAATGCTTAAGTCCTTTAAATAAAATTATATTATTTGCAAACAGCCTGTGCATATTCTTCATATACTTTAAATAACTTCTAAATTACTTGCAATACTTGATACAACAAAAATGTTATGTATATTGTTATATTACATTTTTTAAGGAATAATTATGAAGAAAGTATAAAGTTTAGTACAGATTTTTCTTTGAACATTTTAAGCCTGTAGTTGGCTGAATCTGCATACGTGATACCTGTAGATACAGGGCCAGCTGTGCTTCCAGTGACTCACCCTGGCTGCCCCTTGTGCTCCCATTGTCATAAATTATATCTTGACAATGCTGTGCATTCCATAATTCCCCATGAGATGATTTTGAGTTTAAACATTCAATAATAGAGTTTTCAAAAATTTTACATACCTATCATCTACTTGATAAAGGTATAATACAGCTATTTAAAAATTTTTAAAATATTTTATTTAACATTATATATAGGAATATTTTATAGGATTTAAAAGTGTTATAAATTATATATGTATGCATATATACATACTTATGAAATCAGAATAATTTTTGAAAAATCCTTAATATTTATCAATATATTTTATTCCTGACATTACTAATTCCTTTCTATAGAATGAGTTTTCTCTGATGTTTTTCTTCAGAACATAGAACCTCATTTTTTCATGGTGTAGATTATTTAGGGATTAAGTATTTCATTTTCTTTTTTTGTCTGAAAACTTCAATTTTTTTCCCCTGGATAAAAAGTGTTTTTGCTGGACTTAGAATCTAGGTTGACAGAATTAAAAATATCATTCCATTTTCTTCTGTTTTCCATTCATCAATGGAATGGAAATTAGTATTCACCTGAGTATAAAGTGTGATTCCCCCCGCGCCCCCATGCTGCTTTCAAGATTATACTTGGCTTTCAGCATTTTGACTATAACAAGTAGAGGTGGGTTTTTTTTTGTTTGTTTGTTTTTGTTTTTTGATTGTTTGTGTTTTTTAGTACTGAAGATCATTTTCTTTGTATTTTTTTAAATTCTCAATCTTTACCTGGTTAAAAATTTTTTCACCTTCATTTTATCTCTCTTCCTTAATTGGAGCTCCAATTATATGTTTTTTAAACCACATTTCCTTAAATTTCAGATGCTGTATATATTTCCCCCATTTTTTACTCTTTGTATTACGTTAGGATAATTTATATTGGTATGCAATTTCACTGTTTTTTTCCTACTTTGTGTCCATTCTGTTGATAAGGATAGGAAAAGAATATTGATGAGCTCTGTTATCTTTATTAGTTCTAGAATTTCCATTTGGAACTTTTATATAGTGTGCATCTTGCAAATAGAATTTTCCTTTGCTCACCTGTATCTTTAATTTCTTGTCCCTTTAATGAATTTACTGTGAATATCCATTTAAAATTCTTCTCTGATTATTCCAACATCTGGATCATATCTGGGTATGGTTCTTTGATTTCATCTTTAATGACAGATCATTAATTTCTTGTTTCTTTGTATGTCTCATTACTTGTGATTGAAATCTAAATATTTGGTGTAAGATACATGTGGAGACAGAAGTAAATAATATTTGTGCCCAAGGAAAGGGTTTGTCCCTTCTTCTATACTTCTAGTGTGGTCACTAAATTGAAACATTTTTAATTGAGCTAGTTTTAGCCCATATTGTTGCTTTACTTAGATTTAAGTCAGTAGAGTCTTCAGATGACTTTAGGGCAGGTCCAATATTTTCCCTTTCTTAAGGCTTTAGACTCTGAGTATCTGGAGGAGCTTCCTTAGATTCTTGCATAGATTCTACGCTCTAGCAGGACCCCATACCTACACTCAATGTGGAGAACCTTGATTTCCCCTCACCTGTCTTTCAGTGATAGGAGACCACTGCTCACAGACATTATTAAGATGGTACCAGGAGAGTTTCTGCCATGTCTCCCATTCTGTCCTGAGATTTTACCAGGTCTGTCATACAGTGCTTGGCTATGTGTATTGGGAAAAGAAGGTTCATTTGCAGCTTTCTTTCCTCTCACCATTTCTAGGGAACGCTTGGTAAAGACTTATGAAAATCCTTGGTGGGTGGGGCAGAACACATTTTGCATGATTTTAATTCTTTTATATTGGTGAAGTTTATTTTTTTCTCAACATGTATCAAGATACATTTGAAAACAGTTTTCATTCCACTATTAGATGGATTGTTCTGTAAAATCAATTAGATCCTTTTGGTTGATGGTTTTGTTGAGTTCTTCCTTATTCTTGAAAATTTTCTATCTACTTGTTTTATTAGTCATCGAGAAAGCATGGGAGTTTCTAACTATAATTGAATATTTGTCTATTTCTTCTTTGCGGTTTCCCACACTCCGCATCTATTGGCAGTTAAGGGGGAGGAAGAGGGGCTCTTCAATCTTGCTGAGTGGGAGTGGGATTTATAGCTCCTCACTAGTCCTCTGTTGATACCATGGTGGGCTGGCATGCCTAAACTAAGTAGTGGTGAGAATCTTCAATCTCTGGTAGGCTTCCTCTGTCAACAGCCCAGCTGATACTACCCCAGGGTGATAGGACTTCATACTGGCAGATTGGGGGTTGAGGGAGGCACTGAAGTGCTGTCTCCACTTGTGATGTCCACTGACAGTGCCTCGTCACTGCCTAGAGAGGATAAGGTCTGACTCCTTGCTTGGCCTTTTCTGACACCACCCTGGCAAGTGTTCTGGCAAGGGTCAGAAAGTGGGCTTCCACTCCATCCTTGCTGGTATGGGTGAATGAGGTCACAGAATTTTCTGTAGTACTTGGCTAGAATAAAACACTTGTCTGAACATTTCTTGTCTTACTAGACTTTTAGTCTTTCCTGGTTTGGGGAATTGGGTTTTATTTGGGATAGCTGGCATTTTATTACCACAGTTCTTCTGCCTAGTATTTCATGCCCAGCTATCAAGAAAAAATTATGAGACATCCTAAAAGGCCAAAAACAATTTTAAGAGACAAAAGGATGTATCAGAAGCAGACTCTCATATGGCAGGAATGACGGAATCATTAGACCAGGAGTTTAAAACATATCTGATTGATATGACAAGGGACCTCATGGAAAAAGTAGGTGACATACAGAACAGATGGGTAATGACAACAGAGTGGCAGAGACTTTGAGAAAGAGAAAAAAAAAATTCTAGAGATCAAAATCAGTGAGACAGACATGAAAAATGCCTTTGATGGGCTTATTAGTAGACTGGACATAACTGAGGAAAGGGTCCTTGAATTTGAGGATGTGTGAATAGAAGCTTCCAAAAATGGAATGACAAAAAGGAAATAGACCGGGGAAAAACAAAAACAAAGAAACAACAGAATATCGAGGTACTGTGAGACAACTTCAAAGGCATAGCGTATCCATAGTGCAAATATAAGAAAAAGAAGTTAAAAACCAAAGGAGCAAAAGAAATATTTAAAGCAATAATTACTGGGAGTTTTCCTAAATTAATATGGGTCACCAAACTATGACGACAAATAAGTGCCTCTCCCTCAAACAAGCAAACAAACAAACAAACAAACAAACAAACAAAAAACTCCAAATTATATCTGGGCATCTCATATTCATACTAGAGAAAATCAAAGGCAAAGAAAAAAAATCCTGATAGTAGTGAAAGACAGAAAAAAAAACCACTTTACCTATATATGAACAAATATTTGAATTACCTCAACTGTTCCTCAGAAACCATGCAAGCAAGAGTTAAATATCTAAAATGCTGAGATTACAACCTCACATATGTTCACTATGAAGTTACTTTTGAAAAGTGAAAGAAAAATAATTTCTGAAATAAAATAGAATTTGTTGTCAGGAGACCTATCTTGCAAGAAAAGATAAAGGAAATTCTTCAGAGAAAAGGAAAATATTATGGGTCAGAAACTGAAATCTACATGAAGAAAGAAGAATATGCGAGTAGAAATGAATGAAGTTAAACATTATATGTTTCTTTTTCTTAGTTGATGTAACAGATAGCAGTTTATTAAAAAATAATAGCACCAAAGTATCAGATTACCTATATTTGGTACATATAGAGAGATGGTATGTATATTTGTATACATGCATAAAAGTGAAACACACAACAATGATAACATAAGGGATGGGAGGATGGAATTAGAAATATTTTGTCATCATGAGGCACAATCAGCGAAGCTCTATAGTATTGTTTGAAACTAGATTTGGTATAGTTGTAATTGCATATTGCAAACTCAAGGGCCAATACAATAAAGTAAAAATAAATATGCTACAAAAGAAGAGAACATGTGTTATGGTTTAGATATGAGGTGTCCCTCAAAAGCTCATGTGTGAGACAATGCAAGAAGGTTTAGAGGAGAGATGATTGGGTTGTAAGAGTCTTAACTTAATCAGCAAATGAATCCCCTGATGGCATTAACTGAATGGTGACTGAAGGTCGAAGGAGTGTGGCTAGAGGAATTGGTTCACTGGGGGCATGCCTTTGGGGTATAGAGTCTCTCCCCGCTTCCTGATCATCAAATGAGCCACTTCCCTGGGCCACACTCTTCCACCATGGTGTTCAGCCTAGCTTCGAGCCTCAAGGAATGGAGCCTGTAGTCCATGGACTGAGACCTCTAGACTTGTGAGCCCTCAAATAAGCTTTTTCTCCTCTACAATTGTTCTAGCAAGGTCTTTTAGTCACAGCAGTGAAAAAGCTGACTAAAACAACATGAAATCCTAAAAATGCTCAATGAAACCAGAAAAGGCAGAAAAAAAAAAGAGTGGAAGATAAAAATTGGAACAAAGAATAAGACAATGAATTAAAATCAGTGACTTATAGATAAGAACACAACTTTATCAGCGCAATTAAAAGACATTATCAGAGTGGATTAAAAAAATAAAACACAACTTTATTTTTCCTAGAAGAATCCATCTTAAGTATAAAAACTCATGTAGAGCTGGGGATATAGCTCAGTAGTAGAACACTTGTCTAATGTGCATGAGGCCCTGGGTTTGGTCCCAGAAAACACTGACACACACACACACAGACACACACACACACAGACACACACACAGACACACACACACACACATACGGGGGGGGGGGAGAGAGATTTTCACATAACTTAGAAATAAAGGGATGGAGGAAGATACACCATGCTAAAACTAACAAAATAAGGAAGAAATAGGTATATTAATTTAATAGGAAACAGACAAGCTTATCATAAAAGGGGACATTACATAATGAATTAACATAGTGCTTGAGGTAGTCAGTTTCTCTCTGGCTTCCTATCTTGTCAATGGGAAAATTAACTAAGAGAATGTGACCATTTTAAATGTGCATGTACCTAACAATAGAGCATCAAAATACATGAAGAAAAACTGACAGAACTGCAAGGAGAAACAGAAGTCTCCAAGTGTGTTAAGATATTCATCTATCAGAAATAGACAGTCCAGCGTGCACAAAACCACTAAGGACATAGTTGAATGCAACATCACCAACAATCAACTGGAAATAATTGACATCTATAATCTGTAGACTACTTCATCCAACGACAGCAGAACGTTTAATCTTCTCAAGCTTCTATGTATCATTTACCAAGAGAGATTACCTTCTGATTTACAATGGATAACTTTGGAAACTGGCAAGAATAGAAAATATACAATGTCTGTTCCCAGGTGGTAATGGAATTAAACTGTAAATCCATAGCAGAATATTGTCTGAAAAAAATATCATGTAATTCAAAGAAGAAATCTCAAGATAAATTCAAAATATTTTATTTAAATGAAAATAAAAATACAGTTTATCATAATATAAGGGACGGGGAGGGCAGAATTAGAAGTATCTTGTCATTATGGGAGTCAGAGAAAGCAGTACTTAGAGGAAACCATAACATTAAATGCATACCATGAAAACAAAAGATCTAAAATTAATAATTGACACTTCCACCATCTCAGAAATTCAGAAAAAGAAGAGCAAATTTAATTCTAAGTAAGCAGAAAAAAATAAATATTTAGAAAAAACCTAAAAAACTGAAATTATTATTGATTTCCTAAATGTAGAAAATATGTGAAATGAAAGAGAAGACATCACTATAGACATACGGGCATTGGAAAGATGATAAAGGAATATTATGAACAACTCCGTGCTTATAAATTTCATGTGTTGGAAGGTTGGGTTCTAGTGAGGTGATATTGAGAGGTGGTGGGACCTTTAAGAGATGGGGCCTCCTGGGATGTCCTTAGGACCTGTTCTTAGAAAGAAGTAACATAGTGCTTGAGGTATGTCAGTTTCTCTCTGGCTTCCAGTCTTGTCATGGGATCTCTCCCTCCCACACTTACTCCTGCCATGGTGATGGCATTTGCCATATGCGATATAGCTAGAAGGGCCCTGACCAGCCAATGCCATGCTGCTTGAACTTTCATTCTTCAAAACTCTGAACTAAATAAACCTTTTTTCTTTATAAAGTATTCAGCCTTGATAATTTAATTATAGCAATAAGGATGGACTAATACAATGCAGAAAAAACATTTGAAAAATATAGCACTCACTTATAATAAAAACTGCCAAAAAACTAAGAATAGAAGGGAACTTTCTCAATTTGGTAAGAATCATCTACAAAAGTCCATCAGCTAGCATAATACTTCATGGTAGAAACTGTATTTCCCACTTAAGTTCATGTATAAAGGAAAGATGTTCCTTTCACCAATCCTTTTAAAATTTTGCTGAATGTCTTAACTAATGGAATACAATAAGAAAAAAAGGTATACAGACTGAGATGAAAGAAATAAAACTATCTTAATTTGCAGGTGACATGATTGCGAATGAAGAAAATCTTAAAGGATAAATATTTAAAAAACCTGAAATTATTAATTAATTATAGCAAAGTTGCATGATACAAGGTCAACATACAAAAGTGAATCACTTTCCCACAGAATATCAATGAACAAGTGAAATACTATTTACATTATTACCCTCCTGTCTCCAAAGAAATAAATAAAAATCTAACAAAATAGGTACTAGGTCTAAATGAGAAAAACCATAAAACTCTGATGAGCAAAATAAAAAAGTAAATAAATTGAGATATATCCAACTTTCATGACTAAGAAGACAACATAATCAAGATGACAGTACTTCCCAACATGATCTGTAGATTTAATGAAATTCTAGTCAAAACCCCAGGGCTGGCGTTGTGGCTCAGTAGCAAAGCACTTGCCTTGCACATGTGGGGCCCTGGGTTTGATCCTTAGTACCACATAAAAATAAATAAAAACAAAATAAAAATATTGTGTCCATCTATCACTAAAAAGATTTTTTAAAAAACCCAGAAAACCATTTTATGGATATTAACAAAGTGATTCTGAAGTTTATATGGAAAGTCAAAAGACCAAATTAGCCCATAATACTGAAGAGGATGAATAAAACTGGAGGACGGGCATATGAGAAATGTAAGTTTTATAATAAAGCTATAGTAATCAAGAGAATATAATATTGGTGAAAAGTATGCACACAGTTAAATGGAACAAAATAGAGAACCCAGAAATAGGCCAGAATGAATATAGTCAATTGATCTTTGACCTAAGAGAAAAGACAGTTCAGTGGAGAAAGGACAATTTTCAAAAAATGGCATTGGAACAACTGGTCTTGCAGAAAGAAAAAAAAAAAAAGAACTTACAACTTTCACAAAAATTAACTGAAAATGGATCATTGACCAAAATATAAATTAAAATTCCTGGAAGATAATAGAAAAAAAAACCTTAGATGACCTTGAATATAGTGATAGCTTCTAAGATATAATTCCAAAGACATGATCAATGAAATATTAGATAAGTTGGACTCATTGAAACAGAAATTTGTGCTTTGTCAAAGATACTGCCAAAAGAATGAGAAGACAGTCATGGACAAGAAGACAATAACTTTTTTGGGGGAAGGGGTACTTGGGATTGAACTCAGGGACATTCAGCCACTAAGCCACATCCCAGGCCTATTTTATATTTTATTTAGAGACAGGGTCTCACTGAGTTTCTTAGCACTTCACTTTTTGCTGAAGCTGGGTTTGAACTCATGCCTCTTGCTTCAGCTTCCTAAACCACTGGGATTACAGGTGTGTACCAAGGCACCTGGCCTGGAAGACAATATCTTAAAAATACATTTGGTTACAAACTGTTATCCAAAATTTAGAAAGAACTTTTAAAACTCAACAATAAGAAAACAAAAGGCAGTTTAAAAAATAGGCCAGAAATGTTAAAAGATACTTCATCACAAAGGATATACTGACGACAAATAAGCATATCAGAAGACACTCAAGTTTATACTTAACTAAGGAATTGAAAAATTAACCATTGAGAAACCACTACACACCTATTAGAATCACCACAGTGTAAACATTAACACCACTAAGTGCTGGTGAGGATGTGGAGTAATAAGAACATCATTCATTGCTGGCAAGTATGAAAAATAGCATAGCCACATTGGAAGACAATTTAGCAGTTCCTAACAAAACTTGACATATTCTTACCATATAATACAGAAATGACACTCCTTTGTCTTTAATGAAATAAATCGAATACTTAGGTACTTAGGTCCACATGAAAACTTGCCCAGGGATGATTAGTATTTCTATTTATAATTGCCAAAATTTGGAAATAACCAAGATGTCTTTCAGTAGGTGAATGGATTAATAATCTGTATATTCAGACAATGGAATATTATTCAGTGCTAAAAAATGTGCCACCAAGAAATGAAAAGAGAGGAGGAAATGACACTCCTTTGTCTTTAATGAAATAAATCGAATACTTAGGTATGTGCCACCAAGAAATGAAAAGAGAGGAGGAAACTTAAAGGCATTTTATTAAGTACAAGAAGTCACTCCAACTCTGGAAATGGCAAAACTGTGGGGATAGTAAAAAGAAAAGTGGTTACTAGGGATCGGTGGGCATGTGGAAATCAATAGCAGAGCATGGAGGGTTTTTAGGGCAGTGCAATTATTTTACATGATACTATTTTATGGCTATATGTCTGTATACTTTTGTTGAGACAGAATGCACAACATCAAGAGTAATTCTAACATAAACGATAGACTTTTTATGATAATGACATATCAATGTAGGTTTATCTGTTATAACAAGCATTCAATCCTGGTGTTGGAATTTGTTAGCAAAAGGAGCTATTTATGTGTGGTAGGGTTTATCTGGTAAACCTGTATTTATCTTTTTTCAATTTTATTGTGAACCTACAGTTGCTGCAAAAAAATAAGTTCTATTGAAAAAATATTGAGAAATAGCACTTTGAATCCACCTTCATAACATGAATAACAACTATAAATGTAGAAAATTTAGAAACACAAACTTACACTAAAGGTTGTAAAATTATCACTTATATACAAAAATCACCAGGACGTGAAAAAATATTGACATTAATATCATCTTTTTAAAAACTAGCTTGATTTTATCCAATTGTTATTTATGACATTGGCATAATTAGAACTCCTAGTGCCTAAAATATGACACAAAGGGGTAACATCACGTTATCCCATTAATGTCTACTATTTTATGTTTTTATGTATCAATTAAAATATACTCGATAAAAATTGAAAAATTTAAATGCAAAAGTAAATAAATGAAAAACTCTAGTGCTTAGAAAATAGTAGATACAGAAATTTTGGAGAAAAAGAAAAGAATGCATGAATACATGAATTCTTGGCAAAAATGGTGGAACAGGATGAGATTTCCTAAAAGAGTATTTTTCCTTTGTTAATTGCAAAGTGAAAAGTTCTTACTTGGAAAAAAAAAAACTTTTCATTTTTCCTAACACATGAGCAGCACTTGTGACCTGGACAAAGGCTTTCCTGATGTTAACAGAGTTCCGTGAAATTAATAACAGAATTACATGTGTTTGATAGGAGTCTCTCACTAGAATAGGCAATATTCTCCCAGGCCTGCCTAAATGAAGAGTTGGTGCTTGACAATATTTCCAGAATGAAGTTAAAAACCGATCCATTTAGTTACCTAGGTAACTATGGCAGTGGATCTTAGTTTAAAGTCAGAATTTAGACTTTATTCTAAAGATTAGTGTTATGTGGTAAATTGGATACTCCTAAAATTCATATGATTCTGCAACTTGTATTTGGGGTAAAAAATGGGAATTCATAACACACTTGAATCAAATGTATGGAAGACGATATGTCATGAGCTTTGTAATGTTTTGAACAACCAATAAAAAAAATAAATAAAAAAAAAATTCATGTGTTAAAGGTCTAACTCCCAGTACCTCACAATGTAACTGTATTTGGAGATAAGTTCTTTAAAGAGGTGATTAAGTTAAAATGGGGCCATTAGGGTCAACCCTAATCCAATATGCCTATTGTCACCCAGGGGCAGAGGAAAGGTCATGTGAGGACACAGTGAGAAGACAGCCATTTTTAGGCCTAGCCGAGAGGTCTCTAATGCCTTCATCTTGGAATTCTAGCTTCCAGGAGTATGAGAAAATAAATAGCTTTTTGTTGAGGCCACCCAGCCTATGGGAATATTGTTATGGCCATCCTGGTAGACTCAAACCATTCCTTCCAATGAATAACAAGAATCCCCATGTTTTATATTGTGAATGTTTTAACCATTATGTTGCTATTTCTTCATACGACTTGGCAAAATGGCAAATATGGGTCCCTTGAATTTAAAATCATTCTTCTAATTGATATCAATGTGTTTCTCCCTCTCATCACTGAAATTACGTCTAAGAACATTCTATTTCTTCTTCTTCTTCTTCAAAAGTATCATTTTATATCATGTTCTGCTTTGGTCTGCCTTGTGTTAACTGGGCACCCTTCATCCCAGACGACTGAATGCTGAGGTCTCCAGAATGCCGGTCCATGCTGCCTCACACCTTGTCACTTGAGATTCCGTTCAGTATGTCCCTGCAGGGCCTGGAATTGACTTAGGCTGCAGTTTTCCCTCCACGCACATTATCCAAACCTCCACAACCTTCTTAGATGACACTCTCCCAGGTTAGGACTAAGAAGAAACAAACACTGGTGATATTTTATCAGTGGGCAGTGACCCAAGCATAACCACAGCCCAAATTTCAGGGAGTCTACGTTTTGAACCCTCCTCCCGGAGGTACAGTGATAATGAAGCCAGACACAGACGTTTCCTTCAACTTGTGCCAGACGATGTGGCTCCTTGAAGCAGATTACAATGAAGTCTGTACAAAGTAAGAGGCATGCTGGAGCCTCCCTCCCCAGAGGACAAACAGTTTCCAGTCTGAGACTGACCCCATAAGTGGAGTCAAAATCCAATTGTTACCTCATCCTTAAAGCATGCTGCTCAACAAGGAGGCCACTGAGAGAGTAGCAGTTGGAACAAAAAAAAAAAAATCACTGGCTTCAAGTATCATTTAATATTTTAAAGAGGATATGAGAGGGCTTCAAAGGGTAGCAAAATAAAGGCTTAAAATGTTTTATCTGCATCATCTGACTTTTCTTTAGACAACAGCTTTACATTGGTAAACTCACAGAATTCAAAGCTTAAGATGACACATAAGACATTTTTAAAAATCATCATCACTATGTGGTTGTTGTATTAGGCACACCTGATAAAAGTATGCAAATTTAGTTATAAAATTGTGAAAAGATTTAGGTGCCATTTCTAAAGAGTCTTTATTTTACCTTTTTTTTTCTTCCCCTTACACTTTGTTTATAAAACCAATCAGAACTATGTGTAGCCTTGTAGTAGGTGCTGGGAGATACGAAGGATTAGACATCATGGTCACAGACCTTGCTCTGTGCCCACAATATGCTAGCAACTGTCAGAGTACAGCATGCTTCATGATTTAAATTAAGTGGAATTATCTCTTTGCTAACAGAGCAAAATAACTTTTGTTACTTATTGTCACTGAATCTTTGGCAGCTCCATGAAGCTCTGTGGGTTCGGTGAGTTGGAGGATATCTGCATGTAGGAGTAAGAACAGTGGCTAAGATTGTCAAGAATGTCCTCAGGGGGCCTGAACATTCTATTGGACACCAAGGGTGGTCCTTAATGTGGTGGAGGAAGTCCTATAGATTTCTTCCTGACACGTCTTACTCTGCGCAGTGAGACAGTGAAACTTGATGTACACCACGATGACTTTTTGTGTGGTATTGGGAGGTTATTGGCAGTGAACTGATGGCAGTGGGCAGTGATGCCCAAGGGTTATTTTAGGAAGGCAACTAACCCAGAAGCCACCTCCACCCTTGAAAGCTGACTCTTTTGCATGGCTCACATGCAAAAATACTAATTCTTTCACATAGTCTCCTTTTTTTCAGGCCCCACCTTTAGGCTGAAAGTCTCT
Source organism: Ictidomys tridecemlineatus (assembly GCF_052094955.1). Classification (NCBI taxonomy): domain Eukaryota; kingdom Metazoa; phylum Chordata; class Mammalia; order Rodentia; family Sciuridae; genus Ictidomys; species Ictidomys tridecemlineatus. The sequence continues at coordinate 43,157,827 of NC_135481.1, forward strand.
TGGTTTAGTCTAGAATGTAAGAATCCATGAGTACAGGGTAAACCCTAGAGCCCAAATGAAAATTTTCAAGTCATGTCATTGTTGGAGATCAGGTAGCTGAGGATCAGCCTACTAGTCGATTCCCTAATGGCCAAGAGATGTGAGGAACTGATACAATTATTTAGGTAAATCAGAACTAGCTCACTAAGAACTGCCTTATTTGAACCATAGAGCTTAGGCATTTGGACATATAGTAGTTTAAAAAAATTAAAACATAATCGTTAACATTATGTAGCATACAAACTGGAAGGGATGACAATAAAAACAAATAAAAATAGCTTTTAAAAGTAAAATAATGGAAGTTCACGTAGGTGGGTTATTATATAATCTCTTTCTAAGAGGTAAGAAGTTCCCTTGATGCTTGACTGCCCCCATGGACTTCTTGCATATCACTTTGCTTGATATTTGGGAGTTTGGGGCTTTTTCAGGGTTGTGAAGGGAAAATATGATTCTATGCAGCATTCAGTGTTTGATTCCAGGAAAGAAAAGTGATAATGATCCATATTCCATTGTGTACTTTTTATGTAATGCAAACTTACCAAATGTGAAAATTTTAATTGGACTATTCTAAGCATACCATTGTTATAGACTTTCTTGTTAACATGAATCTTACATTGAAACATTTTTTTCCAAACTACTACAAAACCCAGTATCATTAAAAATTTAAGAATTGCTAAAATCCAAGGGATATGTACCTCCTCACATTGTTTGTGTTTTGCATTTCACTCAGCTTGAGTAATGAAACTAAATTGGTTGGTTTCTTTTATACTTTGCCTGTTTCTAATCAGTTTCACTTTTGATTTTCCATGGGCTCACTGAGTGATGTTGTTTTGGGGGGTTACATGGTCCTGGAACTATCCATATTCTCAGCAATCCTATGGTCATTAAAAGGGTTTGCAAAGGTTTGGATATTCCATTAGAGAAACTTAAATTTCAGGTTAAAAATACTTTAACAGGGAAATGAGCTGAATTTTGTGGAGCTTGGGATTCTGAAATAAGAAAAGTCAAGCTTTATCAGTCCATCGATATTTTCTGTTGCTTAATAAATTTCACAATTATGCTGAATTTTGGTGGAGCACTATACTATGAATGGATATGTTACAGTCTTTAATTTTTATCTGTTGATGTCTGGGATAAATCCTGGTAATGTAGCACTGCATATATTTAATAAACACAGCGTGTGGATACAGCATATTCTAATGAGTGTAAGGCAAGTGTGGTTGGATATCAAACCTGTGCCAGATCAGTTAAACCAACAGATGATTTTAGTAGAAACAAAATATCTTTGGTTACCAGATAATTCCTCTGTGTTATTAATTGACAAGGTGCATAAACAATTGATTCTCAATGTACTGCATGTCCTGCTAAAAGACTCACTTTTAAATAAAATCTTTTAAGGTAAATAATCATAAGGGAGTTCAAAATCATTGAATTCTATCATTCATGCCAACTCTTTCTAATTTTTCGTATTTATGAGTAGAGGGGTCATTTATGAACAGAGTACTGCCTCTGGAAAGGTGACAGAAGTGGGGATTAAGCTGGCATTATCAGTGGCTTATCATTCAGCTTCAGGATTACTGGACTCCCCTGCCTCCTCTCTTCTTGGGGTGTGTTGCCTTGTGGCCATGCTGCAGTTCATTAGCACCTGCACCAGAGAGGGCAGGAGAAGCAATCCTAGTCAGCCCCTCTTGACTTCTTGTCAGCAGTTCTGGTAAAAGGAGTCACAGGGGACAACATTGAAACTAATGGCTGAAATGAGACTTGAGGAAAATCTGTGGTTTTCATTAGTTCTCTTCACTTGTTAACAAGCCAAATCCAGACTGGATACAGTGTTTTCTTTATGCACCTGAGTATGTGGCATACTTAGGTTCTTGACAAAAATTTCAGTTTGCTATGTAAGTCCCATCAATGACAGAGATAGAAGAAAAACTAAATATACTAAAGAACTATATCTTAGCTTTGAGAAACTAATGATGTCACTCTCTTTGTATATACAGAGAGAAGTCTCTCTCTCTCTCTCTCTCTCTCTCTCTCTCTCTCTCTCACACACACACACACACACACACACACACACACACATACAGAGAGAGAGAGAGAGAGAGAGAGAGAGAGAGAGAGAGACAGACAGACAGACAGACAGACAGACAGACAGACAGAAAGAATTGTCTTATAACCAATGCCTTGTAAAGTCTTTCACCTCATATGGTATTTTCTCTTATTTCATTTTGAACACAGACGATTATTTGTGGAAGGCACATTAGCCCGAAACTACCTCAAATGATCCTTCCAAAAAGAGGACAAAGAAATTAACACAGATTTAGTAAGAATTTTATGAAACAAGACCTTAAAATCACAAATGTTTGATGTCATTAAATAAACATAGCAATTCAGTTGTAGAGATTAAGAAGTTACACCTACAAAAAAAATCAGCTTCAATATAATGTGAGTAGGGGCTTGGGCAAAATAGCAAGCATCAGTATTATATATGAAATGGAAGAGTGCTATATCCAAACAACTCAGGCAGACAGGAATGGAGGGAGCAGATTTCAGAGCCTCTCTGAAGGACTGGGACTTGAGGATTACAAACACACTGATGGTAAGGAGAGAAGTCTAGGTGAAATTATTTTGGAGGTTAAAGTACAATATTCTCAAGACATATATTTAATGTGGGCAAATTAAATCTGCAAAATAGCATAAGTAGACATTTGACAATTTTATCTACATCTCTAAATGCTTTATATGTGTATTCAAGTTAGCCAAAAATAATTTGGGGATATTTTCATTAGAAATATAAAGGATGATATTATTTTCAGACTTATCCTTAGTTAAAAGCATAGATTAGTTTTGCAAAGCATGGTTAAACTTGAATATGCTGACAATCATAACCACCTTTAATTGTAGAGGGCAATAGAGCATTAACCACTCAGAAGAGGAAAATATAAATTTCACACAAATACAGTACATCTTAATCAAAATCGTATGGGCCAAAATAATATGGGCCATTTTATGAAATTATATATGATTTAAACTTGGGTTTTCACGATAAGAAAAACAGAGGTAGGAAAGTTCATCAGACTATCAAACTCTGTCTTTGAGAGGTTCACCTATGGGCCTCTTTGGAGAGAGCCTGTGGGTGGATCCAAATCACTTTCGATTTATGTGTTAACATTTGTGAAGTGACAAGAATCTTTATTCTGTAGCACATAGCTGCTGTTATTGCTAATTTTTTATTTAGGCATTTAAAATTAGGATTTAGGCAATCAAGCATTAAATGAGAATCATGGTGATACAGTTTTTTTTGCATTAATTCGGTAACTTGCATCTTTTTATGACAATTTGTCTATATACTTTTGGTATTTAGAGCATAATTCATTTTTGTTTATTTAGCGCATAAAAAGAGGTATCCTGAGCCATAGAAGATGAACTTTACAATTCGTCAGGTCTAACAAATGAGGAGAATCTCATTTATCACTGTTTCTGTTTCCTTTAACCTTATATAAACACTTGTATGCTCTGAGCCTCCATTTTCTTTCTGGAATTGGGAGTTGCAGTCTGTGAGTACATAATTTTCATTTAGGTGACCTGGATGTCCACCCCACCCCCTGTCAACTCCCTGCCAATAAGGGAGTTTCTGAGGCAATTCTTACTAACCCATGAGAACTTACAAACCCATACCAGCTTCCAGAACCTGTTCCTTAGGCCTTCCTAGAACTCCCTGATCTGAAACAAAAGCTTATTCCAGAAAACTAGCACATGCCAAATACTATCTTTTCCGGGGAAGTCAAGAACATGTTCTCTTCCTTAAGGTGGCTTTAAAAAAAAATTTGAACAGTATCAAATTGTTGGTTTTGCATCTTGAGGAATGGTTTGATAATGGGAACTGAAATAGATAAATGAAGGCTGAAGGTGCCCTAGAAGTGGGAGTCCTATTGATTAATATTTGATAACATTATGAATTTATATTTTACCTATTAATAGCCAAAGCCTTGGGAAGACACCACAGTTTAAAAGTTACCTTAGAGAGTGTTCACTATTGGGCATCTAGTCCATCCCACAGGTCAAAAATAGGGGCTTCATGTGTGGTATAAATAGCCAAAAGTACTTTATTTTTGTTTGCACTGTGAGGCATTTTATAGCAAAATAACTTCTTGGAAGAATAGGAGAGTTGAACAAGCAGCATATGAAGTTAGATTATTCAGAAATGCCACTGCTTTGAAGAAGTAGGATTTTCAGCTGAGGCTAAGGACCTATTTTTCACACACAGCACTCACTGAAGCCAACTTCAAGTAATAACTGGGATGATATTCAAAAAGATAGGTGCAGTGGTGGATGTGACATAGATGGCTTAAACAAAGGACACTACAAAATCCAAGCCTTCAGTATGTGTGGAAATGCCGGTCCTGGTCTAGCATAAGCACACACAGCAGATCAATAAAGGAGAGGGCAGAGAGTCCAGTATCCTAGAGCTGTCCACTCAGAACTGACCAAGTGCTTGTGGACAGTGAGCCCTTGAGGGGAATGAAAAACCTGGTATTATGTATCAGACTGTTGGTTTGTTAAGAGAGAGAAGTACAAATAAAAGAACCAACATGGGTCCTACAAAGTTTCTTCACTTTATTGATTCTATGGTTTCACAAGTTTTTTTTATTATTATTATTATTTGACATTGGCCTGTCAATTTCTGTTTGTGGAGTACTTGTAATTTGTTAATTAAATCCTATATGTCATCTTTGAGAGATTGTATGGGACAAGTGAAAGTATTAGTTTTGCTTACAAATTTAGATAAGAGAATAAAGTTCAGGTAGAAAATTACCCAGGTGGCCACCTACAGTGACTATGAGTAGACCAAATTTACTGTTTCCCTACTAGAGCAAGTGGGGGTCATGCTGGCAATCTTCACTGGACCAGAGCTAGAGATTTTCTTTCCTGGTTACTTGACGGTAGCTATTTGGGAATCAGGCCAGGTATATGTATTCAGTCATTTTGAATGAAATAATTATGTGGTTTGGATTTTTAAAAATTTTATTTATCCTAATTTTGTTACGTGTGACAGCAGAATGCAATTCAATTCATATTACACAAATAGAGCACAATTTTTCACCTCTCTGATTGTACACAAAGTAGAATCACAAACCATTCGTGTTTTCAAATATGTACTTAGGGTAATGATGTCTCTTTCATTCCACCATCTTTCCTACCCCCATACTCCTTCCCTAACCCTCCCTCCCCTTTTCCCTAGCTAAAGTTTGTCCATTCCTCCCATGTTCTGCCCCCATCCCCATTATGAATCAGCATCCTTATATCAGAGAAGACATTTGACATTTGTTTTTTGGGATTGGCTTACTTCACTTAGCATTATATTCTCCAACTCCATCCATTTACCTGCAAATGCCATGATTTTATTCTTTTACTGCTGAGTATATTTCATTGTGTATATATACACCACATTTTCTTTATCCATTCAGTCTACTGAAGAGTATCTAGATTGGATCTACAATTTAGCTATTGTGAATTATGCTGCTATAATAGCGTGGGTTTTTAAAGGCATTTAGCCCTGAAGTCATTTAAAAAGAGGACAATACTATTTAAATGTAGAGTTATGGTATTTGTGTGAGTGATAGGGTAGGCAAAAGAGCTGTAGGAAAATACAGAAGGAATAATGGAAATAGAAATAGTAGAACTCTAAGAAACTGCTTAGGATTAGGGATAATATATGGTTTACAAGTTTGTATTAGTTTTATGTTGTTCTGTAACAAATGACCACATATCTGGTGGCTTATAACAACACAAATTTACTATCTTACTTTAGTTATGTGGGTCAGAAAGGTCCAATTCAGGCTCATTGGGTTGAAGTCAAAGTGTTGGCAGAGCTGTTCTTAATGGAGACTTTAGGAATAAACCCCATTCCTTCCCTTTCCCAGCTTCTAGAGGCTGCCACATTCCTATTTAAGGCACCTTTCTTTACTTTCAAAGCCAGAAGTATCCTACCCCTTCAGCCCTCTTCAATGATCATGTTGCTCTTTGACAAGAGCCGGGAGAGATTCTTTTTTTAAGGATTTGTGATTAGATTGAGCTCAACAGAATAATCCAGGATAATCAACCTACCTCATAGTCTGTGATACTAATCATTTCTGAAATCTTTTTCATTATGTAAGGGAATAAATTCATGGGTTCTGCAAATGAGAGCATGAACATATTTGGGGAGTCATTGTTCTGTCTACTTCATTAATATATTGTTTTTTCTCCTCCAATTTTTTTCCTTTTGCTTAGTCATGGGACTTCATCTTAATATCTCTATCCATTTAATCTTTGCTCATTATTTTTGTTCATTCATCCATTTGTCTATTTGATAATCTATTCATCTATTTCTTTATTATTTATACATGCAAAAAAATTACGTAACATACTTCTTGTGTCAGATTACTTTCTAAATCTTGGAAAAAATGCAGAGTAAGTAGGAGTGCCATGTAAATAGGAGCTATCAGGTAGAAGAACCCTGTTGTCATGGTGAGTATGTTGAATATATTGGACCTGAATGACATACAGTAGTCATAGATCAGCTAGATGAATAAAAGCACTGTGACAGAAACTATTAAGGGCACCCTCAAATCCATCCAGCCTAGGGATGACCAAAGAGGTTGTGTCTCAACTGACAAATGTTCATATGAATTCATTGAACTCAAGATTGTGCATGATGGCCCAGAGGCTAAATCTAGCTCCTTGTTTTGGTAAATAAAGTTTTATCAGAATACAGCCACACATGTTATATTGAGTATAGCTTTTGTGCTGTTAATAGTAAGTATTTGTGACAAAATCTATATGGCATGCACAGCAGAAAATATTTACTATTTGGCCATTTCACAAAGGAAGGTTGTCAACTCCTAATCTAAGCCAACAAGAAATTGTAGATCAGTTAGGGTGATGTCAGTGTCAAGTAACAGAATGCTTAACTAACAGTGGTGTAAATAATGAAGATATATATTATAGCATGAAAAGCAATTGCAAAGTTTATTAATTATGTGCTTCAAAGAAATCATCAGGGACCTAAGATCTTTCTATCCGTTCTGCTCTATCATGCTGACACATTGGCTTGTGGCATTTGACAAGATATTATAAAGATCAAATGAGATATTTTAAACAAAGAATTTTACAGTTGTTGCACAGAGACATACTCAGCAAAAGCTGTCTTTTACTATTATTCCTATTCTCCTCCCTGCACAGGTAGTTTGTAGTAGTATATTCCTGAGATAAATTTGAAATAATACTTCTATGATAATAAAAATATTCACAAAAACTTCAATCAACCTTTCAAAAGAAAAGCTAAACTCTAAGATCTGAGATTATTAGATTGACATCCTGAATCCTGGGATATGAGCTCAAAACAAGAGGCCTAGGAGACCATATGAATGGGTTTGGACTGAATTAAGCTAACACGTTGGTAAAACTTGTTGCACTGTACCTAAACCAAAGAAAATATTTTATGTTGCTCAACAACAGTGCCTTGGGAAACACTTTGATTTAATAACTATTTCCATAGCATTTAAGATCACATCGTGTTTTATCTTATATGTCTATCCTTTCTTTTTTCTTAATCTCTAGCTGTTTTGCATTCCATTTTTTTCCTAAATCTATATCTTCTCTATTCCCATCATCTCAATTCTCATCAACTGACATTTGGACTATGACAGCATTCTTCTAAAAGGTCTCTCTGCTCTTTCACATTCATCCCTCTGCAAAAGTGTCAGGGTGAAATCCATAAATGGAAAATGTGACTAGATGACTCTGCTATTTAATATCACAAAATACAAACTTCTGCTTCTGGACATGGTAAAGTAACTGACATTAGAATTATCAATCATTTCTAAAGAATAGACATGGGCAAAAGTATAGAAAATAACTTTTCAAACATCTGACAGCAGACTACCAAGAACTGTAATCCTGGACAGAAGGGAGATACATAGGCAAACTCTGTGTTCACCTCACATTCCTGCTGAAGGGAATTTTGGCAACGGTGGGAGGGAGGGTACTAGCATAGTAGCAGCCCAGCTGAGGCTGAGGCAGAGATTGAAATTCAGAGATGCCAAGGTTACTATATTTTAAATGAAAAGGTGTTAAAGAGGAGAGAGTCACAGAAAGGCTGGATCTACTAGTCAGCTTGGAAAATCACTTCAAATGGTTTCCCAAGTGTTGGCTTGTGTATAGGTAGGACAAGACTCTCTGAGGTCTAGAACTGATGGTTTGCTATGGGGCTGAGAAGTGAACAAAGGTATCAGAGATCATACAGGGATGGAAGATGATGGATTTCTGGTCTTCTGGAGGGAAAAACTTGCTGAACATATCAGGCATTAAATGGAGGCATGAAAAAGGCCATGCCTAACCAGTAAAGAGCATGCCCTAAAGAAAGATACATATCCCAAGACTAAAGAAAAAATGAAAATAGAGCAGTCATCAATAAACATAAAATGTTTGACAAGATTAAAGAACTCTTCCAATAATTTAATTGCTTTGTTGAAAAAGTTACAGACTACATAATCTATATTCTCTATAACAAATTAAAAATTACTAGACATGCAAAAAAGCAAAAAAATATGAATTTTGATCAAGTTAGTAGACACAGACTTGAATTAGTAGACATTGCCTTTATAGCAATCATTTCAAGTATATTCAAAGATTTAAAGGAAAATATGAAAAAATGAGTGAATAGATGGGGAACTTGAACAGAGAAAGGTAATCTATTTTTAAAAGTATATGTAAATTCTATAACTCAAGTGGAAAATATTTACAGTGAAAAGTTTCAAGAAGTTGAATGTTATAAAAACAACAGAAAATCTGAAGACAAATCTTTTGTAATTTTGTAATTATCAATTATGAAGAACTGAGTGCAAACAGATTGAAAAATAAATTAGCAGTGGTCAATGTCTTGTGGGACACTGTTAAGTTAAGTTATTTCTAACTGGAGTTTTATAAGAGGAGACAAAAAATAGGGCAAAAATATTTAAAGAAATAATGACTGCATTCCATAATTTGGTGAAAATAATCAAACTCCATGTTTCAGAAAATCACAGCAAATATATACAGATAAAACTAAGGGATATTTAGTTGAAATGCTAAAAAGTTAAAATTTTAAAAAACTACCTTTAAAACAGATAAAAAGAACAATACATACAAGAAAATGATAATATATAAGACTATGGTTCACCTTTTAGCAAAAATCATGGTGGTTACAAGACAATTGGAAAATATTTTTAATGTGATTTTAAAAAACCCCAAACCCAATTTTGAGTTCTATATTCAGAAAACATTTTCAAAATGAAGGCAAAGTGAAGGCATTTTGGGTAAAAGCAAAACAAAATAAAAATAAAAAACCCTAGAGAATTCTATGCCAGAATAATAAACCATAAGATATGCCATAAAGAGTTCTTCAGAAATGTTACTGAATGAGAAATCAGATCTACTAAAAGGAATGGAAATAACTGGGCTTAGTAAATATGTAAGTAAATATAAAAACCTAAAATTTTCTTTTCTTAATTTTTAATGAAAAAATTATGGCCTACTTAATATAAAATGATTTTCTTTATTGCAAAGTTAGAATATATTTGAAAGTAAGATGAACAACGAGAACACTAGTGATGAGGGATAGATACATGAGAATTGTAATAATTATAATCTTCTAAGATTTCCATTTTTTATGTAGCAGGAAACAATATTAATTGTAAATAGATTATGATAGTTAAGGGTATATATTTTGATCCCTACATTAGTAGTTCTGAAAAAATATACAGAGACATATAGAAAAATCTAATAAGGAAATGGAATGGGATACTAAAAAAAATTAGATTGATACCAAAGAAGTAAGGAAAAGAGAAACAAAACATGGACAGAATAAATAGATAAAAGAAGAACAAGATGGTGCCTTAAATTCAATCATATATCTTTATTCATAGAACTAGACTAAATCTATGAAAATGAAGAGACTTTCTACATGGATAAAAACAAGAGTCAACTATATTTAATGATATACATCTGAATAAAAAACAAGAAAGATTGACAGTTAATACATACAAAATATACTATGCAAAGAATGTTTATAAGAAGCTGATGTGGCTATATTAACATAAGGCTAAGGAGTTTTTAAAAAATAGGCATTGTCAGAGATAAGGAGAATTACAGGAGAAAAAGAGCAGCATTTCATAATAAGAAAAGATACAATTTACCAGGAGATAAAACAATCAAAAACATATACTTTAAAAAGTAGATTCTTAAAATATATGCAGCAAAAAAATGTATAATAAAAAATCTATTCACATAAAAGAGAAATAGAAAAATTCACAATAATAACATGATATTTTAACACTATTTCAGTTCCTTCCAGAAAAAATAGAAAAATTGAAAGTATAAATTTGAATAGAACAAAATTTGAATAGAACAAACTTGACCTAGTAGACATTTATAGAATACTAGATTTAACAACCAAAGAACACCCATTCTTTTCAAAAGAATATCAATGTTCACAGAGATAGAACAAATAAATGGGTTAAAGATAGCAAGATGTTACATTAAACTCAAACATAACAATCTGTTGACTTATGTGATGTAGCTCAGACAAGTTTAGAGGAAAATACATAATTTTAATATTAAAAAACATGAAAGCTTTAAAATAAATAATCTTTTAGCTGGGCACAGTGACACATGCCTGTTATTTCAGTGGCTTGGGAGGTTGATTCAGGATCACAAGTTCAAGCCCCACCTCAGCTTAGTGAGACCCTGTCTCAAAATAAAAAAAATAAAAATAAAAGAACTGGGAGATGTCACTCAGTGGTAAAGAGTCCCTGGGTTCAAGTCCCAGTATAACTTCTCATCTCCAAATAAAATAAAATATCTCAACTTCCATCTTAAAAAGAACATTAAACACAAAGTAAGCACAAGGAAGAAAATAACAAAGGTAAAAGCATAAATCAATAAAATAAAAAGCAAATGAACAGAGAAGTGAACAGAGTCAAATTATTTGAAAACATACTAAAATTTACAAATTCCTAGCAAGACTATTCAAGAAGAAAATATAAAAATAAAAATAATGATTGAAAAAATGGACACCATTATATATGCTGAAGATATTAAAAAGATACTGTATTTTAATAAAATTATCAATATAGGTGAAATAGACAAATTCCTTAAAAAATAATTCATCACCACTGGCATAAAAAGCAATAGAAAATCTGAGTGAAACCATAGTTTTAAAATAAGTTTATGATAAACAGATCAAATAAACTCATAGTAAAAAAAAAAACCTTTTCTGTAAAGAAAATCAAAGGTTCAGATTACTTCCATCCTGAAATTTATCAAATATTTGATAAAGATATAAAACAAATTATTTCAAAAAATATAGGACAGAGCACTTTTCAGTTCATTTTGTGAGGTTAGTATTATCCTGATGCCAAAGCCTAATGGATATTGCCCTTCTCCCCCTATCCCTGGAAACAACAGTGAGCACACAGTAACTCCTCAGAAAGCCAAGAACAGGAGGAAATTCCTACAGTCTGATCAACAGCATTTATGCATAGCTAGAACCTGTAGCTAGGATCACTCTTAATATTGAGATGCTGAATACTTCCTCACATTGGAGAAAGGCAAGGATGCCTGTACACCATGTCTGTTTCATATTGTCCTTGCAACAAAGTGAGACAAAGCAAATACAGGAACAAAACTTTTAAAAAGAAAAAATCAAAAAGTCTATTTCTGTGTTATATGTTTTGGAACCCAGTTTTAAAATCAGGGATTCTTAACTACTGTGCAACATTCCCTGATTTTTTAAAATATTTTTTTTATGATTGAGACAGGGTCTCTAATTTGCTTATGGGCCTGGATGAGTTGCTAACCTAGCTTTAAACTTGGGATCCTCTTTCCCTAGCTTCTGTTACTCCTTTATCATATGTGAGGCATACATTTTGTCATGTGAGACAATTAGATTTTTTTTCCCAATTTGTTACTTCAGTTTGTACTCTTTAATGTTATCATATTATAAATATAAATTGAATTTAAGTATTTTTTCTGTTTCATTATAAAGGTATCATTTAACTTTGAAAACAACCATATTTCTCTTATATTATTATTCTGAATGATTAAGGAAATGTGTGGCATACTATCAGACACATTCACAGTCATTTTTAAAGTTTATTTTGAGTAGGCATCTCACTAAGATGCTTAAGCCGACCTTAATTTTGCAATATTTCTTCCTTTTTCTTTCAAGTAGCTGGTATTACAGTCACCAACCAGTATGTACACTGAATAAATCTCTTTCTTGTAAAAAAAAAAAGTATATATGATCGTGTACATAGAAAATCCTAGAGAATATACAAAGTAACTACTAGCTATGTTAAGTTTAAAGTCGGTAAGTCTAAACTTGCAGAATACAATGTAAAAATCTAAACATGAATTATGATTTTATGTATTTGCAGCAAATTAAAAGTGAAAATTTAAAGTACAATTTAAATGGTAAAAACAAGACAAACACTTTGAGGAAATATAACAAAAAAATATACAAGAACTTTGTCCCAAAAGTATGTAACATAAGAAAAAGTCACAAAATGCTGAATAGGGAGATATTTATGGATTGAAAGAGTCACTATCATTAAAATGTCACATCTTTCCAAACTGATCTGTGCATTCAGTGCAATAATGAAATTCATATCTTGAATAAATAACTTAGTTGATTCTAAGAATAAATATATTATGCTATAAAAATTAGCAATATTATATTTAAATTAACAAGAATAACTAATAAAATGTTGAAAAAGAATACATTTGGAAGATGCATACTGCTTTGCTTGGAGAATCATTAGAAAGCGACAGTAATCAGAGAATACCATTCCTCTTCAACTTCATGTTATGAAAATGTTGACACATACAAAAGAGACTGAGTAATAGTGTAACATTCATGTACCCACCTCCTAGTTTTCCCAGTGTCTCTACATTCTTCACTTTACCTTAGTTTGTTATTTCCTCTTAATTTGTTATCTTAAAACTCAAAAAAAAAAAAAAAAAGAAAGAAAAATTTACCCAGGTCACATGTATGGTACTCGGAGGTATAACCCAGAGTTGGAAAGGCAAAATCAATTATTAATTTTTTTCTTCTCATTTATTAGTTTTTAAATAATGAGTTAGTACTCTTGCATTCTCTAGAAATGGCCAGTTTTAAGTATTATCAAGGATACCTGGGTTTAAACATCTTAGTGTATTGCAAATATGACTTTCACTGATGCTCAGTTATTCTATCTTTTGTAGAGAAAGTCTTATTCAAGTTGGTGTCTGATAATCCTTACAAGCTTTCTTTCTCAAATCAGGATATATTTCTTTTCTTAGATTTCCAATTAGCAAGCACTTTCAGAATCTCTTTTTCCTTTGATAGGAAATGGTAATGGCAATGCAACATTTGAGTATTGGATTGCTCATTGCTACTAGGTTGGCTGTAGGCTTTACTGTGGAAGAAATGTGTACGTTATGTATAAAAAAATATGTCACTTTTACCAATGAAGTTCAGTATATTGAGTATTTGAGTTTTTTTTTCTTTTATTGGCCTGAGCTTATTGTTCTTGTCTTGTTGATACCTGTTGGTGTTTTCTTGTCTTTTTCCCTACTAGACTGGAGACCCAGGTTTTATAGTTTTTACTCCTTATGCCTAGCATGTCTTTTATTTTTGCTATAAAATTTTCTGAGTAAGGGAATAGGCAAATAATTACTAAGAGAAATTCCCCAGAGACATTTTTACTTTGTGGAGAATGGCAAAGGAAATTTTTGGAAAAGGAACAAACAACATATTTTAATATTGCAGATAAACTTAATAAGTGTGTTGTGTATGTGTGTGTTTATGTTACTTGGGTGGGTGCTAATAGAATCTGTTCAAAAGTTTCAATTAGGCATGTAAAGGTAAATTATGATGATTTAAATTTGGATGCATTTTTTCTATATATTAAGATACTATGAAGCTTAACATTGATAATAAATGAAAGAATTGTCATTTATTTTTATGTATTTTTCAGGTAGAATGCCTTGAGTAGAATGGACCAAACCTCAATTCATGTATGTGTCTTGTCTGAGCACTGGATCAAATTAATCCAGCAATGTTCACACCTGGTTATACTGTAAATTCTGGGATGATTAACTGATAATGCATTATTTTGATAATTTATTCTGCTACTTGGAAGTTATCTTGTACAGTGTTTATGAACTTTTGCCTTTGCAATAGCCTTTCCTGATTGTTTTCTATGGAAAAAAAAAACCTTTTTAAATTTAATCAGTGTGGAAAAATGCCTCACAGGTCTTCTTCCTATCAGGTTTTCTTCAACTCCCACTAATGCCCACATTCTGTAATTGCCACTGTTAGCTTATCACCGCAACATGGAAAAATAAGGTGTTAATAACAACACATAAGAAAAATACAACTACTACATGTTCCAGATTCTATGCTGTTTTTTATATAAAATAATAATGATAATGCCAATACTTGAGCAGATACTGAAATTCACATTATTTTAAGCACTTTCTGTATGTTAATGTCCCATGCCATAATTATTATCTCCATCATGCAGATAAAGAGACAAGAAACAGGCACCATAGTACATACTTGTAACCTCAGTGACTCAGGAGGCTGAGGCGGGAGGATGGCAAGTTTGATGCCAACCTGAGCAACTTAGTATGATCCTAAGCAACTTGGTTAGAACGTGTCTCAAAATACAAAATAAAAAGGACTGAGTATGTAGCTCAGTGTTAAAGCACACCTGTTTTCAATCCCTGGTACAAAAAAGAAAAAGGAAAGGAAAAAAAAGAAAAGGAGAGAGAAAAGAAGCAAAGAGTAAAAAAGCATGATTTTTTTACTGTCTTGCGTAGTATCTCAGTATTTTACCTAATCTTATAATTAATGATTTTTTTGATATAGATATTATTGCTCTATTTTATAAATAGTTTAATGAGTTTCTGAAAGACTAAATGACTTGCTTAAGGGCACACAATTTGTAAAATTTCACCTAAGATTGTCTGAGTTGAAAACCTGTGCCCTAAGTTTTAGACTAAGGAAATATAATGATAATTTACATCATGAGATTATCAATAATATAGCATTTGTCCTTTTAGTTTGTATTCTGTGTAATAAAATATTAAAATGTTTTAAATTAGTTTGCATGAATTAGGATTTTGTTATATTGATATAAATTAGAACTTTCGAGTAGTTGTTTTAAAATATAATTAGCAACTTAACTCATTAAATAAATAAAAATAGCAAATAACAATTTCTTATTTAGATAAACCTAGACTCCACCAAAAAAATGTTAGAAATGATAAGAGAATTCAGTAAGGTTGCAAGATACAAGGTCAACGTAGTGAAAATCAGTAGTATGTCAATTACAAAATTTCTGAGAAAGTAACCAAGAAAACAACTCCATTCACAATAGTTAATAATAATAATAATAAAAACCCCAGCAAACAAATTTACCCAAGGAAGTAAACAATCTCTATATGGACATTACAAACCATTGGTGAAAGAAATTGAAGAGGACACACACACACACACACACACACACACGAAAGATATCCTATGTTTACAGATTGAGTGAATTGATATTGTTAAAATGTTTATACTGCCCAAAGAGTCTATGAAGTTTCTATCAAAATACTAATGATATTCTTCACAAAACCATAAGAAAAATTCTCCCAAAGTTTTTAAGGAACCACAGAAGACCCTGAATAGCCAAAGTGTTCCTGAGCAAAAAGAACAAAACTTGAGGCATTGCAATACATGACTTCAAAATATACTATATAGCTAGGGCAATGAAAAGAGCACATTAGTAGCATAAAAATAGACACATAGATCAATGTAAAATAACAACAATGGAGAAATCCAGAATTACATTCATATATCTCCAACCAATTGACTTTCAAGAAAGGCAACAAGAGAGTATACATTGGAGCAAGAGGTCAATAAATGATTCTGGGAAACTATACATTCATATTCAGAAGATTGAAACTAGACCTCTATTTCTTATCATATAAAGGTTAACTAAAAATGGGTCAAAGACTGAAATGTAAGACCTGAAACTACAAAACCACTAGAAGAAAATGTAAGGGAAGCATTTCAAGATTTGTGAATAAAGTTTTTTTTTGACAATAAAAGTAAGACGAATGACAACAAAAGCAAAGATGATTACCAAGCTCAAAAGCTTCTGCACAGCAAAAGAAACAATCAACAGAGTGAAGAGATCACTTACAGAGTGAAAGAAAATATTTTGCAAACTACTCTTCTAACAAGTGTTTAATATCCAGAATATGAAGAGAACTCAAAAATCTTAACAGACAAAAAGTCTGACTTAAAAATGGGCAAATGAGGGCTGGGGTTGTGGCTTAGTGGTAGAGCAGCACTTGTCTAGCATGTATGAGGCCCTGAGCACCATATAAAAAAATAAATAAAATAAAGATATAAAAAATGGGCAAATGATGCTGGTAAGTGGATGGAGATGGAGAATATCATGCTAAGCAACATAAGACAATCCCAAAAACTTCAGGCTAAATGTTTTTTTCTGATATGTGGATGCTAATTCACAATAAGGAGTTGGGCTAGGGAAAAATAGAGGTACTTTGGATTTTGTAGAGGAGCATGAAGGGAAGGAAAGGGGTAGGAGACTAGGAAGGATGGTAGAATGAATCGGATATTACCCTATGTACCTATATGATTACACAACGGGTGTGATTTACATTGTGTATAACCAGATGAATGAGAAGTTATACTCCATTTATATATGATGTATCAAAATGTACTCTACTATCATGTATAACTAATTAGAACAAATAAAAAATCTTTAAAAAATGGGAAAAGGATCTGCAGAGACATCTATCAAAGGAAGATATACATATGACCAACAAGTACCTAAAATAGGCAATATCTCTAATCAGAGGGAAATGCAAATCAAAACCATAATGAGATATCAGCTCGCCCAGATAAAACGGCTATGATCAAAAAGACAACAGAATGACAAATGCTGGTGAGGAGGTGGAGAAAGAGGCACTCTTGTACACTGTTGTGGTAATGTCAATTTCCTTACAGCCACTAAGGAAAACAGTATGGAAATTGCTCAAAAAACTAGAAATGGAAATGCCTTATGATGCAACAATTCCACTATTGGGTATGTATCCAAAGGAAATAAAATCAGTATGCCAAAGAAATTCCTAGATACAATCTAGGGGCTCATAAGGGGATAAACAAAACACAGTATTTATACATGGTAGAATACTACTTAGCCATAAAAACATGGAAATCTGTATTTGCAGAGACATGAGACATTGTGTTAAGTGAAAGGAATCAGGCAGAGAAAAACAAATACCACATATTCTCACTTACATGTGGAAATGAAAAAGTTGGTCTTATAGAAGAAGACAGTAGAATAGTGGTTAATAGAGCCTGAAAAGTGTTTGAGGGAGGGGGAGATGGAGAGAGAATTGTTAATTAGATACAGGGGTGCAGTTAGGAAGGAGGAATAACTTGTAAGGTTCTGCAGCATAGTAAGATAAGTATAGTTAACAAAAATTAACCATATATTTTTAAAATAGCTAATAGAAAGGGTTTCAAATATTTCCAACACAAAGAAACGTGAGTGTTAATTTCCCTGATCTGGTCATTACACATTGTTCACCTGTATGTAAATGTCACACTTTATCCCCTAATATGCACAATTACTTTGTGTTGATTAAAAATGTAAACATATACTTAAAAGTAGTGAAACAAGAATTTAGATTTAGTAGTTCATTTTTATGGATGTTAATGGAACCACCGTATTTTCCTCTTTTATTTCCTGAAGTAAACATGTTCATAAAATTATACTTTTGTGTGCCATATCTAGCTCTTTGCTGGCAAATTACTTTTAAAAATCAATATATAAGAAAATTGGAAGTGGTCAGTTTATTTTTATGAAAAGAAAAAAGAAAACTTTTCTTCTGGCATAATGACTGCCTGGAGGAACATATCCTACAATTACCCCATGGAAACATTTGCCCTTGGAAGTAGACTCAGATGGGAAAAGTTCACAACAAGCTGAAATTAAGTAACTGTATTAGGTACAATGGAAATCAAATTTGAAGGGTAATTTACAGACATTAACTCTTCATGGCCTGATCTCTGATATGCATCTCCCCTGAGAAGACTAGTCCTTCAAGAACTTCATGACATTCTGATTTTTATATGGCTCATTGACTAACATCTAATCATGAAACTTGTATTACTCTATGGAATACAATGTTGGGTGTATTCATGTTAAAAAATAAGAAATCGTGTTTCTTGGCTTATTGTCTTTGGCCTTAGAGTCTTTAATAATAACCATAACGAGAAAGGAAAATTATAGAACCAACTTGGTGTTCCAACTATTTTTCATAACAAACAAAACAGAGATGTAAAGGACAAAGTTGTTGAATTGCAGGTTAAAAAAAGATGCTCGATATTTCATAAATGTTTTTTTAATAAAGCACAGTCTGTTATAGGTGAAATAATTTTAAACCTCTTACATATTGTCTGGTCTCAGAGTGAAATATGGCTCAGACAACAGGATAAAGGATGAGGCCTGGAGAGTGAGGTTGTGGTTCAGGCAGCTCCCTGACCTCCCCACCCCACTGCTGCGGGCACTGGTCAGGGGAAGTAAAACTGACACTTGCTGTTCATCATGCTTTAAGACCAGAATGTAAAATGAAAACCATTACTACCTCTCAAGATGCAAGGAATGTACAAGAAGGGATTAAATCAATTGAAGATGTTATCTCAATGGGAGAAGGAATTCAAATTAAATTGAAGTCTTAAAAAACAAAAAAGGCTTGTCTGTTTCAAAAGGCTGATAGAGACATATAGCTGATGAGTCAGTCAACTTGGTGTTTTCAAGGCCCTACCCTGGCTTGTCTTCTCTGTAAGCCTGTGATTAGAGGGCTAAATGGCCCATAAGAGCTTACTATCTGCCAAATCCAACTATGCAATCTTAAAAATCACTTCTGGGCTTACAGATTATTCTTGTATCGTATAAGCTGATATAAGACACCAAGAGTTAGTAGGACTGGACTAGGGTCAAACCCACTGCATTCATCAAAGGTTTACCGGACTTTACTGTGTCTAGCACGTGGTGGAGCCTAAGGATATCTGTTAAACTAAGACAGGATCACTGCCCTCGGGAACTGACAGCATGGTGTGCTGGCAAGAGGCAAACACAACAAAGGACAGAATGTAATTTATAATTGAGTGAAAGGCAATGAGGTATGGTGGAGTCCTTTTGGAGTCAGAGTGACCCGATTTTGCCTCTCACTCTATGGCTTTGGGCAAGTTTTTTAACCAGAGCCTTCGTTTTCATATCTGAGAAGTGAAAATAAGATTGTCAACTTTATAGCTGAAAAGATGGATATGAATTTCCGACGAGAAAGCCTCATACCCACAAAGTATTCATATAAAGGAACAGTGATAATAACGCTGATAATGATGTAATGAAGCCCGGTAAGAGATAAAACATAAGTACCACTAGGACCATCTCTGTGGGCTGGAAATCTTGAGCAAGGAACCTCAAAGTCCATGGGATCAGAACTGAGTGGGCCCTGAGGTATGAACAAAGGTGAGTGAGGCAGAAATGTGACATGTTCAAGGGTCACTAAGGGAACCACCTCCAGGCCTTTAGAATTGCAGGCAGTGTGTACTTTTGCCTTGGGAGCAGGTGATGATCCCTAAATTAACACATTTGTTCACCGTCTCTGAATGACTTAGGCATAGGTCTCTGTGCTTATGATTACTGTGGAATTGGTGCCAGCTTGGCCTCATCAAGAATGCCAGATGTAATGTAATTTTAATGACTTCCATTGTGTTTGAGGCTTCCTCACTAAGATCCAGCATCTTATTACACATTTAAACTGACCTAAGTTTACTAATGAAGATTAATTGTTCATTGATTAAGGAAAGATGAATCACCCTATTACTAATAGGAACTTTCAGTCCTAAAGTAAAAGTGTATTGAACTTCAAAACTACTGGGCTCAGATGAGGTAAGAGTCTCCAATTAATTATCTTACATTTTATTTTATGCTGAAAATAGTGGTAACAAAACATTGAAAAAACAGTCAAGTGAAAGTTTTTAGTTTTTTTTTTCTGTATTAGTTCCCAAATACTGATTAAGTGAAATTGTTCCTATGAATCAGGCTCAGAAAATGTTTTGTTATTTAGGATTGCATTTAGCTGCATGTAAACAGAAACCTCAATACAATGGTTTAGCCAAATAAGAGGCTAATTTTTCTCACCTTAAAGGGAAAATGGGGAACTCAAGGAATCAGTTTTGTTTTTCTTGTTTCCACTAACCTGAGTGTGTGATATTTGGAACCATAATTGTAGGAATAGCTGTTGTATGTAGGTCAGTATGTTTGCATTAAGAAAGGTAGAAAGAGGACAATGAAGAAAATTTTCTGAATAAACAAAACTTCTTTTTTTTTTTTTTGGTAAAGAAGGCAATTTTTTAAAAACCTACCCACCATATGTATGAAATATACTTTTCCTTTATCTCTTTGATTGAATATATGCTTCATAGCCATCCATTGTTTCCAGAAAACCTGAGAAAACTTATGATTTTTTTAAGTGGGCACATTGTTTTCTTGAATGAAATCAATTTACTTAATGAAAAAGAAAGGGTGAATGGTCCATGTTTGATGGAATGGTCTTCTTCTAACGAGTTACCTCACTAGGCTTTTTCTTCAGGGGAAGGATTTATAAAGGGAGCAAAATGGTTTGGGTATGGTTAAGTGTGTCTCCCAGGGTTCATGTGGTGGACGTTTTGTTCCCAGTGTGGCATTGTTGAGATGAGGTGGAACTCTCAAAAGGTGGAAACTAGTGAGAGGTGACTGGGTCACGGGGAGCATCACCTTCAGAAGGAAGGTGTTGTTGTGGCACCTCAGTGAGTCCCATGAAGGTGGTTGTTTTACTGAGACAAGACTGGTCCCTCCCTGGTCTCTGCCCTCTTGTTTCACCACGTGGTTTCTCCTGCCTTGTGATGCTCTCTGCTGTGAGGACTCACCAGAGGTCAGCAGATGGGGCTGCCCAATTGTGGACATTCAGCTTCCCAAACTGTGAGCTAACTCAACCTCTTATCTTTTTAAAGTACCTGGCCTCTGCAACACAGTAGGTAAGATATTGGCACACCCTGCAGAATACAGACAAGTCAGTGACAAGGAGTGTGATAACTATGTCATTGCTGAAGCCTAGAATACCTGATTGGGGTTGGAAAACTGCTAACTTCAAGTCTAGCTCTACTTCTTTAAGGGTTCAACAGCCTCCTTGTTGTCCCTAGGCAGATTTCCTGATTTCAGAATAAAGCCTTCCTTATTGTAGCAATAAGTTTCAATACCACAAATGCCATAGACAAGGAGTCTACATAATAGTAAAGCACCACAAAAAGATTATAGACCGGAGGCAGAACACTCAGGTCCAGGTAATCAGCTGTGAGGCCCTGGGCAAGTCACTGAATCTCATTTTGCCTCAATGTTACTACTATCTATCCAGTGGTCAGCGTAACCTTCTTCACAGGGTTGCTCTGAAGAGTAGGCGAGTTAATTTATTCATACTACTAAGAAAGGTGTCCATCAAATAGTAAACATTCGGGAATTATGAATCATTATTTAAGTCAACCAACCTTTTTATCTCAAAAAAGAGGTGATTTCTAATCATTTGAGAATTCATTAACTTGGAAAGAAAGACAAAATGAAAATACTTGGAATGAATTTTAAGACAGATTTCATATAATTTCATATTTGGGTAATAACCCATGAGGCTATTATTTGTATCTGTATCATTATTCATTTTATTAGATACACATAAAGTTCTTGGAGTTTGGACACTAGATCTTCTACCTCTTGTGACATGCAGGGCCCAGCTTAGGTGTTGTGAATGTGTTAGAGTGTACAAATTTACTGATAATTCCTACAGAAAATTGAACTAGTTAAGGATCACTGTAGATTGGGATAATTAAAAAAAAAAAGGTTTTGTAAGTGATGAGAGCCATGATTTGGAAGGAATTGGTCATTCTGGCAAGGGTGTGTAGAGTAGGGGGTGATGGAATGCTGGGTTAAACATGGCAGTGGCTGCAATGTGCGAAGTGTACATAACATGGCTGGATGACTGCTTCTTTGACCTTGCATGTGATCGCATAGTGAAGAACAGTATTTTTTTAAAAAATATTTAAATACTTTTTTAGTTGTCGATGGACCTTTATTTAATGTATTTATTATATGTGGTGCTGAGAATTGAACCCAGGGCCTCACACGTGCTAGTCAAGTGCTGTACCACCAAGCCCCAACCCCAGCCTGCAAAAAAAAAATGTTTTACAAGTTGGTGGAAGACAAATATCTGCTGAGTATTTTGGAAGATCATCTTTGATCTGAGAGACAGTAAAAACAATTACAGATTTCTCTCACTGAAAAATATTGCTAAAATATTATATTTTAAGGAAATTAAGCAGTGGAATACATAATTAATAAAATTTGAAAACAAAAAAAACTAGAGGTAAAAAGATCAACTAGGAAATGATTAAAGTCCAGAGGGGAGGTCTTAGGGAGGGCAGTTTCTCTTCAAAGGCCCAAGATTAGAAGTGCAGTCTCAATTTCTTTTTGAGGGCATACGGGCAGCTTCAAAAGGCATCTTAGTCTCCTCCTAAATTCCCTAAGGAATTCTAAGCATTTTTCTAAACACTCAGAATCACATGGGAAAGAATTACTCATTCTAAGCAGAGAAAAATAAATTGCAAGGTAGAAAAAAAATCAATTGTGAATATATGTTAGATTTTAAAAACCTACCTTTATTTTTAGAAGTTATTTATTTGCTTGATTTTTTTCCCCTAAAAGTCATACATTTTCAATTTTAGTTTACAGAATTAGTTTTTTATAATCTAAAAATTTTTGAAAGGATCATATATATGTGTGTGTGTGTGTGTGTGTGTGTGTGTGTATATATATATGTATATATACATATAAATGTGTTTTACTTTGAAATAAGATAATTGCCATGCATTTTTCTACCTTGTTCATTGTTGGAGTGATGACTTTATTTATGGAGGTACCATAATACTTTGCAATAAATAAATAAATTTTGACTGACTGACTTATAATCAGTCTGCTGTGTATTGGTTAGAGTAATTAATGAAATAGACATCATCCAAGCCCTCATTAAATTTTCTGTCTAGATCACTGGACTGAAAATCATCAAGTAAAAAAATAAATAATAAGAATTTCTGATGAGTCATGAAGGAATTTGAACAAAATGCTGAGATAGACAAATATGGCAATGTGGTAGAGCAGAGTGGGTTTGAAGCTACTTCATGAGAGTGATTACCTCTAAGGAAATGATATGTAAGAGGAGACTGAAGGATAAAATGGAACCAGTCAAGTTTATGCATCTCTTAAGGCACACTTAGATATAATGGTTGAAGAAGAGCAATATTGAACATTTAAAGACATGACTATTTACCAAGACCAAGGACAATTGAGAAGAAATGATGAAGTACGCTGGTTTAACAATAGCACTGAATGGTTATCACCACTTGGAGGGGAGGAGCAAGGACTGGATGATTGTCAGTCACCCAGAATGAATGACAGTAGTTATGATTATGAAAAATGACTAACAGTAAACAATCATGGTTTTTATGAGAAACACACCACTGCAAAACTGCAGAATAGCAGAAAAGTAGCTGAAGAATGAAATCCTACAACCTCTAGGTTCTCACCATCTGACTTACTATTTCTGCCTCTCATTGACTAAATCCAGCTGAAAGTTCAAAGACAAAAGGTCCCAGTTTATGTATAACCTTATGCACACCACAGAGCGAAGAATGGAGAGTCGCTGGAGGGCCAATGAAGATTAGCTGACATAGCTGAGTGTTTGAAAAATGCTTAGAATTTCTCAGGGATTTTAGTACTTGGTTAAATACTTAACAAGACTGAACTTTAGAGAAGAGTCAAAGTATTTGACAGAGTTAAAATTTGTCATGAAATCTTTATTGGTAATTAATACTTTAGAATAGTTATACTCAATCACATTACTATTGATAAGAATAGCGGAAAATGCATAATTCTCTCTGTTCAATAGATTGAAGATATTTTGGTGCTTGCTTATTAAAATTCAGGGATGTTATATATAGAGATTCTGGTTTTAGTAATGACAGAATAATTCCTATCAGATCAACCATCCTGCAGAGAATAAACTCTGAAAAAGATACAAAAACAACTACTTAAGTGAAACAGAGAGCAACCAAAGGCAGGAGTAACTGAAGGGGAATGGAAATCTGGAAGAAGGATTTTCTATATTTCTCACTTACCATATATACATATTATATATTATATGATAAATAGTCCAATCAGGAAAAAAATGCTCACTTAAACTCAGAAACCTGTAGTTTTATAAGCTTGATCAGAATAGAGGGTCTAGTTTACCATAGTAGCTTGAACATGATCTATGTTGTTTTGGAAATGAAGAAACTAAAGATATGGAGCACTAAATTCTGCATAAATTTCCCCCAAATTCTAACTGGTGCTGTAAACTATGCACAGACAGGACTAGAGCCTAACTAAGGCTACAATAATTGATGAGAGATATCAGTTGCTGCCCACTATAGGAAAACAGAAATTCAACTTTGAGTACAAAAAAATTAACTGCCCGTTAAAACAAGTCTAATATTTGACAGTCTTTAGTGAGATATAACAGAATCCAGAATCTCTGCAAGATAACATATAAATCCCCAAACAGCCATATATTTAGAAAGTGGGAAAATATGACCTATATTCAAGTAAACAAACAAATAATGGAAACTATGCAAATTACCTGAGTGTTATAATTAGTGAACAAGATTTTGAAGTAGTTCTTACATTCATGCTCAGGAACATAAAGAAAAATATGCTTGTGATGGATAAACAAAACTCAAAAATGGAGAAAGGATAAACAGAGGCACAGTAAAAACATGGAACAAATTAAAACAATGAGTAAAATGATATATGCAAATATAATTGATAAAATGACCATATTAAATAACAATGGATGAAGTGCTTTAAATGAAAAGCAAGATTTATGTTATCTATTAGAGATTAACTTTTTTGTGGGGGTCGGGTGGTACCAGGGATTGAACTCAGGGGCACTTGACCACTGAGCCACATCCCCAGTCCTATTTTGTATTTTATTTAGAGACAGGGTCTCACTGAGTTACTTAGTGCCTCAATTTTGCTGAGGCTGGCTTTGAACTTGTGATCCTAGTGCCTCAGCATCCTGAGCCCCTGGGATTACAGTACCAATGTGCCCAGTGAGATTAACTTTTAATGTAATGACACATATTTATAAAAGGTAAAATGGAATTCAAGAGAAAAATTATTGCTTTTATTGCGTGTGTTTCTATATTTATACATTTATATTGATGCTTTTTTTTATAAAGAATTGATTTTTCAATTTGGGGATGGGTTAATCAAATGCAAAATCTATAGAGAAGACAGTCAAGAAGGGAAAACCACAGGGAAGCTCAAACCCTCCCAGCGTGGCTCATTGTTTACAGCTAGTGTAGAAGGAAAGATCCAGGGAAAGAATGAACAATTTCAGACCCAATGCCTATTTGAAATCTCTTCTTTAGGGAAGATTTAAGCTTTCTTTTAAAGAATTTTTATCTGATTAAGTGAGACCCACCCAGGATATTCCATTTTGATTAACTTAAAAAAAATAGGAAATTTAACACCATTGGAAGTATCCACACTAGTGTTTGATTGAATAAACGTGAGAAAGCATGTATATGCTATAAAGTGTCTATTTACTGCCTCCCTTTTCTTCTCCATCTCTAACCAAAACATATCCCTGATGTTCTTCTCCTTAACTGGAATTCTATTGGGAAGGCAATCCTTATGACTGAAGTTCAGCCCGATCAAATTGACACATCAAAATCTATCATATCACTTATAGTTTTTAAAAGGTTGATTTGTAGGAAGTTATAATAATTACTTCTGTATCTATTTAATGAGAGCTTAAATACAATTAATAAAAAATTACAGAACTAAAGGGAAACAGACAATTCCACAATAATTGTTAGATATATTAATGCTCCTCTCTCAATAATGGATAGGACAATTAGCCAAAAATCAGTAAATATTTGGAAGATATGAAAACTAGCAGTCACCTTGACCTAGTTGATATTTATAGACTATTACACCAAATAGCTTACACCAAGAACAAAATAAAGATATGCCCCCTTTCAATATTGCTGTTCATCACTGTACTGAAGTCTTAACCAGTGAAAGATTGTAAGAAAAAAAATGAGGGACATAATTATTTGAAAAGAAAAAGTAAAAAATACGTGTATTTGCAGATGTGCTAA
Source organism: Ictidomys tridecemlineatus (assembly GCF_052094955.1). Lineage (NCBI taxonomy): Eukaryota > Metazoa > Chordata > Mammalia > Rodentia > Sciuridae > Ictidomys > Ictidomys tridecemlineatus. The sequence continues at coordinate 43,184,252 of NC_135481.1, forward strand.
TTATCTCAGAAAAATCTAAGGAGTCTACAAAAATGCCACTAGAACAATAAGTGAACAGACAAATTATAAGATGCAAGGTCAGTATATAAATATCATTAATATTTTTTAAAGATAGGAGTAATTGTAAGATAAAATAGAAAAAATATTCCATGATTATAGTATAAACAAAACATAAAATACTTTGAAATAATTTAAGAAAACGTGAAAATACTCTTTACTGAATGTTTTCTGTATTATTTTAGGGAGAAATAATAGAAGACATATGTATGTGTAGAGACATACTATATTCATGGACTAGAAGACTTGATTTGTTAAAATATTGATTCTTTCTAAATTGATCATGGTACAAAATAATGTCAAAGTTTTCTTAGAAATTGGAAAACTTTTTCTAAAATTTGTGGAAATTGAATTCAAAGACTTATGATTTTTAAAAGGGCCAAATTAGAAGATTTATCCTATTTTAGTCCACATCACATCACAAATATTAAATTACAGTGATCAGCACACTGTGATATTAGTGAAAGGATAAACATACGCATCAATGGAATAAGATCCAAATTCAAGGAAAAAATGTACATGTACATGTTCAGTTGGTTGACTGATTTTTAACAAAGGGTCTAAAACAATATGTGGGAAAAAGATGACCTTTTCAACAAATGATCCAGGAACAGAAAGAAAGAGAAAGAAATTTCTGGCTTATCTCTCATCATAAGCAATTATTTGAGGTAGATAATTTACGTAGATATAAAAGGTCAAATAATAAAAGAACACATGAAATGATTTTTTTCTGGTTGGCAATTACCTTCAAGCACAAAAAGCAATGTTCATAAACAAAATAGGTTTCATTAAAATTAAAAACCTCTGCTTGTCAAAAGTCAGACTTTCGATCCAAAATAAATACAGAACTCCTGCCACTCAACAATAAAAATGCAAACAACCCAGATGAAAAAGGCAAAACTCTTCCTAAGAGAGATATATTAAAGACTAATATGCACATGAAAAATTGCTCAATATCATTAGTCATCAGAGAATTGCAAATGAAAATCACCATGAAATTCCTTTATATCCCCTCTAGAATGGTTGAAAATGAAAAGGAAGAATTAGAGCTTTCATTATATACTATTTTGGTAGGAGTTGAAATTGGGACAAACACTAGGGAAAATTATCAGCAACTTAAACTAAACATATACCTAACCTATGATCCAGAAACTACTCTGAGATATGAATCCAGGAGTAATGAAAGCCTGTATCAGCAAACCTCATGCACAACATTGTTGATTATCACTTTATTCATAACAGCAAACATCTAGCAATGGTCTCGTATTCATTAACAAAAGGATGGGAAAATAAAGTGGTATGTTCACTAAGGGATTGCTACTCAGCAATAAACAAGGCAAACAACCCATATGAGCACCAATTTGGATATTTTTTCAACATTATATTGTATGAGGAAACTTTATACCAAGAGTACATTTGATATAATTCATTTACATGAATTTTTAGAGCAAATAAATTAGATCATAGTGAAACAATGGGCATAGTGGTAGCCTCTGTAAGTATTGGCTGTGGAGATTGACTAGGTAAGAACATGGGGGACTTTCCATAGGAATGTTATTTTGCTATATCTTTATGGGGTTTGGTTGATTCGGACATATGAATTTTCAAAACTCATAGAATGGCACATCTTAGATTTGTGCAACTCAGTGTGTGAATTTTACCTAGAAAAAGAGAAGACATTTAAATATATACAAACTCTTGTTCCTAAAAGCATGCTGAAATGTTTAGGGGTCACATGCTCTAATGTTTGCAACTATCTTCAAAGTTACATCAAAATATATAATAGAGGGATAGATTAATAGATTGATATTTATCACATCACAAATAGAAAATGTTAATTGTGGATTATTGGTGATAAACATATGTATGAACACTATACAATTCTTTCAACTTGTCTGTATTTATGGAAGTTTTTATAATTAAATTTTGAGAAAATTACATGGGACCAATGAAAGTTCCTAAATCCAGTCTTTCTTTCAGTTCCAATCCCACTACACACCCCAATTCACACCCCACTTCACACCCCACTTCACAGTGATATATCAATGTTTGAATTGCAAAGAGGACATTTCCCATAAGAGTAGTCAATAATCATTTTTGTGAGACATACAAATAACTTCGCCCATTCCATGACTGACATACTCATTGTATTATTTTTGACATGTTCATTGGTTATGGTAACATGACCTAGTTGTATTTGAGCACAGTATATGCAGACTCTGAAAGTTAGCTAAACTGTTGCAGTATTCAGTGCTGTAAGACGAAAATTCCATGATTACCCATGTTAATTGCTCTATATTAGTAGCATTCAAAGCAAAGAACTCCTTGGTATAGCTGTATTGGCCATAATTATACCTGTGACTTCAACCTTTTTGATTTTATGTATATATCCCTCTTGTTGGAGTTGATTGTTTTAGAGGACTGTATAAAGTTTGCATAGTTAATTTCCACAAATCTAGTAGCACCTGATATTCTTGCACTGAATACCTGAACTTTCCTTACTAGAAAAAAAACCATTTAGACCCTAAAGTTTTATGGGATGCCCCATGTGTTTTCAGATTGAGATGGGGTACCCTAGCTCATCTTTGCCATTAATTTCACTTGCCACTAATTTTCCACTAATTTGAAGCGATTTGCAGTGGGGCATTAGGTGTTTCTCATCAATTGCTTTATAAGACTTTGCCCCCCCCAAAAAAAAAATGAGCTTTAAAATGCAGCACATAATTTCATTGAAAATATCATGTGGGAGGGGTTATTGTGCTAAATGCTTCCATTCCCCCATACCATTTTTATTAAAGCTACCATGATCTCAGGAAAGATGGGGCAAGGAAAGTCAGGGAGCAGAAAGACAAAAAGACAAAAACATTCAGGAATCTTCTTAACACTTGCATCAGTCAGAGCATTTCCTAGAAATCTTTCATGAGTTTTCTCTATTGTTTAGGTGACTTGAGCCTAACTGGACCCTAAAAAGTAAAATAAAAAAAATGTTGCAATTGGAGACCCAAAGTTAAAAACATCATTAATTATTGACTGGCCTGGATTCTGAAAAGAGCATCCTTCAGGTCAGAGATAAATTCAGAAGCACTTAACAAATAAGCAACCCAGTAAACAGGCTTTTTAAAAAAACACTTCTTGTTAGAACTGAAGAAATAAAAAGAGACGGGACTTTATTATTCATATATTGAGATATGGGTCTAAAAGTAATTATTATATTACATAAAGCCCTGCCTCATAAGCAAACACTTAAAATAGTCAAATATAAAAAGTGCATGTAAAAGAGGTGATCATCTGAGCCAAGTATGATGTTCAGTTATTAAGAAAAATTACTTTTGCTCATCTCAACCTATATTCCTTTAGCCATTATATTGAAAGAAAGCATTTTTGTTCTAGTCAACCTATTATATTCCTTTTGACCATTGTAGACCAGTCAGAATTTTTCCTAAGTAGGTCACAAATAAGTTATGATGCAGTTCATTCCTGTTTCAACAGCAGCCAGAGAACAGTCAAGCCTCGTCTTAGAGGGAGAGGCTTCTGGGTACCAGTTAAAATAACTGTAAGAGTCCAGGCGTGATGAGTTCCTGCTTTATTCTTTACCCCCCACATGAAAAGTGCTTAGCCCCCAGCTTTGCCTCAGGCCAAAGCCATGAGGCCATAGCCTAAAGCTCCTGATGAATCCTTGTAGACTTCTGTGGTCAGAGTTTCTCAGGCAAAAACAGCACAGAACAAATGCTTTTACTTGATGTCTGCCTTTTGAAAGCTTGGAGCAAAGATATCTCTTTGCAAAAACATAAAAAAAATTGAAATTATGCTTATATGGCCATTTTTCATCTGTTGCCATTTGTGTATGCAGCAAACACTAAATATTGTATTGCCTAGCAGGAAGTCAAATACAAGTGCCCAGTGTGTCTTAAATAAAATAAGAGGCATGTTCATGTAGAGATTGTGAGTGATAATTCAACATGAAAATCTGGGGACAAAGAAATGATCTTGGGAGCCCTTGGGCAAACCTGGAGAACTGGCACATGGGCAGTCGGCAACCCAGCTTTCCTTCATTACCAGTGGGATGTGCATTGCCTTTTTTCTCCTGTCTTTATTCATTTTTCAACAGCCTGCCACATGCAATATGCCAAATCTCATATAAAAAAGCCCTACACACACACATACACATACACACACACACACACACACACACACACACACACACACACACACACTGGAACTAAAGAACCTTCAGCAGATCCCAGCATAGACAGACAGTAAAAACAGCCATCTGTACTGAAGCCCGGGGATTTATTCAATTATACTTGCCCGAGTTATTTGTTTGGCTTTGCAATGTAAAGAGTTCTGTTTTATTGTTGGAACTTTTCAGGCTGTCGGATTGTTTTCAAAACTCTTCTCCCAGATGCGTTTGGCATTTACCAACAGTGAGCAAGCACCAGCCATGGAACATAAAAGTGTGTGTGCATCAAATGGACATTGAATTCTTTGCCTAGGTCAGCTACCAGAATTAGAGCAAGGTTGCTGGTTTTTAATGCAAAGGTTAAACAAAGTTTACAGGTTGAATGCCTGCCTATGGCACACATTTTGTTTTGAGGATTAAAGCAGATAACTTTCTTTTAAGCAAGTTTGAACAAGTGTGTTGGGAAGCATGAATGGCAGGTGGCTGGGCTACAAAATGTCATCCAAGTTCAAGCTTCTGAACATGATATTATCAACATCCAACTCAGATTTCATGTTTGATCTTGAGGATTTTAGCATTGCTAGAACCAGGCAGTGTGGTTAACTCTTCTTTTTTATTCCAAAGAATGCTTCTTAGCACTATATATGCTTTCAATTAAATATATAATTGTCCCTGATAGTAATATTTGTAAATGTAGCTATTTCCCCCATAGGATTATTAACATTCATGTAAAAAAAAAAGAAAAACTATAATGATCACTGAGATTCTTTGTCACAAATTCCCTATTCTTATGCATGGATACAATGCTGATGCATATTATGCCAAAATGGAGCCATTTGATACTCTACCTCAGAATGTCAGGTATTATAGCACAGTAAGTCTGTCACATACAGTCTTAAATTTAATGTACAAAGCATATAAAAAATGCTCCACAAATTCTGGAATTTTCATGACCAGTGATGAATGCAGGATTTTGGATGCAAGCTTTGTTTGATATATACCTGCTGAAGATGTTACATATATAAAGACAGATGGATATGCAAGCATATATTTATATTTCTGTGTCTTTCTATCTCTACATCTAACCTGAAAAATTAATCACCTTAGTAATAGATGAGCATCTTTTATTCTGACTTACAATAAATTATGGAAATTCTGATTTTTCATTTACCTGTATTTGAACATTTTAAATATTTGTTTATTTGTTGCAGTCAGAAACATTTTACCATGCTAAAGAATGAGGAGAATGCTACATAGGGTTTCTCTAAGTATGAAAACTAAAAACAAAATTAGAATCTTCCCTATTTCTTTCCTCCCTCCCTTTTTCTTTCCTGCCTCTTCCATCCTTCTGTCCCTCTCTCCCTTCCTTTCTTCTTTCCTTCCTTCCAAGTGTCAGTGCTTGGCTCGGATTTGAAAAATAAACTACCCTTTCTTTTACTGTTTCCAAAAGAGTATGCAAATGGAAATTTAAAAGATATCACATTAAAGTATATCCAAGTAAAATCCTATATGAGAGACATGAACATAGAAACAAATGCTCCTCACTGTAACATCAGGCAAAATGCCACATCCTCACATGCAGTCATCCGGGAGCTAGCTGAGGATCACCCTCTTGGTGCTTTTCCTTCACAATTACTCAGTGTCTGAGGTTTAAACGGGAAAGGGATGTGGCATCTTTCTTTTCTGTTGGAGCCATAGGTGATAGGCCGCAGGCAACCTCATCAAATGCTGCCCTGAGAGCAAGTGCCCCTGTGGAGAGGACTGGCAGGCTCTTTACTACAGAACGTCTGAGAGAGTTGGTTAGTCCTGGTGTGTGGTTAGAAAGTTCACTGTGGGCTCAGACAGAAGGTTTATTTTTCCAAGACACCACGAGTTTAGGTTCTATTTTATTTATGGGGTAGAAATGGGGAAATAATCACCAGGGGCAAAATTTCCTTCAGCATGCTGCCTGTGCTGGCCCTGTTTCCTGCTTCGCTTATCATTTCCTTTTCCAAGATGAATTTGAAGCATGGTAAATTATGACTTATCTTTTGGGGGTTTCTTTTCTTTCCTTTATGGTACTGGTGATTGATCCCAGGGGCCCTCTACCCTTGAGCTACATCTCCAGCCCTTTTTTTATTTTTATTTTTTGTTTTGAAACAGGTTCTCACTCAATTGCTGAGAGTCTGAGGCGGTCCTCAAACTTGACATCCTTCTGCTTCAGACTCTGGAGTGCTGGGATTTGGGGCCATGCCACACCTGGTGGGCATTGTGGGGAGGGTTCTTAAGTCAGTTTTGGGGACCAAAAGCTGTCTGGAGCTAAAGAGAATCACCCCAGCTGTGACTTTGGAGTCCTGGCAGATTGCTACAAATATTCAGAGTCCCAGGACCACAATTTACACGTGAACAGGATGCAAACCATACCCATCTACGAATGCACTGCTTGGCTCCTGTTCAGTTTTGCTTTCCTAAGAATATGGCACTGACCCCTGATGATTTATATGCTTTCTGAAAATATTGTTTTGTTGGGTATAAAATGTGATTTCTCTGTGTCATAATACTGCTTGCCAGACAGATGCATGGTTTGCATATATCAGTATAATATTTAAACCAAGAAAGACAGTGAATTAATTGTATTTTAGATAAGATTTAAATTAAGGAAACCCAAGCTGGAAAAACTACTATTTGAAATGTAAAAAGACTTTTCCTTTTTGTTGTTTAGTTAGTTCATTGTTTAATGTATAAATGAGCATCTACTGTGCAGCCTGTAACTTTCATTCTTTTGCTCACAGTTACTAGATACCTACTATGGGATAGGCAGGTGTCGGATGTTTGGGTTGCAATGACAAATTAAAATGGTAATATAAATGTGGAAATGCCAAGAAGAGCCTGTGAGAAAACAAAACCAAACTACCACAAAAAGAATAGGAAATTGGTTTTTCTCTGTAATACTGAACATTAAGGATATTGAAATTATTTGATAAATACAGCTAAGGATGAACATTATATATTTCTGTAAAGTATGTTTACAGAGAGTAATTCATAATTACAGAGTATAGTGCGAGGCTAAGTCAGGGGCAAAATTAGGTTTCATAGAACAAACTTCTTGACTATCAGGCTTGCACAGCACTGATAAAGGGGAATTTGAACTCTCCTTCAATTGAAAAAAGTTAACATTGGGCCACCTTGCCCCTCTGTCATAGGTGATTTAGGCTTTATCTGCTGTGGACATGAGATTGGACCAGATGGCCGCTCTTGGTCCTTTCCAGTGCCTCTCATTCTTTGATACACATAATACAAAACAGCTTTTGCTGCAAAGCAACTTCTTGCAAATTAGTTCTTTGCAACTGCAATGGTTTAGACTTGCTTTGTTCGCAAAGGTTCTTGTGTAAGAGGATTGGTTCTTAGTGTGGCATTGTGGAGGTGGTGGACCTTTAAGAGCTGAGGCCTAGTAGAATAGAAGTCTGTAGGTAAACTGGGAGCTTCCCTTGAAAGGGATCCTGGGACCTGAGTCTCTCTTTAGCTTCCTGTTTTGTGAGGTACCAGTTTTCTCACTATCATGTCAGCTCCTGTCATTGCCTGCTGCCATGATCCCATGCATCTGAGAGGGTCCTTACTAGAGCAGAGCCAATGCCATTGGCATGAACTTGGAATTCCCAAACTGTAAACTAAAATTAATCACCTCTTAAAAAATGAAGTTACCTGCCTTAGGAATTGCATTATAGTGACATAGAATGGACTGATACTTTGGTTTTCTATTTGGACCAAAGTGAAGTGAGGTTTAGTCTGAAAAGAAGAAGTTGAAAGTGACAGTGAAAAAAAAAATTTTAAAAACCAAAGTGACCGTAAATTGCATAAAGGGCATACTATGGTCTGCTACCGTGACAACTGAGTCCTCTCACCTCTCTACTTTTGAGTTATTAGGCCACATGTCACTCAAAGATTAAGCATTTCATCTCAGGGGTAGTTCCTTCTTATTACAGCATTACCCTTTGCTATGCCATAATTAAGGTGCTGTCACTGTTTCCCTTATCAACTCTTATTTTTTGGAATTTATAACTTATGGCTAAAAATTCCCTCTAGGCTGAAACTTGGAACCTGCAATCTGATCTGTTTTACCTGCTGGATTTTTTCTTCTTCTTTTTTTCTTCTTCTGTAAAAGAGGAACAAGTCCATCTGAGCTTAATCAGGGCCTGACGTGGAGAAAATTAGACTGAGATTCCCCCTTTAGTTTCAATTCTATTTTGCTTAATGAATTTTCAGCTTATAGGCTTTGAGCCTTTAAATATCAGATATATGTCTAAGAGGACTATTTAGAAACAAATGGGATCATGGAGGTTGTATCTTGTCTTTATCCTAATGTTTCACCATGTAAAAGGTGATGGATTGAATAACTAGAAATCCTTTCTTGAAATTAGTGGGTCTTGGTAAACTAACTTAACCATTTCTGAGCTTCCACACCCCATAAAGCTTTATGCCATACCTCCAGCAGTCTGAGCCAAAGAGCATCTACTAATGAAGACGAACAAATACATCTAAACAGTAACAAACTATCAAAGGAGAATGAAGTTTGTGCTTATCTTTTTTTTTTTTTTTTTCTGGAAGGAAGCTGGGAACACGGAATGCTTAGAGTACTACATTTCAAAAGTGAAGATCAAGCTCAGGAGAAGCACTGCCTTAGTCTCTTTGGTCCTCTGGGTCCAGGAAGCAAATTTGTATCAATTAAATTTATTTGGTTTAAGATAAGTGATTTTGTGTCTCTCAAAAATATGTAATTTTATTTTTCTAGGTACAAGTAGTGAGTAAAATTCACCAGGGTACAAAACCTGAAAAGAAAACATTCATTATTAGATCCTGGCTTTTGCATTCATGTTTGAATGAGTCTGTCTAGGCCCCTGACCTTAAAAAGGAAAGGAAGGAAAAAACACCCTGCAACTAACAGCATTCTTATACCTCCACCCCAGGTAGATTATACTCTCCTCTCCCTACTCCATCCCTAGGTAGATATCACCAGCATTAAATGTGAATCTCTTTACTTCTGTGACTTTCAATTCTTTGGTTTTTTTATATGAAATATAATATTATTTAAAAGTGGATTTCTTTTGATTTTATTTTTAAAAACTGTATTTTTTTTTATGCTGGAAGGAAGATGTTTTATGTTTCTTTTATGTTTTCTTCTATTCACTCCACATGAATAGGCTTACCAATTTCATTTTTTATTTTCAGAACTGCACAATTTCATGTTAAGCTGGACAAATTTATTCAACCTCAGTTCAAGCACTGATTTAAAAAAAATAAATAAAGCAAGGTCAGACTAGCTTTCGGTTTTTTTATATATTTTCTTTTATAATAAATTCTCTCTCAAATGATGCCTGTGTGTATATTTTGACATAATCATGGGTACAAATGTGCAATGTCTGAAATCTAAAATGACAGTGGAATATCTTTTCTTGCATTAGCATTATTTTAGCATTCTTACAACAGGGGATGGTTTGGAGAAATGCAGAGACTTTCAATTTATATATATACCTCTGATTATTATTCCAGTACCTCGAGCTACAGATCCAATCTCATATCATGATGGATGCATCTCTCAGAGTTCAAAAGAAGTGTTGGCAAAGAGAAGGGCTTTAAATAAGGCTACCATGAGAGCCAAGACGTGAAACTCAAAATTGAATGCCATAGTGTTAAATGATGACCTCGTTTTCTTTTTTATTTCTGCTGCAACAACTGAGGTATATTTGGGGTCTTCAAGGTTAGTGTCATGTTTGAAAATGGTGCTAGGAATCCAGACCACAAAGACTGTGACACTTATGTTCCATCTCATCTAGTATTCCATTTTAATCAATGACTTCAAAAGTCATGTCCTGAGAGGGCAGGGATATTATCATGCTAGAGGAAATACAAAAATCACCAATCACCGTAGGTTGAAGAGGGACAAGAATTGGGTAAAATGTTGAAAGGATGAAAATAGGCATATTGTTCTACTTTTATTTTAGATATTATCATGCTGCAGGAACAGTTAGAAAATGACTGATGAAGATTTGGGGGCAGGATTTGACAGGTGGTTTGTGGAAATATTTTCGTAAGTGTAGTTGCATCAAAGTAAGCCATGATACCGACAATGATTGAAGATTATTTTACATTAAAGAAGCAAAATGCAGTCACTTGTTTTTTCTTGCATGCATGATCATGAAATGAAGATTCATTTCTTTGAGATATAATATTGTGCCTTCAAGATTTCAAGCTAAAAATCTTGAAGGCACAGTATTATATTATGATAGCACTTTTCAGGAAAGGGAAATTGAATTGATTTTTAATAGTACTGGGTAAATTGATTTACCTTAATCATAGTAGAAAAGGCTCATGTTATGGGCATTATTAGAGTCCTGTGGATGGAGATGGTGGGTTCTCATTGAGACAAGGGACAAACAAAGGGGAAGATTGCCACACAGGAGAAAAGAGGGACCAAATACCTATTTTGATTGTTCTTGGATGTGCTCAAGTCTGGCCTTGAACACTTTCTTGTAAGTTCTATCGAAAATAGTTTTTAAGATAAATATTCTTCCTTCTATAGATTTGCTGAGTTTCTTTGTTAGAGAAATGAAACACTGAGACCCAGAGACTGGCAAGTAGAGTGTGGCGGTCACTTATGAGCTACCACTGTCTTTGCACCCGTTTTATTAAATAGGAAGTATTTAATGGTGCCTAATGTTTCTCTTTCTTATAAAATTAGTATTTTGAAATGATGATCAATAGGTACATGTTGATTGAGGAGATAAAAGTGTAGTTCTTTGTTAAATTGGACATTCCTACATTTGTATCTCCTACAATCAACGTGTACCAATTGATCATCATTTCAAAATACTAATTTGAAGATTTTTTTTGGCTGGAAACACGAAGTTAAAATCATTTTGCAAAAGCTCTTGGTTTCTTACTGGGTCTTTAGAATGGGTCACTAAGTTTCTTCAGTAATTTTATTCAAAATATGGTATTTGTGTTGTTTAGGGAGAGCAAAAAGGGAACACTTTCCCTTGAAATAAGAATTTCCATTTGTAATGTGTCTTAGTCATTCACAGGGGGCAAAAGCCTCAGGGCGAAAAGAAAAGGCAGTAGTTCCTTTTTCTTTCTTTCTTTCTTTTTTAATTAATAAGAAAACCATTTTCCCTTTGCAGTTTTTTTTTTGTGTGTGTGATATATAGCGGGTTTTTTTTCCTCTTGTATTTTCCTTGTCTCGAATTTTTAGAGTTTTCAACTTGAGAATTTATTTTTCCCTTTCAAAATGTTCATTAAAGCACGAATGACTTTCTCCTTTTTGATGTTGCCAGAGAAACTTGAGCACTATATAATTAAGCTTCTGTTTTAAAGTATTTCTCTCTACAAACACAGGCTTCTAGGACGAAGACTGCATAATAGATGTTATTAACTGTACATATAAATAGGAGATGTGTCTTGCACAGCATTATATTTGTTGAATGAGTTTGCCTTATTCCAAAGTCATCTCTTCACTAATGACTCATGAGTTTCCTTTTCATTATTTAAAAATAATGTCATTACAGGCTATTCTGTAATAATTTGACATATCTTATATTCATATCTGAACCTATTAATTAGAGACAACATATGTATTTAAAATGTGCCTTGATTATCCAAGTTAATCCCTTTAATCCCATTTGAATGGCCAGATAAAAATTAATCCCTTCAAACATCTTTATAAACAAACATTTAAATTCACCTGTTGTCATCTTTGTTCTCAGCACCAATGCTGGAAATGTCCATGACTGAAGTTGATAGAAGCCATAAACAAGCCACCATGAAAGAAGGATATGCAAATCATTTTTGTTTGCAAAGAAAGGATGTGTAATACAAAAGAGCTCTCCCAATCTATAGGGTTCTAAAATCACAGAGGATTATTTCAGAGGGTACGGTAATATCCTTAGAAGTTAATAATGCAATCATTCTTTAGGCTCAGGGGAGTCAGAAGAGTCCTTGACTCTTATTAGAAACTGTTCCAAAAAATAAACACGTGTCTATTTGAAGACTTCTTAGCCCAGGAGAACCAGCGAAATGCAATGCCTTGAGGTTTCTCAAAGGGTCCCTTTGACTAGGAACTTGCTAAAGCGAAAATAGCTGAGGGAAGCTGTAGCCAGCGTTTTTTGGATTCTTTTTTTCAACACTGTGATCCTCAGCACTAGGTCACTGGAAACAGGAGAGGAAGCAATTGTTTTTCCCTGCTGTGAGCAATGGATTTGAACATGCTTCACACTGTTCTCATGCTGTGCTTTCTTTCCCTCCCCTTTCCCCCCAGAACAGGAGTGTGAACTGAGTGCACCAAAGTCCTTGGGGCACTAGAAATAACACAGCCTATCCACAGATCAACTGATTATTTCATTTCATTTCTTTCTGCGGAATTGTGCACAGTGCATCAATTTAGGAATGGTAATCTTTTTTTTTTCCTTTCTTCCTTTCTCAGGAATGAAAAATAGTGGGTATTCATTTACTTTTATTTTTGAATACATTTGTTATAAAGTGTAGAGATTTTTAGAAATTTAATGAAGTTAAAAAAGAGTAAAATAAAATAAAAATTAACCCTAAAACTAAGAGTTCATATTTGAAAGTTAGCTTTATTTCCTTCCAGGCTTTAATATGATTTAATAATAGAGATCATGCAATAGAGACAGCATTCTATCTTTTCTCATGTTACGAATTTCATTTCATATCATGAATTTGAAGGAAAAAAATAAACCCTTCTCTTACTTTTGGAGAGGAAAGCTATTTCAATTTACTTTTGCTAATAAAACTTCTTCAATGAGTCTCCTTTAGCATAAAAGTTCATTTTTATCTCTGATTATTTCCACAGAATTTATTAGTACAAGTGGAATTATTAGGTCATATTGTGTGACTATCTTAAAAACTCTTGATATAAAATTAAACATTTTTAAAAAAGTCTGCACAAGTTTACACTCCCAGCAGAAGGTGAGTGAGAACGCCCATTCCCCACACTGTCACTAACATTTACAGCTACTGTCTGATTTAACTTTGCCAGTTTCATTGCTGAGGAACAAGATTTTATTTTCATTTTCAGTTCTGGAGAAGCTAACAACGTTTTGCACATAAACATTCTTTATTTGGAAAATTTTACTTTTTGTTCTGTGCATTAGTCTCTGTGTCATTTGCTAGTTTTTCCTTTCAATTGTCTAGCTTTTGATATTGATATCCAAGAATTCTTCGCATACTAAGGATATCCATCAGTTCTTTGTCAGTTATGAAATGACTTTATGACTTTCCAATTTTTATTTACCAATCAACTTAGTTTCATTTGGTATAGAGGAGGCATAAGTGTGTGTGGGGGGTAATTTTTTGTGGATTTTTGGTTTTTGCATATCTTATAAGCAGAGACTGATTGCTTATGCTTTTTTAAAAAATATTTTTTTAGTTGTAGATGGACACAATATATTTATTTTATTTATTTATTTTTATGTGGTGCTGAGGATCGAACCCAGTGCCTCACATGTACATGGCAAGTTCTCTACTACTGAGCTACAAGCCCAGTCCCTGATTGCTCATACTTTACAAGTATCTTTTGCTCTACAAACATCCTTAAAAATATAGTGTTTCTACAGGAGCATAGAAAAAATGGGTTTACTGCCCATTATAAAAATTAAGGCTCCTTAAACTCAGGTTGTTCTCTGGAACTTAATCTAATAATTATCCAGTTGTCACCTGAATACCTTTGCATTGTTTTGTGGGAATGAACTGAGTGTTCCAGAGGGTTTAGTAAAGAAAATTATTTACTTAATTTTAAAGCATCTGCAAGGTTGAGAGCCACAGTTTAGTCGGAATGATGCCTGGCATTTTGCCAGAGGGAATGGTTGAAAGGCGACCCTGCTCCAGAATAGGGTGGCTCCGGGATTAGGGCGGATCCTGCTGCCTCTGCACCAGCTACTTTGGAGTTCCCCTGTTGAGTTCTCCCGAGAATTGGTGCACAGAGCCAAGCCGGTGGAGGGAGTGTGTTCCCGGGAAGTGTGTGTAGAGTGCCGGTGAGAGTTGGGGAATTAAGGGTTGCCGTTTGAACCTACAAGGCTTTGTGGTGGCTCAGCTATTTGTGCCCAGCCAGACTGCGGCACTTCAATGTTTCCTTGCTTTTTTTTTCAAGATATGTATCCATGACCTGAATATTTTCTAACTTATTCTGATACAATTACACAATAAATTTCTTTGTAATTAATGCATCTTAAATTCTGGTGTATCTTTTGATAATGAAACACGGTTCAAATTTCTTAATTCATTGACCAGGATTGATAGAAACTATTTATACAATTTCTTCCTTAATTATGGGCTGTGTTGCTTGCCTTCTAAGTCATGCATTTCTGCTTTTATTTTTATTATCTTTCATGAGGTTTGTTTTAGTCTCATTGTTATTTAATATTTAGTTGTATTTTAAAGTCAGTCAATTTTATTAGCTTTTGTATCCGTTATGCTACGTGAGACAATGACATAAATCCCGACTCCAAGGTATCTGACATAAAGGTGTCTGTTAATGTTTTACTCCTGGAAGTCCAGAGGTAGGTAGGTGCTTCAATGTATGATCAAGAGCCCTAGTTCCTTCCATTTCTCTTCTCTGTCTTCCTTAACGTCCTGTTCCCTTTTTTTAAGACAGGCCGACAGCATGATCGCAAGGTGGCCATGTGTCAGGTGGGTCATGTCCTTTCTTCATTTTTAAAGCAGGGAGAGAAGCCACTCTTTTGGCTCTTTTTCTGTCATCTGTCTAGGCCTGGACATGTCATGGGCTCATGTGGGCCTCAGTAGCAATCTGAGAGGAATGCTGCAAGTTATTGAGTTCCACTTTCAGGGTCTACGTCTAGTGCTGGCCATGGGGACCCTGACTTGAGTGTGAGGAGCTAGCTTGTCTGACAGATTTGGGGTTCTCCTCAGAATAAGGGGTTTCTGAGTAGTCAACTAGCAGTGTTATTTGGGAGTCTTTGAGTCAAAAATTTATGTTGTGTTTGTTCATCTTATAAAATTTTGGCTTGTGATTTTTAGTGTTTAATCAATTATTTGTAAACCTTTTTGCCATGTTTGATTTCATAGCTATGTGTGGCTGTGCTTCATCACGTCTACATTAAACTTTTGCTTTTAAATCAGTGATTATGACCTACATACTTTGATTTTTCTGATTTGTTAAGGTTTTCTTCCCATCTGTATTGTTTGATGTATAAACATTCTAGTGATTTGGGAGACTGTATGTCAAGATAATAATTCTATTGGAAGTTAGATTTAAGATTCACAATAAAAAATGACTTGTCACAACTACAATGAAATATCTCACTCCAGTTAAAATGGCTATCAGCAAAAAGAAGACAACAAAAGCTAGTGAGGACGTAAAGGAAAGGGAACTGTTGTACATTGTTGGTAGGAATGTGAATTAGGGCAGCCACTATGAAAAATAGTAGGGAACTTCCTCATAAAACTAAAAATAGATCTACCATATGAACCAGCAATCCCATTATTGATTGTATAGCCAAAGGAAATGAAATCAGTATATTGATGAGATAGCTATATTCCATGTTCATTTCAGCACTATTCAGCATAGCCAAGAAATAGAAGGAAATAGAAGTTCTTGTCTAAAAAACTGATGAATGAAAAAAACAAATGTGTTATATGCGTACAGTGGAATACTATTGAGTCATGAAAAGGATGAAACTCTGGCAGGTGTGACAGCATGGATGGAACTGAACTTAAGTGAAATAGTCAGGCACAGAAAGACAAGCAATGCATGATCTCACTCATATGTGGAATCTGAAAAGGTTGATTTCAAAAAAGTTGAGAGTAGAATGGTGGTTACCAGAGGCTGAGGCTGAGAGAGTGGTGGGAGGGAGGAATGCAGGAAGATTGATCAATGGGTAACTAACTGGTAGTGAGAGATGACTTTGAACTTCCAGTGTCACAATAGAGTAACTGTAGAGACAACAACTTACTGCATATTTCAAAAGGGTAGAAGAAAGAGACATAGATATGATCAAAACATTCAAAATTCTATCTATCTATCTATCTATCTATTTTTGGTGGAGAGGTACCAGGAATTGAACCCACAGGCACTTAACCATAGGGCTATAAGCTCAACCCATTTTTATAATCTTAGGTATAAAAATTAATATAAAATAATATAAAAAAATTCAGAAACAAGAAAAATAAATTATAAAACTACTGATATTGCATAACCTTCCTTACAAAAGATAGTAAATGTGGCTTTTTTTTCTATTTTCATTTCACTAATACTTTCCTATGGTGTTGATTACTCTGAAGCAAGATGTTCAGGCTCTTATAAAATCATTATTAATTATTAAATTAAGAATTCTAACATTATTTGATAAATCTTTCCACATAATTTATTTTACACTTAATTTACATTTAATGCATTTATAAATCCAGTTGTGATTTAATGAAATGAATGATCACTTTAGTCCTTATACTCAGGTGTTTTTCCTTTGATTTGCTGAGTGATTATCAGAAACAAGGTTTTTGAGGAAGTGTATTTCCTGAACTTCTATCTGAGAATACTTTTTTCCATTGCCTTTGTACATAAAGAAACCTCTTGGCAGCTCACAGAATTCTTGGATGTCACTCTTTCCTACTCAGAAGTCTCCAGTCAGTCCAGTGTCTTCCTGGCACCGACATTGTGAGGAGAGCTAAAGCTGGCCTCATTTTTATTCCTTTGAAGTTTTTTTTCCCCCCTTGCTTGGTTGCTGAGAGAATTTTGTATTTATCCTTGAAATTAAAGAAGGCTGCCAAGGTATTTCAGGGTACTGGTGATTTTTCATATCCAGTATTTTACCATTTACAAGTTGTACAGTTTGTTTTCTCATTTTAGCATCTTTTAAGTTATGGACATTATGACAACCAATAATGGGAAAGGATCCTGCTATGCTTTGATTTACATTGTTTCTGCCTAGTGTACCTAAAATAATGGTATATTTTAGGAAAAAATAGAATCTTGAATTTGGTGAAACAATAAATTATAGTTTCAACATTTTCTGTTCATATCTGCCCCTTGTCTGTCACTATTCTAAGGGACAATATATATCCATGGAGTGTACTTCCTTTACTCTCCTTTATTAATTTCATTTCTTTGACCTCTTTCTCTGCCTTTTATTGTCTCATAAGTAATTTTAATTTCCCAACACTTTTGCATTAGGGATTAAGTTTTCAACATATGAAGTTTGGGCGCATCTTCAAAACATAGCATTCTAATCTAAGATTGAAAAAGAATAACAGTTTTGTTCTGGTACTTTTAAAAGACTTTCCCACTCTTTTTTTTTTAAAGTAATCTGAATCTACCTGAAACTTATATTACTTTGAGGTTAGAAATAGATGTAGATAACATGGACATTTGAACATCACATATCGAATCATCACTCTTTCCCTAGTATCCTAATTTATAATGCAACTTTAGTTATAAATAAATACTGAATAATGTATTTAATTATTTATTCTTTCTAAATTGTCTATTCTCTTCACTTTATTAGCTATGTATCTCTGGAAAAGTGTTAAGTTTTAACTTTTATAGCTTTAAAATATATTGTATTATATATGAATTCCCTATTTAGGATCCTTAACCCCAAATTTTCATGAATACTCTTTGGACTCCTCTCTTCTCCTTTAATTCTCTGTTATCAAAATCATATTTTATTTATAGTTTAACTTATGAAGAATTTAATCCATACAATATTTTTTTTGAGAGAGAGAGAGAGAGAGAGAGAGAGAGAGAGAGAGAGAGAGAGAGAGAAGAGAGAGAGAGAATTTTAATATTTATTCTTTAGTTTTCGGTGGACACAACATCTTGTTTGTATGTGGTGCTGAGGATCAAACCCAGGCCGCACGCATGCCAGGCGAGCGCGCTACCACTTGAGCCACATCCCCAGCCCAAATCCATACAATATTAATCCATCTATTTTGAAATAGGCCTTTATCGTTCCAGTTTCTAAAATCTTTAGATCCTAGAACTAAATTGTTAAATAGCTTTTAAAATACTATAAAATAATTTAATGATTAAAATTTTTTTCACGTAAGTCAGACATATATTTTGTTATATTTATCTCTAGTTACTTTAGTCTTCTTTGGTACTTCAAAAAATGTGGTATTTTTTATTCTTGTTTTTTTTAAAACTCATTAATATTTAAGAGAGTTACTCATTTTTGCATGTACAACCTTGTTGAAATTTTGGAATGTTTTGTTTTTTCAGTTGATCCTCTGGATGTTTCTAGGTAGAAAGTCATACCATTGCCACATAAGAATCCTTTGCCCCTACTTCTCCAATACATTTGCTGAGTGATTATCAGAAACAAGGTTTTCGAGGAAGTGTATTTCCTGAACTTTCTACCTGAGAATACTTTTTTCCATTGCCTTTGTACATAAAGAAACCTCTTGGCAGCTCACAGAATTCTTGGATGTCACTCTTTCCTACTCAGAAGTCTCTGTATTTCCTTGGAGGCTGATGGCCAGTGTTTTTATTGGTTGCTTCATGAACTGTACTGGTTTTAAAATATTTTATGTATTGCTCCTGTCTTAAAAGTTTCTATTATAATTTCAGTGCACTTTCTATCATGATCTAGCATCTGTTTCTTTCCTTTTCATTAGATGTCTCTAGATTGCTTCACCTGCATCCCCAAAAGTGGGGCATCATAAGGCTTTCTCCTTGCCCTTGTTTCCCACAGTGTGATAAAGCAATTAGAGCTCACTGTGTATTGCCCACAACATTGGATGGATCTAACAGTTGGATAGAGCTGACTGCAGCTGGTTTTTTTTTTTTTTTTTTTTTAACGTGGGATCTAGAACCTTTAAGAAATGCTGCATCCTACAACAGGAGTATAGTTTTTTTTGTTTTGTTTTGTTTTGCATGCTGTCCAGATTCTTCTTCTGTTTCATCCGAATGATTTTGGAAGATTTTTTTTTTCATGTCTAACTTGAAGCTGGTGCTGTGACTGTGTCCTGATTTCATACTAATGGGAATTATTGTTTCATCTTTTATTTATTTTTAATGTGAGGGATGGAGGTATTTGTCAAAACTGAAATGACACCATGATCTTCATTCCTTCATTGCTTTATACATTATCCTGTAATGAAGCTTTCTTTCATCTTGTTTGATAAGGTTTTTGGTTTCTTATATTTTGCAAAGAACACAAAGCAAATATCTTCTAAAGTAGATGTATTCTTTATTTTTTCTTATTTTTTAAGTCACTTTTATGAATCTTATTCCCCCATCTCATTAGACCATTTTTTTCTTTATGTTACAGATTTTTTTTAAAAAAATATGTAATTTTAATCTAGTTTGCTTGTTTGTTTATACTTAAAAGTAAAAAGAACTTGCCAAACAACAGACCAGGTATTATTTGATATTATTTCTGATTAATGTGGAGATGGGGTGGGTGTTTAGATATTCTGTTCAAGTTTTACACTGGAGAATCACTTGATGTGCACAACTTTCTGATAAATTGGCAGGCTAGCAGTTGTTTGTCCAATGCAGCTTGGTTGAGTTGAAGTGAGGTTAACTTTTTTGTTAAGTGCCATTCTCTTTACTAGCTGGATCTTAGTTGTTGCCATATCATAGGTCTGTGGCAATTTTTAATTTTTAATTTTCTGAGGCAGAAATTTGAATGTTACTTCAGCTATTGTTTCAGAGTGGTTTGGCCTCAGGTAAAGCCACCAACCATTCTGATAACCACATCATAAAAGATCTTTATGGTCCTCCATGCATTGCAGCCCAAAATAGTAAGGCTATTGAAGAACAAAATAACCATACATATTTTGTGGCTTTTGTTGGTATAAGGGGGCTAGCCTTGAAAATAAATCTCATTGCATTGTGAATGATTTTAAGCCTGCATTTAGAGAATTATTAGGAGATTTAAAAGGCTTTCTGTATTTTATTAAATTTCATTGGGGAAATTATAGGCTAGCTAGGTGTTATAAGCTAGGATGACATTAAGATTAAGATGGATGACATTAAGATTAAGATATATGTTTTCCTCTTGAATATTATGGCATTTCCTTAAAACTTCTTAAGTGATTCCTATTTATTCAGAAATAAATTCACTAGATTATTCCTTGCTTAGAACTTTACCTACCAATGTTTCCAGTTCTCCTTTAACTATTTTATTGTTCTATAACTTGAATTACATCTGAGTTGAGCAGAGGAGGCAAGAAGAGAAGAATTTGTAGATATGTTTCACATGTTGGTTTATGGTCTTGCGTACACTTTGAAATGTAGAGACCTCTTTCTCTACTATGACTACTACTAAAAGCATCTGCTTATGTTTGCCATAATACTTTCATCTGGATTTTGAGGTACTAAAATCATTTACAGAAGTTAGTGCGGATGCACAAATATTGTTCAATGCAACACTTCTTTTAAATGGAAATTTTCAAAACAGTCGAGTTGATGCTTAATTTGATTCTGTGTCTAATGTCTGTGGTTTAAGGTAATCCATACCAGGCTTTACCTCTATTTTCATAATCAAGAATTGTTTGAATATGCAAGTGAGTCTAATTGTATATTCATTCACTGAATTTAATGTCATTCTGAGATTCTGTAGTATAGACAATGCCCTCCCAACACCTCCCTGCCTCTGGGAATTGGATCAGAATGTGACATTCAACCTCTGTCCACACAAGCAGAGGAAATGCAGAATTGAATTAATTAGCTAGATAGTTCAGACCAAGTAACTCACTATTGAGGAGAAAGTAGGAGTTTGAAGGTAGAATTTTTTAATTTATTAAATTCAGCAGGTAACTATTCAACTCACCAGATAATTGGCAGCTCCTCTTTGTGGATGGAGGTCTACTTTAACACTTTGAAGTATTCGAATTCTTGGAATGAAATCCTATTAGAACTAGAGTTACTCTTTCCAAAATATATCCTATTCTATTCTCACTGAATTTAAAAATTTTCCACCCTGACAGGTCAATCCTCTTTCCTCTAAGTTTTACCTAATTTAGCAAGAAGGGATAAGTTAATACTTAGTATTAATATGGTACCTAAAATGCTATTTTTACAGAAAAAAATATTAGAAAGGGCAGTTAGTTTTCATTTTAAAGTCTATCTCTTTCTTTTCAAGGTATGGTAATGCCAACATCTGTGAACCTCATCATTGGTAAGGTGTATGGAAGAAAATCATTCACTTTCCTAAGCAAATCAGACAAGTTAATTTT
Source organism: Ictidomys tridecemlineatus (assembly GCF_052094955.1). NCBI lineage: Eukaryota > Metazoa > Chordata > Mammalia > Rodentia > Sciuridae > Ictidomys > Ictidomys tridecemlineatus. The sequence continues at coordinate 43,205,673 of NC_135481.1, forward strand.
TTTCTTGAATTTAAAAATAATCATGGGAACATTTAAAACATGCCTGTTGTTGGTCCTTGAGAATACAAAGAAGATGTATGTGAGTGGACAAGAAATGAATTTCCATATCTTCAAATGGCATGAAACTCAAGGATGTTCTCATGAATATCATATTTGCCAGATAATTTGAGGACAACACCTGGAAAAAGGGTGGAGTTAATCAAGTCCTGTAGACTGGAGTGAGAAAGCTTTAGGGACTGATATTCACAGTTAATTTCATAGAAGGAAAAAAAGGCAAGGATCAGAAGGTATAACAAGGCAATGTTCAACTTCAGTTGAAGGAAATGACTGAGTAGCTTTTAAAAACATAAATGGAACATTAATCACCTCCCAGGCTGAGGGAACGAGTATGGCCCATGGCTTCTCTCTGGCTTGCAGTACCTGGCACATAGTAGGTGTTTAATAAAAATTTGCAGACTGAATGCATGACTAAAATTAACAGTGTACTTAGCAAGAGTATCCAGTGAGGGGAAAAGAGATGAAGAAAATAAGGTGGGAATACAGGCCTTCCATGATATCCCAACATTGATATTCAGATCTGATTCTTATGGCAACAGAGAGTCATTGTTTTAGTCAGTTTTTTCACTGCTGTGACTAAAACACCCAGACAGAACAATTTTAGAGGAGAAAAAGTTTATTTAAGGGCTTATGGTTTCAGAGGTCTCCATCCATGGATAGCAGCTCTATTACTTGGGGCTCAAGGTGAGGCAGAACATCATGGCAGAAGAGTTTGGGGGGAGGGAAGCAGAGAGAGACTCCACTGTAGGATACTAAATTTAGACCCTAAGGCCACATCCCCAGGGACCCACATCCTCCAGCCACACCCTACCTGCCTTCAGTTATGACTCAGTTAGTCTCCCTTGGGGAATTAATCCACTAATTAGATTTAGGCTCTTAAAATCCAATAATTTCTCCTCTAAACCTTCTTGCATTGTCTCACATATGAACTTTTGTGGGACACCTCATTCCTAAACCATAACAGTCATTAAAGTTTCTTTAAAAAATTTTCTTTTGTAGTTGTAGAGAGACAGAATGCCTTTATTTTGTTTGTTTGTTTATTTTTTAATGTGGTGCTGAGGATCAAACTCAGTGCCTCACACATGCTAGGCAAACACTCTGCCACTGAGCTACAGCCCCAACCCCATTAAAAATTTTTATTTTTAAATTATGCTATTTAAGCAAGATGCAATGAGTGGCTGACTTTAAAACTATCTGCTTTATGTGGTACAAGTATTCATGTAGATAAAGATAGAAAAATTGACATTAAGGAGAAAAAGATTCCTTTCTTATGGACAAACTATAAAATAATCATATGAAGAATCATATCTGATCAGTCATGTCCTGTGAAACTAGGAGACTTTGGAAGCAGTTCTTAAATATTCTTCCACAACCAAACATGTTCTTATTACAGATTTTTACCTCATTTACTATCTTTGGACATTCATGGTGTAGACTTCCAATGATAGTCTACAGCATTACTCAACTTGTGTTTGTATGTTAGGTCCTGTGTAGCAGACCATGATTCTCTTGTAGATAGGGAACAGGTCTTATTTGACTCAGGATCTTTCAAATCTTTACATACTTGATGTTCAAAGTCTGTGGAATAACTAAACAAGTAATAGGCCCATCATATTTCAGTTTTCTGATGCTCTGTGTATCTAGGAACAGAGAGCTGGTAAGTTGACTAAAGGACTATCATAGTACCAAGCCAAGAAGTTGATTTTTGTGTTAGTATACATGAGCTTTGTTTATTCGCATCTCCCTCATGAGAGCAATTTCCTTCTCCCACTGATGGCAGAATCAGGTTTCTGAGCTTGTGCATGTCAACGACCAAACTTTGGATATCAATAATTTTGCAAGAACAATGTTGTCTTGTGTGAAAGTGACCAGTCCTTTCCTGTGACATCTAGATCTCCTCATACCTGCCTTTCCTTAGGGTTCAAATTAGATATATCAATGGGTTCCCTTTCATTAAATGAAAGCAAAACAGTAAGCAGAGGTACCCAAGTTCTAGGAGGAACAATTTAGGAACAATGGAAAGGTGAATCTTCCAACAATTGCCATTGCTTTCTCCATATTCTGAGTTTTTATTTTCAAGATGTTAAGAAACTGAACTTTGGCTACCCTAAACAACCCAGGAAGACCTGTCCATGCCTGCTTTTTTGATATAGTGATTTTTCCCCCTTCTAATTTGCTTTTCATGCTTTACCAAAGGATGAAGCCAAGCTTTACAAATGCACTAATGGAAAAACTGATGACATCTTCAGCGAGGGCCCTATTCACCATGTCAGTACAAGTTCAAACACTGAGAGGAGAGAACATTTTATTAAATATCACCAGAAGACAGCAGAATTGAAAACAGCAGAAAAGAAAAATGGTCACTGAAAAATTTAGTGCTGAGGGACACACACTATATTTTTCACCATTTGCCATATTTACTGAAAAATCAATGGCAGATCTCCCGTACTGTGACTGTGGTGTGACAAACTCTTATTATAGGTTAACATCCTATTACACCAGTTCATTTGTGTAAAACTTTCTGCTGGATTGGCAAATATTAATAGCATTGTCAGATGAGAAACAAAAGCTAAAATCTTCCAAGAGGAAAAAAGGACCTATCTCTGAAAACGGTGATGCTTAAGCTATTGTTTTTATTTTTATAGAAATATTATGTTCAAAAAATTTAAGATAACAAAATGGACAAAATCCAACAACATAGAATTAACATTTAGAATAAATGAAGGAAAAGGTGTAAGGACAAAAAAATTAGAAAATTAAGTTGGAATTGGGAGTGATGCATCCCATGGATATGGCTCTGAAGTTTTGAGCAGCCAACTTAAAGGAGACCTGATTCACAATATCTAATGAGATTCAGAAACAAACCAGGTCATTGTTTACTAATATTCTAATTTTTTTTCATTCTATACTCAAAGATAAATTTTTCTTGTTGATTCTCAGAGAGGGTACTGGAATATGGAAAAAAAATATTCTTACAGTACTTTCTCAATGAGGTTACTTAACTTATATTCCACATAGACTGATAGAATTATACCCCAAAGCAACAAAGTAATAAATGTTTAAGGAACAAAATGTGCTTGAGGGGTGACGTTTCCTGTAGGAATGGTGTAATGAAAGACAGACTTTAACGTTTGCTAAGGACTGGATGGACTCTGTATCCCCTTTAGGTTATTTTGATGTATATATTTTTCTCTCTCTCCTTTTTTATTTTCCTTCTTCATTTAAGCTTGAGATTTTGAAGTAGCTGGTCTAGGTAACTGGTTAGTCTGACTGAACTATATGCTTCAATGGCTACTGCTGCTGGAAATAAGATTAACATAGATTCATGAAAACCAAGGACCCTGACAGAAACATGTACCTGAATAGAAGGCCATTCTGCTCCCCACAGAGGTGTTCAGAGATTGCCAAAATCTTCCTCAAGAACAACAATCTCTTCAAAGCTGTGGAGAAGCATCTTTCTGGCCATGATATCCAGAGGGAACCAAATTAACTTGGCAACTTCATGTCAGGGAGTAAATAAAAACTGATTTATGTTCTTCTTAGTAATTCGGTGTGAGTGGACAAAGTTAATCTTAAATCTCTGAAATTTGAGTTTGCGAATTGATAGCATGATTTATATAAGGGATGCAGAAGGTCAGAAATTAAAATGAAAAGCCCAGGGCAAGACCATATATTCAAGCCTCAATTGCTGTCTATCTGCTTATTCTCCTCTGCTGGCTGTGACACGCTCCTCAAATCCTCAGATCTGTCTGCCTTACCTCACCCACTAGAGTCCCAGGATGGAATGATGCCATTGGATGTTTTTATTTTCAGCAATGAATAGCAATATTATGGTAAGCAAATCAATGTCGGGTGAATTAATCAGCATTGCAATTTTTTTTTAGCCCATTAATTAAGTAAACATCACTTTGTTGGTTTAGGAATTACCAAAAGTTTTATTCATAAATTGGCTAACCAATGCAATATTTTATTTTCACTCTGAATTTAAGACCTTGAATAAGGAAGGAAGAAAAAGTGTGGGGATCTCTGATTTGAGGACAAGAGCCTAAAAGTTGATAAAAACAGAAATAAAACACGACTAACAATATTTTTACACTTTTGCCCATCATTCTTCATATATTTGAAATAAAACGAAAGTAAACAACAACAACATAACCATCTTAGTCTTGCTCTTTTAGAGGATTGCTTCCATATGTGCTATCCAGCTTTTATTTCTTCATTTGGCAGGGACAGCACTGACAAGGCAGTGGACGCTTAGCTAAAGACCTGTTAAAGAACCTGAAATTTTTGCCTTGGTCCAGCGTCCTCCGTGTTGATGTGGCTACAAAGGCGAGAAATGAAAACTGCAGAGACTATAGAGTGGAGTTTTAAGCCCCATAAGTTACTCCTGAGTCTGGGCAGAGCCAAGATGGGAATTAGGCACATTTGCCCTGATCCTCAGCCGGTAAATGGGTATCCTTCCGACAGTTTCAAAGTGGTTCTGGCCGTGTTTAACTTCTCTCCCTGTGGGGGGCTAATCTCATAAAGATTTCAGCCACACAAGCAACAGTGTCTGGGGTGTAATGATCACTTTGAAGTTTGTTTGCTCGCCAGTGCATTTAAACAGTTTAAATGTTCCAGGAATAGGATTAGATGCCCCAGTGAATTCATTTCATTTACCCCCAGCAGTGGTTTCCCAATACCAGGAGAGGTTTACATGGTATCAATTTAGAGGCATGCTGCTTTTGAAGATTTTCCCCTTCACCCTCTCAATTTTCTACCTCTCTCAAGGTCTTGCCTAGAAAAATATTAGGGGTGAGGACTCAGTAGAAGGAGGCATTATTATTATGCCTTTAGGACATGCAAAAGATAATTTTCTGAATACTTTCTAAAGTGTTGTTAGTTCAATAAGGAGGAAGCAAAAATGAGAATAAAATTAAGGCCACTTTAGAACAAGTGTGAAGATAAAACACAAATATTGAACCACTGTACAGCCCCCTCTGTGGATCAGTTGTGCCATTTAGAAGTGGAGAATTTTGAACTCATATTGTTGTATGAACTGTGCTATGAATTAATAATTATGTCACTTTTGGAGGGTTAAACCTTTACATATGACAGAGAATGTATATCTCCTTCAAATATAAAGCCACAAATTATATTTGAAATGAGCAGTGTGACTTGTGTCACTCAAGGCCTTATGAGTCCTTTTATGCCCAATTGTGGCATACTGATTCACTATCACCAAAAATAGAATAAGCATCTCTATTATTGGGTGTGAAAAGAAAGTTCTCCTCAGCTACTTTATCCACTGAAAGTGATCTCTGGGACTGGCAGAAATTAATGTGGAGGGTGATTAAGATTCTACATATGGAAAGCTTCCATGAAAATCAGCAACATTTTCTTGACATAAGAATATATTGGAAGGAATACATATCGGGTAGAGCACATATTAGCATGCACAAGGTTCTGGGTTCAGTCCCAGCAGCAAACAACAACAATAAAATAAATTTTTAAAAAGCATCTATTTCAACATCTACTAAGTAGCAAAAATTATGCTTTAACCCAAGTAAATTTTTGATTTCACAAAATTTCTTGGGATATAAAACCAGTACTTAGAATACAGATTTAACTTAGAGGATAAACACATTTCTTAGACATTTTGTTGTTGTTTTCTTTTTCTTAAAAAAATAAGAATAGATGCTTATTTTAGAAAATTTAGAAAAGCACTGTTATAAACAAGAAAAGTTACAGATAAAATTGTACAATGTTGATATTACCACTTCATAATATTGAAATGTTCCCTTTTTTCCATAATTATGATTGTACTATAAATAAATACATAATATTTGTAAGCATTTTCCTATGTCATTAAAACTGCTACTAATTTAATGTAATTTTAATGGTTGATGAATATTTTATTACATGAATATATCATAGTTTATTTCAGTATACACTGGTTTTTTTTGTTGTTGTTGTTGCAGATATTTTGAATTCTCTCAATCCTGTGGTATACAGATTCAGTGGATTAGAAATACTTGTAATTATTTTATTAGAATGAATCACTAGGTGTTTCAGTCAACTTTGTCACTGCTGTGACCAAAATGCCTGACAAGAAAAATTAGAGGAGGAAAAATTTATTGTGGGGATCATGGTTTCAGAGGTCTCAGTCCATAGAGGTTCAAGGTAAAGGCAGAACATAGGGCAGAAGAGTGTGGTTGAGAAAAGTGGGCAGGCAGGGAGACAGAGAGGGTGCTTTGCCCAATAAGGACAAAATGTATACCCCAAAACACACCCCCAGAGACCCACCTCCTCCAGCCACACCCTACCTATGTATAGTTACCACCCAGTTAATCCTGATCAGGGAATGGATGCACTGAAAAGGTAAAGACTCCCATAACCCAATCATTTCACCCCTAAATATTCTTGAATTTTCTCACATGAACTTTTGGGGGACACCTCATATCTAAACCATATGTTAGGCTAATGATACCATTTTAAGAATTTTGAATGCATTTATCTTATATAAAATATATACTCAAATGTTTTTTTAGCAATGCTCTAAAATTACTAGAGAAGTTTAATGTTTAAAACATGCTTATGAGATTTTAGATTTAAAAAAAAAATCTAAAATGGTCCTTGCCCATGCCCCAGTTGTTTGCCTGTTTTTCTCTGTGGACATTCATGTTATTCTTAGTGATTTTTTTATAAAAACATTTTATTGGAGGTATTACCTTCCTCTGTATTGGTTACACATTATCTCCTCCATGATGAGAATTACTATTTTGTTGCATCTCACATTACATTCTTATCTTTCTGCTATTGTATCTGAATAAATCTATTTCAATAGCACATTCTAGAACCATATAGATTATTACAGTAAAAACGTTTTTGTGCTCAGAATTATGAATAACTGACTCAGTTGTTGGAGGGGTATTCACAACATGGCTAGAGGTATAACACATTTTCACAGGAACTACATACAATTCACAGAATTTAGACCTCAGTGAGTGATTAAGCTTCTTCCATTTTCCATACTTGTGCTCCTCCCATACAGGCCTCCTCCCCCAAGATGAACTTCTGACTTTCCCTGAAGGAGAAAACTTTTCTTTTTAAAAACCAGAGTAAGCAATCAATTGATCTTCTCTTTCCACTCTGGTTAGATTACCTAGGGACCTGCAGCTGATCTCTTAGAGTATGGCTGGTTTATCACACAGAAAAGGTCCTGCATGTAGAAAATGCTAATATCTCCCTGCTTGATCCTATTTCAAGGGACAAGCTGCATCCCACACTTAGTGGTACAATGTGTAATCAGCTGGGCAATGTTGCTCCGTACTCTTTATTCTAATCACACTTCTGTTTAGTTTGCCAACACTGAATTGGTACAGTCTCTCACGGTAGCTATTTTATAATCTTCTCATTTATTTAAGAAATATTCGATGCACTGACCAGTTTTTAAGTTTCCTTTATGGACCAGGAGAACTTAGGTGGGATTTACTTTTGGCTTTAAAAATTTCACTTATCTTAATGGTCAATACCATTTTGTGATCAAGATACTTTTTTACCTTCAGTTCAACACTGAACTTGGTGTTTTCCTAAGCAAACTAATAACAGAATCCTAGAAGATATTCCCAGATGCCAATTATATATATATATTTGCCTCTTCTGTGGCTGTTCATTTTGATTGTATTTAAAAAAATAATCATAATGTTCTCATTTACACAATAGAACTTTTAGGTTTCTGGTTTAGGGTAAAAAGACTTGCTCCATATTGGGACCTATGAGAGAGATTATGAGGGTCTTCAAGTGCACATGCTGTAGGAAGAAGTGTGATTTAAGCTGGGCTCTGCTTCCTAAACAAGTATTTAATCTCCTCATTAAAGATATATGAAACTAAAAATCAATGAGCTCCGGTGGTTAGAGCATTTTAGCGGAACTAATGGATACACCTTGTCTAACATTAGAAACTTCACTTGTGGTTTACAGCTGTACATGAGAAGAAAACATGAATCTAGAAATAAGGTCTCTGGCTAGATAATAATTGGGCAGTGAGTTCTGGATAAGCAATCTTATAAATATATACCGTATGGAATAAAGTATGGCCAATTCACATTCTCTCACATTAAATAGATATGGTGAACTCTTACTATAAAGCTCAAGATTAAAGACAAGTGAAGTCTATTTGGATACATGCCCTATTGAGCCTCATTAAAAAGACTCTTAACTGTGCAAATTTAAACTTATGACATGCTGATATCATGAACTATTTAAACTGAAAAATATTCTACAAGTCTTGTTTGGAGATATAAAAAAAACAGACTTCATTTTCAGCAGGCAAATACAAGCAAAATTACTGGCATATTTCCGGTAAATAATAAATAAGAATATACTGACTATTTGGATAAACATCCAGAACGGAATGAGACTCATCATCTAACCCACTTTATGGATAATACTAGAGTATCTCTAGGAAAATCTCAAGGCATTCATTGTCTACTCATTACCTACTCATTTTGATGGTAGATTTTAAAGTTTTGTTTTTTGACTGTGATGAATATACAAGATAGAGCGTAAGCTCCACAAAACCAGAAATGATATCTGTCTGTTGTAGTTGAATCACTAATCAAACTGTCTTAAAGGTTGTGCATGAAGCTTGGCAAGGTTATGAACTAATGCAGCAGTCCATTCTGGCTTTCAACACGATTCAGCAAGATATCACTGCTTATAGTCCAAACTCTGAATCATTGCCAATGCCTTGCCTCATTAATCTTAGCACAGACACATCTCTAGCCATTTCATTCATACTTTTGAAACAATTAAGTGCAAATTTCTAATAAAATTTCAATCTGACAAAAGGGGCTTCCTTTTAATTCCAAGCACACAGACACATGACCAATAATTATAGAACAAATATGACTTGCAAATCCAGAGTGCTCCTCATAACTTTTCAGCCAGAGAATGGTAAACTTCTATCACTACAGGTACAGAAACCACTAATTGAAGGGGATTTTTTTTGAGTGTGTTTTATTTTTTTTTGGAGGACATTTTTGAGAAGTCTAAAAGAAATAGTTGAAGCTCTAGTGTTCTGAAATTGCACAAGAAATAGAAACACATAAAAAGAATTGAGAAAAAAGGAAGATAAGACTCACAAGCATAGGACACATGTGGCCCTTGACCACACTTTGAAGGGTCTCCCTAAAACTTTTGTGCAGAGTTCACTGAATGCTCCTCTTGATTATTCATTTGGGCTAAGATCCACAATAATTTCCGACTTTTCTTCTTTGGATTTATATTTTGTAATTTTCATATGATTGATTCCATAGTGTAGGTTCAAAATTCCAACTTGGCCCATTGGACCAGGAGGACTAAAAGAGGAGATCCAAATGATAGCTGCTGCATCATCTTGCTTTCCTGACTGGACAATACAGATGAGTGCACCCTTAGAGCCCATGCATTCTTAATGAACTCACGTAAAACTGTGGGTAATGAGCTGGGCATGGTAGTGCATGTCTGCAATCCTAGTGACTAGGGAGGTTGAGGTAGGAGGATCACAGTTCAAACCCAGCCTCAGCAACTTAGCAAGACCTTGTCTCAAAATAAAAAATTAAAAGGGCTGGGGCTATAACTCAGTGGTTAAGTACCCCTGGGTTCAACCCCTGATTTAAAAAAAAAAGAAAGAAAGAAAGAAAGAAAAGAAACTATGTGCAATGATGAAATACTTTTGTTTTAGCTTTTTGTTGCTGTGACCAAAATACCTGACAAGAACAACTCAGTAAAGATTTATTTTGATTCACAATTTCAGATTTCAATTCACAGTCAACTGGTGCTAAGGCAGGAACGTCATAGTAGAAGGGCACAGCAGAGAAAATATATTCAGATTATGTCATTTAGGAAGCAGGTGTGGGGGCTCTAGGAAAGGGACAGGGGAAACAGAAACCCTTCCCCGGCATGCCCTTAGTGACCTGCTTCCTCCAACTAGGTCCTGCTTTCCAGTAAATCTATTCAGCTGTCATTAGATTAATACACATGATGGTCAATAGACTAATTCATTAATGAGGTAGATGATCCAATCATTGCTTAAAAGTCCCACTTCTGAATCTTACTATGCTGGGGACCATGCTCTCAACAAATGAGCTTTTGGAGCACATCTTGATCCAAACCACAACTATTCAGAATGATACATTGTAATAAAGCTACCCTGATATATAATAATCTGTTATCTGGACACATTTTCTTGAACTTCTTCAAAAAGTTGTCAAATATAACTAAGAGAGCATAAGGTCATTTGTTTTCAGTTTTGGTGGACAAAATCATGCATGCCTAAATGAAAGGACTCATAAATAAATGTTGACTCAGAATAAGAAGAGTTTTTATGTCTCAAAATAACAACCAAGGCAACACAGCTGAAGTCTGGCTAACTGCAATATCTTGGGATCAAGAAGGATCTCTACCTTGTGCAGACACTGACCACATGTTTTTAACTGGAATACCAAACACCTCCTGTATAATGTCCATTTTGTGGGGTCTAAGGACAGTAGAAAGCAGAATTTTCTTGTCTAGGACTTGGCATCTCTACATAAAAAAAAAAAAAAATCAGCCCTGTCTTTTCTCAATCTTAACAAACTTTGTCTGCAAGATAATCTTTAGAAGGAAGAGTGAAATCTGCTTTTAGCTCTTAGATTAATTTTTTTAAGGGTTTATGTAATTTCATGCTGGCATTTTAAAAATCATAATGCTTACTAGCGGCTGTTCTTGTTTTTATATATTTTAACCTATTCAACTCTATTTTATTTGGGTAATTTACCCTATGGCCATTCAAAGTCAAATATATAAAGTAGATATTGTTATGAGGGCATACTTTTTGGTACTAAAATAGGACACTGTGGGTATGGTAAATGATAGCCATATGGGGTGGAAAGAGAAAATAACTGTCCATAATTTTTAAGAGAGGAGGTCTGGAAAGGATTGGGGAAAGACATTGCTCATCAGGAGATACTGAAGAAAAAAGTAGCTTTTAGAGTTAGGCAGCATCTATAAACGGTGAGTTCCTTGTAGAAGTGCATACACGCGTCTCCCCTGTCTCATTCCACCCCAGTGGGACTCGTTGCTTTTCCTTGAGCCTGGCATGCTTCCTCCCTTGTTCCACTGTGCTCTCCACACCAATACCTCATTTAGGCTTCAGTGAAAATGGCATCCAATGGGAAGGGCCTTTCCTGGCCACCCCAGGAAAAGAAGAACCCTTCTTGCTCTGTGCGACTTCAACCTACTCCCCACTCTCTCTCTCTGCACAGCACTTACCTGAGTGTGCTGTGATTTCATCATCGTCACTGCTCACTACAGTGGAAGCTATGCGACCAAAAGGACTGTGATTTATTTCCTGTTATCTTTTTGATATATAAAAACTTTGGTGTGTAGCAGGGGCTCAACACTTTTTGTTCAATGAAATTATAGACAGACGGAAATGAAGGATTCTTCAACGAAATCTAATTGTTTAGGAAACAAATGTATACTGTATAAAAATTGTTCATTGTACACTTTTTGTGAAATAAGTTAAGTCCTTGGCTACTCATCTATTTTGTTGATGGCGTAACACTCAACCACCAACAGTAATAATTACTGCCAAGCAAAATAAAGTGTTTGTTTTAATAATGATTTGAGAATTTCTTGGCATTGTCTGGCACTCTTCATTAGTTAAAAAAAAAAGCCTTTTGATTGGACAGAAGAGCTCACAACATTAATGTTACTAGACAAAGATAAGTACAGAGTAGAACTATATCTGGGTTGAATACTGTTGAAGAGTGGTTCTCCACCTGAATGTATTTATTTTTTTTAAAGGAAACCATGTATACATAGAAATTTTACAAAATATTTAAAAACCCTAAGAAAATATATGAATCACATCATCACTTTCATCCTCAGTGGTGACGTTAATTTGATAAGTATCTTATGTAAGTATTGTAGATAAGATTTAGAAACTCTGGTGTCACATTATATGAGTATTTTAAAACTTGCTTTTTAAAAATCTGCTTAATAGTATATAAAAACATGTTCCCATATTATTAAATATAATTCTATACAATTTTTAATATCTTTATAGCATTTTATTTATGGGTAAAAATGACTCATTTGGCCATCCCCTATTGTTGGTTATTTAAGTTATGATTTTTCAGAGTCACAAACAATGTTTCAAAAGATATCTGTAGAATTAACCTTTTTATCTACTGATTATACCCCTTAGGATGTGGAAATTTCACATCTTCATGAAGAAAAAATATACTCTTTAATTTATTTTATACTCCCCTCCAAATTATTCTCCAGAGATTATAGCCAATTATTTTTCTACCATTAACATATAAGGGTATATTAATTTTATATACTGATGAGAAATGTTCATATTTTGACAGCTAGCATAAATGTCTATTTTAGAGTAAAATCATCTTCATTTGGAAACATGAACACAGGCTTGTGGTCATAGGCAAATTCCCAAAGTGCTTGGGACCCATCATCTGCAGTGTCTTAAGGGAGTGGGAATAGCTGCATTGTAAAAGACAAGGGAGAAAGAAATATGTTTTTCATTCTGAATTAGGTAGGATGGTGAGAGTCCTGAACTAGTCAAATGGCTAGTAAAGCCCCATCGTTACAAGTTTCACTGTGCATGAATATCATTACTTATAGCAAAACAAAATACAACTACTGAAATTATTTATATTGCTATTATAAAAATCCATCTTATGTAAAGAGAAGTTTATTTATGAAACTTGTGTTCCTGGGTAATTTAGGAAAAGTAGAAGGGAGTCTAATTGTTAGTAGAGAGTATTCAAGGCCATTTTTATTATTGTTTTCATGAGATCAAGAATAGTGAAGAAAACACAAAACATGTTTCCTATTGGTCATAGTGATATAGGTAAAAGCATAAAGTGACTGTGAAAGTAAATCAGCATGAATAAGCTTACACCCATGTAATGTTGACAGATTTAAGCAAATGAAAAATATGCTAGACTTATGCCAAAGCTATTGTTCATTGCTGGCCTGAAATTCAAATTCAACTGGATGTCCTCTATTCTACCTGGCAACTCTACCCCTGTGTTTCTTACAAGGATGAGGGAGCATTACATTAAATGGTAACAGAGTGAGTTCTGTTATAAGATTACAGAACAACCCAAGTCAAACTAGTGGATTCAAAGACTTGCAGAGGGTAGTCCTCTGTGATTAGGGTCCAGTGTAGTAGTTGTCTTTAATCATTATCTCATGAACCAAACAAACTTTATGTAATCCCTAAACTGGACACCATAATGATCTTTATTTAGCCTGTTTAGTGCAGTGCCCAACACCCCGAGACACAGATACTTAAAATGGATTAAGGCTGTGGTTATCTTGATCTCTTAAAATGTGAAAAACTAGATACAGAATGGCTCACTGCATTCCCTGACTTGAGAATAGAAGAGATGAAAATCTCAGCAATTGCTTTAATCTGACTGATGTCACTGCCCAAGACAATTACCTCTCTGGCTCAGCTCCATGTTAGATATTTTGCCCTCAACAGTACTATTGACATTATTTATCATTGATTTATATTGAAAATATCATTATCATTGATTTATATTGAAAATGAGTTGTATTGATACATCAACTGTAAAACACAATATCACTGAAATGTAATCTATTAATATCTATTTCTATTTCTCTAATGTGGTAGACCTTACAAATGTAGTACATTGCATTGATTTTGGTGCTAGAGACGTGGGGTTCAGACACTTGTTAGCCACTTCATCTACTAAAGACTCAACAATTCCACCCTTAGGTTTATATGCAAAATACATGCATTTCCAGATGTTTCAAACAACTTATCACAACAACAACAACAACAACAAAAACCCACTAGAAACAATTAAATTATCACTCAGTAATAATGGATATATGTTAACAATAAATAGAGAAATATGTAATGATGTTGATAAATATCACAAAGTCAATGCTAAGTGAAAGAATTCATGCCCATCCCAAAAGAAGACATGTCCCAAAATTGTACTTACATGAAGATAAAAAAGCAGGAAACATTAAGCTATTACTATCAGGTTTAGGGATACATGGTTATGCATAAAAACACAAGAAAAGCAATAACTATTAAAATCAGGAGAATATCTTTAAGGAAAAGGAAGGGGAAGTCTTTGGGAGGGAAATGAGGGGGGACATGTGGGCACAGGCAATGTGTTGATTCTTAATGTAGTAAACAGATGTTTGGTTTATGAAAAATCACTGAGGTGTGTGTGTGTATCTTTGCTTTTTGTATGCTATATTTTACAATTAAAAGGTTAAAAATTAGAATAATGTTCAGATTAGTTTCAATGAAATGATATGCTCTTGATATATAAGAGCATAAATTAATATAATTTTCTCACAGTTTTTATTTAGACTGTAAAACTTTCCTTGATGGACTCATTAGCATCAAAGAAGTGATATGTTCAGTTCTAAAAACAGCATCTTTTATAGGACATCTCTTGCAGGATACTTAATGGTAGGAGATTTTAGAGAAAAATAAGAAGTGCATCACTGAAAATATTAATGATATTCTTATTTGATTTTGAAGTACCTGTTCAGGATTTTGCTTGGGATTCTTGCAGAATGATATAACCGAGTATCTTGCGTGGAGCTATTATTTAGCAATTGAGTTTTGTAAAAGCACCTCACTATTGATTGTCATTCAATATTGTTAATATATAAGCCCATGTTCTACTGAGTTAATGTATTAGATGGTTTTCCACATTAATCTATTAATATTATCAGATGTATTTATAAACCTAAAATTACAAATATTTTTTCCTTTTTCTGATTAGAGTTATCTTACAGGTTAAAAGCCTACCAAAACCAATGAATTGTATTTGTACCTTGGATTTGTAAACTGTTTGTAAGAGCAAGTATACCTTTGTTTTCCCCCTCCTGTCCCTGTAACCAGGGAAATGCCACCCACAAACTGGCTTAGGCCTTTAGCACAAACTGCACTGTGGAATCAGTGGTAGATCCTCATCCAGGCACTTGGGCTGCGTGCAGACGGAACACCCAGGATTTTGCCAGAAAAAGAGGCAATGCATGCCAGAGAGTCAAATAAAAATGTTTATCATACATCTTAAGGTCAATCTTGTCTTTTCTTTGATATGCATGTGTTAAAGTGACAAAGAACATGGGTCTCTTTTAGATCTGGATAGTTTACTTTCTGATGATTTACGTTTAAGTATATCCATGAATTAATAAATAACACCATCTTCCTAACAGCTTTTTGCTTAAACAGCTCTGAGGCTGAGGTGTTATCATTAACCCTACCTATAGTAAAGCCCAAATTGATTTTTTTTTTCAACAACAAAAAAGGATGTAATAAATCAGCACCTGCTCTGAGATGAGAACTCTGACTCTGATCAATTAGGTCAGCTCTATATACAGAAAGAATGAATAAGTCCTAAGTCCTTATTCCCACTTGGAGTACTCTCAATGGACAGGAGAGACTATACATTGGGTCTCAGAACGACCAAGTGAGACAACACAGTTACCTTGGATTTCCACAATTTTTCTTCAACTCTTAGCCAGTCCATATTGTGTTGAAGAGCTATGAATGACAATACTGAGGTCAAAAAGGCACTCTAGTTTCAGTACATCAGACAATAAGGATACAAACAAAGCTCCTTTTACCGGCTTCCAGTGACGCATGAAGAAACCCATTATTGGGCCATTTGTATGTTTTCTCTAAAATGGCAACCCTTGGCAGTGATGTCATGGTAATGATATGTTACAATGCCCTGCAAAGAGCTCCTGCAGGAAAAGGCTGGGGAAGCACAGTCTTTCTCCTGTTATGGAGAAAGGTCACACTCTTGTCGCTCTTGCTGACATGGCACAAGTACTAATCTCTGCACTTTGTAGTCAACCAGAATGGAGTGGGCACATTAGACAGCTTGTCCAGGGTTCCCGACTGCACTAACTGTAAATTAGCTTGGGCCTACGCATGCACAAGCAAAAACCCCAGTTTAGACTTTCTTGCCCAAAGTACTGTAATGATAGTCCTTAGGCCTGTCATTACTTCTGAAATTACAGTCAAATGGCTATGATTTGGCAGCTACCAGAGGAAAAAAAGACTCTTTTATTGAGGCATTTTTGCTAGATCATTCTGCACTGTTGCGAAGTTGATGAAGGCCACCTTAGGAAGACAGAAACAAGGTGAGATAAGAGAAAACAAATTTGAAAAGTTTTTAGTGCTCATAGGTTATTTGAATAATTATAATCTCTTAATAAAGTGAAAATAAATCTAGGTATATTTAAGTTAAGGGTTAGCTGTGTATGATATCTTTTTCTCTTATTATAACTTAAGGATTCTTATAAGCATTATGTCTCGAGAACAGAGGGTGTGTGGTTGTTCTGCAAGCATTTTATTCTTTAGACTGAGGCACCAATTTAAATGAATGAATAATAATCTCTATTTAGAAAATGTACTTGATTTGCTTTGTAGTCATACTAAAACGTTGATATGTATTTATCAGGCTTCA
Organism: Ictidomys tridecemlineatus; assembly: GCF_052094955.1. Classification (NCBI taxonomy): domain Eukaryota; kingdom Metazoa; phylum Chordata; class Mammalia; order Rodentia; family Sciuridae; genus Ictidomys; species Ictidomys tridecemlineatus. The sequence goes on from NC_135481.1 coordinate 43,222,235, forward strand.
TACATTTTTTCATCTTTTTTTAACTTTGCAACAGAAATAGACACCATTTCCCTTTCTTACATTTTGGTCTTCAATTTTTTTAATTGTACATATACCCTTCCTAAAGGAAATTATAATCAGTATTTTGTTTTTTCTTTTTTGTGGGGGAGAATGTTTCCATATTGTTAGCAATTCTTGTAGTTGTGATGTTGTTTTACTCCTAGTGATATTCTGTGTTCTCTTTTATTATGTAATAGTTTGAGTGAAAATTATAAAAAGAACTGTCAACAGGATTTTCTGGCCCATCCTGCTTCTCTATTACTTCAGGTACCTGTATCCAAAACTCATTATTGGCAGCATATTGGATACTGTGGATGTCAGCACTACCGTGATTTTCCTTGGTAACATATTTCAATGTTGTGCAATAGTGTGGAAAGCAAATGTTGCAGTTCTCCATTATTATTATAATGGGATCAAATAATGTTGAGTCCTTATTTCAAAACTTGATCTAACATCCATAAATAAAACTAAACCTCAAAGTTTCCCAGGGAAGTGGAATATAAGGGAGGCAGATGCTACAGAGTATTTTCCACCACCAAGTCCGTGGTGGAAAATGATGTGTGTTCACTTATCCTTCCTGAGTGAGGCATGGAAAAGGGATAATGGAGTTCTTGGTTTTGGGGACCGAGTCCCATAAACTAAATAATTTAGGTATTGTTCTGAAAGAATAGAAATTAAATTGTTAGATAAGTGCCCATTAAAGGATATGAGGGGTGATGGAATGTATTCAATCTACTCTTTCTCTTTTGTTTGCCATTTTTTTTGTGTCTATTTTTTTTTTTTTTTTGGTACTTGATGTGGATCAACTTTTTCCTATCTCTGTGATGCACTAAAAAGAAAGTTTTATAAAGCCTTAATCCATTTTAGGAACTTGTGCTCTATTACATTGAATCTGGGAAGTACTTTGAGGGAACTATGAGTATTTTGCTTTCTGCCCTCTGTCTTTAGGGGCAGTGTAATAAAATAGCTTTAATAATAGGGAAAGGAAATGGGGGAAAATCATGTGACCAAATGACTTATGGAGAAACATGTTTCCCTGGTGTTCCCATTCATTTATCTCTACTGTATAATGCATTTTTCTTGTTTTACTGGGTAATTAAACCTTCAACACTCCCAAGTTTGTGAGGAATCTGAATCCCATTACAGGGAGATGCCTGAGTTTGATTCCCTTCTATTATTATCAGGAGTTGGCCTCTTTTAAAGGGAATGCTTTTGATAATGCTAGGAGAGGTCTCTAAGGAGAGTCCCTTCCCTGAGCAAGTTAAGCACTGTCACATGTCTTGGCAGGGTTTGCTGAACTTTTAGGTTAACTTCTACAGCTGTTTCTCCCCCTCCCACCTAAATTTTGTTTTAAACTTATTGCCTTGTCTGCTTCTTAATAGAGCAGGATCGTTTTTCAGAGGTAGAGCCATTCTTTTCTTTCAAGTTACATTTTTATGAAAAAGAAAAAAAAAAGAAAAGAAAAAGAAGAATCCACATCAAAGCCCTTATGAGAGAGACCACAGGTTTTCTGCATGTGTCTCCTCTAGTATAACAGTAGTCTGATACCAACCCTGGAGATGAATTACTTAAAAGTTACACTTTCTATTCTGACCCTTTAGATTTAAAGCCAACTCTTGTGTCATGTGTCTTTAATCTGAAATGCACAGCAAGGATTGTAATTTGCATTTATTTGCTTTTTGAGCTATGGAAGAAAAAGCTATAAGCTTGTTTTGCATGTGGCCTCTCTTTTGGATGCTTGGATCATGCAACTTTATTCAATTTTAAAAATCACAAATAAGCAAAATAGAGTGGCTCTAACTTGTTTTCCTTAAAAAAAATTATACACATAGTCAACTATGCATTAAGAATGTACCTATCTGGCATCCAGGAGATGAGGTAATTTCACAATGTGGCAGTTTTGTACAAGAACTCTGCAATATGTATATACTTCTAGAAATAGAAAATGTAATATGAAAGACTGAATACTATTTTGTCTGGTTTAAAGACAAATCAGGTGAAACTATATTCTAAAACTTTAGCAACCAAATGAAATAATGTGTAAACAAATGAAAGAAAAGTTTTAAATCTTGAAGAAGTTCTTTTTCTTTTTAATCTGTTAAATTAATTGATTTTCAATTATATTTGGCTTGGATGAGATATTATTACTTTAGGAGATTTTAGAGCTATATTGACTTTTATCAGTATTTGATCATTCTATAGCTAATAAAATAATTGAAAGAGAAGTAAACATTTTCCTCTTTTTCTTACTGAAAATAGCTTGTGTGGCATTTTAATTTTAAATATTTCTCTGGAAATGAAAAATTTGTGAATTATTAAGTTAATATGAAAACAGAGTTTTTATGGTTAAATAGAAAAGACTAGTTGGACCCTATAAGGGACCAGATTTTGGTTGTGGCTGTAAAGTGTGATGATGGTTCAGGCGCTGAACTTCTGAGTCCTAGTGTTCAAATCTGTGATATGTCACTTTACTCTAATAGTCTATAATGCTATATACATATTTTTGATCATGTATCTTCATTTAAAACCTCATTTATCTAGTTAATATTGTTGAGTTAGTATTGCTAATATAATCTTGATTCCAGTTTTTCTCTTTAAATCAGGAGCCTGGGTTGCATATCTTAGCACCAAGAATAATGTACTCCCTACTCCCCCCAAAATAAAAACAAAATTCTCTCCAAGAGCACTAAAAGCTCAGAAACCAGATGTGGTTTATGTAGGTATCCATCATGAATTGGCAGCAAATTATAATTATAGAGACAACCAAACCCAAAGACACACTTAAGAACTGAGCAAGAGCGACAGAGATTTAAGTGATCCTGAAAGGAAAAGACTTCTTAGAAAGTATTTAAATGTCTTAATTTTTTCAACTTTGCAGAATGGTAATATAAATGAGGAAGAGGTCCTCTATCCTGGCCTTAATAAGAATATCTGTCCTGTTCTGGAATCCTCTGGTTAGGGTACAGGGCTCACTTGGGCCTAGCAGTATAACATATTATTGGGATTAGAGAATGCTCTGATTTCAAGTGCACTGGGATTGAAGTTTGACTATACCATTTACTAAAACTTAACTGTGGAAAATTACTGAGTTTTTTTTTTTCCCCTCATTCAGCTCTAAGAAGGGAAAAGTTCCTGGTAGGAACTATATTAGAATTGTAAATATTCTATACCCCAAACAAATGCTCGATAAGCAAGAGATGTTAGTGATAGTAGATGGATTCTCTTCCCGGATTTCCAGTCTCCAGAGATTTTCAATTTACCCTCCAAAGATAATCTCTGGAGGTTGTAAATCAGGGTAGCATCAACAGGGAGCTTGGAAGCATGAGGCACTATCTATGTAGGGCCTGGATGTGGGGTACACTCCAGTAGAAGGCTTTTGGGGAAAGCTTTAGAGCAAATGCAGATCAATTACAATATCTCCAGCTTCTCATTGAGAGCTGCTTCAGGAGGCTGTCTGCTTTGACTGAAATGAGGAATTAATTTCTCTTTTGCATGCAGACGGTATTGTGAGACAAGATACATATTTTCACGTAGCAACTGTATTATTTTTCTGATATTACAACAATCCTACATTTTTTATGGTGGATGTTTATGTTATTTTTCTTCCAGGGTCCTTTCCATCTCTCCTGGAAGCAACCCACAATGCTCCTCGGAAACAAAGCTGCCGTCTTTCCCCAGTTCCAAGTGGTTTGCATGAAACTGATGCTACGCTTAGCTCCCAGGGATGCACTGAGTAGCTTAAACTGTGGATCAGTATGTTAAATTACGTCTTTTAACAAGGAATGATTTTGGAGTGGGCACTTGAAGACCTGAAGTCTTGTTGGGAGTCTCAAGATTTTTGCTTGGCATGCAGGGACATGGGTTCTTTTCTCCCTCTGGACATGAAGAAAGAAACATTGGTTTTGGGAATTGCCAGGATCACCTTGGGGGTATCTGAGTAGAAAATATCTGGGAAAAAAAAAAAAACAACCATCAACAACGCAAAAGGGAGAGACAGTAAGACAGATGCTTTACTTTCAATGTGCCTTGCAGACTCAAAAGTTTCACTCTCTCTTATCATATTACTCATCTGTTTATGTACAAAATCTCCACTTGTAAATGATGGAAACTGATCTGGATAAATCCTTAGTTGGCATTTCAGTTATCAGAGACTCTTTTTTTTTTTTTTTTTTGTATAAGCTTGTGTCTTGATTGTGTCTTCTGGAACTCTAAATACATTAATTATATATTTGTTAGTAATAGAAAATTTAGAAATAAACAAAGAGAAGAAACTGATTCTAGCTATAGTCTTTATATCCATTAACCACTATATATTTTGGCACTATGTATACAAGCATACCTTTGTGTATATATACTCATGTACAATAAAAGTCTTTTAAAAAGTAATAACACTACATTTTATGAGTTTTTTGCTAACATTATTATATATCATTATGTGTTATACTATAATCTTATATTTAATGAGTCTCAAAATATTTTATTATATGGCTATACCATAATTTAAGCAACTTATACACTTAAATTAGAACTGCATTTTTACTGATATAAACTGCATTTTTACTGATATAAACATACATCAAGCTTGGCACCTGTTTTCAAATCTTTTCTTTAAAAAAACATTTTATTGATACATTATGAGTATACATAATAGTGGTAATAATTGTGACATATTAGTATATACACCTAATATAATTTGGCAAATTTCATTCCCTAGTCCTCCCTTTCTGCCTTTTTCCTTTCCTGTTCTTAAATATTTTCAAAGGAAAAATTGTGAAAAGTAGAGTTGATGATTAATGAACTTGAAACATTGGAATATAGATGTATAGATGTGTAGACATGAGGAAGAGATTTTACAATTAGTAACCTGCATGAAGGAATTTTATTCTCTTAAATCTGCAAGAAATTTAAATTATAGCCATGTTTACATAGAGCTGCAAGTTATCCAAGTTGGTGGTTCATTTTAGTTTAACAAACAAGTGTTAGGTTTTTTTAAAATTTTTATTCATTGCCTATCTACGTTCAACTATTTTTTAAAGGTAGAACACTAAAGCCATAAAGATCATATAGTAAGGAAAATGTTTAATCTACTCTATATAATAGCATCTGATTGTTTGTAACTGCATTTAGTATTGCTTACTTTGAGAAAATAGTAGGTATGTAAAAATATAAGAACGTGTGATTCTGTGTAACAGAATAGGCAACCCTTTCTTATCTAGAGCTATTTTCCACCATGTTCCTATTTAACTAAAGATGTTTTTAAAGGGTATTTTCAAAAAGCTGATCTACTAACTTGAAAGATTCCACTTTGTAAGGTTAGAGCAGATATGCTTCTAAAGATTCTTAAGAGAATGGAAAGAATACAGAGGAAGATGGGAAACAAAAAGAGAGACAGGTTCCAAGTAGCATTGATGATTTGACCCAGTTGTGCCCCTAAGTCACTCTGTTTGGTCAAAGAAAGTGTGTAGGTCTTTTGCCTTTCAAGCCACCAAACTTACCTGTCTTAAAGCTGAGTGATTGGGGTCACTACAATGTAACATTTCAAAATACTCATCTGGTTTGGCTGAAATATCCTCTTAGCAACACTCTAATTTTTTCAGGTCAGGGTTAAGGTGCACATGACAGCACTGTTACTGACCAGAGAATTATCAGACCCCCAAAGATGTAATTGCTAGCAATACTAAGGGCTGTAAGAGAGAGAAAGAGAGAGAGAGAGATGCTTTTTTAAATCCCATTTCACAAATGGCTATACCTTTCTTGCCTTGACAGGAAAGTAGATCTTCTTGAAATGCTTCAACTGACTTCTTTGTCTGGATAGGATGAACACTTGAAGACAAAAACCTTCCTGATCCCTACAGCTATTTCCGTTAACTCCTTAAAGACCAAATCCTGCGTGCGCTCAGCTGCTGAACTGTTTTAATGAGGTGCCACTGATTTTAATGGGGCAAAAAAGATGGATGATTTACACCAGATGTCCATAAGGGCCATTCGGGGATTGCTTTGCTGGACACGTAGTACATCATGTTGCTCGTTGAATTCTTAAGGGGTTAACTTGACCTTTCCCTTTAACACAGCACTAAAAATAATGTAATTTCCATTCTTGGTGTCTCTTTTATTTATATAGAAAAGCTTCATGACAAACCCACCAGGCCTCTGAGAGCAAGTTTCTCATTTATGTCTTTGCCATCCATAAACCCTAGTGGGTGATTTTGAAAGTGAGAATAGACACCGGTGGATGTTTCACTCATGAGCATGGTCCAGGCTTTTATTACCCACATTTCCAACATTGAATCATTTCAGAATGAAGGACTCTTTTCTGAAGATTGTTGGTCAGTGTTGTAGACCTCATTTCTAGAAAGTTTATTCCAACCCATGTAATCAGTAATTTTGCCCCCTGGGATATGAAAATACTATAAAAAATAAAGAGAAGGGAAGCACAAGTCTTTTTTTTTAATATACATTCTTGGCATATTACACTGTATTCATTATTTACTAGATTTTGGTGCTATATGCTTCATCATTTGTTAAAGGTTTTCAAATCTGAAATCATTAGAGGATTAAGAAGATGGAAACTTGAGTGACATGTACGTGGAGTCTTAATTTAGAAACTTATCTGTTTAAGAACAGGACCAGTCTTTGGTGTTAACATTGTACCTCTCTTGCTTGGGCCCAATGGACATTCTCCCCTTACACATTTACCCAACTCCTTGTGAAAAAGTGAGAACTTATTTATCTGATGGTTACCATGCATTCAGAGAAGTTTCATCTTTTGTCATTTATTTCCTTCAAAGATCAGACTATAGACTTGATTGCAAAAGAAATCCAGACACTCAAAGGCTTATATAAATCAACCACAACGAAGGACCTTTGTTGCAGAGGATCTGAAGAGCAACCGATGACTATGCGTTATTTCTTTCTTTTGTCTTCTGCTTCAGTTTTAGGCTTTACCTGTAGTTTTGGTCTCTAGATAAGGAATTTGATTTTTCCTCAACGGTAGCATATCAATGTACGTAGAGTTGAAAAATGTATTTCTGTTTTTCTAGTTGTAATTTAAATCTTGTATGTTGATATTTTTTATGTCTATATATTCATTTGTGAGGCTTAAATGTTTTTATTGGAATATGTAGCAACTTTTAAATTAGATTGTCTTCTTTAAAATTATTCCTTGTGAGACCAAAGAAGAAAAAGGAGGCAGAGGGGAAGGAGAACAGGAACAGATGGTAAGAAAGAGAAGATATCTTCCCCTTCATCTTTTTCTGATATCATTGACAGTCATTTATTTTTCACACATTCATACTGAAATATTTATGTTGCTGTTTAAGTACAAAACACCCTTGTTATGTGTTTAGACTATATTTCTCATCTTCACCAATTACTATTTTTGCTCAGATGAAAAAGGATGTGAGCTTTGCCACCATTATCTTTAGTGATCTTCATTCCGTTTTCACATTTTTTAACCTTAGTTATCTTATGTGACCATCCTTACAATGCAACGATATTTAATGCAAGCTCACTTTTTGCAAAATTTTGCTTTATAGGCATACACTTTCTGTCATTTCTTCCCTTCTAAAGTTGTGTTCTAATTATAAGTATGTGGTGAGATTAAGCACAAAAATACCCTAAAATTACCAACTTTCCTTGTAAACACACTTATCAAGAGATGAGGATCCTTTAAATCTGGATTAAACTTGATAGACTGTGACTTCTATGGATCAACAGACATAACACAACTGCTAGAATCCAGTCCTGAGTCTGAGTCTCTAAAGGTCTTCTCTCCATATCTTCTCTTTCTCCTACACCTATGCCTTCAACAAAGAGACCATACCTGGACTATCCTCTTGACTAATGAGATACCTAAGGCTCAGTCACCCACATTGTTCCATCAGGCATATTAATGAGCCTAGTTTAGACCAGAGGAACAACCAGTTGAGTCCAGTCTATTTCTTTAACCCACAGTATTGTGAATAAATTGCTGCTTATTATTTTAAGACATTCCTTATGATGTGTTGTGTTATTCAGAATAGCTTTGAATTAATTAGATTTAGATTCAGATTCAAAATTAGTTATTGCTGCTAAATAGGAAATTTTACAAAACTGATATAATTGTATTCTTATTTCTATAGTTAAGGTGCTTCTTTCCCCCGACTTTATGTTCTGTTAAGATTTTCTTTTGTCCTTGATTTTCTTTAATTAAAATATCATACAACTAGGATCAGTCATGTCTGTGATGTCATGTATGTAGGTATATTTCCTGCTGGAGGTTTTCTAGGCTTTCTGGACCTGTAGTTTTATGTCTCTCATCAAGTTTGGAAAGTTTTTAGCCACTTTTATTTCAAATATTTCTTCTCCTCCATTTTATTTTTTACTTTCTAGTCTTCTAGGTATGCCTATATGATACCTTTTGCAGTTGTTTCATGGTGCTTGGTGATCTGTACTTTTTCATCCTGTTTTCCCTTTTTAGATGGAGAATTTCCATTGATCTATCATTAAATTATTGGATTCTTTCCTCAACTGTGTCATGCTTTGTTTCTGTTTTTTTTCATTTCTAGAATTTCCTTTTGATTATTTCTTAGATTTCTATGTATCTTCTTACATTACTCATCGAGTCTTGTATGTTGTCTACATTTTCCTTTGGAACCCACATTAATTATAGCTATTTCAAATTCCTTATCTGATAATTCTAATATCAATGTCATAACTGAGTCTGATTCTGACACTTGCCTTTTCTTTTCAGATTGTGTTTTTTTCTTACTTTTGACATACTTTGTAAATTTTTTGTTGGAAGCCAGACATGTTGAATCAGGTAATAGGAACTGAGATTTCTAACATAAATGGAATTTATGTTAATCTGAATGGGATTTGGATTGTGTTAATGTTTTCTATAGTTGCAGGTGCCAAAGGCTTCAAATTCCTCCTAAATCCTTGTTTTTGTCTTCTCTCTAGCCTTAGGGCTTCCTGAATTATTCCTCCTGAGATATAGTGAGTGTTCTACAGCTTTATTAGCTGTGCAGAACTGTTATTTTTCTGTATTCCTATCGTCACTGTGAATTTTGGGAGAGTGAGAACATTCTGTAGTCAATTTTTTTATGGGCTCATGTCTCAAGGCTACAACTTTGCAAGTGTTTCTTGATAACAGCTTTTATCCCCTGCTTCCTAGTCTTTCCCTTGTCAGCTGTATTTCTAATCTATTTCCTTTAATGCCGAACCATTGTTGGTTATAATTTCCCTTTCCTCACTTAGATGAGACAGGAAGGCTGGACAGTGCAGTACAGGGTGGAACCCCTTTCCTCTGGCTGAGAGCTTCCACAGTGCCTTTCTGTAAAGTATATCTTAGTTATTATGGAAGAGACCAAGGGAGTATATTTCACAGTGATTCCTTTCCTATCTTCCTGACAAAGTCAAGGGAGTGATCTTTCTCAGCTTTTTACCATTACATTTTAGAGTTCCTGGAGGTAAGGTTTTCTTCAAAAGTGTGTGAGTTCACTTAAAATTGTGACTCTAGAAGTATCTCACTTTCACATAAGCCTTCTATTCAGTCTGCGGCAACTTGGTAAGTTACCACTGAAGTGTCCCCACCAGTTTACAGCATTAGCAGCTTCTGCTCTAGGTTAGCACGTCTCAGCTGTGACAGTCTGGATGGTGCCTCTTGATTTGGGTATGCCTGCTTGCTCTAAGATCTCAGTAATTTGTTAGATATTAGAAATATCACTGATTTTTATTTGGCCAGCTCTATTCTTTAAGGACAGAATGAAGACTTTTCCCATAATGGAACTAAAACTTTGGTCCCTCACTAAACTTATGGATCCACCGAAACAATTTCCGCATGTTACAGGATGAATTATTGCGGCATTTCTGTGATGCTCCTCTCTAAAGATAGGCTGAGATCTTCCTCTCCTACATGAAATTCTTCTGATAGCCAATCTTCTGTTTGGCTGAACAAAATTAAAATACCTTTGCTCTATCAAAATGTTTTAGGGAAAGATTTCAAAGATGTTATTCCCTGTGGCGCATGCACCATTAAATCCACCTACAGAATGTGGGGTGTCTTCTAAATGCTAAGTGATCTTTTAGAACATTCTAGATCATTCTACAATCCAACCTGAATAACCATAAATTGCTTCTCATTTCATCTTAGGGTACATACTAAAACCATTAAATAAAGGAGAGGAGTTGTTCCATGACCTGCTTTCGGCTCTAATCTCTTTTTATGCCTCTGTTCCTCTCATTCAATAACTTTACCACGAATTCTCCTGAAGTTCCTTGAACATTCTTTTCATTTCATGGCCTCCTCTGTGTCATTAGTTATGACCATTATGCTCTTTCTTTCCCTAGGTAACTTCAACTCATGCTTCAGTTTTCAGTTTGCTAATTTTTCAGGGAAGTCTTCAGTTTTTTGATCAGATTGTCTCCTTAATACTTTCACAAAACCTTTTATATTTTGACAAAAAAAAACTCTATTTAATTATTAAGGTTCTCATGTAACTCATTATTTAATATCTATCTCTCTCAATTTACTATGAACTCCAAGAGGTCAGGGACTACCTGTCATGTTCACTGCAGTATACCTTATACCATCAGAGTTCCTGGACAATATTTTTGAATGCATGAATTATGAATGAATAAAAATTCAAGCTCCATTTTCATCTCATGAAAAACCAAGTCCTTGATTTAGAATTAGGAGCCACAGAAGCTTAGAGACGCAGTTTTTACATGACCACAGGTTCCCAAGAAGAAAACTAGGAGCAGAAATTTAGCTTGAGTAATGATATGCAATTTCTCCTCTAGGGAAACTCAGAAATATTTATAAGGGGACTGTATTTCTTGCAGTTTTACAGATGTGGGCATGACTTAATTTCTTTGGATACCAAAGGAAAGGGTAAACCCATAAGGGCGGAGAGCTCAGGGCCACTCAGGTTACAGCAGCAGTAAAAATATGATTATCATTATTATCAACTAACTAATCTGTTCTCTTCAAGTTTCTCAATGATTGGAATGAAGCATGAAAAAAATACCTCAAAGCCACTAATGACAGAATAATCCCCTGGGCAAGTTTTGTGGTGATCTTGAAACTCCTGAAATCATTCCAGGAATTCAAGTTTGAAGATAACCTTCAGTGGCTGCTTCCAATGAGTGTCACACTTCATTCGTGGGGTTTGCTGTGGGGACACGACCGTGTTATTCTTAATAATCCACAATATAAAGGATTTGTTGGATAGAGATTTAAATTCATACAACTTATCAAGTGAAAACATTATACTAAGTGTGCTCTTATATAATACCACATTTGTCATAAACTCTCCATGAAATAGACATTTCCATTTTTGTTTTTTTTTTTTTTACAAATAACTGAAATTTAGGATGAAGAACTTTCTTAGCCATAGTCATATGTTCATATAGTTAAATTTAGTGACATCAATAATATATAAACCTTAATTTTCTGATACTCCTGAAGTTGTATATCTCATTTTTTGGGTGGGGGGGTAAACAGTATTATGATTATTAGCAGTATCTATAGCATTTTTTAAATTATTTTCATTATTATCATGGCTTTTCATACTTAATCACTGCCTTAACCACTTAGACTAATAGAATTCAACCTGTGCATTCACTGAGCAGCAACATAAATCAGTATTTTTTTTGTTCCCAATTTTATAACTTTTGTCCAAAATCCAATTTAAAGAAAGAATATCCTACTCTTCAAACCAACACTCTTCAAATATGTGCATGTAAACAAGAAAAAAATGGAAATGTGTAGGATATCAAGTCTCTGAAAGCAGCTGTTACACATAGAAAGTGAGCACACTTTATGGCAGTTTTTAGTATCTGTTCCAGCTGCAAATGTGCAATATAATCTGAAAATTATACTGAGTAGTATTCATTTAAATGTGTAAACTTTATTGACAAGAAGACAGCTTCCAAAGAAATAGCAGAGCCCATTTTGTCAATTTTTGCATAGAGGAATTTTTTGGTAAATAAGGACAGAGCAGAGGATGATAACTTATATGACACTTTAAATTGCAACTCAAGGCATACAGCCAATTTTGCAACTTGCTTAGCTTATACAAGAAAATAATTTTGTCTAATTAGAACACAAGACAGTCTTGTTAAATATCTCACGTGTTGGTATTCTTTTACATGGTGTGTATATGCGTCTTACCAGGCACATGAGTTAGATAGACAAAGACACATTCACAAAGTATTCTCATTACAAGAAAAACCAAATGAGAATGTAAGTGACTCAGGGATGGAAAACTCATTCTACAGAGCAATGAATACTTCATAATCTATATGGTATATAACCATATTCAGATTGAGTAATATAGTTTGCTGAAATTTTTCCCCTTTGTCTTGTTCATACACAGGCATAACCACAATTTGTTTTCCTCTTAATATATTAGCCTCATGAATTACATAAAGAGATTTTTTTCATTCCTGCTACAGATAGGAATTATGCATTATCTACTCCTTGAAAGATTTATTCAATTCATCTATAATCCAGTTGAACATGGATTTTATAGCTATTGATTGAGACTTGTTTTTCTTTTGGGGGCCAATTTTTTAAAGTTTATTTTATTTTCTAAGTTTTTAAATTGAGTAGACTATGTTTTGATAATATTTTCTTATTATTTTAAAAGTCCTTCTGTGTTTGGAATATTTTCCTTTGTATAATTGAAATTCCTTATTTATATCTCCCCCCCTTAATCTTCATTAGCAGAAGTTCATCATATTTTGTCCAAGTACCAGCTTTATGTTTTATGAATATTCTTAACATTTTTGTTCTGTATCTTATTGATTTTTGCTTTCATTTTTCACTATGTTTTATTGCTGTTATTAGTTTTTTCTCTGTACATATCACTTAAACTTTGTGAACTGAATGCTTACCTCCATATTATTTTGTCTTTCCAATTTTCTTTTTCTGCCACATATTTTGGACTGTGGAGTTTTCAATGATGCTTAATTCTAAATATTTTATTATTTTGCATTTCCTTTTAAATACAAAGAAGTATATAACTAATGTATCACATATATAGAAATTTTAGTTAGCTTTTAGTTACTAATTTATGTATTGTCTTTAGGGAACATTAACTATGATTTCATCTTCTGAAACTTACTTTGTGGTCAAGTACAGGACTCATTTCTGTAAATGTTCAATGCATATAAAAATGTACTTTCTTTTTAAGTGAATAATTTTTAATAAGAAATAGTTGGAGCTAATTAATTAAATTACTTAGTTCCTTCTAGCTCCCATATTGTGTTGTTGGCTTTATCTAACCTTTTCTGAGACTTATTTGTTAAAAAATCAACAGTAAGAATTATTGGTATACCTGTATAATTGTTAGTTTTTGGTTTATATATTCTTAGACAACACTTTGAGGTACAGATATTTTATTTTTATTTGTACTTAAGACACTACTTTGCCTCAAATTCTAGAATATTTATCAGAAAGATTACTACTTCAACTTTCTATTTGTTTATTAAACCAATGCTTCTCAAATCACTGTGGATAAAGGCTGGATTTGCTAAATTTCTTATTCTATTTCTACTTCATTTTACTTTTATGAAGTGCTGTAAATATGGTTCTCCAAAAAATAAAACAAACAAATCTATACAAAATATAAACCTATGTTTTTATTAGTAGACTTGAATACATGAAATTTCTCTGTCAATTTTCTTTAATGATTCATAATTCTGGCTCATTTTTCAAAAGAATAGCTCTTTTGTCACAAATTGTTAACAAAAAGGTCACAAACTGGTGTTAATCTGCACTGTGCTTCAAATAGCCTCATCATAGGAAATATGGCTAGATCTTGGGTATTTATTTAATCTAACCTCAGTCTGTTTAATCCATTGGTGAGTTTAATCCATTCAATTTTTTTTTGGAATTGCAGACACTTTAAATTTATTTCTGCTATCTAGATAGAAAAAAGTAAATAAAAAACATGACTCACTATGAATATAACAGTAACCAATTCAGATGGATACATATCAGTTATGTTTGTGACTCAAGAAACACATATTTTGCTAATGTGGCATTTCTGAGACAGTAAATATACTTGGGTAAAAATATCTGAGCAAAAGAAAGCATGTTAAATCCTGGAAAATATCAACATATACTAAAATAGGAAAACTTCTCTATTTATATAAAACAGTTATATTCTGGACTCAGATAATTACACAAATACCTAGTAAAATATTAGACTAACTTTTGGGAGAGAAAAATTCATTTTGCAGGATTGTTCTGATAGTGGCAATGGATGCCCTGCAATTTAAACTGATTTCTGCCTGCTAAAGGCTAAAATAAATAGTACCTACCACTTATTGTAACAACTAAATATACCTTCACAATTTCAAAATACCACTTTGGGAACTACATTACTCCTGAGACCAGCAGCTCTGGGGGTGGCATAGAACTCAAACTAGGTAAACTAGAGTTTTTCTTCAGGGATTTTCAAACTGGTACTAAGCTGTGAGCCTGACTTGGGATACTTTCCGCAGGCATTGCCTTACCAAATGGAAATTGTTGGTTTACAGTGTGTTAAAGAGAAATTAGAATGATGAAGAGAAGAAGAAGCAATACATAGAACCACACTATGATGTTTTCTTGCTCTCTTCTTGATAGGGCTACATTTTCCCTTTTGGTTTTCTGTTGCTTGCTACTAGAAGAATCCTAAAGTAATATAGACACTTATTGCAACATTATGGTTTTGCACAGGTATAATTGGGTATCAGTGTATAATAAAAGAGCTAAATAAAGTAGATGATCAATAAACAAAGAACAAGAAAATGTGGTACATACACTCAATGAAATATTACTAAGTTTTAAAGAACATTAAAATAATGGCATTTGCCAGTAAATGGTTGGAGTTGAAGAATATTATGCTAAGTGAAATAAATCAATCCCACAAAACTAAAGGCTGAATGTTTTCTCTAATAAGCAGATGCTAATTCACAATAAGGTGGGGGTGGGGCAATAGGGAAGAATAGTATTACCTTAGATTAGGTAGAGGAAAGTGATGGAAGGGGAGAGGAAGGGATGTGGGGATAGGAAAGATAGTAGAATGAAACAGACATTGTTACTGTATGTATATATATGACTGCATGATCAATATGATTCTGCAACATGTATACTCAGAAAAATGAGAAATTATGTCCCATCTATGTATGATATATCAAAGTGCAGAAACACATTCTACTCTCATGTATAACTAACTGAAACAAATAAAAAATTATATAAAAAACAACGAGAATGCTACTATAAAAATAAACTTGTAAGAAAGCTTAACTGGGAAAATTGAAATTGTATATATATATTTCAAAAATGAAAATAGATTATATTGGCTATAGAAATTGTGCATTCATTTAAAATATTAAGGTCTCCAAAGATAAATAAAACATCAAGTCTATTCCATATGAATTTCTTTCTTGAGATGGAAAGCTA
Source organism: Ictidomys tridecemlineatus (assembly GCF_052094955.1). NCBI lineage: Eukaryota > Metazoa > Chordata > Mammalia > Rodentia > Sciuridae > Ictidomys > Ictidomys tridecemlineatus. The sequence continues at coordinate 43,237,710 of NC_135481.1, forward strand.
GGGCAGTTATTTCCTCTCATATAATCTTTACTGTTATTAAGTTCTCTCTGGCAAGGCAAATGTGCTCATGGGAAATGATTACCTTATGATATAGTAGATGTTTTCAGGATACCAGTGTGTTTCAAAATTTTATCTTTGGTTCAATTTGGCATGGATGTTCTTTGGAATGTCTGCAGAAAAAGATATTTCTCTCACATCTGGAAGGTTAGTTACATAGAGAAAAGTCATAAAATGTGTGCTAGGATGGCTAAGAAACAATGACCCATTAGAGAATGCCACTACTTCTGCCTAGTGCTGTTTCTTCAGTAGAGTTTGAAGCACATGCTATTTGATAATTATGTGCAGTTGGTGATGAAGGACATGGATATTAAGATTCAAGAGGAGCATCTTTAAGGGGAAGTTTAATAAATATTTTAATATGTTCTCTGTTTATATTTTTAAAATCTCTGATATATGGACTCTTCAAAAATATTAATTTGGGATTCTGTAGAGCCTGAAAAATAAATAACAGAGGCTAGAGGCCAACATAATCTAATTTTTATTAATTTCCATTTATCCCTGTTTGATTAATTGGGTTTATGGGAGCCTCCACTCTTTCAGTTTTTTCTTATTCTGGCCTATGACAATTCTCTGATTTTATCTGCTATCCATTCAGGCCTAATTACAAAGTCTAAGTTTTAAAATTTATGTCTATCTATCTATCTATCTATATACATATGAGCAAAAGAAAAATCACACAACAGTAAGTATCAGAGGAAAGATTCAAAACTGTGCTCCTGCCACCAAGGCCTTAGTAAAGGCTTTTACTATTGCTGCTCTACTTCCTTCCTGAATGCTACAATATATTAAAATATATATATAAAGATAATAAATTAGTGTTTTTTAATCTTCTACATAGAGAAGAAGAAAACATCTGACACAGAGTTGGAAATAATACGCAGATTTTGTGTAAAAAAAAGATATGGCTTATGTCCTGCTTTAAATGAATGCTTTATTAAAATTTTGCACTGATTAATAAAGATGTTCCCATACAAATATGTATTAATATTCTTTACCTGGAAATTTGATAATAGTATAAAATGAAGGCATTCAATCATAGAAAAAGGTCATTGATTTAGTAATTGATTATGAAAAATGGAAAGAATAATATTCTTAGTAACATTTAAACGTGTTAAAATATCAAACAGAAAGAAATACTGGAGTACTATACAATATATACTGGTGAAATATAGTAAAATAATTGGATATTATCAAATGTGATTCATAAAAAGCCAGGCAAATTAGTCAGATTATTTGCTTTGATGGAAGACACAATTTTCTTTCATCTTTCAGTTTGTTTCTCTCTGTTCAATCCAACAAAACTAACTATCTTTTCATTGTATGTTGTGCACACATCCAGGTGTTAAAACAAGTTTGGAATTCTTGAGTAAGTTTCTAGCTATGATCTAATTTTTGAAAAAAGAGCACTTAAAGTCCCATTTTATACTTTATTGCAAATTCAGTTTTGGTGATTAATCTTGTTAATATCATTGCTATTACTATGATTAACACTTTGTAATATTTCCTCATAATCCTATTTGCTATTAACAATTGGAAATGATGTGAGTCAATAACTCCTTTATATTGTTTATGTGTTCACATTTCTAAAAATGCCATGTCAAGAAAAAAATCGTAACAAAGAAATGCATGTGGGGACAGCTGTTTTTCAAGAGAGATGTTGGAAACTCTACTTTCTTTGTCATGTAAAATTACGTTAGAAAATGCTTTAAGGAATAAATATGGAAAATTAAAGTATCTGAATAAATTGAAAGCCAAAAGGACAAACCCAAATGTCTTCCCATTTTTAAAATTTATGGCATCTTTTAAATAGTTCACTGTATGTTATTTACATTAATTTTAAGTAGTTTAACATTATGTATGAAAGCTGCTATTTGAGAGCTTATCTTATAGATGAAAACAATCAGAACACTGGAAATACCTGTTGTGGAATGTCCCTGTGAAGCTCTTGTATTAGGTAATGAAACAATGTTCTGAACTGAGAGGACTGGATCCTGAGCGTTCTGACCTCATCAATGGATTGATCCATTTGATGGATTACTAATTTGAATGGACAACTGGTAGCTGATAAAAATTATAGGCATGTGGGGCATAACTGGAGGAGGCGAGTCACTGGGGCATGGCTTGAGGACTATATCTCTCCCTTTGTCTCTCAGATGCCTTGCCGCCATGGGTTGAACAGCTTTCTTCTGTCATGATATTTCTGCCTTTGAGTCAGGTAACTAGGAATAAATCTTTCCTGCTCTACGTTGTTCTTTTCAGGCATTTTGGTCACAGTGATGAAAAACTGGATAACAGAGCACTTTTTACAAGGCCACCAGTTTTGTAAAAATATGTCATATAAGTTTACAACTACATCAATAACATGAAATAAGCAGATGAAATTTACCCAAATTTATTACTTTGTAATAACATAGACCAATAATCTAAATCTATCAATCCTAAAACTTTAGTCATTTTTTTCCTGTCAAATTATATTTCTGGAATCATCTAGAAAATTATCTTAGCCTTCTACCTTGTTTCAATAAATGCTAGTCAATGTATTTAGATGTGTTGTTTTTATTGTTGTTTTATCATAAACATTCTTACAAATATCCTTAGTAAATTTATGTATACCTTTTATGTACTTACTTGCTTCATTTTTTTGAAAAATACTGAGATAGAATTACAATATAAAGGCATTTCTTTTGAATTGTTGGTCATAGGTATAAGTGAGAAAAAAGTCTCAGAAGATCCAAGTCTTATCCTATCTTTTCTGGAAGAACTTACTTTTACATATAATCTATATTATCCATGTCAGATTCTATGACTTTCTCACACTATTCTTATTTTACATATTCACTATCTTTAAGTATCTTTTATGTGTTTATTCACACACATATAAGTAGGAATTTATTTGCTTATTGGCAATTATTTCCATTATACTTTATGCTTCTTAAGGGTATGAATTTCTTTATATCTTATTCACATTTGTGTGCCAAGTGTTTTTTTTTTTTCCAAAGAATGGAATGTAAGGTAAGGAGTTTTGTAGGCCTTGCTTTCTACACTATCCCTGGAATATAGACTAGTGAATAGCATAATAATAAATATTTTTGTTGAATTGAAGAATATAGTAGGCTTTGGGTAAAAATTTCTTGAATATTACATAATCCCTATGATTCAGGATCTTATTTCTGTACAGTGTTTCTAGGTGCAGATGCACCCAGATTTTGGTTGTATTCAGATGATAGCAATATGTTTATTTTACAAAGCATAAGTAAAGCATGTCATTATCCTTTGGAAAACATAATATTCCCCCAATAGAAATTAAGCATTCAGGTATACTTAGACTTCCAACTCTGATAAATCCACATTAGCTGATTTTCCTCCTCTCTTTTAAAATTGAAGTACTCTAAGATTTCATCTCACTCCTGTTAGAATGACAATTATCAAGAATACAAGCAATAATAAGTGTTGGTGAGGAAGTGGGGAAAAAGGTATACTCATACATTGCTAGTAGTATTGCAAGTTGGTGCAACTACTCTGGAAAGCAGTAAGGAGATACCTCAGAAAACTTGGAATGGAACCACCATTTGATCCAGCTATCCCACTCCTCGGTTTATACACAAAAGACATAAAATTAGCATATTACACTGATGCAGCCCCTTTCACAGTAGCTAAACTATGGAACCAACGTAGATGCCCTTTAAAAGATAAATAGATAAATAAAGTGGTACAAATACACAATAGATTATTATTCAGCATTAAAGAAGAATGAAATTATGGCATTTGCTGGTAAATGGATGGAACTAGAGAATATCATGCTAAGTGAAATAAGCCAATCCCCCAAATCCAAAGGCCAAATGTTTTCTCTGATATATGCATGCTAATCCATAGTGTTGATGGGGGGGGTTAGGGAAGACTGAAGGAACTTTGGGTTGTGCAGAAGGATGTGAAGGGAGGGGAGGGGCTGTGGGGATGGGAAAAAGAGTAGAATGAGACAGACATTATTACCCTATGTCCATATATGATTGCACAAACAGTATGACTCTGCGTTGTTCAAGGTGTCAAAATGCATTCTACTGTCATGTATAACTAATTATAACAAATTTTAAAAAATTAAAAATAAAATTGAAGTTTTAAAACTGAGTTATTACTTTTTTCATAGGAAAAAAAAAGCTGAAGAAAGATTCTCTTTTTGTTCATTGTAACATTATCTGTCATTATAACATAGGTCAGCTTGGTGATAACAGTTAAGTAAATCTAGCTTATCAATACAGCTGGTAAACCAAAGCTCCCAAGATTACTGAACATTTCATTTTAAGGAGGAAGCAAATAGTGTCATGGTCAGTCTTGCTCATCCTAAAGATGAGTTTATATTCTTTTGTAAAGTAGGGCATTAAGGATTCAAAAATTCTGATTAGTTTTAGATAGCTTCATTTATGCTTTATAAAGGACATTTCCAGAAAAAGACAATGTTTTTTGGAGGGAAGTCTGAAATCTTTAATTTATTAATTAAGGTTAAGAAAACCAACTATATCCAACATACTCAACTTGTTGGTGAAAGACTACAGTTCAGAAGATATTATCTGTTTATTGTTCAACCTCCTTGAGAGGGAGGAGGTAGGGAAGAGTAAGCTGAGGCTCTTTCCAGATGAGAGTTTCCATGTAACCACTTGGTATTGTTTTGTATTCCCAGGAAGTTAATGACTTGGGATGGTAGACATACTTGTGACCATTCTCCTATTTGACAACTTGTTTTCTATGAAGAGGAAAGCTCAGTTATTTGGTAGTAATAGGAGGTTAACAACAACATATCCATCTATTTAAGGTCATATTTTGTACTAATTCGAGGGAAAAATTAGAAATCTCACCACCATAAAGCTAAAATTAACAATTTCTTAAGAACATTTCCATGTTATTAACAATTATTGCTTCTTTGTACATAATTTGAAATTATAGAATTCAGTGGAAAAAGAATCAGACTATTTAGGGTTAGAAAATATATATACATATATATGTATGTATACATACATACATACACACACACACACATACTCACACACACTTCTTTCTTCCTGTTTTCCTTTTTTTTCTCTACATTTTAACTTCTCATTATCTCCCAGATTTTCTCTTTTCCAATTTACGACTTTAATGATTATTCTTCACTGTTGCTAACATATCTAAAGAGGAAAAAGATAAATAGGTGACAATGAGAATGGGGAAAATGGAAGAGGAGGGAGGAAAAAAACAAAATAAATTTCCAATAAATAACAGGATAATTGAGTGTGTTTCAATAAATCATGGGCTAGTTGCCTACCTAGTCCCACCTTCCCCTGAACCCCAAATTCACTCACATTCATGACTATTTTTTGAAGATAAAAAGAAAAATGCACACTGAATACACACCAAATCAAGTCATGTTGATCTTTTTCTCTCTTCATTTCTATAACCGATCTTGGCACCTTAATACAATGATGATAGCATGCAAATCTTTATACAATAACCTAGTTAGGTTTCCTACAATAAATAATTCCCGTTTCCATCACTTTTAAAGCATCATTACAAAGAGTAGAGCACAGCAATGTGGCCTTATGTTTCTTATTTTCCAGATCAATCTGTTTTTCTTAATTTTAATTTATAATCAGCACAGCTGAAGCTTCCTAATCATATCAGACATGCCAATCCTTTCAGAAGCAAATCTGATTTAACATCAAGGAGCCTGGCTTGTGTTCATGGGGGAGGAGTCCCCCCCCCCACCACCACTAATCTCCAGAAGTTTTTGGCTGTACTCAACACATTTACACATTTGAGATTCAAACCGGTTCCCCAATACTGGGTAGACAAAAATCTTTCTCTGGTGAGCAGAGAAGGCCCACTATCAAGCATAGAAGAGGGGGTGCCCAGGCAGATGACCTTGGAGTTTCTTGTCTGTATTTTGGTGAAAATGAAGAGAAAGGAAGACATAGAAAAGGAAATTGCTACTGAAAAACTCTGGAATGAATGCTGCTCTCAAGGTGGAGACGTATTCACTTTAAACTTTCCAAGAAAAGTATGGGAGGGAAAGAATATATGCTTAACTTCCTGTGTTGCTTTGCATCTCAGACCAGTTTAACCTAATAGACAAATACCTCAGATCCTATCTTAAGGGATACATAGTGTTCCAAGAAGGCACTTTATGGGTATTTTTGGCCTATGAAACAGATAGCGGATGAGCTTCCCTTGCTAGCTGCAAGCTGGAGCTTGTGTCAGGCTTCACTAGGCACACAAGGCTCTGATTTTGTATCATTAAAGACTCATTATCTCTTTTAACTTCTGTTGAAAGCATTCATCCATAGCTCTAGCTACTACTGAAACAATAGAGGCTCCTAGCACAGTAATAATGCTTTTTTTTTTTTCTGCCAGCTTAAAGAGCCTTTAAAGGATGGATTGGCTTTCACAATGCAGAAACAAAAAGCTACTGCTCAGAAAAATATGAAAGGTTATTTCTGTAAGTAACTTCAATTTTAAAGAGAGGAGGAAAATTGTCTGATGTGAGTTTATCAGAGCTGGGAGTCTGAATATACCTGAATGTTCAATTCCTGTTGGGGAAATATTACATTTTCCAGAGGAGAATGGCATGCTTTACTTATGCTTAGCCTCAAAGAGAAAAATACTTTAATAAGAACGAAACAGGCTTGGTGTATTGATCTTACCAATTTGTTGGGTATTAATATATATTTGGCAGGGAGCTAAACTCTCCATTGAATTCAACAGTGGATTATATGAACAGTAATTTCTACATATACTGGTTTTGTTTACACTTTCATTATACCTCTACTGCATTATCTGATGCCTTCATACAGTTTTCAATCTTATAGCCACTTTAATCTCCTCCTGCACTCAGCATATCTGAGTGAGTTTGTTGGCATAAGGGAATTTTGAAGGTTATATTACAGTACATGAATCAACGGAAAATGAAATGCACTGGAGACATGATCAGCCAGTTTTAATTCATTGCAGAAAGTTATAGATACCAAAATGCATTTAATGTAATCTGATCTCTTTATTCAGTCCTGAATTTACGAGCAATTCACCAGGAGTCAAATGACAACTTTGTTTTAAAAATAGTAGTCTATATTGAATGCCATTTTAATATATCTCTGACATATTTACATTTAAAGAGTAGGGAAAAGTGGAATCTTTGAACATAAATTTTTCTTTTCACAGAAAAGAAAAGCCCAAGAAAGATGATACTTTTGTTCATTGTAACATTATCTGTCATTATAACATAGGTCAGTTTGGTGATAACAGTTAAATAAATCCAGCTCATTGGTACAGCTGGTAAACAGATTAGAAGCCCCCAAGATTACTGAGCATTTCATTTTAAGGAGGAGGCAAATAGTGTCATTGTGTTCAGCTCTATAAAATACATTTATATCAGCAATCCTGTTCTTTGCCTGGAATGATCAAATGGTCATGGTTCAGACTGGTCAACAAGATGTGATATGAACAGTGGGTCCCAGACAATTTCCCCAACAGCAACATGAATAGATGGTTAATATCAGTCAACTGCTGTTTGGTTTCAAGACATGATCTTTCATTCTGGGTTCTCAATTCTTTTACATAATACCGACCCCATCAAAATCACTGGTCTTTCCCAGGAAGAAATAAGGGAACCCCTTCTCACTCATGTTTGAGAAAAGTAGCCTTTTCTTCTCACACACCATAGTATAGGCTTTAGGTTGAAGGACAAATGTGGAAATTGTACTTGCTATTTTCATTTCTACATAAAAAAATTCGCAATCTTTTCCAAATAAATTTTCCATTTTGTATCTTTGGAATCTCCTAAGTGGTCACGTAGAAAAACCATGTAATTTTATTGCATCAAAGGAAATAGCATAATTTGTATAATATATCGATAGCATTTTAACTTATTAAAGGTGGAAACTATTATTATTATAAAGATAATATACACAAGATACAAGTGCATTTTATATATTCATCTGTTATAATTGTTCAAATGCACTTTTTTTTGCTATGTATAGGAAATAATATTAGAGTTTTTACCACAAATCTTATAGAATAAGAGTAATATTTGAATGGAGGATGTTCTAAATGGTTGGTCTAATAGATCAATTTGTAATTACAACTGAATTCTATGTTTCTATAGAGTCACAATATCCATGGCAAACATTTTCCTAATGAGGATCAAATTTATTATTTGATAATATATATTTCCATTCTAATATTCCAAACCAAAAAGAAACCGTTTTCAAATACCCTTATTTATCTGGTTCACTTAACTCTGGCAAAATAATGAAGTATGTGCTGAATTTCGTAACATTTCTATTAAAAGAGATCACAGGGATGTAGGTGAAAAGGAGATAAAGTATTGGCAGGGGAAACATTTATTTTCAGAATCAATGGCCAGAGGTCCTAAAATTTTTGGTTTACAGAAATCAAGGGTAAAAATAATTTATCAAAAGCACCCACTGACAGTTTGTCCAAATAAAAGTATGCCCCACCCCAGAGGGAAAACTGGATCCTCTAATTCAGTTTAACTGTAAGAAAAGATTTCTACAATTTTTTGGAAATTGTGATTTTTTTCATAGTCCAACAAACCTTAGTGTTTGAAAATAGTTCTTAATATATAGATCAAATATTCTATTGCTTGATTTCAACCAGTTATTTCCAATTATTCATCCTCTGCTACATTTCTTCTGTTAATTCCTTCTAAAAACTTGTCTGGTTATATCCCCTCTCAGTTTCCAGCCACTTTAGCTACATTTATTTCGTTATAATTTAATTCCTCTAATCAAAGGTATTTATTTCAAACTGATGGGGGAGGGGTTAAAACTGTGAAGTGATAGTGTTTGAATTATGCTCTTAACAATGGCATGAATAAAGAGTTTTTCTAGTCTGCAACACCCAATTTCTGATGATATTGCCCAATTGAAGATATCCATGGAAATCATATATTGAGAATTTTCAGCATGAACAACTTGTTGTCTTTCCTCCTTTTGAATATCTATATACTTTTGATTTTTCAGGATAAATTTCAAAAGATCTTTGCTGCCTCTTCATGTGCAACTTTTCATGATGATGTCAGTTTTGTCAACGGCAATGAGAATTGCACATTATCTGTTTTTGTTCCTCTGAGCTGCTACTTTTCACAATCCTTGCAACTATTTCAAATATATTTATATTACAAAAGTGAGCATAAGTAACACGGATGAAACCGGAGGACACTATGTCAGGGGCATTGGGTCAGGCACAGGAAACAAATACCCCATGTTATCACTTACGTGTGGAAGCTAAACAGTTGGTCTTAGAAGTAGAGAAAAATGGTGAGTACCTGGGATGGCTATGGTGGACAAGCAATGAAGAGAGAATGGTTAGCAGGTAAAGGGTGCAGCTGGGTAAGAGTAATAACTTAGTATTCCGTACCACAACAGAAAAACTATGGTTGATAACAATTAATTGAATATATTAAGATAGGTGGTAGAGAGGAATTTGAATGTTCTCAGTACAAAGAAATAATAACATAGCTGAGATGATAGATAGGCCCATTACCCTACTATGATCATTACCTTTGTAAATATGTACTGAAATGTTGCATGGCACTACAAGAATTTGTTCAATTGCTATGTGTCAATTAAAAATGCATTTTAAAAAGTGAGCCTGAGGTTGCTGGGGCTGTGGCTCAGCGCTGGAGTGCTTGCCTAGGACGTGTGGATTCCATCCTCAACACCGCAGAAAAATAAATAAGTAAAATAAAGATTAAAAAAAGTGAGTCTGAGAAAAATATAATATACTTAATAGAGAATGGAAATATTAATACCGCCTTTGAGTAGGCAATCTTACAATAATGATAATGAATGATTTACATTGGTGTTATGCTGTGTTAATAGAACCTTGGGATGAAATGGTGAAAATGGCATTTTACTTTAAAGTTGACATTCTTTTACTTTAGGTAAGAAGAATGGTGGTGTGGCTAGGATAAAGGGGGTGACTGAGGGCAGTTTAGGTTTGTGAGGAGGGATGATGAGGATGAAGACTTCAACAATAGGGGAAGTCAATATGCCCTTTGTTTAGGAATGAGTGCTCAGAATATCAGTGTTAGTGTTCATAGAGAATGAGGGACCCTGGGGTCCATTACACCATCCCAGATCCCAAGTCAACATCTCTCACCTGCCCAATATCTGTCATTGTTCTTTCCCCCTTTTCAGCAATTTCTTCTCCATATCTGTCCTTAGAGTTAGAAGAACTGTAGTCCCTTAAAAGCTAAGAAAATTCAAATTTTAAAATTTTAGCAGATTATCAGACTAAAATTTCAAGTATCAGAGAACCATCCTTGAGCAAGATGTTTTTGTATAGATGATGGCAAAGATAATTCTGGGTTTCTTGGGGAGGGTGTTGTATTAGCTAGAATTCTCTGGAGAAACAGAATCAATAGTCTGTCTGTCTATCTAACTATCTATCTATCAATCTATCTATCCATCCATCCATCCATCCTGAGGTATTTGCTTAGTATTATGGAGGATGAGAAATCCCATGATCTGCCTTCTTCATATTGAAGTCCCAGGAAAATTGTTATAGTTTCAATCTAAACCCAAAGGCCTGACAAATGGGAGTGCTGATGTTCCAGGACGGGAGAAAATGAGTGCTACAGCTCAAGCAGAGGGCAATCCACCCATTCTCTGCCTTTTTGTTCTTTTTAGTCCCTCAGTGGATTACATGATGAGTATTCACATTTTTGAGGTGATCTTCTTCACTCAGTCTACTAGTACAAATGTTCATCACTCTTGGAGACACACTCAAAGACATACATAGGAAAAATGTTTTAGCAGCTTTCTTGGTATCCCTTAACCCGTCAAATTGACATATAAATTTAACCATCACATGAGATTAATTCACCCAATCCATTCAAGTTTCAATTGTCTTTCAAATGTCCAAAATTATCTAGATAGAACAATGGAATGATTTGCAATCATCGGAAATGTGATAGGCATGAAACTAGTTGAGACAATTGGCAAATATGGATTATTGTACATTGTTTCCCCAACAGTGTTACTACTGGAAAATTTTCAACTTGGTAGAAAATGGTTGTAAGAAAAACAAACAAACAAAAACCAGGAGGATCAACTTTTTTGAAGGATCAGCCATTCTCTTGTCCTGTGCTTTCTACATCAATGGTATACATGTATTATGACACCCCTTAAATTTGTTTCTCAGGCTATTATTTATATTTCTTCTTAAACATCATGGATCTGCTTACCAGAAAGAATACTAAAATGGTGGTATTTTAACGAAACAATAGTTAATTTATGGGACTCATAAAAGAATGAATATTATAAATATTACAAATGTTAGCACACACTTGGGTACTCACACCACACTTTGAAATTTGTTTTTGCAAATTGAATATAATCAATCACTGTTCTATTATGTTCATATTAGTTTAAATATAACTCTTGAGTTTTGAAATTTGCTGTCAAACTATATTTCCAATGCTATCTAAGAATGCAAAAAAAGAGGAAAAGACAGAAAAGAAAAGAAAGCACTGATAGAAAAGTCTAAATAGAAAGTAAAAACAATGTTGATGCTGAGGTTAAGGGGCAATGGTGCAGAAAGGAAAGCCGGGATACAAAATTATGCATGTTAATTTATAATGCAACTTCATTCATCCATTTGAGGTAATGCAAATACATGATAAAAGTAAAATGACCAAATCCAATTATATGCATCAATTCTATCTTCTGAGCAATTATCATTCTTTTGTAAACTGCAATTTTGGCCACTTGTGTGTACCAACCCTTAATTGGCAGTACTTCTCTAGTTTTCTAGCATTTTGTAATGAGATATTTAGCACACAACACTGCTGCTGCCAGCTATTTACATTGCACAATTGAATTATCAAACAGACATTAAAAAAATCCTGGGAGGCAGCCACTTGCAGCATTCTTAAGTATTTTTCTCTTTTATTTGGTATTTACATATGGCAGGTTGTTGTCAGAGTATGTGCTGATCTTAAGGTCACAAGCTATGGCTGCTACCTTCCTTTATGTGTTATAATCTCATCAAGAATCAGAGACCTGGAATTCTAGCAACTCAAGAGGCTGAGACAGGTGAATTCCAAGTTTGAAGTCAGCCTTGGCAACTCAGCAAGACATTGTCTCAAAATGAAAGAGAAAAATTTTAAAAGGGTTGAAAACATTCAATCCATGTCCCTGGATTGAATCCTTAACACCTAAAAAAAATTATAGAGAGATCTCTCCTTTATTAAATGATACTGATACAGTATGATTATTTCATTGGCTATTTAGGTATTATTAAAATTCTCTATTATCTCAGAATATAATTCTTTTTTTTTAAAGAGAGAGTGAGAGAGGAGAGAGAGAGAGAATTTTTAATATTTATTTTTTAGTTCTTGGCGGACACAACATCTTTGTTGGTATGTGGTGCTGAGGATCGAACCCGTGCCGCACGCATGGCAGACGAGCGCGCTACCGCTTGAGCAACATCCCCAGCCCCTCAGAATATAATTCTTAATACACAATAGGAATATAAACTGGTCATTATATACAAACAAATCTTTCAAAAAAAATTCTGTATGTGCTTCTGAAAGTCTTTAGTCATGAATGAGTTTTTCCATATTATCAAGTCAGCAGATTGGTGACAATACCTAGAGATGATTAATGTCATTAGTAACCCAGGGTGACTATGGCTTGGAAGGCATTGTTTCAAACTTTCTTTAAAAAGGAAACCATTACATCTGTTCTCAAAGATGGCTCCTGGCTTTCTAAGTGTGACCTTCAGGGGCATTTTAAGTGCTGATGGCTAATAAAAGAGATAGTCCTAGACTTGGATTCAGGGATTCTCCTGTGCCTCTTCTCCTCACTAGGTATGCCATTAATTTGCATTGCCTAGAGTTTAAGTTCCTTATCTGCTCAATGAAAACACTGAATCCAATTTGTACAATGCCTTCAAATCTCAAGTTTTCTTAACTGCCAATGCTCTGTTAGTTGTGATTTTTTCCTAGCATTTCCTTGCTCATAGTTATATGCAACTATTATTATGAGATCTGTTTTTCTGATTGTCCAGTGTTGTGTTTGTTGCCTTTTTAAGTGGATATTTTAAAAGTCTAAATATGAACTATTTTAGAATGAATAGTTTCTTCTCATTTCTTTAGTTGTTTTCCATATTTTGTTCCCTATTAATTTTGGATTACTAAATAGAAAACACATTTTTTAAAAGTTCTTCTGTTTCCTCATCTCTCCCTGTTGGGCATACGTTATTTTATAATTATGTTGTGTGCATATGCTAATGTGGCATAATCAATCCCACTACTATCTATAATTATAATGCACCAATAAATTTTAAAAAGAACATGTGCACAAATACACACAAGAATTGGAACTTGTTGGCTTGTTTGTCTAATGTTTCATTTTACCCATGGACAGCACATGGGAAGGGCAAAAGTAATTGGAAAGAAAGAGATGATGGCACAGACCAAAAGAATAGGGGACCAGCCCATAGCTTCCTGTTTGCCATAACCAAAGTATGTGAGTTCCCTATGTATCAGGGGCATTATGGAGGTCCATCGGCTGGGTCAAATGTCTCAAAAAGAGGATGAGTGGATGAGAGGAGGATGAGAGAAGGAACTAGAAGATTTTGAAGACATTAAAGTGGAGCTACTTGGTTCCTGAGCATGGAGATTTTACAATAGCCAGAAGAAGAGAGACAGGCAACCTGAGAGACGTCAATGGAATCAGACCTTGAAAATGATGGGTGGAGGACGTGTCTTAAAGTATGTGTCTGAGGGCACATCATGAACACCTTCCAATCCCTAAAACAATGTCAAAGAAGAGAAAAAATAATAAAGGCCAAGTTGCCCTTTTCATCTCTGGATTTCTGTAACCACAAAACTGGGCTCTGGTGGGTAAATGAGTATCTTGAAATGTAGAATTTAAAACCAGAGAATAAGTAAAAATGAAGAATTACAACTTCCATAATCGGAAGTGTTCAAGAGATTTTGAAATGTGCTGAAGTTGTGATTTAGTATATTCCTGTAGGATAGGGCAATTTGACTTAGTGCAAAGGGGGAATGATTTGAGAAAAAAAAATCTATCGTATTTGCACACCACCAATCTGGGAAATTGAAGAAACCAATTAATAATTACTTATCACATTGCTTGATATTTTTCTACTTATGTTTATTTTCCCCTCATGCAGATATTTGCATTCTTGGTTCCTTGTATTTCATACATTCTCAAAGATATTTGTTGAATGAATGAGGGAATATATACTAGAACAAGTCAGTGTTCAAGTTAGTATATGAAGTTTGATGTGAGGGACACAAAAAAGGAGAAGAAAGGGTAATAAATAATAATCTGCATTCACCAGCTGCTATTCAATTACTGAGGAATGTGTATTCATGCCTAAAAATGAAATTCATAAGCAGTTATCTTTCTATACTTCATCCTACTCTCCTTTCCTTCTGGGACCCAGTTTCTTTTAATTTAAAATCTCTCTTTCCCTCTACAAAAGACAGGACTGCCACTGTGCTTCAGACTGTCCATTGCATTTCTTGGTCATAGTCAACTAACTGGTTAGTTCTGTGGGCTACTACTGTTTAACTGCTATGAAAGTGACTATGTGAAACTTTGAACTGAAAGAGGCCATCACTTTTTCTGAGTTGTCATTTTTTTTTCCTCCACATTTCTTAACACACTGCTCTCCAATCATCTGACAAAACCCATTTCAGGTTTTGAAAGTGCAAACATGTATTTTTCATGGTTTCAGAACCCATGTCTGTGTGGGGCTCTTTTGGAAGATTCAGTGCACGCTACTTTCCTTCTTTAAGAAATCGTCATTTCCATTGCTTTCTCCTTTAGAGCTGCAAACCAATACTGCCATCCACTGTTCCTTTGAATAATCTTTTTCCCCACAGTTTTCACCAAGATGTTTGATGAAAAACCTGACAACAAAATTAGGTTCTTTGAAAGGATGGGGGAATCTTAATTCTAAGTGTTGCAGCAGAAATCATAAAGAAATCAAACATCGAGACTTAGCTTCTTTTTCCAAATGCCCCGATGGAGAAAATGCTTTCAAAATGTAACCAAGCAAAAGAACAGTCTGTAGACACAACTTCTTCCTGGATGTTCCAGGAAGTAAACACAATCACCTAGTTTTCCTTCATCTCTGTTTAACTTTGCTTCATAGAGCTCCCGAAGCTCAGGGTCATATCTCATCCCAGTCACATCCTAGTGCTTCAAGAAGAGTTGGTATGCTCCTCCAAGCTGGTGAATAGCTTCTCTCTGTCTGTCCTATACTCTGGTTGAGCAGTCCTCCAACTCTGGGAGAGAAGAGTGTGTATTCCTGTCTCTCACTTCTGATTTTATTCCTTTTTATTCTGCATCACACTCCTCCCACCCTTATGACACATCTCTACTTAACCTAACTCTATTTTCAGTTCAGCTTTCAAACTGATACATTCGTAACAAAGATCATGAAGAATTCTTTATTTTTTCCCTCACTTTTCTCTCATTTAACTTTCACATAATAAAGGTAAAAATCAAGAGACCAAAATTTGAGCCAGACGATGTCATTGCTGGAAGGTCTTGAGGTCGCCTGATCCAATTCCCCAGCTTTACAGATGAAGGCACTGAAGCCCAGAGAGAAGTGAATTGCAAAGAGCCATGGAGTCAGTAATGGCAAAACCAGTAAGGAACCATCTCTGAGCCCCTGACTAAGGCATTTTCCTGTAATGTAGAGTCCTCCTATCTGCCCCAGGCTACAGACACCATAAATAGCATTTTTTTCCCCCAGCATAACCTCTCTGAATGGGTCTTTGTTCTCCTTGCCTCCCATCACTGCTTCTGCCTCCCACCTCCTAAAGAGACAGGATGCCTACGTGGATAGAGACCTGGCAACCTAACATTCTTCTGCACTGCACTCAGATAGAAGGTATGTGGGCTGATGGCCTGGAAAAGGGGAAAGAGACAAGAGTGTCTGTCAGCCCTGTTTTGTGTCATATGAGGACAATTGAATGTTATTTTACTTACTTAGATTTATAACTCCTACTGTAGCAGACCTCAATTCCTTCATTCATTCAGGCACCATTTCTGTCTGGACAGTTGTTTAGATTTATGCAGGTCATGTCTCCTTATTATCTCTTGAAATAGCCCAAAGCAGGCTGCTTGGAAATACTATAGAGCTAAGTAGCTCACTTAGTGTTTACTCAATGCTTTTCATTCAGCAATCAGAACACATTTGAAAAAAAAAAATCTTCATGTGTGGTTCCTTATAAGAGAGGCTAAGCCCATGAAGTGTTAGCACTTTTCACTTTATGGATCTACACTGGGCCGGTGAGAGGCTGAGCTGTACAAAGTTTTACTATAGAAGATGATAATGCTGGGTTGCTTTAAAGAAAATGATTTCATTTTCTAATAGTTTTTTTCCCAAATAAATGATTATCAGAGACAAAAATGGTTTAGATAATTTATTAGAGGCTGGTAAGTATAAAATACAATGTGTAAGAAAGATCCCTGTGGGCCGAAAAAGGATACTAATTAGTTATAAGGTGGAGTGGTAGTAATAAAATGACTTATTTCCAAAATCATATTATGTGCCAGTTTGCTGTAGTCTAGATATGGAATATCCACCAAAGACCCCTGTCATAGGGCTTGGTCCTTAGTCTATGGTGCTATTTGGAGGTGGGGCTTAGTATGAGCTTTTAGGTCATTGGGGAGGTACCCTAAAGAGGATGGAGGGACTCTGCTCTCTTCCTCTTTCTATCTTTTTTTTTCCTTTTCTTGTAGGATGGGGATTAAAGTCAGGGTCTCATATATGTCATCAAGCATGTTATACCAATGAGCTACTTCCCTAGCCCTTTTTACTTTTGAGATGGGTTCTCACTAAATCATTCAGCCTGTCCTTGTACTTGGGATCCTCCAGCCTCAGCTCCTTGAGTTGCTGGGATCACAGGTGTGTGCCACCACTCCTGACTTCCTTATCTCTTTTGTGGCCCAGGCTTCAGATGATTGGCTTTGTTCTGCCACGTGCTTCCACCATGAACTGCTGCTCAGTCACCAGAGGCCTAAAAACAGCATGTCCCATTTGATCAAGGACTGGAATCTCTGAAACTGTGAGCCAAAAATAAACCTTTTCTCTTCTAAGTTGATTTGTCTCTGGTATTTTTATAGTGACAAAAAGCTGACTAATAACAGGCATTGAGAATTTTAGGAATTAGGTGGTTTTGACATTTTATTTCCTTCTTACTAAAGCTCTGGAAGTTGTTATTTTTTCAGGGGAATAAATTAAGACTAGGAGAGGAAAGAAGTATGCTGAAGTCATTTTGTAGATATGGACCAACATGAAACATGAGTTTAGATTTGTTCAAATAGAAAGCATACAAGAAGGAAGTGAACTTAAGGCAAACACTGCCAACAGGAAGTTGATTTACTTGTCTGGAATAGAGAATTCATAAGAATATTGGGGCAGAGCCTAGAAAGATTGGAAGACTGAATGCTAGGTTTATTCATTTTATTCTCTATATAATGAGGACTCTTTTGTACCTTTTTTAGAAAGGAAATGTCATCAAAGTCATGTTTCAGGAAAATCAGTCTGGGAGCCATGTGCAAAGTGTACATTATAAGCAATAAGACCAAGTTGAGAGACACAGAAATAACCCAGGTTGATACTTAAAGGAAAATTAGAAGAAACAATTTGTGCAGATTGACCTTAGTCCTCTCGGGTTGCTATAGTAGAATACCCTAGACAGTGTGTCTTCTAAACAATGTAAATTTATTTCTCACAGCTCTGGTGGCTGGAAAATCCAAGATTAAGGTTCAGGCAGAGTCAGAATCAGTTCTGGTGAGGGTCTGTTTCTGGTTCATAGATATCTGTCCTCTCCTTGTAATCTCACATAGCAGATGGGGCAAGGGATTTCTCTGGGCCCTCTTTTATAAGGGTACTAATTCACTCCCAAGAGAGGAGCCTTTGTGGCTTAATCATCTTCCATAGGTCCAGCCTCCAAATACTAACACATTGCATGTTAGGATTTAGCATACATTTACTATATGAATTTTGGAGGGATGCAAACATTCAGTCCAAATTATCTTAAAATATAACATATGATTACCTAACAATGCCACTAATCCACTCATTCTTAGGTTCATTCATTCTACTAGTATTTATCAGTGCACAAAGTTTTGACATCTTATCCTTCAATAAGGAACTACTCTTATTAAACATTGTATTTTGAAATGTAGATTAACCCATAGTTTTAAGAAATAATCTAGAGAAATCTTGTGAACCCCCTTTTCAGTTTCTCCCTATGGTAATTCTTAGAAAATCATAGTACAATATCACAACCAGGATATTGACCCTGATAAAGCCAATGATCCTATTCAGATTTCCCCAGGTGTACTTGCACCCCATGTGTTTAAAACATTCTTATTTATTCAATAGGCATAGTACCACATTGTCACTTTGTTCAGATGATCAGTTTCTATCATAAATCTTTACCAGTTTAGTTGCCCACCTCACCACAAGGAGAGTCTAAGAACCTTGTTTAGTGTACTATCTGTTGGTAAAGATGGCGCCCAGAGCGCTTCTCTTCTGGGAGCTCAGGTCCTTGAGGCATTGAATGGCGTGCACCATCACCTCCAACCCCTTTGAGTGGCGTACCTCCAATCCCTCAAGTGGCGCAAACTCTCAACCAATGAAGAAGTAACAGCCCGCTTGCCTTGCTCCTCCTCATCCTGCATTGAGCCCATAAATATCAACACTCTGTTTATGCTCCCTCTCTTACTCTCCCCCTCTCCCTCTCCCTCTCTCCTCTCTCTTTCCCCCTCTCCTCTCTCTCTTTCTCTCTCCCTTCCCCCCTTCTCTTCTATCTTCTATTTTATTAGAATAAAAATAATACGGTCCTGCTAATAAAATCTCAGACAGGTAAATGGTTGTTTTGGCTTGTTGAGTTTATGGAGCTTTTTCCACCGTTCCTACACTATCGGCCAGAACTTCCTTCACTCTGAAATGGTGTTTGAGTCTAATTTCTTGTGGTTAAAACCTGCTTTTGCTTTCTTCCACCTCACTTTTGTCTATCTTGATAGTTTGGGGGAAATCAGTTTTTCTTTTTTCATTAATATATTGGAAGGATTCTTACTTTCAGAAAGCCAGGCATTCCGTTGATCCTAGGACCCATATTCTTCTCTCCTGCATGGACCTGTCCACTAGAAGACCTAAACATGCCACATACCAGACCCACAGATGGTTTTTCTGATCAAATTGAACAGTGTGACTTTGAGTTTTAAACTCTTCTATGCCTAACCAATGCTGCCCCTTCTATTTTTTTCCAGATTCGTTGAAGTTTAACTAACAAAAACTATATATATTGAAGTTGAACAACATAATGTTTTGATGTCTATACTACATATATAGTGAAATGATTATATGAATATATATGGTTATATGAAATGATATAATGAAATGATCACCAGTATCAAGAAAACTAGCATATCCACCACCTCATAAATGTAACATCTGTGTGTGTGTGGGTGTGAGAACAACATCTGAAATCTATTCTCCTAGCAAATTTCAAGTCTACAATATAAGATTAGTAACTATTGTCACCACGCTGTTCATCAGATGTCCAGAATACATTCAGCCTGTGTAAATGAATCTTGGTATCTTTTGACCAGCACCTTTCCTTTTCACCCACCCCCCAGTCTCTGGAGAGCACCAGTCCACTCTCTGCTTCTAGGAGTTCAACTTTTTAGATTCCATGATAGGTAAGATCATGGTCTCTGTATTTATTTGCCTAGATGTTTCACTTACAATGTCACAAATGACAAGCTTTCCTTTTTTAAAAGGCTAAACAGTATTTTATTGTGTGTATGTGTGTGAATATGTGGGTATCTAATGCCTTCTTTATGCAGTCATCCATTGGAGTACACTAAATTGATCTGTACCTTAGCCATTGTGAATAATGCTGCAGCCAACATAGAAGTACAGATATTTCTTTGACATACTGATTTTATTTCTTTGGGTATATATTGTATCTAGAAGTAGGATTGCTGAATCATATGGTGATTCTAATTTTAGTTTTTTATGAGTAGCACCATTTTTTATTATAGTTATACAAATGTGCATTTCTACCATCAAGACACAGTGTTCACTTTTCTCCACACTCTTGTCATGTTTTTTCTTTAGCCTTTTGATAGTAGTCACTCTAATAAGTATGAAGTGATATCTCATTGTGGTTTATATTTGTATTTATTTGGTCTTCAGTGATGCTGAGCATTTTTTCATGTATCTCTTTGCCATTTATATGTCTTCTTTTGAGAAATATCTATTCATGACATTTTCTTATTTTAAAAAATCAGGTCCTATGTCTCTTTTTGTGCATTTTTTAAAAAAGTTTCTTATTGGTTTTTGTTGCTCCTTGTCAGGTATATAGTTTGAAGATATTTTCTCCCATTCTCTCTATTGTCTTTCCACACTATTATTTCATTTGCAGTGCATATGTGCTTTTTAGTTCGATACAGTACCATTTCTCTATTTTTGCATTTGTTTCATGTGATTTTAGAGTTATATCCAAATAGTCATTGCCCAGACCAATATTAAGAATATTTTCCCTTGTTACATTTAAATCTTTATCTTAAGTTAACCTTTTCAATAGTGTGAGATTGAATAACAGTTCAATTTAATTCTTTTACATGTGGAATATACAGTTTTCTCAACACTATTTGTTTAAGAGACTGTCGTTTCCCAATTGCATGCTCTTGGTACTCTTATAGTGTGAGGCCTCCAGTTTTGTTTACTTGTTCAATATTGCTTTGATTATTTTTGATATTTTGTTGTTCCAAGGAATTATTTAGGTTATTTTACCTATTTCTTTGAAAAATGCCATTAGAATTGCATTGAATCCATAGATCACTTTGGACAGTGTAAGCAGTTTACCAATATTGAATGGATACATTCTTAGAAATTTATAACCTACCAAGACTGAATCACAAGCAAATAGAAAAATCTGAATAAGCCAATAAGAAGAGGATTGAATTAGTAACCAAGAATCTCCCAATAAAGGAAATCCCAGGATCTGATCGATTCACTGGTGAATTCTATGCTCACTCAAGGAAGGATTAATGCCAGTCTTTCTCAAAATTAAAAAAAAAAAAGATTGAAGATAAGGGAATGCTTCCAAGTTCATTTTATAGTTAACATTATCCTGACACCAAAGAGAAATGAGGATATTATATGAAAAAAAGTCACAGGCTAATAATATCCCTCATGTAAAATACTAGCAAACAGAGTTCAATAGCACACTAAAAGAATCATACGCCATAATCAAGTAGCATTTATCCCCATGTTTCAAGCTGGCTCAACATATGCAAATTAAGAAATGTGAGGCACTATATTAATAGAATGGTCAGTCATCACTATCACATCATTGATCAGAGGTTAAATTTTCATTCCCATAACATCATGACAGTTTAAAATTAAAGGACACCTTTCTACTTCCTGATGTCTTTTCCAATATCTTACATTAACATTGTAAGTTTTTGGTGAACAGATTTCTCACTTTCTTGATTAAACCAATTCATGAACATTTAATTTTAAACTTGTAAATGAGTCTTAATTTCTTTTTTGGTAGTTCGTGGTTAGTGTATGAACATTAACTTATTAGTTTTATGAGTATTTTGGAGAAATAAAGTTTTCTCTATATAAGATCATGTTATCTGAAAATAAAGACAATTTTACTTCAATTTTACATCTTTTATTTCTTTTTGCCTTGCCTAATAATTTTTGTTAAGACTACCTGTAATACATTGAACTGGTGTGGGCCTCCTTCTCTTGCTCCTGATTTCAGAGGAATCTGTTGATGTCTAGTTTATGCAAATAATACAAGATGTGGAAAAAAAATCTGAAATCTGAAGCACGTCTGTTCCTAAGCATTTAGAAAATGGGATACTCAATTTCTATTGTCATAAGGTCTGGCCAGTTGTCAGCTCTCACTATCACATCATTGATCAGATTCCTTGCCACATAATTTGAATCTCAAAATTTTGCTGTTGATGTTACATGTAATCTATTCAAACTTAATTTAACTAAACTTATAAGGTAGAATTTTAGTGAGGCCTTGTAAAAGAATATCAGGAACAAACTAGAAATCAAAACTCTGCGCACACACGAACCACATTGAGTCATGGTTAATGTGTTTTTAAAATATTAATAAATTCACTTAGTCTTCTCACATATGGATTTCTGATTACATATTCTATTATGGAAAAGGCCTGTGCAGCCATTCAATAATTACTTAATGCTGAGTACACCAGAACCCACAGCTTATTTAGTATCTAGAAAAGCTGAACTGCTAAAATACACGCAGAATAAAAGATGGTCTTCTCAAAAAATAATCATTTTACTAAGAATCTGAATATGCTTTGGTTGCCATTGAGCAAGTGGGTGACAAAAATAGGATTAAAATGAGATACTGACATTATACTCATGTTCAATATTCTTTCAATTTTTTTGAAACTCATTATTTCTGAATTAAAATAAGAAAATACATCTCTCCATACATTTCACATAACATTTTATTCTCATATGAGGCAGGCTTTATCTACAAAATTTTCATTGAAAATTTATATTTTAATAGCTATTTTAGTCCATTCAAAAACATTATTGCAAGGACTTCTGTCTGTAAGATGGAATAGCTGTAACTACTCCGAAGTTCCCACTAAGAACAAGTAGAAAAGATGGATTGATGAAAATATGTTTACCAGCATCAGGGGAGCGATTGAAGCCAAGAGGACTAGAGAAACTAAGAAGATGGAGAGAGGAGAGTCCAAGAGAAGTGGGCTGACATTGTGCAGCATCTTTCACTCTGGTTGTGTTTGCAAAGTCTGGGTTTAAACACCAAGTTGAACTCTTAGGCTTTACCCAGGCTGAATGCAGCTGCTGCCAGGCCAAAAATTCAACAAAGCATTGGGAATTATTAATAGAGTCCTATAAGACCTCAAATTCATGGTCAGATTTCCCCATAAGCTATTTGCTGAATTCTGAAATTTTGGTTGTGGGAAGATAAATAGATAAGAAGAAATTAGAAAAATAGAGCAATTTTCTTCAATTTTATGGTAAGGGGACAAAGATTTCATGTCCTGTCAGGGAAAGGGGTTGTGGTAACACACAAGGTTCTCATTTGCAAGCCCTAAGGAACTATGCCATATGAAGAAGAATTGAGTTAAAATCTGACAGAATTCAACTTATTCCCAGTAGAGTGGTCCCCATGCTCCTGGGAATGATGAGAGAATTAAGCAGCCCTTGAGGGTAAGCTCATCCATAGCCTCTACAATGTCGTTATGTAAAATGTATGCCATTGGATTTAAAGTTACTGGGCTTACCATAGACAGGAACTTGAGACTAAAAATCAAAAGAATACTCACAATGTAAGAATATAAGAAACATAACTTGTTTAAGTTATGTTTATAAAGGCAATCCATATATTGGAGTTAGCAGAAAGGAGCTCTAAAGTTAACAAAGATTAATAGATTCAAGGACATATATGAAAAAGTGAAGAAACATTGAACACTGATGAAAAGAATTTTATGAGATAATTTAGAACCTCTAAAATAAGTGGGCATTCTAAATATGAAAGAATAATGTACAAAATCAAGTCCATAACTATATTTAACTGTATATTCAACAGAGGAGAAGACAAGTTTGTGAACTAGAAGACAGTTTAATAGAAAATATTTATATTGAAGCATAGAGAAAAAAGTTAATGGAAAAGAGCATAAGAGAAATGTAGAAGTATTTGCAATGCTACAACATACGTGGAATTAGAGTCCTTAAGGGAAAGAGAAAGAATGAGGAAGACACAATATTTGAAGAGCTAAAGTGAAGGATATAGCAAAATTTACCAAAATTAATAACTTATAAATTAAAGAAGTCCAGTAAATCATAAGCAAAAAATACTAAGAAATTTATTTAGTAGAATCAAAACTTAATTGTTGAAGGTCAAAATATTTTTAAATCTTAAAACATTCAAAGAAAAAATATATGCAAACAACAAGCTTATAATTGCCTTCTCAACATGCACTATGGAAATAGAAAATAGAAAGCACTGAAAAAAGTCACGAACTCTCTACCAGTAGTGAAAATAAAAATAAATAAATTTAATAAATATAACATTTTATTTTATAAAATATTTATGTGGCTCATATGGTCAACATAGAATTAGCTGGATTGAGAGATGCCTAGAGAATTGGTAAAGCAGTGTGTTTGTGAGGGTGTTTCTAGAGAAGTTTTTTGTGACCAAGCTAAACTGAGTATGGAAGCCAGACCCTGAAGATAGGCTATATTCCATATAGGCTCCAATCAGCCAGGAGCCTATATGGAATAAAAAAAAAAAAAGTGGTAGACAAAAGTATAATAATCCCCCATCTTTTTATCCCAAGCAGGTGCATTTTCTGCTGCTGCCACATTTTACATGACACCAAGACTTTTGCCTTTAGACCTTAACTTGAACCAGTGAATCTCTAGGAGGGCTCTGGAGTCTTTAATTTTGGACTAGGGGCTGCATCATCTTCCCCCTTTCTGAGGCTTCTGGCTTCTTAGACAAAGCCACTTTAACAGTTTCCTCAACTCACCAGCTTATAGATGGTTGTTTTGGAACTTTTCACCCTCGGTGATTGTATATACCAATCTAAGATATAAATATCTCTTATATATCTAGCATATATATATGTTTCTCTGGAGAATGGTGATGAATATATCCACTATCCATCAATTGTAAATGTAAAATAGTAAAAATAAAGTTAATAAAAAGTTTTTTGATCATTGATATATTTTCTCAGGAAAATAAAAGTTGAGAGATTTTGCGCTTAGCATATTTTCACTGAAACAAATAAAAAATTAATTTTTTTCTGCTAGAAGAAAAATAAATGTTTTAGATGTAAACATAAAAATGCAATAGTCAGGAGGGAGATAAATGAAGTTAATGTATTCCAAAGTTTGCATACAAAATCAAAGATGTATGTTGCAATTTCTAACATTATCATTAAAAGGATAATGAGATAATACACTGTTAACACATTAATAGGGTAGTATGATTTTTTAAATTGATTAATACAAAGTAAAACAAGAGAAGAGAAAAATAACATAGAAGTAGGTCAAATAGAAAACAACAGGATGGCAGATAAAAATCTAAATATATTGGTGATTATACAAAGAATACACAAAGAATATGTCTAGATTTCTAAGAAAAGGGAAGACAAGTAAAAAATTGGCAAAATATTTGACTAGGAACCTCACAAAAGAGGGTTACTGACTGATAAGAAACATAAACAGTTGTCCACAGCATTGATCGTCATGGAAATGTAAGTTACAACTACATTGAGTAACCATTACATATGCCATAAGAATGGCTAAAATTTTTACAAAGACATGTAATTTTAATGATTGGTGACAACAAGAAGAAATTATAATTTTCATTCACTGCTGGTGGCAGTGTAAATTGGAAAAAGTATTATAAAATCCTATTTGGCCATTTCTCATAAAACTAAACATGCTGGATTATGATATCTAGTGAATATTAATGTAATAGTCCATCAATTAACCCCTCCCTATGTTTATGCTCAGTAGACTATGTTTATGCTCAGTAGAATATACATATGTTCCCCAAGTCCTGCTTAATGATATTCAAAGCAGCTCTATTCATGACAACCAAAATATCTACAGAATAAAAGCACTGTGATATAGTCATATAGTAGAATCATATATAGCACTATAAATGGAAATCCCACAACCACATGCAATAGTATAAAATAAAATCATAAATACTTGAATGAAAGAAGCTATTTATGAAAGAGTAAATAGATATGATGGCATTTATATGATGGTAAAGTTCAATACCAGGAAAAATAATCAGTGTTGTAAGAAGTCAGAATACTGGTTATACTCGATAGAGATGAAGTTTAATGATTTAAAGTATGCACCTGAGGGGCTTTTGGAGCATTGATAATGTCCTGTTGCCTCATGTGGTTGCTGATCACAGGTGTGTTCATTGACTTGTATACTAGAGGTACCTGTATGTTTCTGTATTTATGTTTTCTCACTAAAGAGCTTGCTTATACATTACTGAATGCCTACAGAATACAGGAGATTGAGCTACTGAGTATTTTTCCCTTCTAAGTTGCTTTTTTTATATAAATATTCTATTAACAACTTCCTATTTTTGCATGCCCTCTCCTCAAAATTGTAGAGTGGTAAAATAATAATAATGGTGATGATATATTAATTGTTTATTATGTCAGTCACTGTGCACTAGATTTTATACATATTTCTCCTAACCTCAAAAGAATCATATGCACATGTACACAAAATCCTAGATTGTATCTTCAAATAACTAATGAAAATAAAATAAACCATATAACCTAAAACTTATGTTATTATTCAAAAACATCAAAATTTGCTAAGCCAAGTAGCTCAGCATCTAAAAATTTGTGAGTTGCATTTGTTTGTGTAGGGCAGTTAAAACAAGTCAATTAGAATTTATTGAAAGCTTACTACATGACTACACTGCGAAGAACTGTGGAAGTTACAAAGAAGCTATATACCACGCTTCCACCCTTCAAGAATTGACTAATTTACTCAGGGATATGAGAGTTAAATCTGCTAAGCCACAAAAGAAATGTAGTTTAAGCTATTAAATTATGTCAGGTATTCCATAGGTAGACTAAAAATGAAAGAGATGCAGGATGGAGTGATTGGAAGGAGGTGGGGCAGAAACTGGGCAGTATGAAGGTGATTGACTAGCAAAGTTTCTTAGAGATCTAATTAACACATGTTGTGTTAGACAGCTGAAGATTACCTGTTCTATAATGGTATGAATTGATATCATAAATGGTTCTGATGCCATTATGATGTATCATGTGTGAATAATTCATGCATAGACTAATGGAGCCATACAATGGAACTGCAGGGGTGTTACAAATTAGAATTTATGTGCATTGACATAGCAGTGGGTAGAAGCTGGTGGAGTGTTTGCCCCCTCAGTACTTACTGTTCTTCACTCTTCGAGGACTGGTATTTGAGTGTGTGTGTGTGCGTGAGGGGGGGTATTATTGAATGTTGAATTATAAGGGAAACAAAATCCATCTATGCACTAAATTCACAAGAATCATTCTCAAAATAATTTATAGAAATAGTCTTACAATGTATGTTCAAAGAAAATTGGAGGGCAAAAATCACTCCGAGTTTTACAGTGTTTTTAAACTTCTTTTCAGTCGGAATTTTTGTGGAGAACATAATTTGGTTAAGTTCTCTTGAAATGCTAAGTATTATTAGAAAATTTCCTGTATAAGTCCCCTGTTCCTTTCAGATTGCCTTAATTTTCTTTTTTCTCTGTCTGAAATTACCAAGACTAATGTTATTAGTTTGCTAGGTTTATTTACCAAGGAAAGGTACACAATTGAACCCATACCAATAAATCACGACTAGTATTTGTTGAGAGCCATTGCCAAGTAGAAATGACGCATTGAAATTTCCTTGCCAGCTTACCCCATGTTGCTTAGAGGAAGGACTCGTGGAAATGGACTTGCCTTGGACATTTGCAGTGACATTGCATGTATGTTTGAGAAAGGTGACCCTGCTCAAGGACCAGGGTGGATCCGGGTTTAAGGAGGATCCTACTGGATTAGGGAGGATCCAGGTTTAGGGTGTATCCTGCTGGGAATAGAGAGTATCCCCCTCCTTGGGTTTAGGGCGGTTCCTGGTTTAAGGTGTACCCTGCTGGGAATAGGGCATATCCTGCTGCCTCAGGCACACCCACTCCCAGAGTATTTGGGATTCAGAACTTGGATTTTGCAGAGAACGTGGATTTCCCCAGAATGTGATTGTAGAGTGCCACTGTGAGTTCAGGAATAAAGAATTGCTGTTTGAATCTACAAGGCTGTGAGTGGCTCATGATTTTGTGCCCAGCCAGACTGCGGCAAGTATTTACTAAATTTTAGTATTTTATATTTGAGTTTCATTACCACACAGGTGGTAAAACACACTATCCATGCTGTGCTTTGCTTATGGTGTAGCATGTTGCCACCTGTATGCAAGTGGGGTCACTAAACATTAAGGATTCTTGTTACTGAACATTTTGAAGGTAGCTTTCACTTTGTTCAGTCACTACTATGTACCTGGAAGAAGACCCAATTTATACTTCACCATTGTTCACTGAAAGGATCAACATCTTAGAACTGAAAGGGACTTTACAGGTTCAATAATTCCCAGATGATGATCGAGGGGCTCATGCTAATCCATAACAGGGATTTTTCCATTCTGTACCAAAGTGAGAAAAGTACAAATTATTTCGTCTCATTCCTTGATTCAGTTAGCTAGATTTTTATTTGGTAAAGTTAGAAACTATCTTCATGTTTTTATTTTTTTGCAATGACTGCCTTCAATTTCAATATTATTCATTCCTATATTTTTATTTAAAACAGTTTATTTTATGAAATGATGCCAGATAATGGCTTTGAAGATTATAAAACATTAGTAAGCACTTTTTTTGTTTCCATTAAAAAATTCCTAGCATATAAAACTTATGTCTGAGAACCATTGATCTAATACAATGATCTGAGTGATGCTCAAATTCCCTTCACAATATGCTCACCCACCTACGGCAAAGCATCTCTATAAAGAAGAATTTCCACCACTCTTCAGTGTAAGTCTTTCCATCCTTAAACAGTTTTAACAGAAAACTCTTTTTAAACATTCAGCTAATATTTTATTGAAAATTTTCCTTTTTGATTTTTAGCTCTAAAATCATGGTAAGGAAGTCTATTCCTATTCCAAATGCAGCCTTTCAATTGTGTGAAGAAAAGTCAAATTTTCCCCATGAGTCTTCCATTAACTAAACAATGCTATTTTCATCATTCCTCAGACAACATGATTCCAAGTTGCATGAGTTCTTTTACTCCCTTCTAAACCTGTTTCAGTTATCAATGATACTCAAATTCTTGACACCTGGGACTGAATCAAAGACTAAACAGACACAGTACCTCATGGACAGGGATTATCATGCTGTACTTTTTGAAGACTGTTAATGAAATTGTGAACCTATTACAAAAACCTTCACAGAACACAATCTTGGAAACTGTCTTAATCTTTTCTTCTGTTTTCTACCCAGATATTTTTACTCAGTGACTGAAGAAATTCATTCTTAAAACTAGATCTGCAGTTGAGCAGTTACCTATTATAATATACAACAGTAAGTTTATGTGATTGTAATGGACATATGTTGTTTTTACCTATCTTTCTCTTTGATTACAGCAATCCACTTTTCTTTGGGTTAAATATGTTTCTGTAAGTCTATGTATGCCTGGTTAGAAAGTCAGTCATGGTGCCAACAGCACTACCATCCTCACACAGATGAGTGCAAGATCAAATGGTTAATCAGAGTTCCATTCCCCTGTTCCTAGTGATTGCATTAGTGATAGGCACATGATCCAAGGGAGTCCTCTAGTATTTGATTTTTGTTATGAGAGAGTCCCACATGCAAAATCACAAGGAGGAAAGCATTTGTAGTGGACAAGATGAAGAGAAGAAAACAAAGTTGAGAAACAGAGCAAGTACAACCTGATATTTTAGTTGTGAGGACTATTGCCTTTTCTTATTTTTCAGTCTAGTTCAAGTTGTATTTGTTTTACAAGCAAAGGAATCTTCACAATATTAAAACTGAGGTATGATGTCTCAGCATAGACAACAAAAGTAATTTTTGAACACTGCCCTCCAAGCAGCCAGCAAAAGTAAAAATGAACAAATAAAATTTGTGTAACAAACTGGTATATGAGAGATAAAATTATAGAAGTATTTTGTTTTATTTTTCTGTATCATTCAGAGTTACATTTATCCATCTTTTCTGTCCCTGAGCTCTTACAGTACTCTTAACTTTTCCAGTCACTTTCTTATGAACAAACGATCACAGATTTTAGATCATAGAAAGTACAGTCCAGATTAATCCCAAACACCTGTACTCTCATTCAAATGAAGATTTTTTACCTCTTTGCTACCCCAGCACAGGATAGACGCAGTTCAACTGTAGCTATGTTCCTACTCACATTTGCACTCTTCGTTTTCAGCAAGAAAGTATCTTGCTTGGCTGCTACACTTGCTAAACAGGCATTGGTGACTTTTGGTTTCACTGAGTGTTCAAATAATTGTCTTCTTCCAGGAACCCTGTGTGGAATCTTTCTGGAGATTCCCACACACTTTCACACAGTTCCTGAGATTTCTCAGGTTTTCCTAGTGTACATGGCTGACCACTTATGACTTTATGACTGACTTTAAGAAGTCCACTTCCACAGTTTTTATTTGTTGGGTTCACTTTGTCTTGCTGATATTTCTTTCAGATAGAGTGCAGAACGAGCAAAATCTTCTGAGGTCACATCTTACCAAAGGAACCATCCATTGTCTTCCTCCACTGAACTGCAAAGGTGTTACTTTTTCTTGGAGTAGGTGATACCTACAAGCCACCAAACAGTCCCGGGTCTCCGTCATCCATCATTTTAGAATGGGGAGGTACTTATATTTCTTGGTTCCAGAGTTTCAGCCAAAATTTTATACAGGCAAGGTCCTATTTTAATGTTCTCATGACTATGTCAACTATAGTTTTTAGGATAGATTGTGAATAGGGAGCTTTGGCCATTGCTTCCTATGATACTCCTTATTAACCTATCAGAATCTGTTTATTTATGACCAGTTCTGGAAGTAACCTGTATAAAGTAAATTAGTGATTCAGGAGAGTGTGATTTAAACTTTCTCCGTGAGAACTTAGAAAGAAAGCATTTAGAGTTCTTGACTCTGAATTGCATATTATCAAATGCACGTGGTAGAGCTATCACAAATGGATTCCCAGTAACTTGATGGACAGAGACATACATAACTACTGAACTTCAACTATAAGACATATTTTTTTGGTTGAAAGGGAGAAATGCAGAGTGACAGAGTCAGAAAGTCTGAAAAGATCTAAAAGATTTCTTGAATTAATATAGCCCAATTCAAAAGATGAATTGTTAGCCTGTACTGTACAAGGTATATGTTACTAAATTTTATAATTAATATAATATGGATTGTCTTCTCCTAAGAACTTTATGATTTGATATAAGATATGAGATAATGTAGTAAAATAAATGTAATGGAATCAATTTTATCATTTTCACATAAACTTAGATAATACATGTAAAAATTGCTTGCTTTTTTAAAACAGTGGCTAAAGGGGGTTATCAGCATTGGTTTTAGACTCTAAATTTAGTTATTTGTCTTCTTTTAAAAAATCACCTTCTTTATCTGTTGGGGCAGAGTCTTCTAACCTTTGGACTGAATTGAATGGTCTTTCCTGAAGGTTCCTGCAAGCTACTTGGTGCAAAGTCTTCTTTTATTGATTTTTAAAATGCTTTAATCAATAGTGTCAACCATTCATACCTAATTTAAGTGCTCCCCTTATAACTGCTTTCTACTTTGTTTTTACTTCTTTCAAAATTTACCTCTAATGTATCCATTTTTACCTGTGGTCGTGATTCTGGTTTCCCTCCATGAAAGTTACTCAACAGTATAACTGTAGTGCAATCAATGAGTCAGTTCTGCAACTCAGCAAATGTTACCCTGAAAGGCAGATAGAACATGATATCATTTTATGGTTATTTTCTATGTAATAATCAAGTTCTATTGTCTATTGTGATTATTACTTAATGAATTGTTCAGATAGAAAATAATATGGCATTAGAAAACTTCTAAATTTACATAAAATGCTTTTTGAAAAAAAATAAAGATTGTAAAAAGCTTTTTCTTTTTAATTTAAGATCTGGTTTTTTTGGATGTAAGTGCAAACTTAAAATTCCAGGAATTTTATTGGAATGATGCACAAAATCTATAATGAGGTTTACCAGGTCTTACATAATAGAACATAATTCTTTTGTGGTTACAGAAAGCCATTCTTTCTCCTGCCTGAGAATCTTTACTTAGATCAAGTGCAAGGATTCTTGAGATGGACTAGAAGGGAGTCTCCGGTGTGAAGGCTTGGATAGGGTTGGGGTTAGATTATGTCGACATTGAAAGCAATGTGTGAGTGTGTAGCTTTCAGACAATGGGACGTAAATGTCTTCAGAGAATTCTGAGCAATAGTATGACATGATGAAGTTTTTGGCTGGTGGTTATAGAGGGAGAAAGACCTTAATTGAGACACATTGAGGGCAATCAAGGTAGCATGTAGGCTGTTACAGTGATCTCAGTCACACATGACATATGATTTAGTAGAATGTTTCCACAAATTCTTTTAATTGAATTAATGTATGCTGGGATAATAAAACTCCACTGATGTATTGTTTAGAGACACCCATGAAGATTTTTGCCTGAATATCTAGTACTAATGTTCAATGATAACCCAGACATGAGTCAAAGAGTTCATTGTTAGTTCTAAGAAATGTTGCTTCCATCCAGCCTCTCCTGGTGTCCTATATACAGCCTTCAAATTTCATGTGTAGAGTAGTCTAGGCAATGAGAAAGTTGGGATTTAGAAAATCTCAGTGTTTAAAACATTGTAGCTATTGTTATTTCACCTAAAAGTCGGGAAGTTTCACAGCACAAGCTTTTAGTTCTAAGGAATATTTATGGTTTCAAGGTTAAGGGGAAGAAAAACCTTAAAAATGTGGATTATGAGAATCAAACATGAAACATTAGTCAATAAGAAAATAGTAAATCTTGGGAAAATCTGAAAAATGTAAATTAGTGATGCATTTTATTAATGATTCTGTACTTTTAATAATTAAATAACTAAAGGTCATATCCTGGAAAAATGGAAATTAATGTTACATTTTTTGTATCCCTAATCATGGTTAAGGAAATATCATGTCTTGGCAAAAGTTTTAGATTGTATAATCAATGGTGCATCTGAATCTATAATGATGAGAAAATTTGCAATAAAAGATGACCCAGAGAAAGCTGCACTAGAGCTCTCTCTCTGGAGATTTCTCAAAAAAAAAAAAAAAAAAAAGATTAAGACAGTATTCAAGTGGTTAAAAAGGGCCTATTTTGGGCACAGAATCCTTCTTATTTTAGTTTTTTAGTGAAAATCGGTCTGCTCTTATTCAGTTTTATGTAATAATCACTCAAAGGAGTTATTAAAAGAAGCATGATTTAAAGAATGATCACAAAATGTGTTGGAAGAGACAATGGATATGGCTTTGATATCACAAAGATTTTGGATGTAAAAAAAGCACTTAAATAATAGTGAAGGCTTTAGAGCCTCATGTTGAATGATTTAAACAGTCTAAAGTCTCAGGATGTTCTCATGTTCACCACTCAAAAGTTAGTAGACATGGAATTAGAATATAAATGCAAAGCCTGGATCTTTCTAAGTCACTGAAATTCTATCTTCCAAGAATAAAGAGATTTAGATTCAAGTGTTTAGAAGGAGTAGGATGTGTGTGTGTGAAGTATTAGTTTTTAGTTGGCAAAACAGTGATCTTTGATGAGAGAAACCAAAATTGTTTCAAATTATATGTCACAGACCTCAATTGCCCTGCCGAACTATTTTCCAGTTTGGTGAGCTCTCTTCTTCCCTGATTCCTGTTTATACTTTCTAAGCCAGCCAGGGAAAATGAAATGGATCCTCTTTAGCCAGAATTCTCTCCTCAAGTCTTACGAGCTCAGTGGTTTGTTCTCAGTGCACTGACACAAAGAGAACCAGTCATTCTGTTGGAAAATTTCTAAGCAAACCTCATCTCAACTCTGTTCTGTTGTGGGGACTCATAGGCATTTTCAAGGAGCATGGATTTTATGACTGCAGCTTGACTGCAGCTGTGTCTTTTCCAATCTAGGGCCAAGAGACAAAATGCAACATGAGATTTTTAAACATTCCAAGGCCCATCTGCCATGTAACCCACTTATCTTTGTGGCTGCAAGTTCTTTATTGATCCAAAATGGTAAAGAAAAAAAAAAATTTAAAAAGGCAACAAAGGGGGAAAATGCAGGGGGAGAGAAAAGCCATAAATCCATTCTTTTGTTGTTCTTCCAGCAGCATCTGTGAGCAATTGTCACAATTACTAGTCAAACTGTATTTGACTTGTTGCCAACATGAATTTTCCAAAAACCCAATGTAAACAAACTCTGCAAGTACTTCCTCATTTGCCAAGCCAGTAATTATTTACTTTGTTTGGACCTAGCATTAATGTCAGTTCAGCTTTACAGCCTGTAATGTGTTTGTTAATGAAACCGTGAGGTCTAAAGCTACATATTAACCTTGCCACCCTTCAATTTTGAGCTCAATAAAGTTGCACCATGGTTTTGTAAACTAGTGTTGGGGGACAGGCAAATGATTAATTATATTTTTCCCTTTTCTTTTATCCAAGCAAATTGTTAATCTTTAAACCTGCCTTGCATTTTAAAGTTAACAAACTAAAATCCAGCCTCCGGGAGATATGATATCATTTAGACCAGTTGCTGGGGCTGTTTGGATGTTGTATTTGGAAGTCGTCAGCCCTGGTGCTTGCACTGGTGTTTAGTAACCTTGCAGGCACCGTGAGCTTCTTGAAAGTATGAAAAATGCTTCAGAGATTCAGGGGATATCAATTTGGTAGGAAAGTGATGGAATGCATGATTGGGACCCAGTATTCATTTTGTGGAAACGAAATGAAACTCAGGTGGTTTTGAGAATGTCTGAGTAATTGCACAAATAAAAGAGCCAAAAATTCCTGATCAGGGCAAGGAAACCAAGAGACTAGGAGGAAGGAGACTTCAACACCAAGAATATGATATTTTTCTCCTAGTCACAGTGGAATCTGCTTCTGTCTCTGGTTTGTTATATATGTGCTATGCACTTACTGTGGCCTAGACTAAAGCAAAAATCAGGTTATAGGCCAGTTCTCAGAGAACTCATGTTCCAATGAGGAATGGGGAAGAAAGATAATCAAGGAGACATGCGAGTTAGTTTCAGATAAGGGTAAACATTACAAAGTCAATGAAACTAAGAGATGAGACATGAAGCATTGGTGAAGCCACTTTTCTTTTGGCAGACAAAGGAGGCCTCGGAAGGGGAGACATTTGAGCTAAGACCTGAACAATGTGACCCGGATCCTGTTAGAATTATGGGGACCAACTTCTCAGAAGAGGGGCCAAGAGCAGTATTAGAGTTATTTTCTGTATGTCAAGGAGAAGAGGAAAACGGATGCCTCTGTACCCAGTGAGTGGGGAGCAGCATGTAGGTGGGAAGGGATATAGTTGTGGAGGGAGTGAGAGGTGATGAGTTTGTCTATTGTTCCCCAAAGCAACTTTGGATGCTGAAGGAAAGAAATGATAGGACAATCCTTCTAAGAATAGGAACTCCTCTGGCAGTCTTGATTTGTTTCTGGGAGGGAAGGAAAAAGCACTTGACCCATACTAGATAAAAATTCCCTGGAATAATATCGCTTTTTATAAGCCCCTTCATGACCACCTCCTTTTGGGGAGTATTTGAAGGTTTAAAAGCCTCAGGAACTGTCTGGAAATTTGACTTACAGATAAAATTTAGTTCTTGACTGTGAAGTTATGAGTATTTGATTTACCTGACTTGGAAATTGACTCCAGATAGAGGTGTCTATTTTATCTAATGTAAAGCTATAATGTTTCAGGAAGTTAGATGATTATTTTCTCCTTTTTCTCCAGAGAAGGTGTGAGTAAATTCCCCCAAAGGGATAATTTTGTTTAGCATCAGAAACTGATGGTTGTGTTTGATTATGTAGTTCTGAGCTCAGAATAGGCATTTTATGCAAAAATCAATATGAATTATGGAAAGAATCTAGCATTTTAGTTACACAGTGTAAGGATTTTATAGTTAGCTACAGTGAGGAAGGAAACTACAGAAGGCAATTTCAAGAAATCTTTCAGGAATCCTTTTTCTGGGGAAACACTTTACACTTAACAGTATAAGTTGATGAAAAATGCACAAATTGGACATTCTCAAAATAAATGGTGAGAAAGAAAATGTAAAGAATCTTATGAAAAATGTCAATTCTTCATAAAAAATTATATTTCAACTTTGTCATATACCCAGAGTCCTTGTATTCTTATCTTGTGGATTTTATTTAACATTTTTATTTTGAGGTAATCTTAGCTTATGAGCTAAAATTTTCAACTTGTCATACCAAAAATATTTTTAAAACAACAATTCTCCAACCCTGGTGTACATGAATCACGAACAGAACCTAAATTGGTGGATAATTGGATTGAGCTCTGAGCTTAAAGATGAAGGAGACAAAAGCATGCCCCAGAGAAGCTTTTGATAGTCTTAGTCTTATCTGGGGATGTTCTACACCAGGCGTGGAGGCAGTTTTTGTTTACGGTGATTTGTGCTAGCTGCAGTGACATTTTATTTGAGCTGGTATCCTGTATCCAAGCCAGAACATCCATGTGTAAGGCC
Organism: Ictidomys tridecemlineatus; assembly: GCF_052094955.1. Classification (NCBI taxonomy): domain Eukaryota; kingdom Metazoa; phylum Chordata; class Mammalia; order Rodentia; family Sciuridae; genus Ictidomys; species Ictidomys tridecemlineatus. The sequence continues at coordinate 43,274,182 of NC_135481.1, forward strand.
TCGTTTGCTCTACCTCTCTGGTTCAAATGCGGTACTAAGGCATCAGTGCCTCTTCCGAAGGCCATGCTGGCAAGCCCGTGAGGTCTTTTCTGATAGAGTGACACGTGCCTTTGAGCAAGAGTGATAACAGAAGACAATGACATGACACAGATTTTAGGACAGCTGTAGTCTTTATAGGGCTAGAAACGATACTGCAAGCTACCTCTATAGAGTCTCCAGAACTTAACAAACTTAAACTCGCTGGATTTTGGTATAATTACAAACTGACCACCCCAATACTTTTGTTTCTCAAGCAGTTTTTTTCCCTTTAAATCAACTTTTGTGATAATGATCACTGGGAGGATATAGAAAAGTTCTTTCATACTGTTTATGGTTTGAATTTTGAAGAACCTCTGCAACGAGGAGTGAGGTATGAATCCTATAATTTAGAGCTGTTCATAGATACAGACTGGTAAGGATCAAGGCATTTCCCACTTTTTCCTAAATAAAAGAAGGTAATTAAGCTGTGTGGATTAATTATAATTTATTGAATAGTATTTTACTATTAGATCTTTATACTTACATGAGTATCTGTGACTATCGTTACAATTCTTGCAGCTAATTGCCGAGTTAGAATGTGAGGCTTCTGTGATGGTTCACTGGTTGTCTTCCTTAGAAGTTGTACTGATTTTCACTATCACCAACAGAATATGAGAGTGACTGCTACCCCATACCCTGGCTAATGTTAAGCATTAGCATTTAAAAAATATTTTCCAATATCACATTTTCCTCCTACATACCGCTTTAAGATCCTCTTTTGAATTTTTATAATAGTAAAATAGAACTGTGGGCTCCTCTGCATTTACTTATATGGTTATTTGATATGTTTTGTCTTGGAGTTGCATTTTTTTAGTGTTTTCCAAACACTCTTTCAATGTTACATATTGAAATGTGAACCCTTTACTAGGTGCTTATGTTCTGTAAATAATTTTTTTGTCATTTGTAACTTACTTTATGATGACATGTCATGCATAAGTTCCAAAGATTTGATGAACTAACCTACTTTCGTTATGATTTCTAATTTTCTGTGAGGTTAAGGACTATATAAATATTAAACTAGTGTATTTTTGGTTTTAATTTTCATGTTTGAATTTTGAAGCACTTGGGATTAATTCCACTGTGTAGCTCTCATGTGTGCAGTATGAAGTTAAGATTATTGTTATGTATTGTCAGTTGTCTGTTTAGCACTTATTAAATAACCAATTCTCTTCCTCACTGATTTGAGATAACATTTTTATCATGTATTAATTTCTTAATTTTTTTTATTGACCATGGGGATGGAACCCAAGGGCTTTCTACTATTGAGCCACATCCTCAGCCCTTTTTGTTTTTTTATTTTGAGACAGGGTCTCACTAACTTGCTAAGACTGACCTGAAATTTGGGATCTTCTTGCCTCAGCCTCCCAAGTAGCTGGAATTACAGGTTTGTGCCATGACTCATGGTTTATTAAGTTCTTATAAGTTGTTCTGGAAAATATTACAATTTTCTCAGTTGTTGTAGCTTCTATTCCCTACAGCCATATTGCATAGTTTATTTATTGTAGATTTATAATAACATTTGGACACAATTTCTCCCTTTTACAATTTTGAAACAGTTTTTTAATATATTCATTTCATTGATAACCTCACAGCTATTTTGACGGTCATATCCAGACAATGGAATACTATTAAATAATAGAAAGGAAAAACTACTGGCACATGCTATATGGCACCAGAGAACATCCAAAAAATTATATTAAGTGAAAGAGCCAGACCCAAGTGATCTAACAATGTATGATTACATATGTAGAATGGGTCTAAAAAAGGCAAATTTATAAAGTAAATGTAGTACCTGGGAACAGGGGTGGGAAGGAGAATGAACTGTGATTACTGTCAGGAATATTAAAAGAGCAGTAGAATTTCTAAACCTGATTTAGGCGATGGCCGTATCACACAGTAGATTACTAACAACCATTGGGTCACTCCTGAATAAAATAGATTTTATAATGTGTGGAATATACTTCAGTACAGTTGTTACAAAAAAGGGATTATTCTGGCAAATTAAAGGCAAATTATCACTGTTTTGTTTAGAATTGGATTATACTTATGTCTTAATTGAAGATTTGATCCCTGATAATGTTCATTTTCTCTTGTAAAATATGATATTTACTAGAAAATTGTTATGTCTTTATTCCTCCAGATCCATCCTTTCCTTCTTCATCTCTTAGATAATTATGTTTGTTTGGTTGTTTTATTTTGGGGTGGTTATAATTGTTCATGAGTTTCCCCCCATTAAATAGAATAATTGGTTATTGGTGATACAAAAAAAGGCACTGCTTGATTCTTATATTTTTAACAGTCCTGTTAATGAAATAATTTATTAATTCTAACATTCAGGAATGTACTGAGAGGGGTGAATTATATTAGCAATCTGACTGATCTCTGGCCCAAGGACTTTAGGATGACAGGTTATAGATTTAGTCACATAATTTTCTCCCCAAAGTTATTAGATGGAGGTCACTTGATCCTGGAGATTTATCAACATTTAGTTTGTCGATTTTGTTGAAATTTAGAATATTTGCTATCAATATCGGACCTTAAACCTATGACCTAACAACCTGAAAATAGAGTTTTAGAGATTTTTATAACAGCGTGCTTAGTAAATTAACTATCTAAAGTAGAAACGTGATTAGCATTTCATCAAATTCGAGCATATGTCAAGAGATCATAATCAGAACCCTGGCCATCAGGTAAATTAACAAACCATTTGGCTGGGAATAGAATGATTAGCACAGGAATAATCTACTCTGTTGCTGATGATTATTGGGCATGAGGTAGTTATCGGATATCTACATGTTTCAGTAAATATTGAGCAAATCTTTACTGCTAGGAAAAAATTAAAGATTTTAGTACTTACATTCTAGTGTACTAATGTGCACTCTTAATGACCAGATAATGGTATATGAGAAGCAGTTACAAAGAGAAGCAAGGACAAATTTGTGAAAATCAGAAACAAAAAGAAGAGAAGTGTCTTGGATTTAACTTAGCTATGTGAGGCTATATGAGGATAGAAGCAAATGTGGACAAGCATGGTGAAAGTGGCCATCTTAACCTCATCGCTTCTGCCATAGTTAATTATGTAGAAAATTTTATCCCTTAAATTTGGTAACAATCTTATTGTTTTTAAAGCTCTGTAAATTATTACATTATCCTATACTGTATATATTTTTGTATTTTTCAAGCATCAAAAAAGTTGTTACTTTTGAGCAACAAAAAGTAACCCTGGAATATCTGAGCAGAGAGGGTATATATTCAAAAGATATTGTAGTTCATTAGTCCTGTTGATGGAGTTGTACGAATTTTCACTAACTTTTAATCACAGATGTGGTAATATGAACAGTCATTTTAGGAATCTACTGGTTCCATCTAAGCACCTCTAAGTTGTGCAGCACTTATGAAATGTTTCCCTGAATAATCAGGAATATCCCCTTAGCCTACACTGCAACCCTTGATATTTACTATTCACTTTTGGGCACAAAGCATTCCAAGTTGCTAGATTGTGTTCTCGGTTTTGTTTTGCTGATGCCCCATGGTAGATGCATGCATCTCGGAGGTACCAAATCTTTAAGCCAATAGAACCCAAACTTGTAGGTTTGTCCTAAATTGGTGCATAGGGACTATGCTTTCTATAGCTGTCAAATAGTCTTTGGAGCTTGGAATATAAGCATTAATCACTGTTCTTGAATCCATACACACACTTTTATATGTTATCCTGGTCCTCGTTTCTATGTTCTATTTATATGGTTATTAAAAACCTCCTCTGTACTAAAGGCCTTTGGGAGAGAACTTTTAATGTGATGCACATTTTCTATAATTTGGGTCTATTCTAATACGTCTTCCTCAGACTTGTTGGCCCAAAGTATTTACTTTTGGTTCAGGTATAGAGAATACTCATTGATCTGAGTGTGTTGAAAACTATGAGTGGTGTAGTATAAATGCATATATACCTGGAGTTGGAACAACTCATTCTGGAATTTTGTTGAAGCTTGAGATATACTTAACCCTATCGTCATTGTCTTATTCAAAAACCTATATACAAAGTTACTTGGTATAACTCTGATCATAAGGAAATAAAATCTCTTACAATGTCCCGGAACATGGCTTCTCTGCCTGCTTTGACTTTATTCAGTAGGAAATGCCAATTCTGTAGTCAAGGTTATTTTCTACATACACATCCTTGACAACATAGTCTGGAACAAATGTCAATCAGTGTCTGTGTTCATGAGACATATATAAGTGCAATACACTGAGAATTGTCCCCCCAAAATACAACATCATTTTATATATTGAAGTGATTGATAATATTCCACTTAGAAATTTTACATCTATTTTCATGTTTGTGATTGGTCAGTACTTTTTCTTTCTTCTAATGTTTTAGTCAGATTTTATAGTCTCATTGCTTTTAACTTCATAAAATCATTAAATTTATTGGAATTATTTTTATAAAATTCTCAAGAGCTCTCCTTTTTCATTCTGTTATTGTTTATTTTATAATATTCTTCTTGATCAATCTTCCTTGCATATGTCAACCTTATTAAAATATTCAAAGAACCAGCTTATGATTTTGTTGATCTTCTGTTTTAGATTTACTCTCTGTTTCATTAAGTTCTGGTTTTGGTATTACAATGTCCTCTCTTAGGTTTAATTTGCTGTGCTTTTTCTAATTTCTTGAAATGTATATGTAGATCACTGACATTCATGCTTCTTTCTTTTTTAATAAACTCATGGTTATCAATTTAATCTAAAAAGGCCATTGGCTGTGAAGCATGAATTTTGACAAGTAGTGTTTTCATTATCACTAAGTTTGAAATGACTGAATTTCATTGTTTTTCTGATTCATGTAACATAATTTAAAAACATACAATAGTTACATGTTATCTTTTTATTTTTGATTTCTAGTTAATCATGTTATGATGGGGGAAATACATGGCGTAGTATTATTTTGCTGTCATTTAGCATTCTAAGGGTTTTAATTGGTTCATTCTTTTGAACATAGTGTTCAAATTTTCCATATTCTTATTGACTTTTTTTGTGTTTCTTTCATCAGTTATCAAAAGAAGTATTTTTAGTTCTCCAAACATTATTGTAGTTTTTCCTCTTTTAACTCATATATACTTATAATATATGTGATATTTACAAATGTGTGAGTATACATAAAGTTGCATGAGACACATCAAAAGCCCTGGAAGGACCCTAGAAAAATTTTTCCACATGTTTGTGTGTTTCTGTACAATTTTCAAATGTAAGATAATGTAATCTCAATCAGTTAAGACCACTTAGACTTCTTTTTCCACTTAGATTTCTTCTTCACCCTACTTCTGAAATTATAGAACTTTGAATATAAAAGAAATTAAATACAGGATTCTGAAATTTGACAACATCCTGAAAGTTTTCATGATGTGAAAAAATGAGTTCTGAAATTGAAGAAAAAATGTGTGTATGTGTATATACATATGCATATATGTGTATATATAAATAATTTAACCATGTTTGAATAAAGCATAAATTATCTTTCCAGTCTCTGTTTCTAACTTAAGCCCCATGGCTCATGTTTTCTCTGTGTGTTCAAAGTGGGTAAATGTATTAGAGGGGTCTATATAATGCTTATACGTTCTCTTACATGTATAGCCTATGAAGCAATAATTCTGGAACTTGTGGAACAGAATCTGTTATAGTATTAATTTTACATGCATTATTAAAATGTAAGCAAATGTCTGTGTTCATTAATCAGAAAGAAATAGGTGTTCATTGCTTCACTCAAATATTCTTCAAACATCTGTTGAGCATCTATTAGGTATTAGGTAGGATACAAGGACAAGGGGATTTAGAAATAACAAAGATATAATATCTAACCACAAGAAAATTATTTAAAACTCATGAAAAATAAAAAAGTCTAGAACCATCTGGTAGTACTTGTGACTTGAACCTTGCATTTATGTGGAATGAGTGTTTTAAAATAGTCAAAGAAAATAACTAACATCATAGGAATTACTCCAAACAAAAATATCTTATAAGATTAAGAGAAAAACACAATTACTTCAATAGATATGGAAAAAGCATTTGTTAAAAATCAACATCCATTAGGATGAAAAAGCTCTTTGTAAACTAAGAAAGTAAGTTTAATTTGATAAAGATTTTTATAATATATAAAGGAAATATTTTACTTAATGGTAAAAGTTTGAAAGATTAAACTTTGAATAAAGAACAAAACAAGTTTGCATACTATTACCACTCTATTTAATTTTATACTAGGGTTCTTAACCCACAGGTAAGGCAAGAAAAAACCAAAATGGTAAGTGTTAGGAAGAGAAGTAAAACCATTATTCTCTGCAGATTACATAATTATTTTTCAACATCCAAAACATATGCAGTTAAGTTATTGGAATTGATAAGATAGCTTAACAACATAGATGGATATGCATTTATAAAAATTCCTATATGAAACAATAAACCAACATCCTAATATTGTTATTTGATAATAGAAAAAATAATTTTTAAAAAATTCATGCAGATTGTAGAGAAACAAAACTATCTTCATGGCAAGCAATATGGTTATCAAATATCTTCCAAGAATACACACACACACACCACACACACACACACACACACACACACACACACACACACACCCAAAGCCATAAGAATTAATAAGTAAGTTTAGCATGGTCATAGTAATATGAACTACACACATAGATCAACTGAATTTATATATCCCAACAATGACCAACTGAAACTAAAATGAGAGAAAACAATAACATCCATTATAGTTTCAAAACATTAAATATTTACAGATGAATAAAAAATGTGCATTGTTTGTATGCTGAAAATTTCAAAATGTAGACGAATACAGGAAAAGATAAGTGGGGATAAATTATGATCATGATTGAAAGAGTCAGTACTTCACTTTTTTAAAAAAAAATTCGATTTGACCTAAGAATTCAATGCAATACCAATTAATATCACAACATGATTTTTGTGGAAATTGACAAGATAATTCTCAAATTTACATGGAAAGACAAAGGCTCTAGAATAGCTAAATTAATTGTGGGAAAAAGAGAAGAATTTGGGGGATCATGTGCATGTACCTCAGTGGAAATAGAGTAACAGAGTTAGATGCACGTAGATACTCAATTGGTTTTTGAAAAAAATGTCAAAGTAATGCAAAGAAGAGAGAATTTATTAACAAATGGTACAACAACAATCAGACATCCTTATGCAAATATGTCTCAGCCTATATCCTATGCATATACACAATTTAATTTGAAATAGATCATTGTCTTAAATATATAACCTAACAATGTACAATTTCCAGAAGAAAACCTTTGTGATTTGTATAGGCACTGGTTTCTGAGGACAATACATCAATAACAAAAAATATCAGTCCTCAAAGTTACCCACTTGAATCAAAATGTGAAATATGATATATCAAGAACTATGTAATGTTTTGAACAACCAACAATAAAAATAATTAATTAATTTTAAAAAAAGATTTCTGCTCTTCAAAATTCATTGTTAAACTGGTGCACACTTGTAATCCCAGAGGCTCAGGAGGCTGAGGCAGGAGAATCACAGGTTTGAAGCCAGCCTCAGCAACTTAGCGAGGCCTGTCTCAAAACATAAAATTAAAAAGGGGTGGGGTGGGGATTTGGCTCAGTGGTTAAGCACTCCTGGGTTCAATCCCTGATATAAAAAAATCATTGTTAAGAAAATAAAAATGCAAGGCAACTGGGAGAATATATTTGCAAGATATCTATTTGTAAACACTGGCTACATGAAGAACAACAAGAAACTCAACCAAAAGAATTGGTAAAAGACTGGAGCAGATAGTCCACTAAAAAAATTAAAATAAAATAAATAATAATGTATAATATGTACATGAAAACCTACTCAACACAATTAGCCATTAGGAAGACACAGATTAAAAGCAGAAATGAGATTCACTCCATCTTACTAGAATGACTAAAATTAAACAAACTGACAATACAAGGTCAAAGATTCAGAGTGACTGGAACACTCATACATCTCTGTTGAACATGAAAACAGTATAGCCACTCTAGAAAACAGTTTGACAATTTGTTGTACAATTAATCATAACATTAACACATTACCCAGTCACTCAGTGCTTAGGTTTACTCAAAAGAAATGAAATCATATGCTCACACAGAGAAGACCATTTGTAGATGTTGATAGCAGCTTCATTTATAATCATTGAAACCTGAAAATCATCTAAATGGGTAAATAAATCATGGTAACTTCATAAAATGGAATACCATTCAGCAATGATAAAGAACAAACTACATACATGCAACAATATGAATGAAAATCAAAAGCATTGTGTTAATTGAAAGACTCTATATTCTATATACCCTTCATATAATATTTTGAAAAAAGACAAAACATTAGAGGAACAGAATTCATATAAGCCATAGGATGGGGAGGAAGCAGAGTGTTATGGAGGGGCACAGGACAATATTTGGCAGCAACAGAAATATTTCTCACCTTGGTACAGTGATGATTCTAAGATGTGATGATTAGTTAAAATCATATACCTAAAAAGAGTGAATATTTTGCATATCAATTATGCTTTAATACATCTGACTTTAAAAATGTATGTATACCATTTAAAATTATACCCACACACTAAGACTCTGGTGACAAATCTAACAAAAGGTGTGTAAAGTATCCAAAGAAAACTATACAACTTTATTGAGAGACATGAGAAAGACCAAAATAAATGGAGAAATATAATAAGTTAAAGGATAGGAATATTCAGTTTAGGTCAATTCTTCTTGATTTGTTTACAAATGCAATTTAATGTGAATTAAATCTCAGGAGTATTTTTAAAGTACTTGCCCACTAATTCTAAATAGATACAGAACTATGAAAGGCTGAGCACAACTAGCTAAGATATTTGCTAAAAGAAAGGGGAACAAAGTAGAGGATGTGGTGTTTCAGCTCTCACACCTCAGCAGCCACCCTAACTCAGGGTGATCTGGCACAGAGATTCTGTGTCTGTGAACACTTTCTTCATGAGAGTTGAAATGATAAATTGCATATAAAAATAAGGGATTTTCAATAAGTGAAACATTTGGGATTTGGATATCCATATAAAAAATTGGACCTTTTTTCATATCACATACAAAGATAAAATTCCCATGGATCAGAGAGCTAAATAAGAATGACAAAGATATACCACTTTTTAAAGGTGTTTTAAGAGAATAAATTGCACCCTTCAGCTTGGTTAAAATTTTTAAAGTCCAACAATATTAATGTTGGCAAGCCTGTGAGCAATTGAAACCCTCAAGCTGCTTGTCAGAGAGTAATTTGATTCATCCAGCTTGGAACAGTTTGGTAATAGGTGTTACATTTGACAATAAGCATGTCCCAGAACACAATTTCTCTGTTACCAGCAACATTTGTAATAGACAAAAATTAGAAGCACCCCAAATGCCCATCAACAGTAAAGTAGCTGAATTAATCGGGCAAGTACATACAGTGGAATACTATATAGCAATCAAAATAAGCTACAACTATATGCAACAATGTGGATTAATTTTTTTAAATACGTTAAGCTCGAGTGGCAATATGTAAAATAGAATAATTCTGTTCATATAAAGTTCAAAAGTCAGGGAGTGCCTACTTCTGAAGAAAATATGACGTTTTGATTTTGAAGGGACACTTGGGGTCAGCTGGTTTCTAGGGAGCTCGTAATATTCTGAAATAGCCACCTAAGAGAACTTATGGATATTTGCTTTAAAGTATTTGTTAACCAGTACAAATATTTTGTGCTTTTTCTCTTATATTTCACACAAACGTGATTTAAAAATTATGCCCCAAACGGAAATGTTTGAGCACTTGCCTTATGACCTACATGTTCACGTGTGCTTTTCTGAGAATTGGAATAGAAGATGAAATAGGCAGTAGTGACCTTCCACTACAGAATTTCCCTGTGAAGTTGATTATCAAGAGTGGTCACTCAGCCTAACTGATCAGAGCATCAACAACTGGGAATGGGCTTTATGGTGCCATGGTAATAGTAGCCATGCATATTTTTATCCCAGCATACAGCTTAGTGATTAGCTTATGAAAACTGCTCAGTGCATGTTTTCTGAATGAATGACTAAACAAATGAAGCAGTAAATGAATTAACGGTGCCTCTCACTGAAGCTCACTGTCTCACTGTGAAGCCTGCAAAACCTGTTGACTTCCTTGGGTTAATTTCTTGCTGGCAAATCATAAATGATTATAAAGAAATAACATGTTATTTATAAAGTCAACTTGGTACACTTTGGAGTGACTTTTAGAATCATCAATGGACCTTTAAAAACTGGGAGGAAACTCGAGTCCTACCCAAGAACTACTGTATCAATCTACTACAGTGAGACTCTTCCTGGTATTTGGGGAAGCGTAAGAGAATATTCTAATATATTACTTTGGTGAGGCATGCTGAAGAAAGAACCCTGAAAAACCAAATAGCTGAGCTTAAAAATTATCTAAAAATCTGGCAGTGTCTGTTTTTATTACCTTTTCACATATTCCTGATAGATTTCTGTAAAATATGCAACATCACCCCATTTTCAATCTTTTGTCAGTTGCAGATCTCCATTCAGAAGCAAAATAGCTCTCCATGGTAAGCAAATATGTAATTAAGATTTACTTTGGTTCAGTGAAAATATGCTTTCTTTCTAAAGAAGTCCCCAAGGCTAAGTTAAAAGTAGGCAAGGTTAGATATGGTGGATTTATCAGTAAATTTAGCCCAATTTAACAGGCATGCCTTCAAACCTATTAAAGATGGTGCTTATGTGATATTCTGTGATGTCTTCCGCCTAAGGATTTGGGCAATCCATGCAGTTTACTTTAGCCTTGAAAGTAGATTTATATGAGAGAAAAGGAAAGTGCTGAGAATTTTTTTTTTCTTGGTCTAACATCCTCCCTTTGACCGCATAATAGTCCAAAAACTCACACAAGCAGTTCCATATGGAGGGGAGGAATGTCTAGCCAAAACAAGTTGTTCAGCTTATTAGCCTTGGGCTGAATAAGTTACTCAGAATATCTGGCATGGCTACCCCATTTAAAAAGGAGGGGTGGGGTGGCTACGTTTGCCTTTTCATTCTCCCCTTAGAGTTTTAGATTGGAAAACAAATGGTTAGTGAGGCAGAGCTACAGGCCAGAAGCCCTGTGCTTAACCGTTTTCTCTGAACATTTTGAAAAGACTCCCAGGAGCAACGACACAGATTTCTTTGCACTTGACTGGCTGCAGAGAGACAGGCACATAGCACGATTTTCATTGTCGACTCTTTTCACATTCGATCCTTCTTGGACAAGACTATCAAGTTGCTTTGGTGTGAATCTTGGCAGAAAAAGTCTCTTCTCTTCAAGAATTTGAAATACTGTGAACGGCAAAATAAATTGGCTCCAACTGTAAGCTCTATCATAAAGAAGGTGTAAGATGGCAGAAGGAGAATTAGAACACATTTTTAAAGATCTCTTTGAGATTAAATCAAAATTTTTTTTTTGCAAGGGATAGGGAGTGCAAAATTGCATTCAAATTTAATTGTGGTACATTTTGAGGTTTTCCCCAATCAGGTTGGTAGGGAACTGTCAATCTTTTTGTCTCTAGTTCAAGTATTAATTGCCGCATTATGCAGTTATTTTGTTTGCCTATTGTGGCATCATCCAGATTCATAAAATAAAGGATATGCCTATTAGTATTAATTTTCTACCAACTACTACTCATCATGTACACATATTTAAACTCCTATGCCTCCTTCCTTGATTTCATATCTCCCTCCCTCCCTCCTTTCATCCTCCCTCTCTCTTTTTTTTTTTTTTAAATAAGCACATGTACTCATTTTCAGATAGGTCTTAAGAGAATCTTTAAAACTAATATTGAACAACATTAAAGGCATGCAATATAAAATTCCTTTGTAAACATAGTCCATGAAAGAATGAATTCTCAAGAACCCAAATCTAGACAATTGCAAATTTCTAACCGTGCCTTTTTATTTCCTAAAAAAGTTATTGACTATCTTTTGAGGAAGATCATCTAGTAAGTGATCCTGAATTTCACTGCTTTTTAACTAAGCTAACCAGCCTCATACCCCACATGGAAGACCCTGGTGGAAGAGCATGTGTTAAACTACACACATCCACTTGGCCTACAAAGTAATTTTATGTACCATCAATCCAACCCAACAAAACCCAACAGACTAAGTGACACTTACAGGCAGCAGTTAAGAGCAATTGTGGCAACCACCCACAACAGAGCTTATTTTGCTTGGTTGCAAAGCATTTGCATGGTATACAATTTGCCAATAATTACCCTGATATTTTGACGGGGCCTGGCTTGCATATTTGTAAATATTTGTGGTTGCTAAGTTACCAGCTATAGTTATTTGTGTTTGTGTACCATGTCATTTTGTGGCAAAAGGAGATGTTTTAGACTTCACAGCAAGAGACTCCTACCTTCTAATGGATGCTTTTTCAGGATTTTCCCATAGCACTCTTTAAAACCTATTTATACCGGAAAATTCCAACACTTTTTAACAACCAAGCATTTCTGGTTTATTTTGTTGCCTTTTCTAATATACTGACTGTTTATATGGCACAAGCTCAAACTTTCACTTATTCTTTCATTCATTCATTCTTTAATTCAGCACACATTTTTTTTGCAAGACAGTATGTGCGTTCCTTTGTACAATTTGAGGATATGTCCCATCTTCTCCTAAAAGTCTAAAGGGGAGAGAAGATCTACACAAATAGCTCAAGGACACAAATACCTTAATTTCCCCCAGGTCTCCCTAGTCCGTGAGGACTGCATTCTCCCACCTGCCCTCCTGGGAACTCTAAACAGGCAACATGTCCATCCCTCAAGCATTTCTGTGAGAGCCCAAGGAGGGCTCCCAGGTGGTCATAAACTGTCACTTCAGTGGTGATGAGGCTCCTAGCCTTCCTCTCTTTCCCTACACTGGCTTCTCCTTACTATGCCCCTCGAGAGGTCGATGCATTTATTTATCCTCTGATACTTAATGCTTCCTGGAAGCCAGGGACCCTCTTTCTTTTAAAGATGAACATGACAGGAAATGGGTCTGCCTCTGGGGACTGTGTGCTTGTGTATATGTGAAGGGAAGGGATGGTGGTGAGGAAAGCCAGATGGAGGCTGGGCAATCAGAGAAGGCTGCCCAAGAGAGCACAGAAGTGGCAGGAACTAGAGGAAGGAGGTGACAGGAATCAGAGAAGGCTCCCCGAGTGAGGAGGGAGGTGACTTGGTGAGAGATTTCTACTAAAGGTTGCATCCATAAAGTCAATGCCAACACCCGAGTAGGGAATTGTAGATACATATGTGATCCTGCCACTTCCTATCCTTATAGGGCTTTGGATCATGGGTCCACCCTCAACTTTTGCCACACTCTGATCCAGACCTCAAGTGGCACGCTTGCTTCCAACCTTGTACTGTCTTTCGTCACACAACTGCTGCAGCTCTGGTGTGAGGGAGAAGTCCACTCCTGTCCGGCCACTGTCTTCATCTCCCTCCCTCTGCCCGGGTGCTGATCAGGCTTTGAGGGAGCCAACACCTATATAAGCAGGACTCTGTTCAGAAACAATGATGAATTGTTGGAAAGGGATTGAGTTTAGTCCTCTTTCTGTCCAAAACAGGTGACCCTATGCAGAACAACAGATACACATAGACTTACAGGGCCGTCTTCTGCCCTTTATTTTTATTCATGCCACCATCTCAATCTCAGTTGTTATTATGTTACACAAATAAAAAGATGCACTTGCCATATGATAAATAAAGGTAAAGTGAGATGGGAATTTAGAAGAGGGAAAGATTGCATCTCAGCAGAGGCAATCAGCTGATACTCTATGCAGAAGATGCTATCAGGGCCGCATCTTGAAGAATGAGTAGGATTTGCATACTCTGAAGTGATGGAACAGGTTTATTGAGTGCTTGATCTGTGCACTGTACTTCCATATCCCATTTCACCCTCTTAGGAACATCACACAGTGGGAAGCTTCATTGTACAGATGATTAAACTCTCAAAGTTATATAAATCTTATATTGCATAAGTCACCAATTTACTTAAGCCATATTTCCAACTCAGGCCCATGTAAGTGGAGTGCTCTTTCCCTGATGCCAGGTTGATGCTCATTTTGAGCAAAGGCATAAGGATTGTAGAACTTTCATTAGAATAATGGAGGGGTTGGCTGCATCAAAGAGAGTAGTAGTCAATGGATTGGTTATTAAGGGTTTAAATATCATCAATAGAGTAGAATCATCTTATTATAGCACACATAGATAAACAATATTGTAACTCATGGCCAAGCTTTACCAACATAGCCTTATGCTATATGAATAATAACACAAATGGCAGTGAGAACACAGCTTGCATAGACTTTCCATAAGGGTGGCTTGCACAGTGTAACATCAGGAGTACTGAAAGGAACTGGCATCATTTGATTGATGTATGAAATGTGACAGTGTAGGGCTGGGGATGTGGCTCAAGCGGTAGGGCGCTCAATTTTTTGTTGTACCTTTATTCTCATTCACATGGCTCAGTTCACACCCTGGCTGTACTCAAAGTAGAAAGACAATCCAGAGTCAAAACCATGTGGAAAAATGGGGCTGAGGTTTGAGGAAGGAAGAGCCACTTTATTTCCCCATGTTGAAGCCATCTACAGGGCAGGGAGAGCGGTGTGTGGAAAATGGAGGCAGGAGACGTCTGGTAAGTGGAGGATGGCAACGGAAGCCCTCCCTCCCAGCAGCAGCAACAGCAGCAGCAACAGCAGCAGCAGCAGCAGCAGTAGCAGATCCTGTGGTCATATTACTGGTGGGCTGTCAGCATCTTTCCAGCTGCTTCCTAGTGGTTCCTGCTAGGCATGTCTGGGAAGCTTCACATACTTTGATTCAAACTGTCTTTTGTTATTTTCCCTGAGAGGTTTTGTACATGTGATCCTATAGGGGGACAGGTGGAGGCATGTGTTTCTGTTTTTAAGACTACAATTGATATTGAAAAAAAAATTATGAAAGGAACTGCAAAGTCTAGGTCTGTGCCAGAGAGGACCTTTGGTCTACTTGGCACCTTAAAATGGTGCTGAGCTTGATTAACATTTCTCAAAATGGTACAATTTGGATGGCTTGGACATCATAGATTTGCTAAGATTGACAGGAAGTGTCCATCACTGCATGCAAAATTATACTTAGGATACTCTAGAAAATGGGTTTTTGAGGGTACTTCTTTGCAATAAAATCACTAGACCTCATGCAGTTTTGTTTTGTTTTGGTGCTGGGGATTGAGCTCAGGGACTCCCAAATGCCAGGTAAGTGTTTTACCACTGAGCTACATTCCCAGCCACCAGGGTAGTGTTTTTATTTAAATGTGTGGGATGAATGAATGAAAGACTGGATGCCATCCTTAATGGAAATCAATTTTGGCACTGGAATCTTCTGCAATGGTCAGAT
The DNA here is from genome assembly GCF_052094955.1 of Ictidomys tridecemlineatus. NCBI lineage: Eukaryota > Metazoa > Chordata > Mammalia > Rodentia > Sciuridae > Ictidomys > Ictidomys tridecemlineatus. The sequence goes on from NC_135481.1 coordinate 43,289,723, forward strand.
CCATGCAAACCCAGTGCAATTATACACAAAATGAAGGAATATAATTGTGAAAGGAAGAAGGCCATAGATGAAGTTTAATTCTGGGTTTTGCTTGTGATAAAGAAGAGATACACCCATCCCATCAGGTCATGATTAGTGTTAGACACCTGCCCTTACAGTCAGAGTAAATGTGGTGAAATGGCCTTGTGAATTCCATTTGTGCCACCCTCCTGTTCAAAATGCCTCAATGTCTCCCTGTTACTTTCTGGAAAATACCTAATATATTGGTCAGACTTGTACTAACCTCCCAGAATAACTGTGTCCTTCTGAAGGAAGATGTTCAATTGAACATAGGTTCAAATCCCACCTTCTCCTCATCCCAGCTATTTATTTATCTTGGGTAATTTCCTCATTTTTATAAGCTTCAGTTTATATGAAAAGTAAACTAGGAATATAAAAACACACACACAAAAAAAACCCCCCAAAAAACAGCCATTCTTTCTTGGGACTTGATTTTCAAAGGTTTCAAATAGCAAAGCCTGGAGGAAAATGACATTTCCATAAAGCCCATCTAAACTGCATAACTCAAAACTTAGCTCATAATTGTCAACTCTGTTCATTTGGCCTCTACTATGGATTGTGTGGTGGCCAGTGCTATGATCTCAAATAGTTTGTGCTTGCTCAAAATTCATCAATTGAAACCCTGATCCCCAATGTGAGAATATTTGGAGGTGAGACATTTGGGAAGTAATTAGAATTAGTTGAGGTCATAAAGGTAGAACCTCGTGATGAGATTAATGTCATAAAAAAAAGGAAGAGACAAGATTAATCTCTACAGATACACTCTAAGAAAAAGCCTTGTGAGGATATAAGCAGGGAAAGGATTTAGTCCATTTTGTGCTGTGATAAGAGTACCTGGGAGTAGGTAATTTATAAAAAACAGTGATTTATTTCTCACAGTTCTGGAGGCTGGAAAGTTCAAGTTCAAGGCACTGGTGTCTGATGAGGGCCATCTTACTGCACAAGGTGGAAGGCAGAAGGGAAAATAAAGAGAAACACTGTGTACCCATGTGGCAGAAAAGGGTAACCCCTCTCCTGCAAACCCTTTTTATAATGGCATTGATGCACTCATAAGAGTGGAGCCCTCATAACCTAAGCCCCACCCCAGCACTCCACGCCCAATAGTACCACACAGATTCATGTTTCCAACACAAGTTCAGGGGGTGGGGTGGTGTTTACTCAGAAAATAGCAAAGACCCTCACAAGAAAATGAATGGTAGCATCCTTGTCTCAGATTTCCAACCTCCACTATAGTGAGAAATAGGTATTTGCTATTTGAGTCATCCTGCCTATCATATTTCATCCTAGCAGTCTGAACTAAGATAATCAGTTATTCTTCAATAATAATAGCTCATAAGAACAGCTACTGTACACCAAAGGACTAAGAGTAGTAGTCACAAGCACTAGACCCCAGCCCTGTTGCTTACTAATTGTGCCCTGTGGATGATAGCTTCCCCATTTTAGGCATCTGTCCTTCCTTGAAAAATGAAGATAAAAACATATGCTTGTCTTAGTTCATGAAGAGTGCTCATCAAAGTTTCACACAGTCAGTAAATGTTCAATAAATGTTAGCTACTATTATCAAATATTCATTATACATTAGGCATTATTTTAATATATATTTCATTTAAGTTCATAGTGCCTCAGTGATATAAACATTAATATCCCCATTTAAAAATTAAAACAAAAACAACACTGTAATTTACAGAAGTTAAGTAACTTGTTCAATGATACCATGGTTAAATGGTGTAGCCAGGATCCAAAACCAGATGATTTCAATTCCTAAGTTGTACTTCAATCATCATGATTTTACTGGTCTGGGATAGGGCCCAAGCACTGATATACTTTAAAATTTGTCCTGGTGATTCAATGTGAAGCTAGGTGAGAAATACTAACCTAGAGATTTTTAGTCCCAACCTCTCCAAATTCCTTACTTCCCTCTTCTTCACCCAAATGAAGTACTCAATTAGAATCTCTCAGAGCAGTACTTGGAAAACTATATTTTAAACAACCTTTTCTGGTGATTCTAATGATTGGAATATTTTAATTATCATTACCCTATTTATATTTTTCTCCTCCACCAGATGACCAGTTGTTGAAGATCATGTATGTTTTCTTTTCCTGTGGTAGAGCCTTTGGTATTTCAGTATAGGCTTTAGTAAAATAAGTTCACATTGATTGCTGAGTGATTGACAGCACCATAAGAATCAGTTGGGCAAGGCTTAGAGTTTGGATTATAGCTGAGAGTACAGCTCAGGCACAATATGTGGGTAAATGACACAGAATATTTTAAAAGCACTGGACTTCTGTATATTTATTTACTCCTGGCAGAAAGATACAGAAAATGAGTAAAGAGCCTAAGTCATGCCAACCACAGTAGGTAATTACAAATAGTGCCGTAAGCCTTCATAATAGCTTCTTGTTAGTTTAGAGCTAGGACACATAGCTTTCCTTTCTTATCTTTCCTTTCTTATCTTTCTTTCCTTTCTGTTACTCTCAGACACCTGTATCTTTCAATGACGATCTGGACGTTGAAAATCTGTAATAGAAACAACCTCACTTTCAATGTCAATGCTTGATTAGGACTTGTCCTTTCAATTTGCAAGAGAAATTGAGCATTGGCTTAGCATGGGTGGCCTGAGTGTGTAGCTGAATGACCAGCTAATCCTGAGCCCAGGCTTCGGAGATAGATGACTCAAAGGCAGGACCTGACCATATGTCCCAGCTCTGAGAAAGCGTAATTGAATATAAGATTTGACTTCATCAGCCACCTTAGCTATTGCTTTGGAATAAAGGTTTGAACATGAAGTACTTTTCAATATATGAAATAAAGACTTTCTTTTTTCCTGAGTTTTTGATTGCATTGGTTACTGAGTTTTAGTTACACTGGTTGCAGCTGACTATTAAAAAACAAACAAAAACAGGTTCATTGCTTTCTGGGAAAAGACCAAATAGGAATGTTCTGTTTTCACTCACATATGTTTTTAATTTACTGGAAGCTGGTAGAAATTCATATATGCTATTGATTCTGACAATGAATATTAGAACATCTTTAAAGACCCTTGGAGGTTGAATCCAAAATGAAACTGACAAAATTTTAAAGGGTCTCCTCATTCCCTATTCTCTTCCTCACATAGCTTCTCTAAGATATTAATGTTTTTTAAGCCTAGAAACAAGAAATCAACAATGTATTAGACTTTTATATAAATTTCCATTGCTTTTACCTCAATTATCTATAGTATTTTGGGGTGACTTTATTCACTGAGATTTGTTATATGCCTTCTTCTTATACTCCCTCCCACCCTGCGGTTTATCCATTTATTTGCTTTTCTTGTGATAGACTTCTTTTGGGGTCAGATTCACACTGTCAAGAGAATCTAGTGACTGGTATTTAGTGATAAGTATCCACATAAGTTATTTCCAGGTTTCTCAAGTGATATTCCTTCTTCTCATGAACTCAAAGTGTTTATAAACACAATTCATGATGAGGCATTGGTTTGAATACACAAATCAATCATGAGCTTAAAAATCTAAGTTCTGGTTTAATTTGGGGTGTGCATCTTTATGTTCAATTCTAGAAAAGAATGAGCTATTTGAACCACTTTAATTGAAGTAAAGATCCATCCTATCCCAATTTTGACTTTCTCTTTGACCTTTATTTCTTTGGTGGGGGGTTCCAAATTCCTTTCCCTAATCATCTTTTTTTTTAATAAGATAAAGTGGCTTAAAATTCATCACCTCACCCATTCTGCATGTACAGTTCAGTGTTACTAGATGCAGTCCTGTTGTGCAACCACTACCACCACTTATCTCCTTAATTGTTATGCTCTTGAAAAGCTGAAACCAAGTATCTGCTAAATAGGAACTTTCCACTCTTTTGCCATCCAGTCAGTGCCTGGAAAAATCTTTTTTTTTTTTCTTCTGTTTCTGGGATTTGGGCTTCTCTAAGTGCCTCAGTTTAGTGAAATCATGCAAGATTTCTTTCTCTCTTAAAAAAACTGGATTTAGCATAATGTACTTGAGGTTATTCCTTGTGGTCAGAATTTCCTTTCTTTTTAATTCTGAAATATTCCATTGAATTTATATGCCATACTTGCTTATCCATTGACTAATGTTTATATTTGGATTGTTCCCCAAACTTCATGCACTGGAAATTGTACAATTTTACATTTCTGCCAGCGGTAAATAGGGTTCTGATATTTCCACATTTTCACAGTACTTGATATTTTGATATTCCCTTTCCTCCCTTTCCTCCCTTTCTTCCCTTTCCTTCTGTTTTAGTAGCCATCCTCATAGGAATAAAGTAGTCTCTCATTATAGATTTGATTTGCATTTTCCTAATGATTAGTGATGTTTAGTATGTTTTCATGTACTTATTGATCATTTTTATTTCTTCTTTGGAAAAATATCTCCAAATCTGTGCTTGCTTTTTTACCCTGTTATATTGTTCCTATGCATGAATTTAAAAAATCTTTCATGAAATACAGTTTGTTTAATTTTTCTTTGTTTTCCTACACCATTGTTCTCATATACAAGAAATCATCAAATTCAGCACTGTGAAGTTTTTTCCCTATGTGTTCTTCTAGGAGTTTGGTTGTTTTAGTTCTGATATTTAGGTTTCTGATTCATTTTGACTTCATTTGTGCATATGATGTTACATAAAGGTCCAATTTTATGTTTTTCATATTCCCATCCAGTTTTCTGTTCTTTTCCCTGGACATAGTTTTGGTCTTGTGAAAAGTTTTGGTCCCTTTGTGAAAAATCATTTGACCATATATGCATTGGGGGCTTTATCTTCTATTTGTATGTCTGTCTGTATCCCAGTATTACACAAAAGATTACTGTAGTTTTACAGTAAGTTTTGAAATGACAAAGTGTGAGTCCTTCATCTTAGTTCTTTTTCAAGATTGTTTTGGATGTTTGGGGTCTCTTGGGATGCCATATAAGTTTTAGGACGGGTTTATGTATTTATGCAAAAAACATAATTGGGATTTTCATGGGGTTTGCTTTGGGTAGCATTGACATCTTAACAATATTGTCTCCTGGTGTATGACCATGAAATAGTTTAGTTGTGGTCTTTATTTCATTCAGCAATGTTTGCATCTTGCAGGGTATAACTGCAAGCTCCACCTTAGTTAAGGTAATTCCTTAGTATTTTACTCTTTTTGATCTCACCATATATGAAATTTTTTGTAATTTCTGTTTCAGATTTCTGATTATTAGTGTACAGAAATGCAACTGATTTTTATGGATTAAAGTTATATCCTGATAATTTGCTGAATTAATTTATTAGTCTCAACAGTGTTTTATGACACCCTTTCAATTTCCCACATGTACTATCATATAATTTCTAAAACCTTCCTTTCCAATCTGGATCCCTATTATTTCTTTTTCTTGTATACTTGTTCTGGCTGAACTTCCAGTATGACGTGGAACTCAAGTGGGAAGAGTAGGTATCTTTGCCTTTTTCCTGTTCTCAGAGGAAGTAGTTTTTCAACACTAAGTATATTTACTCTAAATTTTTCATATGATTTTGTCATGTTAAGGTAATTTACTTCTACTCCTAGTTTTTGTTTTTCTCTTTTGTTTCTTTTTCTTTTTTTTTTAACATGGAAGAGTGTCAAATGTTTTTCTTCAAAAATTGATATGATCATGTTTTCCTCTTTTTATTCTGTTAATGTGGTATATTACATTGATTAATATTTATACATTGAGCTATTCTTGCATTCCCAGGGTAAATCCCACTTTGTCATGGTATGTAATCCTTTCAATATGCTGCTGCATCTGGTTTACTAGAATTTTTTTTTAGTATTTTTGCATAAATGTTAGTAAGGAATATTGGTTTGTGATTTTCTTTCCTTGTAGTGTTCTGGCTTTGGTATCAAAGTAATGGTTGCTTCATAGATTGAGTAAGGCAGTGTTCCTTCTTTATTTTTTATTTTTTTGGTAAATTTTGTAATGTATTATCTTAATTCTTTAAATGTTTGGTAGAATTTTCCAGTGAAATCATCAGGTGCTTTTCATTGTCAGGAGATATTTTATATTAATTTGATCTCCTTATTAGTTATATATTTATTCAGATATTCTACTTCATCATTTTTCTTAGTTAACTGTCCATTTTATCTAGGTTAAAAAATTTGTTGGTGTACAATTTTTACAGTATTATTTATAATTCTGTTTATTTCTATGAAATTGATAGTAAAATCAGAAATGAAAATGGGAACATTACTAATTTGAGTTTTTTTATTAGTCCATCTAGACAAAGATCGTTAGTTTTGTTGATCTTTTCAAAGAACTAACTTTTTGTTTTATTGATTTTTTTTACTGTTTTTCTATTCTCTATTTTATTTATCTCTGTTCTAATTTTTATCACTTCATTTTTTTTCTTTTGCTTCAGGTTTAGTTTTTTATGTTTCTTTTTTAACTTGTAAAGTTAGCTCATTAATTTGATATCATTATTGTTTTGAATATAAACTTCTATAGTTACAAATTTCCTCTTCATACTTCTTTCATTACCATAAGTTTTGTTAGATGATATATTTTATAATATCCTTTGTGATTTCTTTGGTTTATTAGTTGCTTAGTAATGGTTGCTTGATTGCCACAAATCTGTGACTTCCTCTATTTTTACTTCTGTCATTGAAAGAAGGGGCTTGCAACAATGGAAGAGGTGTTGAAGAAGAGCTGCTTAATCTTTGTCTATAGCTTTTGTGGTCAGAAGCACCAGTGATCATAGGCTAGATCCTGATATTTGAAGGACATGTTCTTTTTTGACCCCAACCAACCCTACCTTCTGTAAGTTATGAACAGGCTGTTTGAGGAATATGTGCATATCTGTCTGCCACAGGGGTAAATGTGGGGGATGAATGGATATTATGGTGCTGAGAGCTGAAAACAATTAAAAATTAACTACAAGTTACCATGTAATCTTTCCTTTGAAAATGTCAAGCCTTTAATAGCCCCCAGAGCTCCAAAGTAGTTATATTAGATGGATCTCGCCAGTATAATTATCATCCACGTGGGGAGACAGATTCCTGCCTCTTCCCACTGTACTGTCTTCCCAGAATCCTATTAAATTATTTCTTCATTTTTGAGTTTTGGCTTGTATTGATCATTCTAGAGACCTTTCAAATTCAGAGACATGTACGATGTCATACTGGAACAAAATAAAATAGACAATATTGAAAAATGCTTTGGGCTCAAAGGAAAGAAAAGAGGATTTGGAAAAATGAAGGCTTAAGTAGGAGGACACATGCAACATATTTATAGAAAGACTACGTGTAGTATCTGAATAAAATGATGTGCAACCACTAATGCCAGTAACCTCCACTGGAATTATCTAATTTTGTTCCCTTAAAAAAAAAACTTGAAAGATTGGGGAAGCCATTAGACATGGAGTTATGGCATTTTCACCCTACATTCCTACCCCCCAGATGCTGTAAAATAGCATGGTGAAGAAGGAATCCCTTCCAACCTTGAACAGGCTCATCTGAGAATCCTGAAATGAGCATGAACAAAAGGGCAGAAGAGGTGAGTGAGCCCCCGCAGATGTAGGTCAGTTCTGTATAGACTGAATGCTGACACAGTAATGGCTTAGGAGGAAGAACCTGAGAAATGGTAAAGGCACAATGAGAGCCTATTGTTCCTGTCCAGGCTTTCTCAGCAATTGAGAAAGAGGAAGCAAGAACACAAGTCACATAAGAACCTAAAAAATATGAACGATGAAGTTCTCTGTTGTGAACTATTCCAGCTAAAGGAAGAAGTGGATTTGGTGAGGGGGTGCTTGAAACTCACAAATTTATGAGACTCTAACAATTTCTGTTAAACTAGTTTCATGGTGGTTGATCCTAGGGATTGAACTGGTTTTTGTTTTGGCAGCTGAGAATTTTCAGGCTGCATAGAGGAAGAATATACTAAATTTTCATTTTATTTCTTAATTATAGGAATCTACAAAATGAAATACAACATTAAATTTTAACTAAGAATGCATTGTATTCACCCAAAACTCCTACTTCTATGAATAAACATTAATTGACTTCTAATGAGAACGTAGGCACAAATTTTACATTTTTCTAGGAGATATTTTAAAATTAATTCATAAACAAATCCAAAAGAAAAAGAAGAAGAAAACAAAGAATAAAGATGTTTAATGGAGATACCATTAAAATAAGTCTGCCAGATGGTTCAGAATGTACTGTACGTGAGCAAAGAACAGAGTCATGCTTCCTCTTGATTCCAGGTGTCAATACCGATTGAAGGTGATGAGTCAGATGCCTGGAGATGAGACTACAGCTGTCTTCTAAATTCTTGAAACACTCCTTTATTTCACCTATCCAAATACTCCTTAAGTATTTAATTTCTGTAAGTCCTTCCTGATTAACTCTCCATTGATTTAATTTTTTTTCTAAAAAGTCACAGAGCATTTATCAAATAATATACACATTTTGTCATTTAGATGCATATTGTTTGTATCATTTAATTATTTCACACATGTTAAGAAACTCATTATTTGGATAAAATTTGGCATGTCAAGCAGCTTTATTCATTATTTGTGTGATTCAAGTTACAAACTCATATTAGTGATGCAATAATTCCAGGATGGTTGAAATTGATAATAATTTGGTTGTGCTTTTATCTTAAAATTGTACTTAGTGATCAATAAATGTTGTCTCTCCCTCCCCCCACAGGATTTTTTTTTTAATGGCAACTATATGTTTTCAGAAAAACTGAGTAAAAAGCACAGAAAATTCCCACATACCTCTGTCCCATACACACATACCTTTCTCCACTATTAATACGTCACATCAGAGAAAAATATTTAGCCATAATTGATGAACTTACATTAACACATCATCACCCAAATTCCATAATCTACTTTAGGGATTACTCAGTGCTGTACATTCTATGGATTTAGACAAATAAATGTCTTCACTATTATTATAATTTATAGAATAGTTTCATTGCCTGAAAATTCTCTGTGCTCTGCCTGTTTATTGCTTCATCCCATTAATTCTTGGCAACCACTGACTTTTTTTATTGTCTTGAAAGTTTTGACTTTTCCAGGTTGTCATATAGTTATCATACAGCATGCAGTCTTTCCAGCTTGGTTTGTTTCACTTAGTAATATGCATTTATTTAATTCCATTGCCTTAATGTTTTTAATGGGTGACAGCTTATTTCTTTTTTGCACATAATAACAATAAATTATAATATTCTATTATCTGATTATTATTTGTTCACCCACAAAATTGTGAAATGTATAAGCATTATAGATAGAAGCAAGTCTTCACAGTAAATAAATCAGACAAAGGAATTTTGTCCAGATTGTATTAAGACACCCAACGTAATTATTCAAAGACTTATACTCACTTAATTGTGAAAAAGATAGTTGAACAAATAAATCATAAAGGGAAATATTTCAAAGTCCAATAAACACAAAAGAAAATATTAAAAAAATCACCACTTATCAGAAAAAATGAAAATGCAAACCACAACAGCAATGGGTTACTATCACTCACTTCTAGTATAGGTAAAACTAAAAAGACATCACCAAGTGTTGGTGAGAATGTGGAGGAACTGGACCTCTCATACATGGCTGGTGATAATATAAAATGCTGCAACAACTTTAGAAAATGGTCATGAGTTTTGTATTTAAAATTGAATACCTATGAATCATAGTTCCATAATTCCATTAATTTATTCATGAAAAGTAAAAAATATATATCCACAAGATCCTTACATAAGAATATTCATAGTAGCCTTTATTCTGAATAGCTTCCAAATAAAAACAATATAAATATTCATCAACAGGAGAATGTATAACCTTATTAAATTTATATCACATAATGTTACTCATCACTAAACATAAATAAACCACTGACACATGCAACAAATCTGATGACTCCAAAAACATTATGCTGAAGAAAATTCAATTATAAAAATGTACATAGCTATGGACTTATATATAAGAAGTTTTATAAGAAAAATAAATCTGTAAGGAAAGAAATCAGAAGTCTGGTTATAGTATCTTTGAGCATGAATGTTATCTATGGGGATGGGAAACATGAAGGAATTTCCTAGATATATATCTTAATAGTATGCATTTTTCAAATTCATCAAACATACAATTAGTATCTATGCATTTATTTATATGTAAATTAAACTTAAATATAAAAAATTATACATATTGAATATTCATATTTATTCTTTGTCAGTACCAGATGATGGTCAACCTAAAATTCTATATCTGTATGAACATTTAAGTGAATAAACACACTTCTAGATGTTAAAGGATCTAGAAATTTTAACATCCATAGATGGCTTCTAAAGGATTCTCAGAAAAACTGCTGCAAAGAAAGCAAGCATATTAACAAATATAATGCATATAAAAGGCCAAGATAAGGATTTAGTTTTCAAGAAAGCAAAAAATAGAAATAATACATAAATTAATGTGAAATACATGCTAATGTAGATGGTATAATTATGGGTAGGGAAAATCAAAGTTAAAGAAAATCCACAAGAGAGTTCACTCTAAGATCAATAACAATGTCAATAACAAAATAACAAAAGCCTAATGGTTGTATATCTCAAAAGAAATTAAAATAGAGAATCACTCTTTTCATAATCATAACAGCAAAATACATAGAAGTAAACTGAAGGTAGACACAATGTATATGAGGACAGTAGTAGTAACTGGGGTACATGAACAAAATCTTGAATAAATGGAGTCAAATATAATTTTCTTGTATAAGAAGAATCAGCATTATTAACATGCAACTCTTCCTGAATTAACCAATATATTCGACAAAATTTTAAAAATCCCAGTGAACATGTTTTAGAAATTTGAATAAACGACCATAGTATTCATATAAAAATAAACACATTGTATAAAATGTGAAAATAAATTCTAAATTAAATACCTTATCAAATATTAAGATATATTATCAAAATTATATCCATTGAAAGAATGTAGTCTTACTTGGTAGATAGATCTATTGGTCAAATAAATAAGATTGTGGCATTTTGGTTAGGTTGATGTCATTGGATAAATTGTGTCCTCCCAAAATTTGTATCGTGAATTTTAATTCCTAGTACCTCAGTACTTTATTTGGAAATGGGGTCATTGCAAATGTCATTTGTTTGGTTACAGTTGGGTCACAGGAGAGTAAGGTGGGCCGGAATCTAACATGTCTGGTGTTCCGGTAGGAAAAGGAGAGAAAATTTGAACACAGATATACACACAGTGGGTATGCCAGGTGGAGATGAAGGGAGATTGGTGCTATTATTTGGATGTTTTTGTCCTCTCCAAAATTTATGTGGAGATTTAATCCCAGTGCAACAGTATTGGGTAGTGTGTCCTTGGGGAGGTGATTGCATCACAGGGATCTCTCCTTCATGAGTGGGATTAAGTGCCTTTAGAAAGGGGTGTAATGAGCCAGGCACAGTGGTGCATGCAAATCCCAGCAGCTTCGGAAGCTGAGGCAGGAAGATCATGGGTTCAAAGCTAGCCTCAGGAACTTAGCAAGGCCCTAAGCAACTCATTGAGATCCTATCTTTAAATAAAATATTAAAAAGAGCTGAGGATGTGGCTCAGTGGTTGAGCACCCCTGGGTTCAATTCTCAGTACAAAAAAAAAATATTGTGTAATGGAGAAATTTTGTCTCTTTTGTCCTTCCAACTTCTGCTGTGTGAGAACAGAATATTCCTCTCTTCCAGAAGATAGCATCCAAGACATCATCTTGGAAGCAGAAAGCAGCCTTCATAGACACCAAACCTGCCAGAACCTTGAGTATTGACTTTTAAGACCCTAGAAATACAAGAAATGAGTTTCTATTCTTTATTAATAAACCAGTGTTAGTTAGGTGTTGTGTTATAGCCACACAAAATGAGCTAAGTGATGTCTTTACAACTAAGAAACACTGAAGATTGCCAGCAAAGCACCAGACGCTTTTGGAGAGAGGTGTGGAAGAGATTCTTCCCTACAGCCCTCAGAACAAACTAACTCAGAGGCAACTTCATCTTGGATGTCCAGTCTTTAGAAGATCTTGAAGCAATGTATTTCTGTTGTTTCAGCTAGCCAATTTGTAATATTTTGTTACAGGAGTCCTAGAACAGGAGGGAATGCATAGTGTTGAAATAACTAGCCAGTTATTTTTGGAGAAATAAATTGGATAGCTACCTTGCTCTTAGAAATTAATTTAGTTAAGAGTTTTATCAATATTTAATGTTTAGAAAAAGTATTGGAAGAAATACTAGTGAATACATCGTATAATCTTAGAGTGAAAAAATATTTTGCCATTATTCAAACTCCATCAAGTATAAAAGACTAATAGCCATCACTTTTTTTTTCTTTCAATCCAATAAAAATTTTGAATGTTGATAATATAAAGCAGTTTTTCAAATCTTAAAGCACAGATCTATCTAATGTCATAATATAAAAATAAATAGTGTGTATTATCTTAGATATATATCCTTTAGCTCAAAATGCACACACAAAGTATTCTTAGGTCAGTGAGTCTATGAATACTTTATTCCAGAAACAGAGCTGGTCAAGTACCAAAGTTTTATCTGTGTATGAGAGAAAAAAGAGAGAGGGAGAGAGGGAGGGAGAGAAGAGAATGAGAGTATTCATGCAGCATTATTTATGATAGAGGAAAACTAAAAACAAATTTAAAAGTTTATCAGTTGAAATTAGTTGAATAAATTATTTTCAATTAATAAAATGGGATTATTTTCATCTATTAACCAAGATTTCCATGACAAATTATAGATTGAAAAAAGCAGGTTAAAATGTGAACATGTAGCTAGGTGCTATGGTTCATACCTGTAATCCCAGCAGCTCAGGAGGCTGTGGCAGAAAGATTGCAAGTTCAGAGCCAGCCTCAGCAATTTAGCAAGGTACTAAGCAACTCAGCGAGACCTTGTCTTTAAATAAAATATAAAATGGAGCTGGGGATGTGGTGCAGTAGTTGAGTGTCCCCAAGTTCAACCCCAGTACCCGCCTCCCCCAAAACAAATGAAAATATAGCAGGACCTATGTGGAACTCCTCCACACACATCAAGAAGTCTGATGATCTGAAGCCTAGAAAATACTGAATAAAATATAATATTGGACATAAATATAATAGTGATAGAATTTAAGGTGACTGTTTAAGTTTGATATTTTTCTGTATTACTTGAAAGTCTAGCATGAATATTCACTAATAATTGACTATTTTCATTGTTCATTAAATTATGAATAAACATTTTTAAATATTTATTCTGTTTTTTTCCCCAATAATTCTATTCTATGAATAATGTTAAATAATAAGACATGCATCCATGGATTTATAATTTTGAAAATTAGGAAACATCAAAAATAAATAACACAGAATTTGTAAGATAATTATGCTGGATCAAAGTATGTATCATACATACATACTTTCCAGCATAATCATACATCCACATAATACAATAATATATGAGAGTGCAATTATGTATTAGAAATAAGATAAAAAGTCATCGAAAGGTATATGCCAAAAGGTTAATTGATTTTATTTCTGAGGAATAGATCTATATTACTAACATTTTAATTCTTACTTATGGAAATAGGATATTTATGATATGGACAGATTTATTCTTGTTTCTGTGCTAATGTGTACATTGAAATAAGTAAATGTATAATCTACATAGTTCATGAAAAACAAAACAAGTTTGGAAAAAAATTTCCTTTTTTTTTTTTTTCTAACCTATCTTGCTTTGCCATGAGTACTTTATATATAGGCAGTTTCTTCCCCGGAGTTCAGTAAGAGTGCCCTTATTTTCAACAGGAATCATCAGAAAGAGAAACTGCCTTTTCCGAGAAAACAGTGTCTATCTCTGTCCTCCCCCACCCCTCCCCCTTGCCCCTTTCTCTTATTTTAGTACTTGTGGAGATTAGAGATTTTAATTGTATGACTTGTGGAATGCAGTTTTTCTTCCAGCAGCTGTGTTTATGGTATATAATCTATTAGCTGCTTATATGCCAGCATTTAAAAGCATTCTGATGGATAATACTTAGCAAGGGATTAATCTTTTCCAGCATCACCCTCTTGACCTGCAAATGTACATTAGTAGGGTAGGGGGGTGTATAATGCCTGCACTGACATTTGTTTGCAATGCATCCAAACATATTCTGGGATGCACATTCAGGTTTCCTGGCATTGAGACAGACTGGCAAGTCAGCACTAAGACATATAGTTCCTACATGCCAGGGTTAAAGGAACAAGGACTGGTGGCCCTTTCCATTGAGCTTTGTCCTGTGTGTTTTCATGTCACCCATCCTCAAATTTACTCTGCTGCACATCAGCCATACCACCTAAGGTACGATGGAGGTCATCAGGTAAATAAAATGTAAAGAAGAAGAGGTTCTGGTCTCTCAGGCGTTCCTCACACCTCATTTAGTTAGCACCGCTAAAAGCACAGGCAAGTAGTGGACTTTGGGACCTTCCTCTCTTCTCCACCCACTGGCTTCTCTCACAATATCTGAAATTTTAGTTCCAAATCTTGGCTTTACTATCTACTAGTGGTTTGAATTGGATAAGCTACTTAATTATCTGAGGTTCTATGGCACCAATAATATGCATATAATATTACCTGTATGGAAGGAATTTGTAGAACATAAAGCACACATGTGAACCAGAATAGACCTACAGCTTAAAATTACTCTGTACATTTATGGAAGCAAGATAACATTTTATATTTTAAGGACTAATTATTTAGGTCATAAAGAAGTATTTTGCTGGTGTTCAAATTTCTCTGTAAAAATAAAGTTATTCTTGGAAGGAGTAGTACCATGTGCTAGGAATAGCTGCCATTGAATTCAGGTTAATTGATAGGACTGGTGGTACCAGTAAGACCCACTGGGGGAAGGGTCACAAAATAAATATATGAGAAGATGAAGAAAACAAATCTTTCACTAGTTAATGGATCTGATCCTCTGCTATCAATTATTATATTTCAGCCAGGATAATTTTTTTTTCACTGATGTTTCTGCTAAATATAAGCAATAAGTTTTCTGAGAAATAGCTCATATACTATTTTGTTTATAGGTGTCTAGTCACTTGGCATTTAATCAAATTTCATCTGTTTTATTTGAACAATGCAAGGGAAAATATAAAATTAATAAAACACCAGGAATTTAGCTAAAAATGTCATGGTGCTGCCTATTCTTAGTCGGTTTGGGGATTCAACCTTGTGATCTTCCTAGTTATGAGACCAAAAAAGGAATTGGACAATCATACAGGTAGAACTTGAGATCATTCAGATCTCAGATCAAATCTTGCTCCACCACCTTTGTAAACAAGTAATTTGGAGCAAATCACTCAATCTTCCCAGCCTTGGCTCCTTGTGTGTTCAATAGAGATGATGCTACCTACTCCATGGGCTGTAAAAAGGATTAAATAAGATATGAGATAGTGCATCTATCACAGATTTTGGTATGTGGGCAGAAATAAATGATGATCATTACAATTGCGGTTACTTTTTTCTAATTACTTATTTTTT
The DNA here is from genome assembly GCF_052094955.1 of Ictidomys tridecemlineatus. Lineage (NCBI taxonomy): Eukaryota > Metazoa > Chordata > Mammalia > Rodentia > Sciuridae > Ictidomys > Ictidomys tridecemlineatus. The sequence continues at coordinate 43,305,284 of NC_135481.1, forward strand.
CTCCGACTACTGTCACATTATTCATACTTCCAATGGAAAAACTTTGAGAGGGAGAAGGACCCAAAACAGGTTGATGATGGATGATGAATGTGAGGGTACCACTCTAAAGTGGTGGTCTGGAGGAGTAACCAGTTTACTGGGTGGACAGAAGGAGCCTGGAACTAGAAATAGTTATAAATATAAATACTACTTCCTGCCAGGTTTCTGTTCTCGCAACTAAAAAGCTCAGGGGTCACTCCTGTTGAGCTGGGCTACCTGGGCTGCACAAAATAACCACACAAGAGACACAAATACCTTTTTCTTTGGGGTCGCTGTGACAGTTCCTCTGAACTTAAGGGTCCTCAGGAAGAGAGAGAGCAAGAGCACGCACTGACCCCTTTTATTGAGGAGAAGCTATTCAAATGAGGCAAGGGGTCAGGTTTCAGGGGGCTGAGTCTATCTTCATGATGTCCACTGTCAGCAGGTTGACTGACACCTGGGTAGGCCACACCCAGGGGCACAGTAAGAGAAGGGGACACATACAAGGCACTTCCATGGAAGATTCTATCCTAAACAGGGCAAGGGTTTATATTACAAAGGAACAGGTGAGCATAGCTTCACCCATGGGGCTGTAGCAAGACACACCCATACATGAGACACCCTCCCTCGAACCCAAGAAGGGTGGGGGAAGCTCTGCCACATTTCTGTGACTGAGCGCCTCAGCACCCACCCGGGGATTGTGACTGAGTCACATGCAAGGTTAGTCTCTCATAACTTCCTACTTGATTTCAAATTATAATTTTTTGAGAGTAACTAATATTTCAATACTGGTTATTGAACACAATTGCAGCAATGTGTCAGTATCATCTAGTCAAAGAGTACCAGGAAGATACCCCTTGCTGATCAAAGTTGAGTTTATGGGTTCATTGTAGTGAGGGAAAATACCCACTAGAGAATGGAGAACCATAGGGTCCCAGAGTGACAGGGTTAGAAAGAACTTCTGGGGCTTTAGTTTGTGTTAGGTGAGTTAGGAGTAGGTTTAAGGAAGCAGGGCTTTGCTCTAACTTGAATGCCATCAGGAAACAGGAGAGATTCTGTGAATAGGAATCCTAGCACCTCTTATCTAGAAGGTGGAGGACATAAAGCAAGGTTTGTGCAGTCCCTCAAATCAGTCGGGATAGAGACATATTTGGCCATTTTAGTGGTTTTGTTTTTGATGAGTACTCTTTTAGCTTGATCCAGCATGATCACAGAGTGGCCTTGTCTGATATTGGCATTCCATAAACTTGTTCACCAGGAGAACACCCCAGAATGTGAATGCCCAGACCGAATGCCCAGCCTGCTCCTGGCAACACCAAGACCTCACCAGTAGTTGGGGCTTATCTTGCTGCCAAAGGCTGCTTTTCTTCATGCTTCTTATTCTCAAAGGACTGCACTGGGAAAGGGGACTCCCTCACTATTTATTTCTAGGTACCATTCTATCTAACACTCTAGGCAAAATTATACCAACACCATATTATGTAATTACCTACTTAATATTATAAAACAATTCCTTTTTAAATTAAATGAATATGTACTGAAGCACTTAATATTTTTACTATAAATGAATATTATTATTCCAAAAATAGAAGGTAAAAATGACAATAAAAATTTGAAAGATTGAAAAGCAAAGAAAAGGGAATTATTAATATGATATCAACACTGTTTAATACCAAATGTTCATGCTATATAAAATAATCACACTCATTATCTATTTTGAGATTGTATACCTCTCACATTTTAAGAAACATTAACCTGGTCATTCTGAATGTATGATTAGCTGTCTTCATTTAAAATATCCAGAAAAAAAATTCTGCTTTTTGTGGTTCATTTCACATGCCTTATTGAAAACAGTATGCCTATGTGCCTTGAAACAATCAGGAAAAAAAGTTGCTCTAACTCCTTAGTGCAGGTTGTTTTGTCCAAAGAGGGAAGGGTCTTCTGTACTATGTGGGGACTTACATAAAACCTAGTTTTAAAATGAATATCATCTTGCAAGTGCTCCTTCGTTGCTTATAATTGCCCATGCCTCCTTTCATTTTCTAAGGCAGCAAGGTCAAATAGTGCAGAAGTCAGAAAACTGGGCAAAAAAACCCTGGATATTTCAGTTTCCCTCTTTCAACAACTATATGACATTGGGGACATCACTTGCATTCATTTGTGTCACTGAGAGAATAGAAAAGATCCAATCCAACTCTGGCAATTGTGGCAAGAATAAAATTAAGTGATATGAATGAATAGTAACATTATTATTTTTAAATAAAAATCAAAAGATCCCAGTCTTCAACATTTGGTAGCATGTGCTAAACTCATGGTCTTATCACCCTAGCAAGCATTCCTTCCATAGAAACATCCACATCACAGCACTGATCATACAACAGTTAATCTTCCACATGCAACTATCCAAGATCATCTAAACTTCAGTTGTGGATTGAATGCTAAGTTGTTTTCCTTTCTTTTGAACTTCGAGGCTTTTTCCAGATGGTGTCATGTGGCACACGCTTGTGTTGTAGTTCCTGACGACTTTGAAAGCTCACTCCATCAGAGATGCCTCACCACCCCACCAGGGACCAAGAGTAGCCAGCCTTCCCATATGTTCCTCCATCCCCGCACTCTAAGTTCTTTTGCTGCCTTGCCTGCATAACAAATACAAATATGGTTCTGGACCTGGATTTCTCCCAGATGAGCAGACTTCAAAGTAAGTGTGAGGTCTCTAGGAGAAGGATTTTCCTTTCTCCATCTGTGTGACCATCGCCAGCTACATGTCTGGTTTCCTTAGTGATTGAGTGATTAAAGGAGGTGGCAAAGGTAGGGAGGAAGGGGAGAGTCTAAAGAGGTTTGTGATTAGCCTGAGTTGGAAGAGAGTGGAGGAGGCAAGACAAAATTAAATTTTCCATCTGGAACAACAAATTAGGTTGAGACTGACATATTTAGTGCTAGTAGCAGGTTAGCAGCAACATGACATCAACACATACACTGTAACTTTGCATATCATTATTTAACATGCTAATATATCACTATTATATGCTCATTACTGGTGACGGCATCACACTGAAGAAGAAATCATTATTTACTTGAGGGCCATGTCAGTGACTGATGAGGATTGTATAATGCAGTCACCACCCTAGGTTTTTCATGAAAGAAATGAAATAAGACTTGTTCTTTAAGCTTGTATATAAGTAGAACTTGCGATATGATGGACTAAGATAGAATGGTCTACCAGTTCTTTTGTGGGAGCTTTAATACCATTCCAAGCCTAAGTACTATTATAATTTATCTCTATCAGTTTTCTAGTTATACTTTTCTACTTTTTTTCTTTTTCCTCTTTTTCTTATTTTTTTTAAAGTACATATCCATTTGTTTCCCTTCTTGCTTTTTTTAAAGGAGTATTTTCCCATAAATGCCGTATTTCTTTTTGTTCTTAATCTACAAATTTTCATTGAAAATCTATTGGGTTCTCACTGTTTGCCAGTTGGTCCCAATCTGAGGGGCACAAGGCCCTCCAGCTATGGGGTTCTTCTAGTCACAGTTGTTGAGAACAAACTGACTTTCATCAGAGCATCCACAGAATGAAATCATGGTATTGGTGCCTTGGTGGGGGAGAAGACAATGGGCAAAAAGTAACAGGTGTTGAAGGGAAAGGAGGACACATGAGCCATCATGGGCCTGGCACAGATAAAGTGCTCTATAAAATAGTCATTACAGAAAGAGTTCCATTCACATTTCATAGAAGGTGTTCATTAGTATTTTGTAAAATAAATAAATGGATAAGTTAATAAAGTGAAAAAACGAAAGCTGTTTTTTCCTTTCATACCTTTGTTTGAACTCTAAATTGTTTTCTTTACATTAGGTAAATGACAGAGGTATAGAGAAAACTTAGCTCTCATTACTCTGAAGCCTTTCTCTTACCTGTGGCCCTTAGGTAATGAGATAGAAGGTAATCTGTTACATTGCTTTGGGGTGAAGTGATTAAGAATCATATTTGAATACAACACAGTTTAGCTGTTGCCACTGACTTGGGGAATCTCATCATCCTCATTTTTCTTTTTATCTTCTTGAGCATGTTTGGCCATGAAAAAAATGGATTCCTCTAGAAAAACACATTTTTCTAGGCCAACATTTTATGTTACAGTTTCATATTATCTTTGTTCGGAAGCATACAAGTCACAGGATTGCTATCAGGATGAAGGGTTGCTATCAACCTGTAGGGTTGGGCATAGGGTTACCAAAATCATTTGGATAAAATCAAAGTCCACAAAATTCCTTGTCAAACTATCATCTCATAATTTCTGTTAGGTAATTTAATTTTGAAATTTGCTTTAGAAAGGTCAAGTAGAAAAATCTTAAGTGACATATGAAGTTGACATCAGTTTGGAATATTAACTTATTTATTACATTGTCCTGTTGTTGGCTATTTTACATTTACATGTTTTCAACTTTTCCATTGGCATATAACCATTTCTATATTTTAACTTTTATGGCCTCATCATCTAGATCATCCTCACTGTAAAATTTGTTCAGTATTTATAAATCTCAATGCTTATTGTCATTACTGCTATCAAATCTTAATGGAAATACTTTATGATTACATTTAAAAAAATATGTGATTAGATGTATGTGAATAAATAATGTGTACATATCTAGAGACTCATAAAAAAGTTAAATCCATTATTCATTTTGAAAAATCTAAATCCTGCATCACTTTCTGTAGATTTACTGATAAAACTTCCTGCTAAAATTGTAGTATTGGAATAGAATTGGTTATTGTTATACTTAGGAATTTAGTGAATGTTTTGCCTTTAGCCATATTTGGAAAAATACCTTATAAAAGTGAAATAAAATTAAATTATAATGTAAAACCCTTTTTCACTGAGTAACAAAAACAAAACAAAACAAACAAGCAACCCCCCCCAAAAAAATCTAATATGTAGTTTTCTTTTGCTACCTTGCCAAATACCACGGGGGGCTTACTAATGTACTTCACAATACACAGACCCATTCCAGGACAGGACCCGAGGATTCTCAGAGTCCAGTGAGCCTGCCTGTGGAAAGCTTGCCCTGCTGGTGAGGGGGATCAGAGGTCAACATCTGTTCTCTGCTTCTGCTATGGAATCCTTGCCAACAGACCACATCTGATAGATAATCTAAACTGCTCATTGCTTACTTCATTCTGTTGGAGGATTATAGGAGGAATAGGGTCTAAGAATAATTAGGGAAGATTAAAATCATTTGTGATTTGTTTTCATGTAACTTCAGTGAACCCAACCTTTCAACTGTTCATCCCCAGCTTTTTTGATTTTGGCAACCCCTAAAACATATTTTGCCAGTGGCACTCTTGATTCCTTTACTTCTTAAACTATTAGAAACTTAAAGTGAACACAGTCCATATATGTTGTCTTTAGTTACAGTTAACCCATCCATGTATTTATTTTGTAAAGATAGGCTAATATCCAGAAATTTGTTGTACTCTTCATTTTTAAATATAGAAGAAATTCCTCCTTGTCACAGATGAACTGATATTCCTAGGATGTTTAACTTTTACTCCAAGTTATAAAACAATAATCGTTGCAGATTCTAAATATAAAAGCATCTTATTGTAATATTGTGTATCTATTAAAAGAGGTATAAAAAGATTGTCTATCAGATATAAAACACAGAACAGACACATACACACACACACACACACACACACACACACACACACACACACACACACCTAATCAATGACTTTTTTTTTTAAACAGACTTTCTTAGAGTCACAAAATGTTATGACTTACTGCCATCTTCTAGGGGAACCCAAATCTGTGTTGCTGTTTTTGTTCCCTTGCTACCTCCTACCCCAGACTTCTGTCCCAGCTCACACACTTGTATTCCCATGTGGTGTTTGCTTTGACCAAGAAAATTAAGACAGCATTACTCAAATCCTTGCTTGGTAGAATCCAACTGCTGATGTCAGATTTGAGTGGATGAAGAAAATTTTTAGAAAATGCAAAGTGTGGCCTTCCCAGCAAAACGTGATGGTCTAGGGTTTACAGACAATTGTGAAGAGGCCCTGTTTCCTACCCGAGTGATGACAGTCAGCCAAGGAACATCACTTGATGCCCCATGGAATCTGGCTGGAGTAGGTCTAGACTTTTGTCACTTTCTCCTTCTTTGGGTTTCAAGTAACTTGAAAAATATTTCATTTATTATTAAAAGAATACTAGTTTTCTTCTATATATGTGTATGATATTGTGTATATTTGCAATCCGTTTTACTTAATTATATGAAATAAAATTACCTTGTTGCCTAGTTAATGGCTCCTTAAGTCATTAACTCTTTAAGTCATTAACACAATAAATTATCAACCTCTGATTTTATAATTTTATGTTCTTGAGGCAATGAATATTAGAAAGCATAAGGGCAAAATGAAAGGTTAAACATGGAAATACACTGGGAATATAGCAAATGTTATAGGCAAAGAGAAGTTAAAAGGTAGTTAACAAGGAATGGAGAAATACTATTTATTAAATTGTGCTGATCACATACAGTTGGTCAAGATTACAGAAACTCTGAATGAGCCTCAGTGTCCTTATTAGGAATATTATTAGAATCTATTTCATGCAATTCTTGTGAATATTGAATGGGATTGTGTATAGAAAGGAATTTAGTCCAGTACCAGTTGCATAATAAATGCTCAAAAAGCACTAGAGAGTGAGAAAAATCTTGGACCATGTAAACATAGTTCTTTGACTAAATGTAAGAAAATCCCTCTTTGTTCTATGCAATATGTAAGAACTAAAATACAGTTTCCTTTCTGCATAAACTCACAAAATAGTCATTCTGACTCTATGAAACCTTGTCTTTTTACTTAAAATGTTTCAAATAACTTTAAAGGCATTTTGAAGAGTACTAGTATTTCTCAAGATTTCTCCCCTTTTAGAAAAATTTAGGATAAGTAGATTTGGGGAAGAGAAAAACCTAGAAGACCATAGGCTAAGACACCAAGAACACTTTTGACTTAACTGTGCCAATTTGTGCTTCCTTACGCACCTTCTGATCTCAGGACAGTGAGATTGGAGATGAAAACAAGATAATTTTCTTTAGGGATATTATCCTATTTAATTTACCCTCCCTTTACTCGTTCATTGAATTTGAATGAACATGGTAGAGAAGTTGTTCTGGATACTGGGAAAATAGGAAAAAATACACCATCACCATTAAATGCCATTTTGTTTTTCTCTCTTTCCCCCACCCCTTTGGGAACCTGAGGATACTTATTGGACTGGAAGTTTTGATGGTTAAAACAAAATTTAAAAGCTAACTAACTTGGAATTTTGCTCGAATCCTATTTGCTCTGTGCAGAAACAAACAGGGTCTTCTCATAGGGGCTATTGAACTGTGCACTCCTTATCATCTGCACACCCAGAAATTTTAAGCCAGCAGCTTTCAAATTCAAAAGTTTCTTTCTACCATGACTCTCTCTGATGTAGACCTCTATCACACATTATTGGGATAAGTCTGCTTTCCCAACTAGACTTTAAGCTACTTGAGGGCAAGACTATATGTTATTGAACTAAAATCTCCAGAATTTAGTTGCATCTACTACATAGAAGGTGTTCATTTGATGTCATGCAGATAAAAGAGAGGGCACAGTTGAAATGGCTGAATATTTAGCGACGAAATAGGAATAATAGGAACATTAGAATTGAAAAGAATATTGTATAACAGGATAAAAAGAACCACAAAGTTGAGTTGAGTTTAAATAAATATGGGATTATAAAATTTGTGAAGTTGACAAAATAATTTTTTATAACTTCTTTCTAACTTATAAACCTTTTTTTAAACCATAATAATATTCAGTGCTCAAGTAAAAGACAAGGTAATGACCAAATTGTTCTAATGAGTCAAGAAGGAAGTGGGATAATGCTCATAGCTGTAATTAAGCAAATTTCAATGTGATTATAGTTTCTGGTTAAAATATCTTAAAAAATTTAAAGAAAATTTTGAAATACATATTTATACTTTATGACACTTACAGAAAGACTTTTCTGAAGAATGAATATGCTGACTATCAATATGAATTGTGGAAGTCTCATGTACGGATAGAAAGTTTTTGTAGAATTCCAAGATTCTCATCAAGGCAGACCAGGTTCTTTACAATGTGGCTAAGCCCATACCAACTGTCCCATCTCTGCAAACTCATTTCTTCCACTTCCTCCAGATGTCCCTACCAGTCTGTTCATGTATTCCCCTCTATACCTGCCATCCTTTGGTCTCTACTCAAATGCCAGCCCCTCCATGAAGGCTCCCCCAGATCCCCCAGCATGAGTAATTTCCACATCTGTGCCCTAGCAGATCATATAATTTGTCCCTTTGTCTCTAGGACACAAAAAATTCTGTCTTGAAATTAGGAGTCATGTTGCAATTATGTTTATATTTTCATTGTCTATTACCAGGCCCATTACAATGTATGTGTTCAATGAGTAAATAAATGTTCTATGAGTTTTCAGGAACTTTTGAAACAAAAAACATCTAAACCGGGAAATTTAACTTTTGAAGATTTGGATGTAAGTGTCTTAATTAGAGAAGAAGATATATAAGGAAGAAAAATAACTAATAGCAGTTAACCATATCATAAAATTTATCCCTTTGTCTCTATAATACAAAAATGTCTGTCTTGAAATTAAGAGTGTGGTTATTGTAACTACAATAACTTGCTCTGTGCAGGAGGAATCAGGGTCTTCTGAGTCCTTAGAAGGACTAATAAGGACTTTTAAGTCCTTATGAGACTTGTTTTTAACTAATAAGAAGAAAATAGGCCCCAGCAAATAGCTGAGGCCTCACAATCAGAGAGCAATATCTGGGCTATATTGCAATTTTGGTTACAATATAAATCTTACTAGGTGATAAACCAAGAAGATATATGATGAGGCTTTCACAAATCAACATTTTTTAGGTTTATGAAAGATCCATTTGTAGTTCAGGCCTACCAGTCAATACCCTTTCTCTCAATAACCATAGTAAGCAAAAGGTATTTAACTTCATGAATTATAAAATGACAAGAAACATTTCTGTATTGGTTGTGGATTCAATCCCACAACAGGTTCAAAAGTTCAGAAGCAGCTAATATCCAAATTTATCATAGCATAGGTTCCTACATGAGCAGCATTTTTAAATAATATATACTTTAAATTATTGAAGGCAAGCATCAACAGGTAAGAACATGGTGTTTTAAAGTACATTCTTGTTTCCTAAAATGCTTCAGCACTTTCCAAATATTCCTCAGAGTAATAAATAACAAAACTATGCACACTTTAATATTAGCAAATTGTTGCTTAGCTTATTCTCTTATAAATAAATATTTTAGATCATGTTTTTCCTCCAAATATAATAATTATAACAGAATGCTTATTGAATGTTTATCCTGCATGTGACACTAAAGAAATACTTTATAAATACTAACTAAATGTTATACAGTGATTTCTATTATCAACCCCATTGCAACGATGAGAAAATTATTGGTGAGAGGCACCAAAAACTACCTACTCTTATTTTTATCTCCAAATCTTTACTTATTCTCTTGCCTTTGCCTGGAGATTTTCCCCTCCTTTAACTCACCTTTCTATTCGATTCACTCTTCAAGACCAATTTAAAACTCCAGCCTGCACCTTCCTGTAATCTTCTGACTTGTCTAGTCCCAATCTGATTCCTTTGCTGCGTTTATTTACTCATTCACACATTCATCCCTGCATTCATCAGATTGTTGAGTATAGAGGTTATTAAACAAAAGGTATAGATATTATTAAACAAAAGGCTTCGAGTGGTCCCCAGAGGTCTGACATTGTTTTGTATGCTGACTTGTGCTTTTTGCTTCACCTGGGATGTTTGTTTCCTAAAGAGATTATAAACCGCTTGATGTCAAGTACCACATCTGATTTTTTTTTTTTTTTTTTTGCAAATGAACTAAAAATTCTGGATGGGTTAGCAGGTGTCAAGGTATTGAGCTCTCAGTGATATTTGGATCAGGAAATCCAAAAGAAACTAGAGCGAGCGGGAGAAGGTGGTGTTCAAAGAAGCTCAACAATTGGGAGAATTTCTGACACCCTTCAGTTCTTCAGAGTGATCTACAAAGACAACCAAGAAGAAAACAGTTGCGTTTGGTTCGAGTTGGTTGAAGTTATAAACTGAAGGGCTCCAAGAGGCACTTGACTGACAGTGAGAAGTGCCCGACACAGGAGTGCTGTGCAGGAAGGCTCTTGCCTGGGCCCTAGGGTGAGTGCAGCCTTCTGAAGGGCACTCCTTTCACAATTAGTAATAAACAAAACATTCCTGGCCAAGCAAGCACTCTGGAAGATGGGTGTAGCTAATGGAATATCAGTTTAAGATCTCTGGGAGGAATAAAAATGTAAATATTTACTGAACATTTACTAAGTACTGAACATCAAGTGTAAAATTATGTGTCACCATTGATATTTGGTCAGAGATTATCCTCGGTTTTTCTGTGAGGTTGTTTTTGGATTGCATTAACATTTTAATCAAGAGATTGAGAAAAGCAGATTGCCCTCTCTGATGTGGGTGGGCCTCTTCCAATCAGCTAGACTGAAGAGAACAGAAAGGCTAATACTTACTTAAGAAGACACCTCCTATCTGATAGCCTTGGGATATGGGTTTTTTTGTTGTCTTTGGATTTAGACTGAAAAATTAGCTCTTTCTGGGTGTTAAATCTACCTGCCTTTGGAACAGACCTCATCATCAGAGCTTTCCTGGTCTCCAGCTGCCTCTCACCCTGCAGATCTAGGGACTTGCCAGCCATGAGGCAATTCCTTATTCATTCATTCATTCTCTTATTCACTCATTCACACACAATTTGGGTCAGTTAATCTTGGAATCAGTCCATAACATTGGTCTTATTATCATTCCCACTCTAGTGAGAAAACAGACATGGAAAGATTAAAATCACATTCTAGTAAGCAAAAGAGCATAGGTTTAAACTAGAATTCCATGCCAGAGCCAAGATTCTTATCCAGGATGTACAATGCTTCTAATGCTTAAAAAAAAAGTGGCCTAGAAAGTGGCATCAGTCATGGGGAAGAAAGCCAGGTTGCAGAGGACGTAAGATGTTGATGAGAAGGTGAAAAAGGTAGATTTAGAGCTCCCTTTCTGATATTTGGCAGCAGAAAATAAAAGGGAAGTAAGATGCTAATTAGAAAAAGAAGCACAGTCAAAGGATAAAGTTTTCAATATATGGGAAACTGTACACATAAGAAAATAAAAAGTTGCAGAAGAAGAGACTGAAGAATTTCCATGGTTGTCAAGAAAATGTCATCTTCCTCCTCCTACAGAAAAGGGAGAAATAATCCTAGACATGCCTGCATCCTGTAGGCAATTGCCAGGTCGTCCTCTGGGCCACTGAAATCTCTCCTTCATTTCTAGCTGCCAGATCCATCGTTTTCTTACCCTGCTGGTGAACAAGGCTTTCTGACAGATATTGACCAAATACAGTTGCTTTTTTCTTTCATCACCATTCAATTTGCTTAAATAAAAAGTCCAATGAAAAATGACTTCCTCAAATATATCTGCACTGCATCTATCCTATCCCGTTATTTTTGGATGTCCCTCTGGAGTGATTTGGTTATATGCATGTAACTCCCCATTCACCACATCTAATATGCAAGTCTTCAATTTTTAAAATTGCCTAGGAGGTCTATGGACACTACAGAAACAGGGCAGGCTGTCCATTTGTGACTTGAAATCTGATACTCTGAATCCAAAGGAATTAGTCACCATATCCATCTCTATTGCATTCCATGTCTCCTTTTCCTCCCCGTCGTTCACCAGACAGTAATGTTCTCAGATCAAATATTCTCTATAAATTGAGAGAACATTTAGCTGATTTATGGGGCTTTTAGCTATTATATACTTACCTATTCAATAAAAGTAAGTACTTACATCACATGACACATATGCTACCTTCACAATATAAGATCTTTCCTTCAAGGGATTCAGGCATCAAATCGTAATGAGATTTCTTGTAGCTAATACATCACTTAAGGGCAAACTGACATTCCGAATCTATTTCTTTCTTTCTTTTTTCCCTTTTCATCAATGGAGTTCAGGGCACAACATTTTTTATAAGATCCTTAAAATTATTCAGATTTTTATTTTCTTTCCTTAAAAATGTGAACCTATTGAATCAATGGAAATGGGAATATTGGTTTTGTACTTATGGGTGGGAGAGAAATACTGATTTGATCTTCTATTCAACATTGCTAATTTGTAGAACCAGAAGCCAAGTAAATACTGGCTTTGTACCCAGGCCATGGGAAAGCCTGGAGAGCTTTCCCATGTATCTTGCACTTACTTTGTTTGGAAGTACTAATCAACAAACCAATAATCAATTAACAAATGTTTACTTTGCAAAAGCCTTTGGGTATATAAAGAAATGTAAATAATCTAATAGTAAATTTCCTGAAAGTCATTCTAATTCAGGGTTTCTCAGGGTTTCCCTGCTGGCATTTTGGCCCGGATCATTCTTCCTGTGGACAGCGACCCTGTTCCTTGTGGAATGTAGAACAGGATCCCTGGCTTCTACCCACCAGAGCTAAGTAGTACCTGCCCTGGGTTCTGACTACTAAGAAGTGCCTCTAGACACTGCCATTGTGCCCTAAGGGGCAAAATCACCTCCAGTTTAAAACCACTGCTTTAACTGAATTTACTATCTATTTACTCCTGTTCCATTATGGTTGTGTTTGTAGAAAGGTTCAAGGGTGTTTGGATCTAAGGGTAGAATTTTCTCTAAAGGAAAGTTTTTTTTATGCCTCTTGAAAATACAGGAAGCATTGCAGCTGTTTTCCATTATTTTACTTGGGACTGTGAAAATTAATGAATCAGTAAAGGGGTAAATTAATGAATCAGTAAAGGGGTACTAAGCACTTTCAGGAGAGGCATTTTAGCAAACCGACTTCCTGTATTGTAGCTTTGGAAGTTTCAGAAATTAAAGAGCTGAATTAGAATTGTGGAGAAATCAAAGCAGGTTGCTGGTGCTCATCCCTTCAACATTCTTTCCTTTTGGAGTGATCTAAATCCTATCTCTGACTAGAAGCTCCTCTATTTAAGATCTATTTAATACTGCTTGGGCAGTATTCACTATCCATCTTCTCATCACAACTCAGACTGATATTATCTAAAACAGCACACTTAATGAGTCCCATTGCAAAAATAACTCCATTTCTCAATTCACTACTTTCTATTTAGGGAGTCATTACTCCCTAAAGGTCTTATCTGTCTTGTCTATATCCTTCCCTAGCCCTGAAAAGTTTCTAGTTGGTTTCTATTGGTTCTTCTTTGTCAGTGCCTTTTCTATCCCCAAGGCCAATATCCTGTGATCAGCTGACTTACTTTTTTCTTTGGGAAAATCTCCCCATCCCAGTCTCTGCCCACCTCACCTTCTTTTGTTCTCAGAATGCTATCCCTGACATATCCCATTTAATACAGTCTGCCACCCTCCTCAGGGACTTATATCAGGTCTCTCTTACTGAAACAAGTACAAATTTCTTAATGTGATATTCAGAGCTATCCTATTTGCTCCAATTTTCCAGCTCAGCATGGTTCTTTTTCCTATTCAGTGCTTCTTCACATCCTGGTCACTTCAATCTCTATACCTTTTGGTTCCTGATTTGGAATAGTCTTTCCTTCTTGCTGCAAACCTGACTTTATATATAGAATAATAATTATTGCCACTTGTTGAATAACCATTCCCTGCTAGGTAGGGGGCAATATATTCTAAGGACTCTTATTCCCACTTTTGAAACTCTAAGGAGGTAGGGGGCAATATATTCTAAGGACTCTTATCCCCACTTTTGAAACTCTAAGGAGTTAAGCAATGTGTCCAAGATCACATAGCATGGATGTGGCTGACTACAACACCTGAGTTCTTGACCATAAGGGCAGTGTCACACAATGACTCATGGCTTTACTTTGGTGTTAAGCCAACATGGATAAACATAAAAGAGAAAGCAAATTTTGTTTTCTGGAATGATCTTCCCTCCAAACTGAATGCCTGGAATTTAGTTCATCTGAAGAATAATTTGTTCATTCATGACTTATTCAATTGTAAAGAGAATTAGCTAGAGATTGCGAAAAAAAGTTGCAAATTCACATGTTATATAGTGAAGAACAAAAAGACCATGCCCTATATCAGTTAAATGATAAGTAAAACCAGAGGGCACATGGGCAACCCAACACTAATAAGGGAGGTCAACAATGTAACCTAAAGAGAGGATGAAAAAAAGGAAAGGACAAGGAGAGGAATCAGATCCCGATTCCAAAAGTAACTAGAAAAGGAACACCATTTTCTAGCAAAAAAAAGTTATTAATAATAAAATGAAATTTCTGTCTGTAGCATAAAGAATTAATTGGCTATAGATATTTTCTTAAGTTGAATTTAATAAATTTTTATATGGAAAATTACCACTTGGGTTCATCTAAGCTAATTTATTTCTATTTAATATCCTTATAAAGAACTTAAGGTATTATTAAATCAGAAACATTATAACATGAAGGAACATAAAAATTTGAAAGACACTAAGTGTATAAGAAATTTCTTTTGATTGATTTTTCTAGGTTATCTATTACATAATGAGCCTCTTACACAATTAGTGCTCCAAATGGAGCAGAATTTGCTTATTACCTGATGAATAATATTATTTTAGACACTGTGGGTAAAACAAAAGTGATTAAGGTCCCAGAGGAACTTATAATCTAGTAGGGAAATTTTGACAAGCCAGCAAATAGGTATAACATAAAGAGGAATATAATATATGCCGTGAATGTTCCAGAAGGGACTTGAGAGATTCAGAAAGAAGGCATGTTCAGTTTTCATATTCAGAGATTTCTGGGAAAAGAAAATATTTGAAATGGATTTTAAATGAGTGGGTTGGAAGCTGTGAAAAGGAGATGAAGAAAGGGAAGGCAATTTAGGTAGAGGAGATTCTATAAGCAAGCTGTGGGAGTAGGAATGGAGAGTTTGGGGGGTCTTGCCCATGCTACAGCTGCAGGTGGGGTAGGAAATTTTAAGAACCATTCTGGAGTACCATCTGTTTGCCAAGTGAGGCACAGACCCAGGAAAAGTAGGCTGGGTAAAGCACAGGCCTGCCCACAAGGAGCAGGCACAGTTGGACGGGAAGAGAACTATTTGAGACCAGACCGTGGAGAGCTTGAATTGCCTTCCAGACTAGAAAACCTGGATAATGTTTAGCCACTTAAAGTTTTAGACAGATGACTGGAAATATATTTTAGGCAGGTGAATTTTACAGACCAATGAATATAAGACCAAAGAATATAATTTAGGGGATTCTATAAGGGTCCCCCCAAAAGATAATTCAAGAATGGCAAATAGGTTTCTAAGTGTAAATTGCAGCAGGAGAGAGCACCAGATCTTGGCAATTGATTTGTTGACATACATGTGTTGGCAATGGTTTATCCTTTGTAGTCTCACAAGCTAAATTTGTCCGCTTTTAAAAACATGGGAAAAATCTCTTTAAATACTTGTCTTTACCATTTTCCATAAACCCAATTATACTAAAACAACCTGATGAGACCTGTGATGTATGTATTTCATGAGCAGTATGGCTAGGATATAATTCTTGGCTTGAGAAGAAAACTGAAGGATTAAAATAAGTTTTCTGGCAACTCAAAAAAAAACCTTTAGGAGGTGATAGATTCTTTTTTTTTTTAAGTCACAAACAAAACAAAATTTAAAAGCCTGGATTATCTAGATTAGTAACATTCCAGAAATTGAGTCAGTAGAATTGATTCTTTCCTACCTCCCCATCTTTATTTTAAACAGGATTTAATACAAACAATGATCTATGACACTTCTTTTTTAAACTTAAAACAAACATTTACAAGAGGAAATTAGCTTAAGGAATTTGCCCTTGCATACTAAATCCTGTGTAGATTGCAAGCATAAAGAAATTTTTATTCTTTTCCTCTAACACTGCAAAAATAAACAAAAATTTGCACCCTAATGTCAACATTTTAGACATGAGAAGGATAGCAGGGCCCATGCCAATGCAAATACTATATCAATACAATACAAGCAAGTTGAATGCCAGCCAACCTGGAGAGTACACCCTTCAATAGCATTCTCAAGCCCAGCACCAGCAAAACCCCCAGCAGCAGAACCAAGGACAAAAGTATGAAAACACACTCTACTCTGCAGTTCTGCCTGCCTGGGTAGAAGGGCACAGGAACTGAACACACACCCTGGTAACTTGTGTTAAGAGGCACCTCCTATGACATGTGATTGAACCAAAGGACACTGATGAACCCACTGTAGAAGGAGGGCTTTTGGAGATAGAAATGAGAAAACCAAGACTTGGTTCAAAATTGCATCTCTTTTCAGATCGATCGATGCTGCCAATAGGATCAGTCACTTCAATGAAGCAACTGATCTTACCTGAGCTTGGCATCATGTAGATTCAAGAGTGGGTGGAATTTTCTCCCCGCCTCTCATCTGGTTGTTGTCTAGCCAAAAACCACTGAGGCCAGAACCAATTAGATCCAGCATTCATATTATTGCATGTGAGAATGTTGGAGGTGTCTACCCATGAGGAGCAGCGTTCCTGAAGACGGTGTAAGAAAACCTGAATTTAGTCCAAAACCTTTTCCATGTTCTAGGTGGATCTGCATCTGAGGCAATATAGGAAATATGATTTTTTTTATCCAGAATAACATGGATATACTACTAATAAGAATACTTTATTTGAAGGTGGGAAGGGAAGGTAGAGGGTGGTTTAAAAAATCAGGTTTTTTGGGGGTGGGTACTGGGGATTGAACTCAGGAGCACTTGACCATTGAGCCAGATCCCCAGCCCTATTTTGTATTTTATTTGCTTGGCACCTCGATTTCGCTGAGGCTGACTTTGAACTCATAATTGTCCTGCCTCAGTCTCCCAAGCCACTAGGATTATAGGCGAGCACCACTACACCCAGTTTATTTATATATTTTATAGAAAATTAAAATTAAGAAAATTTCTAAAGCCACAGTATGAGATATGCAGTATAAAATTCATATTAAATAAATATACACAATTCCTGAATCTGTCTAAAGAGGTGGATGAAACTTTATATTTTCCATTTGATTTAATTTTTTAAACACATCTTACACGTGATTCTGATGTAGATTCTTCGTCTCTGGCACTAATTAATGGGATTCTCAGATTTTTCAAAAGAAAAAAAATTAATACTGTTAATAACTAAAACCATTGTTGAATGGGATTTTCTACTGGGATACTACGGAATTTTTTCTTGGCCCTGAAATGATGATTTTGTTTTGTTTTGTTTTGAATTCAAAGGGAAGTCAGAATCCCAAGTAACTAGGGAGGAGACTCGATACAATATTTATCTTTTTCTTTGCTTTCCTTTTACTTTCAAGTAATTACTTTGCTTTATGCCCTTGCCAGCTGGACCACAACCAAACATCTTACAGAGTCAGTCGAAACTAATCCATCTTCCCTGTTGGAAAGGGTTATGGATTGTCCCCAACTGCTGCACTTTCAGACGACAAACACATTTGGGAAAGTCTCTTTCAAGAGACCACCATCAGTTTTGAAGGGTTGGCAATTCTCAAAGACTGCTCCATTTAATGCTGGTCACCCAAAAGAGTAGGACCAGTTTTCATCCCCTGTCGTCAACCAATTTATATTTTGTTCACTGCAACATGAAATAGAAAATTATTCCTTTGCTTATGTTTGTGAACAAAATCAAAGGAAACATACAGCAAAGCAGACTTTCTAAGTATATCACATTCCTGACATATAATACTTGCCTACCTTCTCCCAGAAATAATTTTTTAACTAATAACAACAAGCAAAAAAAAATCTTATTTCTTTGGAGTTTTTTTAGATAAAAAATGTATCCCCAAGATTTGGAGTGACATTCACATAGAGTCTGAACTGAAGATTCAGAGAAGCTGCATTTGGAGCTTCCAAATGGGAAAAGTCATGGAATTAAAGGACCAGGATTTTAGTCCCAGGGTCATCATTAACTAGAAGTGGGAGTTAAGTGCTTCATTTCTTTGAGCTTAATTTTCTAAATCTGCTAAATGAGAACAAGAGTTTCCCTTATTCATCTTCCACATAAAGGCTATTATGAGATTTGAAGGAATTTGTGTAGCTCCCTGCCTCTCAAATGGGCTACACAGACTCCTGGGAAGTCTTTAGCAGAGTTGAAGGGCCCTTGAAGCCACAGGATAAAAACATTGCCTCTTCTTAGAGCATTTTTTTTTTTAAGAAGACATTATAAGATGATCAAATTTGATTTGAACTTGGCTTTTAAAATTTATTAATTAAAACAAACACTACTGTGTTATGGATTTTGCATAAACTTTTGAGATAAAATACAACATTTCAAAGAATTTTCTTATTTGGGAGGAAAAACTATGGCCTATATTGTCAGAACTCCAGGGTTAATCATTAATTTCCACCTGCCATTTGTGATTCTTTACTAGAAAACCTTAATAAACCCTGAAAGGGCAAGTATTTTAAAACTTAAAAGATCTATACTTTGTTAGCTTTTTGTAACTGTGACGAGATACCTGAGATAAATAAACTTAAAGGAGGAAAGATTTATTTTGGCTCAGAGTTCCAGAGGTTTCAGCCCATGGTCTTTTGGCTTTTTTTTTTTTTTTTTGATGGGAGGCAGGTGTGGTAAGGCATAACAACAAGGTGGCTAGTGTGTAATAGAGAAAAAGTAATAGGAATCAGAAAGCAGAGAGAGGGAGATGGGCAAAGTCCAATACCCCAAATATCCCTTTTGAGGGCATGCTTTCAGTGACCTAACTTTCTTCCACTAAACCCACTTCCTAATGTTCCACTACTCCCCAAAACACCATAGGCTACAAACCAAAGCTTTTAGCACACAAGTGTTGGGGGACGTTTATGATACAAACTGTAACATCTATTAATTTGTGCTTTCCTTAGTAATCTCATTAGTAGTTTTACTAAGAAATGGAATATCCTCAAAATGTTTTTTAAATTTCATTTCTACTGTTATTTTGTTTTTAATGTTGATTTATCATTATCTCCTGTATCGACTTATGTGTTATTTCTTGGATCATTGCTCAGTAAAGTAAGTAGACTTGAGAAAATGAACTCAGTGATCTTTAAAATGAAAAGATTGACAAATGAATGTTGGCCATTCTGGGCCCACATCACCATAGGGCAAGACTGGCTGAATCTGAGCATCAGAAGGGGTATGTTCTCCTGTTGGCCCTGCTCAGTTCTCTCCTATGTCTCCCCTCTTGGCTGTAACAGGCATCTGAGCATGCACCCCAGACTAAAAGCAGTTTTACTTTTGTAATAGATACAGCACAGGTTTAATTAAAAACCATAAAGATTTCAACCAAGTAAACAGAAGTTCTGCAGACCATGTGCTGTGTTGGGGAGAAAATGATGTTTGTTTTGGTGCCTCCAATATAAAATCAAATTCTAGGAATACTGACCACGTGGGAGGCAAGAATAAATCTGTGTAGCTAAAATCTAGTCACCTTGTTCCATTTTAACACAGCTCAGAATAAAACCCATGCTCTCTATCTAGCAACTGTATATAATTACAGAGTGCCTTCCATAAATTAGTTTTGGTTTCATCTTAGTTTTTCTAACTTTTCTTTTTTTTTAATATTTATGTTTTAGGTGTAGTTGGACATGATGCCTTTATTTTATTTACTTATTTTTATGTGGTGCTGAGGATCGAACCCAGGGCCTCGCACATGCTGGGAGAGCGCTCTACCACTGAGCCACAGCCCCAGCCCCTCTAACTTTTCTTTACCTAATATATATATATATATATATATATATATATATATATATATATATATATATATATATAAATATTATATTTTACCACAAGCACAGGTGTGTTTGTGTGTGTATGCATAGGCGTAGACTACAGAGGGAAACACACATGAATTTAAAAGAAGAAATCAGATCAGGCTGGGGACCATTTGGCTGGGATTCCTGTGTGTTTGTTGGTAACTCACCTTTGTAAAGTGACCATATGTTCTATCCCCACTAGTTGGCAATGACAATAGGAACGTGCTGCTCCTGGCCCTCATGACTGGGCTGCTTCTCATTTGGTCCTCTTAAGTCTAGAGGCATCACTTACTGAACAGCTGTAATCATGCTAGTAAAAGCAGTGCATATAGTTTAAAAAGCAAATTCCCAGGCATATGTGTCTGCTGTCATTCCTGGTTCATCTAGCAAAATGTCATGCTGAAAGGATAGCTGGGGATAAAATGCTTCTTCCCACTACTCCACCACTCCTGAAGTCCAACATTATGTACGTATCTGTGATGGAACACAGAAGTGCTGATGAACAACTGTGAGAGACTATGAGTGACAAGATGTTTGAAACCCAGGAGGCTGCTGCCGCGGAAGCAGTCAATGTAGTATTGGGAAGTCTTTCGGTCTGCACAAGATTCAACTCACAGTCAGCTCACTTGGTTGCTATTGATCCCTTATTTCTGAAACCACTTTGAATTCCACTTTTAGTGTTAGCATACCATCCTTCATCTTCCTTCCCTCTTTGCTGGCAACAGTTAATTAACCTAAAATGCCCTGATTTAACCCATCAAGCAAAGCCTGAAATTGAAGCTGGAGAGCTCAGAAATGTGAATTTCATTAAATGCTCAACAGGCCACTTTCAATCAGTTTGGAAGCTTCTAGGAAAAATAGGCCTAGTTGAGAGTGTTTTTTTTTTTTTTTAAAACAAGTTTACCATGGCCAAGCTCAGATAGAAGATGATAGACCTGTACCAAATTTCTCTGTAATAGAGAAGTTCCAGGGAGTACAAAGTGTTCATTGGACCTTAATGATGTTACCTTTTTTTTGTCTTATATTGTTTTCCAACTAATTCACATATTTATGTTTTTTTTTCTCATTAGCAAGTTGGAAGGTGAAGGGAGGGACAGTGTATTTTTCATCCTGCATTGAACACATTAAAAGTACTTAATATGCATTTCATCAATAGCTAAATGTAGTTAATAATTAATTTAAGCTATTTTAATTTCTAACTTTTCACACACTGATAGAAGCTCTTAAGACATGTTGTAATTTGTCTTAGTGCAATTGTGGTTCTTATACAGTGCCATACCTGCTTCATAAGTAAGTTGGTGCAGAAGGTGTCTAAACTTCTGAAATTTATATCTGTATACCATTTGGTGTCCTTGTTTTCCAGAACAGTCAGTAGTGGAACAATTCTAGAGCCAGAAGGTAAATTGTGCTTTTTGTGGCATGGAAAGAAATTTCTGCCATCAAAATTTTTAAAAAAAATTATCCATCTATCTATCTATAGATATAGATATAGATATAGATATAGATATAGATATAGATATAGATATAGATATAGATATAGATATAGATCGATAACATCCAATCAGGTATAATTGTGTCTGGATCATGCATGAGTTGACTGCTCCTGCAGAGTCCACCTATCCTCCTGGCCTACTCTGGCCATGTAGTTTTCTCCCTTGAACTTGACCTTGTCATTGTGTTTGTCTATTGTGGCTCCTGTTCCTAGCTCACCCTACCTAGATGGCTCTCTATCTTGATCCCCAGAAGCAGTATCAGGCCCAGGATTTCAAATTGTCACCTCTGTCTACTCCCTGTTGGAACAGATACAATCCTCTCTTCTCTCAGGACAGTCTCAGACACTGACCTAGGCTATAAATATATCTAGCAATGTAATGTGGGCATTTGATTCTGTCTTTTGTAATACACTCAAGAAGAGTCTAAGGAATTAAGCTTAGATTCAATATCACTTAGTATCTTACCTAGAGTGTGACTTCTTTGAGCATAGGGACTATGGAAATTCTCCAAATTTTGTATAGGAATGTAAATAAACTGGCACCTGCAATTGCTATTTAATGCTTGGGATGATTAAGTATGTTCTTAAAAGATGAATGGTATAATTCAAAAATACTAGCTACAGAAGAAAACTTATATAATTGTATTTATAAACTTGAAAAAATATACATCAAAGGAAATAAAAAAATAAAAATTTCTAGATAAGAAAAAAAGCAAAAAGTGTAAAAAAATGGACTATAAGGAACTTAAGGGCTGGGTATGTGGCTCAAGCAGTAGCGCGCTCGCCTGGCATGCGTGCGGCCCAGGTTCCATCCTCAGCACCACATACAAACAAAGATGTTGTGTCCGCCGAGAACTAAAAAATAAATACTAAAATTCTCTCTCTCTCTCTCTCTCTCTCTCTCTCTCTCTAAAAATAAAAGAACTTAAAATTCCATGTCAAATAAGGTATATATGAACTTGGTCTGGAATTATTCAGATGTCCTAAGTGGTCAGTGTATGAAGTGGGAATCATGAGGCCTTTCTGTTAATGTGCTGTGGCCCATGTAGTCTTTGCAAGCATCTATTCATGTTTTAATCTTCAGGCTGTGCCACTCAGGTATTCTGCCTTAGTGCTTTTATGGGATTTAGTCATACATTTATTTAACTGAAATTTTTAGAAAGAAGTAATGTTTCTGAAACTAATATCACATCCACTATTTGGGAAATTAATGTTTCTAAAGCAAAAGCAACAAATTGAAGAGATGGCTTATGAAATGGCTACTGGTATTAAGAGGTTCTTTTTGACTGGGATGGGTTAAAAACAGCTATTAAAGACATGTTTTTGCATTATGCCAGATTAGAAATTAAAGAGTCCTTTCCAATGGCAACAATGAATTTACCAGGGAGTAATTTGAGGTTTCCTTGGGCACTCTCAAGAATAACTCTCTTGCTTCGGGTGTGGGAGTAAAGAAGGAGACAGAGAAGGCAGGACAAAATTAATGACCCATCATACTCCCAGATGTGCATGACTCAATTTTCTCTAATATTTGGAGAAGGACAAATACAGGTGAGATGAAAATAGCCAACATATGTGTCTCTTCAATTTTGGGATGTTCATCCTTCATTACTCCCCAAACATGTTGGCATTGCCACACAAGGCTGACTGAATTGCATGTGGATCTAACTGAAACCTCATGATGGATGTCGAAAGCAAAGTAGCCATGTTCTCAGTGGCCTCTGGCCTCTGGCCTCAAGCACAATGAAGGAGAAAAGTAAAATCCCTTTATTTTTATCGTCTTGATATGTTCAAAAGGTTTTCTTTCCATTTCCCAATTATGGTTAAATTGCATTTATTTTTTTTCATCTCCTTAGTCTATGTCATGATCATTACGTCCCCTCCCATGTATAAATCTGGTACATCAGACCACAATTTGCACTGTCAGCTCCTATGAGTGAAATCTATTGCACTTGCTGAGCTGTCCCGCTTTTGCCTTTGTAGCAACTTTTAGACCACAATAACCATCATCAGTTTAAAGCAAGCAGATCCATTACATTTCCTCTGTTCCTACAGCCCCACATTAAGCTAATATTATCTATTTCCCAAGTGAAAAGAGTCCTTCCAGTCCCATCAATTATTAATTCCTTGCTTGCAGCTAATGTTTTCTTTGAATTATTTAAATGCATCTTCATTTATCAATAAACATAAAATGTTAAACAAAGAATACTGATGAAGGGCATTATTTAAGCTATAACATTTTATGAGATTATTTCAAGCGCCTTTTCTGATTTATTAACACAATATATTTTATAATTATTTTTCCATTTCTAAAAAAAATTATTCTGGGTTATCATCTAGAGGTTTGCAGATTTCGTGAGTGCTCTCTTTAACTTCTATTGTGATTTTGACAAGTTTCTTTTAAAATATTCTTAGGTATACATATGTATCTGTGTGTATCTTTCTTTCCTGAGACACACACACATATACATACACACACATACATATAAATGTATCTGAGTATGTTTATTAAAATACATGTTCATTATTCCTGATCTTGTTCTTAAAAATTATAAAGATACCATTAAGTTTAAATTTTCTTCTGTGAATGCTGTAGTACTACATTCAGCAAGGCATATTTGTATGGGTTTACAAACATACACACAAACATATTCGGCAAGCAGGCAAAGAATACTTTTTCTTGTTTAAAGATAAAACTTTAAAATTAAGGTAAGTGAACAGCATAATTGGCTACCATATATTGATTTTTTTTAAGTCTTAGCAATAATACCCACACATTTTCATGCACACAGTCACACAAATCAATTCTACTTGCCTATTTTCTCAGTTTTGTAACCCAAATACAATACAGACTATTGAGAAGTCTAGATATTATAGTAGTACATTTTTATTTTGTCACCTTCTAAAAGAGAATGAAACTTAATATTCTCAAGTGAATATTATAGGTATGCCAAATCCCCAAAATTAAATTTTTGTGAAATCTTATAAAATAACAATGTTGTATAATAATTAGTATAATCATGCAACCCACTTTTAGCCCCTTTCACTGTAATTTATTTAAAAGCAAAAATTTCTTTTAGGTGTTATAAACTTTGTATTAGTGAATCTAGTCACCTATTTCTCCAATTTACAGAACTGAATTCTTTTGTGCTCCACATTATCCAAGAAAAATCTTTATAAGTTTAAAATAACATGCAATAATAAAATGCACATGTATTTTAACATTAAATATATAATTGTAAATATTCAACAATATGCTTTGAAATATCCAAGACCATTCATAGCAATTCAAAAAAATTCAAGTAATCATATATCATTATCCCGGCAATATAATTTGAAGTAAGCAATGATTTTGGAAGTCATGTAATCTAAGCCTTACTTTATAAGAACTAAGAAATGTAGCCCTAGGAATGTTACTGACTTGGTATAATCATAACACTAATAATACTACTAAAATTCACAGATAAATATGAGTTTTTGCTGTATTTGCTTTAGAGGAAGAGAATGCTGTACATTTCAAATGGCATATATGGTTTATCAATATTTGCTTTAGGCTAAAATTCATCAATTTTTGAAAAGCCAATGGCAATAGAGATAATTCTTAATATATTAAGAATATGACTGTATAAACAAATTTTTTGCAAACAAAAGTGAAACAGTAATGGTAACGAATCATGGTGTCTACTGTGAACATCTGTAAGTTTTTAAATTGTATGACATAAGGTTCAATAAATTATTTAGTGACATAAACTCAGGATAAGCCTTAGGCAAAATGTGAACTAAGGAAAACAATGCTTTAATGTTCTAGTCTCTTTCTTTTAAATAGTGACTAATCTCTAAGGCAATAGCTGATCATTGCTTATTGAGTTTAAGGCATTTTAAATACCTAGTGTCAGGTGCTATACTAGACATTTTAACTAAAAATTGTAATTATTCCAAACAACCACCATTTTATCCATATTTTGTTTTCCCTGTTCTATATATGGAAAAACAAATACTCAAAGCAGTGAAGTAAATTTCCTAATGTGATTTAGTGTTAGAAAAAACCCTGAAATCGTGTACATTTATACTTTTCTAAAAGGCTTAAGCTTTATTTATCAGATGAAAGCCATGAAGAACTATCAAGGAGATTTTGTTTTTAAAGTAGTTTTATTAATGTATAATTAGCATACAAATAAATCTCAAATATTTTAATGAGTATGATTTAATAATTCTGGACATATTTACACACTTATGGGATAAGCACTCTACTTGAAACAATGAACATAATTGTCATACCCCTTAACTTGCCTGTGGATAGATTTAGGGTGAACTGATATTTCAGCAACATTAAATCTCCCTATCCATGAACAAGGTATGGTTCTCCAATTATTTAGATCATCTTTGAACATTATAAAAATTGTTATGAGAAATATTAGAGTATAAGTCATGCACACATTTTGTCAAATTCATTTCTGAACATTTTATGTTTTTGATGATACATAAATTTTATTTCAAATTTTGAATATCTGATTATTTGTTGCTAATGCATGAAATATAATTGATTTTTGCACATTAATCTTGAAAACTATGGCTTTGATAAACAAATTTTTAGTTCTAGGAGTTTTTCTGTTGATTTCTTTGAACCATCTACAGAGATGATCATGCCATCTGTAAATAAAAACAACTTTGCTTCTTTTCCAATCTATATGCCTTTTATTCTTTTTCTTGCCTTATTGTACTAGCTAGAATCTCAAATACAATGTTTAATAGAAGTGGTAAGAGACATTGTTCTCTTACTTCTGATCTTACATTGTTCTCTTACTTCTGATATTAGAAGGAAATCTTCTATGCTAAGGTCTGTGCTAAGGTCTACATGCTTCTGTTTCCCCCAAATTCATATGCTGAAACCTTAATCTCACAGTGATAGTATTAAGAGGTGAGACCTTTGAGAAGTGATCAGAAATATGATTTAACTCTTTTATAAAAGAAATCCTGGATCACTAACTAGTTCCTTCTACCATGTGAAGACAGAGGAAGACAGAGGAAGACAAGAAGGAACACCAAATCTGCCAGCACCTTTACTTGGGACTTCCTAGCCTCCAAAACTGCAATCAATTTATAATTTATGGTACTTTATGAGAGCAGTCTGGATGGATTAATAGGGTCTGGTAATAGAGTGGATTAGATTGATTGTTTTTTGTGTATTAAACCATTCTTACATTCCAGAAATAGATCCTACTTGCTATGATACATTATTCACTTCATATATTGTGGAGTTCAAATTGCTTAAATGTACATATATTTTACATCTCTGTCATTGAAAATATCTATATATGAATACAGAATATTGGTATATAATTTTCTTATAATGTCTTTTTCTGGAATAGATATTAGGGCAATGCTGGCCTCATGGAATGAGATGGAAAATAATTATTTTTCTTCTATTTTTATGGAAGAGTTTGTGTAGAAGTCATACATTGTATCCCTTAAATATTTTGTAGAATTCACCAGTGAAGCCATTTGGCCCTGTGAGTTTCTTTAACAAGGTGTTTGGTTTTGTTTTCCTAACAGAAAATTCAATTTATTAATGATATTCATCTATTCAGTTTATCTATTTCTTTTTGTATAAGTTTTTTATTTTTTTTAGAATGCATCCATTTCCTCTAAGTTATCAAGCTTATTGGTATAGAATAATTTCTAATAAGCCAATAATATCTGTGAAATCTGTAGCAAAGATTTATTCTTGGTATGAATTTGTCTCTTTTCTCATTTTTTCCTCATTGGTCCATCTCAAAGTTTATCAATTTTATTGATACCATAGAAAGAAATTTTTAATTCAAATTATTAACTTTTAAATTTAGATTATTTATTTTAGAAAGAAATTTTGATTAATAGTTTTTATTATTTTTACTTTTTATTCAATTGATTTTTGCTCTGGTCTTTATTATGTTTTTCTGCTTATTTTGGTTTAATTTTCTGTCCTTTTTCTAGTTTATTCCTGTGAAAGACACAGTAATTGATCTGGAATTTTTTTTTCATTTGAATATAGGCATTTTGTTCTATACATTTTCCCTTCAGTACTGCTTACCTGACATTCTACAAAATTTTGATAACATCATGACTTAATTTTCATTCAGTCTAAAATACTTTGTAATTTGAGGCGACACACATGCCATTTTGTTTGTTGAGACATAGGTAATTAGGTTTGTACTAGCATGGTGGTATTCTAAGGAAGGAGATTCATAGGACCTACTAGGTTGGTATGAGGGCCAGGGGAAAGGAAGGAAATACAGTTTAAAAATGATAGTTGTGACTTTTATTGTGTTAGTTTTAATATCAACAGATATCTAGGCACATTAGTTAACATCCATCTACAAATTTGGAACTATTATTTAGGAGAGATTTTTAAAAAATAATTTTTGAGATTGGTATGATATTGTATGCTTGTAACTCCACCTACTAGGAGGCTGAGAAGGAAAAATCGTCAATTCAAGGCCTGCCCGGGCAATGTAGTGTCTCAAAAATTTGTGAGTTATTCATAAGAGATAAAGCCGATATAACACATTGGACTCGTGATCTAAGGAACACAGTATGTAGAATTGTTATTTAACTTGCATGTGGAACTTCCTGTGTGCCAGGCATTCATGTAAGTACTTTGCATACGTTTGCTGATCACACAATCTTATTAAGATGATGCGATTAGTACTCACATTTTACAGATAGGTATACAAAGGCACAGAGGCAACCTAGTTAGGTTACAGAGCTGAGATAGGAACCCAAAGCAATCTGGTCCAGAATTCATGCTTTACCTACCACACTGTACTGCCATTCTACTCCCAAAAGGATGTATTAGGTTGTATCCAAAAAGTGTAGAAGTTATGACAAGATTATTAGGATATTAACTCTTGTTTTGCCTTCATATTGAGAAGAATCAGAAAGGTTAAGCACACTGGCACTTTTATTTCCTGTCTTATTGCTTTCCTCTCAAAGAAACAAGCTCAGGGCTTAGTGTTTGCCACACTGGAAACACCTCAGTTGTAGCTGTGACCCAGAAGGAAGGCAGAAGTCAACTAAGCAAATCTTCACTCCTGCTTTCTTCTTCTGACAACCTGAGTTTATTCAGTGAAAGGACTACACCAGTGTGAGGCACAGAGGCAAATTCTATTTCAAGGAGCAAAGGTGGCTAGGAAAGCAAGAGGGGAGAGTGGGGATGTTCCTCAAGACTAGAGTTCTGCAAAGGAGAGGGCAGAACCTCAGATGGGAACAGTTAGGTGCTGTACATGGAAAGGCACCTGTATCCAAGTCTCAGCAAAGATATCCTGGTCAGGGTTGACCCAACTGCACAAGTAGCAGTTTCACCTGCCTGCAATAGTGTATAGGTTGGACGGTGAACAAATTTAGGGTGGCTATAGTGGAGTTAAAACCAGAGCCCTTACCCTGTGTGTCATTTTCTAGGTTACCATGTTAAGTTTTCCAGATTTGAGGTCTCTCAAAATGATGCGGTTATACCATTAATTCAGTAGGAGGCAGACTTGGAGTCATTGGATTAAAAACGAGAATGAATGAAATACATTACACTCTTCTACCCGAACATTCAGAGAAACCATATACCTGCTACCTTTATTCAAAGAACACATTCAATCAATTACTAAACAAGTATGTTGAGAGCTCCCGCTCTGTGTCAGACATTATATGAAATGCTGGGATTACAAATGTGAGTGAGAGACTTCCTTTGCCATTGAAGCCTGAATAGTTTGGTAATGAGAATTGCAACTGGGAAAATTTGCAATGAGAGCAGTTTTATGTGACACACACAGAGAGAAGAGAAGGTGGGGCATATTTCACAGATGAAATTGTATCAAATTAGGGTATCAAAAAGAAAATAGAAAGATTATCATGTGGTATAGGATAGAGAGGTCAAGTGTTTCACCAAAAAAAAAAAAAAAAAATTCCCCCCGAGGAGCACACTATGAACAAACAGCAATTGTGAGGAACCCCAGTCAGCGTTGCTGGGAAAGACCACAGAGGCAGACTGACCTGTGCCACCTCTGTATCTAGAAATACAGTGGGTTCGTCCAAGGTTGTTTGCTCCTCGTCATTTTATTTTTAGCATAGTGTTATTTACAACCTTCTCTTGAGATCTTCTGGGGTTGAACAAAAAGGTAGCATGCATAAAATCCTAGCATAACCCTCAGCCCTTTACAAATATTTCTTCATGGACCATTCTCATGCAACAGGACTCTATTCTAAAAGGGAAAGAAGAGAAAGGCTCAAGAGGTAATTTGGAGAAAAGCAATAGCTCAGGCGCTGACCAAAAACGGGCACCAAAAGGAAGAAAGGAAGCCATCACTGATGACTATGTGACTTCTAGCCTTCAGGCATTAAAGATAGTACTAGTGTAATTGACTTTGATAGGAAGAAGGAAAATATGCTTAAAGATCTGCAGGTTGTTTTAGGTATTTAAAGTTTAAGGACCCCAAAGAAGATCCATGAAAATTAAACTTCAGGAGGTTAGATGCACATGTACTTGAAAATTAAGACAGTATTGACTCAAAGGAGAAAGGTGTTTTATTCCCCTCTTTACTCCAAGATGTATCAAAATCTGTCTGAGATATGAAGAAGGAAGAGGCCTGACATTTATTCGCACAGCTTTGTAACAATACCTACCTGTCACATCATTTGTAATCATAAGACTTGGAGCTAATTATTATCAGTTTTAGAGATGGAAAACAATTATGAATTATGGCACTAAGACACATCTACAAGGTTCTTCTCCCAGAGACATGCAAACATAATCAACAGAAGTACTCTTCTAGAAAAGATAATATTCGTGTTAATATAACCTTAGGCTGGGGGTCAGAGAATTGAATGAATTATAAAAGGGCAACACCGGTGATTACCAAGAAAGATCGAAAAATGAATTGCAAAGTAGATATCGGACTGAAGAAATATACTAGAAAAATTAATTAAGTGGCTGCCTACTGGTGTGTATAGTAAGATCAAAGAGAACTTAAATAAAAGAGACCTGTATTCAAATATGCTGTAAACATATTTGTCCATGTGCTATATTTTCATTTAACACTTTTAAGCTTTCCTTTATGTGGCCGTTACTCAGCCAAATGCTGAGAATACAAGGACCAGGAGGAAGCAGTCCTAAGTGTTGACACAGCCTTGCATGGTTGGAGAAGGGCAACATGGTCATCTGAACTAGGCGCCAAGGATCCAAACAGACACATACCCAGAAATTTCAAAGAGCACAGAAATGAGAAAGGGGAGGCAACAATGAGGAGGGCTTCCTGGAGGAAGTGATGATTGACTTGAACTTTAAAACACAAGGAGAAGCTGGTTTGAGGATAGGGAGGGAGAAGCCCACATGTATAAGGCAGGGAGAGGAGAAACAACATGGTTAATGTGAAGATTTCAGAGCCGCAGCAAAGAAGTGAGTGGGTACCTGAACAAAGGTCAGGCTTGTTGGCTTCTGTATCCTTGAGAGTTAAGTGGATTACCCACCTGCTGTGCTGCTCTCCAAGACAGTGGATGAAGCCAGGTTAGAGTAGCAGGAATGGGCATTGACTGGCTTTTTGAAGCATTGACCTATTTTTGCCTCAAAGTCTTCAGGGATGATTTCCCATGATACCTTTGAAGAAACAGGATTAAGGTTATTCCAGAAAGGTTCTCAAATCCAAGATAGGTAGTCAGGCTTTATTGCTCCACTGGCTCATCTCCCTCAGATTTCTTTTAAGAAGTGACAGGCACCACTGGAGACCAGATTCCATTCCCAGAAACCTGCCTGTGCTGTCACTTGTGCCCCAGCAGCCTCAGCAAGACAGGCTTCCTGGAAGAACATTTTGCTGCCAGAGTGCTGACTGTCTCAGACAAGCCTTGGGCCCACCAGGACATTTACAGGTGAGCCCACAGTGCAATCCCCTTGGCGCCATGCTTAAGCATAAAGCATGAAAGAGCTTCCCTTCCTTCCTTAAAATCTTTAGAAAGCACTTGTTAGGTAACTAAGTTAGAGAACAAAACCTATACCATGTTTCTATTCTAGAGTAGAATTCTTATTGAAGCCCACATTATAGTCACATTAATTTCACATTAGCTCCTCATGATTAATACTACTACGATGAATGAATTAATAATGATCGGCCACTTCACTAAGGTTTTTCCCTCCCCCACCTTGACATGAAGAGGAATCAGGGCATTGATTATCACAAATATAATGGATTGATTCATCATTTATGGGAAAAGAGCTTCTCTTCCCATAAGCTTATTCTTTCTCCCCCCTCCTGGAGATATATTATCTTTGGCAGGAACTCAAAACCATCCCACAGATTACTCACTGAAGCCAACAATTATAATTAAGGATGGAGATTTGAATGCCAGCCTCGAGTGAATGAACATGTCTTACACAAATGAATTGTCACCTAGAAGCTGTACTCAGAAGCAAGGATCATTCCCTCTTTCCCCAGCCTCCCTTTGGATGATAACAAATCGAATGTATGACATGTTTGCCTGCAGAACAGGATGACTGGTTACCATGCTAGCTTAAATTGTAGGGGAAACATGGTCTACCAGGTCACCTGCTGTGAACCTCAAAACGCATTTAGGAGGTGATCCCTTTATGCTCTTGACCTTATGGCTACTCATCTTTTCAGCAGGTGTTGCATTTACTGAATTGACTGCTCAATTTATTTCTTGAGATTTTTCTCAAGCTTTTTAGTTAACATCCCTTTTGAGAAGAATTGCATTTTTGAACAGCCAATTAAAAACATTTCCTCACCGCAATCTATTCTAATTAAAAGTGTAGCCATTGTGATCACCCTCACACTACAACCTATCCTTCCATAGGCTGATATTGAAGTGAGCCTTTTACATTTATATAGAATTAGCTTGCTTCAGCAACTTAAAGCAAACAATTATGCTTTTAGTGGCATTTTTAAGAAGTATTGGCACATTTCTTTCACATTGACATTTGATCCATATGCAATACAGGGAGTCTAGTGTTAACCTCAAAAATTCTACACCTAAGCTGTGCATTAAGAAGATAATGTCTGTTTATTGCCACACTTCACATTGTGTTGTTGGGTTTTAAGTGTCCTTCAGTCTACTAATGAGCACTTGTGGTTTCATAATGAAATGGCTAATATTTCTTCCCTAGAAGTTGTGGGTAAATGGGCTTCAAAAGTGGCTGTTATACAATGCATACACATGAAGCAGAAAAATTCAATGTGAGTGTACACTAGTTCACTTCAACAAGAGTTTGTAGAGGACCTACTATGCTCTAGGCTCTGAATTGTTCAAGACATGGAGGCATATAGAGATAAAAGAAAATGCTCCTGATTTTGAGGGAAGATAGTAATAAAAATCACTTCAATACAATATGATACATAAGATAATGAATGTATTTCTAAATACTGATATAGACCAAAGCAGGTTCCATGAAGAATTCACACAGAAGGTAATAAGAGGGCTCAGAGGGCTTTGATGAAGAGATCCACAATGATTCTCATTTTCTTTATACTATGACATTAAAGTTAAGCAGATCGGAATTATGCTACCACCAAGTACCAAAGGGCTTCATTTAGTTCTCTGCATCTTCAGAGTTTCACACATGGGTAAAGACTTTTGGCTTCAGTGACATCTTAAAATCCCCTGAGTTTATACATGGCTCTCCCTCCAACATTCACGTTATGCATATCTTAGGTCTATGGCATCATGAGTTCATTCACAAGCTGCCTGTGAGCTACTCATTAATCCTGAACTGGAAAAATTAAAGTAGCATTATGAAGGGTAGTCTATGTGGGGATGATTTTCTCTAAGTTAAAGATGTCTTTGTGATGAAAATTGTGATAGAGACCATCTTGCTTGGAATTTTTGTGATTCAGAGGTGGCCTACCCACTAAAGATTAAAACAAAGCATGCAATTTCACTTTGAAAAACAGGCTGATGATCAAGTCAGGGAGACTGTTTGTAATGACATGGAATACTATAGGAGGATTACTACTCATGTCATCTGGCTTTTATAACCCTGGGTTGGATGTGTGAGTCTGATTTTTGTTTATAAACTTATTTTTAGAGTTACCAGTATATAATGATATATTGTGTCACATGATGCTTTTAAGGAGCTGATAGAAAAATTCATTCCATAACACTTGAAAGATGCAAGACACGATAGTTTTCTGTGCCATTTGTTAATGTAAAATATCACTTGTTTTAATAAGAATATACATAGTTCTTCAAAATAAATATTGCAAGTAAACAGTAATATTGGCTATTACTATTATTCTTGTGATAAAGAATTTTTTTCATTTCTGATATAAAACTGGAAGGAAGAGAGAAGAAGGAAGAGAAAGAAAAAGAGAAAGAACTGATGAAGACCAAGGATTTGTACAGGTCAGCTGTTATGTTATTTCTTGATCTATTTACTATTTATTTATATTTAAAGAAAAAATGCAGCCATTATATGTCTGCTCTATCATTTCTAGCTACATGTTGTCCTTTAAATTCACCACCCCAATTTACATCTCCATTAAAGCCCTCGAGTCAAATTTCTCCTTACTTTTCATGTGTCCCTCTACCTCCTCCTCTCCTCTAATCTCCTTGACTCTCAGAATCCGCCTCCTAAAGCCTGGATCCATCTTTTTAATTCCCCTGCCTTGAAACCCTTCAATAATTCTCTGTAGCTTACCAAATTTAATGCAGGTTTTTCATCCAGGGCTTCAGAATCCTTGGTTCTGTAACCCAACCAGGCTCACTTCTCACCACACCTTTTCCACCCTATAACTAACTGCCCTCCTTCATGCCTGGCAGAGCCGCTCTTCATTGAATGAGCCCTAGAGTCTTGTCCTGAACTTTGTGCCACACCATTTCCTTTTCATGGAACGTTCCCTTTGCCTTCTGGTCTCCCCTTTTAAAAAGGTCTCTATTTTGTAGCCTGTCCTCAACTGTGATTTGTTTCATGAGAACTTCCTAAACCACCTATGCCCACTTTGAATTTCCAGGATAGATGGCACTCCTCTCATGACATTTATTTTCATGCATGCATTGATTTTTGTCTTTGTAAGAAGATAAGTTACAGAGATTCTGACTCAAGTTATTCCTAACTCCCTGGCAGAGCCAAACAAGCACATAGTTGCTCTGGCTATTGTGTCACAAGTATTGTGGCAAATCTTGGGTACTGTGGGAGATATTAGGAGGAAAGGAAGAAGAAAAAACCTTCAGACGGGGTGACTTGGGAAAAACTTCCTGGGAAAAACTTCCTGAAGCAAATGGCATCAGTGAAACCTCAAATTTTCCAACAGAAATTAGGAGATAAGCAGAAGAAGGACATTTGAAGATGAGTTGGTACAAGATCTGTAGAGGTAGAACAGCATTCATCAACATGGATTGTGTCACTTTAGAGATCTTTAATATTCAATAACATTAAAGTTGATTTAAACAGTTGGTAACTTGAAATCAGTCATTCTGGGAGTATTCATTCACACAATGTAATTTGGCAAATATTATAAATTAGGACATTCCTGTTTATTTTCAGAAAGTTAATGACCCAGGTGGTGACAGCACATGGGTGATGTAGAGAACTGCAGGTGGCTTACCCTTCTACTCTAGTTAGCAGTTTATGTCCTGCAGTTAGCCTCTGACCAGACTGAGCCTTCTGAAGGAAGGAATGGTTCCTTGTTCATTGTATTCTTCCAGCTATGCCTCTGGCAAAAGTAGGTACTCAATGCAGGTCAGGAACCGAATCTAGATTAGAAAAGAATCACTTCAGGTTTAAAAATGTGCTTTTTAAAATTTTCCTTAGATGCCTTTGCATTTTACTGCATAGGTTTTTTTCTCTCTTAATAAAAATAATTATTAAAACACTGGAGTTTAGAAACCTACTTGGAATGGGGCTAAAGAACTATCTTTAAATGTTATTTACACAATAGGCTTGGTATTTACCTATATCTGTTTATGAAACTTCTACAATGATTTTTATTATATTGTTTATTATATTTTACCTAGTGTAATAAATTAGGTAAAGACTGAGGGAAAATCATCTGCTCAAATAGGGGCACAGAAAAGATAGGAAAAAAAAATCTTCAGATAATCAAAAGTTCCCTTGTCGTTGGCTTAAGTTGCCTACTTTTTCTACCATTCTTGCTCTTCTCCCAGAGACTGGCCTGCCTGGCTAGAGTACCTGATTATAATTTTCTGAATGGATGAATACATTATAAA
Source organism: Ictidomys tridecemlineatus (assembly GCF_052094955.1). Lineage (NCBI taxonomy): Eukaryota > Metazoa > Chordata > Mammalia > Rodentia > Sciuridae > Ictidomys > Ictidomys tridecemlineatus. The sequence goes on from NC_135481.1 coordinate 43,340,845, forward strand.
ATACTAACCAACATTAATGGAGCAACTGCTTGATTCCAAATGTTTACATACCTACCCAATGTTCACAAGAACCTATAATCCTAATTTTGCAGACAGCAAACAGAGGCTAACAGTTTAGGCAACTCTTTATGCCTGAAAAAAATTACTGAATGAAATTTCATACACATATGATTAGAAACTTACTTATTCTTGTTAGGTTTTAAAAACAGAAATTTAGGTTGACTAGAAATTCAGGAAATGGAGTTGCCTATTGAATTTTGAGTAACTCTTAAAAATTATTGTTTAAAATTAATTTTAAATTGGTTTTGATTTCCCTAAAACAGACTTATACTTAATTTCATCTTTTTAAATGATATGGGTTGGACTTGTGTTTTTTTCCAGTTACTAAAGGATTTAATTTTTCTCTTTGGTAGCATCTCTAGGTCACCAACTGGTCCAGTGTAGATGAAGGAGATTTAGATGAACCTATAATAAAGAAAGTTTGTCAGCTGTATCATTTGTCTTTTGTTTTTCTCCTGAAAGTCAAAGAGAGTAATGTATAATTGTTTTTTGATATTTCAATGCACTTAACACATGTTTTAATTACATGTTTTAATGTCTTAATATCATCCTAACCTTCAGTGTGAAGTTTGGCCATTAGGCAGCAAGACTAGGCTGTCAGTGTCTGATTTGGTGATTGCCACTTTTCTGAACTTAACTGATCTCTCTTCCATCTGTTTTCAGTCTGAGTTACCCTTTGAATGACAGTTCTCTATAGCAAGAATAATTTATTTGTTTAGTTTTTCAGGTGTTTTTTATTGTTGTTTTTGTTTTTAAAATATGAAAACCAAAAATTGTCCCTGATGTCTTGGTTGCTTATTCACTGATCCCTGAATACCTATGACTGACATATTTTAATAGATTATGTCCAAGAAACATTTCTAATTTGGTGTCTACTGTGGTTAAAAGTAACCTTTTTTCAACCACTTGTTAAGAGAGTAAAGATTATTCTTTTTTGATCACATCCATAGTTTCCATTGGTGCTGGGTTTGTATTACTGTTCCCAAATGCCTTCTGTCCTTGTGAAAGTGTCACTCATCCTATACATCACCTCACGATCCTCAGCGCATGCTGCATGTACATGAAGAGGCTGCTTCCCCTCAGAAACCGCCTTTGCCTCTGTAGCTTACGTGGACCATGGCAAGTCAGCAGAAACCCAAGAACTACTGCATGGTTTTGTACTGATAACAAGAAGGCATATTATAAATTAGGACTCTTTTGTTTTATTTTCAGAGAGAAGCTGCCAGACCCCAGAAAGAAGATACAACTCAGAGCAGAGGTGTTGGACAAAGGTGACTCTAGCCAACATTTAAGCTACATAATCATTAAGCCTATCTTGTTGTAAGCCTCTGAAGCTGGATACCTCAGGATATCCTGGAAAATCTGTATACCATGCAACATGCCAAGAAACCCTACATAGAATTAATCAAGGAGAGTAGGTCCATTTCTTGCCTCTGTACTTTGTCATCTTCTGTATGTTCCTGGTCACACTGAACCCTAATTAAAGTTTATTTATGTTTTTTTTTTTTTGCCATACAAACCTAAAGGAACTTTGGTATGCTTTCTCATCCTACTGACAATCATGAGGAATCAACACTGAACTCTGCTTCTGTAGCTCCTTTTGGAAATTCTTTGCAGTTAGGTTCTTCTCCAGTTTTTCTATTGACAGTAGAAAATATTCCACATTCCTGAAAATAGAGGAGATGTTCATAAAGTCCTGACGGACATAACTTCACTGAGGAGCTTCTTCTTCCCCTTCTGATAGATTTAACATATTTCACCCCAGAAAGATAGAGGTTCCTCCTTTTGTTTCTCGTTTCCAGAAGAGTCCCTGGGTAATATATGGGTTTTAATTTCATGAGTATAGACTTCTTGTTTCTACTGACTTTAGACCTAGTCACTGTATCTACTCCCTGAGATATTTGCCCCTTAAGACTATTTTCCTGTTTGGAAATTATAGCTATAAACTGATTAAGGAAACCACCCTCTCTTTTCTTAAAGATAGGCTTAGTTATTACTTCAGAAACAATGTGATTACACAAGATTAGTTAGATTAATCAATGCTTTACAAGGTTAGTGAGCTCTCCTAAATTAGATAGTGCCTTTGCTACTTCCTCATCCTGAGCATTGCCAGCCTAATTCAACTGTGGTTTTCTCTTTTCCAAAGAAAATCCAATTCTTAGGACTAAGCATGACCCGTCCTCACAACCCCTCTTTTCTCACTTGGGAAGATGGACATTTTTCCTGCTTTGTCTTTAAAGAATTGGTGATGCAGTATTCTGCCAAAAGAATGGACCCTGCTCCTCAGACCTCTGGGCTTTCCTTGGGCGTGTTCTTTAAGTCATCAGACTCTCAATCACAGTCCAAGCAGAGCAATCTCCAGCAGAGTGGCACTGCACCTATTGACCTAAATAGGGCACCACTGAATAAACGGGCTTTGTTCTACCCCAAGAGGCAGATCTTGATCACTCTTGAACTTAAAAAAGGATAAGGAACTGCTTATACAAACACACAAGATAAAATGCACTTTCAGTGTGGCTTCCCCCTTCTCCCTCTCCAGGCATCTGACCTAGAAATCACTTTTTCCTAAGAGTTTTCTAGCATGCTTCACTTTGATTACAGGTTTTTCTACACCTATAAACGTGATCTGCTTCAAGGAGACTCTTAAGAAGATTATTAACATGCTAAAACATGTTACATACATCAAAATGTATTATTTTTTATAGAGGATTGCTTAATTTTTCTGATGAAGTTTCTCTCTTAAAAAAAAACTTAAATTTTATTTATTTTATAAACCTGGGAACTTATTTTGGAAATACCAGCAAAACTGGATTTGAGGGTCGGATTCCTTCCCATATGGTACCAATATATCTCTGTCTTTGCCTTCACGCAACACAGCAACAGATGTCTAACATTTCTGGTTTTTAATAGGCCTCTGATCTCAGAAAAGTCCTTTTTTGGAATAAGCAATGGCATGTTTTTAAAGCTACAGTTCATTTACAAGGTTGGGTTTTATAAGATTTGTTTTTTACTAATGATAGAGATTTTACTCTTATTTTGAGATTTTCATTTAACACATAAGCTAGCACTTGATTTGCCTTATGTAAAGATGAGCACTTGCATCATTAGTAGCCTACAAAGGAGAGATCCGATTTTACTGTACCTGGAAGTAAAACATTGTGACCTGTGGTCATGAGTCTTTAATTGGTGCAGCCTATTTTAACTTTTCATATATGCCCTCTTGGAATGGCTGTTTCACAAGCATCCTGACAGCTTTGGTTAGGTAGTTCTGGTTCAGAATCTCAAGGCGGATAGAGGAGGGCAGAGCATTCATGTTTGGCGAAGTGGTTTAGAGAAAAGTTGAACTTGATTTTTACCAAGGGAAGTTACACTGACATTGCTACTGAAATATTTCTTTACCACAGCTTTTTCAGACCTGGTTGGAGAAAGATGAATCATGCAGGGAGACTCTTGTTCACCTAGGGTTGAAAGGTCATTCTATGAGGGGATAGCAACATGATTTGTATTCATAGATGCTCTATGCAGCTTTGAGTAACCTGATAATAACTTTATCATGATCTGTCTCCCAATCTAGCTTTGTATGATTATATCATATTAAGAACAACAATGAAAAGTGTTAACTATGCCAAAAAAACCCTTTTGGTTATAAATACACTATTAAAATCTGAGATTATTAATATGTTCTAAATGTTCAGGCTGGAGAGACAAAATGAATATATACTTGAACTTTACTGATAGGTGAGAGATGTTTACCAGTACTGGCATTTTTAAAATGAGAATGCATTTGGAAATTTTAAATGAAAAAAAAATTAATGAGTTAATAAAAAAAGTTATTTTATATGATACATTGGCTTTGTGGAAAGACCCTGATCTAGAAAACTTATTCAGTGCTCTTTAGCTTTCCAGTTTTTAGTTAGGTGAGAGAAACATTTAAATCCAACTGTCTTGTGCTTATAATCTGATGGCTATTCTAACTAGGAGATGGATAGTTCAAAAGAATGATGACTTTCAGACACTGAGGAGAGATTTGCCTGTGTATGTGTGTGTGTGCTTATATTTATGTATGTGGCCGTGTGGATGTGTGTGCTTTACCACTCACTTCAAAACATGATTAGGGTAGAATCCTTATGCTCTTTTATATTGTGCAAAATCACGGTGAGCCGAGTGCAGGATGTTTGAAGATCTTTCGGAAGAAAACCCTGTTTACTCAAGGATTAGGCGGCTTCAAGTTAAAAGCATAGCCAGAATCAATCTGTTCTTATTTTTAGACCTCCCATCATCAGCCAAGATTTTAAAAAATGAATTAAAAATAATATTAAGGAGGTAATTAAATCAATCTACTTTACCTTGGTGCAGAAAGCAATAAAATAACCTCACAAAGTTTATATGTTGGTTTGTAAAATCCTATTTGCCTTTATTAACAAGTGCTTAAGGCTAATTTCTCAGCCAAGACCATAATTTCATCCATTCCTCATGCTGGGCTTTCATCAGGGCTATGCTGAGAGGCTGTGAAACTTCCTACTTGAGAAGGCTATAAGGGGACTGCTGTTTTGATTATTTTTGATCGAGTGCCTTAATTAGGTCACCCCCAAAAAGTATATTTTAACAACCTTTGTCACTACCAAACAAGGGGAATTTAAATTCTAGTACAAAGAGCATTCTTCAGTGTCAAACATCTGTTCTAAAACTTATCATAGCAATATACTCACTGAATTGCATGAACAAATTTGATTAGCATCAACTTCTGGGAATGGTTTCTAGCTGATTGACCTGGGGACCTTATCTTTAAATATTGGCATTGTATGGATTAACCCAAATCCAGGAGAATGTCAGATATTAAGGCACATAATTGCAGGTTAATTGGAAGATAAAGATGCTTTAATCTAATGTTGAACACAGGGAAATATTGATGGTATTAACTTATTAGCGTGGCTGAGGGAAATGATCTTATTATCATAAGGAGGACTGAGGTTGTGTTGTCTTTGTGTAAATGGTTCCTTCCTGCAGTTTCTGTAATGAACAATTTGGGCTCTAACCCAAATTTGGTTGTTTCTTTATTGTTGTTGTTTTTCTGATGCTCCTAACCACGTAGGAGCTATATCCCAACCGTTTATGAGCTACATAAATGAAGGAGATCTTGGATAAGTAGGAATTTCTTAATTTTTAGGGAAACATAAATTGTGGTGCCTGTACAATGCAATAGCCCCATTTCTCTTCCATACTCAGGAAACATAGCATATATTATGATTTCTAAGAATGATATTTTGAGTATGTTCACATATTTGTTGGCTTGCAAACAACAAAAAGATTCTGGTTTGGGGAAATGGGAAGAGACATGAAGACAAAACAGAATCTCTTGAAATTCAGGGAAGAGGTTCAGTGTTTCCCATCTTACACTAGGTTTCGGATGCTAGAGTTTTAGATGCTTTTCAAAAAGTCACTCTCCAAAGTGCCCATTTACCTGGGGAGCCAGGCACAAAATATAATCCCAAAGGGCTTCCCCCACTTCACCTACTTCCTCCAAACCTTACCCCAGCTTTCTACAGTTACCACCGAATAGTCCGTTCAAATTATTAAACCCATCCAAGGATTAATCCACTGATGAGACTCTAGCTCTCATCATTACCTAAAGGCCCACCTTTGAAGTTGCTATTGGGGGACCGGTCTTCCAAAACATGAGTTTTTCGGAGAACATTTTTAAATCCAAATTTCAACACTCAGTTTCTACAGATTTCCCTGATGATTATGTCTCTGTTATGAACCAGCAATGTGATAGACAAATACAGTAACTTCATTAAATCCTATTTCTTCTAAAATGTATATGGGGCAGAATGGGGAGATGGGCAATAGACATTACAGTGGTAAGAGAGAAGTACCAGAATTTGGGATGATCTGTATGTGTTCTGAAACTAACAAACTCCCCAGTTAATTCTAAGCCAGCGATTTCTGTACCAATGAAGAAGAATGGCTTCTTTGGTCATTCCAACTCTCAATTGTAAAAACCATAATCCTGGTTTTCATTTAAGTAATGATAACTATTTCTACCAGGTCAATCCCGTCAGTTCAGTTGTGACTTCTGTCAATCTCAGACCCATGGTAAGACCCCACTGTTAACAGATGGAAGGAGTTACAGTGGAACTATTTTGAATTTATAATGCTTCAAAATGTGGAGTTTGTGCAGGCAAACCATTTTTAAGATGCTGAGGCTCTGATGGCTTTCAACTCTATTGCCTTTCTGATATGTCTCCATGATTTTTGAGTCTTTATTTTCTCACACAAGATATTTTTGGCTCATTTTTATATACTTAGTATTGAAACCAGCCATTTCCCAAAGGAGACCCTCTTTTCCTTTAGTGGACAATGATACTCAGAGCCAAGATCTGGGCATAAGTTGTGATTGTTATTATTGCTCTAGGTCTCTCAGTAATCAGAACTAGGGAATACATGTGTACATTTACATATACACACAAACACATATCCAATTACACACCTGTGTATGTCTATCCATGCACATGTCTGTATCTATTTCTACATTGATACACGTGAGTGGATATATATGCATGAGTATATATATACATATATATATAGTCTTGTGTTTATACATACATATGTTTCATATATATTTCATGTATATACATTGTGTGCATACATATAAATTTATATATACACATATGTGTAATCATGAGTTCATTCTCATAACTCCAATTCTAATCCAATTCCACAAGGTTCATTCTAGCCTCCTTTTCCATATTTATAATTTCCTTTTGGTCAACGAGAAATCTGTCTTTCATTATCCATAATATATTTACTTATTTTACTAAATCCTAGATTACACAGAAAGTAATTTTACAATTGCTTACTCATACCACTGTGGGGAAAAAGAAAACTACAATCAGAATTCAAGTTGTTTACAATTCTTTTTGTCTTTAGCTTGAGGGTATTTAATCCAAATGCTGTTGGAAATACACTTGCATTAGTCACCCCCCTCTCCAGCTCACTGTGGTTATGCTACTCAACTGAAATAGATTTGGTTCATTTGGTTCTATTTAGATTTCATTTTAGGGATTTCCCCCATCTTTTTTGATTATAATTCTTGTTATATTTTTAACATAGTTCCATAAGGCAGAATTATACAAAAAAAATATACTCAGAAAAATGTCTCATCTTTCCTCCATTCTTTCCACGCCAATACTGCCCATTTCCACTTACCACATATAAGGATGGCATACAGTTAATTCTTATTTTACTCTTTCTTTTTGCACATATGAGAAGATTCAAACCTATTTATTTTACCTTCTTTCTCACATGTATTTTTCATTACTTCATAAAATACAGTAATAAAATTGATAAAGTAATACAGATATTACTCTTTCTTTTATAAAGCTGTGTAGTACTCCATTAAAAGATTACACATTTATTCAGCCACCATTCTATGTATAGGCATTAAAGTTGCTTATAATATTGGAAACTACAAATGATACTCAATATAGTTTCTGCATATGTGTTTATGTATTTGTAGAGATATAATTTAGGCTAAATTTTTAGGTGTGGCAACATGGGGCCAAAACTAAATAGTTTGAGAAGACATTGCCGAATTCCATTCTATAAGGGGAATTGATATCCATACCAGCAAATTCTGAGAGTGTATCTTTACAACATTTCTAAGAGAGTATGTTTTATACTTTTTATTTTTATTTTTTAGTTTTTTGGTACCAGTTATTGAACTCAATAGCATTCGACCACTGAGCCACATCCCCAGTCTTATTTTGTATTTTATTTAGAGATAAGGTCTTAGTGAGTTGCTTAGTGCCTTGCTTTTGCTTAAGCTGGCTTTGAATTCGCGATCCTCCTGCCTCAGCATTCTGAGCCACTGGGATTATAGGTGTGCACCACCATGCCCGGCAACGTTTTAATTTTTGCTCATCTAATAAATGAAAAATCATGTCTCTGCATGACTTTAATTTGTTTTATCATATTTTGAGTATGATGGACTATCTTTCAATTACCTGAGTGCCATTTGAATATCTTTTTAAGAATCATGTGTTTATTCCCTTAGTTAATTTGCCCAAGTTTCAAGTTTTAAAGATTTTTCTTCTAAATTTTAAAGATAGCTTTAAGTATTAATGATATCAATCTTTACAAATATTTCATACATTTTCATCAATGTTTTTTGTTTATGCTAATTATTTCAAGAAAAAGGTATTTTAAAATTATGTGCTCATGTTTATCAATATTTTCTTTTACTTTGTGTGTTTTGAGCATAAATTCCCAGTCTTGGGTATTCTATTATAGCAGCACAAAACAGACTAAGACTGTGACACGTTGATAAAGTCGAAGCTCTCATTTCTCATATTGTTGAAAATATAATTTTCCCTTTGATTTTTGCATTTTGCTCAAGAAATATATCCCTAAAGACAGAAATATATTAGTCTACCTTATCCCCAAATTTTTTCAGGGTTTTGCCTTCAGAAGGTACTCTTTAAATCTATCTGAAGTTGATCCTTAGTTATAGGATAATATGGGAGTCAGATTGCATTTTTTCTATGTGACTAACAAATGATACCAATGCTGCTTATTGAAAAGTTCACATATCCCCCACTTTTCTGAAATCTTAACTTTGCCAGTCATCAACTGTTTATATCTCTATCTCCAGATTCTCTATACTATTTCATTGATATAGCCCTGCAAAAGTACTACATTGTCTTAAATACTACAGTATTATTCTAGGGTAAAATATCTACTAAGATTTTCTTATCAGGTCTTCTTCAGGAGAAATGTGTTATCTTTGGCCCTTTACTCTTCCTAATAACTTTTGGATGAATTTTCAAGTATTTTCAAGCCTCTCCCCCACCTTTACACATACACATACACTCTCACTCTCTCTCTCTCTCTCTCTCTCTCTCTCTCTCCCCCTCCCTCCACCCCCACAAACACTCCGTTACCATTTTCTTTGGGATCAAATTGAACCCTTAGATAAATTTGGAGAGAACTGACATCATCTTACAATTAAGTTTTGCAATGTCAGAGCATGATCTCTCTCCATTTTTAGACATTCGTTCAATAAAGGCTATATTTTGCATATATTTTGTAATATTTATTCTTAAGTAGTTCACACATTAGGCTAATATAAAAAGTATCTATTTTGTGAATTGCATTGTTAATTCTTTGCAATGTACATACAGAAATAAAATTGATTTGATATCCAGGAAATTTGCTCTATATGCTTTTTGTCTAAAAAATCATGTGTATTTCTCTGAGATTTAATGTTGACAATTATATTGTCTTCCAATAATAGTGTTTCCCCTGAAGAATGCCTATCTCTTATTTCTTTTCTTTATTTTTTGCATTGGTCAAGAACTGACAAACTTTGCTGAATGAAGTCAAGATATCTAGTACCCTTGTTTTAGTCCAGATATTAAAGGGAATTCTTTAACAGAAAAAATAAGCATTAAAAATTACAAAAACATTAACTTTTATCAAAATCTTTTGATGTTGTCAATTTAAATCATCCCTTTTATTCTTTTTTAATGTTTTATGGAAAGGCCTTAATTGATTTTCTTATTATCCTGGCAATCCTTGGTAAGCCCATCTTTATCATGATGTATTCTATATGGATAGAATATCCATGTTACCAGCTAGAAATGTCATATGGAAAAAAAACTCCAAAATCATATGTAATTTAGTTCATGATATCTTAAATGCACATATTTTAATAATAATAATTATTATTATTAATTATAATTACACATATATGTGTAATGCACATACAGTATGAGAAAATAATGTACTAGAAACATTTTCTTATGAATCAGACTTAAAAATGGGCTAGTCAATAATACTTTAATAGAGTATTTTGTTTATGAAAGCTAAATTATCAACAATGCCTGTAAAAGTAAGAGCACTGGAATGTAAAACCAATTTTAGTAGCTAAAAATACAGGTGCCTTTTATTTTACTGAGAATTATCCAAATTTGAATTCAAATAAAAGTTTCCTGCTAGAAAACACTTTATGGAAAACTTTTCCCTCTATTATATTCAGCCAACCATAAAAAATGATATTACAAGGAACATTTTTTATATCACAGCTATGTAATAGGGAGGCTATACGAGAAATACAGTAGCTGAGACTGATGTTCTTGCAAGATAATGTCAAACTTTCCAACTTTGCTTAAGTAAGCTTTAAAAATATCACTGCTATTGCAATTAAGCATGTGGCCAAAATGAGATTTGGATCAACTCTAATTATACAATTATTCATATTTTCTAATTTTTTTCTTGTCAGTTGTATAAGTCATATTTGAGAAATTAATAAATTTCATCTGTAGTTTTAAATGTTCTGCTCTAAAACTGTTCTCTTTTAAATCTTTTTGTTTAGATGGTGACCCTTTTATCGGAACATTATTTGTCCTTCTCTTATATATTTATTTTTATGGACCCATCCACAGGAGTGTTTTTATATTTCATTAGTCTAATTTGCTGTACTCTACACACATTTTCATTTAAATCAATTTGAGCTGTCTTAAGTCTTCCTATGAAATATAACATATACAGCAGACAATAAAGTGCACACATTGACATATGCAGTTGAAAGTTTTCTTTGTGTATAATTATGACTGTGAAAACACCATCCAGATCATGATTTTCCAGAGTTCAGTCTTTTCTCCTTCCCAGTTAATGTCTTCAGAGTAAGCTCTCCTGTCATTTTTATCACTATGGACTAGTTTTGTCTGTTCTTGAACTTCATGGAACAAGACCATATAGTCAAAAGCCTAATGTATTCATTTTCTTTCACTCAACGTTATGAGATTTATTCATATTGTGAGCAGTTGTAGTTTTTGCCTTCTTATTGCCATTTATTATTTATTCTTTTTATTTACTTATTACTTTGGTTTTCTGCCTATAGTTTTCTCCCTAAATTTTTAAATGGGATGCTTAGCTCATTAATTGTCAGTCTTTCATTTATGAATAAGTGTATATTTAACTTAATTTCATTAATTATGATGCATAGTATTTCAGTACCACTTAGTTCTAAATTTTAATAAACTTCTACTATGATCTCTCTTTAACTAGTGAGTTATTTAAAAAATGTATTTAATTTCAAATGTGTGGAATGTATATCATTTCTTACCAGTTCCAGCTTCCTGTACTATGGTCAAAAATTGATTAAGTTTTTATGGCTGTGTTTGTGATCAATTTCACAAATGCTTTGTGTGCGCTTAAAAGGAATATTTATTCATTACTGGGAAGGTGCAAAATTCTATATATTGCCATAAAACCAAATATTTTGTTTAAGTCTTCTATATCACGTGGTGTTTTTTTTTTGTCAACTGTACCCAATAATTACTAAGAATTGCATAAAAATATGCTGAGGTAGATTTATCAGAATCTCAATTCTATCAGTTTTTACATCATATATTTTCCTTTTGTTATTCAATTCATAAAATTTTGAATGATTACATATTTCTGTTAAATTGAGCTTCTATCATTTTATTTTGCTTTTGCCTTAAAGACAAGTTTGTCTAATATAGCTAAGAAAACTTTCTTTGGATTATTATGTGCCTTATATAGTCTTTAATATACATTAAAATATTTAAAAATCATTTACTTTGCCAGGCATGCTGGCACACACCTATAATCCCAGCAGCTAGGGAGGCTGAGACAGGAGGATCACAAGTTTAAAGTCAGTCTCTGTAGTTGCTGAGGCCCTAAGCATCTTAGTGAGACAGTCACAGAATATGAAATAAAAAGAGTTGGGGATGTGGTTCAGTTGTTAAGAATCCCTTAAAGACTAGTTTGTCTAGTATAGCTATGAAAACTTTAAAATCCCCAATACAAAAAAAAATAAAAATAAAAAATAAAAGATTTTTTTCTTTATTTATTAGTAAATGTACAGAATGCCTTTATTTATTTTTACATGGTGCTAAGGATCAAACTCAGTGCCTCACACATGGCAGGTAAGCACTCTGCCACTGAGCTACAGCCCCAGCCCAGAAAGAAAATTTTATAGTTTAGCTCTACAGCTTTTTATGTTTTCAGTTTGTTTTTAAAATGAGTATGTTTAAATAAATTAAATATAAATGCAATCAATTATTTTTATAAGTGTGAATATTTATTTTGTACTTTCTATTTGATCCACTGTTGTTTCTTTTTTTTTTCTTCCTTCTTGTTTTCCTTTGGATTGATTACTTCATAATTCCATTTTTTTTTAATTGCCCAGGAATTTCAATTCAAGTACCTTAGAATACCTGCATTTATCCCCACCAATTTGATATTAGTACTTCTATATAAATGTTAATCTAAGGAATTTGTTTTTGCTTCATAAATGAATGTACGTTTGTATTTATCAACATTTACCATGTATTTTTAGCTATTCATTTTTTTCTTGCTTTAATGACCAAGTTGATTATTATTGATTATCAAGAGAAAACAAGTCAGATGTTACACAATGGGGCCATAAGAAACATTTCTGCCAACCAGGGGATACACTGTGACAACTCACAGTATACTCTGTCAAATAATAAAAACTATCAAAACTACAGCAGTCCTGGAGAGTTGAGATCATGATGTGCAGACCTAATAGGAATAAAAGTTTAGGCCTGACAAATTAGAAATAGAAAAAGAGATGGCTATTATTTGGGTACTGTCATTAAAATGTATTATGAGCTGGGAAACTCACTTATGTTCTCTCTCCCTCTCTGATTTTGTCTCTGTGACCTAAAGGAAATAGATTGGAGGACTTAGGAAATGGTTTCTGGTTCAAAATTTAAGACTAAATTATGATATAACTTTCTATGTTGATGTTTTCTAATTCCAACAAATTATTGCATTATACTTTCTGTGTTTAAAAATTTAAGTGTTTTGATTAGGAAAAAATAAAAATTTTTTTCCTAAAGAATTTAGGTCATACACAACCATATAATACCCAACCATAGTACTTAATGAGCATGTATATAACAAGAGGAAAATGAAAAAAGTTAATAAAAATACTGATTTTGAACTCAGAATAATTGCAGGGCCAAATATATTTTCCATATTTTATTAGATGTGTTGTGTAAAATTTTTTTTTGTTCTCAGAACTTCATTCTCTCATATTTTATAGAAATATTTTATGGTTTAATTTATAATTTAGTTGTTAAGTTAAAGAATATCAAGATGGAATTATTGCTAAACTTGAGAAAGCATCCCTAAGGGCAGATCCAGCAGCTTTGGACCTCAAAGTTAAAAGAGGGTTGGCATGATTTCTTTGATAGAAGATGTAATTGCATTGCATAACACGAGAGCTAGTCATTTTCACTATTTGTTAGAAGTTAAATAAGTGTAAAAGCTTGAGTACAGATTCTGAGTCAGAAAAGTTAGCACTCAACATTCATTTCCATCATTCTTTTGGCTTGTCTTTACGTGATGATGGCTGATAGTGAGTCAGTTTGTTTTCCATTATCCTTTACCTTGAATGGGTAGCTTTCAGTGGTCTCAGATCTCTGAAGATGAGGTGTCTCCTAATCTACTACTCATCTGAGAAGAGCTTTGTTTCCCTCCCCATGTCCTTTCATGAGAACACGGAACTGGAGCTCACAACCTCCCAGGGTTAATAATCTCCCAGACTAAGAGTGAGCACCTGTACTTCACCTCTCTCTGGGTTAACATTTTATCTACTTTTGGCCTCTGAGGATTCTTGCTGACTAATGGATGCATTTATAAGTATAATAAAATCATTGGTTATGTTTGGGTGAATATCAACAGAAAAGTAGATCACAGCATTCAGTTTTCTATGTGGCAGTGGGGATGTAAGAATCACAACTTTCCTAGCCTTTGTAGTTTTTGATGTTTTTTTTTTTCTTAAGGGGAGACAAACATTTCATGGTCTCTGTAGCTCTTTTCCCTTGTTTGCTTTGCAATGAGCTAGCTTAGCAGAGCTGGCACAGCAGAAGAAGACAGGATCTGATGAACTACAAAGGAGCCTCTTTCTAGGAGCCACATCCTGGGTAAAAAGCATTCACTCTTATGGAGGCGACAGGAGTTCTCATGCCAAACTTCAAATAGCACAGTATGTTCAAGTGCAGAGGCAGCATCTCTCTTTGTGATGCATTAAGTAGCATCTGGCCCAAGCCTTCCATAGGATAATGGGACTTTGAGAGAATATGTTTACTGATGACTTGTTTGTGATATTTTCTTCCTATAAACTGTGCCTATACTGTTTCTTGCTGGTCCAAAACCCACTTCACTACATCTCTCAAGTATTTGCATTTTGAAGTCTGTTTATCTCCTTTCCAATATTTCTAATTGGATTTGTTTTAAACCTTATTGGTCTTGCTTCATTTCTGCCCAGTTTTGTTCCATTAATGCTTGCTTTCCATGAATAGAACATAGGCTTCCTTTATATTTTGGCACCAAAAATGTTTATATGAAAGCTTTGTCCGACTTTTATCACATTAATTTCTCCCAGAGAAAATTTGTGTTCTTTCTGCTGGTTCTCTTGCCTGACTTCCTTGGTAATCATTTTGGTTCTCTATTAAGCAGATGATGAATCAAAGTTCTGAGTCCAGGTAGTTTCTTCTCACCAGTGGGAGAATAGAGAAGGCAGACAGGGAAGTCCAGCAGCCAGTGAAGGTTGTACCACCATACTGGCTACCCTGGCATCTTGAGTGGCTAGAGGTCAGTCCTATTAGGGCAACTCTGGAAGCCAGTGTAGAGCAAACTCCTCAGCATTACCCCTCCCAAAGGTCAAGGGAATATGTATGTAACAATTTCTTTTAGTCAGTTTGATGCCACTCCAAAAAGGGCATTTATTCTCCGTCATTTTTAGTATGCCAGACTAGTAGTCACAGCAGGCTTTAGTGACACTGGAAAACAAAGCTGAAGAAATGCAGGTGTTAGAATTCAGACCAAGGATGTGGGTCTAAGTGCTGAGAACAAGGATTTAAGGATAGCATCTGTCGCAGTATTAGATGTTTTCATGTTTGGGGATTTGGTTTATGATTTCACTTGATTCTTCATTATCTCCCTTTGTGCTTTAGCTGTTGTAGCTTTGCATTTATTCAGTCTTACTATCCTGAATCTAGAACCAAGAGACCATTTGAGGCTTCTGTCCCTTGACAACATTGGGCACAATATTGATCCAATCAATACACAGCTAGGCTACTTTGACCACTTCCTTGTTTCCAGAATGCGTCTATCTTCTTGCTCCTGGGCTGCAGCTTGTGAAAAGCCTTAGCCCCAGGCACTGCTCGGCAACTGTTTTCCATCGAGTTTCATAACTTGGAGAGCCTTGGCTTTAAGCCGTATAGTTCACTATGTGGCATATCACATTCTGCTCATGGTCGCCTGCTGCCTAACACAGAGGGTGGCAAGTTTGTGGGCTCAGACCCTTCCGGTGTTTTGTATTTCTTTCAATTTTCACTTGGAAATGCTTTGGATTTTATTTTTTAGCCTCACTATGCATTGTAGTCTTCCATTTTAAATTTTTTCTTCTATCATTGATGTGTTTAGGCAATAGAAATACAACAAATTGTGATTTTACTGCGCTCTGTTGGCTGGATGTTTATTTATGACCTTTTGATTTTAAATAAAATCATAGCATTTAAAAAATTTAAATTATGTATTTTTAAATTCTCATTTAAATAAAAGGAATAGTGTCTGGTGGAAAACTATACTTGTGCAAGACTTGTGGAAACTATTTCCTTCTGACTCTGTCTTGTATGTGTCTTTTTAAATTAATTTTTTCCATATGTGACTCTCTCGGGGGAGAGAACTATCTGCTTTTCTGTATCCTTCTACAAACACGAAGTTGTACTGAGTGATTCTCGATGCAAATTTTTAAAATATCGCTTAGAGATGACTATAACTCGAACCTTTCTGTGGCCTCAATATGTAATCCTAACAATAAAACAAAGTTCCTGATATTCTCTGTTGGCTCCGATGTTCTAAAAATAACTTGCCCAACTTTTGACATATATGTTAACTTAGGAATGATCCCAAATGAGTAAAAGAGATTATTAAAAGGTAGAAAGTGAAATATTCAGGGATGGAGAATTAAGAATCACAAAAGATGATTCTGAGGGATTTTGTCATTTCCCACAAGCACATCAAAAGTTATAGTAAAAACAAAGAGTCTACCTCACCCCCCTTCCCCACTCCTGCCCACACCTCTCACTTCAGACTTCAGAGCTTAGGCAACACCAGGTCTTAACAGAATTCCATTCTATAGGATCTCCAGGTCTTAAACCCACAGATAGAAGACAAAGACTACACAGAATTCTGAGGACTGAAGCTATAAGAACAAAGGGACCAAATATACTGGGTAAAGGTAATTCTGGTAAAAAAAAAAAGCCATCTTATGACAGGACCTAGTTAAATGTTAGAATTCATTTCCTCCTACCATCTCCGTTTTTACTTACATGCACCAAGGTAACTAGAATAAATAGATGTTCTAACACAGAGAAAGCCTGTATCTTTCCATACATGCCAACTAAAAGAAAATAAATGCTGACTTATCTAGCATAGAACAACTGTTTCTTCCATGTGTTGAAGACTTTTATACCTTAAAGGGAAAAATTCTATATTCTAAAATGAAGCACGAGTAAAATCTACTACCTGTGATGAATTCACAAAACCCTCAGAGAATTTTTGAAAAATATTGAAACCTACATAGTCCTATGTCAGACAAAGCTGGAGTGAGCACTGTTCAAGTCCCAGTGTGTGCCAGTGTGTTGGGGTCTTTTATATGTTCACTCACTTAAGCATCACTTATGGTCTGCCAGCTAATATTATCAAAGAAATTGAGAACCAGAGAACCAGAGTAACTGAGTCAGAATTCAAACCATTTGTGTCTCTTGCAAAACTTTTTCTCTTTGAACTCCAGCACACTGGTGATTTGTGGGGTTATGTGAGGACTGGAAGTGATACATGCAAACAATAACAAAAGTTGCATGCTTATTCCTTATTATGCAATGATGGTTACTGTTTCCCACACAGCCTCCAAGCAGATTAACACAGGTTCTGTGCTAACTTTATAGAAGTCATTTACATAATGTCTACTTTCCATTTTCTGATCATCCTGTGGCTACTTACTTCTGGTAGCCAACATAAAAAAAGAGGCAACCAAATTTTCAGGAGCTTTCATAGAGAAGTTGTTTGTGCAGAAAATCAAAGCCCCTTGACCCATCCAATGAAGATGACTACAGTGAGGCTTGTAAGCTATGGATGGCTGTCCTGGTCAGATTTTTAATGTTGAACTTGACCTATCACCTGTGAAAGTTTATTCAATATTAGGGAAGTGTTAGGGAGAAGTCAGGATGGAAAGGCCCATTCAGTTACTTGGGAGAATGAAATGTCAATGAATCACCATGGTGTAGACTAGTGTCTGCTTACAATCCCCTGGAGTTTTCTGAACAAACAGTCAATATGGGGTAGAATGTGCACTTGGGATTTTTCTGACTCAAAGCACTTGGAAAGGGGCTCAGTGAAGTGGGACGGAGTGACTGACACACAGGGGAACGTCTCTCTCCCTGTTAGTGTCCTCCATCCTGAGCCCTAGGCTGATCTGGCAGCCTGTCACTCACCATCGGGTATTTTGTTCCTTTCACTTTAACTTTGTGTGTTTTCAGAGATCACTCTTTCTTATTTTACAGAAAACCAGGGGCCCTACTTGCATAGTAGACCCAATGAAACAGCTACATTTTAATTAAATTTACGCTGCTTTTATTACACCAGTGGGTTGCCTTCACCACTACCCGAAGAAACCCCAGAGCCATCAGATGTACTTCACATGTAATTAATCTCTAATGCTCGATTTTGTAAGATATGTAATAATGCTGCCTGGACAAAAATGAGAGCTTCAGAGAAGAGTCATATTAAAGATGAAGAGAGAAGCTTTTGGAAGAATTGATTTTCAAGAGAGCAACTAAGTGTGAACTTTATTAAAAGGAAAAGAAATAATGGGAATATCTTGCATTAAGTAAAAATGCTTGACATCTTCAATTTTTTCCATTTCTTTTATGTTGCCCCAGACAAATGTTTCAGGGTTTGTTTTTATAATGCATACCATGTGTTATGTTACATTTGTAGCCTCATAGATTTAATATTTGGGCAAGGGGAAGATTTGTTGTATTCAGGAGTTGAAAATAAAAGAGAAAAAGAAAACCTCCCAGTGTGACTAAAAACCTCCAATAGAATTTAAATCCTTTTACCTACAAATATTTTGAGATATTATTTTCAACCAAAAATCTTTACTTATCCACCTGACAGACACCCCTAAAACATACAAAAATCATATACAATGCACTTTGTAGTTTTTATTATGTCTAAAAATTCAGCATCACATTTGAGACTCATGATCCATAGAGAAAAAAGCATTTTTATCTCTGTTTTGCATATTATGAAGAATAGTAAGTCCAAGGTCAACAAGGTAGCTGATGCAGAATGACTCTTGATTCATGATCTGATGGCTCTTCCACTCTACTATCCAGACACTATTGTCATTTTTAGATCTTTCAAAAACTTCTTGTGTATCCCAGAGTAAACCTCATCAGATATTAAAGCATTATATTGATTGCTGACTAAGCTGGGGAGAAAAATTATCTAGGAAAGATTATTCCATTAATCCCTAAAAAATTACTCAATTATAACCATGTAGCTTTTATGACAAAACTCATACCCCTCTTAGGCACCCCCTTTCCTGGGTCCACTCTCAGATTTTCCATATTGTTCAACAGCGTCTCCATCCATTTCGAAGGTCATCACTCTTGTCTCTTTTCCCTCATCCTATTTAATTACCAAGTTCTTGAGTTCCACATTCAAAATCATTTTGATCTCAACTGTCACCCATTCTGTCCAACTCCAGTATCACTATGCGTCTTGTTCTTTTTCTTTTCTGAAATATACCAATAGACCGTAAGTTTAATGTATCCTTATTCCTCTTATCCTTCATACTTTGACCAGAATTATTTTGGGAAATGTTTAATTCAGTAGTGATTCTTTCCCACTCAAAAAAAAAAAAAAACCTTACTGACTCCCCACTGCTTACAAGATAACATCCAAACATGTTAGCATGTCAAACCTGATGTTTCACTTCACTTTGACAATTCTTTCCTCTTATTTGCTCTACACTGTACCCACAGAAGACAGTTTGCCAACTTACCATTCCATGAATGAGCTATGTATGTCTAAACATTTGTGCCTTTGCTTGTGGACACTCCTTTGCATGACCTGATCCATCTGTAAAAGTCCTCACTGCTCCTTATACTTCAATTGAAATATTTTCCCCAAATCCCTTTCCCAAAGAATTTCTCATATCTCATCAAACTCTTCCATTTTCCATCTTATGGAAACACTCCTTGAATTGTGGCCCTTTCATATTTTGTCCTAATTTTTCATTTTGTTGCTGGTATTCTGGGAGTTAAATGGTCACTGGAGAATAGAGTAGGTCCCTATAAATTTAACCTTAAGTTATTTGACTGGATTTAATTGGAATGAAAACTCTAGTAGCCTGTCCTTAGAATTAGTAACATTTATACTTCTTTCAGTGCCTATCAAAAAATATTTTCCATTCCTCCTGGGGGTGGGGGTAGAAAACATTAAACAAACAAACAAACAGACTAAAACCAAGAGGGAGTAATAATACTAAGAGCCAGTTCTGTGTCCAGCAGAGCTGAACTATTGCACCCTTGTTTATTTGGTCACTTGACCAAATATGTACAGAGAAAGAAACCTGGTTAAGCTGAGGAGCAGACACCATGTGATTTGGTGAGCATTCCAAACTTTCTGCTTTCCCACTATGTTAAGGGCAATCTGTGTGTGCATCTATCTCATGTTCTCCACCATTTCTGTGTTGACTAGTTCTGATCATTCTCTAACTGAATACTCTTAGAAGTTATCCCACATCATTCTGGGCAAGAGAACATAATTTTCATAACTCCAATTCTTTGAAAATTTTGAATACTTGCTTAATGGCCAAACATATGATTAGCTTTTGTAAATAATTATGTGTCCTTTAAAAGAATGTATATTCTGCCATTGTTCAGGAATATGCTGTATATATCAGTAAGGTAAATTCTGTTAATTTGTTGATATTCTATCTTCTTTATTTATATGAATTCTTTGTTCACTTGCCTTATCATTAAAATTCTAAATTTGAGGTTTATATTCTCCAGGTATTTCTCATGTTATCCATATATTGTCTTCTGGGTTACATCATGTCTGTTGAGAAGTCAAACTAAGAGTTGGAATATTACTTTGTTGAAAACAACGTGCATTTTTTTCTTTTAATTATTTTGATTTGCATAAGTTCTAATAGGATAAACATAGGTATATGTTTCTATGTATTTTACCCTTTTTGTGCTTGTATTACTTCTTAAATCCTTGGCTTAAAAGCCTTATATTAGTTTGGAAAAATTCTTGGCTATTATCTCTTTAAAAATTGCTTCTGCCCATTTCTTTCTCCCATGTGTAATTAGAGTCTTTTATTCTAAAATTACAATTGTATACCAGTTAAACCCTTACTTAAATGATCCAATTAATTCTATTGCTATTTTCTGTGCCTTTCTTTTAAAAATGATCAATGCTTCAGTTTTGATAATGTATACTCCTTTTTTTTTTCTACAATCTGATACTAAACTCACACACTGCTTTTCTTTTGAATTTTTTTTTTTACCAGATGCTTTTTTCATGTGTATGGTATTTATCTGGTCAAATTCTTATCATTTCACCCATTTTCTTGAACATGGTCATCACATTTATTCATCAAAACCTATTATTCTTGAAGGGTCCTGAACTCACAGTTTTGTCTTCAAAGCACTGGGAATTACCAAAAGTTCTGTTGACTTTTTCATCTGGCTCTCATACTATAGTTTAAGAATTGTCCAACTCTTCTAAGGAAACTGATATGATATTCCAGACTCATTTCTTCTCTCCATAATCTTGATGTCTCCAATTCTGGTTGTCTTAGATGGTGTAAGCACTAATTTTTGTCTCTCTAATCCATGAGATGACCAAAAGTTTGTTCATGTTTCTCCCTGTGGAAGCTACTATTTCCTGACATAGCCCGTTGCCTTGTTCTACTTACGAGTGTGCGTATGCCTCAAGGAGAAACATAACAAGCATGATGTTGGGGTCACCTTAATGAATTTGTCTCTTTTCAGAAATTTGGTTCTTTAAGTCATTAACTTCTCAAAAAATTCTTGCATGACCATAAACAGATGTTCTCCATATTTTATCCAGACATTGCAGTTATTAAGCAGAGTAGAACTACATTGGCTTACTAGTCACAGATTTCTGCACTGTTTCTTTCCATTACAAAATGGGGCTGCCCATTCTTAAAAAAAAAAAAAATCTATGGTTTTGAAGGGGAAAAAAATAAGCATTAGACTCACGTTGTAAAACAAATTCACTGAGTATTCTATTGGTGTCCTGGTGCTATGTTAAATGCTATCACAGACATGTGCATAGGTTTCCCCGATAAGCAGAGCAAAAGGAGTTTCATTTAGTCAGCTAGTGGGGAAGCAAAATAAAACAAACCTTGTCATCCTGGCACATTCTGATCTTCCCCATTTAAAAGGTCCCTACTGCCATGCAGGATTAAAGGGCACATCTCCCCAGGTATCCTAGAGATAGGTCAAAGCACTTTAAGCACTTTATTGTCCACTCCATATTAGTTACAAAAACACTAGGAAAAGGATTGAATGTAACATATATATCAGCTGGGACCTTCTTGCCCTTTGGATTTCAGGGTATAATTGGCCCAGACTCCAGACAATTCCAGAGCCTAGGATATCTGCTAATTTTTAAAATTTACAATCTCAGGATCTCCAGGGCTTCTGCCTCCTATGACCTTGTGCTGTCTTGAGTTTTTACTCTAAGTGTGATATGTCTGTTGAGAACCTTTGTTTAAAAGAATAGAAAAATCCCAATTCAAACAATACAGGCATAAACATGGTTTGACTGAATCGCCTAACTGAAACACAAAATCATCGGTGACAGTTGGTCAATTCAGTGTCCCATCATTGACTCCTCTGGGCTCTGCTGTCCACACTGTACCTTCCTCTGTCTGGCTTCATGTGGTCGTAGGATGCAACGACCTACCTTCTTCTTCATTCAAGTTTTCCTCTCCCTTCTCCAGTAAATTTCCTACATTTCCTTTTGATTACACCAGCGAAAGTTACACGAATATGGATAGGAAACTATGAATATGAACGGAAAAATGGGGCATTCCCTGGGGGCAGATGGTGTCATTTTCCTTCCAGTGCAAGAACTGCAATTGAATGAAAATCCAGGCATCTAAGAAAGTAGAACAGGAGATGAGTGCTCTGGACATAACCACAAGTGTCCACCACACTCAACCCACATAAAGTCACTTCAAACAAAAGAATCGTGCAATGAATTGACCTACACATGAAGCTCTAATGAGAAATGCAGAGGTTACCCAGGCAAGATGCTTCTATGCTGCTAGAAAAGCAGCACAGAGGTAGTTGTGTCAGATATACTGGGATGTGCATCTGAGGGCAAAAGTCCATCTTTGCCTGGTTGACTTCTTTCCCCAATTTTCTTTCAAATGGTCTCTTATCTAGTATTGCCTCCCTTTGGCTTGTGAATGTCTATATTCTCTGATTCCTTTTTCAGTTCAGGAAGCCTTGGTATCAGGCATCAGAGATCTTAAAGGAAATGTGCAGTGGCTTCTTCCTTCTTTTAATTAATTTTTAGATGGCACTTAAAAACATAAAACATCCAGACTAATGGGGCAACATGATGTTCCAACACTCATATACATTGTGTGATGTTTAAATGATTTTAAACATATCTCCGACATTTATTATTTCTTTATGGCAAAAAAATTCAAAATGTTTCCTTCTAGTGTTTTGAAATGTACAAGACATTGTTATTAACAGACATTCTACTATGTAATAGTACGACAGAAGTTCTTCCTATTTAACTGTAACTTAGTACCCAATCTACCTTTTCCCATCCTTCCCTTTCTTTCCTCAGTCTCTGGAAACCACAGTTCTATCTGGACTTCTGTAAGATCAGCTTTAGATTCCATGTGTGGTTGATATCATGTGATGCTTGTTGTTTTGTGCTGGTTAATTTCACCTAACATAATGATCTGCAATTCCATACGTGCTGCAATGACAGGATTTTGTTCTCTTCATGGCTCTATAGTAATCCATTGTGTATATGTACCACATTTTTCTTCACCATTCACCTTTGATGAAAACTTAAATTGATTCCATTTCTTGGTTATTGTGAACAGTGCTGGAAATACCTAGAAATAGATTCAACTGAAGTAGTGAAAGATCTCTCTACTGAATATTATTGATGAAGGAAATTTAAGAGGACTCAAAAATGCAAAAGAGGTCCTAGGTTCATGGACTGAAAGAATCAATATTGCTATAATGCCCATATTACGCAAAGTAAGGAAGCTGTAGATTCAATGCAATACCTATCAAAATTCCAATGAAATCCTTCAAAGAAATAGAAAAAAAATCCTAAAATGTATATGGAACTATAAAAAAACCCAAACAGCCAAAGTGATCTTGAGAAAAAAAGAGAGGCATTACACTGTTGTTTTTCAAAACATACTATAGTAATGTAGTAATCAAAATAGCATGGTATTGACAGAAACATGAACACAAAGAGGAATGGAGCAGTGACTTCTCCCTGAATACTTCTTCATACATTTCTCAAACACAGTGTTATCAATGGAAATTAGTGGAGTATAAAAATTTCTCCATCTTGTTACAATATTAAATACTTCATTTTAAAAGTGAATATTTCAACACAATAATTTGTATGAAAATATAACACATTATTCATAATAGTTCGAAACTGGAAATATTCCAAATGTCCATCTACTGGTGAAACAGAAAAGGACTTTGTGATGTTGTGGTAGGACAGGATACTACTCAGCAACACAAAGTGTAACTACTGATACATGTGGCAAGGTGAATGAGCCTCAAAACCACGCAGCTGCTAAGGGAAAGAAGCTACATGAGAACCTCCAAGTATTTTTATGATTCTCTTTATTTCAGACAAAGCAAATCTTATACAGAAAGGAGACTCTTGGTTGCCTGAAAAGTGAATGAACTGCACATGTGCCGCTTTCAGGTGGACTCCTTAATAGCCAAATTTTGAGTCACTTTTCCTCTTTTCCCTGATTCAGTGGTCATGAGGTTAAGTGTTATGGTGGAGCCTCCATCAGCCTGGGCCTCTTGCTGATTATAATGAGCAGTTTCTCACTATCCCACACGAAGCACATACTATAAGCAAGAAAAAAACTGTTGCTAAACATGGTGTTTGTGTGTGTGTGTGGGGAGGTGCTGTTAATTTTGAAAAGGTATACATGTATGATAGAAAGGAGAGGTATTAATAATATGACAGGGTTTTTCATTATAAACTCATTTTTTGTAACCCCCAAACAGCCTAATATTTGACATGGCAATTGGTTGTCTTGTGCCACCAGATAATTAAGGTTTCGAAGATTCTACAGATGGGGGGAGCATGTCTTGCCACCTAGTCATGATATGAGAGTAAGTTTCACCTGCTTCCTTGATTTTTTCCCAACCTCATGGAGCTGGTCAATGACAGAGACAAAGTCATGAGATACTTCAAGCTTCTAAAAAAAAAAAAATTAAGAAGTCAAACAAATGCAAGGCATCTGTGCTTTATTTTTGAATCAAAATGATTGATGCCACTTATCTATCGACTGAAGCTTTGACATTCTCATTGCACAGCTACACCTGAAAATATGTTCACATTGTGATGCTTGTATTTGAGGCGAGCACTTCTGTTTTTGTACTTTCTGTTTAATTCATTCAATCGTCTTTTCACTCACTGCTCCCTCTCTCCCCTGGCAAGAATAAACTCAGGCACCTAGCTAACAGGGGTTGTCAGCATCTGTGAGCTGTGAGAGGGCCCTAAATTCAGCAGGATTCCCTCCCGTGAGCAAGAGATATTGCAAATGAACACGCTCAGTGCTGAGCTTTCCCCCCATTGCCACCCAAATTTTTCAAAAGTCTTTAAACTCTTTCCTTCTCCCTCCAGCTCTCAAGGGGAATTGTACTGATAAGGTTCCTGTTCATCAAAAGAACGGGATGGCAGGAGCCGTGCAATTCCCAGGACACCATCAGCTGGAAAGGGCGGCTTCTCCCCTGAGAAGCTATTTTTTTTTTCCTTTTGTTTCTTTTTTTTTCTTTTTTTATTGGTTGTTCAAAACATTACAAAGCTCTTGACATATTTCATACATTAGATTCAAGTGGGTTATGAACTCCCATTTTTACCCCAAATACAGATTGCAGAATCGCTATTATAAAGAATAAGAGTTCTCCATCTCCTACAGAATGTATCACTCCACTTCAGTTATTGTTCCTGTGGATTCCTTTTCCTCCTGTCTCTCTCTTCCACCCTCAAGCAGTTTTTAAAATCCATTACCTAGGGAGTTTCAAATTGTATCTGACCTATCGATTCCAAGCGATGGCCATGTCCAATGGGCATGCAATACAATATATAACCTGGAGTCCAGGAAAAGGCAACTCGCTGATGAGATGAGGAATATAGAACAGTAAAACACAATTTGGAATTTCTAGGGAAATGAGAGATGTATTTATTAAGCCTTCCTGACTTGGGGTTAGTGAAGGAGATGGCATGTATAAAGCATAAAGTGTTATGCAGATAAAGATGATGCTTTTATTAGGAATAATTTAAATGAGTTGGGGCTACATATTATTTATGTGTTTCACTTTCATCTATATTCTGGATTCTAAGAATCTTGATTTCAGGCTCACACAGAGAATGTCTCCAAGGAAGGAGTACATTGTACTAAAACCTGTCAGTTTTCATCCTTTTACAGTTCTAAGAAAAGGTTTTGTGGAGGTAGCAGGAACATCTCAGAAGAAAACAGTGTTCAAACCCCCAGTTATGCAGAGCATCTACCAAGGAAGAGTCTGTGGGAAACGTCCATCTTTTGCACTTCACACTGGATGTGAATGTCTGGCCTAAGATAACTGCTATGCCATGGTCCAAGTTAATGGCTAATTTAATTCTGTTTAATTCAACCAAATCTTTATTTCCTGCTAACCTCTGGCCCAATTGCTATTTTAGAGCCTCTGGGGATATTAAAAATATGTAAGACATGGTCCACAACCTCAAGGAGTTAAGAATGTAATTGAAGGAGCTTTCGATTGAATTCGTTAAGGAAAAGGAGGTATTACAAATTTTAGAGATTCACTTTTTAAAAAAATTTCCTTTAACAGATTCATTTGGACAGTCAAGGAATAGCCATAACTTAGAGGACAAATAGATATGTAAAATTAAAATGGAGTCACAAGCTTTTCTATCATGCCCTAAGCAAGGAAGCCTTCGTTTTCTCTGTCCTTCTGCGAAATGAGGAGAGAGACATACAGGATTAGATATATAATGTGTGGCCACTCTTCAGTAACCACTATTGAACTTCAAAATGAGTTTAGTCATTAGCTTTGACAAATGAGGAGCCTGTTATTGATTTTTACACATGTCTATCATGGGATCTATTTAAAAAGAACAGTCAATTCTAAGAAAGATTATGTTAATCTTATTGGTTTGATGTCCTAATGGGAGGAGGCAGAGCAGGGAGAAAAGAAAAAGGGGCCCAGGAACTGGCAAATATCTGTATCATTTTCTTAAATCAATTCAAAAAACAATTGGGGAAAAAAACCAAGTGTATCCATCTTTTTTCAGAAAGCTAAGAATATATTGATAAATCATTCCCGACAATGTTAACCAACAGCTTGAGAAGTTCAAGAAAAAGGACATTGACAGGAGGGATACAATTACTAATTTATTTGTCTTTTTATGGTTCAGTTAAGAGTATCTTAGGTAGTCTAGCACATGGCAGCTCGTCAGACTTCACAGGCTAGCTGTCAGAATTTTGACTGATGTACAAGCGCTACTTGCTCATGTTTGCCCTTCCTTTCAGTGGAGTGCACACAGGTAAGACAGCTTGTTGGTAATTTTTATTTAATGCTCCCAGGATCTGTGGCTGCACTTTTATTGAAAGTTCTGACAATAAAATTCCACTCCCTGAAATTTCCAAGGTTTCTGCTGCAAGCGCTTCTCCACTTAAACAAGATCTTCCTTTGGGATTAGACAACTCTTAAGGGTCTTTTCTGATGCCTTCTGATCTTGGAGACAGCTGTTTAGTATGTTGCAGACCATTTTATTTTGTTTTGTTATTTTTTTTCTAACTTTTCTGGAGAGGCAATTCAAAAGAAAAAATAAAACATAAGGAATGATCAGGGCGAAGGCACAGCAGGGCTTTGGGGAGATCTTTTTAATTTTGATTTGGCAAATGCCAAGTTGTACCCACTTTAATAGTTCTTAAATTTCTCCCCACTCCTTTTCCTCCAATCCAATCTATTCATTCAATTAAACTGCATATTCCATAATAGTCTTCTATGTCAGTTCTAGAAATGTACCTTATTTTTCCAAAAATTGAGTCCTCGTCTAAAGCAATTTTCAAACAGGCTTGAGTCTTGGACTGTTTGATCAAAGCCTTTTAATTATACAGCAATTATAGACCAGTGTTCATATCACTTAAAATACTTGGGCAGATGATTGGAAAAAGTAAATGTAATACAGCCATGCAGCACGTTAATACAGTAAGGGCAGCTGCCTGGCATACTTCATGTCTCCTCCATCATATGAATTATAGCAGTACAATATTCCTGGATGTGTTCCCGTGTTTCAAAGGTCATGATCAAAGCTATCAGCATTTGGTTCTTAATATGAAACCCAATACTTGATCTGTATTTTCACATTAAAAAATCTGAATTACTAGAGAATAAAACTAGGTTGGCAAATAATTTGAAAGCATGGTTGAGTCATTAATAGGAATAATTATTTTCTCTGAAAGTAGCAGTCATGTAGCAAATGTTGATAGCAATCACGTAACCCTTGTATTTGTGTAATTCCAACATTTTATAATGATAATTATTTCATAGGCGAAGTGATATTTGATCACAGCATAATAACGTAGGAAGAATGTAGACGGAGTCCAATTTTTAAAATTGATCCATTTTAGTGTGAAAAAGCTGATTTCATTGTCAGGCAAATAAAGACAAGCTTGATTATTCTGCAGGAAAAAGAGACTCTCAAACCTCAGGACCTTGAAAACTACAAAATGCATTCTTTACTCAAGCCACATGTACAATTAGGCTCTCTTTCTTTCTTTTTTTTTTTTTTGTTTGAGGGATTAGTACATCCTCCCACAAGGATGAGAAGCATGATAAAAGAGACCAAGGTAAACTTCACACTGAAACTTAACATTTCTACATGGAAGGACACATCATCTCCATGAACATTTTATTTACTTAAGCAAACCACGTGATTCAACTTAGTTCCCCTGGGCAGGAACTTACAATAGCCCTTGCAGGGTGTGACTGTGCATATTAGTGAATGTTACCTAGTGCGCACTTTTTTTTTTTCCCATACTTATTTATTTATTTATTTTATTGTTGGTCGTTCAAAACATTACATAGTTCTTAATATATCATATTTCACAGTTTGATTCAAGTGGGTTATGAACTCCCAATTTTACCCCGTATACAGATTGCTGTATCACATCAGTTACACTTCCATTGATTGACATATTGCCGTTCTAGTGACTGATGTATTCTGCTGTCTATCCTATTCTCTACTATCCCCCCCTCCCCTCCCCTCCCCTTTTCTCTCTCTACCCCCTCTACTGTAAATCATTTGCACTTTTCATTTTAAAGATGAAGTTCCTGTAAGGTTCCATCTCTGCATCCTATATGCCTCCCACACCAACTGACCCATAGTACTACTTTGAATCATGACTCAAACTCGAATTTCCTAACTCCTCAATCATGTTCTTCTTCATGCCAACATCTGTCTCAGCAATGTTATGACACTGTTAAAGGTGTACAAAGATAAAGATCATATTTATAAAGAAATCAGAGTCCAGGAAGTCCCCCTTATCCATATCGTTTTTGGTTTAGAGCAATCTCCTGTCCCCCGGGGTAATAATGTCAGGTGATTTATCCTGATTTTTGATTTAAGGAAAGTTTAGCAGGAAAGTAGCTTACCTGTGATCCTGTAATGAGGGATAGAGTGAACCTCCCACCTCAATCCCCAAATCTACTGTGCAGGCAAATCCCATGACTGCTAACAGTCTAGGTGGTATCAGACCCGAAATGGGAGGTGCTCCTTTGACATCTATTCTCTGCAACCGTGTCAATTTCAATTGTCCTCAGTCTTTTGCCTGTGAACTTCTTTTTATCCAGTTCAGATTCAATTTGAATAGGAGTCTCCAGCCTCAGCTTTTACAAATTTGCTGAATCAGCCCTTTGCCCTGACATCTCTCCCGCTACCATGGGGAAACACTAAAGCTCATATCACACTGGAGACTTAGAACACATGTTCCCCTTATGGTGTGAGCTTGTGACTTCAACACAGGCCAAGGCAAAGCAGTAGGACTGCTTACGAAAAAAAAAATGCCCCACAAAATCCAAATCTGAGCTTTTTGTGGGACTTATTAAAATTGGAATTTTAAATATTTTTCACAATTTATTGATTTTTCCATTTTTTAATCCTTTCATTTTCATCTTACCATATAAGCGTTTCCCCTAATTCTTGTCTACATTCATATGTTTCACTGGCTGACCAACAAACATTCCAGTTTTACAAAGAAGCATAAGAAAGACATAAAAGAATATTGTTTGTAAATCACGGGCAAAAAGAATCCTGTTCTACTTTCTAAGTTTCTATTAATATTCAGCTACACATACATGCTATCAAAGCTTTTTTTTTTCTTGTTAGCCTATCAAGTTCTCCCTCAGATTCAGTCTCTGTGTAAAAGCAGATTTTTTAATCTTTAGAGACAGTGTTTACCTGACCTTTCTCCCAAAGTATACAAAGATCAGATAGATGCATTAGGAATAAGGCTATATATGTTTATGTTTCAGTTGTACTTACAGTAAAATCAAACATTTTATAGGAAATTCATTTTACTGATAGGAATGTCGTTGTTTTACGTCTTGAAGGATTATTGGTTACCCTGTGGTTTCTGTGAAGTCCAGATGTTTTCAAGATGGTGTTATGTGTGTGTTACATTTAGTAAGATTCAAACTCTTAGACATTCCCCAGAGTTAAACAAGTTTAACACTTTGAGGCTCAAATGTAAATATAGACATTTATAGGATACGATTTTGCAATGTCCTTGAAATTAAAATAGGTATCATTTCAGTTATGTCAAGTGATTCTTATTTTTAATATGTTAATAAAGCTCATTTAAAAATGAGCCTAATGTGATAATCAAAATGTCAATTTATTAAATTAAAATTAAAAACATGTCAAAGTTGATTTCAGCTTTGAGACAGTTTTGAAGTCTTGTCAACATTTTGGAAAAAAAGGAAATTCACCTTAAAGTTAATTGAAATATATTGTTCCTTGTCTATAAAATTCTCTGACAATTACCTCTCAAATTGATATGAAGAGTTGGTACACTATAGTTAATGCAGTGGTAATTTTGTTGATGTTAGATTGAAGTTTAAGAAATTAATATTGAGTTGTTCATCTCTTCACATCTGGCCAACACTCCCAACCTTTTCTGTTATTGGACTTGACTTTTCTAGTGGAATTGACACCGTTTACCATCCTCCATTTCTTCTTGAATATCTCTTATACAAACTTCCACGAAAATAAACTATAACCTAGTTTTGCTCTCACAATCCACAACCCCAATTCCTCTTTATTTTCTTTCGAATTCTCTTCCCTTCCTACATATGACATAGATAATGGAATTTCCAAGCCTTCATTTTCTGTCTACAATGTCTTAACAATTATCTTCCAAACTATTGTTTTCAATTTGCTACTATATGATGGATGTTAAATTGTTGAAACTTCAATCTAAACATTCCAAAAGTAACCTTTTATCATTTCTCTGGCCATGAAATTCAGAAGTAAGAGGTCTTACAGATTTTTCCATTTTTTTTGTCAATTGTATTTTTATCTCTCAGTTACCTAGCCTCAAAATCTTAGTTATCCTTCAATTATTCAGTTCTCACTATGAAAGTGTTCACCTCTAACTTTTTATAGTATTCCAACTCTATATTACTTGAATTAATTTTATTCTCCTTACTTTTCCTGCTTTTTTTGTTTTTCACCCTAAGTTGAACTATTGAACCAGCCTTGAATGATCTCCTTGCTCCCAGTCTTTCGCCCCACCAATCTACCCATCACTACACCTCAACATTATCCTTTGGTCATTCCTTCATTCTCTCTAGACTCCTTTCCTTCTGCCTAGAGAGCAGAAGCTGGAATACCTAACCTGGCTTTATTATCATTCATGTTTAATAAATGTTTTGAATCTGAATTTTTAGTAATTTCTTTTTCTAAAAACAAATTATGGAACACTGATTGGTCATATGTATTTGCAAATGAATTATAACATTTTTTTCTCATCCTCATGTGGGAAGTTAAAGTGGAATTCTCAGTTAAATGTGATCTCTCAGTCACACATGCAGCAGGAAAAAAAAATATATAAACAACATTTGGGGGAGGCAAGTTTCCTCTCTGAATCAAACAGGAATATGCAAAGTGCCATGCATAGCACTGAATGTGGAACTACCCTGGAGCTGGCAAGCATCTACATCTTCACATCTGGAACAGCATCTGTTCTATGTTGCTAGAAGAAGAAAACAAGAAAATCGGGGTAAACGCCACAGCACAATATCAAATTCTACAAATCTAACAAATGTATTTCACTTTATTGTCTATCGAGTGGCCAAGAAGCAGTGTGAGGCCCATACTAAGATGCTTGATAATTGCATTTCTCAACTTGCTTTAGAAAATGCCATACTCCAGGCCTGGGAATAAGCAGCTTTTGCATAACAGCACCAGGGCCTATAAATAAGAAACTCATTAAGCTACCTGTAGCAGGCCTCTACCCAAGCCCTGCACTGGTTTGGGAGCTTAATGAGGTGATAATGAGGAGAAAATGGTTTAGCTCCTTTTTGGCCTGGTGTGCGATGGGTAGGGAAATCCAAGTCTTCAGTGAAACAGCCACCACAGAGCCCAATTCATCATTCAGGGTGGGTCTATATCAGAGAAATAATTTGCTTCTAGGCCCTGAAGTTATTTGGCTCCCCTGTCTAAGGAAACAAAGCAAGCTATTCATTCACATTTGAAGGGACTGTCCGAATAACACCAATAAAGGGTGTTAGACTAGCTGGTGATTAGCATTTGAAGGGAATGGCCAAATAACCCCTACAAAGGGTGCTAAACCAATCCACATTATAGGTAGGGGGTGGGGAGGCTGTGCAGTTTTAAGTGGATTAATGCCAGCATTATTTTCTCACCATGAGCCTGGCCTCCTCTGTAAGGTTTCATGTTATATTCAAGCCTGGATCAAACTTTCTTGGTCAAGTTCTCCCTTTCTTTTTCCCTATAAAGAAACTAAAGCAGCGAGCGGGAGTTAAGAATATAACATTTAGCAGCTGGCATAGTGGCACATTGCCCGTAATCTCAGCAACTCAGGAGGCTGAGACAGGAGAATCGCAAGATGGAGGCTAACCTGGGCAACTCAGGAAGACCCTGTCTCAATATAAAAAGGTCTGGGGTTGTAGCTCAATGGTAGAGCAACCCTGGGCTCAATCCCCAGTAGCAAAAATAAACAAGAATATGACATTTAGCATTTCAGAGACAAAAAGAGATCAGATCACCAAACTGATCAGTTATCCAGGTTATAATACTAAATTCATTGGGATATCCTAATGGTAGTCCCCAAGATAGGCCCAGGAGAATAAGCCAGTGACCAGCATCATTTCAATCAAGCTTTTCTTAGTTGTACTAAATGCTGCTAAGGATAAGACTTGTAAGTAAAAGAAAAGTGATGTAAAATCAAAGGGAAAGAAAATAAAAATCTTAACAGAAAGATACCTCAACCATCACTCAGTCCTGTTTCTGCAGACATCTCCTCTATAATGACCCTTAGGGAAAGATATCCATTCTGTAGTGCAAACAGCCCAGGAAGGTAAAAACAAACAAACAAAAACAACAAAATAAAACATGCTGATGGGTTCCATCATGGATCCACACTGCGGATGTGGCTACTGTTCTACCAAGTGGAGAGCAGCAAGATGACACAGGTGCTTTGTATGACCCAAGAATTTTACTTCCATGATTTATCACTAAAATACTTTTGTGGAGGGCACCACAAAAAAAATCCCATTTTGGAGCTAAATATATGTCAACTAAGAGATTAAATAGCTTATCCCGCCCAACACAGCAAAGTGCTGGAGTCAAAATCCACACAGGAAGAACATGCCTTTCCATACTAAGACTGGGAACCAGAGAATGGATGAGCTTCAGCTGACAGGATGTGGCGAGTGTTTTAGTCAGCTTTTTTGATGCTGCAACTAAAAGATCTGACCAGAACAATGTTAGGGGAAGAAAACTTTTATTTAAGGGCTCACGGATTCAGAAATTTCCGTCTATAGGCAGCTGGCTCCATTCCTTGGGGCTCAAGGTGAGGTGGGACATCATGGCGAAAGAGTGTGGCAGAGGGAAGGAGCTCACAGAGTGATCAAGAAGCAGAGAGAGAGAGGTCTCCACTTGCCAGATATGAATGTATACCCCAAATCCATTCCCCTAATTCCCACTTCCTCCAGTCACACCCTACCACTCCAGTTATCACTCAGTAATTCACTGATTAAGTTAAGACTCTTATAACCGAGCCTTTCTCCTCAGAACCTTCTTGCATTGTCTCACGCGTGAGCTTTTGGGGACACCTCATATCCAAACCATAACAGTGAGGATTCAGAGATGACTTTAAGAAGATAATTTCAAGTAAACCAGGGTCTCTTGGGTATGTGAATTTATCTTGATCCCTCACCAAATCAACTGTAAAAAAAAAAAAAAAAAAAAAGGTGAAAATATCAGGTCAATCAGAAGCCAGCCAGTTCATGCTACAGAAAAGGGTAGGGTACCGGGGTATGGAGTTTAGGGACACAGCAGACATCTGAGCCAAGAGACAGGATGGGGCTGAAACCTGAAGATTGGCTCAAAGTCTGTTCAGCCGCAGCCCTTGCCTAGGTAATCTGTGGAGGCAAATGTTCTTTCTCATATCCTTCATCTCTCAGCCAATTTCCTGTTAGTTACATCAATCCATATTCTGCTATAATCTCAGACTCAACATATTCAAAAACTTTATTTCCCCTTTAATCTTTCTTCTGAATTTCCTCATTTTAGTAAATTTTATCATCAAAATCCAAAAATCCAGCCATGAAATCTTATTTTTAAATTATGTCATTATTCAATGAATTTGATAGAGGTATGAGAATATTTGTATGTTTTAAAGGACAATAGTAAAGTAAATATCCTAAAAGCCTACCACCCAACTTAAGAATTAGACTATAAACTATGCTTCTGCATTCACCAGAAAGTTCCTTGCCTTTGCTTCTTCCCCCTGGAAACCACCAATCTGAGTTTTATGTTTATCATTCACTTGCTTTTTTTTTTTTTAAAGATGTTTTGTCAAATGTACGACATAGCATCCCTAAAGAAAATGCTTCCTATATTCACTTCCTCTTGAACTTTGAAAATAGCATCCCTGTACATAGTCATTTTTTATTTGCTTTTTTGAGTCAACTGATATTTCTAAAATTCATCTATCCTGTGGTAGTAGTTATAGTCGCTTTGCTTTTTGACATTCTGTGTGTGAATATACTTTTTCAT
Organism: Ictidomys tridecemlineatus; assembly: GCF_052094955.1. NCBI lineage: Eukaryota > Metazoa > Chordata > Mammalia > Rodentia > Sciuridae > Ictidomys > Ictidomys tridecemlineatus. The sequence goes on from NC_135481.1 coordinate 43,375,621, forward strand.
TACCTCTGTTTGGACATATTTCTAGTTTTTTGCATGTATCAATTATGCTGCTATATATATTGTGTTCATATCTTCTGGTATACCTGTAGGCAAGCATTTGTTATTTTTATTAAATACATAGAATTGGAATTGCTGGTCATGGGATGTGAAGTATTCAAATTTACAGGATAGTGTCAAATTGTTCTATGTAGTCATGGTATAAATTTACGCTCAATAGTGTAAATTAACACAAATTTTAATAAGAAAAAAATTTAATTTTCTGTATAGAAGTTGTAGGATTTTATCTTATGGTGATCTTAATTGGTTAATCACCCAAAAGGCTGAGAACTTTTCTTATGTTTTGAGTCATATATTTCCCATTTTAAAAATTCATTCATTCCCATAATATGTATATGTACAAATATATAATATATATATATATATTATATATTTGAAAGGCATATATATGAAAGGTCTTATATTTACAGAAAAAGTTAAGAAGTTATAGTGATTCCTATATATTTTGCATCCAGGTTCCCCCTATTTTTAATATTTTATCTTAGCATAGCTATATCTGTTACAATTGAATGAATCCTAATAAGTTAGTAAGCAAAATCCAAAATTCCTAGTTACTTAGATTTCCTCATTAACCTAATGTCCTCTCTCTGTCTGAGGATCCCATAAAAGATGCCACATCATACATAATCAGGATGTCTCTTTAAGTTCTTCTTGGCTTTGACAGTTTCTAAAGTTTCCTTGTTTTTGATGAACTTCAAAGTTTTGCAGAATATTGGCCAGATAATTTGTAGGAAGTCCTTCTATTGGAATTCATGTAATTATTTTTTTAATGATTAGATAGAATTAGGAGTTTGGGGAATTATTATTATTATTTGTTCGGTTCTTTTGTTAATATGTAGCAGTTATTTTAGAAAGTCTGATATTTATCCATATTAACATGTAATCAATATTACATGTTAATATGTAGCAGTTATTTTAGAAAGTCTGATATTCTCCCAATTTGTTGGGGCTTATAGTTTACATTTTATTTTATTATTTATTTTGTGATGCTGGGGATTAAACCCAGGGCCTTGTAAATGCAAGGTAAGTATTTTACCAACTGAGCTCTATCCCCAGCCCATAATTTACACTTTAGAATACTATAATAAAAACTTTTTAAATGATAGTTACATTTACCAAGACTTATTCTTCCATAGTTAAGTATTTACGATGCTGACAAAAACCCTGACTCTTGAGTTCCTAAAGATATTCCCCTAAACTACAAGTGTTAAAGTTTTCTCTTATACATTTAATTCTAGTCCATTTAAGTTAATTTTTCTGCATCATAGAATGTAAGGTTCTAAAATGATTTTCCTATATGGCGTAAATGTCACAGCATTCTTTAATCTCTAGCATGATATTTTTCTATAATATGTAATACTAGCTTGGCCAGATACCAAATTTCCTTAGATGCATTTTCCCGTTTATGGTTACTTTTTTAATGTTTCATTTGTCTATTTATCTATCCCTGCACCAGTAACACATCATCTGAAACTATAGCTTTATTATATCTGATCAAGTAATCTCCCCATCTTATTCTTCAGAAAAAGCTTGCCTTTTCTTGGGCCTTAGCAGTTTCCTATATATTTTCAGAATTCAATTGTCAAGCTCCTTTAAAAATTCCCATTAGGATTTTGAGCGAAATGCCACTGAAATATTTCATCAATTATAATATTTTTGTTGTATATGAATGTGTTGTTGTTCTTTATTTGAAATTTTCTTTATTGTCTTTCTATTTTTTTTCAAAAGATCTTGCATATTTTCATTATACTTACTTGTAGGTATCATCTATTTTTGTTGTTATTGTACATTGTAAGCTTTATATTTCAATTATTTTTTGCTGTTCTGTACAAATGTAATGAGATTGTGTTTTGATATATTTAGCAATCTTATTTCCCCAAAATTGTTCTCTATATTCTTTGTAGTTGTCTGTATTTTAAAAAAAAACCATTTTACTAACAAATAAACACAGTTACATTTCTTTCCGAAACTTAAAATATTTTTCTCCTTTCATCATGTGGGCTAGGAGCTCTAGGACCAAGTTGACAGAAACTGGTTTCAATTGACATTGCTCCAAAGATGAACCATTATAGTTCTAACACCTCATATTTAGAATGGTATGTACTGTAGATGTTTGCCTAGATATTCCTTATCAGCTAAGGAACACTCCCTTCAAATCCTAGCTTGCTATCAGATTTGTTTATTTTATGAAAAATGCACTCATGGATATTGTATCGTATCCAATGCTTTTCTTCTACCTATTGAGAAAGCAATTTGTGTCTCCTTTAATCTATCTATTGAAGGAGAATTATTGTTATAGTTTCTAGAATTAAATCAAGCTTGAATTCCTATAATAGAAGTAATTGGTATTTGCACTTCTTTTTTTTCTGTGTTGATAATTTTGAGGAATTTTACATCTGAGTTCATGAATGAAATGGATTTAAGATTTTCCTACCTTGCACACCTCTTTTCTGGTTTTGAGGTCAGAGTTATACTAGTTTGATAGCATGTGTGTTCCCTGTTTTTATGCCTTTTGGCAGATTTTATAGAACATTCAAATGATACATTTCTTGAAAAATTTGTAGAATTTGCTGGTAAAACCATGCTGATACAGATTAAATGGTGCTGTGATAAATATAGTACCTTAATAAATATATAATACCTACATTTTCAGTGTCTTTTCAGATATTTTTAATTTTGTATTTTTCTAGAAATGTCCTTTGCTATATTTTCAAAATTATTTTAATATATTCATAATATTTTCTTACTTGCAATTAAATCTAGCCCATATCCAAATATTTCCCAGTTTCTTTCTAGTGTTTTTTACACATCTTCTCCATTTCTCTTTACTTTCTTTAAAAAAAAAAAAGTCATTTTTACTTGGGGTTCTTAAATAAATAAATAAATAAATAAATAAATCACTTTTATTTATTTATTTTTACAACCTCTTTTGGATTATTTTCTTTTTCATTAGTTTTAAAAATTTAATTCATTTTTCCTATTGCTTTGGGTTTGTGTACAATATTTAAGTCTATTTTTCTTTTTATAATTTTTAATATTAGTTCCACCTTAGTATTTCTCTAATAAGTTAGGGATATAAATATTCTTTAAACTATCACTTTTGTTGCAATCTATAAGTCGTTTTACATATCGTTCAATTACGATTGAATGGAATTCAATCTTAGAAAATAGAATGAAATTTGTTTTATATTTACAACCATGGTAATTTAAACTATATATTTTAATTTCCAAATATTTCTTAGTTTATCTTTTAGTTATTAATTTCTTAAAAAATTGGATTGACTTTAAAAGAAGCATAGGCCTCAGGCAGAATTTCCTCATCCAGGATTGATATTAGCATTTACCCCAGAGGCAACAATTTCTCTCCTATTTCCTTGTATCTTGCCACTTTTGCTCTGCTTTCACCATGCTGTTCGTTTTTATTTAGGTAAATATTTATTGGTTCTAGGAAGCTTTTCCTTTCTTTCCTGTGACTTATAGCATGTTTATGCTTATGCCTCCAGGATTCAGTTGTTTTCTATTAGTTGAGATTTAATGGAATATTTGCTTAATATCTAGTGAACTTTAACTATCTTCTCCTACTGCATTTTCAAAATTGATTCATCAAATCAAAAGAAAATACAAGCACCAAAATTTTGAAATGCTGTCAATATTTTCACCCATTCAGCCTACTCTATTCTTTCTTGTTCCCAAACTGCAAGCTAAGAAAGGATAGAATAATGCATATCATCAGTCTAATGATTTAGCTAAGTATGCTTAATTTTAGGTGAAGACTATGTCTAGAATAGGCCATTTTGTGTATTGATTTAAGAGATCTCCCTTTCCTGCTGTTAGTGAAAGATAAGTAAATAGAATAGATGATGTTGTCAAATTTACTTGTCTATATAAAGAGGTGATTAGAATAGATGAACTCCAAGAGGTCTTTCAGCTCTAAGAAAATATACTTGTGTCCAAAAACATGAAAATAGTATTTGCCATGAATTACCTGCCAGGGAATAATTAAGTTAATATTGCATTTTCCTCTGTTAATGGAATAGTAATGTCTCAAGTATTTTTTTTATCCTTTGGTCTTTAACAATAATCTAATGCTGCCCTCAAGTTCCTAATAATTATTGCTATACCTCCCTGTCATTTATAGATTGAGATTTAGTGCAATCCTCTGTTAGTAAATGCAGATGGATAATCCATCCCTAAAATGAAAGTTCAAGAATGTACCCTTGGAACAGGACTCTGGGGACAGAGCAACAGCTCGTCTTGCAGCACATAACCAGACAGTTCAGAAAGAATAGGCTTATTGAATTGAAGAAAATTTGACACAATGATATTTATGAAGTCAGAATCCAGGAAGAGGAAACTGAGTTTGGAAGGTTAAGAAAATATAAGGAGTGGCCTTGAGAGTAATGGTCATGGTCTGTGGAAACAAACACTGAAATAGTATTTATGAAAAATGCAGGTGCTATTTGGGTGCACATTGCAGGAAAATAAATTGTGTTGTAATTTAGAAATTATAAAGGAATAACCTTCTCAAGCCACCAAAAAAAATTCATAGAAAACTACATATATGTGCACACATATGTGACAAGTATGTATATATATAAAACACATGTGATATGTATCTATATATATTTACATATATAAATAAAAAGAACTTCAAGTATCTATCATTAATTTTTGACAAAAATCCTGGAAGACTGGATTTAATTTTTCTTTGAAAGAATTTAAATTCAATTGAAGTAATAAAAAGCAACAGCATTGCTAATAATCTTTACAGGATCTTAGTTATATGCAAAGATTTAAAAATATTTATTTGAGATCAGATTCATAGAAAATCTATACTTGTAACCATTATTGGCTTTAATTGTTATGTAATAATGCAACATAAAATTAATAAATATTACTATCTAGAATTGACATAATTATGTAGGCAATAATTCTACTTAAGGGAAATTAGTAAAATTATTCAGGATTGATGGATTTGTATGAAGCACATTACTGTAAGATACAAAACTGAATATATAGTTTTTGAATTTGAAAGGTTGACAGTTGAAATATACATAAAATATTAACCTGAAGGAGTGACTAAGAAGCATAAAGATACTCATTTTAAATTAGAAAACTCAATAAATCAAAATCAATCTTTGCATTAACTTTTTGGAAGAAAATTAAGTTTTCAGGCATGAAATTCCTGTTCATTCCTTAGTTTTCAAATGCAATTGAAATATCTAATAATAAAAGAGAAAAGGTCTGAGTAATTTATTTTATAGCACTATAGTTAAAGCAGAGGCCTGTATATAGACCTTTTAAGAAGCAGCTCATTCAAAAATGGACAAATTTTTGCAAATCAGAGAAGTTTGGTGTTGTGTATCAATTTTCTTATGAGACGTGAATCTGGGGCAACGGCAGCATTGTTTGTCAATGTCCTCCTGTGATTGTTAGCAATGCATCCTTGCACATATTGTTTCAGACAAAAAATTAGTATTTTGCATTGGAAGAGGATAATTAGGCAATAAGATACAAAAGCGAGTGTGGTTATCATGAGATAAACACACACATGGGGTGTTATGAGGCACAGCCAAGTGTCTGTAATCCCTCTAGGGTATGATTATCTCGTGATAACCACACACCCTGGAGTTGCCTTATTGCTATTATAAAATATCTTTATTATAGGAAGAAATGTGCATTTTTGTGCAGAAAGGAGACGGAGCTGGCAATTTAGAATGCCGAACAGCAGTTTCAGCTGAGCTATGTGGTTTACATAGATTAATCTATCCCATTGGAATGTTTTTCCAGCCAAAAAAATGTTCCCTAAATCCAAGCAGTCATAATCTGTAGTGATGTGCAGCTATTTGGAGCATTTGAGAAATTCCCTGCCTGGTTCTTAGGCTGTTGGTTTGATGTTTGCATGGGGTGAGTGCCGAGATATTCAATGACGAGGGGATCCACATACAGTGTCTGCAGACTGGATGTTCTCAGAACCCAAATGTGACTCAGGCAAATGTCAAAATTCCAAGCCACAATTTTATCTGCTTCCTTGATCAGAGGAAATATTTCAAATTCTTTATTCAAACAGCCCATAACAGAAAATTTGGCAACGGAGAAAAATTATTGAGGGAGAAACATGAATATTGGGATGAAACTCAGAAAAGCAAGTGGATAGGTACTGAATACCCAGAGAAGAGAGTACAAACTTGAGGCCAACAGACTAAAGAAACTGAGGCCTTTGAATCTGGATAAACAAAGGCCCTGGGGAGTAGAAATGAACATCCATAAATATGTGAATTATAATCATGAGTGGATTTACTCTGTATGGCTCCAGAGACAGAATTAATTTCAGTGAAAACATGGGGAAAAATATTCCATTACTATAATATTCCATTACTATAAGAACCTGCTTTTAAAATTTAAGTGGTTATAACATATAACTTTTTTTAAAGTACTTGTTTTAATTGTATATGAACACAAATACCTCCAAATATATATATATTTTAATGTGGTGCTAAGGATTGAACCCAGTGCCTCACATGTGCGAGGCAAGTGCTCTGCCACTGAGCCACAATCCCAGCCCCCAAATATAACTTTTTATTCTTGAAAAAAATATTGTTGATGCATAGGCTGAGTGATAAATTGGGGTGTGGGGAGGTTCTTCTATTATGGAATATCTCCCAGGTCTCTAAAACTGATTCTGCAATAAAAATAAAAGTTACAACATATAAAGTCTGCAAAGATCACCATCAAATCAACAAATATGGGAGAACTGAAGAAACCATGAAGTCAAGGCATAGCCCATACTAAATTGATATACTCAAAACTGTCGTATTGAGATATCCTTGATGTTTAAGTGTTATTTGATTTAAAATTTACAAACCCTTTTCCATGAAACTAATCAATCATTAATCTGAGATATTCTAAAACTGTGATGAAGTCAGAGGAGGGGCAGGAAACATTTTGCTTCAATACATTTCCATTGTTATTAAACAAAGTGTAGGAGAAAAATCAGCAATGAACCAGGATATAAATTGTGTATAAAATAAAATCAATATTTATTTCCATGTTTGGGTAGCGGCATCTCTAGGACAATAAAAGCCTGAGAATTTAGCCTAGCTTTGGCATGGCATGATAGTCATCAAAATGTGTCAAAGCTAATGTGAGACTGTTGTTTAATATGGAATATGAAATCGAAGTAATTGATTTGATTGAATTTTAAAAAAGCTTCTATGAATACATGCCATGCCTTTTTAAATGCAGCAAAGCCAGTAATTGCTTTAAATGTAAAAATAAATTGCATCTAGAGATCTCTTACCCAGCCATGGTGCTGCTTTATTGGTTTCTGCATTTCACTAACTGATATGCTTTCATGTAAAATCAATACCTCGAAGTCTAATATATTTTGCATTGTTATGTTGTGGGTTCTGTAGGCTGAAATATATTTTTGATGTATAACTGCAAATCTTTATTTTATAATAAAACTTGCCATGGGGAAAATTTAAAGGGGCACCATTTGTTTTCTAAATATGCAACAGCATCTTTCACATAATTGACAATTGTTTCAACGAAATGCTATCATTTCTAGTCTAAATCCCCATCTTTTAATTTAGCCCTAGGCCATACCTTTTAAAGAAATTGCCATCCATGAAATATCAGATGCTTCAACAGGGCCAGACTTGTGTACCTCCCTAGTAGAGCTGTGTGAAAATTTTCACACCTACGCTGAAACTGCCAAAATATGCTTCTTCGCTCTTTTCAGTACCAAGGGGAAAACATATACTTTTTCCCTTTGGGCAGTTTTGACAGTTTTAATACAAGTGAAAAGCAGGTTTTGCCAGCATAAAAAAGGGAAAAAGGGAGAAATCTTGAAATTATAATGTGAGAACCTCATAGTCTTAGGGGGAGGTAGAGGAGAAAGGAAAGTGAAAATCTCCGCTAGTACTTAGTCTCATCCAAGGCTGACCATGTGATCAGCAGCTTTCAATTGCTTGCTGGAGAAGATCACAGCAAGTGAAGGAGGCTAGACATTTTAAGGGTAAAGCCAATAGTATATATATATAAAAAAAATGGCAATAAAAACTTGTGCCTCCTGCAGCATTTTCCCTGAGTTAAATCTTAAGTAAAGCCAATTACTTCTAAGATTCTATTCCACATTTGCCAACCTTCTCCCTCCCTTCCACTCTAACCCTGGTACTGTCAAGATTTAGAAATCATCCTTGACTTTAAGGGAGAGAGAGAAAAATATAAAAGTCAACTAATATATCCCAGAGACATGTCATTGCCCTCTGGCAGCAGTGGGTGGGAGGGTTTGGGATGGGAATCACCCTTTCTTTTTCACTTCTTTCTCTTTAAATTTTTGAGGAATCCTGCAGTTCTATGGGAGAAAAATAAGCTTGTTTGCTGAAAGCTTTTTAAATAGAAAATTGCCATTCATGATGACCACTTTCCTCAATCACTGCAATCCTAAAACACTCAAAAGATTTAGGGAAGAAAGAGAAATAATAGGTATAGAAAATATATAGAGATGTAGTTCAGGAGATTCAGCTGAGCAGAGAATTCTTGTGGACCCATGAATTCCTATAGCATTTTTACACTCTTTAGTCATGCTTTAAAACAATTGAACACCCAACATAAACATCAACTCAATGGAAAATCAAATGTGCTGAACCGTTCTGCATCCACCCAAACTCATCTGCTAGAATACTGCACTTCCAGAACACGTGGAATGAATTTTAAGTTGACTCATGGGGAACTCTGTACTACATGCAGTTCAAAGCATTTACATAAAGATGCATCTTTTGTCATTTTGAAGATAGGGTTACTGGGTATTGAGAGACAAAAACTGATGAGTCTTTTGTATGAAGAGGGGAAGTCTTTTCATGTTGTCTGACTTTTATAATAATCTCAGAAAAGGACACTTCCGAGTCCTGGATTTGTAATGTAGAGAAAAACTGCTAGTGAATTTTTTTTTTTTTTTTAGGATTTTTCCTTTGAATGTTTTTATACCTTACCCACTAAATAATGTAAATAATTAAGCGAGTAGCGCTATTGTATTTAACTTTTCTTACCTAATCACCATATGCTGTTAGATTTATTAAACCAATGTTCAGGCATAAAATAAGCTAAGGGCATATTACATGTCAGTAGTTTGGACGAGAAAGAGAAAAGGAATGTATTTGACTGCTTTTGTTTATTTATTTATTTAATTATTTATTTTAGGAAAAGGGACTTTTCCAATGCTGCAATACTAACTTTGTACTTTCATTCAGAGACGAGGTCTCATTTCTCTCCCTCGGACTCCTTCCAAGCAACAATCTTTCAACACAATGGTTCTGGGAAATTAAATTGAGCTTACAGTGCCTTGTCATAGTCAATGGCGTCTTCCATTGAGTTATCCCCTGCTACTTTCCTCTACTGAAGATGGCCCTCCAACCCATCTATGTCACCATGCCTGCTAATGCTGGCTTCAGTCCAACTCTGAGCCTTGCATCATTTACACTGTCTCAGCACCACTCAGCAGATGTTACTTTTATAACTGTCTCCACAGAACCGCTTTGCCTGGAGACACTGGGAAGTTGCACCCTTTGTACTGTTCTTTCCCCCACCATGCCTTATAGCCTTTGGGTGAAAAATAGTTCTTGTATTTTTTTAATTTTTATTTTTTTAGTTTTGTTTTTCCTGAAGACTAAGAAACTATGCAGAGGCTGAGAGAGAAAAAAAATGCATCAGTAGCAAACTTCATGCTATCCTCACTCTATCCCCTCCCTCCAACAAAGAAGGGAATGCTATGGGAGTGTGCTCCTGACTGCTTCTTAGGACAATTTCTTTTCCAGAATCATCTTCTGCTCATCCCAACTCTCTGATACAGACCCATGCACCCAGGGATGGCAGACACTGCTAACTTTCTTCTAGTAGTCATTGCTCCATCTTCATTTTAATTATAGAATATTGCCATTCATTCTGGCTTCTCCCCACCAATTTACCCCCGAATCTCAGTGAGGCATGTGTCAAATGAGCTAGGCACTATATGTCTCCATCTTCCCTCTGGTGTGGGATGACTTGGTGTTTTAATCAGCCATACATCTCTGTGACCAAGATACCTGACAATAACAACTTAGAAAAGGAAAATTTTATTTGAGGCTCATGGTTGCAGAAATCTCAATTCATAGATGGCTGACTCTATTGCTTTGTGCCCAAGCAAGGCAGAATATCACCATAGAGGAGTGTGGTGGAGGAAAAGTACTCACTTCATGCCAGCCAGGATGCAGAAAGGAAGGTAAAGGGGCAGGGGATAAAGGGCAGAAAGCTCAGGGCACACCTCCAGTGATCCACTCCTCCAGCTATACCCATCTGCCTACAATCACCACCCAGTTAGTCAAATCAAACCAGGATGAACTGACTATATTATAGCTCCCATAATCCAATCATTTTACCTTGAAATTATCCTGCATTAATACAGGAGATTTTGGGGGACACCTCATATCCAAACCATAACACTAAGTAACTAAGTTTCTGTGGTGGGTTTAACAAGTAACCTATTGGGGATTTGACCATAAACACTATCACCTGTCTCTTGATGGCCCTTCCTCCTAGCTGGGAAATGGCCAGAGCTGGAGCAGCTGCCTCCAAATCAAAAACGGAAGCCACACATTGAGGTTGGAAGAACCTCCATAACCAAGATACTACAATTCCCATGAAGAAAGTGAAACTTCCATCTCTGGATTGCTCTTCTGGAAATGGTTGCCTGAGGGGGAGATGGGCTTCTGTTTGTTGCTCTCCTGAATATCTCTATCATAACATTTTAACTTGTTCTCTAATACAGTAGTTTTGAAAATAGAGGAAGCATTCAATATATATTTTATCATATGCCAGAAAGTGTAATTAATTCATGATGCCCATCAACTTTCTGCTTTATCTTGGAAGGAGAGGTTTGGAAAAAACAGTTCCACAGTTCTACACCACTAAAATAGTGACAAAAGATGACTGGGATCCCTTTCACATTGGGACTAATGGAGTTTGCAAGTAAATTGAACTACTATCTCATGATGAAAATCAGGTAATATGAACATAGGCTGTGTATACAAAAATATCATAAACCATAAGGAGTTAGTTACATTATTGTCATTATCATTTTAGTGATATGGTTACCATTGTTTTAGCCTTTTCAAAGACCTTAAAAGAGCACATTTTTTGGTAACATTTTAAATATGTTAAAAATCAGATAATGGGACATCTTGATGCTGCATTCACTTATTCATTTGGTATATGCTTGTGTACTCTACGTAGAAGGCTCTGTAGAAGATATTACTGAGGTCAATGTAACAGTGACCCTACAAAAGTGCACTCATATCTCATGCATGTTTGAATTCAGATGAATAGTCACACAAAGCTCTTGTATACATGTCACTAAAGAGCAAATTTCCCAACTGCACATTGATCTGTGTTTGTGAACATAGAATATTGCATATAGAAAAGTCCACAGAACCACTGAGGACCTGCTTAACAGAGGGTTAGTGGAATGCCGTTCAGAGATGTCAAGGAAACAATAACAGGAAGAATGACTGGATTAAAGAGCAAATGGGGGAGAGGAGAAAGGTATTTCTATGGGATTGTATTAGGTAGACAACTCTTTTCTCTTACTTGGAATCTGCAAGAAACCTTGTATGTGTGGCAATGTAACATGAGGGTAACTGGTTAAGCCAGTGAAATGTTCATTGATCTAAGTGGATGGGTCCGAGGGGAAGGGCCTGTCAGCTGGGACAGTTTATCAGAAGAGAGTTGTTCTTCCCACCGCCCCCCTTCCTCTTTATTCCTAAACCATCAAAAATTCCCCTGGGAGCATCAGGGCCTCCGAGGGAACATTGCAGAGACTAGGGAGAGGAGAAATGGTTTGTAAATGAGCATTTAAAACATGAAAACACTCTTGTTTTTAAAGCCAATGAGTATAAAGTACCAGTGGGAGACATGAGTTGACAGCTGGGACTCTTCATCCGTCTGGCCCAGGGATTCTGAGTCAATCACTGAGGATGAAAAGTAGGACTGGGAGAGCTTGGGCCTGTCAGAGTCTGCTCAAAATTCCTGGGCTTGCCATCTCAAACCAAATCCAAACCTTCCCGAGCTTGAGATTAAAGAGAATGTTTACAGAAAAATAAAAGAGGCTTGAAAATGCTTATTAAGAGGCATCTCGAAAATCTTTATAAAGCATCATCTGTGATGATTTATATGCAAATGAATCTGAATGTGCTTGGCATACGTTATGTAGGGTTTTCAGATTTTATCAAATCCATGCTGATCATGGAGAAATACACACACACACACACAGAGCCACTCGAGAGTTTGGAGCAAGGATGAGAGAGAATGGAGCTAGGGTGCTTATCCATTCCTGGAATGCAGCCGCAGGGCAGGGATAAGGCAGGATCCAGGAGTGCGTTTCATTCAGTTATTTAAGAACAGCTTTTGCTCCTAGAATTACATTTTGAGTCCAGAAATGGCTCCAGAATTTTCTGGAAGTTTGAGTTGCTGTCAGAGTTCTGATTTGTATTGGAGAGGTCTTAAGCAGGACAATTTCAGGAACTATAGTCTTATTTTAGTGTTAATGGGGAGCAGGGGGCGGGGATTGCAGTGCTTCTGCCAAGAGTTTCTAGACTTCTCAGAAGGACTATGGTCTGAAGTGACCTCCTTCAGTGGCAGGAGCAGAAGTAGGATCCTGAGCTTTTGCTAATCATAGTCTGAATCACAAATAAGTTTGTTAAGTGCAGGAAATTGCCAAAGCACTGAGCATACAGATAAATGTAAATAGACACAAAAAGTTGCCACCAGGTCCTCAAGTTGCTATGACCAGGAAAGCCATGGCAAGGTTATATAACAAGTTAAAATAGGTCTTTTTGGAAAATTTATGCGACCACTTTGTTCCTGCATAATGCTATGTAACTAATAGCACAAAAAATATGCACTGCAGATGATTAAACACATACGTATAAGGGAGCTTTGAGCTCCTCTGCATTGTTCTATGAAATAGACAGGATCTTTCACTTTGTGTATGGCCAGAGTATCAGGTGGTCACCAGCCCATTGCTTTACCCACAGATGACCACAGGCCATCAGGCTTTCCTGCTTTTTTCCTCTCATAGTTTGTTTTGAAATCAGCAAATCAAGGTCAGGGCCAAAACTGGCACAAAAGAAAAAAAAAAAGTATCCAGAAGATTGCTTTTGATGCCTATTCCTTCCTCTTCTCATCTGCCCCCACATAGCCTTGTCCATATCTGCTCTTGTTTATAGGTTGTTTCCTCTAGTCCGAGATGTAGTTTTTACACTCAATGAGAGTTGGCCATGTTGAACAGTGAGGTTTTTGTCCTCTAAAAATAATACTGCAAAAAAATACTTGATCAACAAACATATGGAAAATGTTCATCATCTCTAGCAATTTGAGAAATGCAAATCAAAACTACTCTAAGATTTCATCTCACTCCAGTCCGAATGGCAATTATCAAGAATACAGACAATAATAAATGTTGGTGAGGATGTGGAGGGAAAAGGCACACTCATACATTGCTGGTAGGATTGAAAATTTGTGCAACCGATCTAGAAAGCAGTATGGATATTTCTTACAAAACTTGGAGTAGAACCATCATTTGATCCACTTATCCCACTCCTCAGTCTATGCCCAAAGGATGTAAAATCAGCCTATTACAGTGATGCAGCCACATCAATGTTTCTAGAAGCTCAATTCACAATAGTTAACCTATGAAACTAATGTAGATGCCCTTTAAAAGATGAATGGATAAAGAAAATGTGGTACATATACACAATGGAATATTACTCAACCTTAAAGAAGAATGAAATTATGGCATTTGCAGGTAAATGGATGGAACTAGAGAACATCATGCTAAGTAAAATAAGCCAATACCCCCAAAAAACAAATGCCAAATGTTTTCTCTGATAAACAGATGCTGATCCCTAGTTGGGGGCTGTTAGAGAAAAATGAAGGAACTTGAGATTGTACAGAGGGGTGTGAGGGGAGGCGTGGGGCTGTGAGGATGAGAAGGATGATAGAATGAAACAGACAATTTGGGGCACTTGTGGGAAATAAGGCTGCTTATGGATGGTGCCATATTGTGGAGAATCATGCTGTAAGAGGCTGTTGCTAGAATCTAAATACTCCAGGACACAGCAGAGTGGGAAATGGTGGAGAGAAAATCTAGAAACAAAAATATATATGGGGTAAACTGGTTTCCACATTTTGAATGCAGAAAGATTAATATTTTTGTTACTTATTTAACTAGGGACTTTGAAAATAATGTTTTAATTCCCCAAAACAACTATAATAGTGAAAAGGTCAAGTACCATGAGGGGAAGGGAGATCATTTGAACCTTGAAAATAGAACCCCTGAATACATCCTTCATACATGTGGTCCACAGGAAGACAGTGGTGAATATGGATTATTGTGGATAGTCACTTACACAAAGATGGTCTGATGAAGTTCTCATAAGGAGCAAGAGACTTCAGGAAGGAGGCCCTGTGTTCTAAGAAGGAGTCTTATTGTTAAACATTCCTGGATGGTTAAACATTTCTGTATGTGCTCTGTTCTCACATACAAATATATTGATGTTAATTCTTATTAAAATGACTAAGTTTTTAAAAGGCTCAGCTATTATTTCCTCAAATATTTTTTATGCTCCATCCTCTCCTATCCTTCTGGGACTTGTATAATCTATTAAGAAGTTTTTCTATATCCTTCATGTCTCCTATGCTTTTTTCCCCATTATTCTCTTTGTTCATTAGTTTGAATGTTTTTCTTCACCTATCTACCAAGCCACTAATTTTTGACTTCTATTGTGTTTAATCTTGATATTAGATCTAGGCACTTACTTTCCACTGTGTTTTAATTCCAGAATTCAAATATCATTTCATAATTCTAATTTTCTGCTGAAATTCTCTATTTTCCATTGATCTACTTTTCCAATTTTTGAACATACAATTGTTTACTTTAAAATCGTTGATTTTAAATTTAAGTATCTGGATGACTTGGATGTTTTGCCTTCTTTTAAGTTTTTCTTTCTTTTTTTGTATGGTCCTCCTCTTCCTTAGCATGTTGACATGACTAATTATGTTTTGATTGAAAAAACAGATATTGTATTTAAAAGAAATTATAAAAGACCTCAGCTGCCATCTTTTTTCAGAGGTCATCTTTTTCTCTAGGAAGCAAATAGAGGTTTCTCTATTTATTCCAATCAAGTATTGAGCTGAGCCACGACAAGATTGCAGGCTTAGTAAGGCTCAAGCCTTCCCTAGTTCACCCTTGTTCTTAGTGCATAGATCAACTTTTTAATTCTAGGATCTGATACATTCACCAGGATGGCTTTTTGTGGATTCCTATACTCAATATTCTCCTCAGCAAGGTGAGACTATTAAAAGTTCCTTCTCTTGCTACAAGATAGTTCTTCTGATCAGTATCATAGGTTCCTGTCCCTTGAAGTTTCAGAATTCAGCAAATACTTTGAGGGCAAGAACAGCAGTGTGTCAGGGTCCTGTTTCCTACCACTTCCCACTTTGATCCTCTGGTTTCCAATTCTGTCTCTTGTCTCTTAACACTGATCCCTGTAGTGTCCCATCAGTGGCTCTCTAGGCAAAACCTTGCTTCTCAGCTGTTTTTACCCTAGTCTAGAATCAACAA
This sequence comes from Ictidomys tridecemlineatus, assembly GCF_052094955.1. Taxonomy (NCBI): domain Eukaryota; kingdom Metazoa; phylum Chordata; class Mammalia; order Rodentia; family Sciuridae; genus Ictidomys; species Ictidomys tridecemlineatus. The sequence continues at coordinate 43,391,336 of NC_135481.1, forward strand.
AAGCCTCAAGAGGAAATAAATGTTCATGGAACACAAACTTATTTTTTCATAGTTGCCCAGCTCTGAACACTTTCCCTCTTCTTGTCCTAATTATCTCAGCAGCACTTTGATGGTTTTCACAGATTTTATTATGTAAGACTTTCCCAGTGGTTCTTAATGGGAATGTTGATCTGCTATAAGCTACTCTATTCTGTTTATAAGAAGTTGTCCTAAATAATATCTGTAATTTCTTTAAAAATGTTAAGTAATTAAAGTAGTATGCTGCTTTACAATTTGATAAGTGTTAACTGAAAAGTGGGGCACTTGTGATATCTTTGTTTCTGCAATTAACTGACTGTACAATACTGGCCAATGTACTTTGCCTTCCTCAATATCAGTTTTCTTATCCATAAATTAAAATGTTTGACAAGACAAGCTCCAAGATATTTTCTTTGATTTTTATGGATTCATGATTTGAATGATTATTCACTTACAGGTGGACTTGGTATATTGTCATAGAGCATTCTACATAATCATCATTATAACAGCAAATAATAGTAAGTAGTTAAACCAGATAGATGCTTGGAAAAATATTATTCTTCAAGTTTTCATTTTCATTGTAGATTCATCAACATGACAAAAATGCTTTTCAATAAGCAAGCTAACATTTCTGTAAAAACATGTCAACCGTCCTAATTAAGATGACCCATGTGTCTTCTTTCTCTAGAATATTCTGTTTATTATCCTTAAATAATTAATAGTTTTGTTTTCAGATCTCAAATTTTTCTGTTTTTTTTTTAAATTATACTGTCACTCTAGTGACAATTCAAATAAGAGAGTAAGCTCTAAGTTGGTTGTGTGCATAATCATATTTTTGAGACTGCTTTGAAATTAAAATGTTAATACTCCAGAAAACAAAAAATGACCATTGCGGAAAAACTGCATCGTTTCAATTTTCACTGGGATGTAATATTGATTGGATAGAATATTCAGGCATTGTTCGAATCTCTAGACTACTTGACATTTTTCCAAATGTTTTCATGTTTCTCACAGAAGAGTGAGAATCAGTTAGACAGGTGTTATTCACAACAGGCCAATACAAGTATCATCTAGCAAGAATCAGGGCTTTTAACAGACACAGACAACTAACAAAAAAATATAAAGTGTGCAAAAGTCATTGCTGGAGAAGTGTTTGTAAGGGGACACCACACCTCTCACATCAACGATCTCCATGGGCCTGTCTACCTTGCTCAGAGGCCTCAGTGCAGGGGTGATACTAGAGGGTCTTCAGTTGAAATATTATTTGTTAGTAAGTTTTATATCTAAAGAAAGTTATTTAAGTAGTTGCCTAAATTATAGGTAAATGTGTAAAAGATACTTTGGAATTTATTCTGGAAAATTTAAAAAATTATCTTTATTAATAATTCATCATTTTATTATTACTGGCATTGATATTTCTCTTTATCAATTGTGAAATACATATAAAACTTCTTAATCAATGTTTGAAAAATTCTATATTAGCAATGAAAATGAGTTCTAAAATTATATTACAGCTTGAAAAAGTGTAATGAACTTGACAAGTTTTTTTCTCTTTTTATGCAAATATCATTTTGGTAGTTGTCCCCAACTGTCATGCAGCAAGTTAGTGCTTATTTATGCTAACTCTACTGATGGAAGAGCCCAGGAAAAATAATGTGCCAGATATGACTACAGTCTATTCATTCAGTAACTCATTTATTCATTTGTTTATTCAAGAAATATATTTGGAGACATTGGCTTGAGTGCTAACTTATATTGTTTTTGTCATTTAATATTATAAAATTGTAGCATTTATCATCTATTGCCTAGTTTCCAAACTCAGTAATTATCGACAGATACAATTCCACCAAGTCTATGTTAATAGTTAATTATTCTTTCATTGGCTATTTGTGCTATTCCTGATATTTTTTAAAAAACTATAGAGCTGTAATAAACATCTGCATAGAAAGCATTTTGCAAGTTGAAGATTATTGCTTTAGAACTAATCATTGAGGAGTATTTTCTCTAATTCTATAAGAATTGGAATTCCTGAGTTAAGGAGAATTAACTTTATTAAGGCCCTTGATGTATTGCCAAATTGCTTTACAAACTAGCCATATTGATACATTACAAAGCAGCAAAATAGCAATTTAACTTTATAAATGAAAATGGCTGCTTTCTTTATGGAAAAAGGAAAATGGCCATAAATTCGAATACAGTGCATTACAAAGTAACTTTTATTCTTGACAATTTTAAATTCACATTCTTTTCAAGATGAAAAAAAAAATCCTGAGTCTTCCAAGATGACAAATCTGTTTCCTTTTAACTGTGTTTTATTTGAATTTTACAAAATTCAAAAGAAAACAAAAATCAATTTTAACATGTAATGAAGAATGTAAATATCTGTCAAGTAGAATATATAACTTTAGGTGAAAAACTAGAGCTATGCTTCTAAATTGTAAAAAATAAGGGGAAATAATACTGCCTAGAAACTTTCTTTTCTTAATAGTTTGTGTTCTAACTTCCCTACATCTATTTTTAAATGTAATAAAAGATTGACATTTACCAGCTAATAAATTCAGAAGCATGTAACTGGGCTTCCCACCCATAATTGTATATTTGGATACATATATCTACCCTTAATTCAACCTGACTAGAAACAAGTTTTACTCCAGCCTTGTGTTTAGACTGTTTTCCATATTAGAGATTGGGAAAGTTAATGAATATCACTTACTGCTCTCATTGACGCAGCAATTCCAGTTAATGCTCTGTACTTTACAATGGGTATTTATTTAGTATACTGAACAATAATCTGACATCACTTGGCTTCCTGATATGGCCTTTGATGTTTTAAAAATGAAGTTTGATCCCATTTACATCTGTATTACTATTTATGGCAACAGGGTTCTGGGAAACCTTATGAAGGGTCTTCTCCCCGCAAAGCCCACAGAGAAAGATGTGCATCAAAAATTTAATAGAAAACATTCTCTGAATAAAGACTTGGAAAGGCATTACAACTGTTTATGTTCAAGACATTTTCTCTAATAAGAGAAATACTACATTTTCCATTTTATGATCTAACACACATACACATACACACAGACACTCATATCTCACTAACATATATAAACTCTAGTCTAATTTGCCCTGGCAAAAGCTAAAAGGGATGAGGTATGTCATATAATCGCCACAGCAGAAAAAAATCATTCAATATATAGTTCTTAATTATGATCATTATTTACATTAAAAGTACTCAAGTTATAACATATCACATTTTAAATTTATTCAGAAAAAAGAAAATGCATTAATTTTATCAGAATCCAAGATAATTTAATTGCTTATATAGACTTTGTAATGTAAGATCCATATGGAGTATTGGTATAATAGATTTATCCAAGTAACTTTTGAATGGACTTAATTCTTTTCCATATATGAAGCAGGTTTTGGAAATCATATTATTGTATTTAGTATAGGAACAGAGAACAGAATCTTCAAACATGAAAGCTTACCTTGAATTGATAGTCTAATGTTTGGAAACCAGTGATTTTTTTCTTCTGGGCATTTGACATTGTATTCTACTCCTGACTTCTGAGATATATTACTCTCCTGACCTTAATTCTCTGACTGCTAGTCTTTGATTTCTCTTTACCATGAGTGTTGGTAACTCCTAGGCATACCTATGGGGTTCTTTCTCTTTTATGCTTTTGGGAATTCATCCACTCAGAAGAAACACAGTACAAGTTTTATTTTGTCTGCTTGATAACATATTCTCACAGTTATAAAGCTTCACTCTCCACTGGAAAGTTAATTTCTATTAAATATCAAAACCAAAAGGTGGTCATGTCAGACACTAAAGTTACCATTTTGCACTCCACAATTTGCCATTCCTCCTTAATTTCCCATAAATAATAAATAAAATTTATTTTTAGAGCTGGGCTCTTTGTTTCCTTTGATATCATGCAGTCATTTTCTCTTATTTCATTTTAGTATCAACCATACACTAGATATAACAAAGAGAACCATATCTTTCCATCTCCACATTGGCTACAAGTTAGAACCAAAGCATTATGCTTCTAAACATGAACAAGTTTCCTTGAACTGCCTTTTTCCATACATTTCTTTGTGCTTGTACTATCATATCTAAATTACACATTCTGGCCTTAACAAATTATTACAATCCAATGTACACAATTTTTATGTTGCCTTTGCATGCCAAATTCTCTTCTTTTTCCCAGAACATATGTTTTTTCGTCCCAAATCCAAATCTTTTCTCCAACTAATCCCATTCCATCTTTGATTCGCATTGTTTTAAGTAGCATTCAGCTTTATGAATCATTGTAAACTTTAACTTCTTAACTATCAACTCTATTTTTTTCTCACATAGAACAATGCTTGCCAAGTATACCTACTCTGAATTCAGGATTATTATTGACTCAGTCATGCCATGTCATGTATTTATTAAGTGGGAAAAGGGAAGTATACAAGAATGCCAACAAAAAAAAAAAAAGAAGAAAAGAATCTCTTCTGAACCCTGGCCCCTTGCAAGAACATAGGAATAATCTGAACACGAAATGAGATAAATGCAAACATTTATGGCAGCTGTATGCAGAAAAATATTCTAAGAGACTGTGATTTGTAACTTAGAGGCCTTGAGAATTCTCAAGCCCAATCTGGGTATTGAGAGTCCAACCTCAAACTTAGCCCAGAAATGTGATGAATTTAGACAAGAAGAAAATCGATTATATTAAGATCTTTTTACAGAAAGGTGAGCAGCAATGAGTTGACCTGAAGAAGGAGTAAAGGGGTGAATTGAAAAATATGAATTTTTGTTACCACCATCAAAAAGAGAAGGACTCCACATTAGACAATGGGATACTGCTGAGCACGGTGGCGCACACCTGTAATCCCAGTGACTTCAAAGACTAAGGCAGGAGGATCACAAGTTCAAGACCAGCTTCAGCAACTTAGTAAGGCCCTAAGCAACTTAGCAAGACCCTTTCTCAAAATGAAAGGGCTGGGATGTCACTCAGTATTAAAAAAAAAAAAAAAAAGCATAAGGGATCCTTCTGAGGAGGGAATAATTTTCTGTGCTCTTCCATGGCCTTTGGATTTCCATGGCTCTGCCTTGCTCCTCCATCTGCCGCTCCAGATCCAGTCTCTACCCTTCTCTGGCTTGCTCAGAGCCCCAGGAGGCTGCCCTCCTTATGCTGACTCACTTAACTCAAGCTGCTTCTTGGTTTCCACCAATGTGGTAGGAAAAGCTGTATACCGACCTAAGACTGGAAGGCAAAGGATTTTGCCCTCCTAAAGCCAAAGCTCTGCCAGGTGGCCTCTCTCCTATGACTTCAGTTTTCACCAGACTCTCATCACAGCCATTTCCCGTTGGCCCTTCGTACCAAGCATTGGGAATATTTGCTCTTCTATTGATACTACTTGATGCGGCTTTATCCCATAACCATTCTTTAAACCTTGGTCACAGCTGTTAGTTACTTTCCACCACAAGAATAACTTAAAAGGAGAAAAAGTCTACTTTGGCTCATTATTCCAGAGGTTTCATTCCATGGTCTCTCAGCCTCTGTTGCTTTAGACCTGAGGCAACAACATCCATCCTGGCAGGTGTATGTGGAGGAGCAGCTCCTCACCTCCTGGGAGACAGGAAGCAGAGAGAGAAAGAAAAGGTGGGGCTGGGATCCCAATGTCCCCTCAAGGGCATGCCTGTGACCGAACTTCCTTCTACTAGGCCCTACTCCCTAAAGGTTCCACTATCTTCCCAAAGTGCCACAGGCTGGGGACCAAGCCTTTTGTATATGGGCCTTTGGGGGATATTTAAGACCCATCTAAGTTCACCTTGAACTACACTCTAATAATCCACTTTTTGTCATCTGCATCTTCCTGGGACCCTGGCTGATGTACACCATGATCACGTATTGAATGCTTTTTATTTTCTTCTGAAACATAATAGTGACATTTGCTGAGTTTAAACTTATGTTTGGGGCTGAGGTTGTGGCTCTATGGTAGAGCACTTGCCCAGCATTTGTGAGGCACTGGGTTCAATCCTCAGCACCACAAAGAAGTAAATAAAATAAAGGTGCATCAAGAACAACAACAACAACAACAAAAAAAAAACAATTAAAAATTGTTTGGTTGGGCAAGGGGGATACTTTCACATGACTAAAGAGGGAAAAGAACATAAGTTGAGCTGAAGTTTAGGTAACTTTTGGATAACCGAGGGTTCTAGTTGCTCCTAGAGGAAGAATGCTGTGCTCAGGTAGGACAAGGTGATCTGAAGAGCACATGTAGTGTGCATATGAGCAACTCTTGGGCGGCTGAGAAGACACATGTTGATGTCTATTCCTTGGTCTTTCCCTAGGTGCAAAATGTCAGAACTGACACTCTATTACATTTTGCTTTGAGAGGCAAAGAACAAATGTATCTTAACTATTCAAAACAGAAAATAAAATCATCTGGAAATTACTACTAAAATTTCTCCTTGTTCTGAGTTTCCAATCAATTCTTAAATATCTACTTAGTTACTTAGTGATTTACTTATGACAAACTGTTCACAAACAGGTGGTCCACCCTGCCTTTCAGAGTACATGATCGACCTGGTCCACTGTCCCACTTTCCAGCATATGGTAAAATAAAAGTAAGAAGCAGGATTGCTTTTAATGAAATAACATGACATTCCCAAACTGGCAGCCAATGACTTTGGGGCTATTTGTACTCCTGCTTTCTCCCCATAGGTATGGAAACCAGGTAGTTGGCTTATGAACTGTGTACATGGAAAGAATGCAGAAGCTGGGTTAGTAATGATAAGGACAGCCAAAACAAATGAAGGAGGACGCCTGGGCAGGAAATAAGCAGAGAAGAGGACCAAGTGGGAGGAATTGAATTCTAAATTTTACTTCATCAGGTATTTTCATTAAATCCCCTGGAGCAACATGCTTATCTGACGGACACACTTTCAGGAAGCAGAGCAGTGAAGAGAGGTTAACTATGTATTTCTACAAAGTAAATGTTCACTTCTACTGCATCATTAAGAATGACAGAGACATGGCCAGGATTTCAGACAGGTGCCAATTGTGGCTCATGAATAAAAACATGCAAGACAATTATGAATATTTGCTGAAAAAAAAAAGCTCAGAGAGGGAGGAGACTATTTCTGTGTCCAGACAGAGTCTTCTCTGACTCAGCACCCAATTTATTTGTTGAATTCTAATCTGAGTCACACGGTGCAGGATTAAAAAATATTCCCAGGACCTACAGAAATTTGATTTGTGCATCCTTATTGGGAGGGCCTGATCATGCAGGATCCTGAGTTACTAAAGTGTGCTCTGTGCGATGGTCATTTCACCCTTCTCTCTCTCTCCTCCCCATCACTTGAGGCTTAAACTCTCAACCTAGATGTTTAGATAAAGCCTGAGCTTTATCAAGAAGACAAGTCTCTCCAGAGTTTTGCAATAAAATGCATTTCCTCTTTTTCTCTTTATCTTCTGTGTGCAAATCTTAAATTCTATCCAAACTTACCTACCCAGGGCTCTTGATTTTCAGCCTCTTAGTATTTGCTCCATTTTAGTCCTCAACCATGACACTTGGCATCTTGGGCCATCTCGGTTCTCCACTTCTTCCAGGAAGCCCTTCTCAAGTCTCTGACCATAGCTACTCTGAAAGCAGTTATTGCACATGAGTTATTTAGCATTTATCTTCCACTTCTCTAGATGTTAGTTACTTCTGGGTATGCTTATAAGGTGTCCCTCAGCCTCGTCTCTGTGCCTCCCATGGAAACAAGACTTCATTACAGGTCTCCTCCTTCATGCCTCATGTTTTGAGAAGGAATCTAAATTGAGGATGGGTTCTTGATGACTCTGACTTTTATTTTTGTAAGATACTGTCCCAGGGGTAACAGCATATTTATACCAGCCATTGAGTTTGGATCCCTATGATTTCTAATCTTCTCAATCCTAAGAGGAGGCTGTTCTCCCATGTTTATAACTGAGGAAACACAGAAGTTAGACAAGTTACTCAAGGTCATGCAGCTAGATAGGTTACTCAAAGTCATGCAAGTCCTCAGTGGCTAAGCCTCATCTTTATTTCAGCCCCACTGGCTCAGAACCTGACTTTGATTTTCACTGTGCCTTGATATTTCCCCTAATACGTAAAAAGCACAATAATTTCTTTATATAGAATGTGTGTCTCAGTGTGTTTCATTCTTTTAAATTCAGAGTCTCCTGTTTTTCACGCTACACTTCCATAACCCTCTTTTGGGTGTTTATGTCTCCATGTTTCTCTTACACATGGTGGAGGTTTGTGGAATTCCTGGCTGGAGACTCCAGGAACAACTTGTGAAAAACAATAAGATCCCTGACAATTTCCCCCACCACAGTCCCCTAGATTAAGGCTATTGAAATCTCATAGCCATTGGAACAAAGGCACCTCATCCCCAAAATGTGTACCAAGGAAAGGGGCCCACTCAAAGATGGGGTTGACCATTTGTGTGCAAACTTGCTCCAAAGATGATTTGGTGACAAGGACAGAGGTGCATACCTATCCCAGCTACTCTGGAGACTGAGGCAGGAGAATGGCAAGTTCAAAACCACCCTGTTTCAAAATTAGGAATAAAAAGGGCTGGGGAAGTAGCTCAGTGGTATAGTACCCCTGGGTTCAGTCCCCAGTGCCTACCCTCTGACACACAAATATGATTTGGTGATGACATTATACACATCTTGGTATCTATCTCTTAAATTATTCTTTTGACCCAAACCTTAGAAATGTAAAGGGTGATAGTGTGAAGAATATTAAAATATAAAAAGTCACGATTATATTACTCAACCTCTTTCACGGGAAAAGTATTATAGAAAATGGTTAAGAAAGTGCTTATATCTTAGTTTGTATCCTAGTCCTTCTGCTCACTGGTGTCAAACCTTGACTCAATGTTGTTGTCTATAAAATGGGCATATTATTATCTATTTTTAGGATTGTTGGGATTGGATGGTACAGAATAAGTTCCCCAAATTATAATATAATATTATATGATGGTTGTTGTTTCCAGGACATGTTGATCAAGAATAAAGTAATGCAATGAAAGAAGAGGAGAACTAAAGAAGCTAAGAGAGGCTAAATTGTATTTTATATACATGTATTTACTAATTGCATTACACATATTATAGCTATATTTATGTGGATCATATTAAAATTCATACAACATAAAATTCACCACTTTAACCATCTTAAAATGTACAGTTTGAGTCTGGGGGTGTAGCTCAGTGGTACAGTGCCTGCCTGGCATGTAAGGCCCAGGTTTCAATCCCTAGGATGGGGAAAAGTACAATTCAGTGATTTTAAGTTTATCTATAATGTTACAATTGTCTAGTTCCAGAACACTTTTATCACCCCAAAATGAAGCTCCACATTCATTAAGAAGTCTGGCAACCATGAATCTGATTTCTATCTGTATGGATATGGCTAATTCTCTATATTTCCATTTAAATGGGATCCTATGTGATTACTTTTGTATTCACTTAGGATATAATGTTTAAGGCTAGTTCATCCCGTAGCATGAATTAGTGCTTCATTTCTGTCTATGGCTGAATAATTTGCTGTTGCATGAATATACAATATTTGCTTACTCATTAATCAGTTGATGGACTTGGAGTTGCTTCTAGCCAGATGTCAACATGGTCTGAAAAGTACCCACTAGGTAGTAGGGCAGCCATGGATTACAGTTTGGCTGTCACGACTTTCTATCCTTCCAGAATCAACCTACTTGTCCCTTTTGACTCAATATAATCTGTTATAGACAGACTATCTGGGTCATGTTTTTCATCCATTTTGCCAAATTGTCCCTTTACCTGGAGAACTCAATCCATTTTCATTTCATATCATTACTGACAGGAAAGGGCTTATTTCTTACATTTTGCTTACTTCCCCTTAGTTTTGGGAGCTGAATGTCCAAGATCAAAGGGTTGGCAAATCTGGTTTCTCCCGAGGCCTCTCCTCGGTCACTGTCTTGCTGTGTCCTCTCGTGGTCTTTCTTCTGTGAGAACACACCCTGAAGTCTGTTCCTCCTCCTCTTATAAGGACAGTCCTATTGGATTCGGGCCCCATGGAGTGACCTCCTTATCCTTAAATCACCTTCTAAAGGCCCTGTCTCCAAATAGAGGGGCAGGGTGTGCATCAACATTCAAATTTGGGGATGGAGGGGGACACATTCAGTCCATAACTCTGTCCTCTAAGTGCCACATAGGATTCATTTCATTCACACCCCCAGAGTCTGTAGGAGGTTGGCATTTCATTGGGTAAGTCAGTTTAACCATATTGCTCTTGACTTTCTTCTTTAATAGCTACTCCTCAAGCTTCTTTAGTGGTTAATTTGGGTATTTGAAAATAATCAAGTGAGCCACCTATACTTTTTATTAGTCTTAGAAAAGAACAGTAGCATGCAGGGTCGCGCTACATATTTTAGTTAGAAAGAACTGTCATTTTGCTCCCAGGCCAAGTTAAAAGTCCATGTTGAATAAATTCACCATTTTTAGAACCAAAATTATGTAAATGATCATCGTATTATAATAGTATTCATAAATCTTCATGTTTTATAAATTGCTTTATAAATTAATAAATAACATTTCTCTTCCTTACAGGGCAACTGAAATGCAGCTATTCTCATGGGCGAAACAGAAAGAAAAAAAATAAAAGTTTAAATAAAATGCTGAAATTCAAAGTAACAGACCTTTTTAGATAGTTTTAGACAAAAATCACAGTGTGAGTTCTAAGCATCTGTCATACTTTCCAGATAAAGGAAGATGGGATAAGTTGTGCAGTGGTCTCAGGGGCCCATGTTTTCAGCTTCTAGTCTTTCAGACAATTGTTGTTTTTGTTACTGCATAATTAATTTAGCACCCTAAACAATTTTAACTGGATTCATTTTCTTATATAATTTTCTCTTAGTGTTCTCCACCACAAATGTTTCAGAAATGAAATAAACTGGGTTGATGTGTTACTCAGCTCAAAACTTCACCACTCAATGAGGTGGCCCGCATGCATCTTGCTTCCTGGAATTGAGCAGAGCACACACTGTAAAACTGTACTCAAAAGTCTTGGAGGTAAACCTACTGAGAAAGTTCAGACTAGTATGCCTAGACGTCTTCCACAGAACCTCTGGTTTGAAATAATCCTAAAAGTTCTCCAAACCTACTGTGGACAGAACCTAAGATTTTTTTTTCTACCTTTGATATTACTGGTCTCTCCTAAAGCTGAGCAATACCTTGCTGAGAGCATTCAGGGAGGTGAGTTTTGGTATCATGGTGATTATTGGTCTGTGATTTGAAATTTCTTTATTATTATTATTGCTGTTGTTATTATTACTATAGTTTTATGGTTTTACGTACTACTTGGGTTCATTCCGACCAAACTCGTAGATGCATGGAAATCTATTTCAGTTCATGATTCCCCCTTTTCCCTTTCCCTTTCCCTCTTTTCCCTTTCCCTTTTCCCTCCCATTCTTCTTCCTCTACTTGACTGGACTTTGGAATTTCTTTATTAGCATTCTTAAACCACATGGATTGGCCAAGGCCCACTTAATTATCTATAGCTCCAGCCCAGGGGTAATAAATAAGATTAATACAATATTTAAGATAAGTGGCACTGGGCAGCCTCTCCATTGATTGTGGAATGTGTTACGGTTTTGTCTTTCATGTCCACATAAGAGACGAAAAAGGAAAGCTTAAGGGGAAGGGACTCATTAGAAGTCCTTTGTCTAAAAACCTTGGGATGTTTGACATCCTATTCTTCTTGACCCCTGAGTGATCACTACCACAGCCAGGGATAATGTTTTTACTGTCACAGTTTGAACACGAACCAATATTTTAAATTAAACCCACAGATTAAACCTTCTTATAAATTTCCTGGTTCCGTTGCTTTACATTATTGGATATGTTTCTGTTTCCTTTGCTTTCATAGACCTAAATAATGAAAACCCTTTATAGTTCATCCAAAGCTCACTGACTCTGACATGTGGTATTCACATTTTATGAGTAACTTCCAGGACACTTCCTCTTGTTCTGCTGAGCTGTATGCCAAGGTAACTTTTCGATGGTTATAACATAGAGGGCAATTGGCAATTAGCCAGCTAAGTGTTAGCTATGTTATAGAAGTGTGTGTACAAAAATTAGGGACCTACACAACAAGTAAACTTTATTATCTAAAATTCACTCTCATCCCTTTAATTTATCTCCCTTTTTTATATATTTATGTGTATGTGCCTCAAATAGTGCTTTTTCCTCCCTCTGCAAAAGCCTATCAGTAGAATTCCAAAGACAGCATAATTAGGTAAGCTGGCCAATTAAATAAGGAAACACAATATCTTGTTAGCAATTGGCATCAACTATTGGGTGACATTTTGATAAACTGCTTCAATATAGTGTATAGCATTTTGGTGCCTTTTCACTTTTTAAAAGGTCACAGTCTCTGAAAAGTAACATTGAGAAAGCTGATATTTAAAGGGTATAGGAAAATTCAAATAAATAGCCTGTTCCACTTCTAGGTATCTCTTCTCTTCTCAATAAAATCCCTGATAGTCTACTTGGCCTTTTTATTCTACTTGTTGCAGTTTCCAGCCCTGTAGGGGTAAGATGATAGATACAGCCTTTACTCCCCAGTTCAGATTTGCTATCACTATATATTTAGGAAGCAATCAAACAATGGACTCACTGATAAAGATCTTTGTGTTTCTGGATGGCTTCTTTCTTGATGGCTTCTTTCTTAAAGAGGATATCTAAAGATTTTCTCTATGATACCCAGGGGTGAAACTTAGAAAATTTCTTCAAAGCACAGTGAGGGTTTTGCTCCATATTACTGATGGGTGGAGGTCAAGGTCAACTCTACATGGACTCTAAGCTCAGGTTTCTTACAAAATGATCCACAGTACCCCACTGCTTTTCCAAAACTGTGGATACTTGAAGCAAAGTCCAAGTCAAATGTCTCTAATCCACTCAAGGTGGAGCCAAGGTCACATTATTTTTGCAAGATCTCCATAGAATTATTGAGCATACTTTTGAAAAACCAAAGCCATGAACAGGTTCTCTAACATCTGGGGGAACTGTGAGCTAGATCCTTCCTCTCTTCCTCCATACATATTAAGCTTGCCAAAATCCCAGTCAGTAGGAAAATCACTTCTGTTTCTAATAAAATTTTAAGACAAAAAAAAAGTTGCCATCTTCCAAACTGACCCATCCTTGGCTTTTTTCTAGCCTCATGCAAACGTACTGCCCTTGTAGACTGTGTCCTGCTCGTGGACACTTTGGGGATGGGCATAACAACATCATTTTATTACGAGTGAATAATTCTTCCTTTTATTTGCCCTGTGTAGCCCCATGCACTTCTTTCACAGCCTCATGAGAGTCTGAGAGCTGGAGCGAATGCATGGATGTGTGTTTGAGCAGAGCACGGCCAGGGCATTTCTGAGCACTAACTGGTTGGAGCAGACAGTGGTTCTGTTGTTCAGTCAGTGGGCACGGGAATGCAGGTGACATGGCTGCTCTTTCAAAGAAGCAGGGCTGTGTTCAGTTTATACTTTTCCCAGAACATCATCATTTTCATTGTAAATAAGATATCTGACATTTGGCTCCACAAATTTTGTAGTTTGAAGGCTTCAGAAAGCAAACTCCCCATATAATAAAACAGCTGAAGATAGATCATTAGGTCAGAAAAATTGCAAGAGGTCACCAAGGTTGAAATATTTTCACTTCAAGTTTCCTCATTTCTGTGCACCTGCCCTGAAGGGAGAGGTCAAGGCTCAAATAGCCAGAAGAGCCCACATGGTGGTCACTACACTCTCTTGTGGAACAGCCTCCATCGGTTTTGAGGAAGGCAATGAGACGCTTCTATCGCAGTTCACACCTATCAGCCCCATTCATATATTTTTAAAAAGTGTTCATTGACCTTCAGCCATAACCTATTGTCCTACCACTTTGAATCTCTTTTCTGTGGTCTTGCCTCTGATTGTCCATCCTTCTCCAAACCCCATGGGCTCTGATACACTGGATGCTCTATACCTACGCTGAGAGAACTCTACTCCTCCAGGCTCTTGGTCTTGTTTCAACTTGCTTTTTTTTTTTTTTTCTTTCCAATTCATGATTTGTGCTTTCCCTCATTTTCTTTGGGTCTCCTGATGGGGTCTGTTCTTCCTGTTTCACTCCTTGCTGATGCCACAAAAAGCTGGACTCGGTACTCTGCTGCAGCCACTGGCCTTTCCCATTCTTCCAAGTCTGAACACCAACTGCTACACAGATAGTGTTCAGATTCCCCCAATCCAGTGACCCGGATCTGGTTATTCCACATCTCCCTGACCAGTAGCTACCAAGACTTGGTACTGACAGCAAAGAAAAAGGACTATTGATTGTGTGTGACTACAACCCCAGCTGCCAACCCTACTTAATGGTTTTTTGTTGAATTCTGAAAAGTACATAAGGAATGAAGAGGCCAGTAGTTCATATTGATGGTGAGGTGGAAGAATTAATATGTATCGAGTACCTGCTGAGAACTGGACATTTTATCTTCCACATGGTCAGAAAATACCTCTTGGGATTAAGAAAAGGAAAACGGAGCATATGTAAGAGCAAAATCCAGAAATGAGAATAAATTATTTGAAGAACAAAATATGGGAGCTTATCATCACTTTTAAGAAGCACTGGGCACAAGAAGGTGAAATATGAAAGTAGTCAAGGGACTCATAAAGAATAATTCAATATTAAAAAATAATGCAGCAGAGGAAAGTTTAGAAATCACAGATTCAGAGACTGGAAAGTTCACCTTTTAACACAATGAACATAACGACCATGTCTGTTGTGGTTATTACGGTCTTCTCTGCTTAACTTGATTTTTTTTTTTTTGGCATGTGGAAGGATCCCAGAATATTTATTAAATGAATGAGTAGATGAAATAATTTTTAAATCATCAAAGTAAACTGCATTGTATCGTTGAAAGATGTGCAGTGCCATAGGTGCATTTTCTAATATTTTAAAAAATAATCTGTGTCCAAAATCAATGTAGTTTTAGAAAAATAGTACATTTTATCTTGCTGGTAGATATTCTAACAAAATTTAAAGATGTTTTTTATTGATCCACCTATTTAAAAAGAAACATCAGATGTTTTACCATTTCTTAGTTCATCAATTTATCCTACATTTCTTATCCTGGTTATTTTCCACATTATTTAAAGAAAATGTATCTTCCTGCTAGAATTTCTTGCATTGTATATACAGTGTTACTTATTGCTTGGATAATGCCCTATTAATTTCAATGGATTCCTTTTGACATAAAAATGGATTTGCACTGAAGGGCAAACACTACCTCCATATGTATCCAGGCTGCATTACAATTGAATTCATCACATTATACATTTATAGGTGTCTACCCCTGTTACACTGCTGGAATGGTCTGCCATAAAAAATGGCCATGTGAAAAGCTGGTTTAAATTTCATGCGTTTTTACTTGCAAAGTATCTGGTTAGATGAACAGAAGCCTCCAAGATGAAATTCTTTCCAACATGAATATGCTAACACGACTCTCTGGAAGCAACACCTCAGCACTTCATCCAGTGCCTTTTCTTGAGATTCCAATGACAGATTTGTTTTAGGGTCAGCATGTTGGAAAGCACTGAGAATTTATTTTTTCAAGCTCACAGTGGTAAACGGCACATCAAGAGAGGAAAAATATAATCTCTTCTTTGTTTGCTTTGGCACCATAAATGTTAATAAATGAAAAGCCCCTACCAGGTCTTCGAAAGTCCAGTTTGCCATTTATAACAATTTTGGTTATATCTTTAAAAATACTTGTTCAGTGTATCTATCAATTTATAGTTTTCACACAATTAAAATATCTTCCTTTCCTCATCAGGCATAGAAGAATGATATCTATGAAGCCAACTTCAGATGAGGGAGCAAAATATGTCCTTCAAGGACCAGCAGGGAAATTAGAGTTTGTAGGAGTCTTTCTGTTCAGATTGCTTCTAAAAGTAAGGAGGACCTGATTTTGTGGGATTTCATTAAGTTTTCTTATTCTTCAATAAGTTGGAAATCCCCAATGAAGGTAAATGCACTGCAGCCAATAACAACACAGTACTGGGAGGACAAAATCTCTGCATCTTCACAATGTCTTTTGTCAACTGAAAGGAGAAGTGTTGACTCATATTTGGAGATTTCTGGTATGATAAAAACAACACTGAATCTAAGTCAGTACATCTAGATTGATGTTTTTTTTTTCTCTTTTCTAATTGCATGACCTTCAAAAAGCCCTTCAGCTTTTATGGGTATCAATTGTTTCATATGCAAAAAGGGGAATTCAATAATCTATATCCTCATATAAAATTAATAAGAAATTACATGTCATAAACTTTAGAATATGCAATTAGTGTTTGGTACCAATTTTTAAACTCACATTAGTTTTGCTTTTAGTGGCTTCTCTTAGGGTTATTTCTTCCCCCCTTATGACTTCAGGAATTTAACTATTTAATTCTCCATGCTTTGAAGACTACAAGATTCTTTAGGCATGGGCCATAAATTCTGACTCATAACTTTTTTCAGTCAAATTATTACAAGATGGGTTTGCTTATCATGATGTATGGATAGAATGTGAGTGAGGCACAGCACACAAGTGCATGAGCTCACGCATGTGAATATATGTTCATCTATTTCATGTATAAGAGAGTAAATTTTGAGATGGTGAAGATGTGGGTGGAGTTTGGTTTCTTTTTCTCATTTCTTCCCTTATATCAATAAAAGCTATCAAATATCCAAGAAACATAAGTAATACATACCAATGCAGATTGACCTGACTTGCAAGGTTGTAAATATGGGAACCCTGCTTTTTCTTTTGGCTTCTATTATGAGAATTTTATAAAATATATTTAAACATAACTGTCACATTAGTCTAATTTTTTTTTTAAGAAAGTCTTTTTCACAAAAGTTAGTGGGTCAAAGATAAGCTTGAAAATTGGCAGCCCCTTTGTTACAAAGGATTTGTAGAATTCTTCCTCAAGCTGGGAGTTTGAGAACTGACTATTAATCATGTTATAACTTAACAGATATAAATGTGTACCCAGCAGAAAGAATTCAGTTCAGGTCTGCTGGCCCAAATACAATGGGCTAAATAGCAAAGTCCTGCGATTTCTTAGATGCATAATGTTCTTACAAATGGTCCATGCTATGCTAATAAAACTATTGTGACTAGGAGCTTTTGCAGTAGAAACTGACAGATGAGGCAGAGTTAAGTACTTTTTCAGACAAGCTACTACAGTAAATCATTAAGGCGCACAAACAATCATCCTTCATCAGTGTGCAATTTGTTTCATAGCAATTGCAAATCGAAAACAATGTAAACAAACAAATCGACAACTAATGAACATCCCCCACCGCTCACTGTAAATAGATCTACAACTTTAGAAGAACACTTTATCCAACACATTGTCAACTCATTGTAAACACATCTACAACTCATAAACAACTCATTACCCAGTATGTTGTCACCTCATTGCAATTAAAGTCGAATGCTAACTGTACTGTATGTTCCTGCTCTGAATCGGATTATATTCAAGGAAGAAAATGGGAAGGAGAAACAGTTTAGGGAGGGAAAGACTTATTTCACTTTCCCTCCACATCAGCTGAACTTTTTAAATTATTTGGCCAGGCTTATACAGAGAAATTAAGCTGCATTTTTATCCTTTCCTCAGGTAGCCCACATTTTCCATTTGCATAGAGAAGGCAGTGGTTTCTTAGTACAAGTTGCTTTCAGAGAGGAAAAGTAAATGTGTAAAGTATTCCCCAAGCAGCAGTAAAACTCACAGCTTTTACTGTAATTGCTTTGTGTGAACTGCGATTGGCATTCTTACCTGGTATATAATCTTTTGGTTGGGGCCAGTGTTTTTTACAGTCTACAGGATGATTATTTTTGGAAAGCAAACTTGAACTTGTGAATGTCACTACAATTTTCCTGTAATATTAACTTTACCTAAAGATTTAAGTGTGTTTATTCACCATTCTGATAAACCTAAAGGATTATGTCACATAAACATTGCTGGATTATGTGTGTGCTTATGTAGATACACATGCAAATGTGCACATAGCAAGAAGTAGACCTGTCAGCAGTATTTGACATGGTATAAAAAAGGAAGACTGATGGGTTGAGGACATGATTTTTAGATTATATATAATTTTTTTTTCGGTTCAGATCAAACTTCAACTTTTTTGTTTAATCTGTGTGGAAGACAGAATTATTGAAATTAAAATTCTATAAAATAAAAATTATTTATATAATCACACACATAGACATATACACACCATATATCAATCAACACAAAAGGGTTGTGTCATAGTTTAAAAAATGACAGAGAATTAAAAGTTCTAGACTCTCTGACCAGCTTTTCTTCTAAAGAAATAAGATATTTTTTAGACTTTTAAACACTAAAGTAAATTTTTAGAAGTTGTTTTCTGAAGGACCATTCATGGATTCCTTCTGGGGAGATTAACAAGATGATCTCTTAGAAAGTGTCCTCCAGCTCTGAGTACCATTCTGAGTACCTTTAAGTGTCTGTAGTAGAGCCATCACTGGGGTGCTGTGGAGAACTTGGAGAAATGGTTTATTATCTTATGAGATAGCAGGGTGAATTGAGGCTTTGCATCCAGATAATTGAATTTGAATGTATTTCTGTCACCTTCCTGTGGTGTCGCGCGTCCTCTCTGAGACTGGGCTTCTTACTCATGAGACTGTAGATGACAGTGAGGATTAAAGAGCAAAACTATTAGGTATTGTGGGCAACAGCTGGAGCTAAACAAGTGTTCAATTGATGGTGGTAGTGAGGGTGGTGACGTGTACAGCGAAACTAACAATCTGATTCATAGTGGAGTAGGGAGCATGGGAGGAAGAGACAACTCTAGATAGGGCAAAGGGGTGGGAGGGGAAGGGAAGGGACATGGGGTTAGAAATGATGGTGGAATGTGATGGACATCATTATCCAAAGTACATGTATGAAGACATGAATTGGTGTGAACATACTTTGTATACAACCAGAGATATGAAAAATGTTGCTCTATATGTGTAATATGAATTGCAATGCATTCTGCTGTTGTATATAAAAAAATAATAAGATAAAGAATGTGGGGCTGGGGCTCAGTGGTAGGGCACCCGCTGTGCACGTGTGAGGCCCTGGGTTCGATCCTCAGCACCACATAAAAATAAAGATATTGTGTCCATCTACAACTAAAAAAATGTTTAAAAAAAGAATGCATGGATAAAAAAAAAAACAAGCGTTTTAATAAATCTAATGGAAATCTATGTTTTGCATAATGGAAATCTATATTTGAATCGTTTTTATTAAAAAAGCCAGATACTAAAAATACCCTAATTTTTAATTATTTTATTTTATTTTAATTGACAAAAAGCAATTATACATATTTATGGAGTTTCAATGTGATGTTTTGATATATAATTGCAGTGTGGAATGATGAGATCAAATTAATTAAACCCCCCCCCCAAAAAAGAAAACTCAGGCCAATAAAAAACCCACATTTTCATTTATCCTTATATTATTTCCATTGTCCTCTTGACCAGTATAGAGGTCATAAGATTGTACAACACTGCATTAATGTTTTCTTAGGAAAATACTTTGAGAGCCATGGACATTCTGTTTCCTTCCTCTGTGAAATATTCAGTGAAGAAGGCAATCTAAAAAGTTGTGCAATGTTGAATATTGAACCTCCAAATTTAAATATAAAAACAAGAATAATATTTTTACTCCAAAAGGGATTTTTGAAATTTTTTCACACACACTTCTCTAGTAAATCACTATGCTAAGTTACTATGGTAGAAAGGCAGCTGGTTTAATTATAAAGATAATGGACTATAAGTCAAGGAGTTGGGGGTTTTAACTGTAGTTTTACCATGAAGCCAACATTTGAGCTTCAAAAACTCCCTTATCTTGTCTAGATGAAATTAAACATTTCTCTTCACAGCCATCTCTCTCACTTTTCATTAGTCATTCAACAAATACTTAGTGGTCACTTCCAACATGCTAGGCACTTTTCTAGTCACTGGAGATCCACTGTGAGCAAGACTGACAAGTCCCTGTCCTTATGGAGCTGATGTTTTAGTGGATGAGAGAAAAAGAACAAAATGAAGAAATATCCTACCGAATAAAGTGCTGTGAGAGATAAAGCAGGTAGGAGGCTCTAGAGAAGGCAGGGTGTGCTCTTGTACACATAATGGTGAGAGGAAATGAATTTGATTACAACCATGAATTAAGTAGCCAAGATGCCACGTGTTTTTATAGAGGACTCAATGATTACGGAGTGTAAGGATTTAAAAAGTTGCATCTCTCTATTTTTTCTCTCCTGTGAGGCTGCTGGAACCCATTTCCACCCCTCTGCATAGCTCATATCTTTTAACGTATAGGAAAATTGTTTCTCTCCTCTCTAAATGGTTCTCATTTATCACCCCCATCTTGCCTTTTTGCTATCAGAAATTGAGCCTTTATAACATTTTCATAGGTTTAGCTTCCCATTTCCATAAGCTAAAAATCCAAATATTATTTACAAAACTGAATATGTTAGCATTAACACAAAGAGAGCACCATTTATGAGATACAGAATTTAGGAAATGAGGTGGGGGACTTGGGGAGCTAGATTGTGAAGCCTCTTTCATGTCAGTGTGAAGGCTCTGGGGCTGTGCTCTGATTGAGAGAGGATCCTTCTGGTACCCTGTGCTGAACAGACTGTCCAGGGACAATTACAGAAGCAGAGAGATCAACGAAGAGCCTCTTACAATAATCCAAGCAAAACATGGTGGAGGTTTTGACCAGGGTAGTGGTGATGAAGGTGTAAGACATGGTTAGGTCTGTGACTTTCAAAGTTGCAAGACTCAGTACTGGGTGGGTTATATAGGATGGTGAAGGCGAGATAAACAGGGAGTTCCAGATCTGGGGTTGAGGCTCAGCGGTAGAGTGCTTGCTTCACACATGTAAGTCACTGGGTTTGATCTAGCACCACATAAAAATAAATAATCAAAATAAAAGTATCGTGTCCAACTAAAATTATATATATTTTAAAAAATATGGAATTCCATATTTTATGGAGCTGGACTTGTGTGACTAGTCGGGCAGATCTTTGATTCTTTGACCCTTAGTTTTCTCATAGAGCTACTAAAAAGATTAAACAGAATTGGCACATAGACACCCCTCAACAATTTTCTCTCTTGCTTTCATCTCTTCATCCTTCATAATTTCAAATATGCTAGAAACAGTATGTTGTTCTGAGATTATAGCACCCATCACTTTATTGACTATAGCTCTTAGTAAATGAGAAAAATAAATAAATTCTGAGACAGAACAATAATATGTTATAAAACTAAAGATACTAGATATTTTAAAGCAGATTAATTTAGAAAACAATTTTCTTGACCAAAGTTGGTGCATTTCCAGTAGTAATGGTTATGACTTCATAGGCACGATCCAGCAAAGAGGCTTCCCCATGCAGCCAGCCGTGTGCTTGCTGGGGACAGCAGTGACGTCCCTTAGACCTGGTGCCATCTGGAGAAACTGGGCCTGGCTTCAAAATGGCTGCCAGCAACTCTGAAGCCATATGCAAGCAAATGTCTTACTTCTCCAGGATACGGTGACCTAATCAAATTCCCAATTGTTTGATTACTTGTCCCCCTAGCCCCCCAACCCCCCCCAAAAAAGCCTACAAAGATAGTTTTCTCTCTAATAATGTTTTAGCAAAGCAATCTTGAGAATGTTAGCCACTCAGTACTACTCATTCTCAGCTTGTCTGGTGCTTTAAGCATGAAGAGGAAGCACTCATTGGCATATGCTTTCTAGAGAGGAAAATCTTGTCACCAAAGATTGCATTTCTAATCCTCCCGAATGAGTTTCATGAAAGTAAACAGAGGAGAGAATGGAATATAGAGGAACATGGTGGTGTATCCCATGTTTATGGAGCACTACCCATGCATCCTTCAGAGTCCCAGCTCTCCATGTTTAACAGCTCATCTCTGATGAAATGCATACTATCCTTACATTGCCCATTTCTATCACTCGGCTGTGGCACACAGAGGATAAACGTTTGTCCAAGTGCAGGTAAGTGTTCAAGCTAGGATTTGAACCCAAGGGTCTGATCCCCAAGGCTGTGCTTAGAAACATTAACACTGCCTCTCTCTCATGTTCAGAAAGCAAATCAAAGGACATATTAACTTATATCAAGCCATTAAAAACATTTCTCTGTTGGAGAAGCACCTCATTAATACTAATAGAATGACAGTAGGTGAGCAGAAGTCAAATGAAGGTCTGAAAGCTTATGTTCACTCCAGGCCTTGGGTGGTAATCTATACCATTTAAACAACCTAAATCCCTGATGCTGTAGCACAAACCACATCGTACAGTTCTCTGAAACAGTCTTTAAATCAGCTTTCTCTCCATTGCCAGTCAGGTCAGAGCTTCTGGGTGGCCGTCAAAGGAAAATTCAACTAGAATAGACTGAAGAGTTTATGAAGTAAAAAGAAAAGATGACAAGATCTCAGCAGGGAAATAATACCCTACACAGTATGGGAAAGTTCCTGGAAAAGAAATGTGTTTGTTCTTACCTCTCAACTCTCTCCTCTTTCCCCTTCTTCCATTCATTCTGTTTTTGTCCTATATTCCCAGATTCTTTTTGAAGCCTATCAAATTTCCAGATGAAAATATGTATTAATATCTTTCCTATGCATAGAGCAGATATATGCACATTATCCTGTAGGTACCAGGCATTTTTGACATGTAGCTGCTAAGATTCGAGTCCTGTAAATGTATGCAACCAGGATGCAGGGTAGAATGTTCTGCAGCATCCTATCTGCTCCACAGCAAAGGGGATTAGCAATGATTTAGAACCTGAAAGGGAACAAAGCTCATGATCCTCTATAAAAATGAACGTAAATGATTTTAACAAATGTTCACTTTATTTTTCTTCCCAGTGGCTTTTTTTTCTTATTTCTTGAGATTGAAGTGTCTCAACAGTATACATTCTTTCAGTGACTCGAGTTACTTATAAAACTTAGAGCTTATCGTATAGTTTAAAGCTTACAATATTATAAGTATTTAATATACTTGTTCTTGGAAGCCACAGGAAAGGAAACTTCACAAAGCCCAGCAAACCTTGCACTGCCAAGATGGAGCTTAAAGCCAACAAAAGTTCAGGCTATACATTGTACTTAAAACAAATGAATTCTGCCAACTTCCACACCATCTGGTTATTTTTTTTTTTCACTCTTTCGTAACTCATCCTGTTCTCTCCTTCTGTACTTTTCTTATCCTTATGCTTCTAAGTCTCAACTGAATTTGCCTATTTTGGTACTCAGATGAGACTATATCAGACCTTTCCCTTAAGTCTTGGCTGATGGGAGGTAAATTCCAGATAACTAGCTGTGGTTGAAATATGCATATACAGAAATTTTATATGAACATCTGCTGAACAAATGGAATGCTTTCTAGTACACACCTAGACCTTGTTTGATCTAAATAGATGGGAAGACAAAAGAAAAACTATGTAAGATCATAGCTATATATTTTTCTAACCCCAATTCTCACAACTGAAAAAGCCCCCAAATCATAAAGAAACATCCCTTTCTGAGTAATATGCTTTTAATATCTACCCAAAGTGTTTTTTGCATTTCTAAAATTTTCTACAAAGGAAATAAAAATCACTGATATTAAATTTCCTTTGAAAATAAAAGTTCAAGTATTGGACATGTAGACTATTTTTAGCTTTACAATTACAAAATAAACATTTTATGAAAATTCTTAAATAGTCATTAATAGAGATTTTAATAAAGCTTGCCTTCAACTATTTCTTAAATTTCCATAACTTACAGAGATCTGACAGGAGGAAACTTAACAATGTATTCATCTCTTAGAATTTAGCTCTCTCTTTCTTGCTACATAATAATATCCAAAGAAGCCATTTTAAAACACATTGCAGTATTATTGCTTTGTAAAATGTTTGTAAGATATTTCATTAACTTTTCAAATTCATTTATTAAATTTATACAAAAGGATCACTAATGAAGAAATATGTGAATAAATACTGGAAGTACTTAGGGCCTCATAGATAATGTCTGAGAATTCTTACAGGAGAATACAAGTAGTTATTTTATTTCATTTTTATTGTCACAAATGGCAAAAATGAATATTTGATTCATATAACTTACCTAAAAAATAAATATGTATCATTTGGTTGTTTTATAAATAGGTAGATTCTTGAGTCAATGTACACAGTTGTATAAATATTTTAATTCTAATTTTCACAAAATATTTTGTTACAATACTAAAAACCCTACTCCTTAGCATTTTCTTTTAAAACTATGAAGAACTGGAACCCTGAATAAGATATTTCAACATCTGTCAGATTTGTGACCTTTGTCCTAAATGAGTGATGGATTAGGAGCGAAAGGGTTAAGCTATGTGTGCCAGTTGGTGATCTTCAGGAAGTAAGTACAGGATGCCAAGGTTCAAATGGGTCAAGGCCTAGTGGAGTCAAAAATCATGAAACCAAGATTCAGAAAGCTGGGGACCTGGAGAAATCTTCCCTGGAGGATTTCAAGGAAGCAGGGTCTAAGAACCCCACTTGGAGCTAGGAACTAAGCTCTGAGTCAGCTTTGGCCCAGAAGAGTCCAGCAGGGTACAGATTCAGAAGACTACAAGAGACCATTAAAGCAAAGGGAAGAATCCAGCACCAAGTTGCAGTCTGGAAAGAGACTAGAAGTCAGAGACCTCACTAGGTTTGTCTCCTGGCTGTCTCCCATTAGCACACACACAGTTTAATAGAGTCAGAAAAAGAATGTATCAGAATTAGGTCCTTAAGCCAAAGCAAAGATGTATGAAGGTCACAGAAGCAACACAGTGGGAAAATCTCAGGCTCCGAGTCTTAACAGGAGGACTACAATCTTGTGCATGTATGTATCAAATGTGTTATTCATTCATTAATCACATTCTATCATCCTAATTCTCTGTTTCATAGAATAGTCATAAAAGGTAAGATTACTATTTCTTTGTAGGCTCTAGTATATCATAATCTAAACAAATGGTCATTAAAAGTTAAGATTACTATTTTTTTTGTAGGCTCTAGTGTATATTATAATCTAAACAAATGGTAAGATACATTAGATGTGAATAATGGGCATTACAACAATTATTATAACAACTATTTGAAATTCTGTGCTAGAAATAGTAAGTAAAGAGAAGAATGCCTGCAACTCTTAAATAACCAGAAAAATTCAGTGGTATTAATCCCCCTACTTCACCTTAGTTTGTTCAGTCAACCAGCTTTCTGGAAAGCCCATGACTCTTACTCCATTCTGAAGCATTCGAGAACTGGATGTGGTTAGGATTTGTTTGGTTGTCTAAGACCAAAAATTGTTAGAATTACATAAGTGAAATCTAATGATAACCACCGATGTCATTTACTGAAAAACTGCTTAATTAGCAACACTGTGATAAGAGAATTGCAAACACTCGTTCTCATAAAACCTTATGATGTAGGTATTCTTTTTCTTTTTCTGCAGATAAGCAAATGCAAGTTGAGAATGATGACTGAAATTTCAGCCATTTTGTTCACTAATGCATCTCCAGCACCTAAACAATGCCAAGCATATAATAAGTATTCAATAAAAACTGCTGAATAGATAAATGAAAAGCTTTACCCATGGTCACATAGCTGGCAAGACATGGAACTGGGAATCATCATCATGTTTAAATTCAGGGCTATGGAACATGCATCTAAGTGTTCATCTGAGTGTCTGTTTACTCATAGCTAAACTTTTACAGACATATTTTGCTCTCCTTTCTTTCAAATGTATGAGTCCCTCCAATTTTGAATTTTCATAACCCCTATTTCTAAAATTTCTGGAAAGGTTTGGGGGAAATTCACTAATTCTTTCAGTAGTCAATCATTGGTTCTTTATTTATCAAGGGCTTACTCATTTAATGTGCCTGTGGGTCCTTCGTATCTATTATGACATAGCTGGCAATGGCATGAATATGGGTTTTGAGGTCTGAAAAGAGGTCAGGGCAAGGGATACTGATTTGGAGGTCCTTAAGACAGTGATCACAAATATATTCATGGAATCCGTTGCCTCATTAAGCCACAGATATGGATAGGCTCACTAAAGACTGACTTGTAAAGTGAAAAGAGATGAAGAAATAAATGGGGACAGAGGATCATGTAAAAAGGGAGCAAAGGAGGAACAGACTATAAGACATAGTGAGAAGTAGCTAGAGAGAAAGGAAGGAAACTAGGAAAATGGCAACACTGGTCACTGAAGCCAGAGTGAGCGTGGTCTTCAAGAAGAACTGAATGATTACCTCTGTCCAATTCAATCAGGTTCAGATACCATCATAACTGAAAAGTATTCGTTGTAATTACCAAGGTGGTGAGGCGATTTTTTTTAGACTTGTGATATAGAAAAGAATCATATTGCAATGCTTTTCAGGATGCTCGTGATATACTCTTTCAAATTAATATGTCACCTGCAAAGAATAGTAGGTAGGAGACTTTCAAACTTATAAAGACATGAAAATGCCAGTGATTTGTTGAAGAGCTGGGGCTAAGGATAAACGCAGTCTATACTGTGGGAACCGGTTTGGGATCTTCAGGGCAGTTAGCCATCTCTGCCTTGAGAAAGAAGATGGGGTATTCTCACATCAAGATAAGAGGAATAAGATGGCTATACATTTGGCAGATTTATGAGTTCCTTGTCTGTGAAGAGAGGCTGTGGAGTATGGACTTCAGGAAAGTAGAAGAGATTCAAATAATTACATAGAAAATAAGAAGACTGAGTTCTTATTAGCTTTTCAGCCAGTGTTGAGAAACTAATAAGGTTATGATTCTCGATTTTTTTATTGAGGTTTTTTTTTCTGTTTGGAAATAATCCCCAAATATTC
Source organism: Ictidomys tridecemlineatus (assembly GCF_052094955.1). Classification (NCBI taxonomy): domain Eukaryota; kingdom Metazoa; phylum Chordata; class Mammalia; order Rodentia; family Sciuridae; genus Ictidomys; species Ictidomys tridecemlineatus. The sequence continues at coordinate 43,418,286 of NC_135481.1, forward strand.
TATCACATATATTTTTTAAAGCTTTAAAGTTATCAACCATATTTGAAGATAAAATGAACTATATTAGCGTGTTTTGTTGGAAGGAAGACCTAGGTTCTACTTAATTTTGCATCTAACTGTTGTGCAAATTTGGGTGATGAAGTTTTTGATGAATGGAAGTAAAATATTTGCTTTGACCAGTGGAAAATACAATAGTAGTCAAAGTTCAAAATGCTACAAGTCAAATGTTTACTGTCTTTTCTTACCACCTTGCAGAAGATAGAAAAATGTGTGTTACAAATAAATGTATAATTTATCTACATGAATGTGATAAATAATCTCAAAAATTTTAGTCACTTATGTAAAAAAAAAAATCAGGTTCTTTAACCCTGATAAAGTTCTACTACTTTAAAATGAGCCTCTGAGATTAGTGAATTTTTTCTCCAGTTTTAGTTAGAAATCTTTGTCTACAGTAGATACCATAACTGAGTTATTAATTTGTTTAGGGAAAACAGATTTAATATATTCTAGATATTACTCATGCAGTTTGGATTTCAGAGCACTTATGCAACTTAAAGATCCATTCCTCAGATCATGAAGAATTCTCACTGGGCATTAACATTCCTTGGTGAGGTCTCATCTCCTTGTAGGGATTTACTCTGAGGATAATGAAATCTTTAAATTACTTCATAATTCCTTATATTATAATAATTTAAATTATTATAATTTAAAAAGAAAGCTATCTGGAAATGTCATTCAGAATCGTCTCTTACTCTTAAATCTACTTACATGGGCAAAGAACTTGTTTGAAAAAAAGCACTGTTCAGATTTTTTACTCAACTCTACTTGAAGGGAAAAGAGAATTAGGAGAAGCCAGGGGAGTACACTGAAAGAAATGATTTAAAAAAAAAGTCTCAGTATAATATTTTCACTTTTAGTGTCAAGATTTAGCTTAGCATTATTACCTATGTATGTGGCAGAATTCACAAAACATTTGTTTTGAGTAAGACATAGGTGGCTTCTGGATTCACAAATAATTTCTACATCTAAGTGTTCATAGTTAAGTATAGTAAAACAACATGCAAAAAAAGATTCTGACAGAGTGTTGTCAGTGCAACCATGGATACATGCAAAAAAGCACAGAAATTGTCCTGAGAGGGAAGGATCTCCTCAACTAGAGGTTCAGAAGTGCCTTTCAGAGGAGATAACATTTGAATTGGTCTTGGATACATGAGAAAGATTAAATGAGAGGCCTATTTTATACAACTGCCATAGTAAAGGATGGACGGAGACCATTAGGATAAAATGAATGTCTAAAAAAAAAAAAAAAAAAAAATCTAACCTTTCAGGTTTGCTTTGAGTTTTTCATAAGAAACATATCTTTTTTCTTTAAAATATAATTTCTTATTCTGATTCTATCTCAATCTGAGGACTATTCTGTGCACAATGATATAAACTCTATTTGAATGAAACTCTATTTATAGTAGTGTGTGAGTACCATTCTGTTTCTGAAATGAGTAATAGGACATGTGGATGAGATTCAAGCCTGGGTCCTTGTAAAGTCAAAAAGCTATTGTACATATTTCCTAGATAATGAGTAACTTTGTTCAGATCTTTTATCAGAGTATAGTTTAAAATAGAAAGTCTAGAAATTAAAAGCAATTAAATAATTAAGAGAAAACCCTATGTATTAGAATATAAAGATTTTGGGGAGAACTATATTAAATGTCAAAAGTTATTTAACTGTATATATTCAGGCTTTTAAATAATCTCCTCTGTATCAGCAAAGATCTATTTTAAATGTTCTTCATTTTTGTGGCCTTTACCTTTGTTCCCACAGTTTTTCCATCTAATGTACACATTGCCATCTTAGTGCACAGTTATCCAAGACACTTTTTGAATAAAAATTCTTCAAGAAGAAATCCTGGCTTCATTACAATTCTCTTTTTAATCTGTTAAAATTCCATCCAAATTTGCTTTCTTTAATTGCATAGGAGATTTAGAAAAACATCCAAGAATCTCCAGGACTTGTAACCTTTTTTTTCCTTCACTTGTTTCCAAACTGCGTCTGTGTTGTCAGACAAAATATTGATATAGCTTGCTTAGCTAGATTTAGTAGAATCTAGGACAGTGATTTATAGAGTAGAGGCAAATCCATGCTAAACCTCAAGGTCTGGAAGTTTAAAGTTTATGTTGATATCTATTTGGGTTGATATTTCCTCTACTTGCTTATAAAAATAAAATGATGTGTGAATGGGTAACCCAGAAACACAAAGCATAATGTTTAACATTATATGTGCCACTTGTGTGTCAGAAGGTATGTGAGGACTTTGAGGATTCTCAAAGTGAAAACATGTTAATACAATAAAGAAGGACAGAGTAGTGCTCTAAGAATAACGTTGGGAAGTGAGAAACATCCCTTTAGACTGAGAGGCAGAGAAAATAAGGTTGAAGGCATGTTAATTTCATATTAGACTAAAAGGTGTTTATAACATCTGAAATATGATCACAGGTATATGCATGTATACACAGGCTGAGTTCACAGCATATAGGCACAGATACCATATGAATGTGTACAACATGCACTCATGTAAGTGTACACAGCATGTGCACATTTCTAAACATATACACATATTCTGTTAGCATCGCCCTTGGGGTATTGGCTTGTCAATCCAGATGCTGAGAAACAGGCCAGATTGGCCTTTTGCCTCCAGCAGGATGTCCCACGGTAGACTTTTGCGTGTGGCAGGCAGCCAGTACAATACATCACTACAGCTGGATTAGGAGGATAACAGCAAGGCCAGACCAGGAATAAGAATAAATCCTTATGGCAGAATTGTGCAGGGGATTTTGGAGATGGCTTATCTTTTTTTTTTTTTTTTAAATCCCAAAAAACTATTTCTACAGCCCAAACGGAAGGAAACTGTTGTCATTCAGAAAAGGGTGAAGAAAAGGACAGTGGGGCTTTTGAACTAGGGCATGAACTTGCATGAAGCAGAGACTCCAGCCAGCAGTCAAATTTAGGATATTGCAAGCCATGGCTTAAAGGTGTCCAAGAAAGGCATCAAGCATTTGGATCCTGGATTCAGGTTTCCTATTTATCGAACTTTTCCCCAGGAAGTTTATAATGATTTAAAAATAGCTTCAGTGTAGAATACAGGTTTACACAAGTGCATTGGTATTTTCACATATAGGTTAATAGCAGATGCCTGAAATGGATAAACTGTTCCATCCTATTGTTGACATTTAATCTTTAAGTTTTTAACCGAGTCTCACAAAATTTGCTTAAATCAAACAATCTTCAGGAAAACATGGAATTTATTTTGTTAAAATAGTAACCAGAGTAGCTTCTAACATGGTAAAGATCTCAGAAATGATTTTTAAATAATAAGCTCATAACAATACAGGAACATTTTGCTTATTAGCATAACCTTTTCCCAACCACATCTACTCCCCATACAAAAATATAAGAATTCAGAATTTGCACTTGGTGGCCATCTGTTTTCTCTCTGAATATTACTTTTAAGTCCCTTTCTTTGGGTTGTTATTAAGATATTTTAAAGCATGATGTTCTTACACAGCATGTCAGATAGAAATAATGATAATAAAATAAGTGTGTGGAGCAATTTGCTTAGAAACAGAAGAGACCAAAAGAAAAATCAGTGAGTGTTTTAATTCTAGGCAGAGGGCCAAACGATCCTAAACCCCCTCCTCCATCTGCCCTTGCCATATTTTTAAAAACCCACCTTTGAGAAGTATAAATTTCTTTGTCTATAGCAGCCAAGTTTTCACAGAATTCAGGACTCTAGAACCAGACCAACTGAATTCAAGCCCCAGCTTTGCCATTTATTTTGCTGAATTCACTTTGAAAGGTTACTTCACTCCTCTGCCTTGGATTCTCCATCTGTAAACTGGGGTTCACAGCAGTCTAGTGGGCAGATTTGTTGTGAGGTTTACCTGAATTAATGTGAGCAATGCATTCAGAGAAGCATTTGGAAATCACTTAGAAAAGCACATGGTAAGACCTTGAACTGTTGGCTGTAATTATTTTTTTTTTTAAGAATGCCTACGATTAATTACAGTCATTTGGTTCATTAGTCTGCCTTTAGTCAAGGCTGTACCTTGATGTAGTCTTTAAAACCTTTATAGGTGACCACTTCCAGCTGCATCTGTATTCATGAGCATCTTATTTCTGAATACATCTGTATACAATTGAGCTGCTCATCCTTAACTCCTCATTCAGCCTCTCTTAATAGGAGCAAAGGGATTTTCTGTGGAGTCAGCACCACATCATGTCCCTGGTTCCCTTTGGTTAGTGTATATTTGGACTGTTGCCAAATCCCCATTAAATTTTATATTAATCATGTCCATTGTATTCCATCAGAATAAAGGAACTGGAGAGGAAAGTTCCTCTATAAGAACTCCATGAGTGTTATTTTTTTCCAAAATAACTATTAGTGGAGTAAGTGTCTATGTTCACAATATTTGTATCCTACGGCAAAGTAATTATATGAGGAAGTATTTTGTTTCTGCTCCAATTCATACTTATAAGAACATGCTGAAATATAGCTATCCAAGTGCAATTTTTTTTTTGGTGGGGGCCGGAGTATAGGGGATTGAACTCAGGGCCACTCGACCACTGAACCACATCCCCAGCCCTATTTCATATTTTATTTATATACAGGATCTCAATGAGTTGCTTAGCTCCTCACTTTTGCTGAGGCTGGTTTTGAACTCCTGATCCTCCTGCTTCAGCCTTCTGAGCTGCTGGGATTATGGGTCTGTGTCACCTCCAGGCTCCAGGTGCAATTTTTATTCACATTCTCAGAGCAGGAGGTGTGTGGTCGATACTTTCACAAAGCACAGCTAGATGCAGACCTTGACAGTAACTGGAGAACCTCCATGGACAGAAGATGCCTCAAAGCTTTGCAACAGTATTTAAATTTTCAATTTATTTTTGCTCTTTTTATCCCTGAAATTATTGGGAAAATCTATTTTAAGTTGCTACCTAAAATTTTTCACAAGTTAAAATAGTCACAAAACATTACTTCTGACTTGATGTAAATATTGACATTTAGAAAACAAAATTATAAAATATGATTCTTCCTTTAATTTTCCATAAGCCAGTTAAAAAATAAAAAAACAATTGATAATCTTTTAAAGCTCGGAATGTTATAATTTTTTTTTCTCCTCAAATTTAGGTTGATTTCTCTTTCCCTACTAAATTTCCTCCTAATACATAGATTTTTATCCTCAGAATTCTTTTACTGTCACCATATGTTACCTCTCTGTAATAACAGTATATGTGTAAATTAAAATCTTGTTTATTTTTGTTTGGTGTAAAGGTCTATAGTACAAAGCATTTTTAGATTTCCTTATTATAAATATTACTTATACTAGTAAATAAATGATGGAAACATAGAAGTTATAAACCTCCAAAATAATTATATATAATAAATTTCATTTTCCCCTGGAGATGCCACTTCTTAATGGCACAGATGAGTTTGGTTCCATTTTCAATTGATTCATGCATTTATGGATGAATTTTAATGCCAGAATGAGAGAGTTCAGCATCAGTTCTATTCCTTTTCTCATGTATAGCTGTATGAACTCAAAAACATTGTTCATACAAATAGGTAGATGGAAATGGAAGGAGTTTTGTCAGAGCATTGCCACTTGATTCTTGGTACTTCTCAGGATTATGTGCCAAAATATCATATAGTCATCTGTCATCAAAATTATTTTTAGTGCTCTACATCTAAAATGTTGACTAGGTGCTTCTTAAATCTTATTGAAAGCAAAGAATTATATACAACCTGCCTGTGAAAGTCTTTGTCACCCAGTGATTAGAGTCATTCATTGCCTCTGTTTCTGGGAAGTATACCAAGAAAGCTTTACCAAGATCTATCAAATAGCTATTAATTATTCTTCCTTCTCATTTACTTTGAAGTACTTTATTTAGCTCTCATTCACTCAGAAGAAGGTTGGGAAAATAAAAATATTGTTAGTTTCAATACACCTTTTCCAATACATTTTTAAATGTTTTCATCTTATCACAAGCTTTGAATATATTTGTCAAAACTTGCAGCTAAAGATTTAGTTTATTCCATTTTTGGAAAGTGTTCACCATTTAACCTACTTGGCAAAGCCAGTTCTCATTGTCTAAATCAATCAAATAAATCAAACAATTTGATAGGAAAAAAGTTTAATGTTATTTCTCATTTCAAAAATACTTTATTATGCATTCCTGTGATAGCAGCTTAATTTATGAATACTTTAAGATATGTTAGGTCGATAGGTAAGTAGTGGGTAGTTATGTAGTTAAATGTGCGGCAAATATCTATGCCTGGTCTATATGTTACCTTAAAGAAATCAGGCTCTTTATCCATTCATGTGTCTCATAGGCAAATGACTGGCTTTGTTTCCAAGGGGTTCTCCAATAGGAACCATTCATTGTTTGACAATAAAAGGTGCAAGATTCTTACCAGAATATCACACCTACCTTATAAATATATTTGACTCACAATATATTATCATGAGCCAAAGTGCCCTCTAATGTCATCTTCATTCTTAATAGACATATGTTTAAGAAAAAGCAAACTTATGGCCCTTTGATTACAGGAGGTATGTCAGATCCCAACATTAGAAATCATTCCTTCTTACGGCCTGCTAGAGGTTTTTTTACACCATAGGGGCAGACAGGCCAGAGGTGTGACTCCTTGTCAAGCAGAAGGTTGTTAAAGGGGAGACAGGAAGAAAGAGCCAGCAGTATCTCAGCTTCCGGATCATTGTGAGACTAAAGTGCATGTGGATGTTGAAAACTAGGAAACAGATTCCCTTAAAACTGTTGTGACCCCATAGAGCTTGAGAAGCTCATGCTTCTCATGTACCCCAAATACATGAATCCTGTGTAAGGCCTGCTGATGATAGGACTCCAAGTCCCTCTGAATGTGATTTTAGCAAATGGAATTGGTGTGTACCTCATGTATAGGTAGACTACGGGACCACCCTCTTGGTGTGATTTAGGGTCTGGGAAACTTTTTTCTCAATCAGGCTTCTAGTGCCTGAGATTCCACTATCAAAGTTTCATTTTATTGTCGTCACCCATAAAAGTGTTCTTTTAGTTCCTGGGGAAGATATTGAAACTCGTAACCTTATGACTTTGGACCTTATACTTGTATTTTACAACCTTAATATGAACGATTATTTTTGATCCTTATCTAAAAAATGTGAGAGCAGAGCCAGCATAAAGATTGAAGGATGTGGGAGGAGATAATGACATTAAAAAGGGCTCACTGGACCAAGACTATTTCAGTCTTTTTAAGGCTAGTATATGCTGTGGCTTCCAGATCCCAGTATTTCTTGACATCGATATTGAGTTTCTATGATCTGTCAATGCAGATGAGCTTAATTGCATGGATAGCCACAGTTTATTCTGTGCTACCAGATCCCAATTTCAGTCTAGATTCTATTCATACTTTATCACTACTTTAAACTTTGAAATAATTCTATGTGTTAGGCATTATTTCCCATTTTAGAGGACAGAGGTCTCTTCAATCACAATTAGTATGCTTGTTTTGTTTCAAAATCCATGGTCGATATGTAAATTATCTTAGTTGATAAGATCTTATCATGGTACTCATATATATTCTCATTTTTATTTTTTGCTTTCAAATGCACTTAATAGTGAACAATATATGAAAGTGAAGATGAGTTAGGGAGATGCAGGAAAGGATTACCATCATGTATTCTAAAGCTATTAACTTCAGATATAGCTCTTGTTCCTACTCTCTTTGTGGTATGTGGTGGGACAATCTCTTCTTCCCATGTGATCCAATTCTGTTGGATCTTGATCCTTCCCTTCCCAGTTATCAGATGCCTCTAGTATTTAAAGAAAATTATCAAGGTTAAAATTCTATCCTGAAACTGCTAAATTTTGTTTATTCAAACCAAAACTGACAATCATCAGATCCTATTACTCTCAGAAAAAAAAAAGTATATTTAAGGGTTATGCTTATTTTGAGGGATTCTTCATGGATATGCTTCAACAAACATGGGTTTTCTCCTTCAAGGAATTCTTGGATCAACTGCTAAGAAAATCTAAAGTTCTCTATGTTGTTTGCAAATGATAATTCCTTGTTAAGTAGAAAAGAGTGGACAGTGAGGCAGAGGACAGTATATTTTTAGTGCTCTTACTCTGTGGAATCGGAAGGTAATTTAACTTCTCCATCTTTCCCCTTTGTAATTGTAACACCTTCTCTATTTCACAAAGCTGTTGTGAGGATCAAAATATATTACTTATTTTTGCTTTGAAAACTATTTATTCTGAAAGGTATAAAGTACTATGCAAATGTAAATGGTATTTATCATCATTATTCTAACAGGTTCATCTTTTAATAAATCAGGATAGTAGGCAGATGAATGATGAAAACAAACTCTTCACATCTAGAAAAAGAGCAGCGTTTAATCATTTACTGAACACACACATGTAAGTCACGTGGGCACCCAGGGTGAAAATACTAACTTGAAGGAAAAATTTCAAATATGGTAGAATCTAAACTCCTTATCACAGCATAAAAGGACTTCTAGAGTTTGACCTCTGCTTCCGTTCCAGTCTCACTTCCTTTCTCTCCCTCCATACCCTATACCAACAGTTCTAAATGCCTACCTCCATGTCTTTGCTCATGCTCTCTCCCCAGCTTAGGATTAATGAAATACTGGAATTGTATGGTCCTGTCTAGTCCTGAAGGGGTTTGCATGCACAATCAATTGTTCTGACTACTCCTACTAAGAATTGTAGGTATTGTCTGTCTGCTTTTGACTAAAAAAGCACTTTATGCTTTAGGCATTTTATGTTGAATATCTCAAACTCTCATTGCTATTTTTTTTTTTGTACCAGGGATTGAATTCAGGGAAACTCTACCACTGAGTCACATCCCCAGCCTTATTTTGTATTTTATTTAGAGACAGGGTCTCACTGAGTTGCATTGCATCTTATTTTTGTTGAGGCTGGCTTTGAACTGGTAGATCCTCCTCTCTCAGCCTCCCGAGCCACTGGGTTTACAGGCATGTGCCACTGTACCTGGCTTTATTTGTTAATTTTTAATTTGAGTTAATAATAGCAAACTTTATTAGTTATATGAAAAAGAAAATTTGTAGCAAATGGGAAACAGTATTCTGAGCAAATTTACATGTTAAAAATTCCTTTTGTGACAACTCCTACACAGCACGGGGATAGAATAAATGGCAGTCTCTGGATTTAGGGAGGCTACCACCTAGTAAGAAAGCCAGCATTTAAACCAACAATTGCAGGTAAAAAAAAGCACAAAACCTGACACCCTCCCAGAGAGTATATAGAGGAACATGGTCTTACATCTCCTACCAAATGATAAAGGGAAATAGAAGCAGGGAGAAAGCTTATGAAGCAGAAAGTTATTGTCCCTGCCACAAAGTATGGAAGGACCCTTTGTCTAGACATACAAAAATTGGGGTCACATTGCAACTTTGGGTTGCTTTGTAAAGTGATGACAAAGGTTTTGCAGTCACATAGTCACTTATGAAAATTCTATCAAAAATCAATAATTTTGTCAAGAGTTCTCTAGAGCCCAGAGATCAACTAGGTGAAGTGGCTATGTTGTTCTGAATTGTCCATCTACCTTTAAAATGGGAAATGCAAACATGAACAACACATTTGGGACAAATGTGATACCCCCCCCCACACACACACACACATTTTCATCCTCAGATAACAGACTTTTCCCCTACTCCTCAATTGGAGCTCTATATTAGTTTTGACCTGAGGATTATGAACAGCCAGACATTTCTTTCTTTCTGTTTCCAATTCCCAAAGAAGTCGCTAGAAAGATGACCACTGCTGTGGTCTAAATGTTTGTGTCGTCCACAAATTTGCTTGTTGAAACTGCATCCTTGATGCTAGAGTATGGGAGTTGATGAGGTCATGAGGGCTCAGCTGCTATGGACTGGGATTGGTACTCTTATAAATGAGGTCCCAGAGAGCTTGTTGGTCCCTTTACCCTGTGAAGACACCACTAGAAGGAGCCATTTATGAAGCATTGAATAAGCCCAAGTTACTAGTAGATTCGTCAGACACAGAATCTACTAGTAACTTGATGTTGGACTTTTCAACTTTAGTACTAATAAAAACTAAATTCCTATTATTTATAAACCTCAAAGTCTATAGCATTTTGTTATAACAGTCCAAACAGACCAAAAAAAAAAAAAAAAGAAAAAGAAAAAACCTATTAAGAATGAGAAGTAACTTCAACACAATCCCACTTCAAATCATAACCTGTTATCACCTATAGAATGCAAATTAATGGAGTTTGAGACATGTTAACATTGTTAGAAATGAGAAAATAATATAAAAATATATAATACGAAATATGGCAACATTTAATTAGATTTAACAAAACTTCACATAATTAATAGATGGCACGTCTAAAATGTTATTGAGAAAAACTGTAGTGCTACTAGGAAACTGTTGTTGGGGAGATTAGAAATATAAACAGCTTTTAAAATGCCGAAGCCACGGAGACAAGTATTTGCCTTAGCTGTTTTGTTGTTTTATTCAGTAGGCTGGGGGGGTAGGATAAAGTGACAGGAATCTTGGGAAAACGTGTACAATTTTATTATAAATTGTATTTAATATATATCAAGATTTAAGTATATAGTAAAGTTAACAGTGCAATACATATTAATTTGTATATTTGGCATTTGTTGAAAATGCTCTATTTTCATGACAAGTTTAAGAAATTAGGACATGATTATACCTTAATCATTAGAATTGAAGATATTCAATGTAAAGGATCTAATAAATTGCTTATCATAAAAGCAGATAATCAAAGCGTACAATTTTCAGGAGGAGTATTGAGACCAGTTGGCATGCATTCAAAATCCTGCAGGAGCAAAGAGGATCATACAATTCACTTTGCCTAGAAAGGTCAGATGCGGGTATCAAAAGATGATTTAGGAATTCACCCAACAGATCAGAAAGGCAATCCGAGGCTTGGGAGACCTCATGTGCAAAGACACAGAGGTAAAAGGTGTAAGGTATATAGGAGGGTCGATAATGGCATGTAGAGGCAGATAGGAGAATACACTGAAAAGAGGTCAGAGGCCATATTCTGAAAGGTCTTTTATGCCAAGAGAGAAGTACAGAGTCTCTTATTTGAAATTAGTTCTACAAGCCAGTGATTGCAATTCTGGATATAAACTTAACTTGCCTGGGAGATCTAAACATACTGGTGTTTAGCTCCCACAGTCACACAAACCCATGAAAAATGCAAACATAAGCAACAAAAACATACAGTCATTTTTATTTTGCAAATAAAAATACGGCACACCCAGTTCAATTTGAATTTTAGGTAAGCAACAATTTTCAAAGTCAAGTATGTCTTGTATATTAATTAGGACATATTTAAGATAAAAAGTAATCATGTGTTTGAAATTCCAATTTAACTGGATGCCCCATGTTTTTCCAGGAACCCTATCCTCTTAGAAAAATTGAATCTGAATCTCTGAAGTATGGCCTGGTCACTGATGTTTTCTGATGTTCTCCAGGAGATTTTCATATGCAATCAGGTTAAGAATCAAGAGCCTGAGCAATAGTCAAAGTATTTCAAACAAAGCAGTGATGTGTTCAGAAATACCACTGAGAAGAGCATTCTCTATTCTCACCTTGTAGAGTAGACTGGAGGAGAGAGGCTGGTGACTGGGAGATCCGTGAAGTGAGTTACTGGTACCTGGATTAGAGAGGAAAGTGGCTTAAACTAAAACAATGGTAGTGGAAGATGAGAGAAAAAAAAAAGACTCCCAATCACTAATGGAATATGTTGAAAGAGCACAGTAAAATACAGGATGACCACAGGACTCCTTCCTGCCATTGCCACCATTCTCAGCCCTACCTCTTTCCCTCTTGCCTTCAGTTTGGCTTTGAGCACAATGGTCATGTCATATCTAGGCGATGTTGGACAAGCTATTTAATCTGTGTAAGATTTGATTTCTCCCATAAATGAGCAGAGAGTAACAGTAACCTATTTTGGAAAGTTATTGTCAAGAACTAAAGGAAAGATATCGACTCCTCATTTTACCGGGCATGTAACACTCAGTATATATATTTTCCCATTTATTATTCTGACCCTGTTTAATTGATTATATTCTGATATATCTTTCTCTTCTTCCTTACATTTTTCTCTCTAGTCTTCTCTCATTTCTGGTTGCTTACTTCTGTCTTTTAGTGATTTTTTGAATCCTAGACGTTTGGTAGTTACATGTTTGGGAATATGATTTCTGAGGCCAGTTTAGACTCAAAGAATGTCAAGGTAGAATTAGGAAGAATACGGCGGTCAAAACCAGTTCTGAGACCATGTATCTGTAGAATGGCTCAGAGAATCACTGAACCATTATATTCTATAGACAGACAGAGTCAAAGAATGGTAGATTCCTGAAATGTCAAGGAGAGAGGCTGTAGAATGCTACAATATTATGTAAATAAATGTAATAGCTTCACTTAGGCACTGGGGTTTTTAACCTGTGATTATTTTACTCCACATCCAATATTCTAGAGAGTTCATATGTGCAGAAGTCAAGCAGGCAGCTGTCTCTTGATTGGATCCTATATGATGAACATCATTTGGGGAGCAATCTGAGAAAACGGCATGGGAACCCGACATTAGATGACAGTATTGGAGGAAGGCTTATCTTTATGATGTGTCAACAGTATTGTGGTTAAAGGGGTGAATTCTCATTTTTAGGGGTAAATCCTTATAATTCCTATAACTTATTTTTGATGGTTTAGCTGAAACCATTTGACATATTAATATGTGTGTGTAGAAATAAAAAAAACTAGAAATGGCAAAACTGGTGAATTTAGGTTATGTATGTGTTTGGTAAACTAATTGTTAAGAGACAATAAGTTTATGTGAAGGTTATGTATGTGTTTGTTAAACTAATTGTTAAGAGACAATAAGTTTAAATTTTAAAATAAAGCAGCAGGGAAAGTAAATTTCTAAAACATTAATGCAGAACACATGATTATTACCAGCTAAAAAAGGATGAAGATGAGGCTTTAGAATCAGATAGACCTGGGTTCCAATCCTAGTTGGATGACTTATTTATTAGCTAGGTAACACAGGGCAATTTGAAGAGCCTCTCTAATCCTCATCTGTGGAAAGATGTTTTATAACAACAATAAAAAATACCTACTTGCTAATTCAACTCTCATTGCTGTAATGATTGAATAAGACAGCAAAGGGAATGTGCTTAGCATCAAGTCCTGGCGCATGCTAAGACCCCAAAGTTCTCTCAGAGCATTGTTAATATCAGAGGACCTGGGAGGAAAAAAAAAAAAAAATCAAGAGACTGCTGTATTTCAATCTATGATTTCTGCTAGGTTTCCTTTTTATTTGTCTGTCTGCAAGAAACTGAGACATCAGTGAAAAGCTGGTCTTTTGTAGGATAAATAAGTACAAACGAGAAAGCCCCCTCTGTCGAGAAGGTGGCAGAAAGGTGGCATTGCCGCTTACTGTCATCTCTAAAGCCAGCAATAAACAAATCATAAAAAATGTGCTTGGAAATTTCAGCTCCACAGTAATAGCTGAAACAAAAGCAGAAAATTGCAGCTCTCTATGTAATAACTAAGTACTCGTTATGTGCCGCTGTATTAAATATAAAACATTTTCATTTCCTTTGTATAGGAAATTCAATAGGACCTGAAAAGGGGGTCAACCAAGTATTGTGACTCCCACAATAAAATGTGAGTGGTGCTAATATTCCTTTTCCAACTCTCCAGTGACTGCAAATAACCAAACAGATAAAATGTAGCTTTCATAAAACTGGAGGTTTGGTGGAGAATTAGCATGAGACTTGTGCTCTCTACTTGCTAAAGGAAGGTTGGCCAAGAGCTCAGATTTATGCCATGAAATTTAAATGGTTTTTCTCCTGAGGTTTTCTTGACAATATCATTGTATGCGGCTGAGTTAGTTTATTGGCGCTTTTGCATGTGGATTGTTTTTGGAGGAGTGGGAGTGTGGGGGGTAGGAGTGAGGGTAACCTATTTCTTTAAGAAACCCAGAACTTATGGGTCTCTAGGGGATTTTAAAGCAGGGAGTTTGGAAGAGTAACACATGCATGAGTCTCCAAATGGTGAGGAAAAATCAACAACATTTATAAATTTCGTTGGGAAAAAAATAACATGGTAAGATCACAGTTCTTTTGTTGGGGTGTTTATAACATAACACATGGCTTCATCTCACCAGGCTTCTGAAATTAGAATGATATTGCTGGAAGATTTTTATGGATCAGGCTTTGAATTCACATGCAAGTTTGCAGGGAATTTTGTACAAAGATGAAACCTCAAATTGAATTCAGACCCAGGTATTTTTGCAGCCGGGAAAAGGTTAGGCATAGTGTGCCCAACACAATTTCACTAACTTAGAAACAGGGGGGTCACAGATTAAAGTTAAGGAGGGAGGTTGGGCCTATGAGCAATTCAGGCAGAATTTAATTACATAAAGGGGTGGCTAAATAATGGCACATATAGCTAAGGGCAGCAATAGATGCAGGAATTGTAAATGAGTTCAAGGAAGCTGAGGGGAAAAGGAAAACAAATCAACTTTCTTAAAAATATCCTAGGGTTAACTTGAGCAAACCTCAGTGGATAAGAGAGTCCAGCCTTTATCCTTTCAAAGTCCCTGTGCTTTGAAAAAGACACCTGAACAGCAGCTCATTGATTTCCACAAAGGCTGGGGACCTGTGTCATCCACCCAATTGAATTCTTTTGTGCTGTACATGTGCTTACCCTATATTGTCTGTCCCCTTACAATTTTATCTTCCCATGTATACATTTCTCACACCCTGAGTAGGACACAATTATTCCATTCTTGCTAACATTCACTATATAATCACCTTGGGAACTGACATTTCATTCTTGCCCTTGCAATACACAAGAGGAATTAAAGGTCCATGTCCTCTGTCTTTAGTGTTCTATTCCTTCCATGCATTTCAAGGGTAGTAGCTAAATATCAGTGCAAGAAAGAATGCATCTCAGGCAGGAACTTACGAAACAGTGGATCCAATAATAATTATGCTGTTCTTAAAATGACTATATTTCTGGACAAGGAAATAAAAAGAAGTAAGGCCAATATTAAAATGCCAAAATAGCAGAGGATGCTTGTGAGCTAGAGCTTACAATGGGACTGCCAGAAAACTCGAGCTAACATTAGAAGCATGTGAAAGCTGGCAACCCAGGCTCACGTGGAGCTGGAGAAACAGTGTTTTTGTGTATTCCAGTTCCTGTTGGTTCTGATCCCTTGAATGTTGCTTGGGGTATTACACTCCCAATTCCAAACAAATTTCAACTAAACCTCAAAATATTTTCAACTATTAAAAAACCAAACATGATTTCTAAGAAGAATAAGAAATGAGCTCAAGTCTCAGTAAAGCTTCAAGAATCTTATAATGCTGAGGTATTAACAGAGCTCCCAGGAAAGAGCTGCCCATTCTCTTAATTGTCAATGGTTTTGCTCCAGCTTTGTCTGTTGGTTTATGTTCCTAAGTGATTTCATTCCTCCTCCTTTGCCCCTCTCAACCTAGCTTCCAATGCTTTTGAATCAGGCTCCTTATTTTTTAAAAAATAACCCAATTGACATTTATTGAGCAGGTGGTAGCCAGGCGTCTTCTCTGTAGGGAGAGAAAATTATTTTAGGAGTTTTCCCTACTCTCCTGCCTTTCTGACTAAGTGAATTTCAGCACCTGATCCAAATCACAAAGGTCATCCATTAGCAGAAAGCAGAAACTAATTTGGCTTTCCCTGGCACCTTTCATGCTCAGTGATAGTCTAATAGTTTGCATAGTGATAAGTGGGAGCCTGAGACAAGAATGGTTTGTATGCAGGTAGCACATTCGAATGTCACCACGTTCTTCAGACCAACTTATAATACAACTTAACATATAAGAACCTCCTAAGAGAGGATGGCTGTTAATTTGTTGTCTGGTGCACTTTACATTTAATTGCCTGTTTTGCTGGAACTCAAGAAACTATTTTGCTCTTGATTAATAATAAAAAAGCAGCTATACAAGTGGACTTGTGGTAGATTTTTTTTTTCATTTTATCATGCTGTCTTCTCTCCTCTGTCATTAGTTCAACAACTTATCAATCTGAAACAGTAGGCCTGGAAAAGACACTTGACAGGTTTAAACCAATATTTGATTGGCATCGTGGTTACTGTGACATCCTAGATGTAGGTGGAACAGGTAGGGTGGATTTACCCTCCGCCTTTCAATGGCTTCTGTTATATAAAACGAGAGTACAGATTGATTAAGGAAACCCAGAAGAATAAATAAAGGTGAAGAATCTGCTGATGCAGCCCTCCATGAAGAACTGTATCACTTATTTTTAGATTTATGCTTAGAAGACAAAGAAATCTAGATGAGCCCTTGCCTGCTGTATCTTTCCTCCAAGCTCGTTCATATTTATATATATGTATATATATACATATACCCACACACACACATATATTTCAATTTAATCACTGATATTATTCCAGTGATACACTTTTTCATTCTCTTCTATTGATTTACAACTTACTTTTTTTTACCCATGTCAAAACTTTTCACATATGACCCAAGAGCTAGGGAACAAAAGTCAGTCCTGTCCCTTTTGAGTGTCATTGTATGCTGATCTTCAGTGGCCCCTACACACTTCTGTCAATATTTATTGATGGGATCCACAGGCACTCTGAGTGATCCCACTCTGGAGGGGCATAAACCAATGGCAAGTTGAGCAGGGGAGGCAGGTGGTCCTGCTGTAGGCCAGAGCTGGTGAGGCAACATTGGGATGCTCAAGGGGCATTGACAAAATGTCAGACATTTCAAATTTCTGACTAGCTCTCCGCCTAATGCCACATCCAGCAGAAACATGACTGTTCTCTCGGAGGAACAGTGGACACACAAACAGACACCCAAACACACAGAAATATCAATGTCCCATCTCTTTTTTATTCTCGTCCAGTTGCTTGCTCTCACTCTCTTACTTTATTACACACACATACACACACACACACACAAATAGTCTACAGGGAAATTAAGCAGTGCCAACGAAACACTGTACTGAGAAAGTTCTTGGATAAATTAACAACGCAATTACATTACATGACATGCCACAAGATGGATGAGGAAAACTTGGCTGGTATTATGTTCTGTTTTCAAATTGCAATTTATTTGAGGGTTTTAATGGATGCCTTATTAAAACATCTCGGCCCTGGTCAGGTTTCAGCATATGTCACAGTGGCCTGTGATTGATGACACCCTCTGCTGCTTCTCTTGCACATTTGCAGGGAATTTAAGCAAAGAGGGAATGAGCTGAGGCCTGGCTTTGTATTGATCGTGTGGCGGTGCGCTGCCTGGGAGCACAGTCTAATAACATTCTCTTAGCTGAACTGCTTCACATGAAGGCATTTATTACAAGAACTAAAATGTTATATTGCTCAGAATAAAAGAATATTGTACAAACAAAAGAGTTAGCAGCGAGGGTCGGGGGAAAGAGGCCATGCCAGCTAGGGAACCATGTCTTGTTATCTTTCAGGTGCCACATGTCCAAGTGTTGATGGGGAAAATGAATAAAGAAACACTGTGCTTAAGAAATGAAAAAAGAAAGAAAAGAAAAATACTGTGAGCTTTACCTTTGTTTATTACAACCAGTTATAGGTAATGGCTGAGTTTTGTGAGGGACAGATAGCTGGATGAGAGGAGAGCAAGTAAAAGACACTGGAGAACACCTGAATGACAAAATGGGCCACAGGACATTATTCCTGCAGCCATATGAGATAACCCCCCCAATTTTATGCAGGCTATAGTTAAATTATTTTCACTGGTTCTCATCAAAACAATGAGAGCTATTTATAAAGAGTATTTGGACTCCCATTCACTCTATAGAAATGTAAAAATTTCTGTCATGTTTTTATTATTAAAGGACTCCATTTGGATTTATATTACTGGACATTTTCTAAGCCCTTATAGTTAGTTTCAAATGTTCACACTCAGTCAAAAATACAGGATTCCAATTGTATAGATGCATATACATTTGCACATCTGACACAGAAGAAAGATTAGAAGGACATAAAGCAAAAGGGTAAGAGGAGCCATTTATTTGCCTAGAGTAAATAAAGAATGGTTGAAATTTTTTTCTTCTTTATACTTTTCGGTAATTTCCTAATTTTCTACAATAAATAAATATGAATTTTAAAATCAAAGGGGAAAAATTATTTCAAAGATGTTTATGACTTTTTATTTATAAGAATAATCAGAAAGAGGTATCTTTTTTAAAGAACTTTGAATAAATTATCTCAAGAACAAAGATTCATGCTGCAGTAATATGGAGTCTATTTCTTAGTAAATAGAATCCATGCATTGAAAATTAAATTTTTAAAAAAATCAGTAACAAATGAGGTAGAATGATAATATTCCCATGTGATACAGAAAAACCAGTATGAGAGAGAAAAATAAGAAAATATGATGCATTTCTAAGCTCTGGAAACATAGTTTGTCAATCTCAGTCCAAAGGTTTCATATTTTTCTTGCTTTTTGTTTTGTTTTTAGTATTTTTTTTTTTGCTTGACCTACTATGATCGCCATTATTTGAACTGCCACATTTATTATTTTGTTAGCCTTTGAGGACCTATAAAACTCTCACCTAATTATATTGACTCACCCAGCATCACAGCCAAAGCCAAACAAGGTGAGAAAATGGCCCACAGCTTTCCTTGAAATGGAAGGAAAAAATAGTTAAAGAATGAACAAACAGCTGAAACCTAGCACATTCAGGGAAGCCAGCTTTATGGGTCTCCCAAGAAATGGATACTGAAAACATTTTTTAAATGTTGACAGAAATTGTTAAGTTGTAAAAATGGATTTCCTAGTATTGTCAGTTGAATGTACCTTCTAATGTACAAAATACCAAATTTACAGTCTTGGAATAGATTGTGATAGCTTTGGTGGAGTGATGCTGGGGAAAAAAATGGGAAATGTTACTTAACCTCCAAGTCTCCTTTTTCTCTTGGATTTTAGATTTCATATCCCTCTTTGGTGTGATTTCATGGCCCCTCATCTTTTGTGATTGAATGCCCTTCTTTTTCTTTTACTGTGAAAGTAGGCTATATACTATCATAAATTCTAGTCTCCTTTGTTCTGGGATGAAGAAGAAAAGTTCTCCAATCTGGGAGAATTACTTCATTTAACATGAAGTCTTTGAATACTTTTTGAGTATCATCTGTGTCTAAAGCAAGGCCATGACTTACCTCTTGGTGGTGTGGATGTCTTGGAGAACCTGGGTCTTCTCACTATAAAATGCATATACCCCCACCAATACCAGGTTAGAACCAAACTGGAGCAATGCAATGACAATGAGGTGTGGACTCAGCTCTTAAGGTGGTGAAAACATATTTATAAATAATTACTATGTGGTTCAGCTTGTACAAGAGTTATAGCTTTAAAAAGTGCTGCATTTTTATGATAATTTATGTAGTATACCAGGGATGAGTTCACAATAAAAACACTGATCACAGGATTGGATCTTTTTCATAATTTCAAACATCTGACTTTTTATTTCAATTGGGTGGCCTAATCTGTGTTATCAGGAACTTTTGAAGTGACAAATAGTATTGCTGATCTTTTGCCTGAAACCCAGCCCATACTACCTGTAGGAGAATAAACAGAACCTCTGCCAGGAAAAAGTTCAATCCGTCAGTAACAAAACAGAGAATGAAGTTTCTGGTAGCACAAAGCAGACGATGAGCTTGGAAACTTGAAGGGGAAAGCAACAGAAGGCAGGCAGTGATAGCTATAACACTGGGGAGGCCCTGGGGTGGTACAGTTTTCAGGAGCAAAATCCTAGTACCATGTGATGTACAGAAGGCAGAGATGAGATACGAAGGCAAAACACACACGCGCATGCACACACACACACACACACACACACACACACACACACACACACATGAAAGTACTGGAATAAAAAAAAGAGAATGCTGGACATGACACAAAGGAGCAACTTCCAGGATGAATTCCACAAAACATATATAAGAAGTAGATGGAAAACAGAAATTCAGATTCCTTCCCAGAGGTAGCCGAGTTGATGCTCATAACAGGATCTGAGGACCACTTTCTGGTAAAGGATGTTCAGTAAACAAACTAAGGTCCAAAAAAACCCACTCATAATTTATGCTTTTATGGCACATTACAAGTATACCTAATATTGGGGTTCATTTTGACATGGTCATACTAGCATGGAGTATCTTCTAAAGGTATAATATGTTCAAGTATGTTCTTAATGGTTGTATTATTCTCAAGTAATCTCTGTATTTGCAAAGGCCTAATTTAGGAATTGGTTTTATTTAGGGGTCTTGGATGTGTTAGACACCCATTCTAGAAAAATTAATAAAAAGCAAATTTCTTGGAAAGTCCTTAAAAAGCTGGAAGTGTCGAGGAAGTGTTAGATAAGGAAATGGGAACAGGCAGATTAGCTGAGACTTGACTAGTCCTAGATGGTCTCATGCCCATGTCTGATTATTGGTTTTGCAGAAAAGCCACAGGATCCAGCGTCTCTCATCATGCATCATAGCCTGGGCTTTTTCACGTGGTGACTGCTTCCTAAAAGCAGCAAGCAAGTGAGGGCAAGCCAGTGTATAAGCACTTTGCAAACCTCCACTTGCATTGTTTGCTTACATCCCATTGGTGAGTCAGTGCGTGGACACATCACTGCATAGATAGAGGAAGGTGGGGGCTATAATTATTTACACACTTATCTTTTGTCTTCCACAATGGAAGGGAAGTGCCTGGAATCTTGCTCTCACCAAGCTTATTCACAATAAATGGAATAAAAAGAAATAAAGTGATATTAGGAAGAAAAAATGTATAAAGATGGCCAAATAAATGGCAAATGGCCACCCAAGAACCCTAATTAGATTTCTGAAATGGAATTAATTGAATCCAGATGCATCCTATTTTATTCTCTGGAAAATTCTGGACTATGGATACGTATCATCCACAAGAGATTCATGGCTTTCTTTTCAAAATGACCAACTCCTTGTTAGAATGCATGTGAATTTTCCAAACTAGCCAAGAAAGCTGTGAATTATAATTTTGGTCTATTTTTTGAACAGTCATAATAATAAATATTCCTAAACTGATTTAGGTTACATCTGTTCACATTTCAATTCTTGTGTCTAAATGAAAAATAATAGAAGCCAAATATGAAATGTATATTTTAAAAGAATTTCACTGCTCCAGAAGCTTGCTATGTGTCACACACAGTTTCTTTCAGTTTGGTTGGTAAACAAGTCACCGTATAACACCACACTACTGAAAGTGCATGGAGAAATGAAAATAAGTAGATATTTTCTGGCAGTTTAGTGCACAAATATAACCTCTCAACCTGCAGTATCCAAAGGTTAAGTCGCAAAACCGAGTCCATTAACCTTTCTAAATGGTTGTGATATTAAAAACTGACTCTTAATAGCTAAGGGTCATCATCTAATGCAATAACCATCTGCAATAAAGAATTATGGATTAAGAACATTATCTATCTATAAAATGGTCATTTATGACACTTCTGCAGAGACTGTCTCTGAAATGCACGTGTACCCACAGCCAAGAGTTCAGACCTAATAATATACATTATGCTTTTATTAGTGTAGTTATGATATCAGTGAGTTTTTAAAAAAAATCATAACAGTTTTGAAAGGTTCAGCGTGTCTACTTCAAACATGAAGCTAACAAAGAGAAAGTCTTTAGAATTCCTTTTTTATTGAACTAACCCAGCCAGGTGGGGCTCATTGACTCAGAAGGCCAAATAAAGAAAATAAACATGCTTTTAAATTGTTTAGTGCCTGCATCACTGGGCAAATTTGGACTCATCTACCCTGAGGACGATCCACTTACAGGCAAGCTTGATTCTGTTATCATATAAAATAATTCTATATTTGGATTGAGATTTTTCATGGTTTATATTATAACTTAGACAATTAATTCAATATATACATATGTATATATATATATATATATATATATATATATATATGGAATAAATACTGTGCACTGTCAGCATGAGTATGCTATGTTTGAATTCCATAGATACGAAAGAAACATTGATTTCCTAATAAGGAGTCAGCCTCAGTCAATATTCTTAAAGACCAGAAATTGCTACAAAATACAATCTTACTTCAAAAGTGGAACTATAAAAATATCCTCAATTGGCTGTATTTTCTAAACATATGTACTGTATTAACCCATGTTTTCCTTCGGCCCTACAAAACCAAGAGAAAATGTACTCCAGGTTAAATTCACACTGGACTTCATTCTGAGGAGATAAAAGACAGGAAAAGAATAAGAGATAACTTTAGAGTGCTTTTCATCTTGTTAATCTTTTCTTAATCTTTTATTAAGAACATTTTTGTATTTCTCTGTTATTTTAAATTTGTTTATTTAGATCCCCCTCACACACATAATTAATGATTTAAACCATCACTAAGATTATATAACTTTCAGGATCCAGAATTAATTCCCCATATTCATACCATTTCTATTTGATATTACAAATAAGAATATGCCATTGTTAAAAAACATGTGATAGATGCATTAATAAGGAACTGGTATTTAATCAGATTTTTCTAAACTGTATTTAGAAATGCATTTACAAATAACTTGTAAATATGTGTTCCCCATCTCAAAAAGCTAAATCATCTAAAATAACTTTCAAATCTTTAAAAATTCTCTTTTCCCTCTTTCTAGGATCCAAACTCTTGAGTTTAGAACCCAAGCCTGCATAATAGAGGCAATAGCCTCTGAGTCAATAAGTGTCATGACCCTTAGCCCCAACAGAGGCACACAGGTTCACCCCAGAATCCTTCAAGTTACATATCACCAACTTCTTTATGATTCACTGGGCTAGGAATACTAATACCTGGTCCAGTGTTAGTGTGCAATGGAAAGAGCTTTAAAAAAATTGTCAAATTTAATTGAAGAATAGGGAATCCCTTTTGCATTACTCTTCCTCATATTCAACCTTAATTTGTTACCCCCAAAATCTAATGCCAAAGAACTCAAGAAGTTCTACAGGGCTGAATTAATAAATGATACTAGTAAGTCACTATTAGTAGATCATATACCATTGTCAGATTTTTAAGACAGTAGAAAATATCCAAGGCCCAGTGACTCTCTAATACTCACAGCATTTGATTATTTTTTCTACTCACAAAAGCCCAAATGTTTATTCAGTCCATCAGACTATTGGGTCCTTGGAAGCAGGATTTAGATCTCATTTTTCTTTGCATTTAGCCAATTGAATATGTTCAGAGCACAATAAATGATATTTTAAAATTGATAATAACAAGTATTAAACACATATTCTCCATAGGGTTATTGCTATAGTCTGAATGCTTTCCTCCCTGAAATTTACATGGATTTCAACATTCTAACCCCAAGGTGATTGTATTCTGAGGTGGGGAGTTTGAGAGGTGATTAGGTTATCAGGGTAGAGCCCTCGTAAGTGGGATTAGTACCCTTACAAAAGAAATCCAAGAGAGACTCCTTGCCCTTCTACTGTGTGAGAACATAGAAAGGACATAGTGAAGACATAGTTTATGTACCCCAAAGTTTGTCCTCTACAGAAGCTGACTGCTGGTACCTTGATCTTGCACTTTCTAGATTCCAGAACTACAAGTAATAATTTTCTGTTTCTTGTAAGCTACTTTCATCAAGATGCTTTATTTGGCAGCCCAAACAGACTAAGATAGCCACCAAGTATTACCCTATATACATAGATGACTACATAACCAGTGGGATTCTACATCATGTACGACCAGAAGAATGAGATTATATTCCATATATGTATGATGTGTCTAAGTGCATTCTACTGTCATATATATCTAATTAGAACAAATTTGTAAAATGTGCAAAAGAAAAAGAGAAAGAATAGAACTGAGAGGAAACAGTTATCTTTGTCTCGGGAAATTTCATTAGTGTCTGTCTCATAGTGTGGTTAGTTTGTCAGATTGTTTTCACCAAGTAATACTCAGCCAAACAATGATAACCAGCATCCATCAAGGCACATATTTCATGAAATAAGAAAAAAACAATGTAATTTTCCAATAAGTATGTTGTTTTAAATCCTGTCATCAGCAGTTCTAGATATCAACTGTGCCTAATGTATTATGTTTTCATACAGATATCTAGACTTTGGTTCTGTGGTTATCTTTACAACTGTTATGATGATTCATTGACCTTTCTGAAAAATATGGGTTCTTTCTATCTTTCTTTAATCTATTTTTTATTTTATTTTTTTTTCTAATCTGTTTTAAATCATCAAGATTCTGGGAACTCATTATTATTTAAACTCGGGCTTAAAGCCACCATTTTTTTTGGGGGGGGGAATAATTCCCCCACTATATTCTCATTATCTTAACTTAAAATACAAGCCTTAGAGTTGAAAAAACTGCTATTCCTCTCAATATCTGTAATATAACTTCTAAAATGAATTCTCCAGCTAACATTTTGTGAAAAAGTTTTTCTTTTTGCAAGGCCTTTTTGGGTACACATGTCACTAGCCTATTAGAAGGCTCTTATCAAAGAGCTATGATTTGATAGTCAACCCACTGTGCCAGTTATCATCTTTCTACTCACCTCCAAAGCTACTGGTCATTACATGCTTATGATGCTGGAACATTTCTCCCTTGCTCCCTTGCACAGGTCAATCTTTGTTATTGGAGGGTGCTGGAGGGACACTGAAAGAAGACTCAGTTTCTACTTCTGTCTCCCACAGGCTTTGCTTCTTCCCGTTTCTGTAGCACTGACTTGACATGAAAGACAGCTAATGTAACTCACACTCCTGAAAGCACTATTATGGCAGAAATTTGAATATGTTCTGGCCCTTCTATGACTCTGACAAATCATTATTAATGCTTCTAAGTTAACCAGAGGGAAGTATCCCATTCTCCTTACTAAAGGTTGGTTTTACTTTCTTTTTTTCAAATGGGATTTTTATGCTTTCTTTTTTTTATTTATATATGACAGCAGAATGCATTACAATTCTTATTACACATATAGAGCACATTTTTTTTATATCTCTGGTTGTTTACAAAGTATATGCACACCAATTCATGTCCTCATACATGCACTTTGGAAAATAATGATCATCACATTCCACCATCATTTGGTTTTCGGGTAAATGTGTGAACAAGATCTATATGACCATGATATATGAGGAGAAATATTCTGGAGATACTTCCTTCTAGGGAATATTTATTTGTCAAAAATGCACAAAATAAAAGCAGTTGCATTTTCTGCCTCTAGTATTGTTGAATGGAGGTGAGATACCTGGAGCTAGATGGCCATTTTGAGAACAATGGCAATAAAAGTTGTCACGTTGAGAATGGCAGAATTGGTAAAGGAATTAAATCTGGATATTAGTTGACGTAATTGAATTGCTGTAATTCCCAACCATGACATATCTTGACCTTCAAATTTATTGTCATATGACTAAGGAAATCTCATACTCTTTGGAATATTTTAGCTTTCTGATGAATTGCAACCTAAAACACACTAACGTTCCTCAAAATGAATTTGACAAACACTCCTGCTCTATACCTGTGAATCCAGGAATCTGCTTTGGTATATTATAGAACCTTGATACTTATCTTAGGCTCTTAAAATAAATTCCTAGGATTGATGGGCAAGAGGTTTAATGAATGATTTGAAAATCCTCATTTACTAATCTGAAAGATAGAGATTTTGATTTTAAGATAAGAAAAGAAATTCTTCTCTGAATTTTAGTTCTCTGCTTTCCATTTTGGTCACTTCAATTTCTTAAGTTTCTGAAATTTGTTTTCTGTAGCTTATAAAGAAGAAAAGTAGTGTATTTCAAATCATATTTTTAGGAATCAAAATTTCCTTGTTCAAATAATGTCTCCTCAATCTTGCGCAAATTATTTTAACAGAACTAATAGGGCCTCTGTTTCCCATTTGAACTAGGTATGATGGAATCTATCTTATACAGCCATGCCTAGAAAATAGCTATGATTGTGGTAAGCTTGTTTTATATTCATAAAACCCACAATTTTAACTTGACCGACAGATCAGACAGACAGACAGACATGGGGAGTGCTTGGAGGAAAATATACCTACTCATTTCAAGTCTCATTAAGAATTTTGAGCAGAACCTTGCATGTTTTAAAGAAGTGTTGAATTTTTATGTTATAGGAGAAAGAAGCCATCCTTTCAAAAAGTGTTGATAGATCTCTTCACTTTGCACAGGAAAGAACACTGAAGAACCCGAAAAGCTGAGAGAGAGAAGCAAGTCTATTTACCTACCACCTCCACTAAAGGATCTGTCTTTCATATGATGTCCAAGAAGAAAAATGAAATTAGAACATTTTCATATACTTGAGAAGCAATGACAACAACAAAACATTGAAATCTCTGTGTTTTCACTTATTTCCTATGACCTTTGATTATTTTCAAGGTCAAATAATTACAACACTGAAGATTTGACCGTAGTCAAATTTATTGCAAAAAAAGAACATCTCCCAAAATATAGCTGAACAGTATGTACAGCAGCAGAGCTGACCAAAAAATTAGCAAATAATGAGTGGACCTTGCTATATACTCAGTGCGTCACTCATGCCTTGGAACATTTGCAAGTGCTTATTTGCAAATACATGTTTCTGGGATTTTGAACTTCAACCCTGTGCAATTCAAATTCTAACATTATAGTTAACACAAAGTTTACATAGGAACTCCAAAAATCTATCTTTATGGCACTGACAGTACATAAAGCAATATTTTCTAGCAATAATGTGAAAACCTTGAATTTTCAAATCGTTCCCTTTAAGGATAATTGCCAGGTTTAGCACCGCAAATGGTTTGACAAGGCAATAAAGCTTTGTGACTTTACAGCCCTGTGCTTAGTTTAAATGGTTACGCCATGACATTTGGTGACCATTAGGCACACTTAATCTGATAGATTCCCTGCACACACCACTCCCACTCCACACCCACCCAACAGTAAAAAGATTCAGAATATGGGGACAAATTTTGGAAAGTGCTCCATGGTTCCCCGACTCCTCATCTCATTATTACACATTCAGTTCTGCATTCCTGGAAGAAGCAAACAAAGCTAACATGTTTGAGGGTGAATTCCAAGAGTATTAGACAATCATATTTGGAGAAGGAGAAACAGACAAGCCAATAACACCTTTTTAACTCTGAGGGTAAACCCTTAAGATTTATGCCTCACTATTAATTATTTGGCATACAAGTTGTTCTGTGCTCTTTTTATTATTATTAAATTCTCTTTCGCTGAGGAGAAGACAGTGACATGTTTTGATATCTGCCCGTACTATAATGTAGCCTTTGAGGAGTGCTGTGTTAAATACCAGTGTGAAACAGGAGGAAATGTATTTTCTGACCTTATGGGAATTTGATATCTAACTAAGCATGGACATGCATTAAATCATAGTCATGTCCAAATCTCTTGAACTAAGAAACTGCTTCAGGAAGTTGTTTTCCACCCCCTCCTGCCCCCACATTGTCTACATGTGAAACAACCCTCAGAAAAAATGCTGGGGTCTTGCTCAGGGGAAAATTGTTAAAATATAACACAGCAGAACATGAGGGAAACAGTATTTGCCTAACAGAGTTCACATGGTCGTCTCCAGTGTGGAGCTGGTACAGCCATCTACTTCATACCTAACACTTACCCTTCTATATGATTTGATTGGGATGTATGTAAGCCATCTAGGATTTTTATGTGTCCCTTTATTTGTTTGATCATTTCTAAACTGTGCCCTTAAAAATAATAGCCTTTTAGAATCACTAGAAAACTGAAATTTATCTTTCTCACCTTATGTTCATTTTCCTCCAAACACACATATCTGGTAGTTTCCTTACATAAAATAAAATGTAACTAGCCACTTACAAATACTAAATAAAACCAGTTTACCTAATAGAGTTATGATTACAAAAATAAGCTTATCTGCAAGCATATAGATGGCCAATAAAGGAATGTATCTACGAGATATTTTTCCTTCCCAAGAATGCCAAGACCTCCAATATTTTTTTTCCCAAATTCTCTGTTAAACTAATTCTGTGTGATAGGCAAATATGTCCTCCACATGCTGGTGAATTAAAATTCAGCTTTCAGTGAATAAGATTAATTGCCTCTTCAGACAAAGCTGGATTTGCGCTCCTATTAGAGAAAGGGGAGGGGGGGAGAAGCAAGGGGCAGGGTGCCAGCTAGACTGCAGTATTCAGTTACACGTGAAATGATTTGTAATTCTGAGTAATCACTTAGGACAAGCCCTTGCACCATTTTATCTATACATGACTCTAGGCCAAAGTCAATACTCATAGTAAAATAATGAGATGAAGCTAACTGAGCCCTTTTATTAATGCTCCAAGGAGCAAATCTGATGCTTGAGTTTCTCCCATTGAAAGTATCCACTTCTTCCTAAAAAATGAACAAGTGGGTCAGGATGCCCAGTAGCAGCCAGGGTACCTGCTTTAGCAAAATTATAAACAACAGGCCCTTTCTGCCTCCCCCGTTTCTGTTTGTGCACCGGGTTTCACCCAGCTGCAGGTGAAAGCACATGAATTTTGCATTACCTCTAGGCTCATTAAAGAGATCTGGCTCTCTCCTAATAGTTTCCCCTGACTTAGGGAGGACACACACAAACGCGCGCGCACACACAGACACACACACACACACACACACACACACACACAATGAACCTTAAGGAAAACAATGCACAGTACTTTTCTTTCTTTTCATCAGTCTTAAGAAGAAAATCAACTGTTCTAGCAAATGCACAGCTTGGTGACAGAGTCAGCATGCAACTGTTCGGGAACTGAGATGGATAACCAGCTGTCCCAGTTTCCTGGAAGCAGGGGATGGGAAGGGAGTGGGTGCTGGAAAGGAGGGGGAAGGAAGGGTGTGTTTTTAAACCCAGATTTTGTTTTGCCTGTGTCATCATTGGTCAGGTAACCAATCTGGAAAATAGATATTAGCATTCAATGACTCTCTCATTAAGTAGTATGCAATATATTACCTTGCTGTGTGCTGTTGAAGGCCTAAAGATCTAAGAGAGAGATTTTAAAAATATCCTTACATATTTTTCTAAATGATGAATAGTGAGAGAAACAAACTAATTTATGTGGTAGGTAGAAATTATCTTTCTGGAATTTTTTTCCACTTACTATAGGGAGAAAAATGTTTAAAGCAACTTTTACGTATAAACTCAAAATCTCCATATACATGTACTGTAAAGTCAGGCAACAGATGTAAAAGAAGAAAGGACATAAAAAGAGCTACATTTAAATTCCAGATTCTTTGCCTACTAGCTGAGTGACTTTCTCAAGCCTCTTGTGTTATCTCTGAACACAGTTTTCTCATCAGTAAAGGCAGGGCTATACATTTATGCACAAAAGCACTGTGAAGAGCAATGCTTAGTTCAACATTTAATGGATGAACATGATTACCTGCATCCCTCCCTTCCCTGCATTCATCATGTTACAGGGGATTTGAAAAGTCAATATAAACAGATCATTTAGAAGGAGAAATTTAATTGAAATCTCTAACACTTCTGATTACAGCTTTCCATATACATGACCAAATCATTTCCTTGAACTCCACTTCCATTGATGTGCTCATTGGTAGATGAGCAAAATGAAATTGCCTTCCTAAAAGATTATGTGAATCATCATCCAAATAATAGATAATAAATCACAGAGATATTGTTGAAGGGATTCAAGTTCCTACCCATGAAATGCATACCAAGTCCATATTTATTACTGATTTTTTTAGTCATAACTTCATTTTGCACAAATCTTGAGTGTGGAATGATATTTTCTAAATGGGTTGTTTCCCATGACTATTTGGATAGTGTTTCCAAGACTATGTAATCTTGGAAGAAATTTTCAGCCTATTGAGTGCCAAGGCCAATGTCTCGGCTTGGCACCAGAATCACAAGCCACCACACACCTTCGTAGGTTCAAACAGCAATTCTTTATTCCCGCTCTCACACCGCCTCCACACAGGTCCAGGGGCAATCCCGTTCTGCCGTCTCCCCCACAATTCACCTACTCCACGAGGCTATCTCCAAATCCCATTTTAATCTCACGAGAACTCAACGGGAACAAGCAGCAGGAACACCCTAATCCCAGCAATAATCTTCAACCTCCAACTTCCCTAAAACCCATTATCTTAAACTGGCAACGCCTTAAACTCAAGGAGCCGGTTACTTCCTCAAACCTGATCAGCTCTAAACCCGGATCCGCCTTGGTCCTTGAGCAAGGTCACCTTATTAAAGCATGCATGCAATGTCCCATCGAATGTCCTCTAAGCAGCATGGGGTACGCTTGGCAAGGAAATTTCGATGCGTCATTCCTACTTGGTAATGGCCCTCAGCAATTGAGGACTCAAGGTTCAAGGTATTCAATACACATGTTCACAAGTTATTCGACACACACAGAAACCTGCTGGGCATACAGAGGATAAGCATTTAGATATAAGACAAAACATACAAACTCATTCACACTTAGGAGGGCCTGAAAAAAGTTCAGTATGCCTGAAGTGCAAGGTGTACGCGGGAGGAGTAAAAGAATTGAAGGAGATAAACCAGAGTCAGTCCGATTGAGTTTAAAAGCAATTCCGAAGTATTTGTACTTAATCTGGAGACCAAAAGCTCTTAAATTTTAATGTGAAAAAGAATCACATAGTGAGCTTATTAAAAGTATGGAGTACAGATCTAACCACCATTAATTCTAAAACAGAATTCCTGGTTGGTTCCTGAGAACCTGCTTGCTAACAAGCCTTCTAGGTGATTTTGATGGAAGGTGATACACAAAACTCACTTTGAGAAACACTGCTGCAGGATATGGGGAGTCATTAGGAATTTGTCAGAGAATTAATGTAATCAGATATGTGGTCTAAGAAGATAAATAGTTTTTGGAGGATATAGTAGAGGATTCGAAGACTAGAAGGGGAGGCATAATCCAATAGAGAAGCTTTTTTCAGTGGGACAGAAGGGAAATAATGTGACTACCATTAAACTAGGAGTTAGCCATGGAATAAGAACATAAAGAAAAGGCACAAAATTTTAGTAAGACTTGGGACTTACTGCTTGGAGAAAGGAAGAATTTAGGATGATTTTAAGTTCTCTCTTCTGGGTTCTGCCTTAGAGATTACATGTTTGTTCCAACAGATTATATAGGAAAATAATTTAAGTGATATTAATTGAAGTATAGATATGTAAGGTTTATTAAAAATGTTTACAAGTACAACTTTGGGGTCTGATAAACTGCTTAAAGCCTAACTTTTCACTTATTTTTTGTGTGACATGGGCAAATTGCTTCCCCTCTCACATGTAAAACTGGGAGTGGGGGTGGATTAGGAATTTTGCTGAGTAGAATAGTTAATACAAGAAAAACTTGAGCACCAGTGCTTGAAAAGTCTTCTTAATAAATGCTAATCATATTAATGAATATTATTAATTTTAATGTCATCATCATTAGCTGGCTAGAAATATTCCATAAACAGATGAAAAATCACATAGATAATTATTAAAATGTTATTAGCTAAGATCATTCAGAGAGAAAAAATATTAGAAGAAATCAGAACAATCTAGGGAACTATCAATGTTTTAATTGATATATGTACAAGGTGAAGCTAAGGAGTGTACGTAAAGAAAGAAAAGCTGAGGTTATCATAACAGCTTAAAAAGAAGTTGTCAGCAGTATCACATTTTTCCAAAATATTAGGTAAAATAAAAGTCAAAATAGACCCGTTGTGTCTGACAAATGAGAAGACATTGGTGACCTGAGCTTGCATGATTTTAATGACTTCAAAAAGGCTCCTCTAAAGGTTGAAGAAGTGGGAACTGAGAAATAAAATGATTGTGTAAAAGGAGAAACTACATGGTAGAAAGAAGATTCATAAGGTAGGAAAGGATTGGGTTTTTCCTTTTTAATAAGGGAATACATTCAAGCTTAGAGAAATGATCCAGTGGGAAAGATGACAAAAATAGTTGATGGAAGAGAATCTGAAAGGAAAAGAAAAAGTTTGAAACAAAGAAAAAAAATCATATATGGGTTTTGGCCTTGGACAATAGGGGGTGAACATCTTTCTTTGACTCTAAGGGAGAACACAGAGAAGGTCAACATTCCATAAGCAAGAGATAGCAAAATAGAGAGATGAGTGTATTCTTGCCTGAGAGATCAAGTTTCTTTCTAAAGTTGGAGTAAAATGTCTTATGAAAGTAAATCGGGCTATTCTGGGAGGCAGGTTAGGTACCACAGGAGCATGCAAAGAAAATGGAATAAGTAATAAGGGGCAAGGGAGTTGACCAGCGACTTATAAAAGCCACCAGACAGCACAAAAGCACAGAGCCAAATGTGTGGTTATTGGATTTTCTCTAGCTTTCTCCAAAGCTTGGGTGGCTGTGAGATCAGAAGATGGATTACGAGTTTAATTTAATTTAAATTTTACAGAGCAGATGTGGTAAAAGGACTAGGCAATAAAAGAAAAGATGGTGTTAGAGAGAATGAAGTTAAAATAATAGACTAAGATTGAGTAGAGAAGTAAGTGAAGGCAGAGGGAAGCCGATAGAGAACGGCGTGCTCAAGGGAGTATGGGGTTCAGTATGGTAGAAGAGGAAAAGATCAAAGGAATAAGAAAATAGACACAAACGAGGGATTTGAGGATGAGTTGGACTATGAAATTTCAGAAGTAGATAAAATGGTATGTGTGGTCATAGATGAAGGTGGCATTTAAAACACGGAATGGCTGGTGTGCTTGGCTGAAGCAGTGCTGTTCCTGGCACTGGAGAAGGGACAGTGTTTCTCTGTGTGCACAAGAGTCAAACCCAACTTCCTAGACTTGGGAGAACTGTGAATAGGTCCCATGGGAGAGGAGCGGCACACAGACGGGAGGGAGCGTCTGGGCAGTCGTGGTAACCAGTACACACGTATTTTACAGTTTCAATAGCCACTGTGACTGGTTGAACACCACTTCTAGCCATGAACTGAGAGACTGAAGAGGAGTAGCTAAGGAGAAGTTAAGGAAGGTGCTGCATGTGTCATCCACAGACATGGAAAATCATTAGAACAATTATGAGGAAACATTCAGTTCTCTAATGGAAAAAAAAAGTGTCCTGGTGATTGGTAGAAAGCAGCAGTGAGTAGTCAATGGAAACAGCATAGTGTAAGGATATCACAACTGAAGACTGATAGGAATGCAGAAAGCCAATGGTTTTTGAAGTGACAAATTGGAATGAGAAAGTTGACTGGTCTTCTCAGAAATGGGGAAATCAGGAGAGATTATTTAAGGACTTGGGGTTTAACTTTTTATTCTCTTCCAGAACATACACAAATCTGAGATTTACTTTTTGCATCTCAAATTGGAAGATTTGGAAACTGTTGAGTCAGCTTCTATTGCATTTAATTTCTGGGTTCTTCTGTAGACATTGTCATTAATCTGTGGCATTCAATATAAACAGACTGTGAACCTTTTTATTTGATCAAATCAGAAGACTTTCTGTTCATCTTCCATCTATATTGGGGCCATCTGAGCAGTCCCTGCACATGACGGTTAGAACTCTACAAATCTCAACCATGTCTAGATCTTTCCTTTCCATTCTTTCTGTTTTCTTCCTCCTTGTCATCTATCTGCTTTTCACTTTTTTTTTATTGTTTCCCTTGTTCCCTGTTTAAATCTTCGATATTCAGAAACCACATAAATGCCTTACTCCTTACATCTAAACCTAGAATTGCTTAAAGTCAAGAGCATCAAACATGTGTAGATAAAACATACTTATTTGGGTACTAGGGTACTCAAATCTGTATTATTAAATTTGTATTTTCTTTCACTAATTTGCCCTTTTTTTAATAAAACCAAATTGAGTTACTTATTTTCCATGTTTTGGCAAGGCCTCTGATGAATCAAATTGTCTTCCTCAGTTTCCCTATGTGGGAAAATATCCATCATTTATCCATCATTCTCCTAAATCTGTTAGTAGTTTAAATATTAAGTATGCTATGTTAAAAAGAAAATATATTTTAGAGTCAAAATAAAGCTGGTGTTACTGCAATATTGGCTCGGTTAAAGGCATCTTCTACAAATGTCTAAAATGTATGCTAAACATAAATGGTTAAAATAATTTAAACATGAGTGCTTATTGTAAGTTACAAATAAAAATACACAAAACAATTAAACCCTGTCTGAATGAAAATTTACTTATTTGAAGGATTTTCTCATTTAGAAGATATTTTTCTTTGTGTTGTAGAAAATAAAACAAGTATATTTGGGCTTATGCAAAATAAAAAAAATTGTGCTCAGGAAAAATTAAGCCTTTTCTATCTTAAGTAATATAATTGTTATTATGTTTAAAAATGTTATTAGAAAAAGAGTATATCAAAACCCTTTGTGTCTTTTTTTTTTTAATTCTTCCTTACAACACTGGGAGGAAACCTTAACATTTTATTTGATTATATAAGAGTTCCCTTTGGAATGGCAGTAGCTGGAGCTTGATATCACTATGTATAAATAAATAATTTGAAGGTTTCTATGTCCAGATAAAATTCTAAAATCAGATAAGTGGGTTTCATTCTATCTCTTATTATTTTAGTAGTGGGAGGCCTAGTTTTCCTTCCCTCCGTAGCCTGTAGTCCTCCCAAGATTGCTCCCCGGGGCTCTGCAGTGGCCTGAGGGATGTATTTAGGATCTCATCAGCCCTTTTAATCTGATTGGCATTCTGCATTTTCATCTCAGCTCCTAGGTCCTCTCATAAATTGGGAAGTACTGCATCACCGTTTTACCTCTTAAGCCCTGTCTGTCCACAACAGCTCAGGAGAGGAGTTATAAATTCCAGATTGTAGATCTACTTCATTAAGGAAATGTGTCTGGTGATGCTTTTCTCCTTTGAGTCAACAGTCTAAGATTCAGTGTGCAAGTTCAGACAATGGCAACTTCTTATGACATTTCATAGCATCATGGATGCCAGTGATGACCATATGCTTTATAAAAAGTAAGTGTAATTCATTGGGATATTTCTTAATTTTTTTAAAACAAATATTTGCTTAATGAATAAAATATGCCAGGAATTTGGTGAGGCATTAAAAATACAAAGATGAATTGATACATTTCCTGCCTTCATAAACTCAGTCAAGTACAGAGACAGACATATAAACAAAATTAGTATAACCAACTGTGTCAAAGAATTTAAGTATAAAATTCCATTTGGACAAAGAGGATGAAAGAACTGGCAAGTCTTAAGGAAAGATCAGGAATGGTCAAGTTGGATATCACACAGCAAATAACATTTGAACAATGTTTAAAGGAAGAATAAGAGGTCATAGAAAAAAAGTTATTTTAATCAAGGGCTCATACAAGAATGCAAAGGAAAAAAAACATACTTCTTAATAGTTTGGTATATAGAGAACATAAACTGCCAATTGGCATATCACTGAGACAGGACATTATAAATTCCTGCCAGGCAGTAATGACATTTGTTTTCAGCATCAGGATTTCCTCCACTTAGTGGCCTTGCAGTGCAGTGGTAATGCAGAAGGGGACATGTGTGACCCCCAGAGTCTCAGAACCCTACACTGGATGCTTTCCAGAAGCAAGTTATATGGCCATAAAACCCTATTTACAAGGAAGGTATTTGATAAATAGGGAAAAGGAAAAACACAGCTATTCTAAGATAAATAACGTGCATGTCCCTGCATAGCCCTACCACAGCACAGAACAGCACTTAGAAATGTAAAGAAATGAAACACCCAACAGAATGCATAATCAAAGACTACACCACAAGCAAAAACTGTTCTCTCTCTCATGGATGCTACTTTCTTATCGCCTTTGTGTCCTTGGGGAGTGCTCTCACTCTGACAACCCTCTGACCTCACAGAAGTGCAATCTGCTCTCCTTATCCATTCATCTTTATCTACCAACCCCCTCAGGAGTTCTCCTCCCTCCCTTCAGTAGCTCATGTTCCACAGCCCCTCCTTATAATGACTCCGATAAATGACCTCGATTCCCTGAGCACTTTCTTATTCCACACATCCACCTTGCAAACCACAGCAATGAGCACGAAAGTGTTTTCTCCCTGGGCCAGCACCCATGGTCTTCCAGGCAGAAATCTCAACACGGTAGGTTGGGATCACAGGTAATTAATGGCCACCAGCCTCAAAGGAGAACTCAACACAAAGAATCTAAACTGATCTCCCCTCACCACAGTGACTATTTATTACCTTCCCCATGTGCCTCCAACTGTCCAAACCCCCTTTCTCAGTAGATAATCTTGCCTCATGCTTCACTAAGAACATAGAAACCACATAATAGGTATTACATTAGGTGCTCCTTACTAAATCTACATCTGTGATTATATAGTCATCACCTCTTAGTGGAGGAAGCAAACCTTCTTTCAAGATATTGTGTTTTTTGGTGTTTCAGGTAATTTTTTTTTAATATCACTTTTGCAATTTTTCCCACCTTTCTAGTGGATCATTTTCATCAATACTTATATAATCCCTTTTGCATTTAAAAGAAATGTAATCAGAGCAAAACTTTCCTTGGACTCCACAGCCCCCTCCAACTGGTATCTAAATTCTTAGCTCTCCTTCAAACCGGAGCACAACTTCATCACTATCCAAGGCAATCTAGCTGACAATCTAAGCTAGTAATCTAGCTTACTTGGGTCACCAATAAATTCTGTGTCACCAAATCAGTTATTATTGTCTTCTTCAGCCTCTCAGTAGGATTAGGATTAAAAATTCATTCTTCTTCCTTCTTGACAGAGTCTCATTGGTTCTGCACTAACACTCTTTTGATAATATTTCTGGTTTTTTTTTTTGGTTCTCTCCTCTAAGGCCCAAAGTAGAGCCTAATATGCAGATTACTGTGTGAGTATAACAAGGTATCAGGAACTTGGGAGAGTAAAATAGAGAAGAATGATAAAGCAATAATAGTGTATTCATAAGTTCAGTGTGGCTGGCAAAAGGAATAAAGATTCTATGTACTTTTCAGGATATGAAGAAATATAATGTTTTTCCATAATTAATGCCCCCCCAAAGAACTTGATATTTTTTCTTTCATTACCTGTCAGTTAATTTTTGTGTTCCTCAGTAGTAAATCCTGGGCCATCTTCCTTTATCATTATCATCTCTTCCCAATAGTCCCAGAAAGTCTCACGCTTTAAATGGAACCTACCTGTTTCTAACCACTGAGTTTTTATCCACCACATAAATTGCTGTTCTGGGTATAATTTGCTACTTGGCATCTCCATTTGGAGTTTTGTCAGGCATCTCATACTTAGACATCTCTAGTAGACATTCACATTACTAGTGAATCTCTTGACCTTTCCCCATCCTGCCCCCAAATCTGCTTCTTTATTTTTCAACATTTTAATAAATGGCACTTCTCATCCACTCAGTTATGCAAATGGAAACCTGAGAGTCATTTTGATCATCACCTCTGTTTCTACTTGCATCCAACTCATCACTGAGTTCTATCATACTATGTCCAAATTATACTTCAAATTTGTCCACTTTTTTTTTCACATAATTCTCATTGAGACTATAGCATGAGTCCACCTCATTCTTTTTTCTCTC
The DNA here is from genome assembly GCF_052094955.1 of Ictidomys tridecemlineatus. Lineage (NCBI taxonomy): Eukaryota > Metazoa > Chordata > Mammalia > Rodentia > Sciuridae > Ictidomys > Ictidomys tridecemlineatus. The sequence goes on from NC_135481.1 coordinate 43,455,936, forward strand.
CAGTTCACTTCTCACACATCCAGGTTAATTTTGCAAAAACATAAATCAAATTTTATTACTCTTCTGCTTGAAAGATTTAATTGTCTTCATATAATCTTTAAATATGTAACAATTTGTTCTGCTTTTCTTGGGACACATCCTGGTTTATGCCTATTACTGTAGCTTAATTCCTTGGCAGTATCTATTTTAATTTTCCAAAATGTCCCATTTTGGACAATAAATTATATGGCTATGCTATTCTTAAAATAAGATACAAAATTTCTGAAAGACCTACTCTGTATTCATCGCACATTGTTACACAGTTGCCAATTTGAAAACAATAATTTCCTGCTTCAAGGTCCTTAACCATGCTGTATTCCCCGAGTATAACACACGCCCTCTAAACCCTCAGCCAGAGCAACTCCTACACTTTTATTAAAAAATCAACTTGAGGCCACTTTCTAAAAATCAACACTTCTTACACTAAGGCATTTCCACTATTACCTTTTTTGGTATTGCTCTCCCATTCATCAACAATTCTAAATGTAGCTGTATATTCATTTATTAGTACATATCTTCTCTACTATATTGTCCCTTAGTAAACTTTGTGACTGCAAAATAAACCACATCCTCTATTTAGTAATGTTTTGGACCACATTTATTGTTATAAGAATGAAGAAGAGAAGAAAGAGAATGCTGGTCAAAATTCTTGAGTATACTTATTTTCTAAATGTGAATTAAAAAAAAACTCTCATGACCATCTTGAGTGCAATGAAGAGATTGATAGAAAATGGCAACATAGGAGACACAAAATTTTCTAGTACTTTGTAAAAAGAACAAAGTTCTCTAAACTCCATGAAAATCAAATTCCACAAAGTTAATATTTTTAAATGCCTGGATAAATAAGAGATCCTTTACAGGCTCCTTTAAGATAATAAGTTAAATAAAAGGATAAAATGATTAAAAATTCATCTTGGAACAAAAAATATTCAGTCATATGAGAATATGTATTGAATTATTCTGATTAAGAATCATAGGTTTGATGGCATTTTAGCACCAGAAAGCCCTGAACATGGACTACTTGAGCTGATAATATTGCAGAGAAAAGCCAAAGCCCAGGAAGCTGAGTTTAGAATTAAAAAAATTATAGTAATATGGTCTTCATGTTTCTATGTAATCATTCAGGTCTATGGCTAAAATATTTGTTATTTTACTAGTGACTAATACAAAATCTAACATACTTGTATTACTTTGGAAATGAAAATAATCATACTAAGTGTATAAGAAGTTAGGTTTCAAATAATCTTTGCACTAAGAAGTATCCTCTATATGCCACCACTGTCACCGGAGAAAGAGATTAAGATGTCATGGTCAAACAAACATACGCTTGGATTCTTGGAACCCTATTGCAAAGGTGAATTGTTAAGTTATATTTCAAGGCATTCTTCAATGCATTCTTTTAATAAAATAAAGTATCAATTATTGCCATATAATTAACAAATTATTTTCTGTAACAAAAATGTGTTCTTAGGTTTCTTCTCTTTAATGGGTTTTGTTTTTCACTTTATGAAGTAACTGTATATGTTATGACAGTAAATTTGCACAACTCTTATTAAATTTTAAGCATTCAAAAACAGACACATTTCACAGTCCTCACTTTTAAAAAATCTAGATTCTACAATCATTTACTGGATACTTTATCAAGTAAAAATTGCATATCTTTTTACAGAAACCTTATGACAATTGTTTTTCAGAACAATAAAAAGTCATCTGTGTGTCCTGGCCCCAAATCAAAAAGTCCTGCCATAAGTTGCGTGGAGGACAGGCGAGATGGCGCATGCCTGTAAACCCAGCAGCTCAAGAGGTTGAGACAGGAGGATCATGAGTTCAAAGCCAGCCTCATCAAAACGAGGCAGTAAGCAACTCAGTGAGACCCTGTATAAATAAAATACAAAATATACATAACATACGTACATGTACATATATGTATGTATATGTATGTGTGTGTGTGTGTGTGTGTGTGTGTGTGTGTGCGTGCGTGCATTAGTTGGGCATGTGGCTCAGTGGTTGAGTGCCCCTGAGTTCAATCCCTGGTATTCCCCCACCAAAAACAAAACTTGCATGGAGATGGTGAATAGCTAAAATGGAAGGATTAATAATTGTATATGCATTGTTGTTTCATACCAAGATAAATATCTTATCAAAACTCCTAAGGATGACAGGCCAAATATTTTCTAAGCAGACGTTTTTTGCTTTCAGAAATTCCTCCACAAATCTTTGGAGTAACTCCAGATTTAGTGACTCTCAGATTTTCTGTACAGAACATTATTTAACTCCAGAATATGAATACGGTCCGCTAATTTTTACATTATATCCTGGTTTTAATATAAATATTAAAAATTACTTTATGTTTAAATATGAATACTAAAGAATGCAAGCACTTGTATCGCATATTAAAAAGGACATTTTTCCATACAATAAAAGTACTTCAAATGCTGAAATAATAAGTAATTGGAACGGAAAGATAGATATGGAAGAAATTATTTACTCATCAAGACTCCAATATAGGACATTTTTTCCAAAGTAGAAAACTTACCATGCAGAATATTCTCCACCCTAGAAATGTAAGCCAGTATTCAACAGTTATGTGAACAATGACTTTGAAGGCTGGTAAAAGCCCCATGTGAGGTTTTTATTACAAAGACCTTATTTCAGATATGTCAGGTCTAACTTGAAATTGTAATTTCTTCCATAGAAGTTCAGGGCTTCATTTCTTTTCTTGGCTATTTTGGCTTCCCTTGTTTGGGGGGTGGGGTGACTAATGATGCCCTGGAAATGATTAACTTAAAAAGAAGCAGCTTAGAGTACTTGATCCTCCTTTGATGAAGTGTGAACACCAGATCCTTTCCCCCAAAGTGGAGCTGGGCTAAGCTAGCTCGGAGCTAGAGGGGAGAGTAAGTGCAGGAGCGGAAACATGCATCTATTACTGTTCCTTTATCTCACTGAAGCTATTTCAAGTGATCACTGGTGGAAACTGCTGATAGTCAATCTCAGATTTTCACTCTGCATTTGACATCAATGTTGTCAATACGACATAATCATCTCTGTCAAAAGCATCATTCATTTCCAAACTGCAGAGTTATTTACAGTCGTGTCTTCACTCAAAGTAACACTACCACTCAACACTCAGCTGTCCCTTCTCTGTTCTAACTAAACATTCCGGCAGACTTTTAAAGAAGCTCTATTTTAGGTTAGGCTAACAACCTGAAAATGAACCCAAAGAGAAAAACTTCTTCTCTTGTCCAAATACCATTTGGACAAATGGATAAAGTTTTTCACAAAAAAACTGGCATCTCAGAATGAGTTCTGTTTGGTAAGAGACATGGTGCTGAAAAGTGACATTTATAATGACAGCAATATGGATCCCCATTAAAGAAGACTGGGTCATATTGTGCTCTAATTTTAACCATTTTAAATGTGTATGTGTTTAATTTGGAAGTCAATTATAATAATATAGCTTTCAGTGAAGCACCTACTGTAAATCTCTGTTTACAGAAACATGGTTGATATTGGTCTTTGGTTATAGTTAAATAGAAAACACTGTGAGGAAAACTCAGTCTTCTGCTTCTAAGCACCCAGATGAATCACTGTATGTTCCATGGTTTCTGTGCACCCAGCACGGTACTCGAAGTGGTATAATATATGAAATAATGACAATGTTATAAAGAAACAAGGTTTGAGGCGGGAGGATTGAGTTCAAAGCTAGCCTCAGCAAAAGTGAGGTGCTAAGCAACTCAGTGAGACCCTGTCTCTAAACAAAATACAAAATAGGACTCCCCAGTCCTATGATGTGGCTCAGTGGTTGAGTGCCCCCAAGGACTTGATACCAAAAAAAAAAAAAAAATAGGAAACAAGGTTAGTGAAAATCAGGCAGTGTTATTGAAAGAATTTTATTTACCATCTTTTCCATCTTCTACAGAGAATAAATCTTGGTGTAATAAAAATTCTATTTTTCAGAGGCAACTACTTACATCTTTTTACTAAAAGATGAAACAGTGGCCAGGAAGGCAGAAATGAAATTGGGAAGATTAGGCACAAGTTTCTAGTGAACTTGACAGGTAAACTAAAGTTTGGTGACCTAATGATCTTCACAAGCTCTTTATTATCAATGTTCTAGAGAATCTAAGCATCACTGTCAATCTGTATAGGATACTAGGAAGTACACCAAGTATATAAACTAAAAAAAAAAAAAAAAAAAAGAATCAGGTGCTTTAAATACACTGTTGTCATCTGAGCAAATTAGAACTTGGATTATTTGTTAAATTATAACAACTGACTCCAAGCCTCCTGTGTGCCAGGTACTTTGCATAATTATCACATTTTGACCTCTATCCAGATCATGGATGTGCCGCCTTTGTTCCCATTTTACATATTAGGTAAGCATGATGGACAGAGATTCAGGGATTTGTTTGAAGTTCTGCAATGAATATTAATAGTGTGTAGATAAATTCCCATCAGTATAAATACTATGGTTTCCTGCCAGCTGGCCAGGCTGACAAGATGAGCTGGGTTCAAAGGAGATAGCTGCAACAACAAACTAAGAAAATGGCAAAGAAACCACACAACACACCAACATGAGTTTCGAGGGTGGGACTGCTTTGTGACCCCAAGGGTCAGATCCACACTGGACAGTGTTGGAAAGAGCAAGAAAGAGAGAGCACACCTGATACCCCTCTATTTATTGGAGAAAAAGACATTTGATAGAATATTCTACCCAATTATAAGGCAAGAGATAGGGTTTCAAAAGGTAGAGTCTTGCTTGGTGAAATCTTGTGATCAGCAGATTGATTGACATCTTGGCAAGTCACACTCATCTCAGGTGCTGTGTGGGGTCACAGGCAGAGTGAGAGGAAAGGCACACTTAAAGTCACACAGCCCAATCAGTGTGCACCACAAGACCAGTCCCCACATACGCTCAAATGTACGTAGCTCACACAGCCCATGGATGGCTCCCGACAATGGCTTTTACATGGATTCTTTTAATTCTCACAAAAATTCTGAAATAGAAACTACAATTATTTTAATTATAATTTTACAGATTAAAAATATATTTTAAACTTTCAACAGTGACATCGTAGAATATCTTACTTGGCTGTTATATGATTGGTCTGGGATTTAAATGTGGGTTTTTTTACCTGAACTCCATGCTTTCCTCACCTAGCCATACCAATCACACCAAGACCCAATGTGGAATTTTGTTTTAAGTATACAAATTCCATATTAATAAAAGTTTAAGAATTCTGGAAATGGTTGGGATCATCTCCTTCTCCCCATCTGTGGCTTTCCTTTTATTTCCCTGTTGTTGAGTGGATCTGGAACGATCTCAAAGGCTCATGTGTTGAAGGCTTGATCTCCTGTGCAGCCATGTTCAGAAGGGGGTTCCTTTGGGAAGTGATCAGATTGTAGGGCTCCAATCTCATCAATGGATTAATTCATCAATGGGTTCATAATTGATTGAACCATAGGGAGGTGATGGATACAGTAACAGATGGGCCTAGTTGGAGGAATTATGGATCCCCATTAACTGAGCTCTGGAAGTGTATTTCTTACCCCTGGCCCCTCCACCATCACACCCTGCTTTTTGACTGTCCTGAAGTGAGCAGATTTCCTCTGCCATGCCCTTTTTCTATGTTTCTGCTTTAGCACAGGTCTACAAGCAATCAAGCCAGCCAATCATGAACTGAAGCCTCTGAAGCAGTGAGCCAAAAGAAATTCTTGTGCCTTTGTTTTGCTCAAGTATTTTGTCACAGCAATGCAAAGCTGAATAACACACTCTTTCTCAGTCCATGCTTACCCAGCCTACCCAAGATTCTTAAGTTCTATTTCATGAAAAGACATCCTTGTACTTTAAGTATTAGATGGTCTGCCCTATGCTAATACGTTTTTTTCCCTCGTTTTTGTTCTCATCTCTGTCCAGCTTTTCCTACAGACCAATCTTCTAAGAATGTAGGCCATGCTTACAGTTAAAAAGCTGCAGTGTAGTTTGCTCCAGTTCTTTCCATATTTTGGTCAATATGTACTTAGGCTAATGCTGTGCTTTGGCATTAGCCATTCTCTTATGGTCAAACTAGGTTGCATTGACCATAACTTATCAACCTTCTCCTTAACCTCTTGTCATTTCCCTCCTTTTACATGCATATTTTTCTGTATTTCATTTTCTTCTCTATTTCCACATGTGCACTGCTCCTACTGCAGTTCATTTTGCTCAATCCCCACCCATCTTTTTCACGATTTCCATACAACCCCATTTCCACTATTTACTCACCCATAAGCATGAAAAAGATGTTGACTCCTATATTTTTATTACATATGGTTAAGAGAACTAGAAACAATATTTCCTACTATAGAGCAACTCATAAATAATGATAATTGTGAGTTTTTAATGAGCACATCTTTTACCATGACTGTTACTGTCTTCATGCATGTGTCTATAATTATATGTGTTATGCTCATTCACCTTCTACTGCTTATGTTCTTGATTAAAATAAAAACGTCCAGTTTATAAGCATTAGTTATTGAATTGTCACCTCCTCACTCTACTTATTGACAATAATTTGGAAATAGCAAACATCAGGGCTGATTTATTAGGCCATCCATTTACCAGGGCCTGGGGCCACTTCTAAGTGATTAATGATGTGTGAGCTTGTTGCAATATTAAAAAGATCAACCTGAACCTTAAGTCTAAGCATAAAAAACTCTTTAGAGACTAACATTAATTTCTTATTTTTTTTACTTCTAGATAACAACAACAAAACAGGTAAATCTCTATTCCTCCTTAACTTTGACAAAATAAGCTTCAATAATTTATCTAAAATTTAATACCTGTACTTATTGAGAAAATCTATTTCTTCTGAGATTTATTTGTTAATGATGAGCAGTCTGGGATAAATATACACAGTTGTATAATTCCAAAGAAAATGAAAATGAAAGGATCCCTTTTGAGGACATTTTACTTCCAGATATTTTAATTCTATATGATTTTTCAGAATCCTTTCTTCATTATATTTTTCACTTGAATAGTAATTTACAGTCTACCATGCATATTTAACTGCATTTTATTTCACTTTTTTAAAAAAAAAAAAAAACAAGGTAGAAAGGGCAAGTAATGTTAGAAATGGAATGAAAATGGGAACTATTAAGTGGCTTTTAAAGATCCAGTGCTTGAACTCAGGTCTAATCCTAGCTCCTGGTCCTTCCCATTCTATGTGCTTACCTAAATATTATGTCAGACACATACTATGAAAAGTGAAAGTTAAACTTTAATCCCTTTAAAAGAAAGAAATTAATATGTTCCATCATACTTTTTTTTTTGTTCTGGTAGAAGAGAAAGGGGCATTCTGATTACGTTTACTTTCTGATTCCAAATTTTCTATGAGTTTCAATCTGAAAAAAAAATATACTCAATATCATAAAATACTGTAAAATTTGATCCAAAGGACACTGAAAAAATCTTATGGAACGTTGGGGTTATAATTTTCTTCTATTAATTTTTTATGTTTCATAGAGATAGTGTCAGTCAAGAAATTTCCAGTTGGAACAGCACACCAAACAGAGCACCTTCTTTCTATATGCCATCACCTTCTTGCTATGTCAATACAAAGGAATCACAAAGGAATGTTTTTTTCAGGGTGGAAACATTTTAAATGCTTGCACATTTTGACATAACATTTTTTTCAAGCATTTTGATTTCTCTAAGTAATGGGTCTTCCTCATTTAAATGATCATTCAAGTATTTTGAGAATACACATTATTATACTTACAGATGAAATATTTAGATACCCGCAGTAATCACCTCTTGAACTTTCAATACCAGAGCCATAAACACATCATGTGTTTGTTTCCTGGATGTCATTAGATATTGAGTTGAGATGGTGAGAAAGATAAGGAGAAAGTTAAAGTCAATCATAAGGTAAGGGAATGGAGTCAATTGCATGAAAGTGCGATTTCTCTGTGTATTAAGTTTCCTCAATTTAGTCGCTTCAAGATATGCAAATTTATAATCTTAGGATATAGGAAATTTAGGAGTTGAAAGACTGAAATGGATCTTACTGGGTTAAAAACAAGGTTTCAGAAAAGCTGTATTCCTCTGGAGGCTCCAGGGGCAACACCAACCCTAAACTCTACAGCCGCCAGCAATCCTTGGTTCATGGACACATCACTTCACCCCCATCTCCATCATCACATCTCTTGCTCTGATTCTAACCTCCTGCCTCTCACATATAAGAACCTTTATGCTACCAGATGCAGTGTTGCATGGTGTGTTCCCAGCAACTAGGGAGGCTGAGGCAAAAGAATTTCAAGTTCGAGGCCAGCCTCAGCAACTTAGCAAGACCCTGTAGGCGTAATACAAGATAATCCCTCTTCCTATCTTCAGAATCTTTAATTAAATCCACAAAGTCCCTTTGTCAAGTAGGTTTGGGGAATGTGGACATGGATATCTTTTGGAGCCCATTTTATCCACCAATGTGCATAACTTAACATTTAAATCAATATTGAGATAATGATATTTTTGAAAAAAATACTCACATGAAATTAATTTCTTTATATGGATATTGAGATCTGTGTAGGAAGAATATGTGATGCTAATACTACCTGCCAGGTATTTTTAGAATGTACTTTAGATTTGATTAGTAAATCAAATACCAGAAAGGAGTCCTTCAACATGGGAGTGTGTTTTCCCTTTAATGTGGGAGTAAGTGCTACTTACAGTGTAGCATATAAGAATTTAAATTATGAAAAATTTTAAATGTGAAAAGCCAGCTGAACACACACTGTGAAATGTGTTCAAATATAAAATTTTCCATTAAAATTAGCATTTATGAGTCTCCAGCTAACAGCTACTACAATGATCAGCTGTGATCTCATTAGTAAAATGATCACAAGGAAGGTAAGTGTGCACTGTTAAACTGGTTTCCAATCTCACATCCTGTGCATGAGGAGTTAAAGAAACACTGTGCCATCAAAATTAACTGAGATAAGACAGGATGACTTTTGACTCTTGTTCAAGCAACTCTCATCCCATGTTTTTGAAGTTACTTTCAATAACACCAAGCAATTAAGGAGTTTAAACTCACATTTTTAAAGACTGTAGCCTATTTAAATACTTTTAAACAAAGAATTTTCTTTTAATTTCACCCTCATTCTTAATCATGACTCTGGGGATTACTGAAGAAATTATACTCTTTAAAATTTTTGTCTGATCTCTGTATATGTTTTCTTGGTTCTATTAACAATAACCTGGAATTAGGGAAATGCACTATATAAATACCTAATATTTTGATGGGATGCCAGAATCTGCTTCCTGAGAAGGGATTTTGTGTGTGTCTCTTCTCAGCTCTGAGCTCGGTGATACAATATTGGTAGCTTGAAATGAGCCACAGTGGGAGTATTTTCCCCACAAACTGGCTTCTTCTTAGAGACTCAATTTTAAACATTTACTAGCATTTCCTACTTGCACACACACACACATGTACACATGGGTTAAGCATTCAAAGCATATTCTAATAATGCCCACCTAGAAGTCAAAGTGATTTCTATTAAATAGGTAATACATAGTTTGAACTGTTCAATCTTGAGATCTGTGATCAAGGACTACTATATTAATATTATCACACAATTAAAAGGCAAAGATAATATAGGAAAGTAAATTTTTGCTTTGTAATACATAATTATCAATAACATATACCTCTTGGTATAATGTATTTAGAGAGCATAGCACTACCAGAATATTCTTGCCCCCAAAGTATATAACCTGAATCTAATCATGAGAAAAACAGACACACACAAATTGAAAGTCATAAGTGAAAGTGTGGATGAAATATTAAAAACATTTTCAAAACAAATGATCAGTACTATTTAAATGTCAATGTATTGAAAGACAAAGTCTATGTCAAATATCAATTAGAATATTAAGGACCTCTGACACTATAAACACAATGTAGAATTATGAATAGATGGTGTACTAGAGAAGACAGTGGGAAAATGGACAAAATTTGAATAAGATCTACAGACTAATAGTGTTGAGTGAATGCTAATTTTTCTGGTTTCAATAATTATTTTATGTTTTGTGAGATTATAATAGTAGGGGAAGCTGGAGAAAAGATACTCAAAACTTCTATATTCTTTTAGGAACTTCTCATCTGAAATTATGTCAGAATACAAAGTTCACAAATAAAAAAATGTTTTGAAAATGGATATATGCTTCAGGAATAGGTAAATCTAGCTTTGAATCCTGGTTTTACAAAATGGTGATTTGAGACAAAATATTTACTTTACTTTTGTATTTAATTTAAATTAAAGTTTGCTTTTATCCAGCTAGGATAGAGATGTGTTTATGCAGTACATTAGCAGTTAAATGAGATTTTTAAAAAATTCCCTAACAGTGCTTGACACAAAGTTTACATTGAATAAATCACAATTAACAAAGTTTTATGATGTGGATGTTGGAGGGTGGAGGAAAACTGTTACAACATTTTGACAATAATATGGTTCTGCATGCTCTTACATTACTTCAAGTCCATGAATACACATGATTACAAAGAATTAAGTATGTTTCCAAAATATGCAATTAAAATATTCCATGGAAATTTTATTGCATAAAGGCTGTAGACTTGGATCTAAAAGAATAATATGAGGAGTCCTAGAGCTAGATTAAATTGGCCTAATATAGTATGAGCTGTATTTTGGGACATGATAATATAAACAGAGAATCATGGCCTTGTCATTAAACTCTGGAGACTTACATTTCACGATTTCCGAATTGGATAATAACACAGTTGCTTGCCAAGTCCTACCCGCAATCTCCCAGTATTGTGCAATCATATGGCAAATACATGGCAGCTTGATTTTAAACATGTATATTTGGATGTTATATGCACTTCTAGGTTTAACGGATTTTTTTTCAGGTGTCAAATTATATTCTCTCTAATAGATCTGACCCTCATGGGCTAAAAACCAACTGTTCAAAGTAATGTTGCCCAAGTCCTGGGCTTCCTATTGCTCTTTCTGTATGTAGGTACATACATTCACATATATGTATATATAAAGCATTTATATATTTTATGCACATAAAACACTTAATCTTTTCCAAACATAAGTAGCCCCTAATGAGACCCAAGACAAAGCCACAGTAAACAAATGAATGGCATTGATACATATGTCAAAACCTCTTGTAATTATGAAAAATTTTTTAAATTAAGATCACCTTATATTATGCTAAGCACTCTATATCATCCATTTTTCTTATTTGTATTGATCACAACTTATAAATATTATAAGGAACCAACTTGAATATGTACCTTGCTCTTGAAATGTGTGTAAATTATTTTAATGAGATTTGTGCATATAAACAATACCATCTATTTCTATTTCTCAAAGCCAATTCATTAGGATACTAAACTAAAAGAAAAACAATAATGTTAGTAATAATAAAAACTATGAATAATTTTTTTTTGCTATTGCTGGGAAGAAACTGAGAAACAAAATTGAATCCTATCAGAAAGTCCCATGCATGTGATTTGAAAATACAGGTTTCTAATCTCAGTTCAAAATATTTCTCCCCAAACCTTTCTGCACCTGGGCTTGTAGGAAGGAAGCACTCTGTGAGGAGTAGCTGCAGGTTTTAAGAACAGCTTTCAGCTATGAAATCCACATTTAGCTATTCATCTTTGTGGCCAGGAATGGAAGAAAATTCTCAAGTACCTTCAGGGGCTTTATAGATATTCTTCCTTCAACTCAGTATTTCTAGTCTTCATAAAACAAGAGTGCTGAGAATGACATAGTGAAGTAGTCAGTTTATTCCAAATGCTGAAGTGCTTATTCCACCTTGCGTTTTACAAGTTTACAATTTCGGAGCCATTTGAACTACTCATTGGCTCAGTGGTGCAATATTTTTTTAAAGTTATTTCTGACCGTAACAGACACTTTTAGACCCATAGTGATGAGCAAGCCCCAGAGGCAAAATACAATAAAGATTTAAGGGCTGTTCAATGAAACACCGAGGCTTCATTGTGGAGAGTTGAACAGAAGTGGGAGGGCTAGCCTGGTATTGGGATTATTCTTGACAATACCGTGGTTTGTTTTATTTTCAATTTATGCCCTCACTTTGGGGCACTGGGAAGTAGGATCCAAAGAAAGATATGCTTTCATCTGTGATGTGAAAGATTTTTGTTTGTGTGCTGTTGTTCCTTTTTGATTTGGTAAACAAATTGTATTTGAAGCTGATAAAATATCCAGGAACAGAGCTCAAATTACCTCTATTGTTCCTTACCCCGGTCCCTGGTGGTCGACTTTCTGCACACATGAGAAAAAGATGAGACACATTGAATTCCATATTTCAATTATTTTAGCTAAATAAAGAAAACCCAGTTTATTCTATTGCTTATTCTATGTGAGAAAGGAAATGTAATTTATTTCTCATCATGAAGCTTTGAATTTACCACAATGTTATCAGAGATGTTTTGTAGCCACTGAAGATTTCCATCATGGAAGTGCTAGTATTACCTATGATGGCCTTTAACTTTGCCAGATATTTAAACTGCATTATAAACAATTTCATTTAGCTTTCATTTGAGAATCAAGAGTTTTAGTGGTCTTGGGCTCAGCCAAATATTCTGTTATAGATATGTTTTATAGAATCTTTTCCTAGTGAAAGGAATTAATGCTAAATTTCCTATATTCTATAATTAAGCATAATTGTTTTTAAAAAGAAAGAAATTAATGTATTTTCATATTATATAGACATATAAGCTATAAAACACACTCTTTGTGTATAAATATATATATTGATGTACATGCATATATGCTTACCTATAATACTGGTTGGTGTTTTTATTTATTCATCTACATAAGTAAATATGTATACACTTTTGTCACATTTATTGACATTGATGATTGCATGGGCTGTGGAATCCTGAGAGTTGGCTTCCCACATGACTATCAAAAATTGTTAATATTGTAATTTTGTAGCAATTATGGAAGTAGAAATGAAGGAGCTCTATAATCCCAGGAACTATGGTCCCTCACACTTTCTTTCCTCTAGAACTTCAACTCTTCCTATCTCTTTGCTCATCTCCTCCTAGAGAAACACTCAAGGCTGGCTTCTGAACCTTTGTGGGAAAATGAATTTTCATCTTGATTTATTAGTACCCTACTATCCCAAGAATTTCTCTTTTATTCTCTTTACAATCAAACACCCTATATGTGCTAATTTCTCATCTCATTTTCACCCTTACCTTCCTATAATTTATTTTCTCTTTAAAACTGGATGATATTTAGACTTGCTTCTGACACCACCTCTATACTAATGACGTCTAAGAAAATTCGTATTGGCAGGTCCCCCATTAATCCTCATCTTATTTAACCCAGCAGTGGCATTTGACAAAGGGATTGCTTCCTTTCTTGGAACATTTCTTTACTTTGTTTTGGGGATGTTCTACTTTCCTTGGGTTTTCTTCTGCTTCTTTAACTGTTTCTTCTCCATCTCCTTGCCAGATTCCTTTTCAACCCCCAGATTTCTCAACTATTGAGTATCCATGAACACTCCGTAGTCATTCCCTTCACTGGTAATTTGCAGAACTGTTGTCTGACATCATGATCATGGGTGAAATGGCGAGTTTCATACTCATAAGAGATGAAATCTATTGAGTGATTTCATGCTACTATTTTACCCTTTTGATCCTGTCCTGGGACAGTGCTTTAAATATCATCTAAACACAAGGGACAAATTTAAATCTCAAGTCTGGATCTCTCAAGAATGCCAAGTATTAAACATCTCTTCTTAGGCGTCTAACGCCAACATTAATATAGCCTTTCTAAAACCAAGTTTTGTTTCTTCTTCAATCCCTCACTCCATTGCAATTAATGAGAACTCTGAACTTTCCATCAGCTCATGCCAAAAACTTTGCAGTCATTGCTTCTCTTGCTCTTACACATCAAGTCTACTCACAGCAAATACTATTGTTTCTTCAAAATATATCCAGAATTGAACTCTACTTCTTCCACCTCTACTACCCTGTCCAGCCACCATCATCTCTCTCCAGAATGATCACAATGACCTCCCAACTGATTTCCTATGTTACCCTTGTCCTAGTTCTAATCAATACAAAAACATGGGTCAGATCATACAACACCTCTGCTCAGAACTTTCTAATTGTTTTCTTTCTCAGTTACAGTAAAAGCCAAAGAATCCACATGGCCCACAAGATCCTTGAATACTTGGCCTGTTCTTCATAACCTACTCATCTCTTCCTCACTCTACTCTAAACTCACTGCTTTTTTCCCCCCCTCAAACCACTAGCCATGTTCCAGGCTCAGGGCCTTTGCACTTGTTGTTCCCTTCTCCTCCAACACTTGCCTTGAATACTCACATGACTTACTTCCCTACCTGCTCTACACAAATATTCTCTTAAAATCCTCACTGGCCACGTATTCAAAACAGCAGTGCCACCACATCTGTTACCTACATTGGTTTCTGATCAACCCTGACAAGCATTTACATTCCATACGGTCTAGTATAATCATAAGTTGCCTGTCATCACTACCTTCCCTATCCTTACCCCTATCCTTACAAATTTGTGAGTACATGGATTTTGAACTTTTTCCTATATCTACTGCTGTAACCTCTAAAACAATTTATATACTTAGAATGTAAATGAATGAACCAAAATAGGCATGTAATCTGTATTTTTCAGACAGAAATTTTTAATTAGAAATTTTATATCCCAATATATGCCCACCCATTCCTGTCACAACTAAATTCACCATTTCACCCAACTCAAACCCCATTTCTGCAAATTATCAGCTAAGAGTTGACACTGTGTCCACAATATTTTTTCCTATAAAATAAGGATCAAAATATACTCAAGATTTGTTCCTTCTTTGCTTTTAATCTCTTCTTTTACCAGAGGGTAGGATAAAAATAAAACAAACAGTTTTTTGTTTGTTTGTTTTCCAGGGGTTGGGGATTGGGGATTGAACTCAGGGGCACTCGACCCTGAGCGATATCCCAATCCCCAGCCCTTTTTTTGTATTTGATTTAGATAGAGGGTCTCACTGAGTTGCTTAATGCCTTGCTGTTGCTGAGGCTGGCTTTGAACTCTCAATCCTCCCTCAGCCTCCTGAGCTGCTAGGATTACAGGCATGTGCTACTGCACCCAGCACCAGCTCAATTTAAAAAGCTTACCTGAGCAACAGAAAGTTTCTAGAACCAGACAGACCAAAGATAGTACAGAATTTTCCCCACAATAAGGTATACCGATTCCTTCATCTCCTTATAAGGACAATAATCTCACCATTGAGGCTCCAGACTCATGATATCCTCTGAACCCAGTGATCTCCCAGAAGTCCCATTTTAAAACACTGGGAATTAGGCTTGAACAAAGCAATTTGTGGAAGATACAAAATTCTGCCTGTAGCTGTATGTGGGAGTAGGACAGTGGGATGAGAAAAGAGCAGTGAGGGACTTACCACAAAGAAGTTGAAACAGTTCTCAAGGATAAGCACAAATAATATTATTGAAAGGAGATTAAGAAGTGGAAATAACCATTCCAAAGAAGATCTGTGAATGAGTATTCAGAAAGCACTGGAGCTAAATAAATTTGGCCTAAACCAGCCTCCATATTTGACTATAAGTTTGGCCCCAAGCAGCCTCTTTACATGGTACACTGTATGCTAGTTCAATGTGTAAACAAATTGTAACCTAACATAAGGGTATGCCCTTGTAACCAAGCAGTTGAGCCTCCAGCCCATCAGAGACCGAACTCAGCCAAAATATAACCACACAGGTATATGCCTGTTACAGCCAATCAGGTTATATCTATGTCTCTTCCTTTGTTACAGCTATAAATATAACCTGATAGTGAATGTAAAACTGTAATGGAGGCCCCATTTATAGTCTTTTTGCATTTCAGAATTCAAGAGTTTAAGGTAGCCTTGAATTCTGGCCAGTGATGAAGAATTATTTACCTTCATTCCCATTTGTTCCCCCCCCACACACACTCCATTTTTCACTTGAGAAAACCTAGTTTTTAATCAAATTACCTCATTAGTTGTATTTTCATATAAATGATAAAGAAAAGAGATAATAATTCTATAAATGTACTGCTTTTTCAAATTCCACATTGACACCTGTGGAAATCTTACAGAAAACTATTAATAATCGAGTCTGATACTGCAGCAGTAAAACTCACAGAATGTATTTATTAGATTTTTCTTCATGTTGTTTCCAAACACTATATTCCATTCTCTATGAATATTATTTTTAACTCTCATAATGTGCAGCATTCATATATGTATGGTTTTAAGGAATAAATTAAAAATAAATATGCTTTAAATCAAGAGCAAAAAGAAAAGTTACTTCCATGATTTAAAAAGAGGATAAAAGGGAAAACTGTCCCTCTAATGTATCTAGCATACCAGTATGACTCAAGGAAAGCTCATATTTCTTGACCATGCTTATCATTATATTAAGTGTAAGTATGATAATCCACTTTTCTCTCTGCAATGCAAAGATTTTGTCTTGACTCAGTTCTTTCAGTTTTTATTTAGATTTAAGAAACTCTTGAGGAAAAAATAGACTAAACTATCTTAATGTGATATCCCATATACTTTGCTTTGAAATATTGAGATTATCTTAAGATAGAAGTTAAAGGGTCTTCAGATTCTTATCATGAAAAATGAGTTGTACAAAAAAAGAAACGATGGTGTGCCATTTATAGCATGCTGAGAATTATTTCCAAAGATAATTTTTCTAATTTTTGAGTGGCATCAGCTGCCTAGGTAAGGCCAAGGGCATTAATTATAGAGAGGATGCTAGGGTGGAATACTTATGTACCTTTCATTGTTATAGAACCTCATTTTGGAGTTAATATCAGTGCTGCCTCCAATACCATTCATCTGACACTTGGTAAATGAGTTGTCAGTAAAGGGGAAAATATATTAATAGTTCAGATCAGTTGAAATGGGTGCTCTTATGTGTTTTACCAGGAAATTCCCCCTTCAGTTAACTCAATATCTTTTCTGACACATTTTTGTTGCACTAAAGTGTCTTTTATAGTGTGTCAGAGTTATGAATACTGATAGACCTTCTCCTAAAGTGCCCCTCAAGTTCACTGCCATTTGCTCATTAGGTTTGGTTTTTATTGCATGTCAGAAAGTGCCTCCTTTTAAGCACCTACTAATAAATGGGAATTGATGAGGACTGTATCTTCAGAGCAGGTGGTAAATTCAAAGGTCTTAAATGAGGAGGTCTGTGAGGCATCTTAGACTAGGGCATGTGCCCGTGGATCTTGATCTGGCATACAGGGAATAGTCTATTTGATGTTAAGATTGAAGAGGCCTACATTCCTAAGCAGTATTTGAAGTTTGAAAATGGAAACAGTTCATTTCCCCATTGATAAAAGGGCATGATAAGCTATTTTTTAAGATGTCTCCTGAACGTTCTTCTAT
This sequence comes from Ictidomys tridecemlineatus, assembly GCF_052094955.1. Classification (NCBI taxonomy): domain Eukaryota; kingdom Metazoa; phylum Chordata; class Mammalia; order Rodentia; family Sciuridae; genus Ictidomys; species Ictidomys tridecemlineatus. The sequence goes on from NC_135481.1 coordinate 43,473,420, forward strand.
TGCAATTTATTTATCTGAATTGCACAAATTGTAACTTTACAGGAAGCCTTAATACACTATTTTCAACTCTAATATAAAATGTGTAAGGTGAAGGTGTCAGTAGGTAGATGAAGACATAGAGACAAAGAAAATGGTGGTGGTTCCTAAATGGCTGAGCAGGCAGAGAGCTGGTGCTCATGATCCCTCGACCATCTGCAGAATGTGAGGGTGAGGCAAGGGAGGAAAAGGATGGGAGAAAAAAAGCAATGCTTCTGGCTCAGATACAGATCTCTTGGGCTAAGCATGGCCTGGAAATTCCGCTTCTCAGCTCTAGGAAACTTCTGATAACCAGGAGTTCTTCAGAAAGTTGCTATTCAACTCACGGAGATGTTGCTGAACTGGTCTTGGTGAGCATCTATTATAACAGAAAAATTTGTGAGTTAAGTTTGCTGATGAAATGAGATCTAGAAGAAAGTTGGTTATATGTGTTCTGATTGTGGTAATTAATAGTTTGCTGAATCAAAGAGAAGACAGAAAAAAGCAATAAGCCAGAAAGGTACAACTATTAACAAAAAAATCATTAGAAAGAGAAGAGAATCCGGGTTGGGGATATAGCTCAGTGGGTAGAGTGTTTGCTTCACATGCACAAGGCCCTGGGTTCAATTCCCAGCATAAGAGAGAGAATCCAGAATTCAGAAATTTCAAATCAGTGTTTCCCAATCATTCATCTGCCACATTTCATGGTTTGACTATATCTGTGAAGTATTATAAATTTAACATTTTTATTTAAATCATTCTCATCCAGTACAACGGTATATGTGATGTACTAATTTGATCTTTCGTGCTATCTTAAACACACAACTGTTAAAATTAAAAATTTAGAAACCTCTTGTCTACTTTAAATCTTCTCATGTTCTGCCATGGGTATAAGTCTTGTGCTTTGGGGGAGCACTAGGGTAAATAAGAGGGAAATGTCACTCACATATTGTAGAGAGGACCTGTCTAACAGGCACCAGGGAAAGGGATTTCCTATTATTTGTTTGCAATTTAGATCCTGCCTCTTCCGAAAGGATTCAGAGGTGACTTAAAATTAACATATGTATACACTAAGACTGTTAAAAGAAAAAAATATATAAATATGAGAAGCTTGCAGAAGTAGGAAGCAAATATACTGTCCCTCCAGGCTAAAATAGTTACCATGTTGAGTATTAAATTTAGCTCTGTGCTTTCTTGAGAAGGTCAGCATTATATCTAATTTGCTCTTGGGCTTTATGACCTCTGTTGACCCTTGTTACCTAAGGGAGATACCCATGTGGAAAAATAGAGTGTTCTTTTTCTATGTTAAGAAACACTGAAGTTTCCTAGAATTTCTATTGAAAATTCCACACACCCAGCCATCAGTTTTAAACCTGACAGGTTTTGCTAATAGGAAGAGTGGGAGAGCTGGATCTGTCAAGGTGAGCGGTGTGTGCAGGAGTCGGTGAGGCTTGAAGATGGCCTGGCAGAGGTGAGAGTGCATCTGAGGCTCAATGCCATGAATCTGTGGGCAGCTCTAACTGCTGACTTCTGTGCTGTCATCTCTCTCAGTTGTCTATTGCTGCATAACCATCCACCCCTAAAACTTAGGATAATCAAAATAACCAACTTCATTAATATGTTTTAAGGTCTGTGGGTCGACTGGAATCATTCTGTGAGGTGTTCACTTAAGGTCTGTCATGTACTTATAGGCAGCTGTGAGCTTAGGCTGGAGTCATCTGAAGGTTCCCTGGTCTGGATGTCCAAGAAGGCTCATGTGGCTGATACGCTGCTATCTGTCAGATGGAAGTTTAGCTAAACTGGAGCAACTAAATCATAGCTTCGTCATATGGCTTCTGCTTTAGAATGAACACTGGGTTCTCACAAGAAATATCCCAAGAGCAAAACATTCCACAAAACCAGGAAACAGAATCAGCCAGTATACTCAACAGCCATGCTTAGAACTAGAGTAGCATCATTTCCGCTATATTTCAATAAAGACAGCAATCACACGGCCCACCCAGGTACAAAGGAGAAATAAACTCAGTGGAAGAATAGCAAGATCACAGTGCAGAAAAGTGTGTGAAATGAAAAATATTATTAGGAACATCTTTGGAAAAATAATCTACAAACAAACTTCATTAATATGTTCTCTATTACATATTAATATGTAGTCTAGAATCAATGCAGATATAAAGAATACAAACAGGTTATTTGGGGGATATTATTCTAGTCATGGTGTAATGTCAGGTTGGCACAAACTAAGTTGTGGTGACTACAATATGCAAAGAAATTCATTTTGTAATTGTGGTGACAGAAGAGAGCCCAAGACTAAAATTCTCCTTGCTGCATATTTTATTAGCTATGTCATCTTGACACAGGATCTGGGCCTCATCTCTCTGTATCTATAAAACAAGAAATCAGGCTTAGATGATCTGTAAAAGTGTTTTTCATTCTTAACAATTAGGAAACTCTCTGCTTGCAGTGGGTCAGAAATTGCTCCTCACTTAATACATTTTGAGCAGGATTTTGTCCTTGGAATCAATAGTTAGCATTAAATACTGTGGAGAAAGTTATTGATGGTATTGATTGTTAGATTAGTCCTTTGGCTCTAGAGTCTTAGAAAGGCATTCCCTAATGATGTTCCATAACATACAAACTTCACATTCTATGTGTTTAACTCTAACTTGAGCTCTAATAAGTAACCTCTGGCCTGCTAACAGATGTGGACATTGATTAATTTATTTGTAATCAGAATAACCACCTCTCAATACAGTCAGCTCCCTGCACACAGATTCTGTATCCTTGGGTTCAATCAGCTATAGATTGAAAATACTTGAAAATATTCTTCTGTACTGAAAATGTATAGAAATTTTCTTTGTTGTTTTTCTATAGAGTACAACAACTATATACCATTTACATTGTGGTTGGTATTATAAGGAATCTGGAGATGATTTAAAGTAAATGGAGGGAACCATATAGGTTATATGTAAACATTATGCCATCTTATATAAGAAACTTGAACATCTGTGGATTTTGGTATCTACAGGAGGTCCTAGGATGAATCCACTCTGGATACTGGGGGATGGCTCTACTGGTTTTTAAATCTATTGCCATTTATTGAGCTTCTTCAGATAAACAAATTATACTCAAGTCTACAACCATAAATAGCTACATGTAAAGTCCTGTTATTATTAAATGAGATAATGCACTATAGGCTTATATGTGATGGTTGAGTCTAACTGCATATAAAAGAGGACGGAAATAATTCATCTTTCTGCTTTGAAGGAAAAAAGTATGAATAGCACATAAACATGTGATCGGTGATCTACCCAGGTGCCATAGGACCTTGGAGCTGTGGTGAATCCTATGTGTTTTCACCAAGTGGGAAAACCAAGACAGAGAGGGAAGGAAATATAAAATGGCCAGATATTGTCTGGAAAGAGATGACAGAGAAGTTTAGCATAGGATATAAGACTTGTTAACTTTTTGCATAACGACAAGTTTAAACAATAGAACCAACTTGCATTTTTATAAATAAACCACTTCCTGGACTTTGAGTTTCTCAAATAAAACTCCTGAATGTCAGTACATCTCATTCCAGTCATGGAGAACTGCCTCCTTTTTGAACACTGCCTTTCATTTATCTCCAGCAAAGTGGAAGAACAGTTTACAGCATATTCAAATTCTCTACTTAAATTCTGCTTGACAATGTGGCAATTTTAACAACTTCTTAACACACCACCATTCGTATCACTACTTTTGGTATACAAGTTAAAAACCTCTCCAGACCAGAAGGGTGTCACTTAAAGGAGAGAAGAGAGAAGGGTCTACCTTCTCGAATATATTATTTTCTTTTGAAAATTTTTTGGATAAAGTTCAAGAATGTTCATATCACCTCCATATATTTTTAAATTTCAATTTTGTCAATCAAGAAGACATGACATTATAATTTATTTTTGTAGAACCAAAAAAATAAAAGTCACCAATTTTTCCAGGTATGGCTGATACAGAATATTATGAAAATGCATGTCTTGACAACGTCCAAAAGTCAAAATTAAACTGTTCTTTACAAGTTGATTGATATTTTAACAGTAATAATGTGACATTTTTACTTACTAAGGGAACATAAGTAAATTCTAATACAGGACTTAGGAAGCAGCATAGTACTATTTTGTGCTCAGAAATCTGAATCCAAATTCTATACCTCTTGTAATATTTATCCAAAGTCACATAGCTAATATCTGATTTTATCTTGTGTGCACAATGGAGATCATACCTACCTTGTAAAATTGTTTTGAGTAATTGAATGAGATGGTATAAGGAAAGAGCTAATTCAATTGATGCTTACACACAATCCTTTTCTACAAGTTGTTTCCCTCTTGACATTCCTGTTTTAATAAAGAAATCTGAATAATTTGGTTCAAATCATGTTTTCTGAAACACATAATTAAGGGGAAAACTCTCAAAATTAAATTAAAAATTAGGTAGCCTAAAAATTAAAAATTTGGCAATTGCTTCTTTTCTTGCCCTAACTATTCAATTATTGCATTATTCAAATCTTCTCCAAAGTCCTACTGTCCATGACTGCAATTTCTATTCCAACATTTTAGAACTTATGTTAATAAATATATTACAAAGAAAAATGTTAATTTTAGCATTCAGTCAAGACACTAGCAGAAAGCAAGGGTTCCTATCCCTTGTTCCCAGGATACCAAGCCTTGTGGCAGCATCCTACATGTCGTCATATAGTTAGTTCTCTAGCCATCTATTCATAACAATAGCTTTGAACCTGTGTTCATGTACACAGCTGGGCTTGTGTTTAGGTGCAGTTCTAAATAATCTTGATCAGATAGGCTGAAACCAGATAAATGAACGGGGCTAACTATAAATATACAAATGGCTATGGCTTACTGTATCTGAGGATACTGAGGTGCAGCTTGCTTGTACACAAGGAATTCACTTAAAATTGTGTGTGAATGGATTGGTTAAAAGCATTAGAATCACAGAATTTCCAACCTAATAGTTTTTTCTTTCTTTAATTTACAAAGCAAAAAATAAAAAGTAGGGGCTATGGCTGTAGCTCAGTGGTAGAGCACTTGCCTTGCACATGTGAGGCCCTGGGTTCGATCCTCAGCACCACATAAAAATAAACAAATAAAAGAAATATTTAAAAAATAAATAAATAAAGTAGTAGAGGTCTCTTTGTTACTTCTAAAGTTAATAAGGAAATGAGCAGAAAGATCAAGAGGAAGAGACTCCTAGAATCTTTCTCCATATACTAGTGATCCCAGAAATAGCCTTATCTTCTCTATAGATCAGACATCTTCTTTCAGGAGTTGCATCTTTCTTCTGAATTATAACTAATAATCCTAAAAGTTGCCATTGAAGTTTTCAACTTTGCCTGTTGTCCTTTGTTTTTGTTATTGTCTTTGTTATCTGAAATTTCAAGCTTAAAATTGAAAGACATTTCTTAGAATATTTGATATCGGAATCCCAAGGAAATGTTAGTAAATTGCCTTATCCTCCCTAGTCAACATAAAGAAAACCATTTAATGACAAACTACTGTAGATATCTTAGGATAGGAAATGAGTTTTCCTAGTTATCTCATCCTGAGGTGATATCTTTACAATGACAACATTATTAAAACCTAATTTTTTTGTTTTGCTGATATATGCATGTAGTCTACATGCAGATGAGTTTTACTGGGCACAGAACACAAATCATACCTGATAAGAAAAACTGCTGATTAAGGAGCTATATTTGATAGCAATTAACCAGTACACAGATCCTCTCTTCATTTTACAACTTAACCAGTTCCCATGGCATTGATACCACTAAAGATACTCACAGTTTCCCTGTTATTCTGACACCAACATGTGTTTAGGATTCAGATCCCATTCAACACTCCAAATGGAGACAAAAATAAAGGAACTTCTACTCTGGTTAAATAATTAAAATAGGAGATTATATATATAATATATAATATATATATAATATATAATATAATATATATAATATATAATATATATATAACACACACACACACACATACACAAAGGAGTTTTGTTCAGTCATAAAGAAGAATGAAATTATGCTATTTGCAGGAAAATGGATGGTCCTGTTTTACCTTAAAAGTGAAAGCTAGAGAGGAAAAAGGAAAAGAGAGATGGGGTCAATCTCATGAAGATTGAATGAAGATCAGTAAAGTGGAGGAATAGTTCTGGGGGAGGAAGGTGAGGGTGGGAAATACTAGGGAATTGTATCCATCAAATTATATTGTTGTAGTGTGTTCATGTATGAATTATGTGAAAAATTCCACCATTATGTACAATTACAACACACTAATAAAAAAAACATGGGGAAAACTACTAAAGTAACAATATTGTCCTAACATGAACCTATAACACAGGTCAGGGCAGCTGTAATAAACTTAATACCACTGGCTTAACAATTGTACACATGTGACCCCACCTGCTGTCTACTGACCTTGTATGGGAGATACATATGTGCCACAACTGATTAGCAATCAGAGCTGAAGGCAGAACCCTACATTTTGAATTTTGTTAGAGGAGTGTTTCATGAAGCTTATTTAAGTCTCAGGCTTATTGCATTAGGTCTTTACATTTCATAAGGCAGAATTTGAAATATTTGACATTCTCAGATACTGGACCAGAAGACAATGAAAGGTATTCACTACTCTGGGCATGAATTATTCTATTTCCAGAAGAATCTTAAATTGTCATTGATCTTAGAACATTTTCATCTTAAAAGCTTGTATACCTATGTAAGCTGATACATTTTTTGTACTTCTATATTCTATTCCAAACTCAACCACAAAAGTAACCTTTTGGCAAAAATGGTTTAGGTTCAGCAAAATAACAAATAAAATTTGCAACAGAAATAAATATTTTTCCCTTTTCCTTTTAATACTCTGCCTATTCTGGGAAAAATAGAACCCGCATGGCTCTAATTCATTCATTCTTAATGAGGCGAGATATTTTGTCCACAGTCTGCTATCCAAAAATGCTTTTGACATTCTTGAATAGGTTTCTTTTCTCCTTGTCTTCCAAGTCTGCAGTGATCTGAATCCAGAAGAATTTTCTAATTTAGTTGATCTCAAATAGTAAGGGAGTCCTTTTAGTTTATAACTTGGGTAAAATGTATACTCTTGTTGCTCACGTTTTAATCAAAGCATTTATGGCCTGATTATTTAAATACATTTTCAAATCTTGGTGAATTGTGTAGTTTTATTTTGATATGAAAAGAGAAAAGAACTCTTGAATACAAGAAAGTACTTCCTGGTTTGTATCAGAGTACAGATTAAATAATCACAACCTTCTTTTTACTATTTGACTCTTCTTTAGATAATTTAATGTTGATTCACAGAGTCACTTTCTGTAAGCTTCATCAAAACCATGATGTGTCTTTTCCCATATTAAATATCATGTATGACTTCATATAGAAAAGTTGGCTTTCCTTGAGCATTGCAATATAATCACACACATCTAGTCCCTATTTCCTAGCTATGATTTTCTTTTGAAAATAAAAAGATGTAAATTGTGATGAAAGTCAGATACAAGGATGACAGTCTGCAGCCCCATTTACTTGAAAAACACCATGCAACATGCAAAGTCTCATGAAATAGCCCATAAGAAGTACTACATGCAAAGGATAGCCATGGAGGATCCAGCTGGATCACTAAAGCATGAAGAGAAACTTTTTCTAGAAAAGTAGCTTCCCCAACCTTAATCTTTTTGTCAAATGGACTGAATGCACGTCAGATAAACAGAATTATCTCTAAAGGGAACTTCTCGTATTGTTGCTCTAGTTTATCTCATCATCTGACAAAATTCAGTATGCTCCACCCCACACTCATCTATGGTAAGGTGTTATGTTCTTAAAAAATGTCAATTACCTTAGAAAGGTAGTGAAGAAATAAGGCATTGAAATACTGAGGAATAATTTGAATGTTGGAGCTCAGGGGTCTGGGTTTGAAACCTCCAAGTACACTGTACAACATTTTCTCTTTGGATACACTGCCTGACCTCTCTGTGCCTCCATTTACTCAAATAAAAGTTTATAAATAGGAAAGACTTTTGAATACCTGTTGTAGAGTTAAGTAAATTAATACCTACAAAGTAAATGCATCTCCTTCACAAAGCTCATTTATTTCTATCTCTGTATCTTTCCAGACTCCTCTGATTGCATCTGGTAGATTCTTACACAATTGAATCTTCAAAACCAGGCTACATGTCTGTCTCTTTCAGGAAGAGCTACCAGGTTAATCCAGATTAGCTCTATTCTATTTGAATTTTACCTGAGAATTCAAGTAGTGATTAAACTATTTTATGGGGATTTATTACTTTAAAATAAATAATAATTTTTATATTTGTCATTCCTATCTCTCCAAAGACAAAATCAGCTCAAGAGAACTATTTTATTTTTATTTCTTACTTCATCCAATCTCTGTCTTTACTACATATGAACATATATAGCAATGATTCAAATTCCTAGTTCACTCATTTCTTGAAAAAGGAAAAGTTACAAAATGATTTTTTTTGTCTCCATAATTAAAATTGTGGTAAAACTGACATAAAATAATTTAAGATAGTAAATTTTGTGAGGTGTACAGTTGGGTGGTGTTAAATATTTTCCCCTTGTGCAACCAATCTGCAGAACTTTTTCATCCTGTAAAACAAACTCTGTACCTATTAAACAGCTGTCTTTTTTTTTTTCCAATCTCTGGCAACCATCATTTTATTTTCTGTTTCTATTAATTTTTGCTATGCTTAAATACTATATATTTATACCTGTATGAGGTATCTATCTTTTGGTGATTGGCTTATTTCAATTAGCAGATGTCCTCGGGGTTCATCTACATTAATGATAATCCTTCCTTTTCAAGGAAAAATAATATTCCATCGTACACCACATTTTGCTCATCTTTTATCTATATATGGTATTATGGTTTTGATAGGAGATGTCCCCCAAAAGCTCACATGTGAGATAACGTAAGTTTCAAAGGAGAAATGGCTGGATTCTGAGAGTTTTAACCCAATTAGTGAATTGATTCCTGATAGGATTAACTGAGTGGTAACTGGAGGCCTGGGGCGGGGGGGGGGGGGGTGGCTGGAGGAAGTGTTAATTAGGGGTGTGGCTATAGTATTATTTTATATATATAAGAGAGAGAGAGAGAGAGAGAGAGAGAGAGAGAGAGGGAGAGAGAGAGGGAGAGAGAATCTGGAGAGTGGAATCTCTCACTCTGCTCCCTAATCATCATGATGTGAGCTACTTCCCTCTGCCACCCTTTCCTGTCATGATGTTCAGCCTCACTTCAAGCCCTGAGAAATGGAGCCAGCCTTCTATGGACTAAGACCTCTGAAACCGAAAGCCCTTGAGTAAACTTTTCCTCCCCCATGGTTGTGCTCATCAGATCCTTTAGTCACAGCAGGGAAATGGTGACTAAAACAGATGGACAATTGACTGGCTATCAATGTGAACATGTACATTTATCTTTCAATTATTCAACTGCTTTCAATTATTTTAGATATATACCTACAAGTGGAATGGTTACAAAATCTTGATATCTAAAAGATGCCAATATAAGCACTGCTATAGAAGTGATTAATATTTTATGAATTTTATAATTAGTGCCTACCACAATACCTGACAATCACTGAGAATGCAAGAATGTGAAGATTAATAAGATGTGCTCTATACCCCAAGGAATTTCGCCCACTTGATTTCAGCTTTGTGTTGTATAAACAATCATAAAGATGTGAATCTTAAGAGAATGGAGGAAAGTCTTCCTCGGAAGATAACCTTGGAGTTGGTTCTCAGGTCATAAGTAGAAATTCACAGGGCAGAGGAGAAAGCAAGTCATCTTAGGAAAAGACACAAACTGTGGAACAGCACAGTGTGTTGGGGAGTCATGAGGTTGGTGTGGCTGACCAAGGCCAGGTGGTGAGGACAAGGGTCTGAAAAACTAGGATGAAGCCAGATTTAAGTCTTGGCGAAGGACATTCCCTGACAAACTTAGAGTGAAAAATTAATTTCTCTGAAAAGCTCCAAGAGGGGCCTATTAGGAAAGAGTGCTGATTTGAATTGCTTCGGGGAAGTTCAAGTGTGAAGAGTGGGAAAGATTGGTGCCACTGATAGAGAAGAGGCCACTGACAATAAACATAGGCAAGGGACAATGAAAGTCATCTCATTGGTTATTTTTGGTAAAAATGACTACTGAAAAGAACATAGAGGCAGAAAACCAGAGGCCAAGCCTTTATTTTTCCCTTCCTAGCTGTCATTTAACCTCTCTGAGCTTTAGGATCCTATCTATAAAATATGAACAATAATCCCAGAGGATTATGAAGATGGAGTAAAGCAGTGCATAGGCATGTACTTGGTACACTGCCACATTTTGTGCAAATGTAAAGTGATATCAATATTATCATTATATACTCAACCTGATAATTTATTCAAAACAGTGCATTATTTTAAATGTACTTTCCCAGTAACAAGGTATCCTGTTTTCACTAATCTCACAAGGTTGAATAAATCAAACTTCATTAAGTAGAAGTCAATTCTTTACAGTCCTTTGCATTTAAAATTAATGATGTAAAATAGTGAGGTAGAAAAGAAAATGGAGCTGACTAATCATTTCAAATCTACTTGGATTCATTTTTGCCCATGTTTTCTCCAAGTTACATGACCTTTACTATCAGTAAGGACTACAAGTTTTGGACATGTATATAACCCCAAAAAAGTTCTTGTGAAACTGCTCATTTTTTTCAGCCACATGCACATAAAAAGGAGGAAATACAGAATATTTGTCAAGATGATTTGATATCGTGCAGATAGGCACTCTATAAATGCAGATACTGTCGAGATATTTAAAGTACGGTGGATGCAAAGGAGTACATTTTAGTTTTGAACTGACATAGACTCTAGACACAATGATGATAATAGGAGTTAGCAAGACTGTCCATTTATTCCATGCATTAGCAGCGCTGGGTTGTACATTTCCCAGCTATACCAGCAAGGAAGGAATGGCAGCCCTTGAAGGTGTCTTTTTTTTTCCCCTGAGAAGAGACAGAAAGAAAATAGCAAATTTATTCTAGATTCAAAAAATAATTGCTGAGAATTTGACTTGGAAAAGTGAAAAAATGGGATTGTAAATACTCTTCCCCTCCCATGAGAGGATTCAGAAAGATAATTATTAGAATGACTTAAAGGAAAAAATTTAACTAATCAAGAGAGTTTCATGTCAGTCAGAAAGTAAATAATAGGTGTATGTATTGACTGGATTATGTGTCAATATTTTTGGCACATGTAGTTTGAGCAAGACAGTAATCCTTGATATATAGGGTAAGTTGCTTAGCATTTCAAATATGGCTTCAATGTGGAGGGGGAGTGGTGATGAAGTTCAAAAGGTGACATGCTGTACCTCCTATGCAGGTATGGCTACAAGTGTGTACTTATCTGTCAACCATTCAAATTCTGGACAGGTTTCTTTAATGGTTCTGACTTTGGCTTAGTAGCACTGCCACCTAGTATGCCATCCACTCTAAATCCGAAATTATTCTTCTTGAGTAATTCTTGCCATAGCAGTGTCATTATTTTTGTTTCAAATACAGTAAGCCAGTTATTAATTTTCCTACAAATAAGAGTTGGTATTTTTTTGATAACTTCTCCCTCGTTTTCAGAATAGTACAAAGTCAGAATTGCAGTATCATGTTATTGTATATCTTAATAAATATTTACACATATTCTAAAAGCTTTCTCTCCCAATACTCTTAAGTATCTATGAGGATGTATTCTTATTCTCTGGTTTTTTCAGCCCTTTGACAATATCCAGTGGGCTTTTGCAGTTATAGGAAACTAAGAGCAGTAATATAAATATTCTTCCCTGCCAAAGGATGCCTTTTTGTCTGAATAAATCCCAGTGAGACAATTCAGATTTTTTTAAGCAAAGCTATAAACTAACAATTATGTAGACAGTTACAAGCCAGTAGAGGTAGCTTAGTGCAGTTTAAATAAAACCGAGAGCTCTGGCAAGGCCAGCAGGTACACCTGCATGATCGATAAGAGACACAGAAGAGCTACTACTACAAGCCAACAGGCTTTTAAAACAACTTTATCCTGAGGCACACCAATATGGGAGGGGGATAAATGACCCCCAATCATCTAGAAGTCCATCAGTGTGGGAGTGAGGAAAGTAAACTTTTCTTAAGCCATGCCATACTCCTGAGAGTTTCAGATATTTTGCTTATTTTCCATAGTAGATAATATTACATAGATTAACATGGGGGAACTGAAAGAAAGCAACATTATGGATATATTGATCAATTCTTCCTACCTTAACTTCTCATTTATAAATCAGTAGCCTCTCCTTCATAAGGACAACTATGAAGTATAAAAAACACATAAAACTCATGGTGTAAATAATAGAATCACTTCCCTCTCCCACCTTACTCCATTTCTCAAACCCATAGCCCTGCAGTATTTAATGTAATTGACTAAATTTGCAACATCAAATTTTAAGCAATACTAGAAAAACGGCTGCCTTGTTTGTGCTTTTGCCAATACAGCAACTGAAAGCAATGCCACAGCTGTCAGATTCCACATGTGGGCTGAAAATCCAGTCAACTCTTTTAGTTCATCAATTCTCATAGTACGAAGCATGCATGGGGTTTAAAACTGAAATATTCCCTGACCAGTCTAGGTTGAGTCTCTTAGTCATATACTCTCAAAACGTATATAAGAGATGCTTAGCACAATTTTACTTAAGTAACTTTTAGTGCCTGCCACTCCTCTGTCCCTAATATTACCCATTCCCACTTCCTGGATGGTGAAGTCCATGAGGGCTCACCCTGTCCTGTATCCTTAATGTCTAATCAAATGCTTTGAGCAAAACCATCAATAGATATCTACTAAATAAATAGATGTGTGAACGGTAGTCATTTATGTGTATAGATATTAGATAGCCTCTACTCTAGAAACAGAAACTACGAGTAAGAAATGAAACAAATATTCATTTCTATATTGTCAGTTTTAAAGACAACTATAGAGTCAGGTGCAGCAGCACACACCTGTAATCCTAGATTCTGGCAAGTCTGAGGCAAGAGGATCAAGTTCAAAGGCAGTCTGGGAAACTTAGTAATACCCTGTCCCAAAATTTTCAAAAGAGCTGGGGATGTAGTTTAGTGGTAGAGCACATGCCTATCATGGTACTGGTTCAATTCCTAGTACCATTAATAAAGGGAAAAATAAAGTACTCCATACGCTTCCATATACTGCCTTCACTCAATGCATCTAAATGTGACTTGCATTTCTTGCGCATAACCACGTGCTCCAATGCTCCAAATACAAAGATGCTCTTGATGAGTTCACTCTTCCTATACAAATTGGAAAAACTTTATATTATTTCTTTATTAAATAAGCACTTATTGAGTGATTGCTATTTGCTCTGTTTAATATCTATTGCTGTTTCTTCTTTGTGTCTTCTTTTAATTATATAAACATGGACACTGGCTTTCTATGTATTGTGTAACTTTACTTGTGAATAATCATTTTGTTGCATAAATATAAATGAGTCCCTCTGGGTGAACAACCTGAGTCTATAGCAGTGATAGATGTTACATATGAATAGGTAATATAGCAGTTAAAACCCCTCAAAATCTCAGTTATTCAAGTTTATTTCTTAGCCTGCCAAGTTTTTGGCTTTCTAAGGCAACACTCTTCCGGGTGTCAGAGACACCCTCGTTTTCATATTGTGAGTCTGCTATCCCAATATTTAGCTTGTAGTGTTGTCATTTACAGGGACAGAAACAGTGGAAAGCTCACACTGCTCTTCAGGTTTTTGACCCAGAGTGACATTATGCTATTAGTTCATTGATTTGAATGAGTTACGTGACCCTAAATAACTGCAGCAGATGCATGACAGAGTGAAAACCCACATATGGCTAAGCACTAACCCTCTCCATCACAGTACTGTATTATACTTTTATCAGGAACAATCCCAATCAGTAAACTGAGATAATCATAGACCATCAGAGCCAGACTAGATATTAGAGAGTATCTTCCTGTCACCATTTTTTTCTTTTCTTTTATACTAGAAGAGTCTGAAGCCAAAAACTCACCCAAGATTTCAGAATTAGTTAAAGGCAATACTGGATCTAGAAATGATGTGTTTGGAATCCATAGCCAGTGGTAATAATGATGGAATAACAATGCTTCTCACACATAATCCCAGTCATTCCATGTGGTTTTCCCATAAACAGAGGATAGCAGAATCAGGTTTAAAAAAAAAAAAAAAAAAAAGAAAGGAGCCTTTCTGGGCCATCCAGAGCCAAGCGTTTCATATCATTTGATTAAATACAGTAAGAGCTTTCTAATTTTAGTGGAAATTCCCATTCCTTGAACTTTCTATTTTCAATATGGTATATTATTCGCAATGAGAAATCCAGAAGGCTGGAACTAAATTTTGTTGAGCCCTGAGGCCTGGATTCTAAATTTTTATTAAGTATGTATGTTGTCCTCCTACATCAAGCACAGATAGTTAAATTCTGGATTGGAAATTTTGCTGGCATTTGTTGGGTATATATGAATTTGAACTGTACCTTGTATCAGAGAATTTGAGTTATATAGGTTTTTCTCTATTTAAAGTTTTAGTGACATTGAAAATACATTTAAAATTTAGCAGTCTAATTTCCCATAATAGATAAATAGACATTTGGTTGAGCACATGTTTTAAAGAGAATATTCTTAAAATTGCCTGATGTGGGGTTCAGTTCACAGGAGCCCAAAATACACATAATTGTCTCTTTTTATAATCCCTTCTTTTCATATCTATACAAAATATGTTTCTCTATTCAAGAGCTCTTTACACACTGACATCAGAGGCTGCAGAAGAAGGTGACAGTGGCAAACACCTTTTTGTCAGGATATGGAATCCCTCAGACTTGACATTATCCAAATCCCGAGTGTCCTCTGATGTGTTCAAACAGTCAGATGTGCTTACAAAGCATCCTAACATTCTAGAGGTACAGCAGCCAAAAGCACATCTTTGGGCTATTTCAAGTGCCAATCAACAACCACTTCTGGACACTTCTGAGGAAAGTTCCTTCAGTCCTCAGAAGGCTCCTCAGTAGAGCCTCTCTACCCTGCCTGCTCCATATCCTGAGCAGTTCTAACACCATTTTCTTTAAGTCAATCCCTTGTAAGGAAAAACATTTTTTTAGTTATTTAAAATAGAATTAGGTCTCAGCTCCTTCCTCCTTTTCAAATTCTGCTTCTTTAGTGCAGTACCCTCAAGCTGTGCATGGAGATTAGTGACTTTTTCAGATCTGAAGCCAACAATCAATCTGCAAATTGGCCGGCAAGCAGCACTAAGAGACCAGGCAATTGGCTGATGCCTGATGATGAATGTATGGAGACTTCTCCCTCCTTTCTCTGTAAACCAGTTAGCTTTTTGAGCTAGCATGACTCTTCCCATTCTGAGCCAATGCTTAAAGACGGCATTCTAGTATGCAACTCAATATGTTCCTGCTTAGCAATGGGACAGCTAATGTCTTATTATATTATGGTGACAAAAGAAAGTAATAGTGGCAAACAATGTTACATGACTTAATAGATAGAAAATGTAGGAATTCTCAGAGTAGCTAGATATATTCAAGAGAAAAATTTCTCACTTAGAACCCAGAGATGCACAGCATTTGCCAGTGATACCCCGTATATATTATTTACTAGGATAACCTTTACCCGTTATCAGGTACTATATTACTTAGCTCTTGATCAATATTGAACCTCTCTGAGCTAGAAAGTGGAGAGCTTAGCACTTTTTTTTTCTTACATGTATGGGAGGATAAAAGTGAGACATAGTTATAATTATATATTGTATAAATGCCAAAGCATTATAAGTTCATTCATTGCTAGTGGGAGGGAATATTAAAAGGTACAATTGTTTTCGTCTGTTTTCTGTTGCCAGATATTTTGTAGAGAATACAGGTTTTTTTGCTCATTTCTGGAGACTGAGAAGTGGAAGGGAATGGCATCAGCATTGACTTGACCTCTGGTGGAGGCCTTCCTGCCCCATCATAATATGGTGGAAGGCATCACATGATGAGAGCGCACAACTGTGCCAAAGGCAA
Source organism: Ictidomys tridecemlineatus (assembly GCF_052094955.1). NCBI lineage: Eukaryota > Metazoa > Chordata > Mammalia > Rodentia > Sciuridae > Ictidomys > Ictidomys tridecemlineatus. The sequence goes on from NC_135481.1 coordinate 43,489,563, forward strand.
AACAAAAAGCATTCCTTCAGTAGTCCATTAATCCATGGATAGCGGGGCTGGGGATGTGGCTCAAGCGGTAGCGCGCTCACCTGGCATGCATGTGGCCCAGGTTCGATCCTCAGCACCACATACAAACAATGATGTGTCCGACGAAAACTAAAAATATTAAAAAATTCTCTCTCAAAAAAAAATCCATGAATAGCTTAATTTATTCATGAAGGCAGAGCCCTCATCTCTAAGTACCATTAACTATAAATTTGAAGATAAAATATAAAATTTGGGGAACATATTCAAATCATAGCCATAATCACCAGAAAACTAATTTAGATATTATTGCATCAGTTAGGATTAAGTCTGGAGTAATAGAAAACCCTAAAGAGAGCCTTATACATAAAAAAAATATAGATTTCTCACAAAGTCTCAAAGAATGAGATTTTTGTCATTAGTTAGGTAGCTCCAGGAGGGGCGTGTACACAGATTCCTTTTAGTTCTGACATCTCTATGGTGGGGCCCTTATCCTAATAATCCAAGATAGGAATGTCTAGAGGTACAGGGTCTAATGTCAGTAAAGAGTCACAGAACAAAGAAAGAAAGAATAAAGGATATATGCCAGCTGTATTTTAAGATTCTATCCTGAAAAGTGACATACATTCCCACCTATGCACCACTGGTTAAAATTTATAAATGGTCATACTTAGCAACAAGGAGGAGCATATTGAGTTGCATACTAGAATGCTGTATTTAAACAAAATATCTAATTATTCATCTAGTTAAAAATTAAGGAGGAATGAGTTTTAGGGTTGCCAATTGGCAGTTCCTACTCCACCCAAAATATTTCAACATGTACATACTTTTTGGCCCAGCCAACCCATATCTAGTTGTATGCATTGGAGAAACTTTCACATGGCTACACAGAAAAATGTACAGGGGTTTTCACCTGCTGAACTATTTCAAAGAGTGAAACTACCTATCATGAGAGAAATGAATAAATAAACCAAACTTTATTCTTATTATGGAATGCCATACATCAATGTACAGGAGTTAAAGTAATTAATCTCATTTTAACAAATCAATCTAGATATATTTTGAATAGAAAATAACAAGTTATAAAAATATATATGAAGTATGGTACTATCCAAATTTTAAAAATACATAGAGTGATACCATGCATTATTTATGGATACAAATATAAAGAGAAAACATTTTAAATAGATCTGGGTCTACGGATGGAGTTGAGTGGTAGAGTGCTAGCCTAGCATGTGCAAAGCCCTGGGTTCAATCCCCAGCACTGCAAAAAATAAAATATGAAATTGGAGTATACCATTTCCAATATAAGACAAAATATTGCAGGAGAGAGAAAAAGAGTGGAAAAGGGCACTTAACTGTATTCTATAGCATCTAATTAAAAAAGAATTCAAGGAAAAATGAGAAGTTGTTAACTTGTATAAATCTGCAGTATATTTTGATATCTGTTTTAATATTTTCAATGATGTTGGAAACAGTTCTTGATTATGAACAAAACATTAAATTGTAGCATTATCAGGCAAAATCCAGAGTGTTTACTTTGGCTAGAGTTGCAATTCTTTATTGCATTACTTCTGGAACGAAGAATTCGGTACTAGCTGAACAGAGAACATACAGTGGGATGTTCATACCAGAACATCTACAAAACCAGAAAACATACGAAATGGAGGTGATATATACTGAATTTCAAATGTCATCTGCAAGGAACTTCAAGACAGCTTCTGTCTTCTGGAAGTTTCAGCAAAAAGAAGGAAACCAGTGGCTATAGTATCTGGTGCTGATTCTTACTTCATCTTCTACCATCCACTCCCACATTCTTCATGTTCAGTGACACTGAGAGTCTCTTTATATTTTAATGTCTTATTAGTGCTTTATAGTTACACATAATATTGGAGCTCATTTTGACATAATAGCACACGCATGGAATATAATTTGCTCCACCTCAGTACCCAGTTCTTCCTTTTATCCTTCCCTCCTAACACTTCCCCTACCCCCTTTCTTTACTTGTCTCCTTTCATAAGTTTTTTTCCAAGCTTGTATCTTATAGATATATATAAAGGTGAAACTCATTGTTATATATGAATATATGTACATAGAATAATTTGGTCAATTTAATTCCACCATTCCTCCTTTTTCCAATCCTTCCCCCTCCTTTTCTATACCTTTCCTCTACTCCACTGATCTTCCTCTTCTATTTTCATAGGATTCCCCCATTTTCCCACATTTTGCCCTAGCTTCAACACATGACTTTGATTCTAGCTTATTTAATTTAGCATGACATTCTCTAATTACATCTATTTACAAAAAAATGCCACAATTTCATTCCTCTTTATGACTAAGTAATATTTCATTGTGTATGTACAATACATTTTCTTAATCCATTCATCTTGTAACTGGCCCCTCCAGACTGGGTGCATAACTTGGCTATTGTGAATCCTGCTGTTATAAACACTGACATACTTGTATCACTATTGTATGCTTATTTTAGTTCTTCTGGATAAATAAAGGAGTGGAATGGCTATGTCATATAATGGTTCCATTCCTAGTCTTTTAAGGAATCTCCATACTGCTTTCCAGAGGGGTTGTATTAATTTGCAGTCCTACTAACAATGCATGAGTGTACCTTTTTCCCCACATCTTTGTCAACAATTATTATTTCTATTCTTGATGATTGACATTTGACTGGAATGAGATAGAATCTCAATATAGTTTTGATTTGCGCTTCCCTAATTGCTAGGGATGTTAAACATTTTTCATATATTTATAGACCATTTCTATTCCTTTTGAGAAAGTCTGATTAGTTCTTTTGCTCATTTGTTGATTGGGATTTTTTTTTGGGGGGGGTATGTGTGTGTGTGTGGGGGGGTGCATGCATGTGTTAAGTTTTTCTGGGTATTAATATCCTGTTGGAAAAGTGGCTAGCAAAAATCTTCTCCCATTCTGTAGGTTCTCTCTTTATGTTCTTAATGATTTCTTTTGTTGTACAAAAGCTTATTAATTTGATGCTACCCCACTTATTGATTCTTGGCTCTGTTTCTTGAGCTCTAAGGGTCTTGTGAAGGAAGTTGGTGCCTGTACCAGTATGATGGAGTGTTGAGCCTGTTCTATCAGCTGCAAAGTTTCTGGTCTAATTCTTTGATTTTTTTTTAAATCAACTTTGAGTTGACCTTTGTGCAGAGTGAAAAGCAGGATCTAGTTTCATTTTTCTACATATGGATAGCCTTTTGAACAAACGGTGCTGGGAAAACTGGATCTCTTTTCTCCAACATATGCATTTTGCACCTTCATCAAGTATCACATGGCTCTATCTGTATTCCATGGATCTCCCTGTTTGCCAAGACCATGATGTTTTTGTTGCCATAGCTGCTGTAGAACTTGAGATCAGACATTGTGATACTTCCAGCATCACTCTTCTTAGGATCGCATTAGTTATTCTGAGTATTTTATTCTTTGAATGAATTTTAGGATTTTTTTTTCTGGTTTTGTGAAGAATGTCATTGGTATTTTGATGGATATTACATTGAATCTATATAGCACTTATGGTAATGCAACCATTTTGACAATAATAATCCTGCCTGATAGTTTCTGAAACCCCACACAATATAAGCCCCATGGTGGCAGGAACTTGATCCATGTTGTTTACTGCTATATCTCCAGGATCTAGAATAGTACTTGGCACTCCTGGCAATCAGTAAGTAGATGCTGAATGAATAACAAATGTCAAAAAATGTTATGATCATTAAAAGCCAGAGGGGAGAGTATAGAGGGTTTTTTCATGGTTGGTTAGGGGTATTAATGGTCCTTGAAGCCAACAGTCTCAAAATAAAAACACTAGTTTTGGAGGTGGGTTCAAAATATTATTTTTTGTGTGTGGTGCTGAGGATTGAACCCATGGCCTTTTGCATGCAAGGCAAGCACTCTACCAACCGAGCCATATCCCTAGCCCAATTATTTTTTATAATGATTTTATGTTACAGAAAAATTACATAGAAAGTAGAAATAATTCTCTTTTATGTTTTGCTCCCTTCTGGCACACATTTCCCCTACTATTTACCATCTGCATCATTGTGGTCCATTTGTTAATTGATGAACCAATGCCAATACATTATTATTAACTACAGTGCATAGTTCACATCCAGGCTCAGTCTTCATGTACAGTTTTGTGTTTTGACAGATCTATAATACCATGTACTCAATATTACAATATCATATAGAATGATTTTACAACCCTACGAATCCTCTCTATGCCTTGTCCCTTCATCCCTTTCTCCCTCCCTATTAACTCTCAAAAAGTACTGATCTTTTTATGGTCACCATAGTTCTGCCTTTTCCAGAATTTCATATAGTTAAAAAGCTATATACTGTGTGATTCTAAGACTGGTTTCTTTCATTTAGAAATATGAATTAAAGATTCATTCATACATCTTCATGTCTTGATATGTTCTTTCTTTTTAAATCACTGAAAAACATTCCATAGTATATATTTTTGTTTAACCAGTCACTTATTAAAGGACATTTTGATGCTTTCAATTTTTGACAAGGAGAAACCTATTACAAACATTTATGTCCATGTTTTTGTGTGCACATATTTTTCAACTACATAAGAGCATGATTGCTGTATCATATAGTATACTTATGTTTATAAGAAAATGCCCAGCTGTCTTCCACAGGGGGTATATATTTTATATTTATCAGCAATGAGTGTTATCTTTGCAAGCATATTATGCTACCATTGTTTTGGGTTTTAGCAATTCTAATGGGTGTGTAGCGATATCTCCTTGTTGTTTTAATGTGCTATTTCTGAATGACCTATGATGCTATCTATCTTTCACATGCTTAATTTTACATCTGATTATCTTCTTTGGGGGGAGGTGTTTATTCAGGTTTTACCCATTTTTAAATTGAGTTGTTTTCTTATTGGTCCATTTTAAGACTTCTACATGTATTTTAGAAACAAGTCCTTTATGAATTTTGTGTTTTGCAAATATTTTCTCCAAGGCCATGGCTTATCTGTTTTCTTAAAAAAGGCATAGTTTTATAGAAATAATCCCTTAATAACTTTGTCTGGGGAATTCCTAATATCCTGTGAAAGTCTAAGCGTTCCTGTCTCTATCATTGCTTCTAATGTCTGATTTCTGCCTCCCACCCTCCACATTTTCCCCCAGGGGAATAATACTAGGAAGGTAAGTAGGAAAACAAAAAATTCTGTATTATGAAGTGAATTTTATGTGTTGACTTGCCTGAGCAACAGGATGCCCAGAAATCTGATTAAATATTTCTAGTGTGTATGGAAGGGTGTCTCTGAAAGATATCAGCATTTGAATCAAAGGAGAAAGTAAAGCAAATCTTCCTCCACCCACCCACCTCAGTGTGGGTGGGCATCATCTAGTCAGTTGAGGGTCTAAAAAGAACAAAAGAGGGGAAAGAGGTTGAATTCTTTCTGCCCAATATCTTGGGCTGGGACATGTCTTGGATCTGCTGTTTACTTTCCTAGTTCTCAGGTCTTAAGAATCAGACTGGAATCTATATAATCAGCTTTTCAGCTTTAAGCCTTTGAATTAAGCTACCAACTTTTTCTGGGTCTACAGCTTATAGACAGCAGTCAAAGGAATTGTCAGACTTCATAATCAAGCGTATCAATAACTTATAATAAATATCAAAGAGAGACGGATAATAGACAGATATCTGTTATTCTTTGTTTCTCTGGAGAATCCTAATAGAGGTAATATACCAGTTTCTGTGATTGCATCATATTTGACATACACTTAGAATTCCTTAGTTCTTAACCAAAAGCTCATTATATACCCCTATTTCCTAAGGACAGGGCAGAGAACTTTATTAATTAACAATGGACAGCTTATTAGTTTTATATATTTTGTACCTTAAAGCCTTCTGATTTAATTGGTAAAGATTCTTCATTTAGCCATTCTGTGCTATCCCTTCAAATCCTTCTGAAAGTGGGGAACATTTGGAGAGGCAATCCAGTTATAGGTATTTTCACCAAGAGAACAAACTAAAGCTATAATAAGAAATTTCAACAATAACTATTGTTAAAGAAAACTCTTCTCATTTCTGTTGAAGATTTTTGAAACACATGTATCGTTGATTGACATAAAGGCCTATACATAAAGAAATAAATTACTTTCTTCTAAGTGGTTGGCAATCAACCATCCTCTGACTAAATCCTAAACAGAAAAGCTTTCCACTGATTACTAGCCTGCTTATAACTTTCAGCTTCCAAATATCATGGGACTATGTTCTTGGTCTTGGGTGTAGTATTTCTCCCAACAGACTCCTATGTATAAAAAGATTCATACAAGTTTAGGGATTCCATTACAAATCCCAAAAAGAGTCTCTTTTCTGTTTGTTCTTGGTTTTATATACAGAAAGCTTAAGTTCACAAAGGAAATTCCATTTCTATGCTAAAATTTGAAACGGCAGCTTCTATTTTAGAAGACCCAAGCATCAGTTATTTTCCAAGGAGAAAGAAACTAGTGTTATTTTTAAAATGGAAAGAAGCTAGTTTAAAAAATATATTATAAATATTGCTTAGTTTCCAATTCTTGAGAGAACGGTATCTAGAGAAAAATAGTTTGTGTGTCATTTGAATATCCAAAGTTAACACCTTTCACAAACGGGGTAGACATCCTCTGTAGCATGTTGGGAGAACTCCCAATATAGCCTACAGATTAAAACCATCTTTTCCACCAACTTGTTATGTGTCTGAAATCCCTTCCTCTGTGGCCTTCCTTTGTGCCTCCTCATTCCTTACAAGAATTCATTTATCCTGGCTTCCCACAAAACAATAAAGTTGACAATATTTGATCAAACAATATATCAGACTAAATTGTTTGCTCTTTTTATTGTTAGTAGTATTCCATTGTCCGTATGTACAATTATTCGCTAATTGATGGCTGCTTAGGTTTTTCTATTTGGGGCTACTGTGAATAAACCTTCCACAAATATTCATACACAAGTCTTTGTATGGATGCATGCCTTCATTTGTTTTGGATAAATGCCTAGAAGTAAGATTGTTGGGTCAGATTCTAAGTGTATGTTTAACTTTATAGAAAATGCCTAAGCTGTTTCCAAAGTGGCCTTATATATTCCTACCTATATACAGTAAAAGATGGGTACTGCCCAGATAGGAATTTTATCCCTCTCCCTGGCTGAAACAAACATTTACCTTAAATTAAAGGGCTTTTTTTTTTAAAAGCCTATTTACCAGCTTGTTTCCCTGCCATGTCAGATTTATCAGTTTTCCCAGCTCCTATTTGCCTTCATTTGAGGTCTCTCACCTCCTTTGATCTCAGTCACCTGTGTGCTCATTGTTTGTCACTACCCAGTGGGCCTATTTTTACCTTTTCTTTTCCTTTGTCTAGACTGATGGCTTTATTTTGACTCTTACTGCAAGATGATCTAAGTCAATCTTGTCACACCTGTTATATATAGTATCTATAATTATCTACCAAAGAGATAACTATAGCCATATCCCCCTCAATACACTGACATATATTTAACAATTTTTTTTTTTTGCTAGCAAGCAGACACAGAACACTTTGCACAACCTGTAAGTTCAATGAAGCTCTCATTCTCTATCCTTTTAAGTATGCATACCATGCCTTACATAGGAAACTCACTAGAGACAGATGGATCAGTATTCTGGAAGCAGGATTTCATGGCTCTGAGAATCAACGTTGGCACCAATGGCTACACACAGGATAGAGCTTCAGGCTACAGAGGGCTTGTGAGATTTTTAGTTCCTATTTAGGGAAAGTGGGGAGTATCTCCAAACTCTTCCATCCATTCCACATACTAACAAACCATTCATTTCACCAATGAAATCACTTTTAAAGTTTGTTATTTCACCAATTAAAATTCATTTCTAGTTTTCCCTCCAACATCTGGTGCTAATCAAAGACAATGTTACCCAAAGTATCTAGTATAGGCAGATTTATAGTGTGCATCTTCTAATAAGATCTTATCTGGCCACCTCTGAAAATTGAATTTCTAATTAGGACAGTATATAGTATGTGACTCAAACTAACCGGTACCTATATATATCACACATGTTGCTATATTTTTTTTCCCCACAAAATGTTTTACATTATGGACACCATAACAACCTTCACATTCTGCCCTGGAAATAACATTTATTAAATGACCACTATATGTCAGGCATATATATTTCTCACCTAGAAAATTAAAATCGAAAAGAAGTGGATATTGTTAAGTATCCCTATTACAAATAAGTATTCTAATTTGCCCAAGGTCATTTGAAGCAAAACTGAAGTTGCAATCTGGGCCTACCTATCTCCAAGTAATATTTCAGTAATCTTTTATTTTACATTATAAACAGGTGTTTTTTTTTTTTTTTTTTTTTTTGCTACTATCTACTCAAAGGTACAACTAAAGCACTGTTTTTAAATCTTTCCCACACTTTTGGAGTTAGTAGATAACTTGAAGAATTTGAGGAAATCTTGCCTTTCTCATCAAAATGGACTTACATGTCCAAAATTTTCACAAAACCTTGAATAAGTCTGTGAAAACATGCTTCTTCACCCAGCACAGATCTTAGATTAAGAATTGAAGAAGGAATATTAAATATTTCTCTACATTAGAAGTATAATCTACATTATTCTAATTCTTCTGGTCACATTTCTGAATGTGTTAATTTTTCTAAGGCAGAGAAGCTGCCTCTAATGTACTTTTTCTATGTATAGAACCTTCTCTCTAACAGTACTTGCAACTTCTTGAGTTTAAAATGTCACTAATGAAGCAGACATTGTTACTTTATGTATATATGTGACTGCATGACCAATGATTCTACAACATGTACACTCAGAAAAATGAGAAATTATCCCATCTATGTATGATATATCAAAGTGCATAAATGCATTCTACTGTCATGTATAACTAATTTAAACAAATAAAAAAATGTCACTGACTATAGGCAGTTGATTTGCAGAGACCAGCATCAGAAACCCCTTCTTGGTGACGACCCTTGGCAATTATACTTGTAAGGAGTAGATTATCCCATTTTCCCTATACCATAACTTCAGAAACTGTACTTAATGGCTCTGTCCAAAAACACCATGGAAATAGGATCTCCAGTTCAAAAGACATCTATGCTCAGCTGAGCGTCAATTGTCTATGAATCAAGTCCTCTCAGGTAACTGGCCATGAGTAGCCTCATTCTGATCACCTGGGCACAACACACCTCTATTTGTCTGCTTCCCTCCAGATTCTTCGATGCCGTTGACATCCTATGAATGTTCCTAGGTTTGGCATGCTGCCAAGGCTCTGTCATGTGACCCAAGTCCTTCTCTAAAGAGAATGTGCAAGCCACTCGTTAGCATAATTTAAACATTAATTATGAAAACAGTCCCCCAAATGCCAAGAGAACAAATAAACCACTGTTCCACTACTGAGCAAACTACCTTACTGCTGAGGCTCAGACAAACAATAGAATGATTAGCAAAAATGCATTACTAGGCTCAGTTATATTTCACACAGTATTTGACAATCCATAGGGCCCACTTCTGTTTCCCTATAAATAAGATATACAATTTAATGGTTCTCTTTTATCTTACACATCATAGTGAATCTGTGAGAACATCACTTACCCTCCTCAATCCATCTTTCAACTGCTGTATACTTACAGATATGAATGAACAGAAAGGGTAACAGTTTTGATTTTATTCTATGACTGTACTATTGTATTACCACTGATAAAATGACAATACATATTCAAATGTAGAAAAATTGGCAATGTTGCACATTAGGAATGCTTCTGAAGCTCGCTGAAATACCATCAAATATGGAATTTGGCATTTTAGGTCCATGCTGAAACCATTCCAAGGCATTTCATTATTTGATATTACCATAAAGACTTCATGTCAACTGAGCTATTTCTAATAATCCAATCTTGAGGCATGCATAGAGAGAATAGCTTGAAAATAAAGCCATAATACAAGTTGATCACTTATGAGTTTATCCTATGCAGAAGTTAATAAAAAGTAACCTACTGTTATAACTTTCTCTGCTAAAAATGACCTTGCTTTTCCCTACACTCAACACTGATTCTTAAAAGAGACTGTCTACTACAAGGTGACGATCAAATATCTTGGCAACACCAGACAGACAACACTTTTGAAACCTTGTATTTTCCTAAGAAACTAACCTTGTTTTCCCCTATAACATTTCAACCATTTTGTTCTAGTGTTTTATCTCATTTACAAAACTTAAGATTCAATACGTCAATCAATTTCCCCCCATACAAAATGAGGTCAATAATATTAACTACTTAATTGACTTGCTGTGAAATTAAATAAAAAATTTATGTATGGAAAGAACCTGATATGGAAGACTTCTGGTTTCAACTCCAATAGGAACAGAGCCTGTAAATGATCATCCTACTCTTACAAGAAAAAGGTAGAAGAACAACTTTTGGGGAGCTGTTAGAGAACTGAGTTCAGATAGCAAATGAGCACCCTGCAATCTAGACTGACACATCTAGAGAGAGATGAAATCAAGATCTGTTTACCTGGAACAAATGCAGCTGGAGTCAAACTGGTAGAGACACTTAAATGATATTTTTGATAAATTGTTGAAGGCTGAGTTTGGATTATCCTGAGTGAGAAAATTCCAGGAGCTACAGTCTGGATGGCCTCCACATTGTCATGGTTTTATTTCTAGGAATCCCAAGGTCGCCATGAAAATGAGAGAAAGTTTATGGCTCTGACTCTGGCAGGGATTGGGGAAGAATCGCTGTGAAATAAACCTTCACCTACCCCATAGAAGAAAGGACTTGGCCTGAGTCTTATCTCAGCTGGTTCCACTTCCCACCATATTTCTTCTACATTAACTACCAATTGCCTTCTTTTCACATTTAAGTTTAAAAAAAAATCTATAGGATAAGGGCTTCAAGGATAGATTAGACATCCTGCAGCCAGGTAAGAGAATGGGGGCGGGTTTGGATGGAAGAAATTATATAACAGTCCAGAGACACAGGCCCACTGAGGAACTGAGATTTAATTATGTTATAGAATACTTCCTTCCTCCATACTTGGCCACACCAGTGGTGCTCTAGTTGGTGCATAGGAGCTGATTACATCTAAAGAGCTACAAGATACAGACTCTGAGGAGGAATATTTAGGGAAGCCCAAATCAAAGGGGAGGCAAAAAAGCAAGGACACTAGATAAACTGGAAATCTCTGGCAACTGCTGCTACAGAAAACAAACACAGTCCCAAATACTAGACAGATTAACAAATTCTCACCCTAAAGTCCTATTTACCTCAGTTTCTATTGCTCAATACAGTTTTCCTTTCATAAATTGTGAAGCTAGTAGGAATGCAAAAGCTGCAGTGACTTGGTAAGAACCTGCCAAGATATCTTCCAAAGTTAAACACAGGACTGCCATATAATCCAACAGTCACTCTCTTCTGTGTTTACCCAACTGATTTGAAAACGATATCCACACAAAAACCTTCACATGAGTGTTTATAGAAGCTTCATTCATATTTCCCAGAAACAAGAAGTAACCAAGATGTCTTTCAGAGGTAAATGTACAAACAATCTGCAGTATTTCTGTACAATAGAATTACTCCAAGACAAAGAAGAATGAGATGTCAAACCAAAAAAAGACATGCACTATTAAATGCGCACACACACTCTGCCCTCATAACAGGGTATGTTTAAGGGACATGGGGGCCAGTTGACAGAGCTTCCCAGTAGTCTAAGCTGCAATAATTTGAATGACAAAGTGATATTAGATTATAGCTGAATGTATAAAACAAATATATATGATTCCATGGTGATATTTAAAAGGTCACATAAATAAAGTGGGGAGAACAGACAAATTCCTTATCTAGAGGAATTCTAAATAATTTATATAGATACTATACCCTAAAGGAAGTAGTATATAACTCATTGCTTCTTAGAGAGGATTTACTTAGTAAATTTTACTTCCGAAAAATATGGTATAGAAGAGGGAGGGTAAATAGTAACTTAATAGCTGAGGGACCTACATACACTACCTCAGTCATGTGACCAAGATTGACATCAACAGTGATGTCATTTCCATAGTATGTGTCCTTGGTATGATGTGATAAGAATGATGCTTCTCCATTATCTTTCACCCTAAGTCCATAATTCCAGCCAGTGCATGAGAAAATCTTCAAGAAAATACCAATACAGATGCAGTCTGTAACATATACCAGTACTCCTTACAACTGACAATATCATCAAGAAATAAAGAAAGACAGAGCCAGGTGCGGTGGCCCAAGTCTGTAATTCCAGTAGTTTGGGAAGTTGAGGCAAGAGGATCACGAGTTCAAAACCAACCTCAGCAACAACAAGGGCCTAAGCAACTCAGTGAGATCCTGTGTCTAAATAAAATACAAAAAATTATCTGGGGATGTGGCTCAGTGGTTGAGTGCCCCAGAGTTCAATCCCCTGTACTCCTTCTCCCACCAAAAAAAAAAAAAAAAAGAAAACTGAAAACTGACACAACTAAAAGGAGCCTATAGAAACATGACTATCATTTAGACTTCAGTATTCAGGAGAGAATTTTGGAAGAGAAAAAGGACACTAATTTTAACCTCGGGAAATCTCAATAAACTATGAATTTCAGTTAACAATGTATAAATATTGATCCATTAATTATAACAAATGTACCATAATATGCATATTTTTAATCAATAATATTGGAAACTGAATTCCTGGGATAGAGGAAATGTATCATATTCATCTTTTGTTATCTAAAAAATTCTGAAATTAAAAGTTTATTTTTTAAAAAAGTAGACAGTATGGTCCTTGCCTGATGGGATGTATTTGATAAATGTCAACTGTTCTTATCATTTACATGACAAGTACTAAGTTACCACAGATCTTTGTGGACAAAATGAAGCCATAAAATTATTAGATATTTAAACAGAACATTGACCTATAATTAACCTGAATAATGACTAAAAATGTTCTAAAAATAATGACTAAATCATAGATTAGACAGATTACCACTCTCTGTAAGAGTCAACTATAAAAGTCAGTAAAGACATGAGGCAAAAAAAGAAAAAAAAATCCCAAGTTATTTTCTCTTTCCAAAAGAAAAGAGACCATGGATGCCTCCCAGGCCAAAGTCCCTCATTGTTTAAGGTAAAGTTGTTCAACCCCTTTCTGCAGATTCCCTCACCCAAGATCCCTCAAAATATCTGAAAACTCCTAAATATCTGAAGAACTTTAAGGTATATGCAGGCATCCAAAACTATTAAGACTTAGAGAGTTTTTTTAAAAATATAGGTAGAAATGAAAGAAGTGAATAAAAATGGTAGAATATTTCACTGGCAGGACAATTGAAGTGTATGCTTTTCAAAAAAATTACTGTCATGCCTTGGCATTCATCCCTTTTCTCATCTTTCAAATATTTTCTTTAGAGAAATTCTAAATTGATGAAAATATTATCACTTTACCATTCATTTGTAATCAGGATCAAATGGGGGAAGAGGTGGAAAAAGCTCTTCTTTTTAGTTCTGTTTACAAAACAGACTCAAATTTCCATAACCCTAGATGAACTACACAGATATAATCTCAACCTCTGAAATCTCTAACACTTACCCTGTCTTCACTTCTTTGCGCCACAACATTTCCAGTTTCTCTTTGTACAAATAAGAAACTCATAGATTGGTGGAAATCCCTGGATTCATAGGCTTCTTTGCATTGTGAATAGAAAAACAAGCACACACCTTGTTTCTACCATTGCCTATCAAAGTCCATCTCATTTTAAATAAATACAGTATTAGAATGGTTAACCATATTTTATAGATTAATAAAAGCCATTTTCTATGTCTATATTTATAAAGCCTACACTATATTCATCTATCAAAGATGAAATATAAAAAAATTTTAGGATATATAAAATATTAAGATATAAAAGGATCTGGTTTGTATTATTCCACCAACAAGTTCCTCTGAATCTCCCTCTCATCAGGATGCACATATAATATATATACACAATGACTCCACTGCCTAATTGAATTATGAAACTGACAAAGTTACTCCCAGGAATGCTCTCTTTTTCAACACCCAGGTCTCATTCTCCAAAACACTGGCTTTGCACATTTTGTCAACAAACTCTCTCGAAGTGTAAATTTATACTGAAGTTTTAAAGTCTATTCCCTCCCATTTCAGGAGTATTCACATTTTAATAACAATGCCTAAGGACCAAAAGGAAATCCCATATAAAAGGTGCAACTTTCTAAGGGTGAAATTTTGTACTTGATCAGCTAACGGAGAGATAGCTGTTTGAATCATACCAAATAGAAAGCATACTATTCTGCCATTTCCCAATAGTTTCCCTTTTTTACATAGTCTTTTGCTGTAGGAAATGACTCTCATCCCATTTACAAAAAAAAAAAGTTTGAAAGCATTGTGTATTTTTAAAATTCATATATAATTCTACCTTAAGCATAGTTTTTACACTTTTACATAGTAATATTTAATTATAATCAATAAATCTGCTTCATTTTTTCTCAGTTGCTAAAATACTAATTCATTTTAAAATATTGTTAAATGTCTACTATGTTCCATGCACCAACTGGGGATACACCATTGAACAGTCAAAAGTCCTCATCTCATGAGGCTTAAATTCTATTGGAGGGGAAAATATAAACAATATACCTAAAAATATTATTTAAAAAAAATAAAGCAGGGTAAGAGGAATTGAGAATGAGGATTGGAAAGGAAGACAAAAATTTGAAATAGTAGATTTGGGAGAGGCATCATTTCATGGTGACATTTGAGCAAATGTCAAGAGGTGAGGTAGTCAGAGACATTTAGGGGAAAAGACTTCCAGAAAGGGCATATGGATAGTAAATAGTCTTTAAATTAGGAATGTGTCTCACATAGCTGAGGAGCAACAGAAGGGCCACTGAGGGTAGGGAAAAATGGAGTGACAGAGAGGGTAGGAAAAGATAATTTTAGGTTAAAAAAAATAGGCTGTGTATACCATTTTAATAACGTTAGCTTATTATGTTCTTAATTTAAAAGCTCTATTTAACATGCGACAGAGGAGGCAAACAACAACTAAAAAATATTTTTCTATTAAACCAATAGAGATAAAATGAAATAATTAGTATTAACTAATCAAAAATAAGACCACAAAATAATAAGGGAAAGGTACAAAAAAAATGATAGGATAAGGAGAAAACAAACAGTAAGAGAGCACAATTAAACCCAAACATAATACAATGAATATTACATTAAGTGTAAATGGTCTAAATATAACCATTAAAGAGTACATTCTCAATTGAATAAAAAAAAAAGACTCAATTATATGTTGTCTGTAAGAGTCACACTTTGAATAGAAAACACAGAAAAGTTAAAAAGAATGAAAAGTGATGTTGTGCTAAATCTAGTAAAAAATAAAGTTGGTGTGGCTATATCAAATAAAATAGATTTCAGAGTAAAGATTATTATAGGGATAGAGATTACAGCACAACCAAGAGGTCAGTGTACCAATAAAGCCTAACAAATTACCTGTACCTAGTAATGGAAGTTCAAAATATAAGCAAAAAGCTTAAGAATTGAAAAAAAATGGACAAATTTATAAGTAGTTAAAGATTTGAAAATCCCTTTCTCAATAATTGAGAGTAAGCTGTAAGACAATATTGTTTACCAACTCATCCTCATTGACATAGGCAGAACATTCCAAAAGGGCAAATGTATGTCTTTTAAAATATAGACAAATATTTGCCACAGTAATTAATGTTCTAAACTATAAAACAATATCAATACAAAGGGATTAAAATTAAACAATGTAAGGCTGGGGTTGTGGCTTAGTGGTAGAATGCTTGCTTCACATGTGTGAAGTACTGGGTTCAATTCTCAGCACCGCATATAAATAAATGAATAAAAGTCCATCAAGAACTAAAAAAATTGTTTTAAAATTATACAATGCATATTCTCTGACCAAAACATGATTATAGTAGGAATTAGTAATTGAATGATATCTGGAATATCCTCAATATTTGGAAATTATGTAGAACATTTCTACTTGCCCATGAGTCAAAGAAAAAAAACACATGAGAAATTAACAATTATTTAAAACAGAATGAAAATTAAAACAATGTATCAAATGTGTAGAATGCAGCCAACTAGGAGTTAGGAGTTATCTCTTACAATAGAAAAGATCACTAATCAGTCTGAATTTTACCTTAGGAGACCAGAAAAAGAAAAATAAAAAATTGAACTCAAAGGAAATAGAAGACATTAATGAAATAAGCAGAAACAGAGGTATGAATGAAGCTATCTCTGAAAAGACCAATAAAATTGATAAATCTCTGATAAAACTAATCAGAAAACCACAGAAAGAATTTTCAGTGTCAAACAACAGATGAGTCATGCCTACAGATATTCAAAATGTTATTTTAATATCTGTAGTAACTATTCCAGTAAATTTAGTAATAGATAAATTTGTTGATAGAAATCTTCAAAGCTCACTAAAGGAAAAGATAAACTTAAGACACACAAGGTTATTCAGGTTAATTCATAGTTTAAAACCTTCAAACAAAATAATACTCACAGTCTAGATAACTGTTACTGAGTTCTACTGAATGTTTAGGGAACCTTAGTTAACATATCTACACAATTTCTTCCAAAAACTAAAAATGAACAAATCCATTTAATTCTGATATCAGACCTTATCTTATACCAAAAAGAAAGTATTAGAAAGAAAAGGAAAGGGAAACACCCAAACCAGAAATACCCATAAACATAGGCACAATGATTCTTAATGGCATTTTAGCAAATTGAATCTAAATAGATACTACAACATGATTTAAATAGAGTTTATCCCAGCAACATGAGGTGGGTTGAACATTTGAAAGCAATCAATATAATTCACCATATTAACAGACTAAAAGAAAAATTATATGGTCATCTCAATGATGTCAGGAAAACATATGGCAAAAATCCATATGCATTTTTTTTTCAAAAAAATGCTCAGCAAATCAAATTAAGAATAGAAGACAGGTTGGGGTTGTGGCTTAGAGGTAGAGCGCTCACCTACCATGCGTGAGGCACTGGGTTTGATCCTCAGCACCACATAAAAATAAAGATATTGTGTTGTCCTATAACTAAAAAGTAAATATTCAAAAAGAATAGAAGAAGACTTTCTCAATTTGTTAAAGGGCATGTTTGAAAATGGCTAGCATCACACAATCAAGAATAAGGAAAAAACTTCTACTCAACATTATATTGAAGGTCTTGTCAAAAAAGGAGCAAAGGAATAAAAATCAGATTAGAAACTTTAGTTATAAGCAATATAATCATCTTTGTAGAAAATCCTTGCAAATAGTAGATAGAATTATTAAACTATTTTATTAAGATCACAGTGTAGACAATCAACGTTAGGCAAAATGATATTAATATATTCTAGCAACAAAAATTCAAAATTTCAATTTAAAACTACTATTTACAATATCTGGAAAATGTGAAATATTTACGGATAAATTTGACAAAAATATATTAGACATTAAAAACTAAAAAATATTTGAAAGAAATTTAATTTTATTGATAAGGTTTCTCACTCATAGATTGGAAGATTCAACAGTGTTATTATGTCAAATCCTCCTTAAAAGGATGTACAGATTCAATACAATTCAAATAAAAACTTCAGTAGGAATTCTCATGTGTATATATAAGAAATGGTAAGGAAGAAAAACAGTGCAGCCATTGTAGAAGACGATTTTTCAGTCTCACATAAAGTTAAACAGACTTACTGTACCACCTAGCAATTATACTTGTAGGTATATTACCCAAGTGAACTGAAAAGTTACATTCACTTAACCCACAAATTTATTTATAATAGCCAAAAGCTAGAATTAACTGATAATAACACAAATAATCCAATAAAGATGGCAAAAATGAATAGAACTTGACTAAACAATATATATGGATTCCAAGTACACAAATAAAAAGATATTACCACCAGTCATTAAGTAAATGAAAGTTAAAGGCATAGCAAGACAACTCTATATATCTAGGTTGAAGAGTTAAAATTATAAATATTGACACTGCTAAATGTTGTCAACAAATACATATACATGGCTAGTACAAATGCAAAATGGTTACGCTACTTTGGAAAACAACTGGCAGTCCCTTTGTAATGCTGTTATGAACATTAGTTACAAAAGTTTGTATAGAAATAAGTTTTCATTTCTCTTGGGGAAATTTGTAGGAAAGGAATGGCCTAAAAGATTTTCATAAATAGTGGATGATGGACCACATGGTGACAATATGAAGACAGAAGTGCATTCCTAGTGTTGGAAAGTTGGAGATCCAAACATTGAACAAGGAGAGTGGGTAGTGATGGATCCCTGTGAAACAGGAATGGTGAGGAAATTGGTGTGGAACGTTGGAAAAGGAATGGAGTAGTTAAAATAAAAGGTCCTCTTCCCCAACATAAATTAGAGGGGTAGGGCCCTTGAAGGGAATCAATACTCAGTTAACTTGTAAAAGCGCAATCTTTCCAAATAATTCCTGACAATAAAGCAACCTCAGACATGTAATAGAAATTCAAACACTCACAAAAAAAACATGCAGTGTTACCCCCACCCATGCCCAGAAGATGAGGATGCATGTCACTCTACATCCACCTAATGTGGTTTTGAGAACTCTTGTTGCCACAGGGAAATCTCTCTTGGTTGAGCAAGTCCTATACCTTCAAACACACCCAAGAATAATGGGTTGTGGAACAGGACTGGGCCCATATTGGAAAGGATAACTTTTTTGGCTTGAGCACAAAATGAGATAGGATAATTGAGGCCAGACTAAAAATGGCCTTTACTTTCCTCTTCCTGGTTCTATTTTCTATTTGGTGCTTAATTATGGGATTTCACAGTTGACAGCATAGAGAGCAATATTTTGTTAAAATATATATATATATATATATATATATATATATATATATATATATATATATATTTTAACAAAATATATATATATATATTTCCATGGTCAGAATACTTTATAGTGAAACATGGCTGATTATGTTCAAGTCATCTACTGCTATTGACATTCATTGCAAGTTGGAAGTACATTAACTAGACTCACTGCAGGGAGCTAAACGTGGATCTGTCATCACATGCATTAGCACCTGTGTTACAATGTACAAATAGTTTACAAAAGACAACTCAGTCCCCTTCATGCCTTTAGTCATACTGTTTCTCTTGCCTAGAATATTCACTTCCCTGGTTTCTACACATCCACAACCTATAATTAAGAAAATGAACTTTAGAGTCAGAGAGTGTCTGGCACATAATAGTAGTAAGTACCATTTACAGAGCTCTTAATACTTATCCTTCAAGTGCAAATGCCAGTCCCTTGATATCTTCCTTTTCATGCCCCCGCAACAATCTCCCTCCCAATTGAGATTCCTCTTTTCTGAAAATCCACATCACTTTACAACTGAATACATTCTAGTGGCACTCTAATAGTCTATGAACATTAACTCTCCCCTTGCTAGATGGTGCACTCCTTGAAGGCAAGATCCACATCTACTCCTCATTTATGCCCCTCTTGGTGCCCAAGACAGATATATCAGGTGTCACAGTAAGTGTTTATTGATCATGCGCCACCAAAAAGTACAACTTAGATTCTAAAAGATACTTCCTATTTAATATAAAAGCTGAGACTTGGTAGCATATGAAAGTTAATAATCATTATGAGAATGTTTTCCAATGTATTGATATACTCAAATTTAAAATTAAGCTGCCCTCTCCATATTGAGATAATCAAAATAAACAATAAAGAAATCTGTACATCCATGCAGTGTGCAATAGCTATTTCCAGCAATGAGAAGGAAAAGACATCTCTCTCTTTTTTGCTTAAAAAAACATGACATTCATCAGTATAATTTTATGATAGTTTTAAGAATGCTACATTCTCAAAGAAAACCCTAGTAATTGTTTTTATTTATTCTAAATTACAAGAAGAATAATTTATTACTAATTCCTCAATTATTTCATTATGCAGTACTAATATAAAAAGTCTTGACGTCTCAACTATATTTAGAAAAGAATCATGTAATTTAATAAATAATTTGACTGAAGCTATTATTTACTTTAAACATAGAATATGCAGAAGGAAACTTAAATCATATTTTCTGGTGCCATATAATAAAATAATTGTGCAATTAGTAATAAACAGCGTGCAAGAATGACAAATGTTTTATTTAAAACTTGGGGAACAAAAGCACATCTCTTGCGCTTTTTTCCAAGTGAACAAAATCCTATGGTATATTAATCAAAGGGGTTTTTTATGCCTCTGGCAGCAGTGTTTTAAAGTAAACCCTTAATATCAGATCCCAATCCCCAGTTTCAATTTGCTTCCAATGGAAAGGACATTAGAGTTTATAAAATACTCCTTGATTACTTTTTTGAAGGCCTGAAATCTTGACATGTCCGTGACTTGCTCGCACTGCATCAATACACAGTGGTTGAAAGAGCAATACCCATCGCGAACATTGCCACATTGACTTATAGAATCATGCCCTTGAGAAAAAGCCAGAGAGAAAAAAGGAGCACCAGGCAGTGACAAAAATGAAATAGAACTGTCATCTGGCAGTTCTTCATAGTCCGTCAAGGAAACTATTAAAGATGTACAAAGAGCCAGAGAGTGCTTGGGCAAAGGTTGTTAAACCACCACTTCAAGGGCAGGTCACTGCAGGCTGCAGGAGACTTGTGAAAAGACCAGCCAGCACTCACTGAGGACAGCGGCATCTGCTGCCTACACCTGTCTCGTGCTGGGCAGGCAGGAGAAATGGGGTTTTCCATCCTCTGGCAATTTAAGATGAGGAATTTACAGCAAGGTATAAATGAACTCGTACATATATTCTTTTTCTAGTAGCCGATATTCTGGAGATTGGGGGTCTGCTTCAGCAACTATATTAAAATCCTGCTAGTGTCAATTTGAGTCAGGTCTAAATATCAGCTGTGCCTCCAAACAGTTTGCAGATCATTAGATAAATTGTGTAGTTTCTGAGTCAGTTTTTTCCTTTTTGACACATAAGAAAAGTTCTGATTTCATCCTTCCTATTTACCTCATTTGCACCTGCTTTATTTTCCTTAGTACTTCTGCTAGCCTTTGTGTCCCCCTCATTTGAGAAGTCCCTAAATCAATTAGATAGATCACATGTGCTTCTCTGTCCAAGAATTAGTTGTCTGAAATAAAGTAGTGGATTCTTATGGAGAGCAGGTAGATTTTTCAGGAAATTAATCCCCTGATTGGCACGATACCCCACAAGTTCTGCCCTAAAATCAGGAAATCAGAATTGTCCAGAGTTTTGTTTGTTTGTTGGAGGAAATATCATTGTTCCCAAAACCTTTGTATTTCTTAAATCAGTTTGATAGAATTTCACCTTGAAAAGGAAAAGCAAGTGACACATCTTTGCATTTAGGAGATCTAATGAGGAAAGGTATAATCTTTTCTTTATCTTCGTATCACCCCAAATAAAGTTTCTATCATTCTAAATAGAATTAAGAGAGTGGCCTAAAAAATGTAATGAGCTCTAATATGATAATGATATATTATCTTAAAATGAAAAGGAATGGAAATAAGTTATATAGAATTACTATCTATTGCCTTCTACATCTTCTTCCATATCTTGAATATAGAAGGCAATAGTAAGAACAGTTTGTAGAACTTAAAAGATTAGGTTCCATAATTAATTAAAGTAATTAAGTCCCTAAGATGAGTATGGAATAAGAGAAGTTTCAATTTTACTGTACTTTGTTATACAAAATCACATTTATTTAAGAGCCGTTTAAGTTCAAATTTCTTATTGACTTATTTTTTTGGCTCCCAGGTCTTTCCAGAAGATATTTTACTTCTGGATGCAATTTAGAGTGTTCAAATAACCTCAGGCAATGCAGGGACCTCTTAAACCCAGTTTTGGGTGGGGCAGAGATAATTGTGTTCTTTCTATCCATGCTTTCACAATAACTTTAATCCTAACTTGCTTTTACTTATCCCAAAGATTTACTTTTTTTCTCCAAGAATACAGAATCAAGTCTAGAATAATTGTTGGCTTTCATTCGGAGTTTCCAACTCCAGCTACTCTATAGTTTAGGGATCATTTCAGAGGCATTTCTTTTATGATTTTTATATCCAAAAAGCACACTCTAGACTAAAATGTAAGCATACTATAGATTTATAGCAATAATGAATTTTTACAATCTCACTAATCTTTCAGGCAGATGGGATATTTCATAAAAGTTTTTCCCCATATACTTCTGGCAAGACCAAACATACACCATTTTACCCCAAATGCATTATATTTCTCATAACATTAGAAGGTACATGGTAGATTCAGTTCACAAACTTGGCTACAGATAAATGTAACAAATAATACCAAAAATATCAGTTACAAAAGTATAATATAAAATGAGTAATTTCCTGCT
Organism: Ictidomys tridecemlineatus; assembly: GCF_052094955.1. NCBI lineage: Eukaryota > Metazoa > Chordata > Mammalia > Rodentia > Sciuridae > Ictidomys > Ictidomys tridecemlineatus. The sequence goes on from NC_135481.1 coordinate 43,512,037, forward strand.
AAACAGTAGGTTTGGAAACCTGCTGTTAAATCCAGTTTTCTTAGACAGATCCTAAGGCTGCCATCACCATGATTGTCACTAAATACTTTTATCAGTGACCCAAAGGTTATACATATAAGAGAATGGCCTCTTACAGAAGAAACCAGTTCTGCCCTCTAAATATGCTTTCCAAAAGGGAAGAGAGATTACTCATGAATAGCTCTTAATTCACATATTAGAGTTTGTTTGCTTATTTTTGGGGGGTTATGGTGCTTCAAAATATGTCCCTTTCTTTCACTTCTCAGTTAAATCTATAAATCTTTTCTTATAGGACAAATGGTTCCTGACCATTTACTGTGACCAAAAAGAGGGCCAGATACATACAAATATTAGCAGAATGATAGAAGACATTGTTCATTCATGTCTTTTGCTGGGCATCCTTCATTTCAATGGTCACTTAATACCAAAGTTTTCTATTTATTAATAATCTTCCCAATTCTGCACTGTACTAGAAATTGTATGCAAGTGACAACAATATTTATAGGGAAGAGAAGAAATTGGAGAAGGAGAGCCAATTTGCTTCTGCAGGCATTCTGGGTAGGCAATTATATTTGCTGTTGGTAAGAAATCTATGAGGTGGACACAATCACATTTTCCTTTATACAAATGGGGAAACAGTGAACTGTATGAATCCCTGTAGCCAGTAGTTAGCAAAATCAGTATTTGAACTCTAGACTATTTGACTCTAAAGCCTTTATTCTTGATTTCTGCACTTACACATTTGGGAATAGAAGGAATGACTAGAAAAATTCATGCACATACAGTACAGCACTAAGGTTTGATTAAAAGACCAATTTCTAGAATGTAGACATGATTGTAGGCTACACATTTTTATGTTAATTATATGATGGGTAGTAAGTGACTTATAAAAAAGGAGAATTATGTGAGCTGGCATTGTTGTAAGAAAATGTTTAAAGATGGAACTTGAGAATAGACAAAGTCTACATAAATTTATATTGAGCACAGGAGAAAAGCTGAACACAAAGGAAGAGTGTGAATAGGACATATGAATGCAAGTTGGACATATATACCTTTGGTGAACAACTAGAAACAGAACTGCTTTAAAAAACGTCCTGGTTACAATTTATTTCATTTTAATTTAAATGTTGCATGGGACATATTTAGGGTAAAATATCTTTTGTAGTTTCTGAAATTCAAACTTATCTGCTTTTCTTCTTTGTCAAATCTGCCAAAACTTCATAATGCTAATCCTTAAATTTGCCCGATTTTCTAAAACTAATGTTTATCCACTCCATCTCCCACAATAGAATATATGCTTCATTAGTCTAGGAATTTCATCTGTCTTGTTCCCCTACCATATTGTGAAAATGTAGAATAGTGCTTAGCATTGGCAGGTGCTCAAAAGATGTTGTGGATGACAAGGCAAAAAAAAAAAAAAATTAACTATTTTATTCCAAAGTTACCATGTTTAAAAGCAAAGGGACAGGAAAAAGTTTAAGTTTGGGCTGAGGAATGAAATATGGGGTACAGGGAGGCAGTATGTATGGAGATAGAAAGCAAAGGAGGTGATATGTAGCAGCATCTCTTGAGGGGCTTTGGAGAGCTGGTGGGGGGAGGCAGTCCCCCACTTAGGATAGAGGTGATGGAGTTTATTATTTGACCCAGGGAAAGATGAAGGAAAAAACATTTTTTTATTCTGATAATTTTAATGAAACAGGGAATGCAAAACCCATAGAATTATGGTTCAGGACTACAATTTTAAAAAGAAAGAAGCACTCCTAAACTATATGGGCCCTGATGTAGATGAAAAATGACATGAGCAGCAACAGATGTTCTCCTTAATTTTTTTTTTCTTCAAAATACCAAGAAGGATTAGAAATGTGCAAAACAAAAGAGTCAAACTAACCCAAATTCTTCTAATTCTCTAACTGCAGTAACAGGGCTGTAACCAATTTTATTTATTTTTTTGTTTGGTCTTAAAAGAAAGGAATAATTTCATCCAGACTAGGACTTCCATTTTTCAGTCTATAAAATATATTATATAGAGTTGCTCTTAACTAAGAAGTTAAATACAAGTTTGGGGACACTTTTAGGCTTTTAAAAACAATACATATGATAGATATATTTAGAAATTTTATGACCAAAATAGAATAATTCACTTTCCCCAATTCATTACTTTAAAAAAATTCAGATTTCATTAAACTATTTCTTTTTTTTCCTAGTACATTTGACTCCTGCCACTCTACATGTATAGGAGAATCTAGCATGAGATGCCAGCTGATTTAGCACAAAATGGTATATTACATAATTTTAAGCTTTATATGTCAACATTTTATGAAGTTCTGTAAATGCCATCATGATTTCCAGATGCTTCACCACCTGAATCACATTTAGATTGTGGCAAAATCTTTGGTACAGATGCTTGACAATAGAGAGGAGTATATTTTTTCAAATAAGTCATCTTATCCCAAGATAAAAGAACATTTTTTTCTATAGCCAGGTTTTCAATTTGGAAATGCACTTAAAAGATCCTTCAATGAAAACTATCCTACTCTCTCCTATTTGTGTTACTGCAGTAATATTTACTTCCCATTTCCCTGAGGGTGATCAATGGGATTATTAATGCTTACCATTATGAGCACTATTGGTAGACAGAAATGACATCTCAAACCAAATGACCAAATAACTATCAGACAACTGCTTTGTTCATGGTAAAGTGTTCTGAAGTTTGAAAGGAAGGGAGAAATATAATGCCTGCCCTAAATGAGCTCAGAGCTCAGTTGGGAAAATGCTGTGTAACTATTACCAGGTTAATTTAAGAGCACAGTATTTAGATTAGATCATTAATTTAAGAGATAATGAAAAAATATGCATATGTGCACTTTTATAATAACTTGTAGTAACAGAAATGACTGGAATAGTAAAGTAGAAATATAAATAAAAAAAGGAAGAGAAAAAAAGATGAGAACTGGAGGAACATATGAAGTTCCTTCCTTCCTATGTGTTACCAACTATCTCATTACAAGTTGTTACTTTTACTATTTGGTTTGTCAATTTAAATTCAAATCTTTTAATTTTATCATTATATTTGGTCAGTACTACCCATTCAGAGCTAGTCTATGTTAAGTGTATATCAAGACCATTTTATGTTTCTCCCCAATTTAGCAGTGAGTCAGAAACACAGTAGGTACTCGGTAAATCTCGAATTAAATAGTTAATCAAATGGCTATTATGTCCCTTAAAAGGTCCTGTGTTAAAGACTTGGAATCTTGGGCTGGGGATGTGGCTCAAGTGGTAGTGCACTCGCCTACATGCGTGAGGCACTGGGTTCGAATCTCAGCACCACATAAAAATAAAGATATTGTGTCCACTTAAAGCTAAAAAAATTTTAAAAAAGACTTGGTACCTTGTTGGTGACACTACTGGGGGGTAGGACAAACTTTAGAAAGTGGGACCTAGTTGGAAGAAGTAGACTACTGGAAGTGTGTTATGGTTTAGAAGTCCCCCCCACCCCCCCGCAAAAAAACTCATGTGTGAAACAATTCAAGAAGTTTCAGAGAAGAAATGATTGGGTTGTAAAAGTCTTTTTCTTCTTTTCGTGGTACTAGGGTTTGAACCCAGGGCCTTGTGTATGGGAAGGCACTCTAGCAACTAAGCTATATCTCCAGCCTGGATTGTAAGAGTCTTAACCCAATCAGTGAATTAATTTCCTGATAGGAATTGACTGAGTGGTAACTGAAGTGCTAGGAATTGGGGACATGGCTTTGGGGTATATATTTTGTATCTGCTCTCTGATCATCATGTGAACTGCTTCCCTTTGCCATACTCTTCCACTGTGATGTCCTGCCTCACCTTGAGCCCCAAGGAATGGAACCAGCCATTTATGACTCAGACTTCTAAAACTATGAGCCCCTAAATAAACCTTTTCTCCTCTACAGTTGTGTTGGTTAGGTCTTTCAGTCACAGTAGTAAAAAAAAAAAAAAACTGACTAAAGTAACCTTGAAGACTATATTGGGTCCCCAGCCCCTTCCTTTCCCAACCCCCAAGAGGTGAGCAGCTCTGCTCTACCGCACAGTCCTCATCATGATATTCTGCCTCAAAGGCCCAAAGTTACAGGGCAAAGTGATTGTGATTCAAAACCTCTAAAACCATCAGACAAAATAAATCTTCCCTCCTTTAAATTGTTTTTTAATCAGGCAGTTTGTTACAGCAATGGAAAACTGAATGACACAAAACATTGTCACCAGGAATAAAGTCATTGCTCTGATCATACCTGATCATGTGGTTCATATGCCTTCAGAACTGGTTTGGAAGAGAAATTTGGAAAAGTATGGAGAAGCAAACAAAATACAGATTAGAATGCTGTAAGTAAAGTTTAATGGGAGATTCTGCTGAGAACTCAGAAGATCAGAATACCAATAGGAATGTGAAAGATAAAGGCTGTGCTCCTGAGGTTTCAAGTGGAAATGAGGAATATTATAGTTAGCTTTTGCATCCCATAGCGAATATTGCCCAACAACTTAGAAAAGAAGTTTATTTGGGGCCCAGGGTTTCAGATGGCCATAGATGGCCAACTCAACTGCTCTAAGCCCAAAGTAAGGTAGCACATCATGGTGGACAGACATGGCAGTAGGAAACTACTTCCCTCATGGCAGCAAATAAGGGGAGGGGAGAGAAAGCGAAAGGGGATCCAGGGAAGATACACAATTCCCCGGGCATATATGGTGACCTACCTCCTCTAGCCAACCCCACCTGCCTAGAGTTACTACCCAGTCAGTCCATTTATACTAGGATGAACTGATTAGGTTACAGTGTTCGTGATCTGAGCATTGTACCTCTGGACAGTCCTCCATTAACAGGAGCTTTGGGGGATGCCTTATATCTAAACCATAACAGGAATCTATTGGGAATTGGACTAGAGATCATTCATATTACTTTCTGTAAAAGAAATCATCTATATTTGGTTCATGTCCTGAGACTTTGTGAGGCTGTTTGAAGGTGACCAACTAATTAATCTGGTGGAAAAAAAATTCAGCATAGAATTCAGGTAGTGCCATGGATATTGCTGACTGTTTTTAGCTAGATTTACAATAAGAATCAATAGCAAGGAACAGACTTATAAACTTGTGGCCAGAAAAGAAACATGTAAAGTTGAAGTGAAGGACTGCAGTTACTAAAAAGATTAGCACCATTAAAAAGAAACCAAGTACTTTGCACTGAACACTAGGAAAGATGCCACGAGACTATCTCAGATATCAGCAAGACCACACACACCACTTGCAGGCCCCAAGGTGTAAAAGTACAAACCTGACATTTAAGAGAGGGCCTCTGGGTATCCTGTGCCCATGGGCCAACTAGGAAGTTGTTTCCTCATTTCACCATGTTCAGGCACTCAAAAGCCATTGGGACATTGTACAAATGGACCTGGATACTGCTCACACTGGTGGCAGAACTTAGTGTCATTCATATGGTGTTGGTTTTGCAGGCATGAAGAATGCAAAAGTTTGCGGGTCACAGGTTTCCAAAGAGATTTCAAATGAAGGTCTGGGAGGTCAGGAGGTGGGTGGCAGGTCCAGAGTTCTTGTGGACAGTCCCTAAGAAGGTGATGCAACAAACCATGAAGTTAAAGCTTCACTGGAGACCCCAAGTAGTTATAGATGACAGGAATGCAAATTGTCTGCTAAACAATGGCCAATGTGGGCTACAGCCACCAAGGCCATTAAGGCAGGGTTGCCAAAAACCTTTTGAGGCCCACATTCCCTCATCACATGCCTCAGATGTCAGACATGTAGCTACAAGATTTAATGTTTTCCCTGATGCATTTTCATCGTGCTTTAGCCCCACCTTTCTATTCTTCTGTTCCTTCCTTTCAGAGTGGGAACGTGCACCCTACCCCACCACTGTAAGTTGAAAGGATGTAACTTTCTTTATTTTGTAGGGGTTCACTCCAGAGTTTGCCTGGAGTCTCTCAAAGGAGGGTTTGGATTTGGACTTTTGAGCAATGTTGAAATATGAGACTCTAGGGCACTCTTGGAGATGGAATGAATGCATCTTGCATTCTGATTTGAGCATGAGCTTTTGGAGCCTAGGGCTACCATGTTGTTGTTTGGATCTGGAATATCTCCAAAATTCTTCATGTATTGAAGGGTTGGTCCCCAACTGGTGGCACTATTGGGATGTGGTGAAAATATCAAGAGCTGGAGTATAGTTGGAGGAAGTAAGTCACTGAGGATATAATCTTGAAGGGTATGTTGGGACCTAGAGCCATCGCCTGTGTCATCCCTTCCCTTTTTCTCCGTTTCCCTGCCACTGTAAGATGAGCAATGCTATTCTACCATGTATTCCCCACCATGATGTTCTGCTTCACCACAAACCCAAAGTGATGGCCACTTGACTGGACTGAAACCATGAGCCAATATAATCCTCTCCTCCTTTAAGTTGTTTTTCCTCAAGTATTTTGTTACTGCAATAGAGAGTAGACAAATGCCATGGTTAAATACTACTTCTGGTCAGACAGAAAGCCATAATCCAGATGTGCCCATACTAGGTATAATTTCTGACAGCATTTTTAATAAAATACTAATGCAGTTAGATGTATTACTTGGAAGGAGCAGTCTCTGCGTTGAAATATATTTGTAAATCATAAACTATCTCCTTCATAGATATCCATGATGTTAAAGGTTTGAATTGTGCTTTTATAGTTCAAAAGAGGAAAAAGTTGGGAAAATGGCCGAAATTTTTTAAAAAAATTATTCACTACCATGTATATAAATAAAATATAGAAAAGGGAAATTTTATATAACAAACCTGACTTACATATAAGGGCGATTTTATGGACAATATGGCCATTCTGTGGTAATCAGTGAACACATAAGTCAGAGTTCCATAGTTCAGGATACATTTTTGGTTTCCAAACATTCTATTTAACATCTGAAATAAATTTGAGTTAAGAGAAGATTTTAAAATAGTAATAAAATCTGTTAAGGAATATCAAGGGGAAGATTTCTTGTATTACATACATGCATACACCATACTTATGTGTGTCCAAGATGCAGTTTGAAACAGTAGCATCTTTTACTTAGTTGGACAATATTATGGTTTAGATATGAGGTGTCCCCCAAAGCGCATGTGTAAGATGATGTAAGAATTTCCAGAGGTGAAATGATTGGGTTGTGGAATTAACTGGGTGGTAACTATAGGCAGGGGTAGGGTGTGGCTGGGCGAAGTAGGTCACTGAGGTGTGCCTTTGGGGTTTATATTTTGTCCCTGGTGAGCAGAGCGCTCTCTGCTTTCTGACTGCAGTGTCCTGAGATGCTTTTCTCTTCCAAACATTTCCACCATGCTGTCCTGCCTCACCTTGGACATGGAGCAATGGAGTCAACCATCTGTGGACTGAAACCATAAGCCAAAATTACTTTTCCTTGTCTTTATTTTTTTTCTTGTCTGTTCTTTTGGTAACAACAACAACAACAATTAAAAAAAAACACCTAACAGACAACAATTAAATAGCAAATTTACTATATAATACCCAGGTATGGGGGACCATAGTCAACATCACATAAACAATCATTCTGCAAAAGAGGTACAGGATAATAGTACCTCATATATGATCGTATCAGTAAAAAGTCAAGAAAGTCTCTCCTCCTCCTCTAGCCTTATAAATTTCATGAAGGAGTTTTGCATTTAGGTTCTGCTTTTGTGATTGTGTATGCTATTTGAATACCTTCAATTATCTTTTGATTCCTGGAAATTGAGTTCATGGTGGTTGACAACCACAAGCATTTTATTACATAAATATTCAATAAGTTATTGGAGGTCTTGGGGTTTGATAGTTTAATGAGGACACAGACCATCCCAGCCTTCTGACCAGCTGGCAAGAGGTATTTTCATTTTTGTATTCCCAACTCCCTATCGGAGTTCTTGTTTTGAGTGTTTTTTAAAGTGTGGTTCTTTTAATTTTTAAAATATAAACAAACCATGTTTGTTTTAGTTTTGTATTCCTAGTACTCAGATCAAGTGTACATAATAACAGTAAATAAATTTATTCAACAATAAATATTAACTGACCAAAGAGCAACTTCATCCCTTAGTATTAAGTAGTAGTAGTAGTAAGAGTTCTTGGTACTGTACATTTCTGAAAACGTCATCACAGCATCATCCTGAGTTAATTAGGCATCTTAGGAGAACCTTTGTCTAAATTGCTGATCTATTTCTGGGTTAGGAGAAGTGTGTGTGGAAGTTCCATAAAAATAATGCAAAATCTCTCTTTGCTTACATATTTAGATGACAAAGTATGGCATGACTTAATATCCCAGTGTCTTATATCAGTGTTTACCACCTTAATCAAAGTCATGATTGCTAAAGTTAAACACACACACACACACACACACACACACACACACACACACACACACACGGCCTGGAACATCTTAACAATTGTACTTGAAACCCATATGGCCTTAATGATTCACCACAGCATTGCTTACTTTTTACTTATCCTAAGCAATGTTGTCCATAAAATGCACCAAGTTTGACTGAATTTTATTAAGTATTTTCTCTGTGCCAAACACATCTGCTAATTACTGTAACTGACAGAGCATTTCTTCTGGGGTACTTACATTCTAGAGTAGATAGATTAAAATGTAATGTCATTAAGAGATATAAGGGCTATATTTTTCTATAGTAATACAGCATAACAATGCACTAGGGTACTGTCAGAATAAATAAGCATTTATTTGCTTCATCAGTCTGTGAGCTTGACTGTTCATCTGTTCTGATCTAACCGGACTTTGCTTATATCACCAACATTCAGATGGTTGTTGCTGATCTAAGATGTTGTGGCTGGAATGACGAGAGTGATTTAGTTTTGATCTATAAACCTTCATCATGTATTCATGGAAAATGCAGAAAGTAACAAACGGAAAAAAAGCATAGACTTTTTCAAGGCTTTACCTACATTACACCTGCCCATAACCTATTGGTTACAGCAAGTCCATGGCGATGCCCAGCAACCGAGTGAGGGATGTGGATGCAGGATGGGATGACAGAATCGGAGCCATTTCTTCAATGGGCACAACTGCTTTGGAGAAACAAAGGAGGGTGAAGAATAGAGAAAACATCAGGGAAGATACCAAATCAAGTGACATTTGAGCAGAGGTTTGAATCAAATTAGGTAGAGTCAAGGTGGATAATCGGGGGAAAGAATTCTAGACAGGGATAGAAAGTCCTGAAGTCGATTTGTATCGGCACAACCGAGAAACAGCAAGGAAGTTAGGACAGAGAGAATACAGTTGTAGGAGATGAAGAAGAACAGTAGGTCAGATACTATCCAAAGGGAAAACCAGACAGTGCTTGTGGAAGACATTGGCTTTAATGATAAGAAAGATGGGAAACCACTGGAGGATTCTGGGCAGAGTAATGACTTGATCTAACTTAAGATTTTAAAAAGCCTCTCTACTCCCACCCCCCTACACTCCCCCACACCCCCACACCCTCACCCCCCTCACTCCCCCACCCCCGCCCAGGAAGAGTCCCCTGAGGGATGCAAGATTAGAAGTTGAGAGTTCTGTTAGGAGACTTTGGCCCTATGAATGACATTTTAGATATTTAAAGTAGCACTAAGAGAATTTACTAAAACTTGAGGTTGATATGCTACTTGATATTAGACATGCACACAATTTTCAGTAACTCATTAAAATATGCAGAGTTAAAACAAAAAATGTCCATCCCTGTAAGCACCTAAAATCATCTTGTGTGTCTCTAGAGGCACAGCTTGGAAAATACTATCTACATAGACATTTAGACTAGTCACCCAGGTTAAAATTCCTAAAATTAAGTGATCAAAGATTTAGATTAAATGATACAGACTTATAGTTTACCAGTGACTCAAAATATGATTACGATATTACTAGAACTTTCCAAAAGAAAAAAGTTATTGTCCTCTATTAGGATAAAAAAGCAATCACTTTCTATGTCTTGATTACCCATTATCAGAGAAATTTCTGGTATTGAATCCTCACATCAGGGAATTTTTCTCAAAGTGTTTAATAACCTATGTTTTATTTCCCCAGTTTATTATGTTTGTAACTTGTAGAAGCTGCCCAAGATTTCTCCCTTGTGGGAATAAAGGCACACACAAGTCTCAAAATTGTAAGCACCTCGTTCTGTAGGGAGCAGTGCTAAGTAAATGAAAAAAGAATAGAGGACTGCCACCCCCACCCCTAAAATTACAAGACTCTAAATATATTTTATTCTTGCTGTCACTTTATTTTATAAAAATGAAAAGTAGTTTTCAGAGGTATTAAATTTTCATTTTGCCCCAGAAAAAAAATAAAATTCTCTGTAAAAATTGTAAGTTTCCACAGTAGCAAGTTCATAAAAATGTATGATCTTGCCCCTCAGGGTGCCTCCTCACTTGTTTGAAATGAAAAGCTGTTTGTACTCATGGTTGGAAATACACACATCAGGAAAAATTAATCATGCAAATATTTGCAAAGCGGGAACAGTAATTGTTGGGAGCCTCAGCAATGAGCTGCTACACACCACCACAGATAGAAATGCTGGAAAATAATGCCAAATGACAACCCATTGGACATAGCCAGGCCTGAAACCCCATCTTATGGATTGGCATCACTACCAAAAACAACCTGGGTGTGTTCCCAAAGGAATTAACTGCTGATAGTCATATTGCCAAATATTATCAGAATTGAAACAGTTTCATTAAACATTTGCAAATGGTACTATAGTTGACAAGAATAAAAAATTATAACTGGCACTGTTTTTGTTGTTATTTTTTCTGGCAAGGTCCTTTCTACTTACATTCAGGGAATATTATGAGTCTCCTGATTTATTTTTGTTTTCTAGTTTTCAAGGGAGAAAAAGAACTAGCCTTTATTTTTTGTAACTCATTATGATGTTAATGAAAAGTCTAACTTAAAATGAAATGTCCTTGCTGTTACATGAAGGAATAAAATACTGGTTGGCCCAATAGAAGATTTTTACAAACAGCAACAGGAAGGACTTGAGTCTTGGTGGTTCTAGGTGTCACTGTAGCATTATCTTGGAGACTTCTGGGTGTTGGATGAAAGAGTTGGACATGAAGGTCTGAACAATTCCTCATCTATACTTCTTCCTACAATTACCACCTTTCTGACCAGAGGCACAGAAGGAGGGAGAAACAATGTAGCTACAAATCATAAGTTCCTCATAGGACTGACTACTATGTATAGCCCTTTGCAAAAGGAAAACATACTGGTCTTTGTTTAAAAAGAAAAGAATTTCAAGATGGCAGCAGCAGAGATTAAGCAAGCTGAGGGCACTATGTGACTGCACAAGTGGCTTATCAATGCAATTGGGTCCTGATTCTTAATATAAGAAGTACAGGTGTCAAAGCAAGAATTTCATAGCACTTTTTTGGTCTTTTGGACATACTACTAACACTACATCTTTTCTGGAAGGAAAGGACTGATGGACTCACTTAAGTAGGTCCAAGAAATATGTGACAAAGCTTTCTAAACTGGGTGTTTTTGAAACTATAGAATCTTTGTGCTGCTCTTTTTTATTTAAAATAGTCATCTTGGAGTAAGGATTAGAACCATTCTCAAAATTTTCTAGATGTTAGAAATCTCCTGTGTCTTATTTCTTATACTTCAAACAGCCTCAACTACACCCATGTTCACTGCAACTATAAATGCCATACATAAGAGATGATACTGAGAACCACTCCCATTGCCCCCTGAAAATAGATGATCTCATCTTCATTAATTGTATGCCAATATCCATTTATGATAAATCTCCCAAAAGAGGCCTGAGAAATTATCAGGAACAAACAATAAAATAAACAATCCCTCCAAGTAGTAAATAAAATGGCAAAATAAAAGGAAAAGAGCACTTCAAGGTATAGACATTTGGTGTCATTTGGTTAAGCCTTCTTTTCTGATTTTTGTTTTGTTTTGTTTTTAGTTACAATGTATGATGAAACCTTAAACATTCAAACCATTCAAGACCAGAACTCAGTATGTTCCAATAATAACAATCATCACAACTTATAATGACTGAGTTTCTTGATATGAGCTGTCTGAGAAGTTTAGAAGACAGAGGGGAAAGGATCTTTTGCTCTTTGGTGAGGAGCCAATGAAAAAGACAATTTCTCAATCAGGTGCCCCTTTATATATGTACTGAGCTTAGGAAGATCAGTCTTCTCACCTGCACAATCAAGTTAAACAGAATCCTTGAGATTCTTATCTCAACTTCCTGCTTGTCATTCAGACCATCTTCAAGGCTGGCCATGAAAACCAAGCAGCGCTATTCTCTTCCACTTAAGACTGGAGCAGGCGGGGAGACAGTGGCATCAAATGAGTTCTGAACAGTCAACCCCTGTTATCCACACTGCCAACCCGACTTCAGTCTTGCTTTCAAGTTCTTCTGGAATAGTCAAGCTTGACATGCAGACAGTTGACTGTCTTCTGTTCATCCTTGCCTCCCATATAGCCTACCACCCAGCAGGAGGCCTTTCAAACCCAAATACTCATTACCTTCTCCAACCTAGGAAAATTGTGAAAGATAAATATGAAATCAACACAGCAAAATTTAGTTTTACTTAGACAGATTTGTCATATGAACACTCAGTCACTGTAGTCTTTGGCATACATTCAAGAGCAGGGAATGTGCTACATAAGGAGTGGAGTGGAGAGGTCATAAAAACTCAGCTTCCTCATCTGACATCAGTACATCACCAAGTGTTCCCGTGGAGTTTGTCATACACACATGGCTCCTGCCAAAACACACTGCTGACTTCAGAAATGATGGACAGCAAGAAAGATGCCCCGATATCTGAGATTTAATTCCATAAGATTGTTGTCAGAAGCCTCCATGGTACTATATAAAATTGTTATTGCTTATGATTTTCACTTGTGCTAAGGTTGTGGTCAATACCTTTCTGTTGAAATCAGTTATTTCTGCTTGATTTTACTCTTCATGATATACATTATCACCACCTAGTAGGGCTGGTGACCTGAGCTGGTTTCACAAGAGCTGCCTGCACCAATAACTTAAGCAACTGCAAAAGAAGCATGCGACACACAGAAATACCTTTTGCTTGAAGGAATCAGGGACAGCTTTTGACTTCAAGAGTCCACTGGAAAGAGAGCCACCTGCAAATCCTCTATTGGGGAGAAAGACATTCAAGAAAGCCCAACCCAAATGAGGCAAGGGATTGGGTTTCAGGAAGGTGTAGCCCAGTCTCAATGGGTGACGCCCACTCCCAGAGCATCATTCCCCTGCAGAGCAGAGGTAAGATCCACGTGTTTTCATGCCATGGGAACCAGTTTCACACCTCCCTTGCTGAAGGCTAAGGGTCCATGCTCATTCCTGTGTGGCAGCTCCCAACAATACACAGCCCTGAGTGGAAGAAACATAGAAGTCAAAGGGAGCCAGAAGGAAAGAGGCAGTCACCCTTGACAGCCTCAATGTCCATTCCCCATGGGTGGATGTACCACAGATAACATAGGGTCTAGGCCTTATTTGCAATGATTGCTTAGAAGTTTGAAATTTAATTCACTATCAGTGGCTCCAAGTGTTAGGAATTCCTAGAGCAACAGGTAAATCCTTATATTTGTAGACATAAATTTTAATCAAACATGTAATCTGAAGCTACATGATTCTGGATCATCCTTGGTGCTACTCCCCTCCAATTAGCTAGGTCATCCAACAAATGCACAGAAACCAAATGCTGGATGAGGCACCACATAAAGACTGGACTATCCTGACCAATCCCTCTGAAATCCATTTACATTTTAGAATCACCCTGGTCTCAGAAGGCTTTATGTTTATGGAAATGTCAAATTAGCCCTAAAATGGGGGGTGGGACATATAAAAGTCATAGAAGACAATATTATTAGACCCAAATATTATGCCCAATGCCTTGTTACTCGAACCAACCTTTATGATATGTTAAGTTTGAAAACTAACAATGCAAAGGCAATGCTAATCGTCCAAATGAGACCCTTCAACTATAGAGCTGAACTTTCCTATAGACGATGCTGCAAAGTTCTGAAAAGTTCAGGGATTCCCTTAATTAACTGCCTAAGGGAAAAGAAAAAATTTAATTCTCAATTTTGCCAATCTAAAAGCATAGGTAGTGTGGCCATAACTCTTGGCTTCACCAAGGACTCACACATACCTACTTTATCTTGTTAGGACATTTTTGGTCTTTCAGATGACAATGACTTTTAATAGGTAGTCACTGTCTTGTAGCAGGGAGTGAGGCAGGGAGAAAAAAAAAATCCCAAACCCACCAATTACTGTGCAGTCCTCAAATCTGCCTGCCAACAGGAGAACAGTGATTTGTGAGACACATCAAGAGGTGCTGGCAAGATCAATCTGCGGAGATCCCTCTGATAGAGGAATAATGAGTTGACAAAGACCAATGTTCAGTTGGGTCCAAGCCCAATAAGATTACTGTTCAGCATCATCAATATTGTCTCTGTTTGGAACTGACACAATCAGACTGGAATCAATTGTATTTTCCACAGTACTGTCACACATGATTTTTAACTTTGGCTCACAACTCTGTAGAGGAGCTTGCAGATGTTGGCAGATTTTTTTTTTTTTTACTAACTTAAGAGATGTCATTATTAAGTAGGAGTTTCACCCCACAGTAATTTGTGGTTCTGTTGTTTCTCTGAGGTCTGTATATTGAAGAGGGAAAAACGAGGAGGAAGAGAAGGAGGAGATGAAGGTTTAGGGAGAAGGATTTTTCTCTTTAACCCCTACCCTTTTCATTTTTGTTTTTATTTTATGTTTTTTTAGTGTAATGACCAAATACCATATGTAAATGTGTAGGCTATTTTTTAGCTTCAGCTTAATTTCCGTTGGAGATCAAAGATTTTTACTGAAACACAGAATCATGAACATTTTTCTGCTCTGAAACACAACAATAAAATGGTTATGTTTCACCATCAAAAGGCAGAGGATATACATAGATGGCTTTGTCTAGAAAATATTAGAAGTTGTTGAAGGAGTTGGAAAATCTAATAAGCAATTTGATTTTTAAACAATTCCTGCAAGTCTCCTACAGTGTGTTTTATAAGCCATTAATTCAAACCACAGAAAGCTATCAACTCCATGTTTCATTAGGTTCATTGGTGCTTTCTCCATATGGCCATCCCAGACCTCTGATACTAGATGACTGATCTAGTTGTCCAGAAATGCTATCTGATCCATGTCCATAGATTTAAATATCGAGCAATTCAATAAGAAACAGGACTGGATTTCTCATTCTACAGGCATGCAGAACAATGACTGTTGGGTTGTTCCCACCGAGATCCATTTAAGCTGTGGGGGCTATGGAAAGAACCAAATTTGCACTGCCAGATTATTCCCAACTCGATAGGTTTACACATGCTTAAATTCAGGTATTAAATATATCAAGAGTGCTGCCCCACTAATCGTAGTAACTATAGGTTCTCTCTACTTAGCCCAAGATGACACAAATAATTTGAAATTTTATGAAAAACAGACATTGGTGGCAGCCTCTCTACTTTCCAATCACCATCAACTGTTTTTGTCCCAGCCCATTGTGCCTCCTCTCTTTGTGCAGCCTGGTACCTACTACCACTTGCCCAACATTCCTAGGTGAATCACACAGTCACTATCCTTAGGTTCTGCCCCATGGCTCTGTGAAGTGAAAGTGTCCACCCCAAGGTATGCCAAGCCACTGCTGATTCTCCTGAAGGGAAAGTTTTCCTTCTTTTCCCCTCCAAAAGCTCTCACTTCTCTCCATCTTCTTGGTAGAACCTCTGAAGTTCTGATTAGGGAAGGAAAAAAAAAGGAATTTGTTTGTAGATTACTTTATTTCAACTGCATCATTAGGGCCCTGAGAACAACAACAACAACAATCCAGTTAGAAATACAGTCAGAAAAAAATCTATAAATTAAAATCTTAATAAATTCTTCTGTCAACCTGCAGCGAGGTGGCCTTTGAGAAGTCCCAGTCCCTCTGAGCCTCACAATAGTCTCTGACCAAAAAAATAAGTAAATAAATAAAAAGGTAAAAAAGAAAAATACTAGTGAGGATTAATGCTTCTTCTAATGCAGACAACAATTTGCAGTGAGAAATGGGAAAGAAAATTTGCGAATCCAGTCCTTCACACACTTTAGTTCTTAAGTAGTTTGGCTCTGATCTGAACGGACTACTATTTTGAGTTCCATGCTAACTGAAGTCTCTGGAGACTTTGCAAAGTCATCACTCTCAGCACTTCTCTGGTGAACTAGGAAATGCCAGTGGCTCCATTAGGCAACTCCCATGGGTGCAGCTCCATTCCCAGGGGGCCTCCGACATCAGCTTGGCTTTAAAATTATGAGTAGCTAGGGAAGGAGTGCGAAAATGTCAACGTGTGTGATTTGAATCTTTATGCATTCAGGGTTGACGACTTGAGTGCCCCTGGAGGGCATTTACATAAATGCCAATATTCAGGGCCGGCCTTATATATAAGTGGATTAAGTCTCTGCCTATTGGGCATAAACATAATGAAGCATTCTGGCCTGGAAATAGAATTCCTATCGGGTACTATTCCTGTCCTGGAAGTACTTCTTAAGGAAATATTTAATTTAACTTGATTAATATATTGTTTGGTGCTTTATTAGACAGATAGCAATAAGGTTTGGTTTATCTGATCAACACATATCAGGATTTGGGGTCTTAAGGGTCTAGGTGAAAGGAGGAGTACATTATTAAAGTGAAGGGGAGAGGAAGCTGAAACACAGATGGGTGTTTGGTGGGTGCCAAGAGGAACTAGTAGAATACCAAAGCAGAAAGCTGTTTCCATCTAAGAGACAGGGTGTGGTCCCAAGTACCAGGTAGAAACACCAATAAAGAAAGGAAGTGCATATCAAAGACAAAACAGGAAGAGTATAAAAGATTTGTCTCTGACACAAATGCTTCCCATAATCTTCCCTGGCCAATTAATTCAATTGAAATTAAATATCAGTACCATATACATGTACTTTCCACTAGAAGAATGTGACAAACACGACCTGGAAGGATTATTCAAACACCAGCAATGACCCACCTGGTGCATAGTCCAAATCTACCATTTATTAGTAATACCCATGCATCATTTACTTCTTTGAGCCTCAGGGGTTTTTTTTCTGAAAAATTAATGATAGTTTCTATCAGGGCAGGTAGAACATACCTAAGTGGACCCAATCATTGTTCCCAAAAATATACAAGAGAGAAAGCAACAACTCCTTTCCATTATTCTTCTGGCAGTTGGGCATAAGAAGGTGCCTTAACAGAGGTGTAGTAAGCAGATACACCAGTCCTAGATTCACTGCTCTAGGTTCATCTCCTGCTTAGAGAATATAAAGAGGAAATCACATTTTAGGGGATTCTAGTTGCCTGTCTAACATGTTTCCATGGTCTTCAGTGAAATTTTTGGGGAAAAAAAACATGTGAACAACTGTGATAAAAGTACCCATCAGGAATACAACTCCTAATTTATGAACTGACATTTTATTTTCCACTTCTTGCTAGGTTCACCCAGAGAATAAAACTAAATACTGGAATTAGTATCATTCTAGTAATAATTAGTAGACTAACTCTATAGAAAATGGTTCATAAAACTAAGGTTTATAAGAATAATCTGGAAACTTTTTAAAAACCTAGATGATTCTTAAGGCCTTTCAACCTGCTAGGTCTTTTTGTGTGAACTTTCCAGAAAATATACTTTAGGATTATGAACAATTGCCTCATCATCTTTGTCTTGATTAAATACAGTTTCATTTTCTACTCAATATGCCAAATCTCATGATGCTGATAGAAAAATGACAACATGTTTTATCTGAGACCAAATGGCAAAATGTCATTACAGAAATTTTTTCAGGATTATCTCAGCCCTAGAGATATTCTAGAACTTCCAGTTTTACCAAACAGTATAAACATTGTAATTAAACACAGAGTTATATTATATTTATAATTTTTGAATATGTGCTCAAAAATATTGATATGTTTACTTGTAGGCCATGTTCTATTTCCCCAACAAAAAGGAATTAAATTTTGTTATGATTTGCTGTTAAATGATTTGCTTTACTCAATGCATACCTTCTTTCCTAATTTTCTACATCTGCTGTAGTTAACTTTGTTGAAAATTATTAGAACCAAGGAAAAAAACTAAAATATTTTCTGGACAATGAGGGAGTATGTATTTCTTAACTGCAATCTTGGCATTCAATGGTCTCTCTATTAAAGACATTCCCTTCAACTTTTCTTGAGTGTGAGAAGGAACTTTTCAGCTGAAAGGTCTTGGTTAGGCTTGCCTTCTTCAATGCTGCACAGTGTGAGCTACCAACATTGACAATAAGAAAATGTGGAGTTTCTTGTAAGGAATACCCCTGTGCTTATTTTAGGAAGAGACAGGACAACAGAATTGTCCTGGGGCCACATTGTCCTGATTCAAAGCATTGTCTTGCCATTTATTAGCTATAAAACATCTCAATCTCAATTTCCTCATTTGTAAAATAGAGATGATAATAGTACATGTCTCATAGGGATTCTGTAGGATTAAGTGAATTAATACTTGCAAAGCACAAAGAACAGTTTCTGAAATGTGGACAGCAACAATTAATGTCAGTTATTTTATGAGAAAATACAGTTGTTGTGTTAAGAAATTAAAGACTATGTATGGTGAACCCTCATTATGGATATTAAATGTTATTATTTATTAAAATGCTAAATTAGGTTTTAAAATTAAAACCACTAACAAATTACCTTTAAATAATTTAAAGCCTAATAATATGGAAAAGGATTTCTAGGAAGAGAATTTTTGTACTTTTTTTAATGCTATAGAAATAATATTGAGTTATTACAGTTAATTGGGACAGACTAGATTGGGAAAAGAGTAAAGCAAAACCAGAACTACAAACTAAAAGGAAAGTCAGTAAGTGGGCATTAGGCCTAGTATTAAGGGATCTTATATTAAATATTAGAGAATGCAGGTTGATGGTTTAATACCCAGGATTAGTGAGACAAGAAAATATAAATAACATAATCTTAGCTAAACAGGCGTTAGGAGAGATCTATGAGAAGGTAATTTAGAGCACAGACCTATCCCAGAACTAGAATATAAGATCCTGCTATTGGAAGGAAAGCCCAATAACAATGAGGACTCCAAACACTTACAAGACAAGATAAGAACTGAGGTCTGAGAAAGAGCCAGTCAGAATATTTGGAGCATGAGTTTTTGTCTAGGTCCTATGCCAGTGGCATGATCTTAGAAGAACGATGTGGTTTTTAGAGTTTGGCAATTTCCATAGTGTAAATGCTCCCACATGGCTTGTTTAAAGCTGCTTATGTGACATCAACCAGCTTATAAAATCCTCAAAATATTAACAACTGGTTTTCAGTATAAGTCAGCTCCAACACAAATGGTGCCTGGTTTTCAGAAATGAGGCCAAAGGTTAAAAAACAGTCAGGATAGAATATAATGCAGAAGCCTCAAATGATAAGCTAGACCCCCTTCACTTCTTCTGCCAAAGACCACAGTGGTATCTTGACATATTAGGCAAGCTTGAACTTTGAAGGGGGACATCAGATGGCCTCCCTGAAAAGCAGAGAAATGAATAGGTTTGAGAAAAGATGGGTTGACTAGGCAACAGTAATCAGCATTATGCTTCATCTGTAAGTCTTGGATCAGAAAAAGAACTGTAATTCTTAGCCACCAGCACTTGCTAACTAGCTAGTTCCCATTCAACACACAAAGTCTGGATCAGTCACAGAGACTCACTGATTAAGCACTTTCATGAGAGAAACTGAATTGGTAAATGTTCTTTGGGAAAGAAAGTGTTATTTCATTTTTAATCTCATAAAGTATTGTTTTATTCCAAAATGAAGCCTAAAGACAACTGGTGACAATAACTACAGTTCATATTATTTGAGTAAATTCTGTGTGACTGGCACAATTCTAGGCTTTACATTTGCTCCACTAACTCATTGAAGTGGGCTTCAAATTCTATTCTCTGGAGGCCAGGCCTTCATGGAGATATCTAAGGGGCCACCTGAAAAGGAAAGACAAGAACAGGGGCTGGAGTTTTAAATTCTCAACTTTGGCAGAACAGCTCCACTTATATCTGTTTATAAGTTTCAAGGAAAATTTCTCCTCAAAAAAGAGCTCTATTGATTTAAACAATTTTGAGAACTTAAAATAGTCCTACCGCATTGTTATTGTTATAAAAGAATAAAATCTAAGGTAAAAGACAATGTATACCTCCCTAAAGTAACTACTGTTCACCTTTTGTTGTATATCCATCTAGAATTTTTTCCTATGTGCACATATTAAGGTAAGCCTTATTTTCTATATATAACATCTGAAGAAAATTTTACTTGCCCAGAATAATACAGGTGAGCAGAGATTGAACTGAGGTCTGTCTCTTTTGTTCTTATCAAGAATGGACACTTATCTTATTTCCTCGGATAGACTATGTAAATTGGTCTCTTTGTCTTTCTGTGCAACCCAGTGGCAGAGCTAATGATGACATTCACATCTTCCTTAGACTATCACTTACATCTAAGTCAACTGTCCCCCAGAGGGGGAAGGCCCACACTAAATTTCATAAAATATAATATATACACATGGGCAAGGAATAGACCAGAGAGATGGTTCATGCCCTGGCCCCATGGGTTCGTACAGTTCTTAAATGTTATCTTCTCCTTAGGCCAGGTTTTTATCATTAAGCATTAATGCCATTTAAAAGACATAAAAGATTGTTATAAACTTTAAAAGATTTTAAGAGCAAATAAATGCTAGCTTATCTATTTCAGAGTCAAAGAATATTAAAATTAGATTAAAAATATACAATTAACCCAATACATTTTAAATTTGGACTAATTGTTTGAAATTCAAAAAGGACCCCAGGATATTTTTCACTTGAAACAGAAATAAAAAATTTATACTAAACAGGCAGAGTTTGCCCTCAAGGTTGAAAACATTAATCATCATGCATCTAACTGTTAACTGTAAAAAATCATTTTTCTTCTGATTTAAAGGGAATTATTTAGTAAGTGTTTTTAACTTCTCTGCTTCCTCAAGCAGAGGCAGTAACATGGGGTCAGGTTCTGGGCTCCTTTGCCCCTTCACAGCTCCCTTCTCTACAAGGAGCCGCCTTTGATATACAGGGGAGCTCCTGGCCCAAAGAATAATGCACAAAGACCAGTAAGAAAAGAGAATATGCTAGGCGTGTAACCGAGTTTTAGTTACCAAACTCAGGAAATAAATTGAACAGTCAAATTGGCATTGAATAGTCTAAGAGGGTACATACTAACTCCAAGTAAAAATGAACTCTTAAGTGACAGTTGGTAGAGGCAGATCTTCTCTGGACTCTGGTCTTTGAATATTGTGGAAAGAATCAAACTAGAAATAACAGCTGTAAAGAAAAATCTGGCTTTTCATCATTTGGCTGGCCATATTTAATACCTGGAAGGAAATAAAATAAATATACATTATGTCCTTTTTGTGCAGCTTCCTTATGGAGTGAAATCATTATGACTACCCACCTGGCCTATAGTGCTATGGCTGAGCTATTTGTATTAAAATTCTCTTAGGTGAAGCCCAAGATAGTCTTCTGACATAAAACTATACTCCACAAGGAATGTTGGAAAGACAAAAGAACTCATCATCTCTGAATTTGGGTTGAGATTTGCTTCAACCTAGATTAAGGAATTTTTGGATTCTTTTAAAAAATTTTCTGGTTCTGGAAAATGCATTTGTCTGATGGTGCTGTGGGTGACATTTTACTGTCTCAGTAATAAGTTTAGCTAAAATTTTTAGAAATAATTTCCATTGTTAATTAGTAATGCTTGATTGTTTTGTTTTTAACATTAACCACAACTCTGGACAGATGCTGTGTATCAGAATTAACTTCCATTTCCTCACTGACTGGTATACTAGGTTATTATTATACTTCTAATACTGTTATCATTTGCTGTGGTACTACATGATCAATTTGCAGCAACATCTTCATTTTCTACTCAAACTCTAGGGTGTTTTCTTTGGAAATGTAGCTAGTTCAGACATTAAGTTATACCTAGTTTCAGTGTTGGTATATAAATTTTTTAAAAATTAAACACATTGAGAATATATTTACTACATGCCAGACCATGGGCTACCTAGGAACATATTTTATAAGTGTTGCTACTCAAATACTTTATAGATATTACTACTCTAATTTAGCATTTAAAAATAATTAGAGTTTAATGAAAACACATTATTTTAATATTAAAATAATTAAAATAGTATGTTTTATTAAAATAATAAAACACATTTTTTTCTTGATAAGAACAAAAATGTTCCCTTTTCCTGGGAACATTTGAAGTGGCAAACCGGAAACTAAAGAAAGACTACAACCCTACAAAATGGGCAAATATTAGAGTAAATATTAATATCTGTCATGGGAAAATATTTATTTTATTATATGTGTAGGGATAAAACTCAATTATTCTAAGGCCTTTGTATTTTATTTTAGTGAAGTTCCTGGAATTTCTGTTACATTGATGGACCTTGGTCAAAACATAAGTTGCAGCAAGCCTCTGCTATGTCCCCTTGGACTCCTTACAAAGCCTACCAGTACCCAATGTGCTTTTATTGCTATCAGTCAGACTCTACATCTGCAAGTGGACAGTAGAGAGTACAGGGATTTACATCACCTTGGGGGCATCCCTTACGTAATGACTGACAGGTACAAAGGTCTAAATAAGCTAGTTCCTTTTGCCCCATTGGAACTACTCTAAAGTATGACCAACAGTTTCTTTACAACACCTCTGTGTGATTGAGCCAAATTACCATTCTGGTACCTTGTACCCTTTTCTGTTTTCATCACCTTGTTCCAGGAATACTTCCTTATAAGTTACCTTCAAGAATCCTTAAAGTATCTGCTTCTGATGAAGGCTACAAAGGACACAGATCAGGGCAAGACTTAGATCAACAAGATATAAAATAAACTGGAGCACATACATCAGTATCAATTAACAATCGTTTTCCAGTGAAATTTCAATCTAAATGCTAACAAACAAAATAGACTCACAGTAGATAGGGATTTAGAGGATTTAGAACAAAATGTAAGGAGAGCAGCTCCACTTTTGATAATAGTAAAGTAGGTAATGCAAAACTAACCCTTTTCCTGAGAACGTTACAAGTGACAAACTGGAAACTAAAGAAAGACTAAATCCCAACAAAAAGGGCAAATATTAAATATTAATATCTGTCACAGGAAAATGTCTGTTTTATTGATATGTATAGGGATAAAACTCAATTATTCTAAGGTCTTTGTATTATTAAAGAGAATAAAATTTCCAATTAATATTAGACATTGGTAAATTATCAATGCTATCATCACTAGTATAATCATGAAAAGGACAGTAAATGAATGTTTAACTTCCAAAAATAACAGAAGAAAACTGAAACTACGGGAAACAATCATTCCAATAGAAAACAAGCGGTGAATCAGGGGTACCACAGAACCAGAAGATGTAGAAGAGATAGTAGACATAAGTCAAATACATTAATAAATACATCAAATATAAGGAGACTACTTCAGTTAAAGACAAAAAGATAGATAATCACAAAAATGTAAATATTTTAAGACATATGTAAAATATAAGGACTTAGCATATTAAAAATAAGAAACCAAAGGTAGTATTTTCATGTTAATATCATATACAGTAGATTTTTAACTACTGCCAGAGGAAAAGAGGGATTTAGTAACAAGATGTAATTCTTCAGGAAGATGCAATTCTAAATGTATAGTAAGATACCCTCAAATATATTAAAGTAAAAATTGATAGAATAGACAATCCCATTGGATGATTTAAGCACATCTTTCTCAGTAATTGAAAACTACACAGGCAAAATTATAGAAATTATAGAAAAAATTAACTATACAATCAGAAAGAAATGTAATATATAAAATATGGGACTATTTCAGAATGCACTTTTTTTTTTTCAATTATATGACATTTTCCCCAAACTGAACATGTGTTGGGCAATAGAGTAATTTCATTAAATTTCAAAAGAATAAAGTCATAGAAAATGTTCTGATCTCAATGCAAATAAGCTAGAAATCAGCAAAAAAATAACTTGGAAATCCCCATATGTCTGAAGGCTGAACAATATATTTCTAAAGAATTCATGGATTAAGGAAAAATTAAAATAAATTTAGAAAATATTGTCAATTAAATGCTAATGAAAAAATATGACCTATCAAAACATGTGGAACAGTGCTAAAACTAAGAGAATTTATAACTTGAATACACTAGAATGCTAAAATTCAATGAAGTATGCATCTTCTAATTAGAGATAGAAAATTAATATGGAGAAAAGAGGAGAAATCTTAAAATCATTTTTAAAGAATAAAAAATTATAGTAGGCATAAATAATCGCTATCAATATGAAAAAGAAGCATTATTATGAATCATGTGGATATTAATGGTAAATATTGTGCCAAAACATTAAAATGGAACTTGTAAAAAATTTCAACTTGATTTCAGCCAAAAAGTTGTTTAAATAGATTCTGTTAATTCTCTAAGAGGATGAAAAGACAAACCACACAATAGAAAATATATAATTTATAAAAGGTTTCTTCACATAACATGAGCACAATGAAAACTTTATAATTTAAAAAGGAAACGACATCAACTTGCTAAAGAAGACAAACATAGAAGGGATTTAATTCTATTAGTAATAAAAAAAGGGAAATTAATACCATAATGAAGAGACACCTGATAGTCAACAAGGTGTCAGAGCAAAGCGTTTTCAACGAATGTGCTGGAAAAAAATAAATAGACCATCTATATGTAAAAATAAAATAAAATTCAATCTAGGCATAGAACTTAAAATTGTTTACAAAAAAAATTTATTCAACATGAAACAGACCTAAAGCTAAAACAAAAGACTATAAAACATCTAGAAGAAAATACAGGAGAAAATCTACATGATCTTGAGTTTGGCAATGACTTTAGGGATGTCAAAGGCACAAGCCAAGAAAAAAAGAATCGATAACTTGAACTTCATTAAAACTTAAAATTTTTGCTTTCTAAGAGACACTGTCAAGAGAGATGTGATAGTGTACACCTCTAATCCCAG
Organism: Ictidomys tridecemlineatus; assembly: GCF_052094955.1. NCBI lineage: Eukaryota > Metazoa > Chordata > Mammalia > Rodentia > Sciuridae > Ictidomys > Ictidomys tridecemlineatus. The sequence continues at coordinate 43,537,168 of NC_135481.1, forward strand.
TGATTTGGGAGGCTGAAGCAGGAATATTACAGGTTGGATGTCAGCCTGTGTAAGTTAGCAAGACCTTGTCTCTAAAAAGGTCTGGAAATGTAGCCAAGTGGTAGAGTGCTTGCCTAGTATGTGCAAGGTCCTGGGTTCTTTTGCCAGTACCAAACATAAAACAAACAAAAACAGACACCATCAAAAGATTGATAAGACAAGTCTCAGATTAGAAGAAAATATTTACAAAAGACATAGCTGATAAAGATCTGTTATATACAAAGAACTTTCTAAATGAAATAAGAAAATAACCTTTTCTTTTAAATGTTCCAAAGAACTTTTAGCACCTCAAAGATAGAGCATGCAGATGACAAATAAGCATTTAAAAAGGTGCTTCAAATCCTATATCAGGGAAATACAAATGAAAACAATGAGATAAAGTTACATACTCATTAGAATTACCAAATATCTAGAACAATGGGACCATCAAGTACTGGTGAGGATGTGGGCAACATCACTGCTAGTAGGAATGCAAAATTGTGCATCCATCTTGGAAGAGAGGCGGTTTTGTTTGTTTTTAACACAAAACTAAACACTCTTACCATATGATCCAATGATAGTGCTTCTTGGTATTTACTTATGTCCACATTAAAAACCTGTACATAGATGTGTATAGTAGCTTTATTCATAATTGCCAAAACTTGGAACCAACTAAGATGTTTTTTGTTGGGTGAATGGTTAAATGGTGGTACATCCAGATGATGCAAAGGATTATTCAGCACTAAAAAGATATGAGCTATCAAACCATGAAAGTAATATACAATTAAGATTCCTCAATTTGCTAAGTGAAAGAAACCAATCTGAAAAGACTAAATATTATGGGATCCCAGCTGTATTACATTCTGGAAAAGGCAAATCTATCAAGACGGTATAAAGATCAGTGGTTGCTAGGGGTTAGAAAAGAGGGAGTTAGATAGGTAAAGCCACAAAAAAATTTTGAATACAAATCTTTAGAGACTTCTAATAAATACTGCTTAATTTAAGTTTAGCCTGTTCTCTGCTAGACATAGTGAGGCATTTGGCTTCAAATATTCTGGATAATAGAGTAACTATATCGTACATGGGTTACATATTTTTAAGATGCTACAATCCATTTTAAAGTAATTTTATACAAATACTGAGCATAATTAACTGTTTGTGATCCAAAGGTAAACATTACCTTTTGAATACCTGTAGGATTGTCGTAGCAAGCATTGATTATTATTTAATCATTGACATATAGAAGGGCAGGGAAATATAAGTTTTGGTTGATAGAATTTCAGAAAAGAGCTCTTCTAGTTATTGTCCCAAAGGGCAATTGTAGTATTGACTTACCTGAAATACTTAGAGTTTCATTTAGACATTATCCAAAAGAAATTTTGTATTGAGTCTCAGCAATAAGATAATTGCTTTTCTTCTCACCTTTTCCCTCTGACATGGCAAAAGTTTATCCCAAAGTGATTTGTGAAGCCTTATTAGTACATTCACAGACCTGTACCATTCATGCACAGAAAAAAATGGGTTTTGGTTTATATTTACACTGATTTTTAGAGTCTGGAACTCTTTTCTATCTCTCTAAGATTTCCAAGCTTTCCTTTTAAAGGGCATAGGGATCATATAAAGGAAGATACTGAGTAGCTTAGTGCATGCAACACATAATAATACATACATTAACTGTGTTACGGTGCTTTGAATTAAAAGTATTACTATGTGTCTTAGACATTATGGTACCAATATTAGAGAGGCAGAGGTAATATAAATTATTCTTCAGATGAAACTACCTATTAAAACCTTCAGACTGCTAAATTTTATAAAAACTCTGAAAAACTAAGGTTTCTAACTTCTGTGCATAAGTTAAAATTTAAGTCTATTTTTTCACACCTCATTTTAATAGCAATGGCCTTAAAAAATCACTAGTTTAATCTGAACTTAACCTAAAATCATTAACATCAGCATGTAAATTCCCTTCCACTATAAATACTCCCCACCCTCAAACACTGTATTATAAAACAATAATAAAATCATCACTTACTACTAACCTAACTCACCACATTTTTATCACAGTTAAATTTACCCAGGCCTTTGAGCCATCTTTTGAGTTTTTAGTGACAGCTGAAGGTGAAGTAGCTCAATGGCAGAGTGAAATGACTCATAAAGAGCACTCCTGCAGAGAACAATAGCAAATGGTGTCCTGACTCAGACTAAGAAAAAGTTTGAGCTAAATCCAGATGGTTTAAATTTTTCTCATGGAGAGACAAGTGAATTTCCTCCACCTGTGCTGTTCTGTTCCTATAACTAAGTTTGACATGGTTCTCCTCTAAATATAATAGGAACAAAGAGAGGAAGTTAGGCTTGGTGTCCTTCACATTAATGTCTTCAAGGTTGTTTGGAAACCTCTAAGGCAGTTTTCCTTTCTCCAAACGTTTTCTTCCGCTGTTGAACTGGAAGAGGTCTTTCATTTTATATACTGTACATTTCCAAAGTGTATATGATTCTGAGCATGGTATTTGCTTTCCTTAGAGATATGAATCGCTTTTGTTCATTTACCTTCTTTGAAATTCATTTCTAGTAGCTGCAGAGCTGCTGCTATGGAGTGTTAATAGGCTTCTAACATAGCTGTCATTTCAAGTAATAGGTGCCAAGCTTTCAGCAGCTTATTAACACATTATAACAGCAACCCCTATACTAAACAAACAAATTGCACCATGGAGGACACAAGCAAAATTAATGTGTATAAATATATATATATTCGTATGTATACATACATACACTATATACTTAGGACTCATCAACATATTTGGTTCCATACATGATTAGCCCAGAATTGGCACTTTGTTTTTTATGAATATTCACAGAAAGAAAGAGTGGTTCGGATTTGTATTTGGTCCCAAATGTGAGACGAATACAAACTGGTATAATTACTGAAAGATTTCCATCCTCTCAGCCCAACGAGGCTCTCAAGACCGAAAAAATTGCAGACTTGTGGTATTTCACATCATGGAACTGTGCTAACGTGATCTTTCAGCGCCACTTCATGGGGGATACTGCAGAAGAAAAGTGGAAATAAGCACAGATATATAACCAACTGGCAAAACTACCAAGAAAGAGATACAAATGTGAAAATGTGCTTCGAAGAGTCAAAATTTGCATTTGGATATGAACACTGGACCAACTCTCTACAAACACAAATATATTCTTCCAGATGCAGGGGCAGACATATGTACAGATAAATATGAGAATGTATATTCACACATGCTTTATATAAATATGTATAAATATACACATACACACATAAATACATATATAGACACACTGTCCTTTACAAGTGTTTATATATTTAATGGTTGCATAAAAATTCCTAGCAGCTTTCTCAAAGACATATTTCAATAAAGGTTCTAAATTTTACATTGTAGTAAAAGCTGACCTTTTTTGAGTAGAAAAAAAAATCCCAAAGCAATATATAATCAGATTGAAATGTATTTTGCAGGATGTAAATATGTTAAATTCAACTTTCAAATTGGCTTGAGAATTTTTTAAAATTTACTAAAATGTTTAGAGTTAGAGGCTATCGAGCCATTTTCCCTATCTTTAAAGATTTAATATCTGCTACTTTTATTGATATTAATAATGATAGCATTGTTCATTGTTCAAAATACCAATTATAAGCTAGGAACTTTATAAACTGTAATTATTACCCCAAATATTTATAGTATTTGCAGACAACTTTCAATTTGGAAAATTAACAAATTTAAAACAGAAAAGCCAAATTTAGTGATAGAATTAATTGAATAACAATTGACTTTTCAATAGAAACAATTTCTTCAATACTATTCTTGCACTAGATGTAATTTGACATCATATTTGAAAGGAAAATTATTTTGAACCCTGTAATAAAAGAAGTGATTTCAAAAACTATTACAAGAAATGCTCAGATTATATAGCTCAAACTGAAGAATGACTATAGGAACCTTTTAACTCTTAACTTGCCATGAGGGCAGAATCCACAGGAAAAATTAATGGCCTAATTCAACAAAGAATATTCTCTTTTCCAGATAGACACAATAACATGTGAGTATCAAAGTTCCAACTGTTGAGGTATATTCTGCTTCTTCCAGCCATAGCCCTGATATTGGCTCCCATCTGACCCTTGTCTAGTAAAGAGTTTAATATCACCTTTGATGCACTCCTCTTGCTATCAGTATTTTAAGTTGTTTTTCATATCTAAAGCACCTTTGAAAGTTAAAACATTCCCTTTAGTTGATTTTGTGAAATTCCCTTAGTGAATCATACTCCTCCCTACCTCCACCATTTGAGATGTTCTGTGTAATCGTGTGATTGGAGACATGTTACAGCATTTTATAATCAGTTATTTAAAGACTAGGTCTTGTACGCTGCAAGATCCTTGGAAGGGGCCAGAGTCTTACCCATCTTCGTATTCTCTAATGCTGTACACAGTAGCTGGTGCATGGAAGCTGTTCCATAAATGTTGAATTCATGAACAAATGAATAAAGACCATGTCCTCTCTATATTTTCTAATTTGCTTTAGCTCTCAAAGCTTAGTCAAATCCAATTTCATTTTCCCATAAATATCTAATTTGAGTTCTAGCAGTGATCTATACCTTAAGTTAGAGCCAGGAAAAGAAGAGTATCTGAAAGTCAGGACCCCATCCCTCTCTTAGAAGTTCTCCTGTTTCTTAGCCAGGGTAAGTCAATGCCTACAAAAAATAAATATGTAGTAGGTCAGGGCCAAGGGTTCTTTTGTGTAATTTTAGTGAAAACATTTTTTATAGAAAAGTGTCTGCAATGATCTCCCAAGAGTTTGGTCAAATCACCCCAGAATTTGGTTTCCAATGACTGTTATATGATATATGTGTGAAAATAATGGGGAGTGATTTCCGATTATGAATGTTACTTTGGTTGGCATAACTAGCAACTAGCATGATTTTTAAATGGGAGAACAAAAGTAAAATAAGAGAAATGAAATAAAATTATATTTTTTTCCAAAAATTACTCGAACCAGTTTGAAAAGACTCAATGCCACATGACCCACAAAATATGAACTTTTTAGTTTCCAATTGAAATATGAGGAACAGTTACTTTGCACTCCCAGATTTTTAATAATTTCCCCTATACATGCATGTGCACGCACGCGCATGCGCACACACACACACACACACACACAGTTACATTTTATGATTATAACAAAATAAAGATTGGTAGCAAAACCTGTTTTCCACCTCAGCATTGTTTATGCTATTTTAATAAGTTGAATAAACTGGGGAGACTAAGAAAATGTCACTTTTCCAACTCTGCTAGGAAGGAATCTGACAACTGCTACACAAATCATTGAACTGCTGCAATTTGTTAAAATACTACTAATAATTTTTTCTGACTTTTATTCAAGATCTCAAGTATGACAGAGAATTAGGCTGATGAAGATTAACATGTGACAGAGGTGAAGTTTACCATGAGGTTTAATTTCAAAGTCAGAGTGCTAGGGAGTTGGCACTTTCATAGAATTTGATCTATGAAAGGGAGCAGGAGTTCGAAAAAAAAAAAAAGTACAAAAAAAAAACCCCAAAATAATGAACAGCCTTCCCAAGTCTTGGCATGCCACAAACACCTATATACCACATAGACAAACAATTCCCAGGAGTCCATAAATTAATTAAGGGAAAAAAGATTGTACCCAAGTGATAAAGGTCCAGTACTACGATTATCTTTATGGGTAATTGGGGCCACAAAATAGTTCCAAAGTACCTTTTATTTGTCATTTGTTGACAATTCAACCAATTCTCCTGTCTGCCATCCTCCATATTTAATGGATCCCTACCGAAGTCTGCAACATGCTCGTTTGTATGGGAAGAATGTCTTCATACTGTTATGCTGTTGCATAGCCTTTACTTCCTTATGTTGTTCATCAGTCTACCTCCTGCTCTTTTTTCTATGACACCTCTGAGATGGTACCCATAGCAACACCCCTGAGAGGAAGGTGAAAGTGAAGATGCTGCAGTCATCCCCAGCTTGCGGTGCTGACAATGCCAGTCATTAATGCAGCAGCTTCTGCCTACTCAGATCTCCGTGCTCCTCTCTGGTCTTGTTTCCCTCCAGTAGCAGTCACAGAGCTCACTCACAGAGATCCAGAGACTTGCTGTTAATGATTTGTCACTTGTTTAGAACACCTCAGGATGGCAGGTCTGTATAATCTGCCCTCAATGGCACTGCCAGGTTGCATTAGGAAACAATTACCTAGCTTATGACTAGTAAAGTAGGCACAAGAATTTCCAATTAAACGCGCATGTTTCCAAAAGAGGCCGGTGCCCCTATTTTTGAGAAAAGAAAAGACTAAAATTAGGGACAGCTCTGCTCATGACTGCTTCCAAATAAGCCACATATGAATCAGGGCCCTCTAGATTAGTAAACTGAGGGCAAAAGAACATGGAGAATGATTGCATGTGAATTCAGTCATTACCATTTATTAGGTTCTCACCATTTGTTAGGATCTGGGCTAGATAAAACAATGGACACACTTAAATGTTATAGAATGAAGCCAAAAGAAGAAGCTAACATGTAGCTTTATTACACAAGTCATTGCACCCCTTCTCTCTGTGTGAACCAACAAGTTAGAGAAAAAAAACTATGGATTTATTTCCTCTTCTTTCACATTCTGAATAAATGCTAGAATTCTAGAATCTGTAGGGTTTTATCAAAACTAAAAGACTTTACTATAAAAAAGTATATTGTGATTGTTTAACATCAACTGTAGCTATAAACTTGTATGAGCTAATTTAAAATGTTATTCCATTGAAAGGATCATAACTTAAATATACTTCCTAGATTTGAAATTGCTACATTTATTGAAAAACAATAAGCCCCCTCCCCTGCTGCCCATAGCTAAAAGAGGTCAAATGTTATTGAACTTCAATTCTAAAAAGTTACAGCCTGGAGGTTCCATGCAACAGCTCTCAAAATATTACGTACTAATAACTTAGAATCTTATTTAAAATTTCAGAAAAATGTAGATGTTTATTCAAATGTCTGAATGTACAAATATCACATGTTCCTATATCATATTCTGCCCTTTCCAAAAAGAGAAAGACAACTAACCATTTATCAGTAGCAGTGTGAAAGGAGATTTATCATTTTAAATTTTTCATTGCAGATGGTTTTCATTTTAAAAGGCAGGGAAGTGATTTTTTTTGAAATCATTTTTTTTCCCTAATGCAATTGAGCCAGACGTTTCTCGTAAATCTTGTTGCTTTAGTAGACAATACTCAGTTCTCTAAACTTTATATGCAATACACAGCTTTTTTTTTTTTCCTCCTTAAGTTGCCCATCTCCCAGGCATGAAATGAAAACCATCTGAAAGGTGGCACCATATCCAAAGTATGCCATCCTGGCCGATTCACTCTTCCTTAGCTCACATTTCATCTAAGATGCTCCTCCTTGTCCTCAAATAATGGATTTATTTTTTCTTAACAGTTTTTGTTTTGTTTTGTTTTTTGATAAATAGGAGGAAAATGGGCTGGGGTTGTGGCTCAGTGGTAGAACAAGTGAGAGGCACTGGGTTTGATCCTCAGCACCACATAAAAATAAAGGTAAAAAAAAAAACTATTAAAAGGAGGAATGTTAGTGAGTGTGTCAGTTGATATCTTTTGAGGAGATGATATGGTTTGGATGTGAGGTGTCCCCCGAAAGCTCACATGTGAGAAAATGCAAGAAAGTTTGGAGGAGAAATTATAACCCAATAACCCAATCAGTGAATTAATCCCTGATGGGATTAACTGAGTAGTGACTGGAGGCAGGTGGGTATAGCTAGAGGAAGTGGTTAATTTGGGGGCATAGTATGGGCTCTACATTTTGTATCTCAACAATAGAGACTGACTCTCTGCTTCTTGAGCACCAAGATGTGAGCTGCTTCCCACTGCCACCCTCTCCTACCATGATGTTCAGCCTCAACTGGAGCCTTGAGGAATGGAACCAGTCTTTAATGGACTCAAACCTCTGAAATCCTGAGCCCGCAAACTTTTCCTCTTCTATAGTTGTTGTCAGATACTTTTGTCACAGCAGCGAAAAAGCCGACTAAAACAGTGGGATAGCAACTATACCTAGTGATTCCAGTTCCTGGAATCAGGGAGCCAAAACAAAAAAAGAATTGAAAGTGGGGAAGGGAGGGAAGGGGTGCTTCCTTTGTAATTAAAAATGAAACCATTTAATACTGGATTTGAATTTTCTGCCTGATGCCAACACTCTAAGGAAGAATGGTTTAACATTTGTGGTACAGCATTGGATATTCTTATTGAGCAAATGACACGGTGGTACTGTAGTGACTAGATTCATTGTTGCTCATAAGTACATTTCTGTCAGTTTTTGAGGCCTCAGAATGACTAAGTCAAAATGCACCTTGAAACACCATCCATCAAAAAATGCCATCATTCATTTTTAAATGACAATTTTAGTTTAAGGTGTAAATTTAGTTTAAGGTGTAAATATTACATAAAGTATATAATTATAATGTCAAAGTTTATTACACAGACCTTTAAAAATAAGGAATTAAATAAAACACATTTACTAGTAGGCATGTATTTTTTTTTTAAGTTCTAAGTAGAAAGTTCCAGAGATATAGTCTACCAATAATTTTATAAAATATATTCATTCAAATGTTTGAAGATATGCAACCAAAACCAATAAAGATTTACAGAAAAGCCTTCTTGTTAGAGTCTACATGGAAGGCCTGGGTGGTGAATGATGACCGAGTTCTGGATGGGGTGTTAGAAAAGGCAGTGGAACCTCAGTCCCCTCATACTTAAGTCCATTACTCCTAAAGTTGCAACCTGTGGATTCCTGCAGAATGAATGAATGCTGAGAATTCTAGAATGATCTTTAATCCTCCAGGTCTTAAGAGAATTGTAAATTCATTCCAACAAGTATCTCTTGACATTCATTTACTGTAGCCAAGACTATACTTCGGCTGTCATCTTATTTCCTTTTACATATGATTCCTGATGCTGCCTCTATATTATTAAAATATGAAAAATGTTGGGTAAAAAATCCATTTCATTTCACTCTTTTCCTACAGCTCAATATTATAATGTTTATTTGGAAGAAATTTATCTTAAACACCCAGAAAATGTGCCAAAGTGATAAACTAGGATACAATAATCCTTTACTCCAAGAATACGTTCTTAAATGCAATGCTGACAAGTGTAACCAGGAAAAAAAAATCTCATCATCAACAGATTATACATCCTGTATGATACATATTTTTCTAAGTCAAACCACATTGACATAGGACCTTGCCCCCTAGGAAATCCAGTTTAAATTATATTTTAATTTCTCCTCCTTTCATATCTTATATAAAGACACTGACTTAGAAAATCCAGAAATTTTTAAAAGAGGCACTTTTCAAATTGTCCCTCAGTCAACTTAGTCTCCATTTCAATGATCATGGTCAACTCAAAAGTGTGTTCCTGCTGTTTCCTTTTCTGTGCCACCCTCTGCCATATGACCCACTGCTATAGCTCAAGATCAGGTTAAATATGCCTTTAAAGCATAGTTGTTACTGTCATAATTTATTCTTGACTTGTTTGATATTTTGATTCTTTTGAGAAATTTTATTACTGATAACTCTGTATAACACTGCTTTCATACGTAAATCTGGCTACATTTCTATTTCATAAAGATGGATTCTTAGCAGTGAGATTCCTATATTAAGAAGTACAGACAGTCTAAAGAATATTCAAATTTCAAAATTACTTTTCAAAAATGGTGTTAATGTATCAATGATTTAGTTCTTTTAAAATATTTGTTACAAGTTTCCGTAATTGTCTACCTTTCAGGTCTTTTTAAAAAAAATTTTATTTGTTTTAATTAGTTACACATGACAGTAGAATGAATTTATGCACTTTGATACATCATATAAATGGGGTATAATAAATGTTTTTATTTACATAATTAAATTTAATGCATATTTTTCTTTGTAGTTTTTCCTTTGTTTTGTGCTGAGGAATTCCTTTTGTGTCCCAAGATCTAATATTATTCTCTTATTTTATTTAACACTTCAAACTAAAATGTATTTGCTACAACGTATGAGTTTGGGATCTATCCCCCAACCTCCAAGGTAGCTATTAATTTCCTATCACTGTTTTCTTTCTCCACTAATTTATGCTAGTATCTTTTTTATATGATAGGACCCAAATAATCTCATTCAGAACTATGATTTGAATTATATGAGTGAGGAATCACCTCGTGGGCAAAATTTAAGAACACAAAATAAAAACCCCCAGTAATCAATATAAATAATATTTTAATGCACTGTTTAAAAAATCAATACTGATACAAAACTTCTGAATGAGCAATAAGTCAGCATTTTAAGTAAAGAAAGAATCAAATTTTATATCCTTCTAGGATTATTCTTTAAATAACATGACTACTAGTAGTGTCCCCAATATTTCCAGGGATTCCTGTAGAACTTCTCTTCTCTGAGCCTTCACCTTTCAAAATATACTCATTCACAATTGTCAAACACTTCTGACCATGGTATCACCATTCTAAATAGCTTAATTTTTATTGTGGATACAGCTCCCTGGTCTTTATTTCTCAAGGTATTGCTAATATAAGGCTGTTAACCCCTAACAAATTTTTATTGAAAGTTTGGAGATAATTGAAGGAGAGTATAATACAGATGGACAAACATCTTAAGATTTATAATGAATTTATCACTGTTGAAAATCCCACAATGAGACTCCCAGATCATGGTCTCAGTATCTTTCCCTTGACTTGGTAAAATGCCAACATGCTTTCCTCCCTGTTGATTTAGCCCACCTGTTGGACATTTTTCCTGAGCTCACCAATTATCAGACTTCCTTCCCCACTTTTTTTCAGTTCAAATTGTCACAGGAACACTGAAAAGCCTTCTATATTTATGCTAGAAAGTAAGCATATGAAATTATAGGCCTTTGTATCATGTTTTAGTCAGCTTTTTTGTCACTGTGACCAAAAGACCTGATAACAACCTAGAGGAGAAAGTTTATTGTGGCTCATGATTTCAGAGGTTCAGTCCATAGTCAGGTGACTCCAAGAACTCCGATTCCAAGGTGAGACAGATCATGGCAAAAAGCATAGCAGAAAAGCAGCTCGGGACATGACAACTAGGAAGCTCAGATGGAGAGAGGGAGAGAGCGCTACTCAGAGACAAAATATAAAACCCAAAGGCACACTCTCAGTGACCTCTCTCCTGAAGTCACACCCTGCCTGTCTAAAGTTGCTAACCAGTTTATCCACTCAAGTGGATTAATTCACTGATTAGGTTCTAGCTCTCATAATCATTTCACCTCTGAACATTCTTAAATTGTCTCACATGAGCTTTTTGGGGACACCTCATATCCAAATCAAAAGCTAGTTCATTCTTCATCTATACCTCCTTTCCTTAGTACTGACTACCAGAACCTGCACTTATTGACTCAGGTTTCATTTGGTCACCAATTTGTTTTGTCCATGGGAACAGCAGATTGGAATTTCCCAGAGATTAATGCCTGTATTTCCCTAACTAGAAACCTTCTACCAGTGACAGATCGTGTGTTGTGTTTGACTTAGCTCCTCCTTGGGTAGTTAGGGTGAATGAGTAGAGAAGCATGTTTTTTACTGGTACTCAAGTTTCCCCAGCAAGAACAGGCTTCACTTGCTCCCAACAGAAAGGTGCTTAATAACAAAACCTATGTTGGTTTCCCTCTCTCTCCTCCATGGCCTATATTTTCTGGGATCATCTCCCAAATCAACTACTTCCAGGAGAATCCTTATCTCAGGATATGCTTTCAAGATACTCCAAATGGTATTTTCCCCTGGCCCTCTAGCTTCAGCTTTATAAAAAGTATTTTGGAATCAGTTTTCTTTATGATGGCTTCAGAGTTTGTGGACTAAATCCCTTGCTTTAATTCCTTACCAATGGTCCCTAGAAGTAGAAGGGGAGAAGATTTCAGAAGGGACAGGAACTAAAAGAGACGACATATTCTTCTGCTATCCAAAGGAAACTCCAGAGGATACAGCTTTTTAAAAGCTCTACATTTCATTTAAATTCTAGTAAATTATATATATTATATATGTATAAATGTTATATATAAAATGAGAATCTTTTCCTTGGTTTTCATTTTCATTGATCCATGCCAATCCCATACATTTTTTTTTTGTACTGGGGATTGAATCAAAGGGTGCTCTAGCACTGAGCTACATCTCTAGACATTTTCATTTTTATTTGAAGATAGTCCGGTTAAGTCTCTCAGGCAGGCCTTGACCTTCCCATCCTCCTGCCTTAGTCTCCTGAGTAGCTGGGATTATTGCCCTGGGTTATCATACCCAGCTACTTACCCCTTTCTATTTTCTGATCCAGCCTCACTCTGTTAGGTTTTCAAATCAATTTAAAAATAACTGGAAACCTGAAAAGCAAGATGGAAAAATAAGAATCTAGAATAAAAGTAAAATCAGGGGGCCTGAGTTGTAGCTCAGTGGTAGAGTGCTTGCCTGGCATGTATGAGGCATTTTAATAAATAAAATAAAGGTATTGTATCTGTCAACTAAAAAATATTATGTCTCCCCTTTAATTTCTATCTTCTTTTATATCCTTCAGTAAAGCATGGATTATTGTTTAAAATAATGAAGCACATCTTCCTTGTTGTTACAAATACAAAGTTTGTTTAGCTACAATTGATGCATATTTGTTAAAATTAGACCTAAAGCTAAAATAAAAGTTAAAAAGGTTGTTTCTTTCTAGTTGTTCTTTCTAGTGAATTCAATCACAATATGGAGCAATGAAGTGGATACTTCATGCCTGTGTAGCATCTATTCTAGCTTACAGATAAAGTTAAATAAAAGTTACCAATTGAGTCAAATGTATGAAAGATGATATATCATGAGCTTTGTAATGTTTTGAACAACCAATAAAAAAGAGAAAAGAAAAAAAAAGTTTTAACTAAGAAATGGCTCCTAGCATATAAGCAAACTTCAAAATATTAAAGAAACCTTGATTTCAGAAACAAGGGCAGACAACATAATGCCAAAACTTTTGACTTTTTGATTTTTGAAATTTCACTTTTGCTTCTACTCCTTTTGAAACGATTTGAAATATGAAACAAAAGACATGAATAATAAGATTAAATGAGAATCAAGAAAATAAGAAAGCTTCCCCCCCCCTTTCTTACAGAAATATTTATTCAACCTAGCCTTATTCCATTTAGATACTTTCAGGACCAGGAGTCAGTATCAAATGATCTGACTGTTAAGCATGAGTCTAAAGGCTGCCCAAGAAATTAACTTTAGAAAAAGCACAAATTCTGAAAGCCCATGTAGCCCGTGTGCAAAGAACTTGTGACAACTTCAGTGGAAGACTACGCTTTTGTATGCTTAGGAGAATGAACTTCAAAACCTGCCTTTGCCTTTAGCTTACTGTGAGATATTAACCAAATAATTATTTCTGGACTTCTAGTTTTTGAAACTAGAAAAGTTCCAGCTCTTGGATCTTAAATATTAAAATCATTCTTACCCTGAATAGTTAAATCTAGGTGACTTTCCAAACCATTTATGTTACTCAGGTAGCCTGTACATTTAATACCATGCCAGCCCAATCTGCTATGTGATCCTATTCTCTCTGTCTCTGTTTGCTGATGTTTGATAATAGTGATGTAAATTATAATAACTTCTATTGTTGTAAAGATTATAGCTATTTTAATTAAGTAACTGATAAGAGCTATTCTCCAAAATTAAATACTGGTCCTCAGATAACAAAATGTACATGTTTTGATGGGAATCAGAAGCCAGTATTGTGTTCCTGTGATTATAGAAGTTATAGAGAAAAATTTGCATGGCAAACTATAAGACCCATACTCTTAATTTGAGTGTAATTCATAAACTATGCTTCCAAATCTGTGATAATTCTTTACTGGATTTATTGGGACTCCTGTGTGTAAGAATGTTCTGATATTACGTACCATATTCAGGAAAAGGCAAATTTCATTTCATGGTCAACCTGTATAATCTGCTAAATTCAATGTTTGAAGGTTTCCTACTTAATGATGCAAAGCATTGATTTAGTATAATATGTAGATTATATAATTCTTGTTTTCTACACTGGAATTATTGGTATGAATTGAGATGGACAGGGATGTCCACAAAAATGGGTGGTGTTGACCACATGAACCCTGCCGAAATGCTACACTGAAATAATTCACGTAATTTCATTGCACATGTTTCAAAACTATGTGTTCTGAATAATATACAGCTCATTCCATCATAAGAAAAATACTTATTGAGCACCTATTATAGGCAAAACCCAGTGCTAAGTGCTATGACAGGTGCAAAAATGAATGATAAAGTCCCTGACAGAGAAGGCGGGAGATAAGTATAAATAACCTCAACTTAAACCTGAAGGTGAAGGTAACTGTAAAAAAGCAGGGAGACAACAGCTGAGAGTTCAGGGAGACTTAGTGGAGATCGAGTCAGCCTTTAAAGGTAGAGCTTAATTATCTACCTTAATCCAAATTAAGTCACGGTGGCTAACTTTTAATTAAAGGTAATAATTACCAGTAAATAATTTCTCAAATTTTCTATGTATATACAAATATTAAACCACATACATGCTATGTGCATGGTAGTCATGAGAATCTTTGTAATACGAGAAAAATTAAAGCACAATAGTGAAAACAGTTAATTAAAAAGTCACTCCCTTATACATTTATAAGATATAATCCCCAAGCCTAAATCTTCAGAAATAATGTCCTATTGCTTCCAGTAGATGTGTATATTAATAAGGGATTAATAAAAAATAGCTGTTCAAATGGTGAAGTTCTCAAGCAACATGAAAAATCACAAATGTGTAAGACAGAAGTCTTAACCTTAAATGCCCTGGAAATAGTTAGGTCTCCATTTGCCAAATTCTCCCACTTGACCATTCAAGTTTTGTGGCACCATCTCTAGTTGAGGTTCAGTGAGCCCTCTAACCCTCAGGCACTTGCCCAGGGTGCGACTGATGTATGATGCTAGGTCATTGTGGAACACAGAACCAAGTACTCAGGCTTTTCTAATTTTCACAGAAAATGAACTTTAATTCAAAACTATGTCTGGCTAATTAAACTTTCCTGTGATCTAATTTGCTCTAATTATTTCCATAAATTGAGATGCAACAGGGGTATATAAAATTATCCTAACAGAAAATTGGGTTTTAGTCTGAGTTTTAAGCAAAGATTGGGGGTGTCAAAATTGTTGCAGCCTGTTGCTGGATGTGGATACCATTAAACAAAAATCAGAACTGTAGAAAGTGAAATGCGTTTTTCTCCTCTCTGAAAGCTTAAACTTTCATTCTTTGAAAATACTTAAGACTGAGGTTATGTTGCACAAAGAGAGGGGAGGGTAAAAATCCGTGGGTAAAATGGAAATGGTTATCACAAACACAAAAATATTACACTGAACCAGAGAAACTTCTGAGTTGCAACAAACACAGATATGGATGGAATTAGTTCATAGTTCAAACTGTTAAAATAGGCAAGAGTTTAGACGCTGGAATAGACTTCGTTTCTGCTAACTAGGTCACTTTTTACTTATTCTAGTATAAACTTTGTAATCACACAGGACCTGGACTATACCCATGAGAATAACTGTCATCTCTAGAAGGCTTATGAAACTGCCTTATAAGTTTTTAATCAATTAAATAAATAAAATTAAACTCATCTATATCTTTAATGTACCTCATTGTAGTTCATTATGTAAGACCCCCATATGTTCTGTATCATTAGTGAAACATTCTCAGTGGTGTAATGTCTTATGTACACATGGGGTAAAGTAATGTGTTTTTCATTTCTTCTGCACATTTTATTACAGGGTGGAGATGCAGCAATTTTTCACTTAGGATTCCATTTTGGTGTGGGAAATGGGTAATAGACCTAGAGTCAAAGCTGCATCTAGTTCCTCTGATTTCAAAATTTAGCAACTGGTAACATGTTGAGAATGGCTTTTCTACGTTCTTCTCCGGTCAGTGCTCAGGGACAGAGACGGTGGTCGTAGTGCCTGTGTGTCTTTTTTAAACCACCTAGGTATGTATGATTTGAGGAATATGAATCCCTTTGTTCTCAGCCCTTTCCACCAATGATAATTGTAGTTGATGCTCCAACTCCTTAAGGGGAAATTTTAGTTTACGGAAGACAAGAAACCTAGGAGCCCCTACTTTCCACATTTAGCTCTCTCAAATATTTGCTTTGGGGATGCTACATTCGAGTTTACATTTTGTTTTGCTTGATTACTATAACCAGAGCTTTCTAATGACCTCATCAAAAAAGACAGCCTCCCTCGAGTGGCCTGTAACTCTCTGGATGATAGGAAAGGCTGTTCTATAATATCTTATAAATAGCTGGGAATGGATTCCACAGACTTTGTTTTTCAATGAAAGGTTACAGGCTACCACACAGAGATACGAAAGTTAAGTATTTCCAGGGGATGTTTCAGGGGCCCTAGTGTTAATAGCTTCTCCATTTTGCTGAGCTTATTTTATCCTGCCCTTTCTCATTGATCTACAGCAACAGAAGAGCAGCTAACTTTTCATGGTGAGAGCCCTACATTGTCTGAAATGTTCTTCCCTTTCCCCAGCCTTTGCCTCATCTTGGCCTAGGAAGGAGATGCAGCAGCAACCACAGCCCCCAGCTCCTCCCTGTTCAAGACCCATTTCCCTGAACTGTGCAGATTCTTCCTAAGAAGGAGGTCACTGTTACACAATGTTTCATTATAAGACCACTGCTGAGCAGAGAGTCCGTGGGGCTCAATTAAGCGTTCTTGGGGTATGTATGACTGTCTGTTGTGGGTTCATATGAGATAACATACTTCATTTTCTTGGAGTCCACCTGGCAATATTCACTTTTCCCATTCACTACTTGAAAATATCAATGACCTTTTCCATTCCTCTACTTTGTGTGGATTATGATTACAAAATTCGTTTCCTTTGAAGTGTCTATGTTAAGATCAGAGGATTGGGTTAGGAAGAAAGGTTCTTTAAAAAAAAAAAAAGTGAAAGGAAAGGACAGAAGAGACTCCCATGAGTTGTTGGGAAGTTAAAGTAAGGGCCCACAAGTCAGCAAGTCCCTGTTGTCTACTAAGTGTCTCTTTAATAATAAGGTAGGGAGACAATGATGTTGAACAGTTGTGTTCTGTTCAGCATCACCTCCTTGTTTGACATTAAGCTTGATGTTTACCAAGGCCACAGCAGAACTGGTTCTCCCCACACTCCTTAAGCCGGGATGCTTGCAGGGAAGCCAGCACATGAATGACGCGATGGCTGTAGTATTTTGTTGCAACAAAAGAGCTGATGAAGAACACACACCCTGGCTAGTGAGTGAGCTGGCTTCCCTGATGCTGCCCCTCTGCTTTGTTTTCTAAATTTCATACTCTACAGTGAAGACTGGGTACTCAAAGAAATATAATAAATTCAAACGAACTCAAAGCTAACTATTTGCTACTTCCTCTAACAGATTTCCATCTAATTCATCTGCAGTGCATAGCATCCAGCATGTGATATTCTGTTTGTAGACAGGAAGAACTTGCATACAGCTGTGCACATTATGTAGCAGACAGATGTGGGAATCAGGGCTGCAGTTGATACAGTTCATGTGAAGAAAAAAAAAAAAAAAAAACAGTTCATTAGTGCCAATTCTCTTTCTTACCAGGCTCACTATTTGACCCAGACCCTCTACTTGGTTTATCTGTGAAACTTAGTAAGTTCAGTTTCTTCTTAGTGTTCTACTGTTTCAGAAAGGAGTTAATTGTGTTAAAGCTTTGGGCTGAAATCTTGGATTCCAAACTTTAAAAAACTGAATGCTCTCACTTTCCCTCCTTCTTCCATAACTACCTTCTCCAGGGACTGGTGAGTTTAAGCTGAAATTGGATGGTTACAAGTGTTAACACCTGCTACAAGTTCATTCGTTTCTGCTGGTTTCTTAGCTGTGTCGGGTGTTTCAACAGTTTACTCAGTAAAAGATGAAGAGGAGAGCAGTGGCCTTGTCATAGTGTGCCATTTTTATTCTCAGTGGCTTTTCTCATTTGCTGCCCTCACGGCCCTACTGCTTCTCCATTGTGACAGAGCCCTGTGCCCTTTGTATCCTCATTACCCACGGGTGCAGCAGTAGGACCAGTGAAGGGGGCCAATTGCTCACTTTTCTGAGGGAGCCAGAGGCACAAGGGGGTAATTTTAAAATCTTTCTAGATTTTTTTCATAGCATACGTAAGCTGGAGTTAGTGATGAACATGGCCTATTCTCCTAGTCAAGAAGATACAATTTAAGGAGGTTTCAGACTAATGTGGGAAACAAGAAGCAGATGAAAATATCTTATGAACTACTCTCCAGAGTAAAAAACAAATTGGAGTGGATCTTATCTGGGAATCTGTAGTTAGGAAAGATGGGAGGAGGAATTGGGGAAAACAGCAGGAAGTAAGAGGTTCTGGTGCCAGACTGAGCCCACCACCCCCCTTCCTTCATTGTGAACGACTCAAGGCAGGAAAGTTCCCAGTTCAGAATGGCTTGCCCACCCACAGCCGGTTCCCTGAAGGCAGTCCCAAGTCAGCATAGCAGAGAGAGCACCTGGGAAGATAGCATCCAGTCCCCAGTCTGATTGCCTCCAACTATGCAACCAGCATCCATTTACAAAGCTCTCCTGTTTGCAGAGATAGAGATTTTGAAGTAACCTACCCCTTCCATGGGCTCTGAGATGCTTCTCCCTTCATTCATCTCTTTCCTTTTCATTTTACCATTTAAGTCAACCTGTTATCTATGTCCTTCTATTTTCTGGAAGCACAAGTTATGCCCTGCTGTCCTATTTGGTAATCTGCCTTAACTTGCTGTTTATAGAGTCACTTCTTACTCCAAGTCTGCTGATATGTCCGTGGCCTTGCCCAGCTAGTTCATTCTTCTGTTTCAGTTCTATCAAAGTCTTTCCTCATCCCCAGAAGGTTTGATTCCATCTCTTTTCTGAATATCAAGGCAATGAACAACTAACAGTGATCCTAACTACACCACTTCATGCTGTTTGGTAAGATCTGAAATGAAGACATTTCTATTTCACTTTTGCACTTGAAGTATAGCATCTCTGAGCTCTCCAAAAGTCCCATTGACCCCAAACCCTGTAACAGCAGTTAGAGGACTTAAGAAGTTCTTTCTTTCTTCTTCATTTTGATGAGATGGAATATGAGGCCAGGAAAGTTGAAATACTTTGCCCAACTTACTGCTTTTTCTTTAAAACATTTTAAAAACGTAAAATTTGCCTCATGGCTTGTTAAAATACAAATTGCTAAGCTCTCTGACGGGGAAATCGAATGACTGGAGGGGGAAAGCAGGGCTTTCTTCCCTTAAATACTTTGCCAAATTGCCTCTAGATTGACCTCATCTGAAGGCTGAAGCTCTGAATGGCAAATCCGTGCATGTTAGTGTCCAGCTGAGAAGCAGGAATCTCACTGGTACCTACTATAAATCTAGGAGTACTGCATCATGGAGACAAGTAGGGCATGGTATATTGATGACTCCTCAAAATGCAGCTGCAGATGGAGGTACATCAAGGGCTTGTGGGCTGGCAGGGCTTTCCCATTACCAGTGACTGTTTAACATCACAGGATAGATGATCATATCCACGCAGAGACCCTATTAGGGTGGCCAAGGAAACACTGTGGGTAATTAACATCTTGTCTTCGGATTCTGAGTCTGATTTAGTTCCACTGGAAAGGCCTAGAGGAGGCACGCAGTTCTTCCTTCAAGTGTCCAGGTGTAGGTGGGGTTTGAGAATTTGAAAAGCAGATTGAGATCAGCCCCAACGCAGAGTGAGAACAGTGGAGGCACAGTGTGGCACAGGAGGCCAGGAGCACAAGGGAAGGTACCTGCTGCTGCCACTGCTGTTGTCTTTTCCATACACAGATAAAAATTTACCCAAATTATTAAAAAGCTGAGAGAAAATTCCCATCACAATCACATGGATGTTCTGTCAACAGCAGTAACAGTAGCAGTTACAGAATAACTACAGATAATTACAATCATTTAATTCAAAGTACCAAGTCACTTCATGCAGAACATGACTCATTTATCATTATTGACCTTAGAAGAAGCAAATTTACCCAAATCAATAAAGGTTCCAAATATCCATTAGAGCAGAGATTGGTTACAAGTGTTAGGAGCTTCTATATACCTGGATTAATAGGGAGGAAGTAGATCTGGATGCTTTTGATTAATGAAGAGATTTTTTTTTCCTTTTGAGACAGTTATTTGAAACAGAATTGACCTTAATTTCTCCTTTAATTCATGTTATGGAAAGTCAGTTGTTTTTGTTAAGAAGTTTCATTCCCATTAGTTGTTGAAACATAGTGTAATTACAAAGAGAGGTAATCTATAAACAGGTAGAGTTCACCTTTGCTTTTAATGGACTCTTCGGGTGCCCCTGAATATTCATGTGGCAGAGATCAGTCTGGTGGGAAGGAACTAGACATCATTGGGTTTGTCTTTTAAATAACTACAATGAATTCTTCATATTCAGACAAAAATCACCCAAATTATGGGGGAGGAGAGGAAAACAATCCCATCACAATTAAGTGGATGTTCTATAAACAACAGTAGCAGCAGCAGTTTTGGAACAAGTACAGTTACAATCTCCCTGTAAGAGAAATAAGGTTTAGGTTGCTTTTGAGAATTCAGTTTTCAAAAATAAAATTGAATATTGAGGGAAATTGAAATAATAAGAAATCAGTTCAAACACTTAACCATCAAATAGGATAAATTGATCTCCACATGTTTCACACACACTAAACTCACTTAGTCCTAAGGCTGGGGACTAGAATGTGAGAAAGGTGAGAACTAGAGGGAAAATCCTCCTTCCTGCACAAGCTACAAGCAGAGTATGCCCCACCCAGAACCGCCACCCAAGGTCTAGAGAATTTAGACTTGCAAGTGTCAAAAATGTGATAGATGGTGAAATGCATTACCATGAAGTTAACTATTGTGAGAAAACGAGTTGTAATTCTATTTGTTCTAAAATTGTGAAAATCGCAAGGTTTCCTTCATGACATAAATTAAAATGATGAAAACCTATGAATGTCATCCCATAGGAAGACCTATCACTATAATGTCAGATTGTTCTCCTACTCTACTCACCAAACTCTCAAACATGTCTCTGGATTTTTCTCACCTATTGGTTGGTAGGGTAACTGAGACTGGGACCACAGAGTCAAGGTCACCCTGATGCCAAGTCCATGTACATGGCCCCAACAGTCATCATCTTTCCACCATTCTGTACTATCTCCAGGACTGTTTGAGTGATCCTTATCAGGCTAAACTCCCCACAAAGAGATCATCTAGAAGAACTAAATCAACAAGAAGAAGAAGTGATCCTTCTCCCTCCAGTGGGGGTTTCATAGGAAATCAGGTGCAGCCTAGCCCACCCTTTACATTGATTTATTCTTGTAAAGAAGCCAAATTCCACAGCCCTCTCACTGAATATGGAGCTTAAAGTCCTTGAAGAACTGAGAAAATTCTCCCCAGCTAAAAATCCAGCACTGCAGGAAATCCAGGTACTGGCAGGGAAGGAGTCAGCTGGAACCACTAAAGAAGCAATTGCTTCCTTAACACCATCTGGGGAAGAAAAGCTAGGGAGTGGAGGTTGACAACATGGAAGGAAGCTCTAAAGGAAGAGGGAAAAATGCACAAGAAGCATAAGTCCCTGGGACTGAAAATTTGTTCCATTTGTGTTTCTCTGCAGGAAGAAATAAAGAAATGCTGACAAGGCATGCCAGTCTGAATCCCCTGAGCAGTTGGCCTGTTTGACTTTGTGTGATGGTGGGCCAACCTGTGTGCCTGCCGGCTCACACCACTGTAGCTCTTCAAACACATTCTATAGATCCCGCTAATAAATTCCGTTTGGCTGCAACCCTTTCCCAGTTCCAGGCAGTCGCCTCTGAAGTGTAAGTGCAGCCTGTCTTGAAGCCAGGCTACTGCCACTTACTGGTGATCTGTACCTCTTTGGAAAACTAATCTACACTGCATTTAAAGGCAGGAAGCGGAGTTTGAATGAAAATGCAGTACCATGGCTAGAGGACACAGCTCTCACACCTTCTGCAGCTCCAGAATAAGTGCTATGTTTTAAAAATATATATGTATGTGTTGGCAACATTGAAAAGGGGGCTAAAAAAACATCCCCCACAGAAGTGAGAGCAGCAGCAAAAGAACCGTTAGCGCCCTGCTGACGGGAACAATAGAGCATATGGACATCACACTGCGCTTGCCAAGCAGACGAGGGCAGGATGATCAAAATGGAGTCAATCTGCCTCTCTAATAGCAGAAGAATCGCCTGTGTGAACACTGTCTCCAAGTGTGCAAGAAGGCTCTCTAATTGCCTGAGGATGGAGGGAGAGTCGGTTCAAATTTTAGCCAGGCATGCTACTTCACTGGGTGCCTGTATCTCAGAGCACATCCCCTGGTGAGTCTTAGGTGGCCAGCATCAGTGGATCCAACACCTGAAACTGCACTAAAGCAGGACATTACCCATCATTGACTCTCACTTTCTTGACTGTCACAGGGGCGGGGCTAATTCAACTGCTGCATGAAAGTGAGGCCTACAAAGCTCAGCTCAGGCTGATGGCTTTCGCTGTCCAATAGTAGCTTCCTGATTCCCCACCTAATTTTCTTCCATAACCAATCCTGTGCCCCTTCTCATTGTGGCTTTCCTTAGAGAAAAGAGCAGAAAGGATGCTAAAATCCAGATTGCACAAATCCAGTCATCCTAAAGTTACCTTATGTCTATGTTTATTTGAAAATTGCTTTTGATAATAACAATTTTGGTATTGAGCTTCATTGTTTAGGTCATCAGAAGCAGGACACTGATATGGCTAAGATTGTGGGTTTAGTGATCCAATAAGCTTGACATTTCTTAATAGTTCTACAAGTATCAGAATCAGATGGTAGGACAGACCAAGCAGAGCAGAGATGTTCTGGACAGGCTGCCCAGGGTAGGGCAAGGACACTGCACAAAAGCACAAAGGCATGGAAATGAGCCTAATGTGCTGTAAATCATCCTATTTCAAGGAGAAAAGAAAGAGGGGCCACAAGGACTGTTACCAGAAGGTGATTCCTGAGAACAGGATTCAGTCTGCCTTTCCAATTGGCTCAGGACAGAAGGTAATTAAAGTGCCAGGAAATGGATGAAGAACACCCATGTTCATTTACCCAACAGAAGTTGAAGACCAGCTATACGTAAGAAACTGGTATAATATCTGAAAAGTCTGTAGGTGGATTTTTTTTTTTTTTTTTTTTGGTAACGGGGATTGAACTCGGGGGCCCTTGACCACTGACCCACATCCCAAGCCCTATTTTGTATTTTATTTAGAGACAGTCTCACTGATTTGCTTAGTGTCTTGCTTTTGCTGAGGCTGGCTTAGTGTCTTGCTTTTGTTGAACTCACTATTCTCCTGTCTCAGCCTCCTGATGTAGGTGGATTTTTAAACATTCATTTCGGACTAGCCTTTAGGAGGCAAGAAATCCTGCTACTGGGGATCTAGGGGATCATGAGATCAATTTAACCTGGAAAAACTAGGAGTAAAAGACAGGAATCTGATTATAATAAATATGGAGTTCCATAAGTGCAGCAATCTTTTCTTTCTTATACCCCAGTGTATCCCAGTGCTTGGATTAAGATTGGCAAATAAGAGTGTTCAATAAGTGTCTAATGAAAGAGGAAAGAATTAAGATATATCAGAACTGAGATATAGATAAAAGAAGTTTGATGTAATGTAAAAATTCAGATACTTAATCTGCAAATTGATTACATGGGTGTGTTCATTCGGTGAAAGTTCCTTGAGCTGTATACTTGTGATTTCTGTATCACTACATACATATATTTTTATCAAAATGAAAATAAATTTGGAAATCCATTCAATGAGAAGCTGAGATATCAATTAAACCAAGATTAAGCCAATTTACCTAGAAGAATCCTTAGTCCATGTAGGTTTGTCCAAAAGTTAAAGTTTGAAAAAATTGCTATCAGAATTATCAGTGATCTGAAGACTGAAATACTCAGGTTTCTGGGATACAGGAAGGGAAACCAGATAGTTTACTACTATGAAAGTTTATAATGCTCAAGATCAACATTTTTTTTTAATTGCATCTTTACTTACAATAGGGACTGAAAGGGGAAAGCTGATGGCTTGATGGAGCCCATGAACCACCTTGAAAATGGTTTCCATTGCTGTGGGTTAATGAGTAAACTATCTACCTTAAAGCCATGTTTCATCAGCACCCTATTGTTCTCTGTTTTTCCCCATACAAACTGCTAGATCTAGCTGGGTGTGGTGGTGCACTCCTGTAATCCCAGTGACGGAGGAGGCTGAAGCAGGAGGATTGTGAGTTCAAAGCCAGCTTCAGCAAAAGTGAGGTGCTGAGCAACTGGGTGAGACCCTGTCTCTAAATAAAATACAAAAATAGGGCTGGGGATGTGGTTTAGTGGTCAAGTGCCCCTGAATTCAATCCCCAATCCCCATTAAAAAAAAAAAAACTTAATAGATCCAAAAAGCACACAGTCTAAATAGACCCATTGGGCCTTTTATTCTGATCCATGACTAAACTACTATCACTAACATAACTCTCAAAGGTATATTTAAAGCGTAGATCTCTCCCCTGAGCTTCAGACTCATGTATCTAACTGCCTGTTCAACATCTCAACTTTTATGTCACCCGGCACTTGAAATTGTCACAAATATATCCAAATCTTTTAATCCTCACTTCCTCCCCTCCAGTTCAAACTACCATCGTGTTTCACCCAGACATCTATGAAAACATGCTTCCTGATCATCATCCTTTCAACCCTCAGCTTCCTATCATCTGTTTTGCAGACAAATGCTAGATGATTTTTAAAACATTAATGAATGACTTTTTTTCCACTTGAAATGTTGCAATGTCTTCTCGTTGTACTTCCATTAAAAGCCAAAGTCCTTCCTGTGACATTCCAATCTTGATCCTGGATTATTGCTTCTACCCTTTAATTTCACCTCTCAGAGCTACAGTCACAGTGATCTCCTTTTAATTCTTTGAGTCTGTAAAATAATTTGCTGTCTCAGTCCCATTGTTCTTGTACTCATTCAATGGTTTAGTTTTCCTCCATTCTTGGATCACAACTGGAACGTCACCCATCACAACCTTCTGTGATAATCTTTCTTAAGCAGAGTTCTCTGCACCCCTCTGACCCAATTCATTTTATTTTTAGTACTCATTATAATTTATTTACTACAAATCGGTTTGTTTTATTGTATATTACCTATCTCCCACACACTACTAAAAACTCCATGAAAGCAGAGCCATGCCTTTTCCTTACCACTATTGACTCGGTACCCAGCAAATGCCTGACAATAACAGGAGCAGAGTAAATTCTAGTTGAATGAGCAAATCTGACATGTGGGAAAAAGGAAGAGAATGTATGAAAGAAAAGAAATAAAGGGGAAAGGAACAAAAGGAGATGGCAAATAAGTCTCCCAAGTTCAATGGTTTAACCCATTAAAAGCTTATTTCTTCCTTGAATTAGACTTGAAGTCTAATATGGGGATTTACAGTTGGTTAGATCTTGAAGAAGTGAATGAAAGACTCTGCCGTCTTCAATTTGTGGCTCCCAAGGTTGACTCCATTCCAGCTAACTGGCAGAGGTTGAAAAACAGGAAGAATAAGGAGTGGGGCATTTTCATTGTTGAGCCCCAGAAGTGGGGCTTTCCATTTCTCATCTCATTCCTTTGGCTGGAATTCAGTTTCACAGCCTCACCTGACTGCAAAGGTGGTTGGGATGTGGGGTTTATATTTTGTGTTTAGTAAGTAGAGGGAATGGGTGGGTAATCAGCTGGTGGTCTGTGTCAAAATATTCTTGTCTTGAAAAACGCCTTTCAAATATTTTATTCAAGTTATCAGCTATGTAAAAAAGAAAAGGTGTTTACAGCATGTGACTGGCAACTTTAAAAATAGAATGAGCTCATTTAACACACACTTTGTGATAAAAATTCCTTTAGGTGTTCTGGGGCACCTTCCTTGAAGTCCTAGTCAATCTTACTCATTCAAAAGTGAGCTGCAGGAGGCAGGGAAACGTGCTCTCTGCAAGAGTCCCTAAAGTGTTAATGTGCAAGGTCTGTGTGCAGAAGGCAAGCTGCCATAGATCTCACTGACTTTGGCAGCAACTCAAGGGTTATATTTTTCTCAGGGATGAAATATTCTTGGATAATTGTTCCAACATGTGAGACTCAGATTTTTTTTCTTTTTTTTTCTTTTCTTTTTTTTTTTAAAAAGATCTCAGGAAATAAAGACAGACAAAAATACCTACTAAGTTATCTAGTCCACCTCTTGGGAATCCAAGCAGATTTATATAGTTCCAGATATTTCACAGGATAATCCAGCTGTATGTGGAACAGCTAGCCACAGACCTCCCTGTCAGCCTGCCTTTACGGTGCATAACACAAAACCCCACACACGTGCACAATCATCATCCTCTCAAACACAGGCAGAACTGGCTTTATGGATGTGTGCAGAGTGAACAGATGCCTCTGTATGATGGTATTAGAGATGCTGGAAAAAGACTTCACATCCAAAAATATTTCCCTACCTACTGTGGAATACTTTCCTAAAATTTTGCTATGATTGAATACATAATGTGAACCTCTCACCTTTGTGTGAATTAGGTTACCAGATCCTTCTCCTCCAGTTCAACTTGTTAAGATCAAGACATTAATATCTTAAAGATAGAAAAAGGTAATTGTGGAGTATATTACCCTGTCCAGGATGAGGAAGTCAGAGAGGCAGCTCTGGGCACCTGCAAATGGGAACTAAGTATGCAAAAAAGACATTTATGTCATTAGCAAGTAATGTAGATATTTAATCTTTTTCACTTATATTAAATTCAATTACAGCAATTCAGTTTTGCAATATCAGTGATAAACTATATTTTTTGAATAAATTCCTATAAGCAAATCATATAATCTATTTCACCAAAATTTTTGAGTTGAGGGTTATGACTCCCTCTTGAGAGCCTCTTCTAATCTCCCCATTTCACAGATGAGAAATTGAGACCTAGAGGCATGAAGGTCTCACAGTGGCAAAGCTAGAACTATAACTCAAAAGTCTTCAGACTTCTCATTCATTCTTCTTTATATTATATGTTTATATTTAGTATTTAGTAAGTTTTTTTCTCAGTGCTGGCAATTTGGGTTATACAAAGAACAAATATAATAAGTGCCTGCATCAAACATATTCGTATTTGGGAGAGAGTATAATTAAACCTACACATACAAAATTCTTGGGAAAAAAAAGTATTGATATAAATAGAAAATACCTTTTCCCCTTTCTGAATGTTTTCTTCCTATGAAGAAAAATAGTAACTCAGGCTTCCCTCTACCATTGGAAGATAGAATTTATTTGGAAAGAATAACCAGGCATGCATAATTCTGCTCTGTTCTGCTTGTGAGTATTCCTGACTAAAGAAAGCTCAAGCTCTCTTTTGCATGTTCATACTCTAAGTCTTACTAGATAAGTGGATAAGTCCATCCAACTTAGAGCTTCAGTTACAAGGCCCAATGAATCTCATACTAAGCTAGGTCATCTCATGTAATCTCTCCTCTTTATTTTATTCAAGTTGTTTAATTCTAGATTTGACAAGATAAGTGCTATTAATAGTGGCCCCCTTGGACAATAATTGTCAAATAGTTTGGGATTTGAAATAAG
Organism: Ictidomys tridecemlineatus; assembly: GCF_052094955.1. NCBI lineage: Eukaryota > Metazoa > Chordata > Mammalia > Rodentia > Sciuridae > Ictidomys > Ictidomys tridecemlineatus. The sequence continues at coordinate 43,564,932 of NC_135481.1, forward strand.
GGTGAGTTATTGTAGAAAATGGACCTTATGATGTCACCCGTAAGAGTATAAAAGATGAGAGCAGGTATGGTGGCCTATGCCTGCAATGTAATCCCAGTGGCTTAGGTGACCAAGGCAGGAGGATCGCATGCTAGAGGCCCATCTCAGCAACTTAGCAAGACTTTGTCTCAAAACAAAAATTAAAAAGGGCTGGGGATGTAGCTGGACTCAATATCAAGCACCAAAGAGAGAGAGAGAGAGAGAGAGAGAGAGAGAGAGAGAGAGAGAGAGAGAGAGAGAAGGTGGAGGATAAGAAGGAGGAGGAGAAAAAGAAAGAAGGAAAGAAAGAAAAAAAGGAGAAAGTATATAAAATAGAAAAAGAGAAGGATGTCACAGGAAAGGAAAAATTACAACTGACCAGTGAAGACACTGACTGTTCATAGAAAGTAGAGAATGTGTGTTGAGGAAGACAAGACTAAAATCTCACTATAAGAAGAAAGTTCCAAATCAGAGGTTGCAGACTTCAAACTCTTCAAGGGCTAGACAGGTGAAAGTATAAATACATACAGCAAGTTATCATAGGACGGTAAAATATAGTGGGGTCTATGGCAACTAATTCAAATGTATATAAATTTTTCCTTCATTCTTCATGATAATCAATGAGCAAATCCTACAAAAAAAAAAAAAAACAGAAGAAAAAGGAGACCATTAGAAATCAGTGCCTTTGTCTCTTTTGCATGTCCTCTTAAGTCATGCTTGCTTGGTTGGCTGGCTGGCTGGATTTTTACTCCCTTCTCTATTCTTGTAGTTCACCTTTGAAAAAATGCAATGCTCCATTATGTCTGGATTCCTTTTAAAATATGCTCCCCACCATTCTATAGAACACAATATGACAGGTATTTTCATGCCACCTAAAACCATATTGCTTCAGAATGAGGTTACTTTCAACCAAAATCTCTAGTTCATCTTTTCTTGTGTCACTGATAAGATATATAGGCCACCCTGTACTTGAATAGTACAACCCAGGATATTTTTCATGTTCAATTTCACTTAGTGATGGGTGGCCCATACTCTAATTAACAAAATGGAACAAATACTTGGGTACCCATTGGGTTCCTTTTCTTCCTCTGGGTGCCAAGAAATTAGAGATTAAGTAATCCCACTATTAAACAGATCACAGACTGCAAGAAAACTGAGAAATAAATAAAATAAATCACAAAATGGTAAAGACCACAATGGATAGTTTATAGAAAATGATCTTAGAACAAAGAGGAAGAAGCATTTTATCCTACTAGGAGCATTGAGGGAAAATTACCATATTTAAGCTAGTACTAAAAATGGTAAAAGTTGTCTATGGACCAGAAGATGTGTAATAGAGGGCTATTTACTGATGATGGGACTCCCTTAGGGAAAGTTAATAAGTAGTGAAAAGGTAGAATACAAGAAGAAATTGTTGGACAGGCTAGAAGGTAGGGTGCACAGAATATCATGGTGAGAAATAAACACTGATATCCAAGAGAGAAACATAGACTCCAGGAGGAAGGCAAAGAAGAACCACCAAGAGGTCATAAAACAAGGAAATGATAAGTCTCTGTCTTGTGGATTTTTAATCTATCATGCAAATTATTCACTATTCTTTTTTGACTTCTACTGTTTATTTGATTGTGACTTGTATATTTAATATGTCATTGATTAAGATATTGAAGAGGATGGTCAAGTCCAGAGTAACCTCTCTCATGCTTTTATCAGTCCATTCATCTGATGACAATGGAATAAGGGAAGATAGGGTAGAAGAAATCTAATGGAAAAGATGCCATGTTCTGTATACGGAAGAATGTTAGGATTTGTTGGCAGTCTGATTATGCAAAATGATGGGAAGGCAAAATCAAGGAAAACTTCAAGGTCTCTAACCCGAGAGAATGATTCTAGTTCCAGAAATAGAAAGTATGATTTTAAAAAGAAGAGAGAGGCAATAGGAAATGTGCTGATTCTGGTTTGGGAGCTATCAAATATTGAAAGTTGGCAGGACCACAAGACATAAAGGTCTCAGGGCCTATTATAAATGCAAGACTGAAGTTTGGGTGAAAGATCACAGTTAAAAATGGAGATTTGGATGTTATCTACTTGGATGTATATCTGAAACCCTAGGGGTGGACAAGATTTTAGGAGAGATGAAAGTTGAAAAAGTTAAAAATAATTAACTTAATATGATTTTTTTTCACCTCTATTCTATTACTGGATGATAGGTGGATAATACAAACAGATTACTTTGTGAATTTCTCTTCTCTGTCTCAATAACCCAGGCTAACGGGAAGAGGAATCCTAGATGAAGTAAGGAGAATTTCAAACATTCAAGGGTTACCCCCCAGGGGTGGTTCATAATGGAGAGTCACAGAAACAACTGAATCCAGATTATAGTATATGTTTTGAGTTTAAAATAATGTCCATTTAAAAAAGAAAAAGAATCTCCTGCCTTTATTTAAATATTTATTCATCACAGACAAAAAAAGGAGGAAAAGTATGTGTGTGTGTGTGTGTGTGTGTGTGTGTGTATATATAATTAGATAATAACACACCCTAGAAAAACAATGAAACAGTGATGCCATTTGTATTTAATAAAATATGCTTTTATTCTTTAACCACTGAGCCACTAAAGTTCCTTTGCTATTTTATGGCTGATTTTTGTGTGTCTCTCTTGAACCCAGCCACCCAGCTTTAAGGCTCCCTTCTGGTAAGTGGGAGGAGAGGATGGGAGAGAGACCATGTACTGTATTTGTTTGTTTGTCTGTTTGTCTTGCAAACAATTCCTCTCCACTTAAAAAAAAAATCATAGTTTAAAGGGTTTGTTCACAGTACAAAATAATTGTCCTGAACCCTTATCTCTTTATTTCTTATACATTTTCAATAGAAAGCTTATTTTTAAGTCACTATAAAGTACCAGGAAAAGGTGCATTTGATTACTGGTTTTGTAAAATTCTACAATTAAAATGAAAACTCATAAAAATCATTTTTAATTCAATTTCTCTTTGCTCCCCACATCCTATAACATAGGCTCAGACAACCTGTCCCACTGTATCCCCTTCATTTGAGGTGATTAATTTGATGGGGAGGGTTCCCATTAATATCATCTCCTTTTGCAGAGGCCAGCTCTCCTCAGAATCACCTTCAAAATGGTTTGACCAGGAACTAAATTTATGAATTTTGAAAATATTGTCAGTCAGTATTGAATGTATTTACCCATATAAAATGAGTTTTGTTTCAACACACTTTGCTGCCATCCATGATAATTGGAAAGTCAGTTTGAGCTATCTTCTAACGTGCTTTTTAAAATTGACCAAGGCTCCTAGAAGAAGCTTCTTAAACCAAATATAATTAATTTCTATCTGTCCAGACTGATCACTGTAGGCTGACAGTCTCTCAGTATTCTTTACTTTTAATGTATTTTTTTTTATTCCAATAGAGTATATCACCCTTTCATCTTTTTCTTTTCCTTCTGCAAATTGGCATTTTCTGTCTTCTAGGAGTCTCATTACTAGCCAATGATTTTTCTCCACTTCACAATAAAGGAACTAAACTGGGGCACCTGCAAGAAAACACACTTACTTAACTATACAGTACATTTTCTTTCCATTTCCGGATTCTTCCTCAGTGTGATCTTTATGGTTTCGATAGCTCTCAAGTGTCAACAGAGACCTGAAACTTTTCAAGCGTTGGCTGCCTACCTTATTCTCCCTCCATTCCTCCCAGGCAGCATCCTAAGTAGAATGGAATGTCGAAGCACCTGATTGGCTCATGGACAGAGCATTCATTCTCAGGAATGCCCTGTAGATACCAATTGAAACTGCATCATCCATAAAAGTAATCCATAGACCCATTTGCTTTTCATTTTTGGCTTATGATAGCAATAATGACTATAACACAGGGCCCAGGAATTGATGACCAGCTGGGGTTAATGGCCCTTGGCTGCACTGTGGGCTATCAACTCCCCCAGCTAGTCATTAATCCCCAGGAAATGCCCCATACCTTGATCGTTATTACTTAATTAATGCTTCTTTCACTTTCAGCCTAAGTGGTGGGAGCACTGTAACCCTAACAGCAGCTTGCAATTGGAACTGTGTATTTCCACTCAAATACTGGAATTCCCTATGGCTGCATACATATTTTAAATTTTTCCTAGAATAGTTGATTATGTTTGCCTCAGGCTTGCTTTTTCCCCTTCTCCCTCTCTTACCAAAGGTGGGGGATTGTGATGTGAGGGTTTATTTTTCAAGTGAATATTTGCTACTTGCATATCAGAGCTACAAGGTCAAAAGGAAACTTGACTGTGCTCTTCTTGTCTTTTGTTTTTAGATTATCTGGATTGCTTTTTTTTTTAATCCAAAGATCTAAACGCAGAAATAAATAGGAAAGAAGGGGATCTCCCCTTCTGCAGTTGCTCAGAAGCCTTCACAGTCCTTGAAATGGCATAATAATGGAATTCATTTGGCTGTTGTAAAACTCCAAATGCTTTCATAACTAGTTAAATAATATCTGAAATGGTATTAACATTATTATGTATCTTATCTTCAGAAGTTACTATAAACTATCACTTAAGAGTAAATTACCAGGTTGAAAAAGGAAGTCGGTTTTGTTCATTTTAGGGGTAACTGGCAAATGTGAATGAAGAAAAAATATAAGGGGAGTTTTGTCCTCCCTTATATTACTACAGGGAACAATCCAGATGCTGTTTGGGGCCAGCTAGATTTATACCCAAAGAACTGCCTGTTTATGAACCAGATACTGATCCCAACTGATTTTAATTTCTTGTGACTCAAATAAATGTCTACACTTATTCTCAGCAGAAGCATAAAAGAAATGCAGTCTTCTCTCTATATTCTGAGAGCAACTGATGTTATCTGGAGAAATATGTTTCTAAAAGATTAACAGTGATTCATGACCAATAGAGGCTCAAGCGTGTAGAACAACTTAGAGGAGATCATTTGGGAAGATCCAAACTGTACTGCTTTATCTTCAAGTTTGAGAATCACACATCTTCAGGATGAATGTTAAAAGTAGAAAGGTTCTCACCAATGGAATCTCTGAATCTTAAAGCTGGGCAAAGCATTTTGCAGCAGTCATTTAGCTCCCTGACTCAACTTCATATGGGACTAAGCAAGAACCAACTCCAATAGATAAAAATCTATTCTGAATATAGTTGTACAACCACATCCCTAAATGTATCTTCAAGATAAACAGTCGTAACTGATAGGTAATTTTTCCTCATAGTCAAGTTTGAGTTCATTTTCTCCTCTCTTTTCAGGGTTGATGGAAATTTCTTGTCTCAACCTTAAAGATTTTTATTAAATTGCCTTCTCTTCAAGGCCCCAAAAGAAACAAAGCACCTATTCCTTTATCCTTACTTCTGAAGTCTTATTTCCTAGAATTTGTCATCTTTGTGTTATTAGTTCCTTGCAATTTCCTAAGATCTGCTTTGGCTGTGTGTTTGCAGACTGTGTGTAGTTCAAGTGTTAGGATCTGAAGAGTATAAGGTATTAATCAAGGATTTCCTCGTGGCTTTTGGTGTCTGTACTGAATCGCAAAATATTAGAGTCTAGGTCCTTTCCTGTTGATAGCCTGTCAAATACTTGAGTGGCTTCAAGATGGGTGCCCTGACTCATTTTTCTAATCCTTCTATTCTACAACATACAAGAATGTTCACTGTGGCTGCACATTGTACTAGTCCCGAAACACAAGAGATTCAAACAAATAAACAAACCAAAAAAGCAGAGTCCATGCCAAGAAGGAATTCACAAGCTCTAAGAGACAAACATAAACAGACACAACTCAGGTTGACAGATCTGTGTCTCTAATAGAAAGTCCAAGGAGTCATGGATACACATTGCAGGAGCACCTAATTCAACACAGAAGGTTAGGGACTATCTCCAAAAGGTACTACAAAAGTGTAACTATAAGAAGGTAAAAGAGTTAATGAAAAGGGAAAAGAAGGACATATAGGTAGAAGGAGCAGCACTAATATGGGCATAAAAATATAAAAACAGGTGATCCTGGCAATTGGTCTGTAAGTTATTTCTATTGGTCCTATAGATACATCTACTCAATGCATTTCTGAGTTATTTTTTGTTGTACCACCCAATCCTACACATTTTTTGTGTGTGTGTGTCCTTTCATTTCTACAGCTAGTTTTCTGGGCAGGTCTGATTTCCAGGGCCACCTTGCCACTGTTTAACCAGTCAGATAAGCTCTGTGCTCCTGTTCAAAATCCCCCCACTATCCCTCTGGATGCATTTAAGTTCAACAGGTAAACATCCTAAACTCAAGCTCATTGTAAATTATTTTGTATTGTTGACTTGACGTGATACTAGTATGACTAGTAATATGCAATTCTGTAGCAATTCTCAGATCATCCAGACTTTTCTATATAATGTGTATTATTTTACTCTTTGTTAACTTTAACCTATTATCCACACTTAGAATGCAAGTCAGTTTTATTGACTGTAGGAGAACTACATAAATCTACTTTGTCATTGATATAAATGTTAAATAGTATATGATCCAAAAGCAATATGAAAATAGGATAGATACTGTTGATTATAGAAATAATTCCCATTTTATTTCCTAATACTTTTATTATAATGAAGCAGTCTCCTTTACATTCTTTAGTCATGTGCTATATAAAATGGAAGATATTAATAGAATAACAATCTACAGAGTACTGAACATTTTAGACATTCTATTTAAATTGTAAATTTATTAAAGTAAAATTATTACATGAAATACATATTCTTAGATAGTAAGTTATAGTACAATATAAATATAGTCATATATAAAAAACACTTTTTAAAAAATCTAACAAGCTTTGCATTTTAGAATAATTTTAGAAATACAGAAAATTTGGAATGTTTGAGTTACCACATACATGACATCCAAATGACTATAGTACATTTGTCACAATGAATATCAGTAATGATACATTCTTAATAGTGAAAGTCCTCACTTAATTTATATTTCCTTAGTTTTTACCAAATGTCCTTTCCCAGCCTAGGACCCCATCTTGGATACCACCTTATATTTAGCTATAATTTCTTCTGGGGCACCTCTAGATTGTGAAATTTTCAGACTTCCCTTGTTTTTGATGGCTTTGACAGTTTTGAGGAGTATAGGTCAAGTGTTATACAGTGTCCTTTAATTTGGGTTTATCTGATGTTTTTCCTCATAGTCAGATAAGGATGTGGGATATTTGGAGAGGAAGACCATAGAGATAAACTGCCATTTTCATCACATGATATCAAGGATATGCCTTCAATGTGACCACCAAACACTGAAGGCTTACCCACATGATTTATCATTTACCCTTGATCACCTGACTGAGGTGATATTTATTAGTATTCTCTACTACATAGTTACTATATTATGAAAAATATTCATAAGCTAATGTAAACATCCCTCTCTAGTTTTCACCAATTTTACCTAGTCTCATAAATGAATGTTTTATATTTTAAAGACAAAAGATAGTTAAACAAATTCAATAATTCAAGAAATGCAAAATTAAATATTGTGTTATACTATAATTGAGGTGCCTTTCCACACTGTGCCCTTTAGAACAAACTCACGGGGAATAGGCCACACTTAGGGAGCAGGAAGTAATGTTGTGCCTCCTTGAGGGTAGTGTATATTTATGTTGATTGGAATCCTTCAATAGATAGTTTCGGTATATAAAATTAATTAAGCAATAATAATGTTCTAAGTCTGTAACTATTTGTTTTCTAGAAGAATGATAGCTATAGATATCGGAAGTCTATATAATGAATCTGGAAGGACACATAGGAAACCAAGAACAATAGGAACTGAAAGGCACCTCACATACAACTGAATACAATATATAGTCTTATCATTTTTTTTTAATTGACTGTTCACATCTAGTTTCTAAAACATCATTTGTGAGAAGATACAGGAATATTCACTTTGGCTTACGAATATTGTTTTTATAACATAGAACTGTGCTAGATTAGTGATCTTGGTGATCATTCTCAGCACCTCAAGATGGATCCCAGAGAGTTCAGTGTGTACAAGTGGAAAGTCAATGTCAGAGGCTGGTTTAGATAATGGATAGTGTATGCCAAAGTTGTGAGTCTGTGTTTGGTGGTAGCAGCAATCAGGCAAGAGAATCAATAGTCTGATTAAAAAAAGAAAGCCCAAGAGTCTTCTAAAACTAAAAAGTTGATTTGCTATTTTAGTACATGTCATTGAATGTAAAAACTACCTGGGTCACCAGATTTACTAGGAGAATTACCCTCCATGTAGGCTTCAACAAAGATTTATATTGGCATTGATAAGGAGAAATGCTGTGTTAGGTTATTCCCTTGAAAGGTGCTTTTCTCTGTATCTTATAACCAGTGATTCTCAAGGGATAAATAATTTGAATTGCATCTCACAGATGCATTACAGAATTAGTGTCTGTTTGTTTTGCTTTTGTACAAGAGTAAGCTTCCATTATTCTACATAAGATATAACTATTCTATATATGAGACAGGGGTTCTGTTACTTAATATTTCATTAAAAAGAATAAATCAAAGGGCTTAAATATTTTTTTAAAAAAACATGAATTTAGGAGCAAAATATTGTTGAAAAAGTAAATAGAGAAATGATAAGAAAAAGCATTTTAAAAGCTTAAATGAAACTGTACAAGTCATATAAAACCAAGAAAATGGATACATTTAAAAGCAGACCATATCTGACTAGCTAGAAGGGAGAAATCAACATTGAGAAGAAGACAGAAGTGTTAGCTCCTTGAGAACAGGAACTTCTTCAGATTTTATGCACATTTCCCCACAAAGCCTTGTATAAAGCCCTGATTTCATATCGATGGCTTTGGATATATAGACTGTGACAGTGCCTAGAGATGTCGATTCTTTTTTTTTACATGATCCATAAATTGTCAAAAAGAAAAAAAGGAGAAATCATAAGGCTGACCAAGGAAAGTCAGACAAGCAAGCATAATGCGTTTTTAGAAAATTGGGTTGTTAAGTGCACATTTTAGACCTTTCACTTGTCCTGAGAAGGTATAGATAGCTTCTCTTAAGCTTAATGCATGTGATCCTAAGCATCTTTTAAAAATTATAACCTCCATCATTAGTTGGACAAAGCCCATACTATATAAAATTGTATGCCAAATTTCAACTGATATCAGATAAGCTCTCTCTGCTTTCTCTGCCATAACATAGTATAATAAACTGGTAGTTCTCTAATTGGGAGGGGACCATAACTTAATCCTCATACCCCAGCCCACTATAAAATTTTATCAGTGCTACTCCAGTAGGGATGGAAACAGAAGTAATGCCGTCTGTTCCTAATGTGTTATTTCAGGTCAGTGTCAGAATTACAAATGAAACTAAAAGTCTGTTAAGATGAAGCCCTTACTCTACAAATTTACCAATAATTGAGACAAATCTAGGATTTATATCATGGTGAAGTCTAGCAATTCAGATGGCATTTGAATAAGTGCATTATACACCCCTGAAATCTAAAGTGGATAACATATTGGGAAGGAGAATGACTTCTCTGATTGAAAAAGGCAATGCCATTTTAATTTCTGGTCAGTATGTTGGTAACTGGGATGTGCTGGCATATAAATGATCTCAGTCATATTATATTTGAAGATATAAAATAAATTTTGACTGCAATTTTACTACCAGATAGTATTAGGTCATATGGATCTTGGTCTAAAAACAGAATGGATTCTATCTAGTGTTTCACTTGTTTCACTATTTCTAGTAGATAAGACGATGTCATTAACAACTACATATTGATTTTAATTAGAAAGGGCACTCTACCATTAATATGAGTTGTGATGCCACTAAGGCAGTTGTCATGGGGGGATTAATTAATTAATTGTAAATTAATTAATTGAGAATGAATCAAATAAACCTAGGAAAATGAATACAGAACTTGGGAAGGGGGAATTAAACTCACAAAGCAGATTGAAAACCCAAGGCAATCTAAATTGTTAATCAAGACTAGAGAAAATTAAACAACTCATTAAAAGAGAATACCTGTTGTTTTTGAGAATACAAAGTAATAACAATAAAAGTAATAAATTGAATTTTAACAATTTTCTTAAAAATGGGATGTGAAATTCAGGGAAATACTAAGATTCTGCCATTTTATGCTTTAGACCAATCAAAATTATTTGAAGTGTGGGGGTATTTAACACTCATCACAAATTTGATCATTTTATTTTCTGTTAATGTTTGAAGAGGAAATCTCTCAGGCATTGGAAAGGAAATGAACATGCTAAATTGGAAAGGTCCATTATGAAAAGAGCTGTGCCTACTTTTTTTTTTTTTCTGTTTTACTCTCTAGTTACAGGATTCCATCATTAGTGAAACTGTGTTTTAGCACTAAACAAAATAATTAACTAACAAGCATAGGTTATATTTGGAGTACAAATGTTAAAAGTAAATACATCTTACAATTTCAGCTATAAATAATAGGCAGGTGGACAAAGACTGATAAAAACATACTAAAATTAAAATATTTACATTTGGATTATGGTGTGATGTTCTTATTTAAAATGTTTAATATATCTGTACCTGAATGAAAAAGGAAAAATAATCAGGAGGCTTCCTAATAGGCAATGAAGAATTATATGTTGATTACAAAGTATTAGGATTGATATAAAGCATGTGGAGCCTTGAAGACCACTTTCAAGACTGATTTTTTTTAACCTGTCTGAAATAGAGGGCCATTAAGTGTTTTTTGACTAGAGAATTGACATGATACATTTGTTTCACAAAGATCAACATGGTTTCTTTACTGACTGTAAGGGGCAAGCACAGAAGCAGAGACCAGTCAGAAGGCTATTATGATCATCCAAAAAAGGAATGAGGAAGGTCAAACCAGGTAATAATAAGAAAAATGATCCAAGGATCCAATTCTAGATACATAGAGTGATAACAAGATTTCCTAACATAGTGGATATTGAATATTGATATTGAGTGAGAGTGACACCAAGGTTTTTGGACCTTAGCACTTGGCAAGATGACATTCCTTCAGCTGAGAAGAGGAAAAAAAACGATACAGCAAGGTTTAGAAGAAAGATAAATCAGATCAAAATCTGAATATTTTATCTTTTATCTGAGATGCTTAGTATATATCCAAAACGAAATAAAAGAAAGCAGTTGAATTTATGAATCTGGAGGTTAGGAGTCTAGGCATAAAAATGGTTTTTAATGCCATGATACTGGATGATTTCCTCAGGGCAGTGAATTTGACAGACAGTGAAAAGGGGTAAGGACTAAGTATTGGGCACACCAGTGTTCTACTGTGTGTTGTTTGTTTTTGAGGCAGGGCCTCATTATTTTGACCAGGCTGGACTCAACTCCTGGACTCAAGTGATCCTTTCATCTCAGTCTCCCAACTGGCTGGAATTACAGGTGTGAGCCACTGTGCACAGCTAACATTCTACCCCTTCATCAAAGGAGGAGAAGCAGCAGAAGAGGCAGAAGGACTAACCAGTGAGTTAGGATAATCTAAGAGAGGGTGGGGTTCTGGAAGCCAAGTGAAGAAAGTATTAAAGGGAGGAAAAAGAGATCAATTGTGTTGATATGTAGCTGTGGGTTAGTACATTTATAAAATGTGGAACTGACTCTTTAGAATCTTGAGCAGGAATTAAATAAAGGTTATTTTTCATGATAGTTTACTATGATCATGAGCTCCGGAGTTAGGGATTTGAATCACAACTTTATCACCCCCACATCTTCAGCTAGTTACTTCATAATATCTGAGACTGGTTTCCTAGACATGGCCCTCACAGATCTTCTATAAAAATTCAGTGGAATGATTTATGTATAGTCACCTATGAAATGCTTATGAAATAACAAGTTTTTATCTCTTTAATTATAGTATGTAATACAAATGATGTATATGTTAACATTAACCCAAATTATTTCATTCTATAATTATTTACTATATCCATTATATTTTATATTATTCCTAATAAGTATAACTTCTATTACTTATATAACAACTCATAATTAACTCATAATTTATACATTTGTTCTTTCAATTATGTATCAAATATTCTTTAGCATTTACTCTTTGCCACAGTTAATTTCTCAACTTCATGTGAGGAATTTGAGCAACAGCTTTGTCACCTACCAGCTACCAGGTGGTAAGGTAGGTGACCTTAAATAAGTTACACTAACTCTCTGACCAAAAAAAAAAAAATTCTCTATTTGCAAGGTCGTGGTCAACATAAGCAAAGTTATACTAAACCTCCCTGCATCTACATAGGCATTCACAAGAATATAGGAATTATTAGTAGTACAAAAGAGAATATAGAGGATATGAATAATTCATGGTTTTCACTTTTATTAGAAATCAACAAATTTTTAAAACAACATTAAATATACTCTGATAAATAATATTTTATTTGTTTATAATTACTTATACCCTGTCTCTTTTCACAAAAGATCTGAGACGGTTTAAAAGATATGTAAAGTAGTAATCGTGACAAAAAATAGAAAATCATGAATGTGTATATATATATATATATTTTTTTTTATATATATATTTTTATTTATATTTATATATATTTTTATATATAAATATATATAAATATATTTATATATATTTTTATATTTTATATATATATATATATTAGAGAGAGAGAGAGAACATATACACCCATATAAAATAGTAGGTTTTCTATTGCATGATTTCAAATATAATTCAGACCTTCCTAGCAGCTAAAGCTAAAGGAAAAGATAGTCAACATTTCTCATTATCAATAAAAAGTACATTCCGACCACTCATAAAAAGCAAAGTTCGTTTAACATTGAACTGCAAAAAATATTTCTTAAGAATGTTTTCATAGGACACATGGAGTGATACAGATTATACCCTCAGTACTTTTGCAGCAAATTCAGTTGTGAATTTCTTGTAAATGTTTCTTCTAATACCTTCAATAAAAATCAATTTTTACCAAGTCCTAAGATAAAAAATGAAGTAACAATAATTCCACGGCAAACAGAACTAACACCATGCAGATAATCACACTAAGAATAATAATATGTAATATCATAGAACTGTAATAGTCACACTAAGAATCTAAAAGTGTTTTTCAATTTTTTGTGTATCTTATATCCAATACATTTTGTTTGTTCACTTATTTATAAAGCATGTATGTGCATATGTACATACATATATGCTATTATATTTATACCCATTAGAATTTCTCAAGGAATGATTAGGCTTTAAGTCATTGTAATAAGTATTGCTTCTCTTTTAGGTATTTTTTTTTTCAGAGTTGAGGATCAAATCCAGGACCTTGTGCATGCTAGGCAAATGCTCTGCCACTGAGCCCATTCTTGGCCCCTCTTCAAGAATTTTACCACAGACTAGCTGGTAGACAAAGACCTAGGGAACTGGATTCGGTATCATCGAATGAGGACAGAGAATTATTCTTAATATTCTTTAGAAACCAAACTGTGAACTTTTTAAGACTTTCACCTGAACAGAGTTTCAGATAGTGCCCTGCAATGGTGAGACTGCCTATCTTCAAGATGGCAAGATGGCTTGTGGTTAGTACCAGAATTTTACTCAGAACTATTCACGATCACATGAACAAATGCTCCTTTGAAGTCCCAATGGTAAATCCTATTAAAAATGTGTCTCTCCAGGGGTATAGCACTAGAATTTTCTTTACATAAATCCAAATGCTCATGAAGATCTCCTGGGCCTGGTTTACATGTCAAAGAGAACATCCCAAGTCATGTCATTTTAGAATTTCATATTACTTTCTGACATTCTAACTGGCAAAGAGGTTTCTTTTCGGTTGTCTTTTTGTTTGTTGTTGTTGTTGCTGCTGTTGTTCATTCCCCTCTGTGACAAAAGTTACTGACCAGTCCTGATTTTCCTTTAAAGATGCTCTGGATGCTATTGAGGAAATGTCAGAAATAATGAAGAAAAATCCTAATATGCTGTCCAACTGAAGTCCATCTTTTGAGATGAAAAACACTCATAATGAAAATGAGTTGACAGCTTACTTGATGATATTTACAGCTGGATATGACGTCAATCGGAAGGATGGTACAGATCAATTTTAATGGCAAGCAGCTAAGCACGCTTATTGATCTGGCAGCTTGCTACTCTACAAATGGCAAAGACCATTAATATGCTAGCACCAGGGACATGGGAGAAGCATAAAACAACAAGTGACTTTGAGCCTTTAAAGAAGATAATTTAAGAGTGCTGATTTGATGATCACAAGGGAAAGTGTGAATTCATGATTTAACCTCCATTCACTACCTCTCAACTAAAAATTGATTGCCATTGAAGGGGTCATATTTCATTTGAGAAAAAATTTAATATATTTTATAATTTCCTCTTTAAGCTCTTTGCTTTTAAAATTGCCATTTGCTGTCCACCTAATCCTAATTTTTTTTTCCTGGAAGTAAAGAATCATTTCTGCAAAAGCAGTGTGACTATGTAGGTGAAACATGGATCAAAAGCATATAAGGATATCATGTTTCCTTCCTATTTGCTTCTATACTTCCTTTATCTCCTATAGGACAATAACACCAGTCCCTCCCTTGAATATAAAAATGGATGTGATCATGTCTATTAAGTGTTACTAGTACACATTTATTTTAGTAACCAGTAAAAGCTGTCAGAGGTACCCACATAGTTGTAGTCAATATTACAAATATATATCACTTGAATGTGGCTGCTGCTATTGAAACTAAACTTTTCCTAGTCTGGAGGAGATATGAATACCCCACTGCTCACCAAATAAACTTTTCATTTAGACATCTTGCACTGTATTTTAATATACCTAATGGAGACTTACCAAATGGATGTTAGGTGGGCTGTCTGTAATAATGAACTTCCTAACCTCTAGAGATGCAGTACATCTGCTCAGATCAAAATGTGTTGTTTATGAAGCTCCCACACTCTAGAGACATATGTACAGTACCAATGTGAAAATAACAAGTTTCAAACTCTTCAAATGGTTCCTAGTCAGACAGGAAAGAAGGATCACAGTGTGCAATAAAAACCCTTCTGCAAATTTACAAAAGGTTCAAATCCTTAATAACAGAATATGATGCACAAAGATATCTTGATATATGTGGTCTTCATTGGAAGAGAAAAAAAATTGTAAGTTTCAACTTCAAGAGCTTTGTACCATACTGTATAAATCCAAATGACTCATTAAGATGAGAGTAGAAAAGAAAAAAATCAGGACTTCATGATGATTTATGATCTCTTAGAATCAAGACTTTTTCTCCTTTCTTTCATAATGATGACTGATAGACTGAAACCCATTTTCTTGATTGTTTTTATAAGAAATTTAAAAAATTCACTTCACCAATATGCATAGTCTCAACACCTATTGGTTAATACTCAATTATGGCCTTCATAGGTCATTTAAAACAACTTAGCTCTTTATAAATCTCCGTACCTATGTCCAAAGGTAAAAAGGCAGCTCCAAATAATGTACTTATAATATTGCCACTGCTCTGTTCTAAATGCCATTTCTACTTTTTCCTGCACATTCTTCCTGTGGCCTTCTTGTTCAGTAGGATTATTATTTCACTCTGGCAAATTTTGAGTAAAATAAAATATCTTCTTAAAGATTCATATCCTATTTGTATACTCCAGACAAATAAGGATGGTGAGGGAATCCCCAAAATATGGATACGTAATTTATTTCTAGCACCTCTTACTTGCATTAACTCAATATTAGGATTTATTAATATTTATATGGCCCAGTGTGATAGCATATACCTGGAATCTCAGTGGCTCTGGAGGCTAAGTCAGGAAGATCACAAGTTCAAAGCCAGCCTCAGCAACAGCAAGGCACTAAGCAACTCAGTGAAATCCTGTCTCTAAATAAAATACAAATAGGGCTGGGGATGTGGTTCAGTGATTGAGTACCCCTGGGTTTAATCCCCAGTACCAAATATATATGTAACTTAACATCCCAAAAATTAGAAATATGAAAAATTATCTATTGAACTGCTAAAGGAGTTAACTCTAATGAAGTATATGAATATGAAATGCACATTTTCTGCATTAAATATTGAAGATGTTAAAATTAGTAAAGCTGTTAATAATATGTTTAATAAGCTTTTTGAATTTAGAATTTTTTAATATTAAAGATGCACAAAATGAAAAATTTCAAATAAAGTAAATGCCCATTGGTCCCCTGAGCAGATCCCTGTCATTGGGTCAGGGTGAGCCACCATGAATGTTGAAGGACTACCCTTGACCATGAGAATCGCCTCACTGGGGAAATCTTAGATACATGTGCACCCACATAAGACACAAGACAAAGTAAGCAGTCCATGACCAATGTTTCTAACTCATGTGGTCTATAATAAGTTAGATCCTTACCTCATTGTAAGGAACTGTATCTATGGTGCAATTTGTGCTCCAGAACACCCTGTGGAATCAGGCTGTGAACCACACATCTTTGCTTGGATCCTTTCTACTCTCTGCCATATTCGACTTCCTCCCTTTCTCCTTGCAGTTTTCACTTAATAAACAACATCCCCTCCCCTCCCCCCCAAAAAAAGAAACCCTCTTGTCTCAGGCTCTGCTCCTAACAACCTGAACAAGAGATCAAATAAGCAATTTCCAAAAACAAAACAAAACAAAAAATACTTCTGATGCCCTAATAAATAAAATCTTTATAAGAAGTTTTATTTTAGTGAGAAATCTTTGGGGGGAAAATATGTTTCTGCAATAAAATTAAATCACAGAAAGTGAAAATAATTTCAAACTTTAGAATTCAAGTTTCCATCTTTAGAAAAAAAATTAACTTGATATGGGTCATTACATATATCCCTAAACCTTGCCAGCCCCTAATGCCAATGTTCTAGCAATACTTTGCTCAGGATTATTTCAAAATTCAGTTCATACAGATTGCTCGTCTTCCCACTTAACTCAGTCTTTTTCCTACTGTATTCACAATTTTGTATTTTATCTCTATAACTTCTAGGGCAGGGTCTTGAGCAATACTTTAGGCAGGGAAAGTTATTAAATACTTGTTAAATCTATTCACTTGATGATATGAATTAAAACCTAAGATATAAGAGCAGGAAAAGAGGTGTCCAGTCAGTAATCACACAGCTAGAGAGAAAGAAATGGGAAATAAGACATTCTTATAACAATTCCAAGGCAAGAAAGAGAAAGCCTTATCCCTAATCATTGTTTCTGACTGGCTCCAGAGAGAATCAGAGAGGGGAGGGAAGGCCATCAATAAATTACTCATGACTCCCTGTAAAAGAATATTTATTTCCCTTCAATTCACATATGCTGCTCAGAATGGAGTTTCCTGGATTTTCTAATAAGAATCCAGGTTATACAATGGTAATTTTCAGATGCCACTGTCTCTGCTGATGGGAAGCTCCAAAACGAAATAGTACCTGTGGACATCAGAAAGGGGACCAGCCATAGGTCCATCCAGAGCTGCAGAGACTTAGGGGAAATTTGAATGGATTTAAACAAGGGCAGAATTTACTACTGGCAGAAATATGGTTCCAAATTCAGGATACATGAGCTAACTTCATTATTCTTTCAAGTTCTTTCCCTTGGTTCTTTGGATTTCACATTATTTTGGATGACTCCTCTCCGCCCCCGCCCCCCCGCCCCTGCATACTTTTCTGAAGATTGGTTGTTGTTCCAGATTTTCAAAGGGAAGGGTATTTTTAGAAGATAATGTGAGTAGGAAAGGAGTGATGGCTGGTAGTCAAAACAGTTTGTGGTCAAACTATCTCTCATTCCTGTCCAGCAGGCTCCCCATACCAGTGGGTCTGGGCCTTGCCTGGATGTCTCTGTTAGACTGCCCAGATGAATACTTCAGCCATGCCCTCTTTGAGCACCATCTATCCAGGCTCTAGGACCCTTTTCTTAGGGGCTTAATGACTTTTCTATTCTCATCATTAATTTGTATCTTTCCTTCTCCAGGGGCAGGGGAATCTTTCCACGTCTTAGGGAAAATCCTTCCCTTTCTTTTAATGTTCACCTCAAAAGTACTCCTTTATCTTGCAGTTTAGGGTGTCAGTGGAATCTTATGTTTGTTTGAAACCACAAATTTTGAACTGCTGTTCAGTGGTAGATTTACCCCTATGAAATAGTGAACATCTGGGTCTTGGGCCTTGTCTTCACTTCTTCCCAAAGAATCACATGCTAGGTACTGTTTATGCACCTTCTCCAAATTTATAAATTGAAAATTTAACCTCCAAGGTGATATTAGAAGGTGGAGGCCTTTAGAGACGATTAGGTCATGGGCCCAGAATCCTCATGAATAGGATCAGTGCCCTTAGAACAGAATGTCTACATGTGAGGACAAAGAAGGAAGGCACCGTCTCTGAGGCATGGCCCTTTCCTGGACACTCAATCTGCTGACACCTTGATCTTGGGCTTACCAGCCTCCAGGACCATAAGAAATACATGTCTGTGATTTACAAGCCTCCCGGTTTGTGGCATTTTGTTTTAGTAGCTCAAATGGACTATGACACATATTATCTCCAACTAGGGAAGCTCTTGTAAACCTAACGTATTTCTCATACATGTTGAGTCAGTTTCACCATCTATGAGAAATAATTCCACTTGAAATTCATGGAAGTATATTCACATTTGACTGTTCATGTTCATTAGGTGACTCTCTGTTTCCAGAGATGTCCATGAAATACCCTCTTTAAATATTCACTCAAATTATTCCTCTATATTAAAAAGTCAGTTAATGGTATTCTTGTGTGTCTGTCTTTCTTCTTTGCCCATTAGAGACTGTCTGCCAAGTAAATCTTCAGTGTTTTCAAAATAAACATGAGAATGGAAGAGAACATTCCTTAAAAAGATCAGGAGTCAAGAAAGATAAGCATCATATATTTAAGAGATACTGTCTAGACTTCAGAGACAGCACTAACACTAGCAAATCAGTTTTAATAGTTATCTGTATCAGAAGTCCAAAAACCAACTATAAGAAAAATTCTTAATGTAAAAAACATAACTCTTTATCCATGGAATAAAAGAGTTAAACTCTTTTTTTTGTTTGTTTGTTTTGTTTTGTTTTTTGAACCCCCAACTAGTAAAGTTTTTGAGAAATATTAGGAGATGGAATAGAACCAAGTTGAAAGGTAGTCCCTTTACTTTTTGATTTATTTCAATCTCTTTTCACAGAGACAGCCATTGAGACAAGTATTTTTTTTTTTTTATGTCAACTCGCTGAGGACTGACTGCAGTCATCGGAAAGATGCAATAATTGATTTCAATAATTAATTCCTGCTTGCCGAAGTAACATTGCTTATGCACTCCTCCTCAGGCCCCAGTTAAAAGGAACTCGGAGGCAGGAGTGCATAAACAGCTACATTACTTTGGGGAGCTAAAGTCCCCTAACATACTGTAGATTTGGGAAGAGCTTTTAGGCCCGGGGCTATTTGAAGTTAATTCCTATATGGTCCCCTGTTACCTCATGTTGTCCATGGTTTCCTAACCATTTCAGAGGAAGACAGAGCCAAGTTGAAAGCTACACATCTTTGCAACAATTGATCTCAGTGCAATCAGAACATCCATGTTTGTATTATACCAAAAGTTCTCTCAAAAACAAAAGGGAGAGAAATGATTCTAGAAGGCAGGGCTTTAGGGAGAAGGAGAGTTGGAAGTGGCAAAATAATCAGAGATGTATGTCAAGAGTAAAATATTACTTAGGAAACCAAATGACCCTATGTGTTTTCATTTAAACTATTTCTAAAGCCCAAACCTCTTCTACTTATAGTGAAAAATGTTAAAGTGAAGTCACTAACTTTGTGGCCCTTTCAAAAGGATTACATAGTCTGTGATATCTTGTATGCCTAAAATAAATAGAAACTAAAGTGACTCCATATGATAGTTTATAATTTCCTTAAGTTATTTCCATGTATCTTTAAATAGTATTTTATATACATCAATATAACTATAAAAAGATAAACCTCAACTCAGACATGATGTTTTTGAATATTATTAATGGAAAGACCATAAAGTATTCTAGATCTTTGCAAATTTAATACTGAAAAATATCTTTAAACCTACTCACAGATTATATATATCCAGCTTCCCTTGACCTAAAATGTGTCACAACACAGATTTTTCTCTAATCAGGGAATTTACAACCCGAAACTGATTGCAATGTCAAGACTTTATTGTAAATTGAGACCTATAAAGGGCTGGAAAGCATAAATGGAAACCAGGCCCTTATTAGGCATTGGACCACGCATAGTCATGCCCAGCCAGGTACAAAAACCAACCTCTTGTTACTACCTGGTCCCATGGCGATAAGTTTCCTGATGTAAAGAACAGATTAAAAGTAAAACTAGACCAGGTGTTTTTCCTATTAGATGGATTAAGTCAGACCAAACCTAAAATTAGGAAAACACGCAAGGCTGATTTACTATTGCACTGGGATGGGTGATTGCACTGGGAGCCGAAGCGGTGGCTGCAGAGCCAGATCTTTGCTTATTAATGGGGCTGTGGGAGCAGGAAGGCCTCACCCCTGACTGCTCTAAAAATGCTGAACGAGGAACTCCAGCCTAGTGATGAAAGCTGCTCTCCAAAGGCGGACCTCAGTAAAAACAACATTAAAATCTACTTCAAACACAGCTGATGGTATAAGGGGCAAAGGAAAAGGCTAAGTTCACTATCTTTCTTAATAAAAATATCTCAGGAATAAAAGTACCAAATTAGCCTCGCTCAAGTGATATTTTTTATTCCTTCAAATAAACTCTTGTTATGACTAAGAAATCAACTTCATTGAGATTCATGTAGGCCAAATGCAGATCATTCAACCCCAGAGTGTTTCTTTGCATGCTGAGCTCTGAGTGTTTAATGGATTATTGCTGCCTTAAAAGTAAGTCAGTTTAACCCACTGCACACAGGACAAACCAGGTTTAACCAAATAGAGTCAGAAGGTTCAGAAACCTTGTTGCAACTGCTACTCCTTTGACTGTAGTTTAATAACTGAGTATTGCTCCTTGCCAGGAACTTGACACAAGAAGAAAGAATTATTTGAAGAATAGCCTGTAATCTTGAAGCACAGAAAAACCTAAAGCATGCTTTTGCAGATAGATAGTGTATTAAGTATAATATCAAACAATCTTTTTGACAGGTGTATCCCTGGAACAGTCTTCTTCAAAAAGTAAATTTCTTCCTAATTCTATTCAGTTGTTCATATCCTAAGCAGTATCTTTAAATTAGTTTTGCCCTTGTTCTTTGTTGTGTTAATGCATTTGTTTTTACATTCCCAGAGCCAGCTGTAATGCAACAAAAGGATAGGTGGATACAAATCCAGACCTGCGTCAGGACTCCTGAGCTGTCACAAATAACTGTGACTTTAGTTGGGCCACATAAACTTTATGAACCTCAGTTTCTTTATTAGTATAAATGAGGTCAAGTGTGTATCTCAGAATAGTTATAGGGGTGAGAGATAAGATCTTAAGATCATACCTATAGGACCAGAGGTCCATATAGTAGAAATTCACTAAGTTTGCACCAATTATATTCCTGCCCACCTCCCTCACATTTGCATTATTATTACAGTTGTCAAAAGAAAGAATTGCTGAAGATCACAAAATCAATCTCAAAGAAGGCAAGAAAGCAAACCTAAATCTCCAACAAAGTACATTTCCAATCACGGGGAATCCTCGGAAGATTTCATTCTTTCCTGCTTTTGCAAAGACTACATTAATGAATTTTCAAAAATTAAAAATATTCACCCCTCAGAATTCAATATAGGATTAAATAACTGTCATTTTTTGCTGACCATGACTGAGCTAGAACTGGGTGTCTTCAGGCAATCAAGGGGGTTCACATTGCAAGTTGGGAGGAGAGAAGTAGATATAGACAAGTCTCAATATAAAACAAATAGCAGAGAATGGGAACGTGACTGATAGTGGGATGTCTGCTTCCAAAAGACAAGAAGGTAAGTGAGGGGCACAGTCACAACTAGGGAGATAAGAGCCTAGCCAGAGAGGGAAAAAAATGTCTCTTTCTGTATTCCACATACACATACAACACATGCAAACATACATAAAGAGTCTCACACACACACACACACACACACACACACACACACAAATACACATATAAGCTGATAGGGTGGTAGTACAGTTTTGCCTTTCTTGCTGCAACAGGCAGCTTCAGATAACAATCTCTATAAGGGGAGGAAAATAATGCAGCAAATACTGTAGTGAGACTTCAACAGGCAGCTGGGAAATCCGCTGTTTGTATTCATAAGCTATTTGCCAGCAGATGGAAAAATATCACTTTTGTAGGAACAAATGGTATTCACCTAATTTATGGCTCATATGGTCTCAAAAATACTGTTCCTCCATTTCTTGTGGTCAAGGGGACATTATCAGAATCATAATATAGCAACAAGTGTATTTGTTGTACCTGAATGTGCTAATTTGGGCATTACCTGTGCTTTATCAATAGTCAAGAACACCTTTTTGAAGTGTTTGACCTCATAAATTATTTTCATTTGTAGAATGACAGAAACATGGTCAATTGTAACACAACAGACCATATTCCAAAATACACTTAGTCAATAGATCGTTAGAGTGTGGCAGTAATATGTAGTAAAATGGCTATAATACAGTAAGGTGTTGGAGGTGGTGGTGTCATTGAATGATAGTACAAACAGACTGGTATCCTTGTTTGTCTTTTCAGTAGGGTTCTTGACACTTCTGCAGACTTTAGGGAAAAATATCTATTCTCCCCCAAAAGAAGGATTCTGTCACTAGACATTCCAACTTTGAGTAAACATATGCTAAAAGCATCCTAATTTGTGATTTTACTTGTACTTAATACTTTCTTCTTAAGTCCAGAATTCATGCAGCCTTTTCTAACTAATAGAGTTAAGTGAAAATTTATGTCTATTGTCAAAAAACTTAATCCAACTTTCTACTATAGTATGTACAAATGTACTTGTCAACTGTGAGGTGGGGGCACTGTGACTGGGGGTGAGATGGGCCATGTGTTTCTGTTTGTGAAGGAGCTCCATGAGACTGTCTTCACTCACAAACCTCTGTCCCCTTGAGGACAAGAGTTACCCATCCATGAGAGAAGCTGTCTTTGATTTACTTACAAATGAATGCTTCTCAAGGTAGGTACCCTAAATGTCGCATATCTAAGAAGAGTATTTGTAAACTAGTTCTCTCACAAACCACATTTTCAGTGAAAAATGTTGATTAGTTCATGGTCTGACATAACATCAGCCCCAAATAACATAAACATCTCTCCAATTTCTTGACACAGTATTGTATATTCTAAATTTTAAAGAACCATGATGGAAAGTCACCAAGTAATGGATCATGTTCTGAGGACACATTCTTTTCATTAGCATTGTTGTCCCATATTTATTTTTAAAAGCAAACCATTGTAATAGATGAAACATGCTTGGTGTCCACATCCATCTTTATAAAAATTTCAAATTTTACAGCAAGTTCCACAGAGGTTGTAGCTCTGGTGTTCTTTTCAGAACTGTTACTACAGTAATCGCCAGGCAAAATGAAATCTTAAGAACCACCCAAATGTCTCTCTGTCTAGAGACAAGACTATACTTAACCCAGAAAGATTGCTTTCCATTCTATTTTTTAAAACCTCAGAGGAAGCATACAGTAGTTAGATTATCATGATAACTGTGCAATATCTGTGAGTAATATACACAACTGCCTTTTTATGGCTACAACATTAAGAGTATTTCCGTTCATTCCATTTTAAATTCTATTCAAATGTAAGTGTGAATTCACTGTTAAACAGATACATAACCTATGTAACTCAAAGGAGAATGGAATGTCAAAGAATGAAAATTGTTCTACATGAAAATCTTGTTATATTACTTTGGCAGCTTTAAACTGCTAAATTAATGAAAATGTTCAGGTGTAATTCCCTTTATGCAATGAAATACTCCTGAAAATGTCTTTCAAGTGAATCATGTTGAAAGCTTCCTATTTAAAGGAATCATACAGTAAATACTTTAATAAAGTAAATACTTTTTCCATGAATCGAATCATATATTTCCTTAAAATGACACTCACCTGTACTTGAATTTATTTTAATATTTGAGGTAGCTGCCATAACAAATTGCATTGAGCCCTTTTGACTGGACCAAGAGGCAAATTTTCAGTTTGATATTTTGTATTACAGGTCATTTTTCAAGTTACCTATATTTCACAAAGGATAGCATCATATGATACAAAGTTCACAAAAGATAAATGAAACATAGTGAAAAGTAAAGTCATTATTTGTTGTTCAATGAATTATACCACCCCCAAAATTCATATGTTGAAGATCTAACTCTTAGACCCTCAGAATGTGACTGTATTTGGACACGGAGCCTTAAAGACATGAATAAGCTAAAATGAGGCTTTCGGGATAAGCCATAGTACAGACTGGTATCCTTGTGGGGGGCAAAAAAAAAAAAAAGAAATTTAAACATACAAGCTTCCAGAGATCCTTGCACAGAGAAGAGACTACATGAGGACATAGCAAGAAGACAATCATCAAGAATATGGGGGACACCTAAAAAGAATCAAATCTGCTGACATGTCTACCTTTCATTTCTGCCTTTAGAACTGTGAGAAAATAATTTTCTGCTGTTTAAGCCACCCAGTCTCTGGTAGTTTATTATAGAAGCCTGGGCAAATATAAAATACAAAATATACCTTCTCATCTCCTATTCTCAGCCCCCTAGTTCCCTCCTTGGAGGCAACTGCCTTTAACAGTGTCTCCTTATTCCAAGGAGAATTTTATGCAATATGCAGGCAAATATAAGATAAATGCATATATCTTTTATGTTCTACACTCCATTCTGAAGCTTTTTTAACTTAATAATATATCTGCATGCTCATGTCATATGATAATATATTATTTCATGGCTGTATGACTTTCCATTGTTTGAATATACTATCATTTATTTAACTATTTCTCTATTAATGGAATTTAGTTTGATTGCAATATTTTGTTATTATAATAAATGGTATGGCAAATAGGCTTATACATGTAGCCACATTTGCATGAATATATTTGTGGAAAACATATCTAGAATTAGGACTATAGAGTCAAAAGATATGTATATTTTATATTTATAACAAATTGATAAATGCCCATCATAGAAATTAAAGCAATTTAGACTCATATAAAAATGATGCATGAAAGTATTTATTCCCCCACATGCTCAACAACATTGGGATATATAAAACTTTACATACAATATCCCATTACAGTTTCAATAGTATTTCTATTGTTATGAACAGATTAAGCTTTATGAAAGTCTTTTAAAGGCACCATTTGGATCATTTTTCAGTACACTGTTCATATTCCTTTCACATTGTTCTATTAGGTTGCTGGTAATTTTATCATTAATTGCATAAATTTCTTACATATTAAGAAGATCAACCCTTGTTCTACAATATGATTTGTGTTTATAAGTTATTTTTTCAGTTTATTATTTGTCTTTTGAACTGTTTTATGCTGCTTTTCCCATGCATGTTTTAATGCAAATTTATCAACTTAAGTTTCCAAGTTATATGTCACATTTAAAGAGGCCTTTCCCACTTAGATTTTTTTAATCTTTATTTTCTTCTATTATCTTAATGACTTCAACATTTTCATTTAAAACTTTAGTCAATCTGAAAAGTATTTTGTTGAAATAAAGGCACTAGGTAGTGAACAAATTTCAGCTCATTGTCTGAACACCTCTCCTTAAATTAGCCACCTTTCCCCATTGACATGCAAGGTCACATTTACTATATATCTTCACATTTTGATTCATTTCTGAATATTCTGTTTTACTTCTATGTGTACATTCATTTCAATGCCTAAGAGTTTAAATATCGAAGCATTATAATGTGCTCTGACAACTAACAGGGCACAAATCTCCTCTTCACTTTTCTACTTATCAATTTTCTTGGCTACTCTACTATATTTGGTTTATTCCTCAAAAATCTTTTAAGTTGCCTTGTTTAGTTGCCAAGAAATCATTTGAAGCCATTAAATGTGTAGGCCACTTTACAGTTGATACCCACAAGCACCAATCTATCCATGCAATATTAGAAAATTCCAGTCTAGTTGTAGCATTTTAGTGTTTTTAGTTAGTAGCATGTTTCTTATATAGTGATTTTGCAATATATTGTTCTGTTTATTTCTAAGTATTTTTAAATGTAATATTAGCACATTGAGGGGAAAAACTACTAAAATTTAAGTACAACATAGAAATCACACATTGAAACAGGAAAGAGATTACCAATAAATAAAACTTAATCAGATCATCAGACTTCTCATTTGCAACCTCTAAAGCCACTAAATGGTGGAATGTCAATCAGAAATTACTAATGATAAAAATTAGTCATACATCAAAAAGGAAAATAATTTTAGACATTCAATGAACTAGAGAGTAATCAGACCATTACTCTGTCAAAAATAAATAAATAGGGACTTTAAAAAAATAACAAATGAGCCAAAAACCAGAATGCATAACAAGAAAAGATAAAGAAGGAATTATAATAAATAATAAATTCCAAATGACAGAGGTAGGTGGGTTGTAGATACTATAGGATAACAGAAATATGTTATGAATCTTTTTTGAAACTTAAGACAGAACAAAAAGCCATATAGACACGAACAACAACAACAACAACAAAATAACACTAAACTATCTGAAAATTAGGGAGAGAAGTTGAGCACTTCACAATCTGATTGATACCAGAGGAGGGAGGAGGATGGATGAGTGAGGTGATTATCTCAGCAATTTCACCTTATAGTATCTCGGCAGTTTCACCTTATAGAGGAGTGAGGAACTGAAGAAACAGCCTCTCACTAAATGAAATGGTATCTTCTTTCCTAGAAATATGTGTAAGCATGTGAGAGCTGGAAAGGGGACATAACCATGAATTAAATGGAGAAACCTAGAAAATTTTCCAAATTAATCATAGAGACAAATAGAGAATATAGAAAATCCATAAAAATAAGGAAAGGGAAAAGATTTTTAAAATACATAAACTAAAACATGAGGCATAAAATCAAACTAGTCATACTAAGTAGACTGCATCTCTTCTTAAAAGATAAAAACTGTTTGTTTCTATAAAACAAAGTCTAATTCTATGCAGTTTTTCTAAAAAGAAAAATAAAAGGTAAATGCAAACCAGAAAATGAAAATAGTAGTGGCAATATTATTGTGGGAGAGACTGCAGTTTAAAAACTCAATAGTTGTAACACATTTAAGATGGAGTCTCATTAGATGGGAATGATCTCAATAAAGTTAAGCAAATTTTAGCTGCACGATGTCCTCTCAAAAGCTAGAAGTTCCTGATTTGTATACCTGGAAGTATAATGTTCAGTTTTTCTCAAACTTATTTGATTACTTCTGTGGAGCAAAGACAAGTGTTCTGTAGGATCCCCTGATGTGTGTTTGTAGGTTGGGGTGGGCAACTGCCACATGCAATCTTCCAGGTGTAAAACTGCCATGTTGGTGATAATGGTCAGATGTTTTGTTGTTGTTGTTGTTGTTTGTTGGTTGGTTTTGCTTGATAAATCTCTTGGATCTTGGCAAGGGAATTACCATGACACCACATTTGAGTTTAAACTTCTTGAGGCATACCGAGAGAGGTATGAAAAATACTAAAGTATTTCACACTTATTTTTTGCTGGGATGGTGCCAAAAGGCCATATAAGACAAGTCGACAGCAAAAACACAATTTTAAAAACAATATACACATTGAATAAAAGTGGAAGCAATTGGTTATGGCACCAAAGACAAAGAAATCCAAGTTCCCACATTATATGTCACTAACTAAAACCTGAGCTACTTTAATCTGTATTGTTTTTTACTGTTTGGTTTTGTTTACTTTCCCCCAGAACTTGGAATGAGAGTTATCTTCTTAGAGCAGCAGCATCTCTAATAGTACAGGCATGAAAAAGCACAAGAACATAATCAACCATACAGCAAAGATCTCAAGGATATATGTAGGGGTATGATCAAATAAAGGCAGTGGAGGGGGGGACAAATAAGCAAAAGGCAAATGGCTTATATAAAATAGTTCATTATTCCTTAATCACCTAACAATTTAAGGCAGGTCTGTTTCTGTTATCAGGAGACTTCCAACTATGTGATGATACAGGGAACAATATGCCTTTCATTTTTGGCTCCATCGTCTCCTCTGAGTCCTCTTGGTCATTTGCACCCAGCTAGCAGAAGTAGGAAGGAGAGCATAAGGAATAAGCACCTCTTAAAAATGTTAGCCCAGAAATGGCACAGGTAACTTCTTTTCACTTACTACAAACCAGTGAAATGGCTCCATCCAACTATAAAGGGAGACACAAAATGCATTCTAGGGGGTTGAGTTTGTGGTTCAACAGTACAGCACTCGCCTAGCAAGTGAGGGGCCCTAGGTTCAATCCTCAGTGCCACATTATGTTCTTGTGCTTTTTTGTACCTGAACTCTTAGAGATGCTGAGAAAGAAAAGAAAAGAAAAGAAAGAAAGAAGAGAGAAAGAGAGAGAGAGAGAGAGAGAGAGAGAGAGAGAGAGAGAGAGAGAGAAAGAAAGATGTTGTGTACAACTACAACTAAAAAATAAATATATAAAAAAAGAAAGTGCATTCTAGTTGAGTGGCTGGAAATAAGAAAAATGCATAGATCTTGGCAAGCAGCTAACAACACACAAAGCAAAGAATCTTCTATCAAGTACGCGCTAAGATTCTACATAACTGTGAGATCTAAATGAAATAGCACAAAATACTACCTGGAGATTGCTCAACTGGGAGTACAAAGAGCAGTGGGAAGTACGTTTTCTTTTTTTAAATGAGCTATCTAGAGCAATTTTTTTCCTGTTATTCATTTATTAGAATTGCCATGTACATTACAAGCTGTGTGTGTGTGTGTGTGTGTGTGTGTGTGTGTGTGTGTTGTGTATAACAAGATGCTTTGAAAGACGGACACTTTGAAGGATAGACACAAGTGTGTAATACCTTTAGCTTTATGTTCATATTTTAAATGGATATATCAATGTGAGATATCACATTTTTTTAATAAGAATTAATACCAAGGAAATTAAGAATCACCAATCATTGGCTTCTTTTTTTTAGGGGGGTAGGCAGGTACCAGGGACTGAACCTAGGTACATTTAAACACTGAGCCACATCTCCAAATGTTTTCATATTTTATTTAGAAACAGGGTCTCACTAAGTTGCTTAGGGCCTCTCTAAATTACTGAGGCTGGCTTTGAACTCTCCTCCTGCCTCAGTCTCCTGAGCCTCTAGGATTATAGGCTTGTGCTACTGAGCCTGGCTCAAACATTGATGGTTGATATCTTTTCTAAAAATAAAATTAAAATAAAGGAATTGCTATCCTTCCAAAAAGTTCCTGTTAGAATTTCTAAAGTTTGGAGAGAGTTTGGATCTTCAGGTTCATGAAGACACCATCTGGGAACTATGCTCACTTGTCATCACGTGGGGTATCAGGTATAAACAAGCTGTCTTCCTGACAGAAGAAAACACCAAGGAGCTGCAAGACTAGACAGTTCTCTGTAATGCTGGTGGGCTGGGCCAGGCCAGGAGTTCATAGGATCATCCTCTCCTTTACAGCCTCTGTCAAGTCACATCTCTGGAATCTGTGTGGCCAGACTGATTTTTGTCCAACCCTCATGATGTTACTGTCTATTCACAACATTGTATATACTAAAATGAAGGGAGGGAGCATTCAAAGAAGCAGACAATTAAAAAGAACACACACATAGCACCTCACTCATTGATTTTTAGGGACAAAAGACTATCCACACAGTATATCTTTGTTCTTCAGTTCTGCACAATATTGCTTGACTAACTCAACATGAACTATCAGCTCAAAGAAACACTCTAATCCATTAAAAAAAAAAAAACATAGCCTGACTTCTTTGATCATTTTAAAATCAGTTGGAACATTTCAATAGAGTTTCAAAAAGACATAAGGCTTCCAGTTTCAAATCAGGGATGTGAAAAGCTGTAAAGAGAGTGACTTTTCCCTTTTAAAGCAATAACAATGGTGAAAAACTGCATTAATAACCTCCTGAACCTATCATAGCACTGAGTGAGGTTGAAAGACAAACACAAATATCAAGTCTAGAGACTGGTATTTTTAGGAAGAAACAGAGCCTTTGCTTACCTGGGAAGATCCTCCAGTACACTATACATGCTGGTAAAAAGATTAGGCTAGAACATTTCTAGCAAACACTAAATGCTTGGTGTGGTCTAGTATGAGAGTGCAAAATCCCAGGGACTCACAGACATAAAGGAGTTTGTACATTCTTTCAGGATTTTACTCTAGGAAACTCTCAAAAAGACTCTTGAGAAATCTTAGCCTGTGATGCTAGCTTGTGGAAAAGGACAGAAGCTTGTATGAGACATCTGCCCAGAAGAACAAAGGTCTTACTGTGCAATGTGAAGGACATCAGAATGGTCACCTGAAGACACTGGCAGAAATCTACGCTGGAGGAACAGAAGGGAACTCCCTTCTTGGGGAGAGTACATGAATATTTTCTAGGCCCACCATTAGATCTGGGCCTCTCTAATTCTGAGCTTTTATCATACATAACATTAGATAACATCCCTCTACTTCACCCACCTCATTACACTATCTGTTGTAGAAAAATAGCAATGGGTACAGTTGAGAGAGCTGGAAGAGACAGACTGTCCCTGGGAAGCAGCACAAAGGGAAGACCCAAGCCAAGGGGAGAAGCTAGCAGACAGAGTCACATAAAGAAATATGCTCAACAAACTCCACATTCATTCCAAATCCTGATTAAGCACCAGCACTAACATTCTAAAAAAAACAAAAGGCATAATCATCTCTAAGAAAATAAAACTGACCTCAGTATTCATTGTCCTATACAATATGTTCAGCTTTCAACAAGGAATTAAAAAGTTTAAAAATAAAATTGGCAAGAAAAAAAAAAACAAGAGACAATGAAATCATCAAAACCAGACTCACATATGACCATATGTGCACATCTATGATTAGTATGTTAAAGGCTGTAATGGAAAAGTAGACAACATGCAATGTTAGATAGTTCTCACCTCTCTGACACCATTACCTTTCAGAAAGAATAAAATAAAAATACTAGAAACTAAATACGCCGTAACAGAAAAAAGGGATTTCTTTGATCTCATAAGCAGACTGGACAAAACAAAGGAAAGAATCAATGACCTTCAACATATCAATAGAAATTTCACAAATGGAAACAGAGAGAAAGAAAGAAGATAAAAGAAAAAAGAAGCAGAGAATAAAAGATCTACTGGGTAATTCAAAGGGTCTAACACACATAGTTTGAAAATCCCAGAAAGAAGACAGAGTGAATGAAATAAAAAGTAAAATATGAACACATAATAGTAAAGTTCACTGATATTATTGAACTAATTAATTAATTAACAAGTGATAAATCCTTACAGAAGAGATCTAAATAATGTCTTTATTCCAAAAGATGGAGTGGTATTTTTCTCCCCTCCACAATAGGCAAGACTTACTAACTCATCGCCATGGTTTAGTGTATAAAAGAAAAACTAGTATCTTCCCAGTGCAGAAACTGAGTAGATATCACCTTAATCAAGTGATCAATTTTAATATCACCCTCGGTAAGTGGTAAGTTATGTTGATTCCATATATTCCCTGATGTGATAAGAAAGACATTTTACTTCTTGATATTTTTCCAAAAACCTATACTCCTAATCTCTTCATGAGAAAACACCAGATACATCCAAACCAAGGGAGAGACTTTCCATGAAATTCCTGACTAATACTCCCCTAAATTAACAATGTCATGAAAAAAAAAAAAAGAAGAACTTGAAAAAAACTGCCATGAGGATTAGATGAAGAATAGAACATCATACCTTGGATTAAATGCTAACATAGAAAAAGAAAGGACATGGCTAACTTTGATTAAATCCTTTTAATATATTGTTCCTATATACTTCTTAATTTTGACAAATGTGCCATGTTTATGTAAGATGCTAGTGTTAGAAGAAAATTAGGGGAAGGCACACAAGAATTCTTTGTACTATCTTTGAAACTTTTCTGTAACTCTAAAATTATTCTGAAGTTCAAAATTTTAAAAATATCTGCCAAGCATGACTCTATAATCTATAAGTAGGATTATGTATAATAAAATGCTGGTATTATATTAAAACACACATACAGGAACTAGCACAAAAAGAAACACTCCTTGTAATGGGATGCCCATATTTTAAAGTTATTTTTACACTTATGGAAGTGTTATATGTAGTGTTTTGTTTAAAGGTACAGTTTTTTTAAAAGCATAATTTAGTTACAGTGATAAGCTCCTTAAAGTCTATATAATGAGGAAAATTTTTTGTGTTTTTTTTTAAAACCTTGCTGGGATTGCATGCAGTGATAGAGATGCCTTTAAGAATGTTTCACAGATGCTTCAAATCATTCATTTCTCATAAACATATGGGGTCTATTCTTCCGTCACTGTGCGTAATTCCTATTGACACTAATGGGAACTGTGCATGCATATCACTATAATTTGGTCTCTAGCAAACTGAAAATCATCACTGTAGAGATGAGAAGCAAAACAACCAAACAAAGAAAAAAAACTGCCTCTCTAAAACTCAGATTCTAAAATCTCTTGTCACAAAAATTCCAGATTTGGTGAATTAATCTATAGTGATTTTAACACAATAAATTACAAGTCAAAATGTCATAGTTATAAATATTATATTTGTAGGGCATTATACCTTCCTCAAGACAACAAATTACCTTTTCTCAACTATAATAGAAATAATTAAACTTTTTTTTTTTTCGGTGCAACTGAACAAAAATCCCAGAGCTACAAGAATAGCCAATAGTTGGTAATGCTATGTGTTGTGTATTTTAAGGGCTTTTATTCAGATATTTATAAATTGTTTATTTTGTCAAATGTCTTTTAATAAGATTTTTATCCCCATTTTTAAACTTGAAACTAAATGTAGAATCAGAATACACCCATAAAGAAGACTCTCAAATTAGGAAGATTTGTTCAGTGTTCCATTGTCCCATTTCCACATCAGAAAACATAGCAAAGTTCCTAGTTGTGTATCTTAGCAGTGTCATTTTGGCCAGGTTCCAAGATGCAGGGGGGTTGCTTCAGATCTCAGTGGGAGGCAGCCATTATGTGTTTGGGAGAAGCCATTGGAAGCTGGCAGGTGAGCCAATTCTATCACCGAGGAGAAAGTACTGCTAGTAAAGTCACCTTGTGACAAGTGTCTCCCTGCTGTGGGTTAACTTCCAGAAAGAAGGTTTGGAGAACACATAACAGTTCACAACAAGGAAATCAAACAAAATAAATTGGGCATAATTTGACACTGTTAAAATAAGAAGTGTCACCAGCACTGCTATGAAGTGGGAGTTATGAAGAGCTTTAGCAGAGATTAAACATTTAGTTAGACAATAAAATAGCTTGCTGGTCAAACGAAAGACATTATTCTTAATGCTTAAACTGATAGAAACTAGTGAATAAGTCTTTTTGACAAGCAGGGCTGCCAAAGAGTAGTAACTAGGTCTTAAGAGGCATGCATCTGTTCATGTAATTGTTAGTCCCCAAGCAGAGAGGAATAGCAATGTTAAAAAAGATAACAAATAGAACATGATGTTTTACAATATTTTCTCAACAAATTACAGAGAACTGACCAGAAGAAGTATTGTGCACAAATATAGTTTTCTTTTCTAAATCTACTTAGCTATTTGTAGACTGAACAGAAATATTTCCACAGTATAGTTTTTCTCACACCAAAACACTGTCATTCAATTTTCAAACAAATGCTTCTTCAGCACATTCCCAAATGGTTTAAGCTATATATGAAATGCCTGGTGGAAAGAAGATGTAAATCATATGAAATAAATCAAACAATTATTGGAAGAAGTTAGTAAAAAGTAAATAAACAAAGCTGTGAAGTAATCAAAGCATCTTAAGTGGTTTTTTTTTTTTAACCTTTGTAAGAATATCCCATATGTACTTGTCTTTGCAGGTGCCCATCACTCTCATTCAGGTTTTTGCTCTTGCAGTGCACACTTACTTCCATAATCTCACCCCTTATCCTTATTTTTTTCAATTCTACTTGGTCTGAAACTGCTATTAGAATGAAAACTATTTAACAAGTTCATACTAAAGGTCTGAATTACTAGCCTCATAAACTGCTTGCCTTCTAAAGCAGTGCTTCTCAAAGTCAGGTCCCTGGATCCCTGAACTATGTTAAACACTCACATTTAGAGACCTATTTATTGAATTAGAAATACTGCATATTAAACAATTTCCCCCCAGTGGTTATTCTAACAAAACTTAGAAAACTGAGTTAAGGAATCACTGTCATAGAAAACACTTATAACTCAAAATGGTGACCTCTAGAATTTCAAGAAGAGCAATGAGGGAGGTATTTCTTAAAAGACAGACCTTTGGCATAGTGTTAGTCAGTTTTTGTTGTTGTTATTGTTGTTGTTGTTGTTGTTATGGTTGTTGTGACCAAAATACCTGACAAGAACAACTTAAAGAGAGAAAGATTTATTTTGTCTCACAGTTTCAGAGGTTTGAGTTCATGATTGGCCAACTTCATACCTTTGGGCCTGAGGTGAGGCAGATCATCATGACAGGAGGCCCTGGTAGAAGAAAAGTGCTCAAGTCATGACAGCCAGGAAGGAGAATGTGGGAAAGGGGAGGAGTCAGGGACAAGATAAACCCTTCCAGGGCATGCACACAGAAACTTACTTCCTCCATCTAGGTCCCACCTCCCAGTTGTCCATTCTGCTATCAATGGATTAATCTACTGATAAGGTCAGAGTCCTTGTGACCCAATCATTGCCTAGAAACCTCACCTTTTAAATTCAACATGAGACTTTGGGGGACATTACAGATCCAAACCATAAGTGTCACTTTTCAAATCATACCAGAAATCTCTGTCTTGGTATGGCCTTGGTTCTGGGTAATACTAACAATGTTATTAATAAACTACCACTGGTCTACCTCCTTCAGCACAGTATCTGAATAATCCTTGAAATTGTGGAAGAACAGAAAATCAAGATTTGTCTTTGCCATCTAACTTATGAATTTGCAACACAGATTTGCCAACATACACAGGCTAAATAAAACCATATCCTTTTGTCACACATAATGATGCCTTAAATACAATAAAAATAACTCATATTTAGTTCACTTTGATCATGCAAAGAAAAAGTGAACAAGAGCAAAGTTAAGTTTAATTACAGTTTTCAAAAATAAAATGCTTAGATTATGATTTGACCAACTGAGACTATGTTTTCCCAAATGTGTCCTACAACCTACCTATCTCTGGGCATTTGTCCATGTTTCCCCCTTCTCTTCCTCACTAACTCATGGTTATCAATATAGGAGACAGTTTGGTTGTTTCTCCCTTGAGGCTCCAGCTTAGATACACCCTCCAAATTTTTCTACTATTTGATTATGACTTGGAAGACATATACTTTCTAACTTGAATTAATATTAAGTATGTGGGTATGCACATTCATATATGTGTAGAAATGTGTTTATAAACATACATGTCATATACATGAATGTTAATGTAAATACTATTATAAATACATAAAAATTGTCCATACTTGAACATGAGCTGCTGAGATGCAGGATCCATGCTGTGCCAGATGGATGAGAAACATGGAAATGAAGTATAGCCCAAAACATGTCTAAGGAAGAAAGAGAGAGGACTAGACAGAAAGCATGTAAGAGAAGGAGAGAGAACCCTCTCTAGACAGGCAGGAAAAAAAAAATTTAAAACATTACTAGTTCGACTTCTGCTTTTAAGCAGACTATCCATTAAATGAGGGAGGGGGGCTACTATGGACTTCCCTTCTCACCTTTTTAGGAATTCACCTACCTACGCTACCTATATTCACCTTCTCCCTGAATTCTGTAACTTACTGTGTTGAGTATTTCTCATTCCTAACCAGATATTTCTTCTTAATTTCATATCCTATTTCGTATTCAACTAAGCATTTCTACCTGGTTGTCCCAAGAGAATGAGAAACTTCTGTGTCCTCTTCTGGGTACTGGGGATATGGCAGTGAATGAATGGACTGAGCTGCTTCCATCATGGAGCAGATGTAGTCATATAGTCAATATTTATCACATAGTAATAAATATGATGAAGAATAATGATTTAGGGTTGAGAGAATATAGACCATGAGAGGGAAACTTTTAGTACTTTTGCTAATTAAGGAAGTGACTGCACATGAGACTTGCAGAGAGGAACCAGCATGTTGGCTGTAAGAGGGAAGAGCACTTGAGAAAGGGAATAGTAAGTGTGAGGGTCCTAAGGTGCATCCATGTTCAAGAAACAGCTGGAAGGGCAATGTGGCCTGAGCAGATGAGTGAGAAGAGGAGTTGGAGAGGCATGTAGGGAGATCATACAGAGGTTTCGAAGCCATGCTCAGGACTCCAGATTTTATTTCATAATAGAAAGCCACTGGAGAATTTGAGCAAGAACTTGACATGGTCTAGCCTATGATTCAAATGATTCATTTAGCCTGCTCCAGGGGCAAGGAAAGAGGGAAGTTGAAAGACCATTTTGTAGTCTCTTGCAAGTTCCTATAGCAGAGGTGATTTGTGCAGAACAGAGCAGAAAAGGGTCAGGTTCAAGATCTAATATAAAGGTAAAGTCAATAGAATTTCCTAATAGGTGGACATAGGAACAAGAAAGAAATCTAGGAACTGTGTGAAGTGGGGTGCCATTTCATGAGACATGAAACACTACAGAATGAACAAATTGGTGGCAGGCAGTTAAAAAACTTTTCTATTTTAAACAGTTTTAAAATAAACAGTGATATTGAAGGTTCAGGTGTAATGTTAGATAGGCAGTGAAATAAGGTCTAGAAATCATAGGGAAAGTCAGAGTTTAAGAAATAAATCTGAGCTAATCACATGAATATAAATGAAATTGATAGTCACATAACTACAGATGACATAGGATGTAGTAGTACCTAGAAATGACAAAAGGGCCAAACAAAAGAACCAGTAAATTACTCTTTTCACTGCAGTTCACAAACCACTGCTATATTAAATGCTTATCCTTCAATATTCAACTTAAACAGTAGCTTTTCTGTCAAAACTTCACTGCCGTCTTTGGCTTCTTAGCATCCTGTACTGATCGTTGCAATAGCACAAATGGCACATACTGGGTTTTCTTGTCATGCCAGTAGACTGGAAACTTCTTGAGGTTGGTGCTGTTTTAATTATCATTATATCTGTGTTATAGTCTATGGTTATTGAAACATACAAATAATCATTAACTTTGTTAGCCAAAATAAATGAATTTATTACCTATGTTAGTTAAGAATGCATATTATTATTTAAAGATTTTGCCAGTGTAAGGTAGAAGCAGTTATCTGTGTCCTTTTGGTTCTGTTCAATAACCAGCCAAGATACTTTTTATATTATGAACCTAGTGATTAGTAACATTCCAAGGAGATACATATAATGTTTTTAAAAATAGAGCACAAAACCCCTAGAGGAAGAATTAAAAAATAAATCTGCTATAAAGATGTCCTATCAGAAATCTAAAACAAATTTGGCTAAGTTTCTTGGCAAGAATCCTAAGCACAATGAGTGGTTGAAATTGTAGGCAATGGGAGAGAAAAATCTTTCAGACCCCTTCTTGAAACACTTTTACAAATTGAAAATAATCTGATCTATATGTTCTCTTCATTTTATCTAGCTCTTGTTTCTTTGATGCCAAAATAGCCTGCAACTATAATAGTTGAACTATTATAGAAACAAAATAAGGGAAATTTATAGTATTGTCCGTTATTTAGAAGAGGCTGTAAATCTTACAATTCATCCAAAGCCTTCCCTAAGATTAATATAATTGATCTGAGGACTCTTTTAAGTTGAAAACAGATATTAGGTACACATTTATATAATAGTTAAAATCTGCTGTTCACAAATACTTTATAATATCAATGGAAAGTTTACTTTTTAAAAAAGAAATGGAAACCCCCTGAATTTATATCTGATATACTATATAATATTCTAAGGCAATTCTTCTTTACACACTTGCACATTCACTTGGATTTGTGCATAGATTTTTTCATCCTCTTAGGCGGTTGTAGAATAAGTCGTGAGAGATCATTTTTAGTTTACTTTGGTTTGGGATCAAGGAAATGGTTTCACCTATCTTGGCACATCTTCTCATCTCTTCTTACCCTTTCAACCAAGTCAACGTTGTTCACATTCTTCACCCTTCTACATTTTCATACTTTGGGCAAAAGATAAAAGAGAAACTAACATGAAAAAGACAAAAGAAGGCTCCATGAAGTACAAGAACAGATTAAAATAAAAAAAAAAAAATAGAGCATAGTGGCTTGCTTCCTTCATCTGAAATGAGATCCCAGGTGAGGGTTTGAGAGCTTTTATTAAGGTCTTTGGGAAGTAAAGACTACAAAGATGAGTAGTGGACTGTCTTCAGACAATGTAGTTGCAATAATTTTGGATTCAGTTTGTTCCATAAGGTTCATGTGTTGGTTGGTTCCCACTGTGACTATGTGGGAGGTAGTAGAAACTTTATATGGTGGGGCCTTCGGTCACTGGGGGTGCTTCCCACAGAAGGGAGTATGGATTCTGAGTTCTTGCAAGAGCATGTTGTTATAAGAATGGCCCAACCCCGAAAAACTCTTTGCCTTCCTGTTTTGAGATGTGATCTCTTTCTCTCATACATGTTCCTGCCATTATAAAGCCATATGCTATTAGGCTTTCACAAGAGGGCAAATCCACAGGATCATTTGATCTTGAACTTTCATGCTTCAAAACTGTGAGCTAAATAAACTTCTTTACTTTACAAAGTTATTCTGTTGGGATTTTTCTTATGGCAATGAAAATGGACTAATATAGTGGTGATAAAATTTTCAGAGACAGACATGAACAGTCAATGGTAACTTCTCCAATAAAATTTTACTCCATTAGGATAGTTGTTGTCCAATTATTGTGAAAATTTACAAAAACAAAATTAGGTTACAGGTCTACTGTTTCCTCAGACTTCTTTCTCCCCTTGCCTTCTTCTTGTCATACTTCTGATACTCCAAAGCTACTGTCCCTCCCATCCCAGCACATTATAAGTCATAAGCATCTGCCTTGGACCATGTAGTTCCTTCACAAGGCCAATGCTTCACGATCACAAAATAGTAGTATATTTTCAGACCTTTGTACAGGTTTTGCCAATTCCATAGTCAAAAGGTATAAAATACTAAAGTGAGCAAAGTTAAACAGATTTGTTTATTTATTATATAATAATATATGGAGTCTAATAATATGCAAGATATTTTCAACATTTCATATGCACCTGGAACTATGCTAAGCACTTCATGTAAAATAACTTATTTAATATTCACAACAACCCAAGAAGGTAGATACCATTAACTTCTTTATTTTATAGTTGAGGAACCTAAGGATAAAGTTTTATTAAATTATGATTTTTGATAGGTTAAATAGTTTACCTAGTTCGGGGGAGGAGTAAGGTTCCAACTGAACTTTTTAACTCCAAAACTAAGCTGTACCTTCAATCAGTTGTTACATGATCTTCCTATAGAATTGTATCAGAGAATTTAATAGGCTAATGTGATTGTGAATCTTCAAGAGGGGAATGCAACATACAGCTCATTCAT
Organism: Ictidomys tridecemlineatus; assembly: GCF_052094955.1. NCBI lineage: Eukaryota > Metazoa > Chordata > Mammalia > Rodentia > Sciuridae > Ictidomys > Ictidomys tridecemlineatus. The sequence continues at coordinate 43,604,597 of NC_135481.1, forward strand.
TTATCATCCCCCTTTTCTATGCAGATCCTGAGACACTTGCAGAGAACACTGTTTCCTGTCTTACCCTTAGGTAAGGACAGATTTCTCTGTTTCTCTCTCATTCGTCCTTCTTTGTTCTATTTTCAGCACAGATCCTAGAGTTGTGCATTTTGCCCCCTTTAGATCTTAATTCCAAATTAAAGGAAACCTTTTACCACCCCAAAGCCAAAATATTCATATATCTTACTATTTTAGTCCTTTTGAGATAGTATGTCTTGTGCCTATGAATCCTTCTGGAGTAACAAAAGCTTCTCATGAAGATTTACTAAATTCCCATAACCTGAGGACCCAGGAGAAGCCATTAAGTTCACTTTATATCCTTAGCTAATTCTTCCTATGCCTGTGTTGATTCTTCTATGGGATAGATGTTGCCTTTTAGTGCGTTTTATAATGTTTACTAGTGCATTGAACACAGTAGGCACTCAAGTGTAATGAGGGTCTTGGCCTCTGACTCCTACCCAGCCATAAGAATCTATGTTCATATTTGAGATATAATTTATTCTTCTTCATGCATTCAATCCTAAATATGTTTCATTCTGAGTGCATACCAAGCACACCAGAATTTAGTTCATGTTTTAATAGGCCAGCTCTCCGTGTACCAAAAGAAAGCAGGAGAAAGCATTCTTGGTAGCTAATTGTGATCATGTTAAAATCTGAAAGTGGAAGTTCTACTGTAGTTTGCTCTTCACGTTCCTCTTATTACTACTACACTGTATTGAAACATAACACATACTGGTACTCATATACTTTTAACATAAAGTTCTATACAAGAATATAAAGTGTGTTTTTCTATATTAGACCTTCAACAAAATCTTTCAAAAAATGTAAAACTAGTTAAATAGAAACTTACTAGGGTTCCTTTCCTTCTCCCACTACCCAAGTGCCTCATAAAATAGATCTTTATGTAGGCCTAATTGGTAATGCACTTGCAGACGCATAGTTAGTTGCCCAATCGCCTAAGCAACTGGGTCGCAATGGGTCTAGATGTATTTTTCTGAGGTTCTCTGCTGGCAAATAGCTTCAGTGATTTAGCCCATGGAAAACAAGCCTTGTTTTGCTTAATGTTTTAGGTTAGGGAGTGGCTGGCAGCATTCTGTGAAAAAGTGACACTTTCAACACTGTAAGTGATTTGCTGACTTTAATTTAACAATATCTAAACCATTTTAACCAACAGTATCATATAGCTTGGCACATTATACCACTACAGATCTTCCAGAAAGGATGAAATGGCCAAATATTTACATGCATTCCGTTTTCTTTACATATTTGTATTTCTACCATTTTGAAAATTAGAATATAAACATTCTGTTTTAAAATCTGTTCTCCCCCACGTACTACATATTCAAAGAGCAAACACAATTTTTTCCCTTTGGGGTGTGTGTGTGTGTGATATAATATATATGTACATATACATACATATATATATATAAAATACATAGGTGTATTTGGATTTCCATATTTCATATATCTATATCTACCTAACAGCCCCAACTCTTTGTTTTATTATGTGGAGAAATATTATAAAATCTGCTGTCCCTGTAATTACATTGCCCTTTGCCGTCTCTTAAAAAAAGAAAAAAGAAAAAAAAAAAGGTGGTGTTCAAATTTTCCCCCTGTTTTATTTGCACCCTATTAACAACTGTTACTGGAGCTTTAATTATGCCCCGGTGATTGCGGAGTTGTGGCTGACTTGTGTCATTTTCCTCCCAGGGGATGCTTTATAATTACCAGCATCCATCGTGGCTGCCTGTAAGCTGATGCTTTTTTATTACCAGTTCAATAATCACTGCATCCTTGTGAACATCTGCTCTGCAAGCCATGCATCGGGGGTCCCAGCGCCTGTCACTTGATGTTCCCTCACCACGGTGACCTTGGTGCCCTCGCCTTCGGTTTATATCTAATTTGTTTACCAGAGGCTCTGTCCAGAAAGTCTCCCAGGAATGCAATTAATACACTACATTTGCAAACAAAAGAAAATTTTGCCCTTTCTCTCCTTTCTCTTTTTCCAGATTATTGTCTTACTCTTAGATTCTATAATTTCTATTCCTAGGAGAATGGATCCATTTAAGACTTGGGGGAACAAGAAGAATGAGAGAGAAGTTTATCTGAGAGCTATCCTCCTGTTTATATTGAAAGTAGGTGGATGTTTCAGTGTATGTTTTTCTCTTGAAAATATAAGATGGTGAAGAGTGAGTTACAGAATGATATTTTTACATTGAGTAACTTCATCCATGTGAAGGAAAGGATACTTCTACCTATTCTTCTTGACCTCCTCTCTCCTTTCCTTTCTTTTCCCAAGTAAACCTCTCTGCTCTTTGTTTTCTGGAGTAATTCCTCCCTCTGCAATCATTCCCCTTCAGATCCTTTGGTGTTCTTCTTCTGTCTTTCCTTTCTTGCTTTCCTCTTTATGAAAACAAAATGTCAAAGATAAAAATGTGTAAAAATAACACATCTTGGGACAGCTGCTGGTCTTCCTGATGGTGCTTCTCCCTTCTGACTCACTATTTGTTACTAATAAAGCTAATCTGAATGTTGCTTGCTAATCCTGGTTATGTCTGATTTTTTTAAAAACACAAAAATTGAAGTTCCAAAGTTTCAGTTATTTTCATAAGTATTTCAAGATCTATGCTGATATGTTTAGAACAGATGAGAAAAAGATTGACAGAATTCATGCAATCATTTCACATGTGCACATGACCTTGTCTTTTCATGTACATAAGTGACATCAGAGACCATTTCACAAATGTCCAATACAGGGCATGTGTTTTTGGACTGTAGCAATTCCTAAAACCTCAAACTTTAGCAGAAATAGCAGAGGTCAAACTTTCAGCAAATTCAGGGAGAAGGGAGGTTGTCTGTTCTGCCTCAGAGAATATAGAGGAGGGGGCCCTATCTTTTTTCTATATACCCAGAGGACCTGTGTTCTACTTGGTTCATAGTGTGCTGTGACCAATTGTTCCTAAAGTGATTGGATTGTTCTACTTGTGGATTAAATTCTGTTTAAGAGCCATTAACATTATATACCACTTAGTCCCCAGACCTGGTTTGAAATACACACACATACCTTGTCTCTGTCTCTGTAGATGTCTCTCTTTGTCTCTATCTCTATCTTGAAGAATATTATAGAAAACTTTGAGACTTCTTGTCAAGACCATTATTCAATGGTCAATATCAGACCAAAGTCTGAGGCATCTTCAAACAAATTTACCTAAACTTCTGCAGAGAAACTGAAATGGGAACTAAAATTGTACCTCTAGAGGCAGAGAACAAAAAGTTGTTAAAGAACAACTACTTAGTAGGACCCTTTTCTGCCTTTATCTCCCTATATTACTAAACCCCCACTCAAGAAAAGAGTCTGAATAATGGCTGCTGTTAACAGCAGCCAAGGATCACATTTTACAAAGAGTAAGAGAGAGCAGACACTCTTGCTGCCTAATCCTGGCCCAACTCACCAACTGGCTTGGTGATCAAGCCTAAGAAACAGCTAATTGAGCTGTGTAATATCAGCCCTGGGTTGCTTATGTAAGACCTGAATTTGAATTGGAAGACCTAACAAATAAAGTGAAGACAACCATAAGATAAGTACACCATAGGAGAAGAATATAAAGGGAAAAGGGATGAATGGAGGAAGGGAACAGATGTGAAAGAAGAAAGGAAAAGAGTGGGGGAGGAAGGAAAGTGGGCTACAGCAAACCAAATCTATAGTTTGAATTTTTTTTTCCACTACAAACAAAATGAAAATAACAGCAAAGTCTGAAAATTATTTTTTTTAAAAAAAGATTATGGTTAGGGTTCAGACAGGAAATTTTCAAACTTTATAAAGAAATCATAAAAAACTCAAAGAATTAGAAATACAGAAAATGAAAAATTGCATGAAATAATTTAAATTTAAAATCTCATGAGTTATACTTTATACAGAATAAGTAAATAAGGAGAAAATACTGAAAAAATTATCCCAGAATGTAACACCAAAAGATAAAGGAATTAAATATGAAGTAGTAATAAAGAGATAAGGAAATTAACTTGTGAGGAGAATTCAGTGTACTTTTCACTAAAATTCCAGTAAAAGAAATTGGTAGAATGGTAAAGACGTGAAATTTTAAAAAGTAATATTTGAGAATATTCCAGGGGTTAAAGACAGGTAAATATGTCAAAGTTGGGGGAAATGAACAGCCTATATTAAAAAATTAATGTCATTTTGAAGAGTTTCAAAATGTTTCAACAATAGAAGAAGCTAGGATAATGAATCTGAAATTGCTTACATAACCTCTCTATCCCATTACTGAATATATTCTACATATTTCAATTTTAATTTTTTCCCTTAAAAATTTTTTCTCACAAGTTTGTTTGGTAAATTGCCTTTACTATGGCCACTTTTTGAAGAGAACATGAAAATTAATTTAAAATGGGGACTCACTTTACATTTTTATTCCAGTGTTAAGTGTATCTTGCATCAACTTTTGTTCATGTTGCAAACTTTAAATCCCCAGGATTCTATTAACACACACTGCCATTTAAGTCAACAAAATGCAATAAGCAAATTTTCACAGCCAGTCAGTTAGAGACATAGGATAGAAAATTGGTTAGTCTGTATTGATAAAGAATAAAGGTGCATTATTTACTAGAGCACTTAAGATATTTCTAATGCATATGAAACTATTCCTCACCAAATTTTTATGGAGGGGAAACTAGCCAGAGAGGATTGAGATTTTTATCTATTTTTTTAAAAAAACTAGAGTCATAAAATTCAGCTAATAAAAGTATAAATATAAGTCAACACACTTGAGTCAAGGGAATCATAAATTATATAGGGTGATTAGTTCTTTGGTAATCAGCATTTTATTTCAGTTCATTTGAGGGTCTGGTATTTTATCTGTTGTGATTGCCTATCCATGAAGGCAAAATAACAGGATAAAGTTACCCTCTGTCCCAGGGTTTAGAGGAAGGGAGGAAAGACAGAGAGGACAGAATAGGACAGTGAGTGCTATTCTGGTGTCAGTATGTGAAAGTGTTCCTGAAAGACAGGATGGGCTTATTCTATTTTATAAGGTTAGGATCTCAAAACCACCTCAACAGCTGACATCACCAGAAAGGAGATCCAACATGTCCTCCCTCTGCCCTGAATGGCTCCTCCTAGCCTTCCCCATTATTGATGCCTGACTCTTCAGATGCTCATAGCATTCTCTCTGCTTCCTTCCTTTGTTCTCCCATTTACTATTTGTCTCTCCTTTGCAGGACTGCTTGATGTTCATGTCAGTCCTCAGGACTCTTTGCCTCACAGTAACCCTTCAGAGGAATGCTGCTACCTGGTTTATCAAGCCCAAGACAAAAAGAGGGCTCAGTACCCTCAGTCGAAACTAATGTCCTGGCAGAATGGAGCCAGAAAATGCTTCAAACCCAGGATGTCAACAAATGCTATTCATAAGAAGAGGTCTGCTATAAAACCACCCATGAGGGTATTGGGGGAGCTGTTGGACAAATGGGTGCTGCTGAACACTAGGAAGTGGGTATTGGAAAGACTATCTATGTTGCAGGAGTTTGGCACTGGTCAAGCTACCCTGAACTGAAACAAAACTGGCTACATAATTTTCAGGGCCTGTATTAAAATGTAAATATGAGATTCCTGGTTCAAAACAGTATTAAGAATTTGCAACAACAGAGCACTAACCAAGCACAAGGGCCTTGACAAGCACAATTTGCCTGCCTAACTAAGTAGCTCCAGATGCAGCAACTGGGGGCTGAGAAGACACCTCTGCTGCAGGAGCCAGATGATAGAGAAACTATCCATACCATAGAAGTCTACCAATAGAAGCATAAGAGAATCTGGAAGGAAAACTCCTTCATCCTGCAATATATTTTCAGTGTCCTCAAGACGAGGGAAAATAATTAAAGGGTCTACCTCTATTTTTGAAGATTAATCAATCATGAGTAGATCTGGAGCTAATGGGACAATAAATTGATAACTGGCATGAGGAACAAAGGTCAATGACATTGAAATGGTGTAAAATCATAGGCCCAAATAGAACTTAAATTCACAGATTTGACCTCATTAACATTTATGTCTCAATTTAATTTTTTGGCTGAGGAAAAAGTGGCATTTAATAACATTAGTTGGCTTATTCCAGTTTTCATGGAGGAACTATCACACTACTACTGAGGATCTAACATACAATTTTCTTGATCAGAATAAATATAGCCTTAGGTCAAATTGCCTAATCCTTGCACTGGTCTAATAAGAATACTGCGGCTCTGAAGCTGTTAATCTAATAGCTTGGCCTTTATTCCATCAGTGTATTTCTATCTTTAACAGTTTCCTCTGATTTTTTTCCTTTTCAAAAGAAAAAGAAAAATTGAGTCATTCATTCTGTGGTTGTTACTTCACTAAAAACATTTCAATAAAACAGGGGATTAAGATGCACTTGACAGACAAACCCATTAGGTCTTTTCCTGCCCTGGGCAGGTTCTTGGCTTCTTGCTCCGTTACCTGGTTGGCAAGTATTGAAACTGACTGTTGGATATGGCAGTGAAAACCCCAGTACATTAAACCCAGAACATGTGCTTTTACAAATCCAATACTTAGATTGAGAAGGGATTCACCACTGAGATCAGTCAGAACAGGTGCTGCCCTAACTGCTCGAAGCATGGTGGCTCCCTACATCATGGCGCTTGGAACGGACAGCTTGTGGAAGAGGCTGGCAACAAAGCCCCAGATGCTCTGTTCAGGCCTTAGGCCATGCAATGCACAGGGAAGATGCCATAACTACTATGCAGCTTCTGCCTAGGCAACCTTCCTCATTTTGAACTGTTGACAATAATGGTGGGTGACTAGGGACATCAAGGAAAGAAGTGACTTTTAAAATCTCTTTCCTCTTAATTTCCATCCCTGAGAACTGTACATAGAGTAGGAGCAGGCTGGGCCTGTTCCCTCTCCTCTATCTCTCCTTTTATATCATTCTCTTCAGATTCTAAACCCCGTGAAGACAGAGAAGCTATGCCTATTTCACTTCCTTGGTGTGTTGCTACCTGTTGGAACAGTACTGTTAGAAGTTGCCACACAAAGCACGCTGAACATTGGGCCTTGCCATGGTACCTCCATGAGGACAGGGGTTCCTGTCTGTTCTGCTTGCATTCTCCAGTAAACTTTAGGAATCACCTTTCTTTCTTTTAAGAATATGCTTCCTTTCAGTAATGGCGGTGTGAGATGGCCTGCTTCGTCCCTTTCCTTTTACTTCTCTTCATATCTACGCCATACCCCCAACTCCTCATCAGCTGTGTGGTAACCTATGAGCCCATTTCATGAACACAATTGTTTAGTTCAGGAGTAGCTGATTACAGTCCTCCCCTGAGATTTCAACCTCTGACTGGAGACAGATTTAATCCATTCTGGTGGCAGCTCTGTCTGGATTAAGAAACGATAAAGTTTATATGAGGGATGTAGGATAAAAAGCTAAAGACCTTATAGCTTCTAAGACTGGTTTTCAGTCATGACTGAAACCACCTGCCTCTCCGGCTCTCTGGTGGGTTGGATCCTCAGCTCTTCCTGGGTTTTTATTAATCTGCAGTCCTCTTTCATCCACACCAGCCCAGAGTTTAGCCAGAAACTGACATTCATCACCCCAATGTCTGGTTTTCCACCAAGAAGCCACAGTGACCTTTTTTTTTTTTTTTAATTTGCTGTTTTTTTTTTTTTTTTTGTGTGTGTGTGTGTGTGTGGTAATTCTCCAATGTTTCCCACTGTGTTCAGAATAAAATCCAAACTACTTAAGATGGTTTACAGGACTGGACATGAAGCTAAAGTGGTAGCATGCTTGCCTAGCATGTGTCAGGTACTGGGTTCGATTCTCAGAACCCCACATAAAAATAAAATAAAGGTATTGTGTCCACCTAAAAAACTAATATATATATATATATATATATATATATATATATATATATATATATATATATATATAAAAAAGAGATGGTTTACAAAGTCTCTGCCTTCATCATTAACCCCACTCTACTCTACTGTCCCCTTTCTGCCCAACCATCTTTAAACTCCCCCAAACAATTGCAATACCTCCTGTTTGTCATCTTTGCCCAAGCTGGTTCCTTTACTGAGGATGTTCTTTCTATCTTCCCTGTCGTTCAATGCTTAGCTCAAATGTCACTTCCACAGGAAGAATGCCCCTGAACAGTGAATATAAATGGCTACTCAACCACCCAATATTTCAGTACATTCTTCATTTTTGATAGAACATAATTATCTCCAATGTGACAATTTTCCTACACATTCATTTACAAATTAATTTACAAATAAATTTTACAAAAATTATTTTATTCTCTTTCTACTCCTACTCTCCACAGGAACAAAGACTTCATGTGTCTTATTCACCTGCACGTCCCCACTGCCCTAGAACTGTGCCTACCATATAGTCAGTGTTCAATAATTATGTTGTGGCTGAATAAATTCATAACACACCTTGTCATCCCAATTCCAGCCGTCTACTAGGTTTCAAATGAAAAGCAAGTAGCTCCTCATAAATAACAAAAAAGTTGGGGCAACTATTCATGCTATTAAAATGCCTTTGTTAAAAACATCTTTTTCCCCTAAAACACATAGTACATAGGACTCTGGCATTTCAACAAGTAGGAAGACTCAGGATAATTACAACATAGCTACATACATAATTGTAGACCATAGATGGTTGAAAATCAGGTTTAGGAATGCAGATATGAACAAGACTTCATCAAATCTTTACTCTGAGGATCTGTTCAATAAAGACGAATTAACTCTATGAAAGAGATATGACAAATAAAAGGAGTTATATTTACTAAGACTTTACTGCAGACTGGCATAGTATTTACATGTGTTAGCTTATTTAAACCTCATGAAACCCTATGAGGTAGGTACTCCTATTTAAAAGATAAGGAAATTTGTTCGAAGTCTCAGTCTCAGCAAGAACTCCAGGACACAAAAATAGGCTGTCTGCTTCATCCTTTTAACATCATCCTACATCAGTGGTACTTGCTCTGAGTACACCAGAACCAACACCACATTTGGGCAACATTATAGAGTTAACATCTAGTTACTTGATCTGATGACTCCATGTAGCCCATAACTGCATTTATAAAGTCTATCTGGTATCTCTTATATGCTCAATAAGCAATTGAAGTCACTGGAATAAGGATAATTTTCTTTTTAAAAAGTATGAATATTAATGGTAGATACCACATAGCCAAGTACAGGGCAGTGGTGATGGGGGAGCAGGAGTGCTACTTTATTCCCATTCTTATTATTTTACTTCAGCTCATGAATAACTAGATGGAGTTTGTGGTTTTCTTTCCAAATCAATGAAATGATTTTCAACTTAGAAGGGTAATTTAAATTTATTGTCCATATATCCATGTCATTTCTACCCCTCCTCTAAACCTGATATATATATGATTATTTAGGAATGCTTCAACTTTAAAGCCAGTGTCTACATGATGAATATGCAGGTCTTCATATCAAACACCCCGATTAATGATAATGTGATCATTTGTCAATGTTAAGTTATCAACATTCACAGAAGGCCAGGCATGCTGTTCCCCACCCACAACTCCAATCAAAGCTGGCTGAGTCTCCACCCACAAGAAAAACATCAGCCCTTTAAGGCAGCATGTCACATTGCCTGCTGACAGACTCAAAATATAAGAAAAATAGTTGTGCATTTATGCTTAAGTGCTGCCTTATGAAAATGAGTTTCCTTTGTTTTTTGGTATCGAGGGGGACACTCACTTATGGACAGAAGCTTTAATAAAGGACTAATTTTTTAAAAATTCTACTACTAGTTTCACTTCTAAGTGATAATATTTTTGTCAAATAATGTACTTTTGAGCCAGAGTAACTACAACAGTAGGCAGAATCTCTCCTTTCCCATCTCTGACTAGAATCTTTAAAAAAAGGTAAAGTAGAGCATAGTTATACACACACTGATATTTGAAACATTATGAAGGTAAAGATGGTCAAATATATCTCTTTGGTGGAGAAGGTAATTTACTAAATTATCTGACTGTTCCTGACTAATTTTCTAATAACAATTATAATTCATTTTATTTTACTTTAATCTCAGCAAATTTGCTTTGAAATTAAAAACTACATACAACTATAATGAGCTCCATTATAGGCCTCTGAAATATCTAAGGACAATAAATTTAACAATGGTGTCCAGGTACAAAGATGAAAAGTAACTGATTCATGCTTGATGTGTACAACTATGGACAAGATAGTTTCTTTCATTGAACCTCAGTTTCCTCATCTGTAGGATGATTTAAGTAATACCTAATACATGAGGTTACTGTAAGTTTTACATCAACATTAATGTAAATCACTTAGTATAGTGATTAAGATTGGGAGACACTTCATGAGTTATAGCTATTATTGTTATAATTGATAACAATTCTTGCCAGTAAATAATTACTTATAACCTTTGTTTAAAAAATAAAGGATTGCATGATGACGTAAAGATTATTTAAAGTCAAAATTAGGAGTTTTCTTTGATAATGAGTCATTTTTTAGCAATAATCTCATCTATTCTTATTCTCAAACATATGAAATATTCAAATTGTACTGTCCAGTTGTAAATATATTCTACTATTCAAATATATACAAAAATGTTAGTAGAATTAACCCTTACTTTATGTATTTAGAAAAGAGCTATTAAGTTAATATTCCTTAAGCAAACTTATATAACTTTTATTTTTCCATTGCTTTCTTTGATTTTTTTACAGGGAAAATATGTAAAAAGTTTTCTGTTATGTTTAAGGGTTAAGATATGAGGTGTCCCTCAAAAACTCTTGTGTGAAAAAATGCAAGAGGTGAAGTCATTTTTAGAAGTTTTTAGAGGTGAAATTATTAGATTATGAGAGTATAACATAATCAGTAGATTAATTCATTGATATGTATTAACTGGATGGCAACTATAGGGTGTGGCTGGAGAAGATGGATCACTTAGGGGTTTGCCTTTGGGGCTTATATTTTTCCCTGGTGAGTGGAACTCTGTTTTTCCTCATTGCCATGTCATAAACTGCTTCCCTCTGCCATATCCTTCTGCCATGGTTTTCTGTCCTACTTTGGACCCAAGCAACGGAATTGGCCAACGATGCACTGATACCTTTGAATCCATGAGCCAAAATAAACTTTTCTTCCTCTAAGTTGTTCTTGTCAGATATTTTGGTCCCAGCAATGCAAAGCAGGCTAACATAATATTCAACATCCTCAACTTATCAGCAGACTAATTCTACTTTGACACTTGTTACATGTTTTATTTAGCTAATCAATATTGTTTCTTAGGGTTTATTAGCACATCAAATACATGACTCTTAACTCAGCAAGGAGAAAAGTTTTATGCTTATAACTTACTCTTTGTCCTACATAATTAACTGTTAGCAGTGGAAACACCTTTAGCTGTCCTAATTGTAGAGAATTAAGCCACAAATGAAAGAGAAATATTTACAATCGAGAATGTTGCCCTTGTCATTTCTTCAATTGCTTCTACCTTTAGAAATGCATCATGGAAATAGAAATTTTAAATTACCTAGGAGGGCTCTCAAAACAAGTTCTGTTAGTTTATCGAGTTTTAAAAAGTCTTTGTAACCATAAAAAAAAGATTTGAAGCATCTTTATGAGGGCTGAGAGGCAATGTTGAGAGCCAACAAACTAGACACTTGGGTAAAGTCTAACATCCAAAACTTCTGTGAGACTTATGAAATCTGCATAACATAGGAATACCATCTGCATTCTTGTCCTGAAAGTTCCCACTGAGTGTCGTTTAAACACCAGTAAGAGTTTCTTATGCTTCTCAAATGGTTTGTAAAGAATCATCACATGCAGTGTTTTTGGTATCGGGAGACAAACTTCGCCTATCTTACCTTTCATCCCAGCACAAACCAGCTCTCTTCGGAATCATTGTATGAGATAGTCATTAATCACACCCCAAGTCTTCCTTGCATCTTGTGTGGCCACTCTACTCAGGATCTGTGACTTTCACCACTGTGGTACTTCATCGACTTGTTTTATACTTAGGAAGATGTCTAGAATACATAACTTCCCATAGTCTACTAATTAATTCCCTTCATTCCTCTTTCATTCACTTTTTTAGGGGGTGGTGTGATTAATTTCCATTATTGTTATTCATCTCCACAAAATGACATGACCTGCTATGTTTCCAAAAATAGGAGAGGGCTCTGTAGATACCATCTACTTCTCCTCAGAGAACACAGAACATGTGGTCCCACACACAAAACAAACAAACAACAAAAAATATATATATATATACACACACTATTTATATAGTGTGTATATATATGTGTGTATATATATACACATATATATGTGTGTGTGTATATATACACATATACATTTTACCTCAGTGGAAAAGAAGAGTACGATTTTATAGACCAGTAATGTCTAACATTAAAAATCATAATGTCACACACAATAGCAATGGTACCATTTCATTTCAGTGACATCATTCTTCTTCAAGGGAAAAAAGCAGAAGTGATAAACTGAAGGGTATAGATCACTGGTAGAGAGCATGCCTAGTATACACTCCGCAGTAAAGAAAAGGAAGCAGGGAGAAGGAGGGAAAGAAAATATTAAAACTGCAACTTCTATTTTATTACACTGCATTAAGTAATAAAATTGTTTACCAAAATTGGTCATTTTATTTTCTTGAGCAGAGAGGGGACAGATTTTTCAATAAGAAATATTTTCATTATCAAGTTAAAATCATGTCTTCCCTGAAATTGTATTATCATTAACCCATTTATAATCAGGTACCAGCTTTTCAAGTCTAGAAAATATTTTTTTTCCATAGCAGTAATATTATATAAGAAATAAGCACTTTTTCTAATGAGGATAGGGCCAGAGTCAATATTCCTGCTGCTCTCACATGCTTTTCTATTTGTTCTTTCTTCACCCAATTCCAGTGTCATTTTCAATAGAATTTTCTTTTTCAACAGAAAATGCTTTTAATAGATACTTTGCAAAGAAAAAGATAAGTGGTCAATACCATGTGAAAAAGTGTTGAGCATCACTATCACAGACATTTAAATGAAATTCCCAATGAGAATCCATTCTTTTTTAATTTAATTTAATTTTAAAATCTTTTATTTATTCTAATTTGTTATATATGACAGCAGAATGCAATTTATTTCATATTACACATATAGAAAACAATTTTTCAAGTCACTGGTTGTACACAAAGTATTTTCACAGCATTCATATCTTCATACATGTACTTAGAATAATGATGTCTAACTCATTTCACCATCTTTTCTATCCCCATGCCCCTTCCCTTCCCCTGTCCCCCCTTTGTCCTACATAAAGTTCCTCCATTCTTCCCATGCCCCCCCCATCTCCATTATGAGTCAGCATCCTCATATCAAAGAAAACATTTGGCCTTTGGTTTTTTGAGATTGGCTTACTTCACTTAGAATTGTAATCTCTAACTCCATCCATTTACCTGCAAATGTCATGATTTTATTCTCTTTTAATGGTGAGTAATATTCCTTTGTGGGTATATTCCAAAGTTTCACTATCCATTTATCTACTGAAGGGCATCTGGGTTGGTTCCACAATTTAGCTATTGTGAATTGTGCTGCTATAAACATTCTCACCCCAATCAGAATGGCAATTATCAAGAATACAAACAACAATAAGTGTTGGCAAGGATGTGGGGGGAAAGCACATTCATACATTGCTGGTGGGACTGAAAATTGGTATAGCCAATATGGGAAGCAGTATGGAGAATCCTTGGAAAACTTGGAATGGAACCACAATTTAACTCAGCTATCCCACTCCTTGGTTTATACCCAAAGAACTCAAAAACAGCATACTACAGTGACACAGCCACATCAATAGACTTTTGTTTGAATTCTGTGTACACCATTCCATGTTTCCACTGTTAGGCAAAGATGAATAAGCAAACTGCTCCCAATTCACAAAACTGGTTTTTGTCAATTATTAAGGGATTTCATATCTGTATTTATAAAAGAACATGACTCATTTTTACTCTCAATGTTTCCTTTTCCCAGTGACCAGCCTCAAAAACACTTTAAGTCAAGTCTTTACCTAACTGACCTAACAGATCCAGAGCAAAATCATGGTTAAGGATTATCTGAAAGACAATCCAGACTAGGATTAATTTTGCTTTTACTCTGGTTCATAGCTGAGCCAGCAAATAAGTATTGTGAAGGATATATAAAGAGATCATGTGTGTGTGTGTGTGTGTATACATATATATAATCACTTTATGTAAATATATATGTATATATTTATATATATGTATATATACATATATATGTAAATGCATATATGTATGTATATATACACACATAACATTTCAATAAATTAAGCAGATCTTCCAAATGCTGTTGTATTTTACTGTACAATACCCATAAGTCACATTTGACTATGTCACTAGGAATCTTATAAGAAGATATATAATTGTTAGAAAGTCATTAAGCTTGTTGCAGAGGTTATAAAGTTTCCAAATCGGACCAGGTGGAATCCCACCAGCCAAGCCCGCACTGACCCCCCGGGCTGAGTACGGGAGTTTAGACGGGGAAGGAAGCGGTACAGTCCCATCCCCCGCAGCGGACACTCCACCAAGGGAATCAGCAGTCAGCATCTTGAGCAGCTGATATATCCACCCATTCTCCGACAGATCTCAACAACAAAACAGGTGTGTGGCACTCAGCCCATCCCCCATACATCGGGAACTCGCATAAACTCTCTCCTAGGCTTGCTGGGGGAGGGAGAATCAGAGTGAGCCTGCATAAAGACTAGGGGGGAACTAGAGGCACCTGACCTGCAACCCCCCCTACCCATCTGCAGCCAAAAGGAAACCTGTCTGGCTAGAGCTGGGGGTGGGGCAAGCAGGAAAATCCAAAGGACAGAGTGCCTGGGATCCCAATTGCCAACTGTGGGACCCCGGAGATCCAGGCCCACTGATTCCTGCGGCCTGCCCTGCGCTACAGAAGGCGTGGCGCCCCAGGGAAGCCATTAATTAGCAAGCAGGGAGAGGCTCGGCTGCGACCAGGTGGAATCCCACCAGCCAAGCCCGCACTGACCCCCCGGGCTGAGTACGGGAGTTTAGACGGGGAAGGAAGCGGTACAGTCCCATCCCCCGCAGCGGACACTCCACCAAGGGAATCAGCAGTCAGCATCTTGAGCAGCTGATATATCCACCCATTCTCCGACAGATCTCAACAACAAAACAGGTGTGTGGCACTCAGCCCATCCCCCATACATCGGGAACTCGCATAAACTCTCTCCTAGGCTTGCTGGGGGAGGGAGAATCAGAGTGAGCCTGCATAAAGACTAGGGGGGAACTAGAGGCACCTGACCTGCAACCCCCCCTACCCATCTGCAGCCAAAAGGAAACCTGTCTGGCTAGAGCTGGGGGTGGGGCAAGCAGGAAAATCCAAAGAACAGAGTGCCTGGGATCCCAATTGCCAACTGTGGGACCCCGGAGATCCAGGCCCACTGATTCCTGCGGCCTGCCCTGCGGCTACAGAAGGCGTGGCGCCCCAGGGAAGCCATTAATTAGCAAGCAGGGAGAGGCTCGGCTGCGACCAGGTGGAATCCCACCAGCCAAGCCCGCACTGACCCCCCGGGCTGAGTACGGGAGTTTAGACAGGGAAGGAAGCGGTACAGTCCCATCCCCCGCAGCGGACACTCCACCAAGGGAATCAGCAGTCAGCATCTTGAGCAGCTGATATATCCACCCATTCTCCGACAGATCTCAACAACAAAACAGGTGTGTGGCACTCAGCCCATCCCCCATACATCGGGAACTCGCATAAATTCTCTCCTAGGCTTGCCGGGGGAGGGAGAATCAGAGTGAGCCTGCATAAAGACTAGGGGGTAACTAGAGGCACCTGACCTGCAACCCCCCCTACCCATCTGCAGCCAAAAGGAAACCTGTCTGGCTAGAGCTGGGGGTGGGGCAAGCAGGAAAATCCAAAGGACAGAGTGCCTGGGATCCCAATTGCCAACTGTGGGACCCCGGAGATTCAGGCCCACTGATTCCTGCGGCCTGCCCTGCGGCTACAGAAGGCGTGGCGCCCCAGGGAAGCCATTAATTAGCAAGCAGGGAGAGGCTCGGCTGCGACCAGGTGGAATCCCACCAGCCAAGCCCGCACTGACCCCCCAGGCTGAGTAAGGGAGTTTAGACGGGGAAGGAAGGGGTACAGTCCCATCCCCCGCATCGGACACTCCACCAAGGGAATCAGCAGTCAGCATCTTGAGCAGCTGATATATCCACCCATTCTCCGACAGATCTCAACAACAAAACAGGTGTGTGGCACTCAGCCCATCCCCCATACATCGGGAACTCGCATAAACTCTCTCCTAGGCTTGCCGGGGGAGGGAGAATCAGAGTGAGCCTGCATAAAGACTAGGGGGGAACTAGAGGCACCTGACCTGCAACCCCCCCACCCATCTGCAGCCAAAAGGAAACCTGTCTGGCTAGAGCTGGGGGTGGGGCAAGCAGGAAAATCCAAAGGACAGAGTGCCTGGGATCCCAATTGCCAACTGTGGGACCCCGGAGATCCAGGCCCACTGATTCCTGCGGCCTGCCCTGCGGCTACAGAAGGCGTGGCGCCCCAGGGAAGCCATTAATTAGCAAGCAGGGAGAGGCTCGGCTGCGACCAGGTGGAATCCCACCAGCCAAGCCCGCACTGACCCCCCGGGCTGAGTACGGGAGTTTAGACGGGGAAGGAAGCGGTACAGTCCCATCCCCCGCAGCGGACACTCCACCAAGGGAATCAGCAGTCAGCATCTTGAGCAGCTGATATATCCACCCATTCTCCGACAGATCTCAACAACAAAACAGGTGTGTGGCACTCAGCCCATCCCCCATACATCGGGAACTCGCATAAACTCTCTCCTAGGCTTGCCGGGGGAGGGAGAATCAGAGTGAGCCTGCATAAAGACTAGGGGGGAACTAGAGGCACCTGACCTGCAACCCCCCCACCCATCTGCAGCCAAAAGGAAACCTGTCTGGCTAGAGCTGGGGGTGGGGCAAGCAGGAAAATCCAAAGGACAGAGTGCCTGGGATCCCAATTGCCAACTGTGGGACCCCGGAGATCCAGGCCCACTGATTCATGCGGCCTGCCCTGCGGCTACAGAAGGCTAGCAGGAGAAACCAGGAAGCTAGAGGCAAGGCCCTCAAGACTGGGCAGCTGGAAATTGCAGGCCCGCCGGCGACAGTTCACCCACTGCCCGCATAGCTGGGTGGTAGGAGAACACCCGGCCACAGGTGACCGATCACCCGCCCGCGGCCTGTGATACTGGGCGGCTAGAGACCGCCTGCCTGCCGCGACTGGGAGCTGAAATCAAACAGAGACAGTGCAGTCACACCACCTCATCAGGACACCCAGGCAAGGAACTGGGGCCAGTCATAGCAAAGTAGTGTCGTCACTGGAGCTGGGACGTCGGATCTTCCTTCACAGTGGAATCCACGTCAGCAGGCATAGTTTAACAACACTAAGGAGAGGCATCAGAGTAAAACAGAACCAAAACAAATCTATAGAAGAGAACAGAAACACGACAATCAAATAGAGCTGGAAAGCAACGGGGACAACATGAGAAAACAAGGGAAAAAAGGAGTACAAACAATGCAAGACAACTTAATTCTACAAGAGGACATAGAAACATCAGAAGCAGGGATAGGGAAAGAACTCAAGGCATTCCTAACTCAAATGGAAAGGAATATTAGAGAAGACATGAGACAGCAACTCCAAGCAATAAAAATATATTTTGAAAATGAATTAAACAAACAAATTCAAATGGCAAAGAACGAGCTCTACCAGGAGATAGAGATCTTAAAAAAGAATCAAACTATAATCCTAGAATTGCAGGAAACTATAAACCAAATTAAAAACTCAAACGAGAATATTACAAATAGACTTGATCAAGTAGAAGTCAGAACATCAGATAATGAAGACAAGGTTTATCAACTTGAAAAGAGTATAGTCAACACAGAAAAGATGCTTAAATCCCATGAGCAATCTATTCAAGAGATATGGGATGTCATTAAAAAACCAAATTTGAGAGTCATCGGGATAGAAGAAGGCACAGAGATTCAAACCAAAGGAATGGACAGCATATTAAATGAAATAATTGTAGAAAACTTCCCAGAGATGAAAGATGGAATGGATTGCCAAATCCTGGAAGCCTACAGGACCCCAAACATTCAAAACTATAATAGACCAACTCCAAGACACATAATTATGAAGATAGCCAACATACAGGACAAGGAGAGAATATTAAAAGCTACCAGAGAAAAGAGACAGATTACATTCAGGGGTAAACCAATTAGGTTAACGACTGATTTCTCAGCACAGACTTTGAAAGCGAGAAGATCCTGGAACAATGTATTTCAAACGCTGAAAAATAATGGATTTCAACCAAGAATACTGTATCCAGCAAAATTGAGCTTCAGATTTGACAACGAAATTAAAATCTTTCACGATAAACAAAAGCTAAAAGAATTTGCAGCAAGAAAACCAGCACTGCAAAGCATTCTGAGCAATACACTACAAGAAGAGGAATTGAAAAATAGTGCCCAAAACTAACAACAAGAGGTATCCCAGTAAAGGAGGAGGAAAATAACCAAAAAAAGTAAAACTAGCCAAACTAAAATAAATAAATAAAGAAGCATGACTGGAAGTACAAATCATATCTCAATTGTGACTTTAAATGTTAATGGCCTAAACTCACCAATCAAGAGACATAGGCTAGCAACCTGGATCAAAAAAACAAATCCAACAATATGCTGCCTTCAGGAGACTCATATGATAGGAAAAGACATACACAGGCTGAAGGTAAAAGGTTGGGAAAAATCATACCACTCACATGGCCCTCGGAAGCAAGCAGGAGTGGCCATACTCATATCAAATAAAATCAACTTCAAACCTAAGTTAATTAAGAAGGATAAAGAAGGACACTATATACTGTTAAAAGGGACCATCCACCAACAAGACATAACAATTATCAATTTGTATGCACCAAACAATGGAGCTGCAATCTACATAAAACAAACGCTCCTCAAGTTCAAGAGTCAAATAGACCATAACACAATAATTACGGGTGACTTCAACACACCGCTCTCGCCATTAGACAGATC
This sequence comes from Ictidomys tridecemlineatus, assembly GCF_052094955.1. Lineage (NCBI taxonomy): Eukaryota > Metazoa > Chordata > Mammalia > Rodentia > Sciuridae > Ictidomys > Ictidomys tridecemlineatus. Next base: position 43,623,793 of record NC_135481.1, read on the forward strand.
CTCTAGACAAAAACTGAATAAAGAAACTATAGAACTCAACAGCACAATCAATAACCTAGACCTAACTGACATATATAGAATATACCAATCATCATCAAGTGGATACACGTTCTTCTCAGCAGCACATGGATCCTACTCAAAAATAGACCATATATTATGCCATAAGGCAAATCTTAGTAAATATAAAAGTGTGGAGATAATACCATGCACCATATCTGACCATAATGGAATGAAATTGGAAATCAATGATAAAAAAAGGAAGGAGAAATCCTACACCACATGGAAAATGAACAATATGTTATTGAATGATCAATGGGTTACAGAAGACATAAAGGAAGAGATAAAAAAATTCTTAGAGTCAAATGATAATACAGACACAACATACCGGAATCTATGGGACACAATGAAAGCAGTTTTAAGAGGGAAATTCATATCCTGGAGTTCTTTCATCAAAAAAAGAAAAAACCAACAAATAAATGAACTCACACTACACCTCAAAAACCTAGAAAAGGAAGAACAAAACAACAGCAATTGTAGTAGAAGACAAGAAATAATTAAAATTAGAGCAGAAATAAACGAAATTGAAACAAAAAAAACCATTGAAAAAATTGATAAAACTAAAAGTTGGTTCTTTGAAAAAATAAATAAGATAGACAAGCCCTTAGCTATGCTAACAAAAAGAAGAAGAGAGAGAACTCAAATTACTAATATACGGGATGAAAAAGGCAATATCACAACCGACACTACAGAAATACAGAAGATAATTAGAAAGTATTTTGAAACCCTATATTCTAATAAAATAGAAGATAGCGAGGATATCGATAAATTTCTTAAGGCATATGATTTGCCCAGATTGAGACAGGAAGACACACACAGTTTAAACAGACCAATAACAAAGGAAGAAATAGAAGAAGCCATCAAAAGACTACCAACCAAGAAAAGCCCTGGACCTGATGGGTATACAGCGGAGTTCTACAAAACCTTCAAAGAAGAACTAATACCAATACTTTTCAAACTATTTCAAGAAATAGAAAAAGAAGGAGCTCTTCCAAATTCATTCTATGAGGCCAACATCACCCTGATCCCAAAACCAGACAAAGACACTTCAAAGAAAGAAAACTACAGACCAATATCTCTAATGAACTTGGATGCAAAAATTCTCAATAAAATTCTGGCGAATCGAATACAAAAACATATCAGAAAACTTGTGCACCATGATCAAGTAGGATTCATCCCTGGGATGCAAGGCTGGTTCAATATACGGAAATCAATACATGCTATTCACCACATCAATAGGCTTAAAGACAAGAACCATATGATCATCTCGATAGATGCAGAAAAAGCATTTGACAAAATACAACATCCCTTTATGTTCAAAACATTAGAAAAACTAGGGATATCAGGAACTTACCTCAACATTGTAAAAGCTATATATGCTAAACCTCAGGCTAGCATCATCCTAAACGGAGAAAAACTGAAGGCATTCCCTCTAAAATCTGGAACAAGACAGGGATGTCCTCTATCACCACTTCTATTCAATTTAGTTCTCGAAGTACTAGCCAGAGCAATTAGACAGACAAAAGAAATTAAAGGCATAAAAATAGGAAAAGAAGAAATTAAATTATCGCTATTTGCAGATGACATGATAATCTACTTAACAGACCCAAAAGGATCTACAAAGAAGCTACTAGAGTTAATAAATGAATTCAGCAAAGTGGCAGGATATAAAATCAACACGCACAAATCAAAGGCATTCCTGTATATCAGCAACAAAACCTCTGAAATGGAAATAAGGAAAACCACTCCATTCACAATATCCTCAAAGAAAATAAGATACTTGGGAATCAACCTAACAAAAGAGGTGAAAGATTTATACAATGAAAACTACAGAACCTTAAAGAGAGAGATAGAAGAAGATCTCAGAAGATGGAAAAATGTACCCTGTTCATGGATAGGCAGAACTAACATCATCAAAATGGCGATATTACCCAAAGTTCTCTACAGGTTTAATGCGATGCCAATCAGAATCCCAAAGACATTTCTTGTAGAAATAGATAAAGCAATCATGAAATTCATATGGAAAAACAAAAGACCCAGAATAGCAAAAGCAATTCTAAGCAGGAAGTGTGAATCTGGAGGTATAGCGATACCAGAGCTCAAACTGTACTACAAAGCAATAGTAACAAAAACAGCATGGTACTGGTACCAAAACAGGCAGGTGGACCAATGGTACAGAATAGAGGACACAGAGACTAATCCACAAAGTTACAACTATCTTATATTTGATAAAGGGGCTAAAAACATGCAATGGAGGAAGGATAGCATCTTCAACAAATGGTGCTGGGAAAATTGGAAATCCATATGCAACAAAATGAAATTGAATCCCTTTCTCTCGCCAGCCACAAAAGTTAACTCAAAATGGATCAAGGAGCTAGATATAAAAACAGAGACACTGCGTCTGATAGAAGGAAAAGTTGGCTACGATCTACATATTGTGGGGTCGGGCTCCAAATTCCTTAATAGAACGCCCGTAGCCCAAGAGTTAATGACAAGAATAAATAAATGGGACCTACTTAAACTAAAAAGTTTTTTCTCAGCAAGAGAAACAGTAAAAGAGGTAAATAGAGAGCCTACATCCTGGGAACAAATTTTTACCCCTCACACCTCAGATAGAGCCCTAATATCCAGAATGTACAAAGAACTCAAAAAATTAAACAATAAGATAACAAATAATCCAATCAACAAATGGGCCAAGGACCTGAACAGACACTTCTCAGAGGAGGACATACAATCAATCCACAAGCACATGAGAAAATGCTCACCATCTCTAGCAATCAGAGAAATGCAAATCAAAACCACCCTAAGATACCATTTCACTCCTGTAAGATTGGCAGCCATTATGAAGTCAAACAACAATAAGTGTTGGCGAGGATGTGGGGAAAAGGGCACACTTGTTCACTGCTGGTGGGACTGCAAAATGGTGAGGCCAATCTGGAAAGCAGTATGGAGATTCCTGGGAAAGCTGGGAATGGATCCACCATTTGACCCAGCTATTGCCCTTCTTGGACTATTCCCTGAGGACCTTAAAAGAGCACACTATACGGATACGGCCACATCAATGATTATAGCAGCACAATTCACAATAGCTAGACTGTGGAACCAACCTAGATGCCCTTCAATAGATGAGTGGATAAAAAAATTGTGGCAGCTATACACAATGGAGTATTATGCAGCACTAAGAAACGACAAAATCATAGAATTTGCAGGGAAATGGATGGCATTAGAGCAGATTATGCTAAGTGAAGCTAGCCAAGCCCTAAAAAACAAATGTCAAATGTCTTCTTTGATATAAAGAGAGCCACTAAGAATAGAACAGGAAGGAAGAGCATGAGGAAAAGACTAACAGTAAACTAAGACGAATGGGGGGAGAGAAAGCAAGAGAGAAGGGAAAACATATGGAAATGGTAGGAGACCTTCAGTGATACACAAAATTATAAGAGGTTATGAGGGGCAAGGGGGTGGGGGGAAAAAAAAAAGGGGAAAGAATTGAACAACAGCAGAGGAGGTAGAGAGGGAAGATGGGAGGGGAGGGGAGGGGAGGGGGGATAGTAGGGGATAGGAAAGGTAGCAGAATACAACAGTCACTAATAAGCCATTATGTAAAAATGTGAGTATGTAACAGAAGTGAGTCTGTATTATGTATTTGGGGAGTACAAAACCCAATTGAGTCAAATGTATGAAAGATGATATGTCTTGAGCTCTGTAATGTTTTGAACAATCAATAAAAAAAAAAAAAAAAAAAAAAAAAAGTTTCCAAATCATACAACAGTCCCACAAGTGTTCTACCTTGAGATAGCCACTATAGTTTGATGTGAAACAGAAGTGCTTTATGTGTGTCCTATAGGTTACTAGGAAAAAAATGTACTGAAGGATTAATATTTAGCAAAATTAACCATCTTTTTTGCTTTGCAGTACATTATTAAATGAAATGTATGTATTTTACTGAGTGTGCATGTTAGTGATGAATATAATTGTTACAAGTACAATTTAGTGCCACTACATCAATTCCTGTAAAGGCATTAGCTGTTTTACCTAGCAATGTTTTTGTGCCATCCATACAAATGTCAAAAAAAAAAGTTGATGCTATAAACCACAAGATACAAAAATGATGAATATTTGATATATTGAATAACTTCTACACTTTGAATATTTGAACCACTTCTTTTTTTTCAGGAATTCACAAAACACACACACACACACACACACACACACACACACACACACACACACATACCCTACCTGGTCTCAAAGAGTGAAACAAGAGGCAAACCTAAGCAATACAGAAAGTCCAGCCATGGCCAAACAGTCATACTTTGGAAGGAAAAAATACAATTTGGCCCATGAGATATTAACTTAACCTTCAGGTTAACAGCTAAATCTTTAATTCAACAAGTCAGTTGGTACTGTCATGATTTTCCTTTTGTCCTGATTTTTCATCCAGCAGACATTCAACAATGTCAACTGTATAAGCTATTGTAGGAACTTCTCCAGTCATATTTCATTTCTGGTTTGAAAAACTGTAATAAACAATTTCTGCTTTTTATGAGCTCATCATGTCTACGTTTAATATCTCAAAATCATGCTGCAGTGTAACTGGCACCTTAATACTATTCAAACATATTCTAGTGCAGAAGATACAATAATATAAATTTCTAACATCTATAAAGCCAAGGATAAGCTTTCATCATATTTTCTTTTTTACATTTTTCCAATTTATTTGGAGTAGATTTTTTGTTCCATAGCTTTTATCTTTTTCTGCAATGCTAGACAAAGCATGCAACTTCTCAGCATAACTACATCAAAAAATCTAGTCTTATAATCTCCTTTTTAAAGCCAGTAACCTAACTTTAAATACAAAAATTTACTTTTTTAAAAATTGTAACTTTAATTTGAGGTATAATTGGCAAATAAAGATTAAATGTTTATAAAGTATACAATGTGTTTTGATATAAATATGTACACTGTGATATGATTACCTTATTAAGATAACTGACAAATGCATAACCTCATATAGCTAAACCTTTTCAGTGATAAGAATACTTAATATCGTGCTATTAGCAAATTTCAAGTACATAATAATTAACTATAGCCACTATGCTGGTTGTTAGATTTATAGAATTTATTTATCTTGCAAAACTGAAACTTTATGCCCTTTGATTAACATCTTAAGCAGACCATATTGTTTTAGAATAAGTGTTACTAAATACTAAATACAATATAAATAAATTTTAACATTTGCAAAGTATTTGAAAATCTTTTCCTTAATATTATTGTAAAACAAGTCACAAGCTCTACTTCTTGTGACTTATACTTCTTATACTCTGTAGAGGTAGAAAGAAAATTTTGGCATTTAAAAATAACATTAATGAATTACAGAGATTATAGAAAACATAACCAAAAATTACTGTTAAAAGTACTGCAGGAGCAACTGAGAACAAAGAGTTAATTTCTAAAACCATACATGAATTTTTATCCTCAAACCACTACCTTGGCATAGTCTATTTAACACAAGAATTCACCAACAAAAACAATTATTAGTTGTCAGATCACTAACACCAGCACAAGTCATGTGGCATCTGGAAAATGTTACTGTACACTCATGAGAAAATGAGAGTGAAAAGGCAACTAACATCTTAGTAGTAGCATGAAAATCGTTTTCTCCCTGCAGATATCTGAAAGGTCTTCGAGGACCCCTAAGAGTACCTGAGCCACACTTTGAGAACTACTGCATCTATGTTGTTATAGGCAGTTATCTTATCATTTGTATAGAGCTTCAGATTTTGAACGGTGAAGTAGCTTGAACTTCTTGGCTCAGCAAACTAAATTCTGGCATTATTACAAAGTTAGAGGTTAAAATCCTATTTAATCTCACCTGGGATCTGGGAATCTTACAAAAACATTATATTGCCAGTTATGGAGCAATTCTGTAAGTTCATATAAGTGAGCATGAATATGACTATGACTTCCCAAATTTTTCAATTTTAAAGTCATATTTCTAGATGACAAATATTGGGCTGGGGTTGTGGCTCAGTGGTAGAGTGCTCGCCTAGCACGTGCAAGGCCCTGGGTTCAATTCTCAGCACCACATACAATAAATAAAAAAGTATTGTGTCCAAATGTAACTAAAAAATAAATATAAAAAAGATGACAAATATTTGCAAATATTTCACATGAAAACAAATGTGCTTAAAAAAAAAACAACTTTCCATTCATTGAAAAAGAAAGACTAGTATGAAGACTACTTTGGATAATGTATGTAAACTGCCTAGCATAGTGCCAGGCTCATAAGTATTAATTAGCCATCTACTTCTCCCTGCCCCAAGAATATCTTTCTTCAGCCTAATAACAATTTACCAAAAATTCCAGGCAAGAATTCAAACTTGGAATTGATGCCACAAAAGGTCTCAAATGCAAAATTTCAAGAAATATATATTTATTATAGCAGTATCTGGCAAATACTTTAGAAAGGTTAAAGTTGGTTTTAGATGAGAAAGAGATAACTTTGGGTTGGCATCAAACTTCAAGATTAAATGTATATAGCTGAGCAACAAATCTTAGAAATTCTGCTTATAAAGTTCTTTGAGGACTTAGGATGCCAATATTTTCAGTATTGTAAAACCTTAATGTCTATGGTTGGTTATCACCAACAAAAACCCCCACAGTTTGCTCCTATAGATGGATGTCATTTCAGGCATGTAAATGATACTAGTACAGTAAGACATTCTTGGAGCTATTTTCCAAAGGGCAGTACAAAACCAAATTGCTCTGAATTTATTATTTTTCTATTTGTGTCTCTCAATGAACCCATCCCCACTGCCCTTAGGCAGACTTGGAAAAAAAATAAAGAAATTCTTAACACAATTAAATCAAAACATGCCACACAAGTGATCAGTGAGACAAACAATAAAACAAATATCAATCCATTCTCAAAACTAACATCACCTTTGAAAACAAAATTCTCAGCACTGAGTTCCCTAGAGCATATGTACCAGCAAAGTGATGGATCCTGGCTATGAAATTAAAATGCACAGAATCTGTTAAAACAATATGGGAAACTGGTTCCATAAAGGATTATCTTCTGCATTGAATGAAGTATGCATCCTACATTATAGAAATTAAATACATGGAAAACAAGCATTTTGATCTAGTGGATGGCTTTAGGGTCCCAAAGCCTGAGTTTATAACTTGGCTGAATCATTAACAGTTGGTTATTAATAAATATTTATTAAATGAATAAAAAATGTGATAACTCAGATGAGTCCAACAGTTAAGTAGCAAGCAATTTAAACTAAAATAACAGCACAGAAAAGAAAGAAAAAATCTTATAGTGTGGTAAATATGATCTAAATGGCTTTTAACTAAAGAGGCCATTCAAGGGACTCTTGCTTTGTGAAGGAGGCAGGAATATATATATCTCCCTCTCTACCAGAGCCACAAACAGATTGTATTTAAGGATAATGATAGTAGGCACATTTGCAGAAATAGAGGATTTTAACGGTTTTGAAGTTCAATTATCTCAAAGAATTAGCACAATAACAAATTAGAACTGAAAAAACTAACGTATAGAAATAAATGCAAACACTTGAAATTATTGTGCTATAGACTATGACTTTGAAAAACTACAAAGATGGAGAGTTCTATGTAATTGGTACATAATTACAAATACCAAAAAAAAAAAAAAAAAAGTCATGGAACAAATAGGTGATGATGGAGGGTAACCTGACTGGTGAAAGTCAACAAGTAATTCAGAGGAAGGAGACAACAGAGGGGTACAACTTTGAGGTCCCAGACTTTGTCACCTCCTGGTGGCTCCTAATTTCGATTTTCATGTATATCTTCTTAGGGATCAGTCTACTCTATGAATATTGCTTACTTCAGTTATACTAAAACTTAACAAATGGAACTGTGATCCAGCTACTCTGAGATCCAAAGCATTTCTTCATATTAAATGTCCAATTTTGTCAAATATCTCTAACATGTACTACTTTCTGTGATAATTTCTCTCCTTTGCAAGCATCATCCTCTCAAGGCAATGAGGTAATTCATGGAGATAACTTGTATTGGGTCAAAAATTTTATAGAGTTAGGTATTATCGTTTGTTTACGTTACTGTTTCCAGTTTTAGTTTCTGACAATTTTTCACTTCTTTAACTCTCTGTGAAGACTCAAGGTAGGTTAAAAGAAGATACATCTCAGACAGACGGCTCTGTTTGGTGTATTCATGGTTTGGTAAATATTCTGAAAAATCAGGATTATTAATTAACCCAGTTTTTAAAATTTTTATTGTCATAATTATTTTTATTTTTACCACTCTTATAAATAATAAATGATTCACTCTTTAATCTGTACAGTCTTGATCAGCTATGGATGTTTTCTGCTTTGTGATTTTTTTTTTTCAACTCTCATCAATGTAACCTGAAATTGAAACAAACTGTGGTACTTCTGTCTTAATTTCTCTGATGAATTTTCATTATCTCTTCTGACTTAAGAAACAGCTTATCCCCAGCCATGGCCCACAACATAACAGAGAAGTTTACTGGCAAATAACAGCTGGAGCCTTCATTCCCCTTGAGGAATCTGTCCTGCCTCGACATAATTTTTTTTTTCAAGAAATGTTCATTCCTTGAAAGTCTGTATTCCTAAATGTGAACTTCAGAAATAAACTATGCAGCTCTTTTTTAAATTGGAGCTCAGTTTCCCAAAGATCGGTCTAACCCGCCATGAAGAGAAACAAGGAAAGAAGTGAGACGTGGAGAGCAGACAAGTGGAGAAAGTGATGGTCTTTCTAAGCTCTGGTGAGTAGAGACAAGTTGAGATCACCTTTAATTCTCTCAAGAGTACAACATATTTATATCCAAATGTACATGAATGTAACCATGTCCCTCCAGGGACAACTACAAAGGCCATTGAGATTGTCTCTTCAATTAGTATAAATATGGAAGAGTTGACAGTACCTGGTAGCTGGGGCTATCAACTCTGCAGTTCTTATCCATTCAGAAAATAGTAAGTCCAGAAATGCCAGACTCTGTTCTAAATGACCTGGAAGATGCAATTAGCAAATAAATTTCCCTAAAAACACTGTCATGATTAGAATTCTAAATTCTAAATTATATACATTTAAATATGAAAATGGTTTCTAATCTATGGTTTTTACTCTTTGCAGACAGAACAATTTATACCATTTTTTCTATCTAAACACAAATCTTGAAGTAAGTCATAAAAACTAATTTGTCCTCTTTTAGAAGAGAGTTAGTCATGGACTCAAAGAGAAAATGCTCAAATGTCAGTTTTTTTCTACTCTTAAAAAAATACATCTTCAGTTAAACTAATGGTTATATTTAATCTGTCTGAGACCCCTACACCAACTGATTAGGAAAGGAAAATACAAGAGCTGGGTCAGATTAATGACACTCATTTTGGGGCCTTGTGTGTTGTTGTTGTGTGTATGTGTATTTTTTAAGTTACATTTTATGTACACCTATGAAGAGACATCATAAGGAAGTTAATATTTATTCTCCTACATATTTCTAAGAACATTTGGCAGATTATTTGTTAATGAGCAGGATCAAAAGAGACAGGAGGTATGCCCAAAACCATTTAGCATGTCCTGTCATTCCTGTACTTAAAGCATCAAATGCATGGCTTGTGACTTCACAAATTTTTTTTTGTTGTTGGTGGTGGTTCTTTTTAGCTATACATGGCAGTGGAATCCATTTTGCTATAATTATACAAGCATGGAGCATATCTTATTCTAATTAGGACTCCATTCTTGTGGGTGTACATGACGATGGGATTCACTGTGATGTTTTCATATATATGCATAGGAAAATTATATTGGATTCACTCTAATTTCAAAGCTGATAACTCTTAAAGGAGGTTGGATAATCCTTACAAAGTCTGGTTACTTTAAACCAAACTTTCATTCTCTACTGTTCAGAGTCAATCCAGCTCCCAGTATGCTTTTGTCATTAACAAAAACTCTGAGGGTGGTTTCACAGGGATTTTTATGCATTGTTCTATGTTCTTTGTTTGATTTATAAACTGCTGAGGGGAAATGGGGTTGTAAACCTAATCCAGGTTTATGATATAAAAGGGCAGCACATTTTAGAAACACCTTGTGGTCTTACAAATAGAGTTAACTTTAAGCAATTTATTTAGTTAAATAACTGACTCAACTATGTATTAAATTGCTGCCAGTTGGAAATAATGGAGCTTGGCAGTTTTACTGTCAAATATAGTGGGTATAGGAAAATATGTGGAGACAGGAGACTTGCAAAAGACTGGGCTGCTGCAGCATTTAGTGATGGAAAAATCCAGTAATTCACCTTGACTACACTCAAAGGGAAAAATTTGAAAAGCAAGCCTACACTATTAAACAGTTAATTATAGTGTGTTTATGTGTATAGGTCTTGATTGTTAATTGCTTAAACTAAGTTGTTCTATAAAGACAAGTGCTTGTTGCCTGGAATCTTATGTGCTTAGAGATTGATCTGAATGGTGAACTGGTCTGTTTTCCAGAGTGTGAATTGATTGACATAAATTTGAAGTCTGGATTTTAGAAAAGAAGTTTTATAGGATGTCATAAGCAAAAGATAAACTATGAAGAAAATCTATCACTTTAAAGGTAAAAGTAAAATACTACTTGCTGTTTTACTAGGACTTTTAAAGATGCATTTCTTAGTCTCTATTCCTACCACCAAGAAAAGAAGAGAAAGTAAATATATAGAAGACTCTGCTTGTGAGATTTTTATGGGTTCAGAGACTTTGAACTTGTTATGAAAAACAAGATCCCTGGGAAAAGCTGGAGGGATGTGGAATTATTTGAGCTAGAGCATGAAAACTGAGGACTTAATATAACCTGGTGTCCAAGCCTATGAAAATCTTGATAGGAAATAGACAACTAACTCTTCTATTTGCACAGGAACATAGAGCTTAATTGGCAAAAGCTGCAACTGAAATAATTTGGGATGGAAATAACAAGAATCAATAAATTTAAAGTTATGTTTTTTAAATTAGGCACTATAATTCTAAAAAAGAGTACTATTGCAAACAAAATATAGAACCATAACTAAAATTTTGTTTTAAAAATTTGTGTAAACTTTTGTTATCAATTCTTTGAGTTTAATTAGAAAAGTAAACTTCATGAAAACTATAATTTGTAATTATGTGAATTAAGTTCATCAACTATGGCATTAGTTAAACTGTAGGCTTATAAAAAAACAGAAGATAAAAAAATATATATTATGGCAAAGATTAGCCAAATACCAGGTAAGGCCAATATGTCCTTTACATTTAGTTAAAGTTGTCTCAAGGTCTCTATTCCATGACTCTTGGAAGGTCTATGCCCTCCAAAATTCCCTAGAATTTCCCAAAGCCTATTTGGCTTTAGGTTCTTTTGAACTTGCAACTCTATGTCTCACCTGGGTTTCACCTCCCAATTCAACAATAATAATAATAATAGCAATGACAATAACAATAAAATAGTGTTATAAGACACTGTGCACACAGTGAACTTTTATATCAAACCATGTTTCCCTTATTTTAGTATAGTAGTATAGGTATAAAGTTCTGTTAAGCCAATTAGCTTTTACTACATTTTTAGAGATGGTCCATAAGAAAGTATAGCCAATTTCTGTAATAAATTTTGGAAAAATACACCAAGTCAATTCACAAAGCAAGTCACCATACTTTTTTTTTCCCTGTCACAGACTCTCTGTAACTCGCAGAAAATGGGACATCTGATAGAATTCAAAGGGAGAGTAATTAACTGAAGGACATGCAGTTTTGAAGTAGGTTGTGTCTGGTTCGAATCAGTAAAGAACAGAGCTTTTTGTTCTTTCCTTCTGTGAACGTCAAGCTCAACAGTGTAAAAACTGTTCAAAAAGAGAGGTAGTTCAGTTTGATGTATTAAGGTAAGAGATAAGTCTGAGCTTAAGATGATATATTACCTTAAGAAAGTCATTTTTTTCTTCCCCATTAGGAATGAAAGTAAACCAAGAGTCTTCCAACATTTCTTATTTGTAATAATCTCTGTTTATTTTCTTTTATCAAATTTGGGGTCTTCCCCCTGTTATTCTCACTAGCTTTTTTGGAGTGTAAAGTATGGCTCCATTAAAAGCAATGAAAGCATCTGTTCATTAACGTTCAACAAACTTTTTTCTTTATTTTCTTAAACTACAACTCTCGTAATTTTTCTAGTCACCATTCTTTCCAGTTATTTTCGCGTCCCTTAGTTTTCATGTCAGCTCCAAGTGCCTCAATCCAACAGTTAAATTAGTTCTGTTTTCATAACAGCTCACAAAAGGGTTGACAGCTTAAACTCTTCCTCTAATCTAGCTCTTCTTGCTGCATATACTATTCTTTATTGACCTTAGCTTTGGAGAACTTTAAAAATAATACATATCAGCAAGGGTTGCATGCTTTCTAATCATATGTTTTCTCCTGCTAATCATTCAGTTACCTGATTAGAAACAGATGCAATCTATTTGAAATGTGAACTTAAGAGTGAACCGCTGGTAATGATTGCACATTTTGCAGATAGTCTATGTATAGTTATGAAATGCCCTAGAAGGTTTTCAATAGCAAGCTTTTAGATGATATTTTATAACTACATTTCTCCCTGCCAAATGACCATCTCCAACCAAAACCGACAAACAAAACAAAAAATCAGCAACAATAAAAATGAAACAGTAAAAGCCACAACATTTTAAAATAATCTGCAAACAAGAGTACTAGAATCCTCAGAACACAGAGAAAGCCCCTGCTCTGGAAGAATCCATGATACATACACTGGAAGAAAGAAACACATCAACAACTAGTTAAAACCTGAAGCAGAATATAATAATCAAAGAATATACAAAACCTTAGGTAACAAGAAAGGAGAGAAAAAATACTTTTGTTCAAGGAAAATCAGGGAGGACTTGGAAAAAGTTATGTTTGTGTTGGATCTTAACAAAGGAATAGAGTTTCAATGACAGATGGAGAGAAATTCTAAGCTCCAGCCATAGCATCAACAACGACCTCTGAAAAATCCTTAAAAATCTATGTCCATATGATCACTCCTGAATTTTACTGATAAAAGATTAAATTACTGTGTTGAAATAGTTGGTATTTTATTGAAGTGACCCATTATCAATTGTACTGTATCGAACAAATTCACTTGAACTGAACCATGTAACAAACTATTTTTTAGAACTCCTAATATAACTATACTCAAATATTTATTTAATCAGAATGCTGCCAAGTGAACTGAAATATTAAAAGAAAAAAAAGTCCAGTAACCCACTTTAAATCAGAACTGAATCTATATGGGGTTTTTTGTTTTTACTTTCATAAATATAACAAAATCAGAGCAACCAGCATATTCTCCAAATCAAATGTAAATTTAACCACCATTCATTACATCTGGTTCATATCTGTGATTATCAATAAAAGCCAATTAGATCACTAAAATTTGGACACTAATTTGTAAGTCTTACTAACCTGAGACTTTTACAACAGCTATTTGACAGTTTAGAGAAAGTTTTTATTTTATAACAATTCTCATTGAGAGCCAAACAAGTGCAAAGCATCCCTAAGCTTAAATTCCCAGTTGAATATTTAAATTGTATTCTTTCTTTGCAACAGAGTTCATTCAGACACTTCAGAGTGGATGTGGAAGTAGCTGGGAGGAAGAGAGGTAAGTAATTAATATTTTTGCTGAGAGCTACTTAGTAATAAACAATAACCAGATACCTCAAATTTTGTTGCTTCTCATGAATAAACATTCATCCAATGACCACCAACTTCATCCCAACACACACTCCTTTTAGTAACCAAGAGAAGCAGAGACAGGGATCTGACAACTAAATGGTCCTTTTTTCTATTGCTTTTATCTCCCACCGATTCTGTTTAGTCATCGTTGCTCTGAAAACCAAGTCCTCTGAAACTCTGAGGGCACATGATGGCTTGTTTTGGCACTACCTCTGTTAAGTTAAAACTGCGCTACAGAAGCAGAAAAGATTTAAGAGTCTCTCACCTCACAAACTTGAGTTTCAGGTTAGGGCAGTGACAACCTGTCAGAATCTCGTTTGTGGCACCCACGCAAACCAAGCACGTGGACAGAGGAACTGGCTAGAAAAATCCTCAGGCCTTGGTTCTCTCGGTCATTAATTCCATTGATTATTTTGGTGTCTAAATACTGAGACAGGCCCTGGTTCCAGCCCCAAACACAACTAGTCAACTCACATTTCCCTTGGCCTTTTAGAAAATGCAGATGTGTCCAAATCCTAAAACATAACTGAGTTAAAATTTTTAAAAAAGAAAGAAAGAAAAAGAAAAGAAGAAAAAAGAAAACAAAAAAAGAAGCAGGGGGGAAGTGTTCCAAACAAATGAAATGTTGATCTGCCTTTTATTAATTTCATTTTTTATCTTCTTGTGTACAGACGTTTGACAGCTGTGACATTCATGGGCAATGCATTTGAAAAAGAAGACATAAATATTCAGAGACATATTAGAATGCTGTTCAATGTAAGCACCTGTCTACTTAGTGTTGACAGAAAATCATTTACTTTGCTTTATGCATGTTCCCTCCAGAGACCACAGAGGTCCTATTTTATTTAAAGAGCTGGTCCCAACATCAGTGCTTGCTCTTGGAAAGTACAATATATATAGCTAATTATATTTATTGAGGAAACAATTTTGTTTTATATTTTCAATAATACTTAAACAATTTTGTCAATTTTGACCTCAGAAACAATTTTCCCTAAGGATTCAGTTAACGAAAGACAACATACAAGGCCTAAAACCAACGTACTTGCCCTATACCGTTTCCATTATCACCTGGGGAAGTTTCTGGAGTGTAACTTTCAGAGAGGAGAAGTGTGTAAGACAAGACTATAAGATCTCTATGGATCTTATGAAAAACATCACAATCAATAAAATCCATGCTAGGATCTGTATACATTATTCCTCCTTATCTACAGTTTTGTTTTCCAGGGTTTCAGTTGCTAGCAGTCCACATGGTTAGAAAACACAAATGCAAAATTTCAAAAGTAAACAATTAATAAGTTTTAAATAACTTTCATTACCGTGCATTATTATAATTGTTTTATTTTATTATTAGTTACTGTCATTAATTCCTTATTGTTCCTAATTTGTAAATTAAACTGTATCATAGCTATGTATACATAGGAAAAAACAGCATACACAGGGTTCAGTACAGAGTGTGGTTTCAGGCACCCATGTGGAGGTCTTAGAATATATTCCACTCAGATAAGGAAGAACTACTATATATGAATGTATTGTATATTATTCTGATATAATCTTAAATTATATTAGTATTGCATAAAGCAATATACTATCATAAGCCAAATAAATATTGACGTTTAAATCAGATATATCAACTTTTATAAATCTTTGTTTACTTTGTTTACTTTTCTGGCTTTGGCCAGAGTAGAAAAGAATCATATAATAGCTAAACAGCTGACCATGCACAGAAACAGAAGGATGGAAAGATGAAAGGAAGGAAGGGAGGGAGAGCAACCTTTGTAAGGACAGAGTTGTGTGAGGGAACTCAGGAAGTGATTTAACATGGACTCTCAAGTCTTATAACTTGCTCCCAAGAGATTAAAATAAGAGTGATTAAGTTAAATCAACTGTTCACCCAAAGTGTACTTTCCCTTCTTGTACCTGGTAAAATGCCTATCTTGAAGGAGCATGGTTTGCAATGGGTTAATGCCTGACTACCAAGAAGCCTCCCTTAGCTGAATCTCAAGTCAGAATTACAAATGTACCATATTATCAGAAATATAATGAAACACAGACCAAAGTGAACAAAGCCTAATTTTTTGGCTATGACATTTCTCCCCACTTTAGTTTTACCTGACATGAGTGTGTAATGATGTTAGCTCGGTCTGATGAGGTGGGGGTGGGGGTGAGTCGTGGGGGTGAGGCTGCTAGAGCAAGTCCTCAGAGCTCAAGACTTTCAAAACCTTACAATGCTGCCACCTTCAGGCCGAAGCTTTCAAAGCGGATTCCATCAATAATGGGGTTTTCCTAACCTTAACAATGAAAAACAAGATCCTGGTGAAGACCGAAGCCCCAAACCCAGAATCCTGCAAAGAGTTAAGCCACCAGGTGATATGAAAGAACAGGCCCTTTAGCTTAGCTAGTTCAGTGCCGTTACATAATTTAATTAGGATCATCACACGGCAACCGAAGCTGTCTAGAGGAATTATGAGCCACAAGTTCAGATCACATGTGAATCCTTTTGCTCAATTAAAGCTAAGCAATTTTTAAGGGTTTTTTTTTCCCTCTTCGCAGTATATGCAAAGAGCAGTGAAGCGTGGCCTGCATATTTTTCACATTAAAATTATTACATAAAGCCTGTAGCATTTGAAATACTTATGGAAATCAAAATGTTACACTCTGACCTTGGGCATTTAAACTTCGTCATTTTTAAAGCTATTGTTGCCATGCTCTCCTTTGTTCTAAGAAAATTACTGTGGTTAGTTATAATAGCTGAATGAATAATTACTGGGGAAGAAAAGAAAAAAGTAATAGTGCTGAAATGATTCTTGAGCCTACATACTACTAAACAGAATTTGAATTCTGTTTGAAGTCCCAGCATCGTGACTAAAGGCATTACCCTACTTCTCCCTCCCTACTGCACCTGTCAATAAAAGTGATTGCTTTCTTCCTCAGTAGACTATCCAGTCTACTTACCTTTATGTCAAGAAAAACTCTGCTAAGAACTTGATGAGGGAAAAACTTCTGGAGGAGTCTGACTCTAGGTTGATCTATTTTTCATGATGTAAGCACATGTAGCATCAAGCATGTGAAGCTATAATGTTCATTATTAGGCTTTTTCCCAAAGTTTTAAACTTCCTTCAGGCTTTTAACTTCCTTTCTCACTAAGTATATCAGAAGACAGGAAAGACTACGGAAATACTTTCTATTTTTAATTGTGCTTTAAACTTATATTATCAACATAGAATTGTAATTTTAGTAATTTAAAATTATAT
The DNA here is from genome assembly GCF_052094955.1 of Ictidomys tridecemlineatus. Taxonomy (NCBI): domain Eukaryota; kingdom Metazoa; phylum Chordata; class Mammalia; order Rodentia; family Sciuridae; genus Ictidomys; species Ictidomys tridecemlineatus. The sequence goes on from NC_135481.1 coordinate 43,640,855, forward strand.
TAGGAATGTATTTATTCTAAAGTTGCTATTTTTAAAATCAAGCAACCTGAGAATTTTCAAAATTAATGGAATTTTAATTTAATGTAGTTGGAGGAATAAGCATTACTCTTTTACAAAAGAACATCCTAATAAAAATTATAAAATAGGAAGATACAAAGAAATAAGTTGGTGCTAGAAAATATATTACATTAAGTTGAGCATCTCTGCAACTTGGAACAGATTTTTTTATTATTTATAAAATTCCCACTATTCTAGGTGCAATGCTTAAGATGATTGAAATTAAAATGGACAACAGAACTTCCAATGAATGCTGTAGGAAATTCTTTACTAACTCATAGATCAAAGAGAATAGGCAAAACTCATTTTATAATATCACAGACTATTTATTATTTGCAATAGGAAAAAATCTAGATTTTTAAGGACACACACAAACCTTGTGTCTGAGTCACATAGTGTTTATTAGCTTCTTGGATGAGAAGTACACAAAATGCAAAAATGATGCAATCTTTATTTTTAAAAAATCCACAAAGGTTAAATCTTCCTACATTTGCAAGCAGATATTTGCAGGATTAACAACTCCTTTAAACACTAGTCGGATTTCGCCATAATAAGAATATAAATACAATAAGACATTCCTAAGGGGAATACAATTTTTAAAAAATTTCCATATTTGCTACAATAAATGTTATGCCTAGAAATTTTATAGCTAACAGAAACACAGAAAATACTATACCCAGAGCTAGAAAACTGTTCCAGTACAAAGCAAGTCTGATATATTACCTTCCAAATACACAGCATATCCCTGGTAAAGTTGTAAATTATGGTTGCAAATGAGGCCACAAACAAAATTTTGCTCAAGGCATGAATCATAAATTCAAACAATAATCATCTCTTGTGTGAGGCACAACTACTTTGTTTACTTCTTAGGCACTGTTTCCTAAACATGAAGATGAAAGTAGGTCAAGGAAATTTAGCATCTTTTTCTCATGAAGCATGCTATGATATTGTGTAGCTCTGCCTTATTTAAAATTGCACAAACCTTTAAATATAAAAATGTTTCTTCAGTGCTGGGTCCTTAAGCATATTGACACCTTAATTCATGATGACATCATAACATCGAAACTATACACATTTAGTGAGGAAAATAAATGACTCATGATAGCAACCTGCTATGTGGAATTCTGACATGCTTTTCATAGTGGAATAGAAGGATATCTAACAAACGTTGAATACTACTTTGAATCTATTTAGTAGATCTGATTGTTTACTATTGCTTGTACATATCTGAAGAGTCAAATATTTTGCTCTTTTACATTTTTATAGTTTCTAGAAAGATAATTCCATTAAAACCTTTTAATCTACTCAAATCATAGCAAAAACCATGAAGTTAAATGCCAGCTCCTTGTAAAATAGTGTTTAGAATGCAGACTTGGATTGACATAATGATTTTTACTTATGAACAGTTAAGGACGAGTCTTAACCTGTTTGCTCATTTATAAGGTCCTTAGGTATCACAAATGTCCTATTTCAACAATGAACATTAATAATAATCACAATAGTCATATTAATCATTTACAATATACTAGGAAATGTGCTATGTGCTTTATGTGGGTTATCCCTTTGTTACAAAAACTTGTTAAATCAGAGGCTATATTTATATTTGTTTTACAGATTATGAAACTGAGGCTTAGAAAAGTAAGCCTTATCCTGGTCATTCTGAGTTGGTTAGTGGGAATTCAAAGGTGGTAGAAAGGCAATCTATTTTCTAAGAAATCAATAGTCTACTTGTTCAAAACTTTATCAGTATACAAAGCAAAGGAGTCATGTAACATAAGCCTATCCAATTGAAATCAAACAATTCATGGGTATTTACATGCAATTAGTAAGCTCACACAATGATCTACATAGTCTACATAATATAATGATTTACATGATGCAATTTAAAAAGTATTGATTGATTCCAAATTATATACCATTTTCTACTAGATGGGTTGAATTTGGTGGTAAGCAAAATGGAGGTATTTCTGCCTTCAAGGAATTTTACCGTAGTGGGAAAATCAAGTAAAAAATTTTAACATCTACAAATAAAATAATTAAAAATTATCAGAGAATGATGGAATTGGGGCAAGTGGTCAGAGATGAATAGGTGGCATTTCAACTGGGGTCTGAACGATGAGGAATTACCATACCTACACATAAGAGGGATATTCTAATTGAAAGGAAATGCCATGTGCAAAAGGCCTGAAGCTGGAGAAACCAACATGTGTGTGCATACCAGAAACTACTGCATGGTGAGCCCGTGGGCAAAAATGAAGGTTCTTTGTTTTCACCCTCACCTTCTCCATTTTTCTCCATCTCATTCTTCCACATTACCCCCACCCATCATCCAAGCCAAAATGATAGGAGTTTTACTCACTTTCTCTTGGTCCTTATACCCCACATCTCACCAATCAACATGTCCTCTTGGCTTGGACACTTACCCTGAATCTGTCCACCCTTTCTATTCACCATCATAGACCAACTTATGATCATCTCTTGCCTTGACCACTGCTCTAGCTTCCTCACTGGACTTCCTGTTTCTACTCTGCTTTCTTCAACCATATTCTCTTCATAGGAGCCAGAATCATCTTTCAAAAATGCAAAATAGGTCCACAGAAAACCCTCCAATAGTTCCTTTTGTATTTCTTTCTGATATTCCCATGGTGGATTTCATCTTGTCTTTCAGATTTTCACTTAAATGCCACCTTCTAAATGAGGCCTTTCTTCATGGATCAATCCAAGTGGGACTCTCTCTAGCATGTTGTATTTAGTCTTTTTACTCTCTGTTTATAGTAGGCCTCCATCTCCTGAAACATAAATGTTTTTGAGGGAGAGTGTATCTTGATCCCTGAGTTTCTACCACTTAGAACAGGGCCTAGCACATAGAAAATAATCTATAAAATTGAAAGGGTTGGAGAGGTATACAGAAGTCAAGTCATTCATGGACCTTTGGCCACAGTAAGTTGGGATTTTTATGCCAAATTCAATAGGAAACTTTTGGGGAATTCTGGGCAAGGGGACAAAAAAAAATCATGCTGGCTGTTTCCATTGGAGAATAGATTGAAGAAGAGCAAGAGGAAAAGCAAGAAGAGAGATTAGGAGGCCAATTCAGAAATGAAAGTGAGAGATAGTTTTGGCTTGGAGTAGGATGGTGGTATTGGTGATAAAGGAGAAGTGAATGGATTTGTAACATGACTTCAACTTGCTGATGGACTGAATTTGAAGAAGAAAAGTGAGAAATTAAAACGACTTTTTTTTGGGGGGGCGCACTTTGGTGAGAAGGGAGGAGTTAAAAGAAGATAGACCTGGAGATAGGACAATAAATTTGAATTGGATTCATTTAATCACCCTGAGTCAGACCTAATTTTCTGGCAACACATTTGAGTCTGCTTCAGGTTTGGTATTTCTCCTTAGAGGGGTAATTCAAGGAAAGGTCAATCTATTAACAGAAACAAATATCTCTTTAGCAGATATCCTGCCCTGATTAGATAGCAGCTCTGTAAGAAGCAAATAACAGCCCATGAAGGATGATGAACATTTAGCTCTTCATTTTTTATGCCAGTTTTCTAAATAAGCCAAAAACAATTTTGTCAAGGAATTTCCAGCCCTAAATATAACATAAGGAAGAACGTGTGGATTGATAAGACTTTTACACTGCATATAATTGAAAGATGATGATGCTGTAGGTTTTTGCTCTTCCATTCCCACTTCACAGTCCCTCTGTGCAATCTGTAGCACCAGGGGAATTCAGGACAGAATGGAAGAGTAGAGGCTTCTTGATGCCATTAGCAGGTGTATGTTAGTATTTCCAAGGGAGGCCTGTGGAAGTGGAGCTGGAGAAGAAAGTTGATGTAGGAGTATTTCTTGAAATGAAATGAATTTTAGAAGGTTTCCTAGTTGATTTGAAGATTTTACTTTCTTTTAGATATAAAATTATTAGGAAATTGAAAATCACTTTTCAGTGATATTTTACCTTTTATGACAATGATAGCCTTTATATTATCTTCATTCTTCTATTTGGTATTGTTTAATGTAATTCTAAATTTGTTACCTAAAATGCATGGAAAAGATTAAGAATATAATTCAAAGTAGATAAAGACAACACAGGCATTATTTTTTATGTAAATTATTCTTAATATCCTTGAAGAAACTAAAAATAAAATAACCATGTGTTAACTTCTAAAGTAAAATAGAATATCATGGCCAATGTTCTATTTGACATAGATGATTATGAGAACTGCATTATTAATTATTTCCAAGGATAGTCTAATGTAAAAAAAGAGAGGAAAGAATATAAAAATTAGCATGATTTTTGTAAACAAAACTGAATTTCAGTAATGATTTAATGCATAACCAAATAAAACATGGACAAAGGAAAAGCATACGTTACTATGAAAATCAACAAAGTATATCAGAAATTTCAGTTATAACATTCCTATATTGTTAATTAAGAAATGGGACCAAGGGTTTTCACATTTCAAATGTGACAAGGATTTCACAGCTAGCTCCCCCTAGCTTTGGTGGTGTGAACTGCTTCAGTCCAGCAATAAAGTAGGACAAGAGCTTCTCTACTTCCACTGGTCCTATTGGGGATTCGAAGTCTCCTGGTGTGCAAATAAGTATATTCTTCCAGGTTCCAAAGATATGCTAAGCATAGATTCACCCCAAAAGTTACTTATTCCATTTCTGTGATGACAGGACAATATTCTGGCAAGGATGGATCCTCCTTGGGTTCCATTCTGGAACAGGTTCTAGTTCCCTGCTATATACAGACTCCAGGTACTTGAGTGTTTAGCCTCACAGTAGTTCTTCTCCTAGACTCCTAGCCCACAGTAACTTTTGATCACAGGCTGCCTAGTAAATAACATTCAGAGATGGAAGACATGTGTCCACTCATTCTACCCCCAACTCCTCCCAAGTCTTCTTAAGGCCCCTCTCTTCATTTCCACCTCCTTTATCCTTGACTTTATCCAGAAAATCCTTCATCCCATTTCTTTCCTCCACATAGAACTTAATTTATCATTAGAATGAGACTTTCAGAAAGGACCTCAGCATTTGACAAAATGTAATTAATTTATATGTCTTTTTGAAGTGGAAGGAGCCAAATCCTCAATCTGCAATCTCCTTTCCCCGGAGATATAGGAAATTATTTTACTCATCCTGAAGTCTCAGTCATTTTTAAGAATAAACTTTCTGGATTAAAAAAACAATATTACATAAATAAAGATGTAGAGAGAATTCTACATATCTGATTATGAATGCTTGAATTCAAACAACCCCTTTGGTCATGTGATTTCCTAATCTAAATATTCTGTCTCTTTCCTTTCCTGAAAAGTGCATGACCAATAACAAATCTCTTGGTAGTGATGCTTTGAAGCACCAAGAGGTCCTCCAAAACAATAGCTTATCAGACTAGGCCTAAATGTGATTTTTATCCTAAACCAAAGAAAATTTAAAGAAAAAAAATGTCTACCAATACTAAACTCATTTTTCAAATAATATGTAGTATTCTAGTATATCTAGCTATTGTCCTTTAAACCCCTCCAAGAAAAGAGACATAATTTCTAAAAATTGATTCTCTCCAAAAAAATAACATGAAGTGTTTCTTGTTCCCCATCACAGGTTAACATATATTTATTTATAGTGAAGCCCTTTAGGCAAATGATAAAGGTACAAATGAGAATATAACTGTATAATTAAATAAAAGCCTACATGGTTGAAAAGCCCAGCAGACCCTCCTAATAAAAATGATACTATCTACCCATTAGAGTATATTGGAAGAGGTACTGCCATAACATGTTAGTTTTAAAATAAGTGATTTCAAAGTTGTCTTTACTGTGAATTAGACACCATTCATATTCTACACAGCTCTCTATTGCTTTTGAAAATTTGTACTAAATTCACACTTCAAGCATAACTGAGATCTATCTGCTGACCTTCAGTCTAGAAAAAAAAAAATCACTGGCTATTTGTAAACCCCTAACTATGAAGTGTAGTGATGAAAATTGCAAACCAAAAAAGAGAGAAAATAGACTCAATAAATTATTTTTCTAGTTTTTCAAAACTACAGGTGAAAAATGTAAGCAAATAAATTCATGCCATATGTAAATAGGATAGAGGAATAAACATCAATAGGAAATGATCATCAAAAGCTGAAGCCTGAAGCACACAGGGCATGGTAAGCATGTCAAGTGCTATTTCTCTGCCATGACTTCATTAATGTGTGCCATATATAACCTTGCTAATGTTTCATTTTCTTTTTTATTAGTAGTTTTTGTTTTATTAGTGCCTTATAATTGTATATAATAATGGGGTTCATTGTGATGTATTCATGAACATAACATAATTTGCTTTAATTCATTCCTTTTTCCTTCCCTTTCTCTCTCCCCTTGATCCCCTTCTACTTTTCTGTTCTTCTTTCTATTTATTTTACACACACACACACACACATTTCCCATTGGGGCATTATAATTATACATAAAAGTGGAATTAACTGTGATGTATTCAACATACAGCATCATTTGGTTGATTTTATTCCCACATTCTTCCCCTTTCCCTGCCTTCTTTTCTCTCCCTTATTCCCCCTCGAAAAAACGAAGTACTAAGCAACTCAGTGAGACCCTGACTAGAAATGAAATACAAAATATAGCTGGGATGTGGCTCAGTGGTCAGGTGTCCCTGAGTTAGATCCCCATTACCAAAATAATTATATATATATATATATATATATAAAATATATGAAAATCTGAAAAGGATGTGGGGATAAAGGAACACTTATACATTGTATGTAGGTAGGCAAGTAGGATTACAAAGTAGTATAACCATTATATAAATCAGTATGGAGATTCCTCAAAAATTAGGAAAGGAACCACCATATAACCTAGATATTCCATTAATTGATATTTATCCAAAAGAACTGAAATCAAGAAACTATAATAATACATGCATTCTAATGTTTATAGCAGTGCCATTCACAATAACCACATTATGGAACCAGCTTCAGTGTCCTTAAACAGATAAAGAGAATGTGATGTGTATATACACAATGGGGTTTTACTCAGCCATAAAGAAGAATAAAATCACACTCTTTTTTATATATTTTATTTTTAAAGCAGGCTATGAGACAATCCTGTGACCTGTGTTAGTATTTTTCCATTTTACAAATGAGAGGCTGAGGGAAAGAATGGCCATGCATTTAGTCAAAATAGGTACAAAGAAACCCCACACTCTTTTTGACTGCTTTGCACTTTAGGAGTTAGCAAGCCACGGGGTTCATGGTTACAAAGCAGCCAGAATTCATCAGAGTACCCAAAGATCAACTTCTGGACTCAAGATGCTGACATAGACAAATTATGATTATAGTAACCTCAGGGGTTTTTAGTTTTGTTTTGTTTTTAAGAAGAATCCATCATTAGCCAGGCTATGTGATTCTTCCTCATCTTACTTTTTTGTCATTTTTCTACTGTGCTGTAATGAAGGGCCATGCCCACAAAAAGGAACTGGTTGCTACGTATGCATTTGTATTAAATGTATGTGTACTTTTCAAATTTCTATGAAGATAATTCTTTTTATACTCAGAGCACTTTCAAACAAACAGCCTCACAGACCAGAAGTTAATAGATTTGTGATAAAAAGGAGACAGTCACCCAATAAGTGAGTACTGATTGACTATAAAGGGAAATAGAAAGGAATAAAGGAACCAGAAGAGACAGCTGAGCCAACGAAAAACCTTGGCTAAACTCTTATAGGCACAATATCATTTGCTATGAGAGATTTAAAGAATTATAAAGCATTGCTCCTGCTCTGAAGAAGTATAAAATCCCTTTTGGAGAAAAAATATGTACAGTACTGGAAACAAAACTAACTGAAATCTTCCAAAGCAATAAAATTTCAAAAATGAAAAAGGATAAACAATTCATCCCATAATGTGATACCAAAATTGATAAAGCAAGGATTTGAAGTCAGAGGATTAGAGCTACATCACTTGGTAACCAGATGATCTCAAGCAAGTTCTTAAATTCACCGATTTCCACTTCCCTTGTAGATAAAACGACAAAAATGCTAACAATTTTTACCATTATTCATGTGGATTAGGTTATCACAATCCAAAATGAAGTGGGGGGGGGGCGGTGGCTTCACCAGAAAACTAAGGGTCAAGCTTAAATGCTAATTGTTTATCTTAAAGACTTTTCTTTATCTATATCCTGTTGCCATAGGACCTGGGAAATTCAAAGATGGTGAGTAGATAGGATCCAAGATCCTTTAAAATAGAATTTAATAACTAAAAAATAATTTATAAAGTCTAGGAAATTAAAGCATAAAACGAACACTTAGTTACCTAGATGTCTAAAATATTTCTAAACATATAGAAATATTTTAACCAAGAATCCATTCTAACTCTTGACAACCCACAGTAACAGCAGGGACTTTATGTATAGAAGTAGTTCTAAGGCAAAGCTTGACAGCCTGTCTTGTCACTGCGACAATCAACAATGTTTACTAAACATCTATGTGCCTTCCCAATGCCATGATATTACCAAGTGCTCTGAAGATTTGCACTTAACACAAATCACATGCCCCCCCACCCTCCCCACACACACCCTTACTTGCTTCCAATTTAACATGCCTTGTAACAGCCTGAGGTCTGGAGGCCTGGCTCATATAAGGACTCACAACTGCTGGTTCTGTAGAGTCTCCAGGGTTTCTGCAGTAGCAACATTTACATTTTCATTACTAAAACTCTCCAACCAGATAATGTCACTCCATGCAATGTCATGCAGACCCTCTGAGTCTTCCAAATGCTTGGCATCTGATCCACACAAGCCTGTTCTCATTAAACAGTTTCCCTTCACTTGCCTTGTGCTGAGCAGCTTGCTGGCCATACATTCACCTTACCTTACCTTGTGACCCATTTCTTTAAGATTTTTCCTTTGGCAGCAAAATTTCTGGGAGAGTCTAAGTATTGAATCCCTGAGTGCTTTCAGTTGCACCTGTTTTATTCTTTATGGGGTCATTAGAATTTGGCTGAGAGGAATGACAGCAGGTAAGCACTGAAGTTTCTAAAAGAGCAGCTCAGCATGACATTTTTTCCTAAAGTGCAATGGAGTGAATCCTGTAACAGAAAACTTAGCCACAACCAACTACCTCTTAGTTTCATAATTTGGTGCTCTCACAGCATCTAATCTTAAGATTTCTCCCTCCAGTCTTGATGCTTCAGGCAAACTCTGAATAATGAATGGGAGGAGCTGGAGTAAGGGGAGCTAGGGAGAAAGTGTCAAGAACCCTATACCAGGAAATGAAAATAAAAAGGTCTTGTGCAGTCTGTATTGGATACAGATGTATTCGAGACTTTACCCTGTCCTGTAAAGTTGCCAAGAACACACCAGCTAAATATGTCCTCCTAGTAGGATGGAGAACAGTGATGGGATAATCTAATAAGCATTCTTTCACTATTGGAAACAGTTATAAATTGAGCTATTGTCTTGGATATGCCTCATACCTCAGCAGTTAATGATCACCTGCTATGCAATGAGACTGTGGGAGGGTTTGGGACCATGCTTCCTTTTTCTGCCCCTCTTTTCCTACCCATCCCCACAACCATGGGTCAGGCTCTTATTAATTCTAGGCTGGATTTATACAATCATTTTCTAATAGACCTCTCTTCTTCCAAACCAGTTTTGTACTGTGTGGGATTGACTTTTCTAAAATATAACTTTGATCATTTTATTCATCTGATTAAAAGCCTTCAATGGCTCTCCACTGCATACTCAATTTGTTCCAAAGGACTCTGCCCAGTGTTTAAGACTATTACAAAATGATCCTTTGCTCCTGCCCTTTCCCTCTGGCTCCACTAGTCTGGTCTCTAGACAAATCTTACAATATCAGAAATTATCTAGAATATCCAAGGTGAGCAAATGTAAATCAGCCAAATGGACAAAACATTCTGGAAATTTCCTCCAGGCTCAAGGACTGGGGGGATGCAGGAATATATAACCCTGTTCAAAGGAAGGTTGGTGATGGCTAGCAGAATATTCAGGAATGGATCCATGATGAAGCTAGGGAGGGCCCTCCAGCTTGGCTCACAGTTTCAGAGGTCTCAGTCCATGATTGGCTAATTCCATTGCTCTGGACCCAAGATGAGGCAGAACATCATGTCAGATGGATACTGAGGAGGAAGGCTGCTCGGCACAAGGCAACTGGAAATCAGATAGGAGGTGGGAAACTGGACAAGATCTAGTCCCTAAGTGCACACTCCCAGTTACCTACCTACTTTGTCCAGCCAAGTCTACCTGTCTATCTACATTTACTACTTGATAGTCCCATTCAAATTATTAATCCACTAAATGGATTGATCCTCTGATGATCTTAGGCCCTTATGATACAATCTTTGCCTAAAATTCCTACCTCTGAACCTTTCTGCATTGGAGATCAGGCTTTCAATACATGAGTTTTGCAGGACATTCCATAACAGAGGGTGAGAGGGTTGTCTAGGTCTCTCTTAAAAGAGAATTAATTTCATTCATAAGGGCTCTGCCATAAAGACACAATTATCTCTAAGAGGCTGTGCCTCCTAATAACACCACGCTGGGAGCAAAGATTTCAATATACAAATTTAGAGGGGAATCAAAGATTAAATCCACTGTACATGGCTACATTTGAGAGACTCAGAATATACCACCAGAGGAACTTTATGAAGGTGAACTTATCAGCATACATGAAGGAAGTGTTTTTGACAAAAAAGGATGAAGATGTCCCAGAGGAAGTGAGGCCAGCAAAAAACTTCATGTTAAAAAAAAAAAAAACTCTCAGATATTTTGTGACATTGCAAGCTCTAAGGATAAAATTTTGGAAGCCGATCAAAACTTTAAAAGGAGTATGACAATATGCCAATGCATACATAGGAAAAAAAAAACCCTCTCACTCTCTTCATTTAAATCATACCAGAAGAAAAATATTCTAAAAACTACTTAGAAGATTTTTACCCCCAAATTAATGCATTTTTAAATTCTTAATATTTCTCATATATATTCATTTTTTTATTTCACCCTATATTTGTGACTAAAACTAAGACAACTTTTATTCTTTTAACAAAAATTTCTATAAGGAACTAAACAATTATAATTTTTCTCATTGATTATTAAGATCACTCTGCATGGCCTCAGTTTGCAGAGTCATTTTTAATATTGCAAGCTGCCATGCAAAGGTATGCCATACTGCACTCTTTATGATTATCCATATTCCAATCAAATATTCACTATTATCACCAATTTAAAATATTTGTATATCTCCTGGCAGTATTTTTTTTTTGTACTGGGGATTGAACACTTGACCACTTGACCACTGAGCCACATCCCAGCCCTATTTTGTGTTTTATTTAGAGACAGGATCTTACTGAGTTGCTTAGCACCTCTCTTTTTCTGAGGCTGGCTTTGAACTCTTAATACTCCTGTCTTAGCCTCCTAGCAGTATCTTTGGTAAATATTACTGGTTTTAAACCAGTGTTCACAACATTCCTTCCTCATTCAATGAGTTTGATCATGATTTTTCCTTTCCCTATAACTTCTTCCACCTTACAATTTTAGAAACACTTTCCTCCATGAAGACATTTTCTTATTTCCAACTTGCCAATGGACGATTCCTCATTCCCTTCTTTGAAGCATCTACCTTCTAAATACTAAATACTCCTTTTAAATTAGCAGCAATCACCTTATACCATAATTTTGTTGTAAAGTCATATGTGTTTGGTTTGGTTTTTTGTTTTGTTTTGTTTTTGCAAGTAGATAATTACATGTTTAAAATTGGATACATCTAAACACATGTATAAAATAATAAGGGCAGAATAGACCAAAATAAAAGGGAAAACTAGAATTTGTCTTTTATTTTCAAGAAATATCAAAATCCTAAAGCAATACATTCCTGAAAACAGTTAATTCACATTATGCCCTTTATTTGAGTATTTTTAAAATACTAAATATCTCTAATATGTGTACCTCAAGAACCCAGCGTATGTGAGTTTTATTCCTCAAGGGTGCAGGGAAAAGACAACATTGTGCACTTTAAGTATTTTGACAGTCCCTCCAACAATCTCCCAATTGCTATGTTCAATTGCACTTTTATACATTGCCCTTGAATAAATAGTTACTTGGCTCTGAAATTTCTTGAACCTACAGCTCTTTGTTGAAGACCTCACAAGACTTTTAATAAAGACAACTAAAAAGCAATTGATTTTACCCCCTGGTTGGAGTATGTATTCAAAAGATTGGTAAACAATATCTACCATGCTCTCCCTTAAGAATGCATCCTTTGATTTGTACTTTGAAGGAAAAAAAATACACATAGTCAATATTTGTTTTCTTTTTTAAATAATCATATACAAGGTTTTTCCTCGGACAGTAGCACAATGTAGCCCTTTATAATAAGTCTTTTATGTGAGACACTCTCGTAAATGAGTAATAATCTCAAACCTCTTAACAGAATCTGTGTTGGTTTCCCTGGTGCCACAAGTTCCTTACTGGAGAAGATGTCTCTAAACCTAAGCACTGAAGATAATAGTGCTTGTTTGCTTCCTGTTGTTTGGGATTGGGACAAATAGTTTTCTGCTCATGCTTTCATTCTGTGTGATTTACTTGAAATGCATTCTAGCTAACATACACCTGGATCAATTTCTGTCCACATCACATACAACATACTACATTACATTGCCAAGCACCCTATATCCACTGCCACCCCATCTATATGGCAGACATATCAGCTGCCATTTTATTTATAATCTCATCCCCTTGGTCATGGTTGATTAGACCAGGAGTATGTACTTGCTTCAATTTCAGCCAAGTGAAGTCCCTTTCTTGAAAATTATATTTTGAACTAATATATACTACTTTTTTAGGTTGTCTGGCCCTATGCGGTGTAGGCTTAGGAATGTGGGGAGAAAATTCCCACTTGTTATTCGGAAGAAACCAGTTCTCAGAGACAGAAAAATATAACCTTCTAGTTCCTTACTTAAACTCCTTTCAAAGCCCAAATTCTTCCCCACTACTGGTTTCCAGGAGATGTCCTAGTGTCTTTATAATAATTTCCCACGACTGCTTAAGTTTACTAGAGTTATTTTCTATTACATCTGTGACTCACAACAAAACAAAAGAATTATCTAATTGTTCAGAGACTTCATCTCTGAAATAAAAATAATGATGACATTATAATAAATATCAATCACATACAAGCAGAGCAATGAATAATGCCCTTTTAAAAATGGAATCAATTCTTAATTATTTTTACATACAAAAAGTTTCAAGTTCTTCCTAGGAAGACTTCATTGTCTGTCCTAAGTTTGCTATGAAGATCTACATTGTTAATTTGCTTCATATAAATTGATCTGCTACTCCACAAAAGTATATCAGACTTTCACGTAACAATCAAACCTTTTAAATCTGAAAGTCCACACTCTACCTGTGGTCTCAAACACTCCAGTAGATCTTTTATATGAGACACTCTCCTAGATGAAAAATAATCTCAAACATCTTAACAGAGTCTGTGTTGGTTTCCCTGGTGCCACAAGGTCCTTACTGGAGAATATGTCTCTAATCTGACCACTGACCATAATGGTGCTTGTTGGCTTCCTGTCTGATATTATTTACCTTTAGAAATGTCTTGTTATTGATGTTTCTGAAACTTAATGTTTTTTAAAATGCACTTGGTTGCCTCTCCCAGAGGATTCTTTTCTTCATTCAATTTCTTGTGGGTTTTTAATCCCATTCTCATCACTAAACAGTACATAAGAACAGAGCATCTAAACTTACTATAAATTTGGGGAGCTGAGCAAATGGGACCTAAGTATAAAGCTAGGAGAGAGCCAATTTCCTAAATTTAGCAGACAATCTGGCCCATTCTTCCCTCAACCACAGCCCATTCTTAATTTATTAAAAATAACATGATTACACAATCAAAAGACCCAAAATAAAGAACATTTCTCCTTTAGTGGAAACATGAACAGGAGGATTAATTTCCAGTATTTTTGTACTCTGAAAATCTGTTGAATATGCCTTAAAAGGTATATAGCCTCCAAAATTTTACTAGTCCCAACAACATAATTTCATCTAACATGTTAAAAAATAAATTAGTTAATTTGTTGCATGCTTAGAGAACAATTAGCAAAATGATTAATGTGCTATTCTACTCTTGATGTTAATAATTGCTTGCTTTTAATTATGATATTTTCTTTTATTTCAAAGACTTCTGTCCTCACTATAAATTAAAAGGTGTTTAATTTTCATTAATATGCTTAGATGAAATAGAACATTTCATGGCAGGGATATGGGCTCAGGTAATCTTTTACAAAATTGACATTTCATTTCAAGAAACAGGATATTATTTAAACAAAAAATCATAAGAATAAAAAGAACCAAAATTAATAAATCATCAAGATATTTTTCTTACTAATAACTATTAATGTATATATAATCAATTATATAATATTGACTAAATAATCACCTGTTCTGCATATTAGTTATCAATGCAATTCTATTTGGCATTTGTTTTTTTAACACTAATTGCAACAGCATGGTAAAAGTTTTGAATCAGAAAAAGTTTAATGGACACAGGAATGAGTAAATGATTAAGCTAAATTAAACCCACTCATTCCATATAAAAAAATGAAGGTTTTCTCTAAGAATATTTAGTGTAGCAGAGTTAAAGTTACAACAAAGTACAGATAGATTGATAGAAATAAAGTTGTCAAATGTTAATTATAATTTATTCAGTTATGAAAACATATTTTAGTTTTTTTGGAATACAGACTGAAAATTCCTTAAAAAGTTAAACATGGAGTTACCATATTATTACACTTGTAATGACACTTCTAGTTATATACCAGATAATTGAAAGTGGAGTCTTAAACAAAAACTGGCAAATTAATATTCATAGCAATATTTTTCACAGTAGCCAAAAAGTGAAAACAATCCATCATTCATTATCCGATGAATAAATAAGCAAAATGGTCTATATCTATATAATGGAATATTATTTAGTCACAAAATTAATGTAATAGTTATTTATGCTGCAACATGTATGAACCTTGAAAAAAATATCATGCTACATGAAAGAAGTGAGACAAAAAAAGGGCAGAGACTACATTATTCCATTTACATGAATTGTCCAGAATAAGAAAATTTATAAGATAGTTGATTAGCATTGCTAGGGGCTGGAAAGAGGGAGAATAGGGATTGACCGCTAATGGATACAGGATTTTTTGTGGGGGGAGAAAATAAACATGTTCTGGAATTATATAATGGTGGTTCCAAAACTTTGTGACTATCCTAAAGGCCACCAGACTGAACACTTTAAGGGTGAATTTTTATGTGAATCATCTGTCAACTTAAAAATTATAGAAGAAAAAATTTTACAGATACTGAAAATTAGAGCATAACCAATGCATATGATAATAAGCCACTTGATTCTGTTCCTCACATTACTCTAAAAATGGCCTGGATGTGGTTAATAATCTGTGTATACAAAAGCATCCCAATCATAAATATCCACCATGTACAAGTAATACCTATAGGTTAGAGTGGGGAGCCATATCATAAAGGGGAGAAACCCAGAGCAAAAGAATGCCATCTCCTGTACTTCACAAAGGCACAGCAAAACAGAATCGTACTTCAGAAGCATCTTCAAGACTTTGCATCCTAAATCATCAGCAGACTGCTCAAGCAGAAATATAAATTTACAGAAGTTTTCAGAAAAATGAACTGAATTTGATGTTGAGTGCTAACTACTGAGCTTAGTTAGTCCCAGAAGTCACCTTTGTGTGACTATGGGTGTACCCTATATTATTGCTAATGTCAGCCTTTCCCAAATGTTTTTCTCTACCACAAAACATCCAATAGAGAAAAGAAAATGAACTTTGCACCAGTGATATAAGTGAACACAATTGGAATTTTTGCAGTAGTTGCTAGAACATTTCACCTTTTCAGTGCAGTATCTTGATAACACCAGCCCTCGTTTTGTGCCCTCCCGAGGCATAGTTTTCTGTTTCCACAGTGCCTCAGAGAGTAAATTCCCAATTCCTTGGAGTACAAGTGTGATGTGTTGAAATTTATCTGTTGTCCCACGCAATGTCAGTATCCCAAAATGGATGCATTTAGTGTTAAGTACCTTACCAGCAATTTCCCTTTTGAGCATTGGAATGTGATAAAGCATTAGAGCTTTACTCTTCAAGTGAAATGTAATACTGCATGGGCTGCAAGAAAATAGATTGGAGAGAAGTCTTACAGCCATTTGTCCTAGTAATTGACCAACAGAGAACAATAAAGCAGTATTCCTCAATACCAGTATCCTATTGGAAACATCTTGCCCTTCCTCTCTTACACATTTTATAAATTGGAATGCTACTAGGACAAGCACACTTCTCCATTAAATGGATAAATTTGACCCCTTGAACATGAGCAACAGTAGTGTAGCACCTACAAACAACAATGAAGAGATCCATTTCCATTGCTTTCTAGAACTTGTGGGCTTCTTTTAGGATGAAAGTAATCTTTCCATGTTTCATCTTGAGGCCATGAGCAGATTGACTCTGAAGCTGATGTCTACATCACTCACATTCTGACAGAAAGCATCTCCAGCTGACTTTACTTCCCAGTAACTCACAGACTTTATAAAATTAAATAATCTAATAGAAAATATGAGTGAGTTCTACCACAGAAAGAGTACCATGACCAACACAGAAGGCAGGACGTCACCAAAGACTCCTCCCTGCATATAAAACACGCATAATGAACAACTGTAATAATTAAGTGACCCTATCCATCTGAAAAGCTTAATTTCATAACATGTTACTCCAAAAATCATCTAACAAACTACTCAGTTTTGACCTAAGCCTATAGCTCAGCTGGAATAGTTATACAGAAGAGAAAACATTCTTTCCCTAGGTAACAGTCTAGTAGGTTTTCCCGCCTCAATTCCTCTTTATTTATGCTTTTAAAAAATTTTTAAAAATCTCTGGCCCCAGGAAGCTATTTTTTTAAGCATTGCAAAATGTCAATACACAAACAAAGGAAACCAGAAGCAACCCCCTGCTATCACAAAATCTTGTTTTATAAACTGAGAAACACTGACATGTAATGAAACCTTATTCCCTTTTTTTCCCTTCTCTTTGTAAATGATTTGCTTCCCCCTCCCTCTTCATGTATAAATAAACAGAAAAGTGTCTGTATATTTGGTGTTTTTTCTCCTTTGGTCTTCATAATCAAGGGCTATTACAGCAATAGATCTTATCTGTGGAATGGCAGTCCCTCTGCACCTTCAGTTCAGGTTTTTGTTTATGCTTGGCTGCCATTGTGGCTGTTCCTGATAGTTTTAGGTCAGCCATGACAGACTATGGGTGACACTAAATAAACAAGCAGGGAGTCTGAAACCAGCCAGGAAGGAGTGGTACTAGGGCTCACAGTTTGATTTTCCTTGATTAATCACCCCCTTTATTTAGAAGAACTTATTGTGTACAGTACCTGCTTGTCTGGCTAAGCAAATTATACCATCAACCAGCAAGGACTTGGAAGTCCTCATAAACAAAGAGAAACAAGGAAGACAAGTACAGCTTACTCAACTGCGGAGTGAAGCTGCAGGCTTTAGGAGCATGATCAGGGCTGTTTATTTATTTTTTGTAATAGTGTATAGCTCTTTCTTCTGTTGCTTGTTATCCTGCTTTGACCTAAGTAACCTTGTCAAGCCACCTCCCAGGTTGCCCAGATCGCCACTAATCATTCTGAATGTAAGAAAGGGCATGATTTCCTAGTGATCAACCTGGCTCCACAGTGTGTGTGTGTGTGTGTGTGTGTGTGTGTGTGTGTGTGTGTGTGTTGCAGCTACTAGGCTTAGAGAAGAGGTTGCTGGTTGGGATATGCTTTATTACATTTTCTGCTCTGCAACTCAGTTCAGAGTCATCCCTACTGTATATTAGATGGGGTGGAGGGGAGCACTCACTATAAAATCATCATTATCCACTAATTTCCTCAAATTGTGGTCATAAATTAAGCAAATACTGTGACTTGTATAGCTGGCTATATCCATGTGGGAAGAAAACAACTTATTTTTCAAATCCTACATGATAAAAAACATGGCTCTCAGGAATATTGAGAATCCCTCAATTCAAATTCAGTTAACAAAAGGTCCTAGCAGTTGTCCACATTGAAATAACAAAGAAAAGAATAATGAAAATTTTAAGGGTACTCAGATAATTAAATCAGAAAAAAGCAACTACCAAAACCACAGAGAAGTCATAGACAAATATTAATTTTAAAAAATCTCAACACTAATCTGAGGGATAAATATCATTATAACTAAAATATGATTGTTCGTCTATCAATAGTGCAGCTGTTTAAAATTAAGAGTAATGTTCTGCTATTGAGACTATGGTGAGTTGTGTTTTCTTTTATTATCCTACTGCAAGTGGGAATATAAATTGATATAATCTATCTGGAAAGTTAGAAGAATCCCCATGGCCACCACAATATTCTAAGGTACTACTTCTCAAACTTTAATTTGAATAAGAAGCACCTAGGGATTAAAAAAAAAAAAGGAAAAACAGATTCTGATTATATAAGTCTAAGTGGGGACTGCATGTCTTCATTTCTAATAGGCTTTAAGGTAATGATGATGTTGCAGGTTCAAGAACCACACTTTAACTTGCAAAGTGATCCTCAGCACTTCCCCCCAAATAGCTGTCCTTTGAAAGTGGGAAGGTAGACAAGGCCACACAAGTGGTAACCAGGGTGTGGAACACTGAGCTAGAAAGAGATGAACCAAAGCTAAGCCGATGGTTTAAGCCTAGAGGTTTTGTAAGAAGCTGGTGATTTCTATTTTGTATGGGTTATTTGAGAGGTTCTTCTGTTATAATCTTGTTGATATGTGTTAAAGGGAGGTGGGGAGATGCAGGTTCAGAACTTCAGAGAAAGTTTAGAGTAGAAACATATTAGATTGAGCCAAATAGTTAACCTACAAAAATAGCTATTTCATATGGTTGAGGATCACTTTCATGAAGATTATAATCATATATGTAGAGGTATCTAAAATTAACAAAGCTAAATATGAAGACTGAGGAAGGAACTGAAGTTTGGAAAATGCCTACATGTAAGAGATGAGCAAAGAAGATAAATATGAAGGAAACTATTAGATTTTAAGGGCTGCCAAAAGAGTAGATACAAACAGAAATTTATTTTCTCACAGTTTTGGAGGTTACCAGTCAAAATCAAGATGTTAATAGAGTTGGTTTCTTCTATGATTTTTCTCCTGAGTTTGTAGGTAGCCAGGGTCTTTACATGGTCTTCCCTCCATAAATGTCTGTGTCCTAATTTCCTCTTCTTATAAGGACATCCAGTAATATTATGTTAAATCCCAACCCTGATGACCTCACTTTAATTTAGCTGCTTTTTAAAGGACCCTGTCTCCAAATATGATCCATTCTAAGGGGTAGGGCTGCAACACATGAATTTTGAGGAACATAAGCCCGCAACAAAGACCAAAAAAAGAATTTTTACAAATGTAGAAAAAACTAGCACTGTACTCTCAGAATCTTGAAGAAGCAGAGTATCAGCCATCCACAAGCCTCCAGAACAAGATACAATGTGAAAATAATGGATGACTTATTCAAAGAGACCACTGGGTTTGGGATTTAGAGGTCTTTTCTAACATTCAGAAATGCAAACTGATAAAATTGGTGGTGGAACTCAGGATATGAAGGGAAAGGACTGAAGACATTGTAGAAAGATTAAGTAGACATTGGACCAAATAAACATAACTCCATAGGAATTTCTTGGTCCAACCCTACTGAGAATCTAGGATCTTCATTTCTCTGCCACTGAGTTACCTTTGCACTTGCTCAGAAGGGAACTCAAACTTCAGTATCTTAAACAATATGCAGTCCTATGTTCTAGGATTGTATCTATACTACTATTTCTTTTTCTGGTACCACGAAGGTACATATATAATAAGAGTCATTGACAAATCACTCCTCTCTAGCAGATAAAATTTAATAAAGACCACCAACTTAAAAAATGAAGGGAAGAATCTCTTTTGTCTCAGAATTCATCCAAGAATGAGGATTGGCAGTGAGTCATCCAACTAACTTTGCTAATTGTGTGACTGTCAATCTGCTTGGGCAGCCATACCAAAATTTCAAGGCTGAGTAGTTTAAACAAGTAAATATTTCTCTGGAGGCTGGTAGTCTGAGATCAAGATGTCAGAATTGTTGGGTTCTTGGTGAGGTACCTTCTTCCTGGTTTGCAGATGGTTGTCTTCTCCATTTGTCCTCATATGGTGGAGAACAGAGAGAGAGGAAGCAGTCCCTTTCACATCTCTTTTCAATCATGAGGGTTCCACCTGCATGACCAAGTAATTCTCAAACTCCTAGTCCCTTTACATTGGGAATAAGGATTCCAACATGTGAACTAGGGGTCGGGGAGACCACAAATATTTATTCCACAGCAGTAAATTTCCCACACTGTAATCTGGCAAAGGAAATGAAGTTCGTATTCTCCATAGATGTTCTGTTTGCCCTTATGATCTCCCTAACAGAACATCTGAGGGTTAAAGAAATAAATTTAATCTAAACAAAGATAATTTAGTTTGTCTAGTATAAAGCTTCCTTTTAGTTTAAACATTCAGTTCACAGATAATTTACTCTTCATCAGGATTGGTTCAAGTATTCTTTCTTGGAAATTCAGCACATGCAGATTTTTCTACCTTATCCTTTTTCTTCATAAAATGATATCTAGGTGTGTGGTGGGGGAGAGAGTTTGCCAGGTCTCTGCAGGGGTTATTGGGGCCTCTCTGGTCTCTGCTGTCCAGTCTGTTTTTCACTTGGTTACTACTCCTTTCACTGGCCTTCGAGTCTGAAGTCAGTATCGATGTGCTTGATGTAGTTCATTCCAACTTGATTATGGCCTGGTGGTGATCCTTTAACTGTTTACTGGACATAGGTGTTTAGTACTATGCCTATGTTTTGCGTACCTTACCAAAGCATGCACTATGGTGAATCTGCTAGGTCTCAGTCTACCCAGTCAGCAATATTGGTCAATTTTATTAACTACTGCATTCCCAGTGCCTAGAACAGTCTCTAATGCATAGTTGATATTCAATAAATACTTGTGACTAGAAAAATGTTTTAGGCTTGATGCTTTCCATGCCAAAAGAATAATAATCCTTTTATTCTCTCTCATGTTAAATCTATTCAAATTTTTCAAGGCTACAAAATCTTTATTCAAATATCAGAAATTGTGTATTAATTTTTCACTTTCTATCACTTTAATGAGTCTAAATGCTTCCTTTTTCCTCTGTTCCCACTCTTGCCCAAAGGCAGATAGTTCCTCAGCCTGTAGTCCCTATTCATTTCATCATCAGGGGAGAGAGACTGAGGGGGAATGGTTTACTTAACAGATTGGAAAATCTGAGGTTGCCCTGTTCCCCCTGGGTTAGGAAGCAGGATTCTTGCCAACATAGACCTTACCAACATAGAGTCCCACAATAGGTTCCACCTTCCATAAATCAGTCAGTCATGGCTTTTGACTAGTGAATCTGTTGGATTTTGGAAATCAGCCCAGCTAGCCCACTTCAACATACTCTGAAATATATTGCTTGAATATTATCAGTAATAAGGTGATCTTTTGGTACGCCATTCCTCACTTCTCATTTATTTCTTGATTAGTTCAGGATCTGGGCAAGACAGAGAAGAGTGCTTTGCTTCAGAAATCCCCCAAACTTGAATTTTCTCCATAACCTATATTTATCAATGTATACTTAGTCAATAGATAATAAAAATTCAAAATGTGCATAGTGCAATGGAATAAATGCCTTGGAAACTGTACAGAGTAAAATCCCAGCATTCTGTTGCTATCCAGTCCCATTCATTGCCTCTTCTTGGTTAAATCCATTTGTAGCTTTTTGTAAAGAAGGAAATTTCAAGAACTTTCTTTGTTAAACTGTGGTGTGTGTGTGTGTGTGTGTGTGTGTGTGTGTGTGTTAAGATGAGTGTAATTGAGTTCTTCATCAGCTAAGTAACAGTAGTGCAAAGCAGTGGAAGGCATCTCCACTGGGACCCAGAGAAGCTTACTTAGTTCATATCCAGGGCACTTCTGCCTCAGTGATAAAAGGAACAAGCAGGCTAGAAGAGCTCTAACATGCCATTCTATACCTTTACTAGACCATGTGTTCTCTTAATCTCATAAAATGGGAAGAAGACAATCTCAACACAAGGGCAGAGATAGTTGATCGGAGTTCTCCATTTTGTAAACTTTCATAAAGTCATCTCTAAATTAAAGTCATCTCTTAAACCCTATGTTTTCTAGTTAGAATAAAATTACCTTAGCATACTTTCACAGATAGTATTTACAGATCAATTTGAAAGGTAACTTGTTACTTCCAAAATACATTTTAAACAGTGATTTTTTTTTTTTCCCAAAGGGAATGTTGGCCAGAGTAGCTGACACCAGGATAGTTTAATTAGTTACGCATTTGCCTCCTATCCAGGTCCAATAAATATGCATTGGTCCGCACAGCTGCATCTCAGCATGCACATTTAAATTAAAGAGACTTCCTCAGAGGCTGGGGCAATTCTGGCATCTCTTCACTTTGCCAGAAGCCACATCAAATCCTGAATCAGTTGTTTCCTTAGAATTTCTTCATAGGTGTCTTCTTGTGACAATCACAAACATTGCCAGGTGAGATTTTCATATTCTTTCCTAAAAACCTAGGGGTTATTTTAAAACTATATAATAATAGCATTTTTCATTAATAAAGTTAAACAATTTGACTTTCTCACTCTCTTAAATGACTATACATCAATGTCACTTAGTATTAGAATTTCAGAATTTGATACCCCCCCCAAAAAAAAGAATTTCAAGAACCATGCTTCTTCACTGTTGCAATATTAATTGAAAGTGAAGTGAAATGAAAGCCAAAGATTCTCTTTTTTGAACATTAGAATTCAAATGTAAGTTAGCTCATAGACATTGGTCTAACAAATATTTAAGATAAGATCCTATTTCTTGAATATTAACATTTTTAAATGAGGTAGATATTATTTTCTTCCCAATCAAAAATCCCTAGCTAATAAGAAAAGGGGCCTCATTTATAGCTTGTGACGGGTGCTATGTCAGTCTCTGAACATTTGTCCACAGCTTGCACCTGACATAAGCAATGACGGATGAGCCAAGTTGCTGTTTGCTCTCCCCTGCAGAGAGGGCGGGCTTCCTTCTTTTCTAGAGAGCCAGGAGGGGAAGGACAGCAAGGAGATGGATGGGCATTCATGAGGCACCTACAGGAGCACTGTATGTATGACAGGCATCAGTGGCACCTGTCACCACATGAAACAAAGCCAAGAGGTGTCAGGACCAACACCAAGTCCTCCTGGACTACACCTCTCAGGGTGGACCTAGAGCAGAAAAGACCTCACTTAATCATTTGTACGCACCATCCTACAGCTGCCTGCATTGAGGGTTTATAGACTGTCACCATGCCCACATGATGTCATGTTTGTAGTGTGAGGAGGTTACTCCATACATCTCAAAACAGCTGGCCATGGGATGAAGGAGACAGAGGAGAGTGTCTCAGGGGAGAGATGAAGAAAGGAGAAGTGGAAAGAGAAATGGAGAAAGAAATCTCATTTTTTCCTCCTACTGTTCATTCCTGTAAATAATGAGAAGGTTAATGGTTTCTGCAGTCCTAAAATATACCTATGCCTGCCAGGTTCCTGAAGGTTAATTGCTGCTGCTGGGGGAGCTGCCCTAATTTGTGCTGCTTTTTAATGACCTTCCTGTAGGCAAATGCCAGAAAAGGCCTGCCTGCAGGTGTGCTGCATGCCCATGAGATGGATGGCCCTTCCTAGGGAGATGTGGAACATGAGCCTGAGTTATTGGAAAAGTTTAATAGTGATTGGCAGTGATTGATAGTCAGGGGGAAATGTTGTTAGATGATTTCACATTTTCATCTGTTTTAAGGGTTGTTTTTTTGTGTGGTTGTGTGTGTGTGTATGTGTGTGTGTGTGGTTTTCAATACACTTCCACTGTTCTCTTTCTGTTACCTCAAAGTTTCTGTACTGTCTACAGTGTGCTCCTGTAGTACAATTCATGCTTTTGCCAGGCTGACAAGACAAGTGAATGGCAAGAGGAAGTCAAATCCTAGTCCACAGCCAAACTGCTTCACTTTCTCCTGATGACAGAAGCTAGGTGTTCAAATCCAAAACTCAAGATCACTGACACCTATCTGGATCAGGAAATTCCAGAATACAGAATTACCATGAATTTTGCAATAAACTAGGTCCTAACAAATTAGAAATTAAATTGACCTGCCTTAGGTCAATTTCCCAACCTGAGAAGTTGATATGAAAGGTGTATGCCTTGCTATTCTTTTGATATAAAGACAAAAAAATACTATACATTGAAATTAATCTCTCATTTTTCTAGCAACATCAAAAGGATTCTTTGCTTTGCTTTAAAGCAGTTCTAATCTATATGGCCCTCCCTCATCTTTATAGTCAGTTGACAGTAAGATACACACTATGTACTGACATCCTGCTTCAAGCTATTCACAGAAGTAGGTAGAAAAGTAAGTGGCCACATTTGTGATATGTAAAAGGACAGGGGACAAGGCCTCCCTCCACTAGGCATAATCTGTTGGAGACGTTGCTCTGATTATCAGTATAGCTTCATTTCTTTGTTTCTGAAAAGAATTTATATTTTTTTGGAGACAAATTTTATAATGTAATAATTGATACAGGTCACATGCCCTATTTGCTAACTATACAACATACACACAACTACAACAACAACAACAGGTATAGGGTGGAAAGATATGATGCTTTATTTCCAGCTCTATCATTGTGAAATTGAGTCTGGAACTTTGCTTTCTTATGCTCCAGTTTGGTTATTATATAAAGTAGAATTAATACTCTCTGCCCCACTTGTGTCTCTGAGTGGACTTATGAGGGTCAAAGGAGCTAGTTCATATAGAAATGCCATGTAAATCAAGAGGTTCTATCAATTCAATGTGTCCTTATCAATTAATGTCTTGATGGAGGTCAAGTAATGGCTGACTACATCTAATATGAGACCTAGAGAAAGTAGCTGGAAAGAAAGAAGTAGAAAATTCTAAGATGAAGAATGCTGAGAATAGTGAGGGGAAGAAAATACAGATCAAGAAGAAATCATCTAGAGTATAATCATTAGTAGTATCAACTATGTATGCCTTTTCCAGGCAGATGGAAAAATTTCATTTCCCTACCCTATTTAAAGATAGTATGTCCATGTTATTTACTTTGCAATGAAATATAAGTAGAAAAATTGCTCATCAACAAGATGTCTCTACCAACATGAGTCTTTAAGAGATTATTCTACAAAGAAAATACCTGCTAACCTGTGTTAAAGATGGAGTCTGAGTAAGAAATTGTTATGTAAGATCACTAGAATCATTTGCTAGCCTATACAAGCAGTATGAATCAAAGAATAAATTTTGTGCACTAAACACTGTCTATATTTTGCTTGTCCCTACTATACTTTATCTCTTGCTCTCTGAGCTGGAGGGAACTCTGATAATTGTTTTCCTATGGATAATTTACATTTGATGGCAGTGATTCAGAATTTGTCTAACCAGTAAGTTGTCTTTGGTTTATGTTGATAAAAAGTGCAAGTGTAGATGCACTGTGGCTCAATTTCTACCCCTATCCACCAACTCTGCCCCTGTGCATGCTAGGCAAGCACTTTACCACTAAGCTAAGTTGACAATCCTTTTCTCAGATGGTATTTTGAGACAGGTCTTGCTAAATTGGTGAGGCTGACCTTAATTTTACTGTCTCAGTCTCCCAATTAACTGGGTTATAGGTGTATACTATCATGCCTAGCTCAGGTTTTTTATTGGCTTAACATTTGGCTGCTTATCTTGATGCAAAAGCCTAGAGATCTCTGTGCAAGGAGAACCAGTTTTGGGACCTGGAAAATAGCATATGAGTGCTATGCAAATTCTGAAGAAATGTTAATATGGAAAGTTGAATGCCAGTTTCATGAAAAGTTTGAAGAGGATATGATGAAGAGGATAATATTTAGCAGGAAAAAAAGGAATTTCATGATGTATCAATGAAAAGTGTTCAGTTGTATTTTTAAAAACCTTTGAGCAGAAAACAAAATTTATTTGAAGGATATTGAGTAGATTACTTAATTATAAAGAAAACTAAAGGAATAGTTTGAGCAAGGAGTCAAAACAACATTGTAGAGTCCAGGGAACAGGGATAGATGGATAGTCTCCTCAGGGATGAACAAGTGCCTACCATATTCAGGTTGTATTTTTGTTTGTCTGTTTCTGATTTTGTTTTGTTATACTTCTCATGTCAAATTCTAGGTAAAAAGTTTTGATAATGTATTTTTGCCTAGGCCAGAGAGAGCCAAGACATTTCAATTGGTAGTCTTAGTAAAGTCTGTGAAATAGAGAAAGCCGTTTCTCCCCAATCCTCATTAAGTTGATATTATTAGAAGACACAAATATCAAACAGAAAAAATTATACCAAAATACCCACAGAAATGTAGTCCTAGAGACAGTGGCCGAATTAGATCCAGTTTAAAAATAGCTAGAAGATAAAATAGGTAGATTGCACATGGAAAATGACATTTCTTAAATAGTATTTATAGAAGATGATTGTTTTACATATAATATTCCCAAATAAAGAAAAAAAGAAAAGCAATAATCAAATCACTGGAATAATACTTATGCTTCTATTTGAACTAGTTAATTGCCTACAAAGTGCTGACTTTTCAAAAGAAGGGATTGTTCTGAACCCTTTCAAAAATTTTTACCAGATAGCTATGGACTTGATTTGGGGATAGAGAGGAATGGGAATTTAAGATGACTTGTGCTACAGCAAGATAATCAAATGATGTAGAAAAGTTGAATACTGAGCAGATAGTGGTAATTAAAAGTTATTCTCATTTAACAACTTTGAAGGCAGCACACTGATTCAAGATTTCTGCAGGTGATTAATCTTTTCTTTACATGACAAATTGAATTGAATTTCTATGTTTGGACTCAGTGAATGCTGATGGGTCCAAAATCTCCTTTTAAATCCATTTTTTAAAAATTCTTTGCCTCTTTCCCTTCTATTCATCACTGTAAGAAATGTTCTTCAGATTGTGGTGAGTTCTAAATGGATTGATTGCTTGTTTTAAATAGCTCTCTCATTTCCTTTGGGGAAAGAACTGTACTTTTAAGAAGGTCTGCTCTGAAGCATAATGCAAGATTACAATTCTGGGCTCCTCTTATATTTTCAACCAGGAATATGAAATGAGACACCTACAGTACCTGAGGAGAGTTAGAATTTTTCTCAGAAGACAGATTTTGTTCTTTAGTCGGTGTTACACGTGATGTGGGGTATGCACATGCACATTTGCAAGCCTTTAAAGACAGGCACAGAAGGGGCACTAATGTTGAAGCATGAGAAATGAAGCACTAAAGGAGCAGAATATATCCTTATAGGGAAAGACACTGTGACAAAGGGGAGGGAAGACTTAGACTGACAGACAATGAAGTGGGAAGATGCACGTTTTTCAAAGGTTAATAACTGAATACATTTTAAATTTCCAAAAATAGAAAAAGGAAAGATATATGTTCTTATTTAAGAATGCTATACTCAGAGTTAAGAATGTTATTTTACTTAAGTAATACAACTCCTACAGAGAAAAGAGTTTGGACTGTAAGTATAAGGTTTGAAATATTCCTTCCCATAGGAACAATGAGTTCAAAGTCCAGCTGGCTTTGCCTGTCTCCCCCCCCCCCAGCCCTACAGAGGAACAAACTGAAGAATGGACTGTGAGAAGAGATCTTTATTGGGATCTTTCAGAAGAAGATATTCAGAACCAAAATAATGTGTGGTTTGAATGGATTTAAATCAGTCCCTGAGGCTCTAAAAGACCTTGAGGCAGAATTGGAAGACTTTATGTTTATAATGTTCACAAATTAAAATGGTGACCAGCTGTTCTTCTGCTCTGGTCTTTTCCAGACCAGAACAAAAAGAAAAGATCTAAATCACAAAAAGAGGATTATTTAAACATAAGGAAAGATTTTCTCCTTTGGTTCAGTGGGAAAAATATATTATATTATGATCTAAAAAATACAGATTCTAGGTAGATCTTTGCTACAATCCAATTAAAGAGGATAAGTTACAAAAAGTGTATGAGCCTCACTTTTCCTTTTTTGGAAACATACTGTTGAACTAGATTCTCACTCATGTCCCTGGAATCCATGCTTCTGGATTCCACCACTTTAACCCACTATCCATCTCCAACCTGTGAAGTTTTTCAAGGTGAATGTCAGGTACCAGGTTCCACATCCTCAATATTTTCTGGAGCCATTTCCCCAACTTAGCTTGATAGTGACAATGAACCCTGTACCTTCATATGCATAGCTGTAACCAGCTCTAACCAATTCTTTCCAAATAAATCCTCACACTTCCTCTCCCAAGTCTGTATCAAGCCTTTTCTCAAGGATTTGTTTGAAAAGAGCTGGTTAGAGCTCTACATATGAAGGGACCAGGTGCTTCTTACTATCTATGAGCTGTGTCTTAGTCTGAGCTACTCTGGCATAGACATGTGACTTGGAAGGGAGAAGGTAAATGTTCCAAGTCTACACCTTTAGTTAGAAACATGAATGTTTTCTATCATGCTCTGGAGGCTCTTGATCTCACTATGAAAAGAACATGTCCCAGAAATTCTCTGCCCCTCTGGATAGGGTCCTGCAATGAAATGTATCTTAGTCTGAGCTACTCTAACAAAGTGGCATAGACTAGGTGGCTTACAAACTACAAGAATTTATTTCTCACATGTGTACAGGCCCAAAGTCTAAGGTCAGGGTGCCAGAATGATGAGGGTTTTCTTGCACTCATGCATTTCATGTCAACCATTTCCTGAATTTGCAGGATAAGAGGGCCCCCTATCACTGTTTCATTTCACCCCTTTTAGGGAGGGGAATAAACAAGGTGTACTTTATCCATTCTGCTGATGTAAGTGGAAATGGGGCCTTCAGTGTTCCCCAGGCTAGTCTCCATCACAAATTTTCCTTCAGTAGACCACACTTGGGCAGGGCCTCCCAGCAAGCTTCCTCTGTGCAGCAAAGAACTGTACAGTGATGCCCTGGGGCCTGAACCCCACTGCTTTGGAGAGAAGCTTACCAGCTTTCTGGTGTCCTGGCCACATTCTGGCTGTGGGGCTCACAGAAACTCCTGCTGGTGTTCTGGTGCACGAGTTTACTGGCAAGAATGGGGTCTGGACAGAAGGCGATGATCTTTCCAGTAGACATGAAGGGACTGGGTTCACTCCTTAGCACCTCATGGATGCTCTGGAAGCTGTTGGTCAGCACTGGGGGCTGCTCCATCTGCACACCTCTGAACTGCTGACCACCACTGGTGATTTTCCATTTTTGCAAATTTGTAAGATATTATATTCACCTTCTTGCTTTTTCTTCCCACTTAGTATCAAAGAATATCTTCCTTCTATTTGCCACTACTTGTTATCTCTTATATTAATATATAGATTGTATGGATTATAATTTCTAATACAATATCTAAAAAAGATCAAGAAAAGCTAGGATGTCTGCCCAATATATTGTTGAGGGGCCATCATGGAAAACTGAGGGAAAGAAACTGGAAGAGAATGAAATTGTTTTCTGCCTTGAACTCTAACTCATTCAGTAAACCAGTTATTAGAAGAGTTAAAACATGTAAGTCACTTAGAAAAGAATCTGGCATGTAGTAAGTGCTCACTATATATTTACTATTATAACTACCATCTTCATAATTCAATTTTTGTAGAGTTTTCACGCCATTTAATTTTTGGTGCACTTTGATTTCCCCTCCTTTCTATTTCTTCATCTTTGGTGGCACTGATCTGACACCATCAGGTAGTCAAGCGCTCTCCTCCAACCCCTCCAAGGACTCCTATTCAGGGTCCTCATCTCTTTTCCTCATTGCCTATGTTTCACATGTCTCTACCACCAGGGGACTTGTGTCATATAGATCTGAGAATCAGACAGATAGGTTTAAACCTGAACTATGTGTTAACATTTGTATGATTTGGACCTTATTGAGCATCATTTTTCCATAAGTAAAATAGAAAGAATTATACTTAACTCACAAGATTTTTGTGAGGTTTAAATGAGATAAAGTAAATAACATGTCTGACATATAGTAGCCTCTTAGTAAATGGTAAATCCCTTAACTCTGCAATTTTCCTTCCTTCCTTCCTTTGTTGACAATCTTCTCCATTTTATGCCTTTACCTACTATCTCTATATAAGGGACCTCCAAACTGCTATATACCACCTCATTCCTATTTTATATCTGAGAAGATGGAGCCTCATATTTTCCCAAGTGTCCAAGAACCTGTGAGACATCATGAAGAGATGTCATTGGCATCTCCATTGCAGCAACCCAAACCAA
This sequence comes from Ictidomys tridecemlineatus, assembly GCF_052094955.1. NCBI lineage: Eukaryota > Metazoa > Chordata > Mammalia > Rodentia > Sciuridae > Ictidomys > Ictidomys tridecemlineatus. The sequence goes on from NC_135481.1 coordinate 43,671,353, forward strand.
TCTTTCCTTGGCCACTGATTCAAAACCATCCTGCCCCCTTGACCTTTTTATTTTTACAAGTGACACTATTTGCCCATTCTTTAAATCTCACTGCCATCATTGATTCTTTTTTTTTTTAAGAGAGTGTGTGTGTGTGTGCGTGTGTGTGTGCCAGGCGAGCACACTACCGCTTGAGCCACATCCCCAGCCCCATCATTGATTCTTTATTTATCCCATTTCTCATATTTTCATTCATTAGCTAGTCCACAACTTTACAATGACTATTTATGTAATCAAAGGCCATCAAAACTGAAAGAAGTTTTGATGGTCATGTAGGAAACTGTCCTCATTCTACAGATGAAGAATTCTGAGGTCCAGATAAGTATAAGGAAGAGTAATTGGAAGAGAGGTAAAAATAAGATCTGAGACTTCTGTGGTGCAGGATGGTATTCTTTTCCATGATACCCCACTAACACACTTCTCTCTTAACATTTCTGCAGCCTTCATCATGGTCCAGGCCAGAGTTGTGTCTGGCACATTATTGCATCTGACTTCTAGCTCTTCTGTCTGCCTCATTTCATTCACAGATGCCTTCCTGACCAATCTCATGACAGCACAGTTCCACCATTATACAAAGAGGTACATGTTATATTCACATTCCCATACATTTTAACATTACATGATAATTTTTTCAATTCAGCCTCACATGGACTCATTTTTCCCCTTCACACTAAGCCATAATAATCTGAGAAATCATGAGTTTGATTCAATGTATGCTGAAATACATACTACTATTTCAGAAAAAGAAGCTGTCTTGTGTAATACCTAAAACCATCTCAGGTACCATATATAGGATGCATCAGCAAATGAGTGAAAATTCAGGGACAACAGCATTGTTGTGAGGAAAAATTTTCAATTAGAATGCTCTGAACATTGGGTAGTTGACTTCCTTTTATGACAGATGCAAGCCAAGATTGGTCAATCACTTTTAAGAGGTGTTAATAGAGAGAACATATGAATTAGAAGCTTAGATTATCTTAAATGTTTTGACCAACCCTGAGATCTCATGATTTTAGGGCCAAACTCAGTACTTTTTCATTAGCTACTTTGAATCAATGTTTTGTAGAATATATTTTAACTCACATTTTACCATGAAAATGTTGTAGTTGTTTCCTATTGCCTTCTAAATGAAGTACTTGTCAAGTGAATGAATAACTCCTTCCTTTTAACTTAGCAAACTTTCTAATGAATAAAACCTACTCATTCATTTTTTTTCACTTTCACTCCTCCAGACTTTCATTTTAACTTCTTTGCAAAAAGAAGACACTTTCAACCCCAAATCTAAGGTTATTCTCATGTGGGAACTTCACTAAAATCAATAGAAGGCATGAATGTTTCAATTCTTTTGGAATTAGGAACAGTTTACCTCATACTAAGTCACATAATTAAACCTGGGCTGCTCATTTTTGAATTTACCTTTTGTTTTTACTTCCCCTTTCTTTAAAAATTAACAACTGCAACATTCCTCAAAAAAGTAAGAAAAGTCTAGGCTACCAATATCTCTCTCTCTCTCTCTCTCTCTCTCTCTCTCTCTCTCTCTCTCTCTCTCTCTCTCTCTCTTTCTCTCTCTCTCCCTCCCTCCCTCCCTCCCTCAAGAAAAAAGGAAAATTTATAGCTTTTAGTGGTTGTGAAAACCAGGAAATAATAGAGAAATCATGCATTCTGCAGGAATTCTCCTGAGTGTATTAAATTAAACTGACAGCGTTGATATCGCTATTCATGTTGAAATAATTAGCAATTCTAAGGCTATTAATGGTGTATTGTATCACTCTTTTAGAATTGGTAGGATGAATGCAAAAACCTTTTGGTGACTTTTGCTCCTACTAAAATTTAATTAGCCTTAGTTACTGACCTCATGTTTTATGTAACAGTACACTCCAAAATGATCTCATAAAGAATTGAAGTTTTGGAAGAAAGTCATTCTTGCTTTAAAAACTAGCATCACATAAAAGTTCTTTGAGTGTTTTTTAACTACTTTTGCAAAGTATTCTTATAATTGCTAACATTACCTATGGGACTGACTGACTTTGAATTTAATTGAAGTAAAAATGCGTCTCTTTGACAAGGTCACTTTTTAAAGTAGAGCTGAAATACTTTGCATTACAGTTCTGAATTTTTTCACTCTAAATTAACTATGATCTATAAAATTATCGATAAAGAATAATACCTAAGCCATCAAATATTAATAATGATTACAAGAGAGGAAAACTATCTTTAATGGACATAAAATTTATGGATAGTAATGATCTCTACTAAATCCAGACAATTGGATCTGTGCAGCTGGAGGTAGGTGATAGAATGCGATTCACTGGAAGGATCTGAGCCACAACAGTTATTCTTCATAAGAGATGTTAGATTATGAATGCTCAACTTGCTAAAATCACCTGTCTGTTTTAAAAAAAACAAAATAGGAAGTACTATACATGGAACAGTGGTAGTGGTGGTGTTTGGGGTAAATGGGAAGGAGTTAGTCTATCAAAAATTCCATATGGCTTAGTTGGAATTTTTTAATAGTTATGATTATATATTGCTCTGAAAGTGTATTATGGTAATGATTTATTATCCTGTATCTTTCTTTGACAATTTCATAATGATTAGATTTTCTGTTCCTTCAAAAAGTTGCTACTAAATATACCCTCCCAATTTTGAGAAAAAGGAAAAAGGATATTCTAATCTTCCCTCTATTAGGTCACTTGGTTCAGAAGCTTACACTAAACTTCCTCTTGAGCTAAGATATTCATACTGGTCAAATTAAAAAAAAAAAAAGCTCAATATACTCAGAGAACAATATCTGAGCTACATGCATCTCTTTTTCATGCAACCTTCAGTTCTTTAAGATCTTTAATTTCAGTATACAATTTTATTATGCTAGAAGACACACAGCATATAAATAGTGGTGGGACTCCCTTGGTTAATAGTATTTGCAAATATCACTTGAGGCAGGCTGCTAATCCAGGAGGATTCATAGTAAGTACTCTAGTGTTAGATCCATGGAATGAGAGAACCAGCACAGTGGGCTGAAGAGGGCATGAAACTCAGAGGTAAAAAAAAAAAAAAAAAAAAGGCAAGCAAACAAACAAAACACTGGGTTCAAGTCTCGACCAATTGCAAGATGTATGTAAGGACTAATCATTAACCAATCAGTTTCCTTAGCCATAATATGGAGTTAATATATATTTTACTCACGAATCAAAAGAGATAATAAGTAATAAAAATATTTGAAGCCCAAGGAGCTATCCATACATAAATTTCTATTATCAATAAAGATAACTCAACTTTCCTTCTCATTTGTGGTTCTCTGAGCTGGGACATGTAGGCTACATAGACATACCCTGTTCTGGTTCCATCCCATATCCACACAGAAGAGAAGCTGTACTAACACTACATTGTGGTCAAGTAATTTATTGTGCTCCTGACTCATATCAATTACAGCTAGTCAATGAACTTGTATTGACTGCCAACTCTGTGTGAAGCAGTATATCAGGCCTTGTGGAACTTAAAAGAAAAAAATAATGAAAAAAATAAATGTATATTTTAATTAAAAATACTGAAAAGATACATGAAAGCACAGAAGACAAGAGTGCTTAGGGAAAAAAAAAAATATGCCGAGCCAAAGGAAGCTTTCTAGATGTTCCTAGATGACTGAACTGTGTCAATCAAAGAGGCTTAACTGTCGATCAAGGAGGAATGAACTTTTTATAGAAAGGTTCTGGCCTAGAGTGGCAGCATACAAGATGGAAAGGTACTTTCAGGGATAAAGAATGGTATAGTATGCAAGGATCTGTCACCTAGCCTCCTTCAAGAAACAGTTTAATCCTGCAATCATACTTTCTCCTTGCTTTTTCTCCACAAAATTGTCCAACTAACCATAGTTTGTGTGCCGCAGAGATCAGATGTACCACTGCCTTCTTGAAGCATAAGCACATTTTATTCCTAAAATAAAATTAAAGCAAAAATTGACTCCATCAGTAAAATTTTAGAATATTCTACATATCTCCATACAGTAAAAGGCTTCTTGGAAAAGACGGATTTTTATGTAGAGAAATTGAAAGGATACATATATATATGCATTCCTAGTTTTCTGGATTTTGTTTTGTTTTTCTGAGGTAGAGCACAGTTTTGTTTTTTAAATTAGATACAATATACCACTAAAGGCTGATAACTTGAATTGTATATGCAATGAGACTTTCTGAGTGACCTTGGGCAATTCAGTTACCTTCCAGAATCCCAATTTTTCCATATCAAAATTAGAATTCCATCTGCTCTCCATAGAATATCTTCAATAAATTATTCATGGGGAGAATATTATAAACATTATTTGTTTCTGTTAATATTATCTTTGAAACAAAATTAAAAATACTCCTAAGAAAACTTCTCAAACTTCCTTGAGTATAACATTTTCATATCATTTACTCGTTTCTATACAAACTGGAACTGAGCCATGAGAATGTCCACTACATTTGAGAAAGGCTTAAGATGAGGCTGGTTCCTTGTCAAACTGAAGTCTCTAGCCCTGAGACATGCAAAGGAGTACCCAACTGAAGAGGGAAGGATTTTCTACCTCATTGTGAATGACTGCTCTTCTACTTTTATTGAAAATTCCCTAAATCCTCTAAATACTCCTAAATGTATGCATAAATGAGATCCTTAACTAGTCTGTTTAAAACTGACTCCCAACTATATTTTTAGACTTCAGACCTCAAACTGCTCAAGAAAAAAGAATTCCTTCAAAGAAAGGCCAGTCTCTTTGAGATCATTCAGGTAGGATGATCAGGAAAGGTATCCTTTTTTTTTTTAATGAAAGTTTGATATAATACAGTATAACTCAAGAAAAATGTGGGAAACGTTATCTTTTCTGGAGGCCTACTTATAAAAAGTAACATTGTGAGGGAGAAGTCATGAAGATTCAATATGCTCAAAAATTCTAAATGGGTTTTCAAAAATCAAAATTTACCTACCCTCAATGCCACAGAATGAAAGAAATGCTATTTTTCACTTCTGCACATAAATTTTAGATGACAACTTGAAAATGGGTTCTTTGAGTTGACAACAGTAGTAGTCAAATCCCATCTTCTAACCCTAACCCCAAACAAGGTCAGGGGAAGCTCTTAAAAAGTGGCTTATTTTACATCATAGCCCCAGGTTAAGCCAAAATAATCCAGGAGGAGGAAAACAACAATCATAACAACAAAAAAATTCCCACAGTGAGTTGCACACCCCAGATGCCCAGACTTTCCATGGGAGCTTAATGAGGGTCAGAGGTCAGTGCTAAGGAGCCTGGTGAAACAGTGAGAACCAAGATCCTGTTTCCATTTTAATGCCCTTATGTTTATGTTTTGTTTCTGCAGGGGAAAAGCCCAGACAATCCCACTTCCAGGGAGGCCAGAGAAAAATGCACTGGATGTAGTAGTGTGACAGAAAAACAGGGGTGTTTCATGGGGCTAAGGGTAGCCTCAGTTCAAAAAAACACAGGACTGCCAAAGAGCATACTGTTGTTAGCTTACGTTTCAACTGAAAGCACACAATGAAAATAAAGGCCATTGTTTTCAATCTGCTTCTTCACCTCTCCACCCATACACCTCCAGAGAAGGCTACCGGTGTTTAAATTTAGCAGCAATGTTAGTTACATAATAGTCATGAGCCAGCTCAAAATCCTAGTCTCCCAATTTGTCACGCCTGACCTTCCTATCACATTCTGATAAACTTCATCCTATTATAGCTGCTTATTATGATTATGTTAGAGACTGATATTGTAGTTTTTCATTAGTTTAAAGCTACCTGCTTTCTTAGCCATTTACTTCAATAAAAACTTGTTTTATTCTCTAGAAGAGACTTTCTCCTCACCCACTCAACCCTTAAACTACCATCTATTTCTCAGCTTCTAAATTTTGATGATCTTTTGAAAATAGATCCAAATCAACATTTCATGTAGTTCCTGAGCTTATCACTTTTTGATACCTTTAACTTCTGATTTCCAGGCTGGGACTAGCTGAAAATCCTGAAACAACGTAAGTATGTTCATCCTAGAAGGTAGCCCAGTGTGGATTGGAAATACTAGTCTCTCCTATCCTGACCTTGCCCAATGTCTACTTGTGGTTGAACACAGGAGGCAGCATCAGCTTTAAGAGAGAGGGAATATGGTAGGCTGTTTGGTCTAGGTTTAGTACTGAATATGAAATAAGCCATGGGTCCTAATGGTTAACAAACACTAACAAAGTTTATTGAGTACAATCCTGAGATATGTACCTTATGTGGATATTCTCCTTGAATCTGTTCAACAGTTCTATGGGAGTAGCCATTGTTATTCTCTCATTTTAAGACAGAGAAAACTAAGGCTTAAGGTCTTTAACCTTGAAGTTAAAAGGTTAGAATTGGCTAGAGCCATGTTTCAAACCCAGTCTGACTACAGAGCCAGAACCCCACCCAGTTCTCTTCTCCAAGACACCAATTAGCATATATGTGGATGCCAGAATCTCCTGAGAGTGCTGAAACCTTTTTCCCCAGCCCTCTCTACCACTTCTCAACAATATTATATTCCCTAAGTCAGGTTGAACTGTAAACATCTACAAATAAAAAAAATAAGTATTCCGCCCTAGGTGGTTCTGAAACAAACCAGGGTTGGAATTATTTACTGTTATAGATAATAATGTAGATCAAAAGATTTTGTGAACTGTAAAGTACTCTGTGAATTCCTTTTATAATCATTAGGCTCCTTGGGGCAGAGATTTTTGCCTTATTTTTTCCATTCTCTCATTGAGCAGATCTACTAAGTGCCTATATATTCCAGAAATAACAAAGACCTTTCATAAACTTGGGCAAGGTCTCTGGGGTCATAGAGCTTAAAAACCAGCTCTGTGACTCTCCATGACAGTGTAATGCTTGCTCACAGTGGGCACTGAACACAAACTACTAAATTGTTAAAGTATGATAGAATATGGGGGACATGTAATGAATAAAATATTTATAGGCATTTCTTTGTTTTAACCTTGTAATTATTGTTTAGACATGATTAAGAATCACACTTTTGGTTACTTATTACACAAAAAGACTGTATTCTGAATTTATCTATCCAGTGCCAGTACCACAACCTCCTTTCTTTAAACTATAAACCACTTGCTTCTGTGTGGTTTGAAGCAAAAACATAATACTACCTTCCCATCGGAGAAGATCCTTTTTGTTTTCTTATGCTGGTAATGGGCTTGTGCTCTTAACCTATGGCTTTTGAGGGCCATTGAAATCCACTAAAAGCAGAGGTTCAGGTTGTCTAGTCCTTGTCCTTGATTAAAGTCTCAAATTCCAGTTTGGTTTACTTCCATATTCTTGGTGGCCATAAATCAAGCATTTCTATAATAGCCGCCCCCCCAAAAAAAACAAAACAAAGAAACAAGATTTAGTGTTTGTAATCCTAAAGACATTGTTTATACACAGAATTTTTTATAAAATTTCATGGAATTTGTCTTGGTTTCTATGCCTGTTAGATAGGAAGTACCTCAGCAGCAGAAATGAATTAATTCAAAATTTCAGACATGTAAATGGCTGATCTAAATAAATTAACATATCCAAGAGTATACAGTTGAGATGACAAAATCATCACAGTCAAGTCCTCTTTTCAGTGGCTAAAATAGGTGATACCCACTGGAATTCAATCTAGAATCTTTTGGGAACATGGATATGAATTTGTGAAAAACAGAGATTAGACAAAAAGCTTGACTTCTCTTTGAGACATGGTCCTTTTTCAGAATTGAAAATAAAAGTTACATCTACACAGAGCATGTTCCTGCATAAGGGTCCTCATGGACAATTGAATGAGGAAAGAGCATTGGTATTAAAGGAAAGGCAAAACCACATCATCTGGTGAGTGACCCTAACCTCAACAGCCTGAGCAAACTGGCCACCAAGGGAGTTCCAGCACACTCCCAAGTCATCTTTTTGAACCAGAGAACTGGAAATTGGGCCTGAGAACTTCTCATTTTGTTTTTCAGGCAGACTTTAAGCAATGATATTTTATTACCTTCTCAACAATTTCCCTTTCCAAACACCATTTCTCAATCAAGTATGGGCACACAGAGCATATTTACAGGTCTGTGAAAGAAAACTTCTCTATGTAGATCTGAGTAGTGTTCTAAACACTGGAAATTCTATGGAAAATAAGTTAAGTAGGGTGATAAGAAAGCAGCAGAAGAACATAGACGAATCTGGGAATTGTGTCTTAAATGATAGAGTAACATTTACTCAATAAACCATTTTATAAACTTGAATTACATTAGGATTTGCACTTTGTAAATTCTAGATCTGAAATTAAAATTCAAATATGAAAGAGTGGAACTGGACATGGTGGCTCATACCTATAATTCCAGCAGCTCAGGAGGCTGAGGTAGGAAGATCATCAGTTCAAAGCCACTCTCAGCAATGTAGTGCTGAACATTTGTCTCAAAATAAAATTAAATTAAATTAAAAAGGGCTATATTGTGGCACAGTGATTAAGCACCCGTGGGTCAATCCCTAGTACAAAAAAAAAAAAAGGAGAAAAATCTACAAATTATTTTACATTAGGAATTCCATTTATTTCATTCTTTTTGTTTTTGTTTTAAAAAGAGATGGTCAGAATGCACAGCTTCTAGAAAAAGTAGCCACTAAAATCAAATTTTCATTATATTTATACACAATCACATTAGTTGTTTTATAATCCACAGACAGGCACTTTAAAGTGCTGTAAGTGTGAAAAGAATAAACTTTTGAATGTAGTACATAATCTTTAAAAATGAGTCAGTTCCACCTTAAGCAAATACATGTTTCAAATAAACTAAACTCTGATTTCCAAAACTATGAGGAGCCTTTACATCTTGCTCTTACAGATAATATCAGTATTTGATGCAAAATGATCTCCTACTAAAATCACCTCTTTTTCAATTCAGTCTAAAAATAATCTATGTGTCTTTTTCTTTTATAAGCATCTTAATGAAGGGGGAAAATAACTTGTTTTCTCCATCTTTTAAAGAAATACATTTCCTCTAACCCTATCCCCTTAGCCTATTAAAAAGTTGCCAAGTCTTTTTTTAAAAAATGGTATTGAATCTGAGATCCCATGGAACTGACAAGATATAAACAGGGAAAATAGGATTTGACTCCATTGGGGCAGTTTTAGTACCAAATGTTCTTATTTGTGTTTGATTAATTGCTCTCTATGGTGGTCTTAACTGCAGAAAATGCAGGTTTTATAAATTCCATCCCAAAGAAACAAAGTCATTTATTTTGCAAGTATACACAAAGATTCATACTATTATATCAAATTGGGTCAAATTATAGCCCTTTGGAAAATGTGTTTTTCAAAGAGGGTAAGGAAAGTGGGCTCCTGAAAGTCGCCCAGATAGATAGCACAGTGGGAGGGAAACAGAACGCCCTTCTGTTTTCCATTAAACTTATGTTCTGAACCAGGTTTGATTGCTAAACATCTGGCAGTCTTTTCTCTGATAACGCAGTTCAGTAGGGTGGACAGTCCTAAGCCTTTGAAGATTCCCTGGTAGCTCATAAGCAGGGTGAACAAGAAAAAAAGATAAGGACTCTAGATTTTTCTCCCCTATCAAAAGTTGCACAAGAGGTCTTATTATTATTATAAGTCTTGGGGGTTCTCATTAAGAAGTCCCCACATGTTTCCTTTGCTTTAAATAGATATAGGAGAATCTAGGGAATGTCACCAAAATGCTTTGCCCACTTGCACTGCCCAAAACAAAGCCTTCTGCCTTTCCCTTCACTTCTGGCAAGGAAGCAAGAGCTGACTGAAACATTCATGATCATGTCTTTAAGTGTTTTCATTGGTTGAGAGTATGTGAGAAGGAGAAATATCTAAAGTGAGGCAGTATGAAAGGTTTTCTACATCCTCTGGCTTTGATAATGAATTTATACATCATTTGTTTTCTAAGGTATTTTGCCTTCCTTTAACCAAGCTATCATTACTGGCAACACCATAAAAATTCCTTTAAATTAAAAATTAGCATTTTGAAGCTGAAAGATACATACATGTCCCAGGCTAACTTTTTATTGGGGTAAAGATGAAGGAACTGCATCTCAAAGAAGGAAAGTGACTTGCTCAATGTTACATAAGAAAATTTGAAGGGGTTTACAGGATGCAAACAGTGAAGCATTTCTTACAAATAAAGAAATGGGTGTTTATAAAAGGAGAGAAGGGAGAAAACAAAACAAAACAAAAAGCCTGCCACGATACCCCCAAATGCAGTAGAATCCTGTATAAATAGAGATGCATTAGCTACATATTTGCTTCTGAGACTCCTGTAACCAGTACAAAGAAAGAAAAATGACATGCCACATATTACTGTCCAATGATTAAAAACAAACCAGTTTTTACCTGAATTCCCATTAAGAAGTCCCCACATTACAGAGTGAATTACCCCTATGAGAGATAGATACATGCCTAAGATAGCAAGTTTCATGGGAACCATTTCCCTCAAAGAAGCCCCAAAGTACAATAAGCTTCCTAGACACCAAAACAATTCAATTTAGGTGCATAGCTTTGAGGTCAGACTTTATCCAGAGAGAAAATTTTCATGAAGGAATGGAAGGACTAGAGATCTTTCAATATTCTTTGCTAGACTATATTCTTGGTGTTTCATATGCATCAACCAATTCCACTCTTACAGCAACCCTGAGATATATACTATGTCTTCCCATTTTAAAAATTCCAAAAGTAGATGCATGATTTCACACATGCATTCAGCTTGTGAGGGTTGGAGGCCCCCATCCCTGACTCCAGAGTCTGGGCTATAAACCACTGTGTGCTAGGGGCTAGTCACTAGTACCAGTACCTTGACTCCCTGGCAGACCATCTTTTCTCTGTGCTGTGTTTTTTCAACAGTTCTTAACCTTCAGATCTACTAATGAGCAAATACTGATACTAAAAAATGTGTTTTTTAGTGAATAGATAGTGTTGTCTCTTGATCTGTACAACAAAAGTAGCTGAAAGTTAGCTTTGTTAAGCCTTGGATCCACCCTGAAGAGAAACCAATTTTCCAAATTGATTTTTTACCACAACCAATCTACCCATAGAAATGCTGAAAAGGACAATTTTCTCCTATCTCTAAAGGAAAACAGAACATAAAATGCAAGTCAAGTTCCAGAGCTCCCAGTGAAATAAGTCACCATAGAAAAGGATCCTGACACCACAGGGAAAAGGCACTTCTGCTAACACTTCTAAATGTCCCTTAACCATGCTCTCCTACTTACTTTGTAATGATTGCATGTTTTCCCTTTGGGCCTACTAAAGTATTTAATTGCAATTACACTCATTTACATAGCAGATGAGGCTAATTGCTGGTATTAGTTACCAAATGTATGCTTGTATTGTGAGGGTGAAAAAAATGCCCTACAGAAAAGAAAACGACTGTGCCTCTAATTAAGGAGTTATGAAGTCAGAATGAGCTGGTTCCAAGATGTAAATATGAAATTGAGGGCTTTCAGAACTCTATAATGGTTTTTTATTACTCCATCTCACTTCCTTGATTACACACAATGTTTAGAGACTAAAGATAAATACAGTGCAATGCTCACAGTGCTGACCTGATTGCTAGGCACGTTCTCTCACACGTAGATTGAAATAAATGCAGTTGTCTTGCAAACCCATGATAAATGGTGGGTTATGAGTACCTGGTCTTCATTTACTTGGCTATTCAATTGCTAATCCTGGCTCCACTTATTACAAGAGCAGTGCTGGCATCTTCAAGCACACACAATTTGGAATTCGAGGCTTGTTTTGCACATGTAATGTAGAATAAACAAAGAAATCATGAAATGAGGAGCAAATTCTTTGAGAAAGACCAAAACTTAAAAGCCTCTAGGTTGCTCTGATCTTTCCTGATTAATTTCTGTGTTGGTATAAAAAAAAATGTGGTCATGTGGTAACTTACCTTGAGGAACTATGCACACACACATACATACACACACATACATACACATATGTGTGTATATAAACAGGTAGATAATACATAAAAACCCTATCCATTTCATACCAAGAAGAATTTAAGGCAGATCAGTAGCCAACAATAAAAGATGATAGTATATAGCACTAACTATAACTAGCTCAAGGAATCAGAAAGGTAAGTTGTTAATAACATGATGTGAAAAAAAATAAGGAAGTATCTTTGCTTAACAAAGGTTTGCAATAGACAAATAGATTGACTCAAATGACAAACTCAGAACTCTTAAGAGTTTCTGTCTCTCAGGATGATTTTCACTAGTAGCTTTGTTTCTAGTTCCTCATTGCTTTCTCTTCTCAGTTCTGGCTTCCCACCACTACCTCCTACGCCTTTTCTTAAAGATATATTATTTTCTTGAAAAAGAAACAAACTTTTCTAGCCTCAAAATATACTTGCTCTGCTTATTTTCTCTTTCCTGAATGGTCAGTATAATAGAAGTACACTGTGTGGTGTTCGGCTACCTATACAGGCCATTTCATGAAATGAGCCTGGATGTCAGCCAAGCTTCTGTCGCTCCTTTTTCTCTTTGTTCCAAAAAAGAAAAGAAAAGAAAAGAAAAAGAACCAAAAAAGTGGGTGTTGGGAATAAAAAAGAAATGGAAGAAAAAGAAAAAGGATGAAGAAAATCCTTCCAGCAAAAAAAAAAAAAAAAAGCATTCCATGGATACCATGGCCTCACCCTTCTCATAAGCACTCTTTAGAAAGAGGCTTTTGGTAAAGCAATCTCAGGTGGAATGATGACAGGGTCAGCTGAGTGTTATTTTTGAAACTTGTGTGAAAATTCATTGAGTTTTATCCCATTCTCTGGGCGCTCAAGGAGTGCAATCATGGCTCTGGTGCCAGATGTAAACAGGACATCCTTTTAGATAGCAAGGTCCAGCTGGCGAGAACACACACCCTCTGCTTTCTGCCCTGTTCGGGAAATCAACCCCAGTCCTTTCATACAGAGATGCTGGAGCAGGGGAAACCTGCTCTCACATGTGGGATGTAAACAGAATCCTTAAAAACATCTTTTTGTTGCTATTATTTGATGTGTCCCTCATCATCTCTTAATTCTTCTTACACCACAGCATCACCTGCAGGCTAACACTGTCACAAATGCTCTATGGTTGTGATTTGTCAGAAAGTTTTCTGTTCCCTGAGGAGAGTTTTATATCTTAGACTATGGAATAAGAGAATGTTAGGGACGGATGGCATCTGAGGGCTCAACCAGTACAATTTTCTGATGTTGTATATAATAATAGATGCTGAAGAGTATAGGAAGGGTACAGCCTTTAAGTAATCCCATCTTCAGGTGAACAGTTGCCCTAGATACTTTTGGAAGAAGATGAGTCACAAAGAAACAAAAAACATTAAGTCTACTCTGAAGGAACATGAAATATATGTGTCAGTGAGATACAAGTTACAAGCAATGCAGAGGGTTAGAGGTTAAAGGCATCAGTGAGAAATGATGTCAGGAAATGCTTTAGCCGGGAGGTGAAATCCTTAGAGTGCTCCCCTATGCAAATGACCAAGCAGAGGAAGTACTCTCACTGAGAAGTTTAAAAATGACTGACCCCAGTCCTTATTGATTAAAAACTTACTTTTGTCTGTACTGCCATTTTTCCCCTTAACTTTGCCTTTTGATTCCCCACTATTCTGTTGCAGCTTATTTAACTGCATTTCAAACTCTATATAACCTCTGGGTATTTTCCCTGTGCAGTTGACTTAACTTCTCTTGGGAAATTGCTCACAGGAGTAGGTCCCCAACTGGAGGGTCTTCCTTACTTCCCTTCTCCATTCACCCTACCCAACTCCACTGGAAAGAGGTGATTGGATCTTGATGAGAAGCTGATACAAGTGGGGTCTATCCCCTTCTCCCAGGAACTAAGAATTAGATCATTACAGAATTCAGTTTTTCTGCATATTCAACTGGATATATAATGAATGCCTCTGAGAGGTGTGCACCAGCCATGTGTACTGTTATGGGCAATAACCAAACAGGGTGGGATAGACTCCAATTTACCCTGAAACTCCACATCTTGTAAGAAATGCTTCTCCCATGGGAACACCCCCCCCCCTGCGTACCCATCAATAGTTGCTTAGCATAGCATGCTTGGCAACACAAATTGGCAATTCTCTCAATGTAATTGTTCTCTTTTTGGTTTCCATTTTTCTTGGACAGTGTACCATGTCAGAGATTGATTGTCTAGATGTTAGTAACCATTCTTTAACTTGCATTCAACTAGAGACATTTTGACCCCTCTCCCTTCTGTTTATGATTTTAGATCTTATGACATTAGTTTATGGTTTTAAAATAGCAACAACCACTTATGATTAATATGGTTTTGGATTATAAAAGGTGTACTCAAACCCAGGAGGGAGTCAAAGGGTGTAGACTTGCTGCCTGCCCCTTGGCCTGCCAGCTGATGGATCCAGACTGCTGGCTGGTGAATAAAGTTTCTGTTTCCTACTTTAAGATTGACTTAGTGACTTATAGCAATCTTGCCATAACTGTACCACACCAAAGAGTTAGGGATAGAGTACTTTCTGGCTTTCCTAGTACTGTTTCAAGCCCTTTCCATAAACTGGCTGTGCTTTTACAGGTGCCCAGTCATGTCTCTGTATTCCGTAAGAATAAAATCTCAATACCAGCTTAAATAGCTGGAGTAGTTTTCTGTTACTAGAAACCAAAAATCTCAAAATTCATGTCCTAGGCTTAAATATTTCCCCATTATTTCCATCTAAAATAGTCTCCTCTTCTTGACCATCTAATTCTAGAACCAACCCATCTCCAAGAATTAAAAGTAAATCCAAACTGATTTGTATTTCTTTTCATTTCATAGATCTGTACAATAAATAGCAAAGTCAAATTCAAGTAGGATTTAGGACCAATAAACTAAAATACAATTCTTCTTAGCAGTTTTTCAAATATTAGTTGAATTCAAGGAAGTATCCACTGTAGTCCCCAATGCTGCCTTGCTTCTAGTATATTGTTTTATTAAAGCATTCCACTTTAACTATTACTTGAAATATTATCACTTTACTATATTATTTCATCTTTTACATATTAACATTTATTTGTTTAAAATGGTAGTCTGCTTTTTTAAAAATCAGAAAAGCAAACATATGTTTATACAACAGCATGGCATAGTGATATAAAAGAAAATATTTATGAAAGAATTTGGTATTATAATCATATTCCTAAGTAAACCAGAGCAGCAACAGAACTGGCTATAGTTAGAATTGACTTTTCTAATTTAGAAAGTTTTTTAGTTAGCTTTTTCACTGCTGTGACTAAAGACTCGACTAGAACAAATGTAGAAGAGGAAAAGTTTATTTGAGAGCTTGAGGTTTCAGAGGTCTCAGTCCATCGACAGCTGGCTTCATTCCTCTGAGCTCAAGATGAGGTTAAATATTGTGACCAAAGTGTGTGGTAGAGGTAAGTGGCTTACATGATGATCAGAAAGAAGAGAGAGAAAGACCTTCGCTTGCCAGATATAAATATATACCCCAAAGCATACCCCCAATGTCCCACCTCCTCCAGCCACACCCTACCTGCCTTTACTTACCACTCAGTTAATCCCATGAGGGATTAATTCACTGATTGGGTTAAGGCTCTCATAATCCAATTACTTCTCCACCAAACCTTTTTGCATTGTCTCACACATGAGTTTCTGGGGGAACACCTGACATCTAAACCATAACACAAAGGGAAAATTTTCATGGGACTATCAATATGAATTGTCAAAAGTCAAGGAAACACCTTAAGAATAAAACCTTTAGAAATGTTTATTCTTGAAAACAGACGGATATTTTCTAAAGAATCACTATTCCCTGTTTCTTCAGAAAGGTCACAGGTACCCTGAAGCATCACATCCCTCCTCCCACACCTCATTACTAGTCCTTCAAACAATACCTCATCATCACTACAGAAGAGCTGAGGACCAGATCAAGAGAGCTGTGTTTCAATATCCCCTCCCCAGATAGGATCTTAGGATCAATACACTTCCTGTAATGGACCAGGGATTCTCTCTCCCTACCTCCACCCCTTAGCACTTTTTCTTGGATGATGCCCAAAGCCCTCAACTTCACCATTCTCCATCATCATCATTTACCTTTCTAAGTCTTTTTACTTTAGGGTCCTGATCTTTGCTAATGAAATGACTAGTATTTAATTAGTGCTTATACAATTAATTTACTACTTCATAACACTAATTCTGTTTGCATTTTAAAAAGGTTTCTAGAGACAATGTTTATATTCCAGAATGTCAAGAATATGTCTTAATCCTCTCCTATACATGTCATAAATATGTACTATGAGACAGATCTTCTAGTAGGTACCAAACATAAACATAAAGCTGTATTGAATTCCTGAAGAGAATGAAATTAAATGAGTTATTCCAGGTTTTTTCCAATGTTTTTCCAGCCATTTCTTTTCTTCTCCACATAGCCATGTTCATCCCAGAAAAGGCTACATTAGTGAAACTATCTGTTCTCTAGCTAAAAACCACATAATACTTCAAAAATTTACTATCTTGTTTCTGTATTATGGCCCCATTGAAGTCATTTGGACATACTTAACCTCAATTTCCATCTCAATTAAATGGGGTTATTATTGTTCTATTACTTCTAAAACTTTTAGCAACATTATTTTTGTAAAACACTTGGGGAAACTTCCAGGAAAATTGTTAGAGAAAACTAAGTATGTAGTAATGCATTATTATAATTTTATTTAGCACCTATTGTACATGAAGCACTGTTTCATCTGTTATGGTATAACTAATATCTCTGACTTTAAGAAACCTACAGTCTAATGTGGAATTTTATAATCTAGGTTATTTTTCTAATGATAGAATCACAAACATGAACAACAATATTTCTTAGGCTGTTATGAAAAAGAGGCAAATATACATTTAACTTATTTTTCACAATTTTTCCTATAAATAAGTATAGGAAAATTATGAGGAGCCTCACAAATTACCAAAAAAAATTCAGATACTTGCCTAAAGAATGTAGGCAAGTATCTGAATTATAACCTATGCTTGATTAGATGGCTAAGCAGAAACTGATCTATATCTTCAGAACTGTCCAATAGATGTCATTTGTCTCTATGGACACAGGAATTTGCCACAGTGCCTTGTTTCCAGAATGTTGACCTTGTTAATATTAACTGTGAACTTCAGGTTCTACTGGCTATACTTAAGGGGAACAGTAACAGAATTTCAAAACCCAGGAGACAACTAAGGAGGAATGAAGATAACAGTTAACCTAGAGAGAACTAAAGAACTGTCAATGACTCTGAACAGAGTTCCCCCATATACCCCTGAGCCAACAGAAAGCACATCAGGTGAGACATATGCCTACATACTGACTCTATAATGTGATTTCTGGGGCCTTATTCCAAGAACTACAACCTCTACAGAGTATATTCAACTGGAAATGACACTGAGTTATAGAGAATACTGGAAGTTAACACTTAAGACTCCTTCTGTTAATGTTACCCTATGGAAAATCCCAGAAATCATAAGGTCAAATATACCTAGGGATGTTGTAAACACTTATCAAAGACACTTGCTGTTGTTAACTTGACTCTAGGATAAGACATAATATTTTTTCCTAATTCCTGTTCATATGGAGGAAATAAGAATCCGAAAAGAATGCTCTTTACTTAAAAAAAAAGCAAGGAAATTTTAGAGTGAGTCATATTCTCCCATTCTGGACTTAGAGGCTAACTTATCAGCTTCTTACACCAAGAAGAAAAGATTTTCTTTTCTAAGATTACAAATAAGAGCCTCTCTTCAAAACTTTCCTCATTTTTAAAGTCAGAGATTTTCAGTCAGGACATGAACTTAGTATAAAATGCAGCTGTCCAAGAAGTAGGTGTGTACAGGAAATGTGAGAATGACAGGGGGCAGAGAAAGGGCATTTTTATCTGGTCTTTGGGAAGGCTTATGGAAAATTTTTCCAAATACATTACGGAATGAGAAGAGGAGTCAAATGTCTGGAATTTAGATAGAAACTTTAACCTTGGAGAAATATACAGAATTATGAAGTACAGAATTTTCCAACTTGAGGCTTGGGGAGATTAATGAGTGTGCACGTGCTTGGGCTTGCACATCTATGTATATTGGTGTTTAATTGGGGAGTGCTAAAATTGTTTCAAGTCTTAAATGCCACATTTTTATTCTTTTTTATGCAGAAATGTCCACCTATATTTAAATTACAGCTCTAATTAGTTTTTTTTTTGTACCAGGGATTGAACTGAGAGATACTGAATCACTGAGCACATGCCTATCTCTTTTTATATTTTATTGAGAGATAGAGTCTTGCTAATTTGCTGAGGTTTGCTTTGAAGTCACTATCTTCCTGCCTCAGTTTCCCAAGCTGCTGGGATTACAGGTGTGCATCATCACACCTGACTAATTAATTTTAACTTTTATTTGAGTGTGACCTTACTACAAAAGTTAGGATGAATGAATGAGTAAATGAATGAATAAAGATTTTTCTATACATTCCTCCTTCCATACATTTTTCTATGCTAATCCTTCCTGAGAGCTAGACCCTATTCTTTTCTCTGTGTCTGCATTGTGAATTCAGCACACCAAGTTACACTATTGGGTTCTGAATACCAAAGAAGTTGTCTGTTGTGTTGCATGTTTCCAAAAAAATATTCAAACAGACTTATTTAAAAATAAATTCACCTCAAGAAACACAACTCGGAACTTGGAGCAGAGAGATGATCTCTGCAGGCTACCCATTTTCAAACTGATCTTTGACCTGATTGGCTGACAAATTGACAGTTTCAGAGAAGTCTAGAGTTTAAACAAAAAAAAAAAAAAAAAGGAAAAATGAAAAGAAAAAAAGCTGATATTCTCCTTTTATATCTTCTTTCTATCCCTTTGTATCATTTTTTGCTAAAATAGCCAGCTTGTCAAGTGCTTTGGCCTTTCAAAGATGAGTACTAGAAATACAGGGATACATAGATGTCTTTTTATATAGGATTTTTTTTTCTAACCAAATTTAGCTGCAGGGGGATATAAAAGACAAATGTGTTGACAAATGACAAGATGTTACTTACTGTAAAAATATTATTGCATGCACACCATTTCCTGTTATGGTGCATATATTGACTGCAACTTTGTTCAAAATGAACTGCATATTAAGAAAAACATCTTGCCTTCTGAGTTTTGCAAGCTTGATTTTGAATTCTTTGGAAGTAGCTGCTTAAAACATCCTTGCCCTGAACTTAATAATCACAAATAGACATGAATTTCCCCATGAGAGACCACAAATTAAAAAATGGATTTTATTTGGATCAAAAGTGGTTTTGGCCAGAAATAGATAAAAATATTTCAGATAAAGTACATGAAGGATATGGCTCTGGAGACACATTAAGGAGTGTAACTGCCAACCTCTGCTGAAATGAGTGTTCTTCAATAATGATGTACAGATAGGCATGTGGCTATTTGAATTTATTATCTATATTTCACTTAAGTGAAAGTCTTTTAAGACAAATTTGGCATTGGAAATATCATTCATGTTTGTGAAGGCCTTAGAAACTCTAACCTCATAAGTGTTAATGTATAATTGATTCTAATATATTGATTACCCAAAGAATATGTATTATAGTTTCAATACCTATAAGCAATAATAAAAGGATCATGTAGTCTAATTTCTTCTTTAGCTAAATTGGATTATCTTTTAATATAAGATATCATATATTAGAATGATATAATCAGGAATTAATATATAATAGTTCTTCATCAAACCTTGGCATACTCAAATCTATATTAATATTGTATCACGTAATCATAATGGATCAATCAAAACTGGAGCCAGTAACTGAAACAAGTTATGCGTAAAGAGAACAAACATGAATTCATTCTTCTTAAGTTATCCAGGATTCCTGGACATAGAACATTATCAGTTGGAAAAAAAATTATGTCACAGAGGATGTCAGAACTCAGCTACGGTTATGAACTTAGATGTCTTATGCTACTGAACTCAAATAGTTGGGCCAAAATTTCCCTAGCCAAAGGTTATTTCATATTTTTAATTTTAATTACTGTTGTCCTGCCATTTTATGTTATGTCTGGAAATAGCATGATGAGCAAACTCATTCTGGATTAACAATGCACATGGTAGACAAAACACTGAACTCAAGGTCTATATTTGGGCATCAGCCTGGGCAAATTCTAACTGGGTTTGGCAGAAATTAAGGCCTAATGATACTTCCCAAAACTAAGCCAAACACAACCAAATGGCTTGGTAAAATTTTCAGTATACTGCATTTCATACATAAATATGTCCACTACTTTATCTGTCTTCTACTTGAAATCAGTCTTTAACTCTAATTTTTTTCCTTGCTGCCTGCCCTAGCCTTCATATTTTCCAGAACTACTACACAAAAGAGGCAAATCATTTTCTGTTAGATCTTCAGGGTGGGGATTCTATTGAGGTCAGAGCTTGGTACAGGATGTCCCTTCAGCTTTCTGAATCCTGGCTCAGTGAAATCACTGATAAGCCAAGCCTGTACTCTTGATTTCCCACAGAGCTTTTAAAAAGTCTAGCCATAGTGACTCAGGAGAAATGGGTAAAATGTGTTTTCCCAGCCCAGCAAGCTCCTCCTGCCTACCCCAACCCCCGCCCACTACATACTCCTACACACCATCTCTGTCTCTTTTTTATTTTTTCTTCCTCTTTGGCTTATGCTGTTCTTTTTTGGTCTCTGGCCCTAGTTATGACAGCTGATTGACATAGCTGGCAGTTCCCCTGGTGTCTGGTTAGGCAGAATTCCCCCTGCAAAACTAGGATACAAAACAAAGAACAGACAACAGTGTAGAAAGAAAGACTGAATAAAACAGAACCAGGAGAGAAGCAATATTGTTTGCTGAAAATATTTTTAAATTTTTCAAAAAGAGGGAGCAAACCTTTAAAAAAGATTGTTTTAATCGTCTGTGTTGCTTTTTTCTTCCCTATTCTCTTTCTAGCCATCCCTTTCCCCAACCCCATACACACCAGTTTTTGGCTTCCATTTCTCCATCTGCTTTCTTCCTTGTATTTTTTTCCTGAGTCATAAACATTTTATCAGTAAGATTTCCTATTTCTGATACTTTGTCAGAGCCAAGCATTTGTTTTATCTCATTTATTTTTCCACCTGACTGGTAGAATCATGATTGCATCAAGTTATTGTTCTGCCTTCTTCTATTTGAGACCCTTATTCCATCTATTGAGTAGTCCATTTCCCTGAGAAGTTACTCTAAGTTCTCTATCATATCACAAAAGAGTACATTAAATTATGTTTATTGAACTGCTGGTAACTTTATATCATCTTCTTTAGTAGTATAAAATGCTTTTTAATATTATTAAGGTTAAAAACAAATATTTAATGATATAAATTCAAGATTCAATAATAGGCCTTTTGAGTTATTTTCTGATTTTATCTATTAAAGGCAACAATCTACCTTATTATGGCAGAGGTTGGTCCTATGTATCAGGCAGAGTGCTAGCAACTCCTCATTATCTTAGAGTATCATTGTATGAAATTTGAACTCAATACCTTTCTGTTCCTCATTTTTATGTACTTAGTTTTTCTGGACTTTTAGAAGGAGAATCTAAAGGCTTCCATAGCCTTTCTACCTTTACAGATCATTTTCCTGTATTATTTTTGATTATGATAAAAATTATAAGGTGTATCTGGTAAGACTTGTATCAAGAATATATAAAAAAAATCTTAAAAACTCAAAACTAAGAAAACAGCAACCCAATTTTAATATGACAAAAGACCAAACAGAAACTTCACTAAAAAAGATATAGATGGCAAATTAGCATATGAAAAGATGCTCCATATCACTAGTCATGAAAGAAATACAAATTGAAAACCATGAGATATCATCACACATCTATTAGAATAACTAAAACTAAAAATGCTGACAATGCCAAGTGCTACTGAAGATGTGGAGAGACTAGAACTTTCATAAACTGCTGGTGGGGATGCAATACAGTATAACCACTTCAGAAAACATTTGGGCATTTTCTTAAATACACACTTACCTTATGATCAAACCATTCCACTTCTTGGTATATACCAAGAAGAAATGAAAGAGTATGTCCATACAAAGACTCAGACATCAGTGTTGATAGCTGATCTATTTGTAATAACCCTAATGAACTCAAATGTCCTTCAAGAGGTGACTGGATAAACTAATTGTCATGTATCTGCACAACATACTATTACTTGGTCTTTAAAATAATGAACTAATGCTATGACATGTAACAACACAGATAAAATTCAAAATAATTGTACTGTGTTGTTAAAAAAAGAAAAAATAGTAGGACCTTGATGATTCAATTTATATAAAATGCTAGAAAATTGCAAATTAATCTACAGTGACAGAAAGAAGATCATCTATTGCCTGGAGGGGAAGACAGATGGGCAGGAGGGAGAGATCACAAGGAGACACCAGGGAATTTCATGAAGTAACGGATATCACCTCTTGAGTATGACAATGGTTTCACATGTCAAAACTCATCAAATCATACACTTTAAATATGTAGAGTTTATAGCATGTCAATTGTACCTCAATAACACGATTTAAATAAATATAGTGGCTTGACTTCTGAGATTTATTTGCTCTGCTTTCTACCTGCTTCATTTAACTTTTTCTGTTCAATTTTGATTTTTACTTACATGTCCTTGTCATGGGAGTAGGGGGGGCTGTCTTGGAAGATAACAATGGCATCTGTTTTGAGAGTTTGTGAGAGCTAGACAAGGGCATGGAATCTTTGAAATTCTCCATTCTTGGGGTAAATAAAACTTCTCCCAAGTTTTATCTGCTACTTTTAAATCAGCCGTCCACTTTTTTCTAGGAAACACTATTAGTTATTTTGGGTTCTTTGCTTCTTACCCCATGGCTTCTCCCCACTTTCTCCATCACTGATGTCAACAGCATGCAACTCCTGTATCTGTAAGTGGTTTGTTCCAATCTACTTGTTTTCTCAAGTACTTGGAAATTCCTTGTCACCTAGTTTTATCTTAAAAATTATCTATGGGATTTTATTTTCCTATAAATTTTTTCTATTTTTATATAGACCTGACACATTCCCAAGTTTTAACTTTAGGAGAGAAGACAGATTAACAAATAAAATGTATAATTTTGGTTTTGAAAATTATGAGCACAAAGGAGTAACTGAAGTCTAGAATATAGATGATGTAAATCATGGCGAATATGTAGAATCAGAAGAAACAACACTCAATGATTTTGAGATTTTAGGTGCAAATTTAACAGAGAAGCCATGAAATGGTTTGAGAAAAATCCCAAGAGATGGAAGTAAGCCAGGAAAGCTCAGGGTTATGAATAAAAATGGAGAAGAATGTAGAAAGCAGAGGAATATGCAAAATTATTACTTCACAGAACTGTCCAGGAAGAAATTAGAAATATATGATAATAGCAGAAAAAGGATAAAAACCTTTGATAATGTTTTTGATTAGAAAGAGAATTTGGGGTTGTGGTGAGAGAGTAACACAAGAGTATAAAGTAATAGTAATTTTGCATCAAAAGATTAGAGCACTTCCAAAAATTTCCCAGCATGCTTTGCTAGAAGTAGAGCCAGAGCCAAGCCCTGAGTATATGTACAAAACTCTATCCTGTCCTGCCTCATGAAATATTGTCTAGTGAAGAAGATAGGCAAATAGACTTATTTAATTTATTAATTGTGCTAACCAACTTAAATTGGCTGTTGATACAGCATTGTATGCTAGATTATAAACTAGTTGGTAAAAATTTATTACTGTGAGAGACCTTAGCAAATACCTACTCTGTCTTCTATGTGATTAAAGTGAGTCATAAAAAGTTTAAATAGCTTGTCCAAGGCATAGCTCAATAGATTCCCTATTAAGGAAGAGCATCATCTGGACTTCCAGGAATCTTTTCACTGAAACAGTATAGCACTATTGTTATGACATATATGGTGTCCCCCAAAAGCTCATATGCAAGAAAAATGCAAGAAAGGTATGAAATGATTGGGTTGCAAAAGCCTAATCAGTAAGTACTTAATATCCCTGATAGGTATTAACTGGGTAGTAATTGTAGGTAGATAGGTCTGGCTGGAGGAGGTGGGTTGATGGGGTTTAGGGTATATATTTTGTCCATGGTGGGGAACACACACTCTCTCTCTATCTCTGCTTTCTGGTACCATGAGCTACTTTCCTCCATCTCACTCTTCCAGCATGATGTTCTACCTCCCCTCCAGCCCAGAGCAACAGATTTGGCTATCCATGGTCTGAGACCTCTGAAACTGTGAGCCCCCAAATAAAGTTTTCTTCATTAAAATTGTTCTTGCCAGGTCTCTTGGTCACAGTGATTAAAAAAAAGAGAATAAAAGCTATGGAGGATGACTAAAAAAAAGCTAAAACAACCATATAAAAAGCATGAACATTTACATTATTTTAGACACTTTCAGCATGTTATAGTACTTAAAAAATGTATATGGTCAATTCCAACAAATGCAGACATACAAAAAGCTGAAGCCATCCTGCTACCAACATCTAGAAGAAATAATTGAAAAATACAACAAATTTTTCAATGCATAGGAAAATAAAGGGAGGGGATAGTGGCAGAACCAAGGGAACTGAAAGCCCTAATTGTAAGTACATCAGCTGATTTTGCAGCAGCCTTGGGTAGGGTCCTCAAATTTTGCAGGAACCAGGGGCTTAGGGTTACAAAACATACTCAAGGACAGGAGACAAGAACTTGGGCCTATGTGACACAAACATTTAGAACTGAAACTGAGCATAAAGCCAGTACTTTTGATGCCACACTCCCAAAGATAAGGAAAATAGAGAGAAATTAGACCACTACTCAAGGGATATGATAAAGAAGCTTGTCTATGAGCTCTGGGGAAGAGAAAATTATTAATGAAAAACTTAATCCTGTCACATGCATGGATTTAATACTAAACTGAATTTATACTTCCTTCATAGTTCAGGATACCCTCCAAAGGAGAAATTAATTAAAAAAATATGGTCCCAGGGAAACAAGATAGAAGTAAAAGTTAAACCACTAGGGAAACTATTTCATTAAGTTCATAGGGCAGAGAAAACACACATCCATGCACACACACACAACCATTAAAGATGAGCTCATAGTTAAAATTTACAAGGCATACATAAGCAAGAGTAAGCATCAAACCCAACAGGAGGATTAACTTGCTGTAGCAAATATTGACTGCACTCTTGGTTATGTCTTAAAACTCGGACCTTACCACTTCATGTTCATTGTCAACTCTCAACTTATGGTATCTGTATATCTTTGAGGACTTCCTCTAAAGCAGCACTAAAAGCCTTGCAGAGAGTGGGCTATATATTCCATGGAATTAACTCCTCCAGCAAAGCCCTCAACCAGTAATTAATATACATACAGCTCCCTTATTTCTGGGCAGGAAAGGAACAGGTGATAACTCTGAAGCATGTATCCTATGCTGTTCCCCACGTGCTTCCTTCACCTCCCAAATAAGATATACATGAGTCTCCTCATGACTGACTTTTGGAGATACCAAGACTAAGAAAATAACAGAATGATAATTATGGCTCAGGGCTAGCTCACTTACGTGGCATGTGTGAAGCATTGGGTTCAATTCTCAGCACCACATATAAATAAATAAAATAAAGGTCTATCAACAACTAAGAAAAAACTTTTTAGAAAATGAGTATATCAAATGAGTACAATTAGAAGTGTTAAAGACACAAAAGATGTGACCAAATTTAGAAGAATATATAAAATGAGTATGATTAGAAGTGTTAAAGACATAAAAGATGTAACCATATTTAGAAGAATTGAAACTATGGCAAAAGAAGAAGGAGAGTTAACAAAAGAATTAATGAAAGTCATGGAATAAAATAATCATTGAAACTTCAGTAAATGGGTAAAATAAAATGAGACATAACTAAGAGTCAATTAGTGCTAAAAACATAGATCCTGGAAAAGTATGAAGATTTAATTCTCTTTTTCATCTATTTTAAAGATAAAATAGATGAAAAAGAGAATAAAAGCTATGGAGGATGACTAAAAAAAAGCTAATTATACCTCTAAAGATGACTTAAAAGAAATTAAATAAAGACAATATTCAAAGACAGAAATATCATGCAGTATCCAGATTTTTTTTAAAAAAGAATAATCAAACCAATAAACATAAGTCCCAATAAGACTATATAAAAATAAATTTACACTTTAACATTTTTCTAGTAAAACTTCAAAAATCACCAAAATTTGAAAACTTGAAACTCAACCAAATAAAACAAATGCTTATATTAGATTAACCAGTATAAGCATCATAGACTTCTCCCAATAGAAACAACAGACATTAAGTAATATCTCCAAAGTGTTACCAGAATGTAATTGCCCACCCAGAGTTCTATGTGCACCTGAATATTAGTTAAGAGTAAAGGCAAGAGGGGCTGAGGTTGTGGCTCAGTGGGAGAGTGTTTGCCTGGCATGTGTGAGGCCCTGGGTTCAATTCTCAGCACCATATACAAATAAATAAATTAAATAAAGGTCCATCAATGACTAAAAACATATTTGTTTTAAGGAAAGGGAAAGATTCAAATGTTGCTTAGATAAATAAAAACAAGATTCTGCCATTCACAGTTCTTTCTTAAAAGAACTACCAAAAATTGGTCTCCAGAAAGAAGAAAATTATGGAAGAAACAAGTGAAAACAACAGTGATCAAGATAATGGATAAATATAAAATAAACTCTGAATAAACATTGACTGTAGAAAGCAGTAACCACTTTTTAGAAGGCAGAACTAAAACTAAAATTATATTAAAATAGTAGGTAAATATAGCACATAACAGAGATGGCAGAAGTTAAAATACTTTAAGGATCTTGATCTTGTATTGCTTTCAAGGAAGATAGATTAACTATATTGATCATTTAGCTTTTCTTAAATCAAACATGCACTTTTTAAATGTCAGGAAAACTACTAAGAAAAATAGAAAGTATTTCTACCAAAAAAATTTTCTAGTTCCTCTCTATATGAAGAAAACAAACAAACAAAAAAATTTGGGTAAGCCAGTATAAATAAGGAAAGGAAAACAGCAACTAGCATCAACAAAAAAGGTATACAGAAATCAAAAAAGAAACCTTTTAGGTAGGTTTCTTTTCTCCTTTAGAGTCATGCTAACTGCTTAACTATCCTGATAGATAATGAGAGATATGTAACCCATCATAACCCTTCCCCTTGCCTCAGCAAAGGAGTTGCATGCACATACAAACTTATTAGACTAGTAGTCCCCAGTCTAACCTCTAGCTGAATTACTTATGTGTGGTACACACACCCCGATAATCACAATAAAAGTAGATGAACTAAAGAAATTCTCAGATTGGGTTTTTAAAAATTATTTATTATGATATTTTAAATAAACTAAAAAAATATAGCATAAGTAAAATAAATGCAAAACTAATAGTAAATGTCATATTTAAAACTATGATCAGTAATGAGATTATCAGAAAGTTAGAAAAGTTTATAGCTTGCATCAGCTAGCTACTGCAATGTAATAAAGCACCCCAAAATTCAGGACTTAAAAATATAAATATTTATCATTTCCCTTTAGTCTCAGATCATTTGGGAACTTGGGCTGACATGACTGGGCTCTTTAATTTACCTTTATCAGCTAGAGGGTAGATTGGGGGCTACTAGTCTAGTATGGTTATATATATATAACCATACTATCATACTATATAAAGTATATATATATATGTGTGTGTGTGTGTGTGTATATATATATATATATAACCATACTATATACTATATAAACCATACTATATATATATATATATATATATATATATATATATATATATATATATATATACTATTTCTTGTTGAGGCAAGGGAGGGGTTGTGATGGCTCACTTGTCTCTCATCCAGCAGGGTAACTTGAGCAGCTGCAGGACTCTAAAGGAGAGAAGAAACCTAAAGTCTTCTCAAGGCCTAAACTTAGACGAGTCACACTGCCATTTCTAGTTCATTCTATTGGACCAAGCAAGTTACAAGAACAATCCAGATTAAAGTGGTGACAAAAATATGCTACCTTTTTATGAGAAGAACTACAAAGTCATGGCCATATGGATGTCTGTGGAGGCCATTGATTGGAGTGATCAGTATCATCAAACTCTTACAATTAGTAAATGCTAACAAAACTAAAGCTAATATTATTATAATATCAGAGAAAATAGATTTTATAGTTAAGAGAAATAATAGGGATAATCAGATTCTACATATATTTTGAAAAATAAAAATGAAATCAGAAAGCTAAAATAATATCAAACCTATATTTATCCAACAAAAACAACCCTGAAAATTTGAATGAATTACATGGAAAATTCACAAATTCACAACTGTAATGAAACCATGCAAGTTGATAAAAAAGACTAAAAAGTAATAAGTATATATAAGATGTAGATAACAAAATACAATTAATCTAGTGAAAATAGAGGATCTGCATATGAAAATTAATGTATACATATTTCTTTTAAGATAATATTGGAACATATGCAAAACTGAGTAAGTATTTGGCCCAAAACAATTCCTTACAAATAACAAAGAATTTTTATCGTAACAGTCACATTATATCTCTGCCTCTATTTCACAAGTGGAAGAAAGTCATATATATATATATATAAAAGAAAGCTAGTCTCTTAGTAAAAATGATAGTGCCCATTCCCACCACCCACCCCACATAAAAAGATCCTCAGCTTGAAAATTTGAAAACACAAAAGATAGATTAAAAAATTGTAGTGGTGATGAAAATTAGCAAAATATTTATACCTGAAAACAATGAACATGAGATACTTTAACATTTAAGGGAGTAGCTAAAACAGTATATAGAATAAACTATATAACTTCTGGAATACTGACTAGTAATAAAAGAATGAGAAAAAATAATGTTAATTAGACATTAGTACTCTTTATAATTTTCATTTATTCTCAATAATCCATTGAGTTAATATTACTATCATTATTTTTATTTTACAGATAAGGAAATTGAACCTTAGAACTTCATTAATTTGCCCATATTTTCAGAGGGATAAGATTTAAAAACAGGGCTTCTTACACCAGAGTCCATGAGCTTAGCTGGTAAGTATATTCATTCACCCCTCAGTATTTATTGGGGTTTGGTTCTAAGCCCTACACCCCCTTGTGGATATCTAAATCTGCAGACTCTCAGGTCCCTTATGTAAAATGGTGTAATACAGATTCTATACCCATAAATCCAAATAATTGTGGATTGAAAATATCCCCCCTCAAAAAAAAAAAACCTAAACTTTCATCTGTACTGAACCTATATAAACTTTTTTCTTGTCATTAGTTCCTAACCTACATAAATATAACAACTATTCACACAGTATTTACATTTTTTTAGGTATTATACATTATCTAGAGGTGATTTAAAGTGTAATGGAGAAAGTGCACAGATTATATGCAAATATAGTCATCCATAGGGAATTATTCCCAGGATCTGCCTAGCCCTCATACTGAGGATCCTACAGATGCATGTTCAAGGTCTTTATATAAAATGGCACAGTATTTGCATATAGTCTATTCACATTCTCCCATATACAAAACCATCTCTAGCTTACTTATAGTACCTAAAATACAATATAAATGTTATATAAATAGTTGCTATGCTATATTGTTTGAAGAATATGACAAGAAAAAGAGTTTATAAGTGTTCAATACAGATTTTTTCCCTTAATTATGTTCAAACTGAGGTTGGTTGAATATGCAGATTTGGAACCTGCAGATGTAGAGAGTCAATTCTACATAGTGACATTGGAAGATTTTTAAGACATAATTAAAACAACAAGATTTCCAATAAATTTTATATTTAAAAATATTTATGTAATATCAAATCTCAAGATTATGTATTTGTATAAATGATATACTTATATAAATCTAGATTATATAAATGATAATTTTACCTGTTAAATATAGGGAATGGAAGCAAGGCAAACACAGGATGGAAAGGGATATTCAAATTTTAGACTACATATACACTGTTTGGATGTTTTTACATTATTAATATATATACTTTTGCCATGATGTAATACCTCATGAAAGTCCCAAAGCAACAGGTCAAGTGATCATGGATTGGATTCATTGAAACCATGAGCCAAAATAACCCCCTCCTACTTTTAAGATGATTTCCTCAGGTATCTTCTCATATTGACAGAAATCTGACTAACACAGAATATTGGTACTAAGAAATGGGGTCATTGTACTATGATTATCACTAATGATATGGGTCAGAGCCCATGGAATTGGTGTGCAGGGGAAATTTGGAAAAGTTTGAAGAAGTTTGAGTGAGAGAAAGCCTAGAATATTATAAGCATAGTTTAATAAACAATTCTGGTAAGAGCTCAAAAGACCAGAATACTAGACAGTAATGTGAAATGTATGTGAAGAGTAAAGACTGTGTTGGTGAGGTTTCATATGAAAATGAGGACTTTATGGGTGATTGGACCAAGAATCCTGTATACTGTAGCAAAGAACTTGAATACAGTTTGCTCAGTGTCCTGATACTTTGTGAGAGGCTAATTTTAAAGGTTATAGACTAACTCATCTGGTAAATGAAATTTCAAAGTCACATCATTCAGGTAGTGGCATGGATATTGCTGGGGGGTTTTAGCCATATTTTCAGTGAGAATTGCAAGCAAAATGAAAAACAAATTCTGAAAACTTGCAGTTTGGTCAGCAAAGGAGTGCAGTGCATTTAAGGTTGCAACCAAGAAAGTTTGGAGATCAGCAACATTAAAAAGAAGCCAAGTACTTGTACCAGGATGTAGGAAAGATGCCCTCAATGTATTGGTAAGACCCTGTCTATCCCATCACAGTCTTGAAAATGTAAAAGAGTAAACCTTTCATTTGAAAAGAAAGCCCCAGGCACCCTGCTAGCATAGGGGTGCCTTGGGAATTGTTTCCCCAGTATTCTTTTTCTATGTTCAGCCAACAAGGCGCCTGAAGACTGTTGTAGCCACAGTTCACATGGACTTTGGTATAGTTTGCACTTGTGGCAGAACTTGGTGATATTCATATGAAGCTGGTTTTGTAATCATGCAGAATGTAAGAGCTATGGGGTCATAAAGGTTTCCATCAAGATTTCAAAGAAAAGTCTAGGAGTCCAGGGAGTATGTAGAAAGCTTCAAGTTCCTGCAAGCAGTTCCTGATGGGCAATGCATGAAAAAGCAAGAGTGAAGCTGAAGCTAATGGAGACCCCAGGAAGTTGGAGATGCCAGGAATAAGGAATGCCAGCCCAGTGAGGAAAAGGTCACAGGGACAGGGGATGTAAAACCCGGTGGAACTCATATCAGGCCACTGTGCGACCCAGATAGTTTTGCTGGGTTTTGTTCTTGCTTTAGGCTGATTCCTCATTATTTTCCTGTTCCTCCCTTTTGAAATGGGAATATTTGCCCTGGGCTATTTTATCTTAGATATATGTAACTTTCTTTTTTAGTTTTACATGGGTTCACAGCTAAGTTTGCTGTGGGTTTCAGAGGAGACTTTGGACATTGACTTTTGAGCAATACTAGAACAGCTAAGACTTTGGGGACTCTTGGAGATGAACTAAATTCATTTTGCATTATGAGACAGACATAAGCGCTCGGGGGCCAGGGTGGAAAATTATATTTTGGATCTTATTCCCCCAAAGGCCTACATTCTAAAAGGCTTATCTGTCAGACTGTGGCACTATTAGTGGGGTGTTAAATTTTTAAGAGATGGAGTCTAGGGGAAAGAAGTTAGGTCATTGAGGTCCTGACATTGCAAGGAATATTAGGACCCTAGCCCCTTCCTCTCACTTTTGTTTCTCAGATGCCATAAGGTGAACAGACCACTGCCACCTGTTTCCACCTTAACCTATTGCCTCACCACAGGCTCAAAGTGACAGGGCCAAGTGACCATGGGATGAAATCTTTGAAACTATGAGCCAAAACAAACTTTTCTACCTTTTTAAGTTGGTTTTTGTCATGTATTTTTTCATAGTGATGGAAATCTGACTAACATAGCATCAGAAGATTGAAAGCAAATACAGAGGAAGCATGAGAAGATACCTTTCTTTTTTCCTGTAGTAGTCTGCATATACCCATTTTTAGACTATGAAAATTTCCTTTTCCACTGCCACCATGTAATTACAACTGACTGAAAAGTATCCATTTTTATAATATGTGTTCTACCTTTGCTTTATATCCTAAGCAGCACATGCATTCCAAAGGTATGATGTTTTCCTCCATCAAAACAGTTTTAAAAATCAGAAGCATTTCAACTTAATCTGAACTTATTATCTATACTTTCTTACTGCTTTTGAATTTGATCTTCCCAATTTAGCTGACAATTACAGAGTAGGAAGGCAGCTATCTCTAAGTAGTTATGCCTAGGGGCTCTGTACAAGAATAATGCTCTTACAGACCATCAGAACATTGGACTGACTAAATAGTTTCTGAAAAAAAAAAAGGTCAAAAACAGTGGAGCATATCAAATAAGATTGAAATCCTAAATATTTAACCAACTGAAATTCAAAAGAATAATCTATAGACCACCAAAAACAAACAAACAACCCCAAAAAAATCTAACCAAAGATTTTAATCTTCATTAATCTCTAAAACTTTAGACAATATGTCTGGGCTGTAAGAAATAATCTGTAAGAATAAAAAAGGCAAACACTTCAAGAATTGTAGAGATCTGAGATATTAACAAAAGTGATTTCAAAATATTTTCCTGTTAAAATGGATTTCTACTTTTATTTTTTTAATAGATTTTTGGAATAGCGTAGAAACTATAACTATCCCATGTTAGTAGGAAATTTAACACTCCTCAAAATAAATTGACTTAACCAAGGTCACAAGTTAGGATTTAATGCCCTGTAACTAACAAAAATAAAACAATAAACCTCTTCCTTCTAACCGCTTTGACCTGAGGATCATTATATTACAAATTTAACTCCATCCCTTAGGATTCTTTCCAATTCACCTAAATCCGATTGCTGAACTTAAAAAGTATGAGAGACACTTGAAGCTAGGTTTCTTGAATAGACTTCCAAAGCCTGAGGCAAAGAAAGAAGGAAAACTGGTCATCTATTTGAATACTTGTGTATTCTTTGAAAATTATTGATTTTAGTTTCTTAGTAACAGTGGATCACATGGCTAGAGATAAAACAACGTATTGAGTAAAAGCTGTTAAAATGATGCTATTCAGTTTAATTATTATTATTATTATTTATTTATTTTTAAAGTTAGCTCCTAAAAAGAGAGAGAGAGAGAGATGTTAAAGGGATAAGAGGCAATAAGTGTCAATGCATTGTCTTGAATCTTTGGCAATAAAACTTGTCTTTTGGGCTGGTATATTTTGACGAGCTAATCACCTCAATATCCTCTTTTACTGCATAAAGAAGATGAGACCTTGCTAAATATTTATAAATGGCAATTGTCTATACAAAGTCTGCTATTTTCTGGTGTTGAAGAATGCAAATAAGACTAAAGAAAAACAAAGTGCCAGCTTGCTTTCCCCAGGAAAGTATATCCTGGGACCTTTAGCGCATTTCTATTTGCTATTTCTATATTAAGCTAACCTTGGGCTCAAGTAGTGTTAGACAATGAGAGAATGAAGAGCAAGAAACATGTGGATGGTTAAGAAAGGCCAGAATCCTCAGTCAAAAATGTGTAGGAGTAAAAGAGAAGAGAATCACAGAGTTCATAATCCAGTTGGGAAGGGAACACCCACACATGTGAATGACTTATCAGTTATGACAGATTATAAGAAAATGTAGACTATAATGCACAAAACTTCATTAACCAGCACCATTAGGTGATCAGCATGGGTTGCAATTTTATTTTTTATTCATATGTGTTTAGCTTGATGGAGGAGGGGATAGAAAAGCAATGCACATCTTTTATTGTTTAAATACTTTCTAAAACATGCCTTTGGGTCTTTGCCATTCTAATAAGTATAATTACAGTTATACTGGATATTAAATTTTCTGAGATAACTCTCACTTCAAATATTTGGCCTCACTGTTTCCATAGTATCTTTGCACATGTCATGCTATGTTTCCAGATTTGAGGTAGATGATCTCCATTAAATCTTTCATTCAGGACTTTGTAAAGAATTGAGACTATTAGACTGAGCATCAGCAATCTTAAATACATTAGAAGTCACAACAGTTTGGCCCAATACATGTATTTAGTTTCTTTCTTTTTTTTTTTTTACTTTGTGAAAAATGAGTTCATTTTATTGACATAATTTTATTTATAAATAAAGTACATCAAAATAATTACAATTTGTCTAAAATTTCAGTTCATTCACCTAACAAAAGTTCAAAAATATAAAGGAAAAAGTATAGGTATCTTATTAGAGTTGTATATAGCTGAAGTTATTTAGACATTGGACTTGAATAAGCCTATGAAAATATAAACTGGCATTTCTGATACATCACAATATTAATTATATATCATGTCAGACAATGTAGGTTAATCTACTCAAAACTTTTCCCAAAAAGTTTCTTCTTGCTCTCCTCTACTGTAAAAATTGTTAAGTTAAATATTTAATTTTTTGACCTTTCTTGTAACTAAGGTGGCTACATAACACAGTTTTCCACAATGAGAGATAGGACAAATTCTGCTGAAAAGAATTTCCTTCCAAAATAAAAAGGCAAAGGATCACAAGGCAATGTTGTGCCCTTTTTTCTTTCTGGGCAAAATAAAGAGCTTCTGGCAATCCAAAGGTCATCCTAATAATAATAAGGCAACACAGCAAGAAAAAGGAAAAGACAACCTCATAGATATGGGCCCTGATACTGTCAGGCTACCATGTCATTGCCAAAAGCAACCCATTTTGGGCCTGTTTTGCTTATAGGATCAAAAATCCAATAAACATCTTTCTTGCAGCTATTGTTTATTCTAGTTTTTATAGCTAAAAGCAATCCTAATTAATGCAAATTAATAACAGTTTAACATTGGTGCTTTTCCATCCATTATTATCTGATTTCTAACCACAATACTTGAGGTAGACTAGGTAGAATGAGTCCTAGAAGTAATGACAATAATAAAAATTATAGTAATATTAATAGCAACTTAGATTAATAGGATTTACTATGTGCTGCCAATGTGCTATGGGTTTTGCAAGCATTACTTCATGAAATGCCTGATCTTTTAAAGCATCTTCAAGATTGTTTTTTAAAAATTATAAGTTTCTAAAACACATGGAAAATCATTCTTATATACTTAACTGAATTCAAATTCAAGTACAAATAATTTTTAGACATTTTTTAAATAAATTTTTTTTCAGGATACATTAATTAAGAAGCATTCAGCTGCACTTTAGCTCTATATATTTGTGAGAGAAGACAGTCTTCCTTCCCACCAGCCTAGAGCAAGGTTGAGAATTACTCTTCTGCTCATATTCTCTTCCATGCCATTTGCAGATTCTATTAGAATTATCTGTCTGTCTTCCAGCAAGATTTTCTCATGCAGCTTTGTGTTGAGTACACCTAGCACATTTTACATAACATTATAATGCTACAATGCATATTTGTCCAATAAGCAAAGAAACCTTTTTTAAAATGCTAAGCATTTTAAAAATAACTGCTCTTCTCCTTCAGTTATTTCATTGGGTTCCATAAATCTCTGCATTTCTACCTTTGGCAAAATTTTTGAAAAATCTGCAAAGGGCTATAGCAATGTGACTATGTGATTACAAAGATGGGTACACTTGCAGAACTGTGTTTATTTTGTTTAACATGTAAGGATAGTGAGCCTCTGATGCTCCTTCCTCTCTGAACAAAAAGAGCCACAATGGTAAGTTTTACGTGGAGTCAAACTACTTGTTTCACTTCCAGTTCAAACACAGTAGTAAATGGTATCTGTACCTACAGCAGTTTAAGTCCAGACTATATGTCCATAACGTGGAAACTATTTCCTCATTGGCTAAGACTTACCTACATCATTTTTCCCCCATAATCAAAACAATGGCAGTGTTTTTCTTTTAAAAAGTATGTAAACACTCACACACAACACCTACATAAATACACAAATTTCTATGAAAATATTTGGCTTACTATATATACGCTAGAATCAATGACACTGTTAAGTTTCAACCTCAGGATCCCTTAAATATAGGTCAAAGATACCTCTAAGTTGATAGGAAAAAAAGCAAGTGTTTTGTTTCTGAACCCTTTAAATGAGGGATCTACATTCAATTCACAGACTCTGACAAAAGTATACAATTGTAGTATACTTTTATGCTGGGAAAGCAACAAAATAATTCAAAGCTCAAGGAATAGTATTTGTTTCATTAATTACTATATTCTTAGAAATTATCTCATTATTCTAGCTATCAATACTTAAGGCCTTATGAAAAAGGTTATGTAAATGTTATTGGACTGTCTTGTTTTGACCATTATCACTTAGCAATTATATACTTTTTAAAATGCATGGAGTCATTAGATCAATAAACATAAAGGGAACTAAAGAAAGAAAATTGTAATTGCTGTAATTGTTTCATGGGTCTGAAAAACTACCTATGAACATATTTTTTTAACTGAAAAAAGTCAGTTATAAAATTATGGTTGCATGTGGTTAAATTGCACATGTTTGGGATTATATTATATAAGGCAACAAAATTGTGAGCATCATCTTTCCTTTCTTCCTTCTGAGCAAGCAAGATCCCCAAAGTAGCTTTGAGGATACTTTATTTATGGGCCTGCTAGTTCAGGAGCCACACACCAATTCATCATGCTCCTGCTTTGTGCCATCTGTTATAAATAAATATCCCTGCCTGCAACTTTCTGTCGGGGCATGTGTTTACTGTTATGCAGATGAATGCAATATGGGAAGACATTAAAGTTAAAAAAGAGAAAAATTGCTTATGAAAATGTCTATTGAACGTATATATTCCTACTGCTTGTGTACAAAGGTTCAGATCACAAGAAGGTCTCTAGCCCAAGCAAGCATTAACTCAGAGTTCCTCGTTTACCTTGCAAGTACCTGGGGGGTAGTTGAAAACAAACTGGGCCAACATAACCAGGTTAACAAAGAAGTGCACAGCAAGCACCTTTTTCCTCTATCCTTTTAACCATTTCACACAACATATTACTCTAACCTTGGGGAGAGAAGGACAGATAGGTCATATGGGAACAGTGATAGAGAGTTTTGAAGGCAGCAGTCAGCATTCAAGCTAAAGAGTGAGGAGAAGCCTCAGGGGGGCCCGTGAGAAGCAGAGTAACATGGTCAGAGTTTTCAGAAAGCAAAATAATTCTGAGAAGTGTGCAGAAAATGTTTGAAGTAGAGAGAGCCAGGGAGGTTGGGAACCATGCCAAACAGAAAGAAAAAAAAAAAAAAAGGATGACAGCAACTGCAGACATAAAAACCCTTAAACAACCTCTGGAAC
This sequence comes from Ictidomys tridecemlineatus, assembly GCF_052094955.1. Classification (NCBI taxonomy): domain Eukaryota; kingdom Metazoa; phylum Chordata; class Mammalia; order Rodentia; family Sciuridae; genus Ictidomys; species Ictidomys tridecemlineatus. The sequence continues at coordinate 43,708,800 of NC_135481.1, forward strand.
CAGTTACTGACAGTTCACAAACACTTAGGACAGAAGAAGCTCCTGTCTTCCTGAAGCAGCTTGTACCATTTCTTTAGCTTCCTTATGCCCATAAAATTAGAACAAATAATCCCTTTATTTGACTTTTGTCAAATTTAGTCAAATTTGATCATTTGACCAAAGTTAGGACAAGATGTTTAGTTTACTCCATTGCTTTTTTAAAAATATTTTTTAGTTTTAGGTGAACACAATATCTCCATTTTATTTTTATGTGGTGCTGAGAATTGAATCCAGTGCCTCACGCATACTAGGCAGTTGCACTACCACTTGAGCCACATCCCCAGCTGTACTCCATTGCTTTGACTGATCAATTTTATATACTGATTGTTTCTATGCTGATTATTGTTAAATTTATAAGTGGCTAGGAATATATACATAATGTGATTATTTTTCATACTAGTCATATGTATCAAAAAGTATACAGAGAAAAATGCTACTTAATACAGGTAATTTCACTTTAAAAACCTATTTAAAATCACAACATGTTCTTCATCCTATACACTTTTTAAAAAATTGTATAACTTAGTTGCAAATTTATTATGAGTATTGATGGCCTAGGAAGAATGTTTTACTCCATAAATCTATATGAGGAAAGGATACCTCCAAATTAACAGAGGAATAAATGATTTTCCGACTTCAAGATAAACTACAACCCTCATCCCCAGGGTGTCATTAAAGACTTGATATATTTTCCAAAGATTACTTTTGAAAGTCTCTTCTATAAGCATTTTAATATTCTACAATGTTTTCTGTTAGTCATTTTATTATTGCCTCTAAAGATTTAATTCAGTTATCTTTGATGTGTTTATTAGAAGATTAATTGTTCTCATTACTTACCCTTAGAATAAGACTTCTTGAGAATAGGTTCTGATCTCTTCTATTGAACTTAAATATTTTTAGCTGGAAACCAGGGAGTTTTCAGCTGAATTTAAATAAGAAAACAAAAGGTTTTTTCACTGAATGAAGATATTATCATTTTAATCTTGGTGTTTTCCAATTCTGGACATTTAAGTCACTTATTATAAAATATAAGTTGCTGATAAGAAAGTGTCTTCAATTACTCATTATTTACCAAATTGCCCAATTGTGGGTCATAGTCATTGTTAAAAGTAAACACTAATTAATTGTATGTCAAATAAATAAATGTCCGATTACACTTCTCAATCTAATAAAAATCTAAATAGATTTATAGGTCAGGAGTATAGGCATTACTTGCATATTCCTCTAATTCAGAGTTAGAAGCTAACAAATAGCCTTTATACCTGGAATCTTTAAATTAGTAGAGTGAATCATACTTTTAATTCCAACATTCATTTAAACTATTGCACTGGGAGTTATTGGAAATGGGATTTGCGGTGGGCTATCATTGAATAAATAAACTCAAGTCTGCAGCTTATGACTAAACTAAGAAGGTTGGTATGGAAGGAGATTATAACTTTGAGGTCTTTATATCTTCTACTTTGCCAATCAGGCTGAGTGTTTCTAATTTTTTTCCCCCTATCTCAACTGTTTGCCAGATAGGAGATGGCAAATGCTGGAAATGACAGTAACTTTCCAGTGAGTAAGAACAGTCGCTTCTATCTCAAAGGAAGAATGTCAGGTCTGTAAAAGCCAAACTTGGATGCAAAGGGCCCAAGATGAAAAATGCCCCAAGCAACTCCGGCACCTTGGGTCTCCTCCCCAAACAAGTCCTCTGTGCTATCAGTTTTGATAAGCAGCCTTTCCTCACCCGTGAGGCTATAACATGATAATGTCATTCAATAACTCTCACACCCTTTCCTGCTATTTGTCCAGCACAGGAAACTGAGGATTTTCTTGTCGTGTGGACACAGCGGAAATATCTAGCTAGCAAATAGTGACCCTTGCATGCAAACAGACCCGTATCCTTTTTCCGCCTGACAACTTCCTTCCTGCATGCTAAGAACAATCTACCCTTCACTTTTTTTTTTTTTTTTCCGGACTTTATACTGACTACTCTGAAAGCCCTTGGGAACAAGATCAATGTAAACTTCCACTTAACAACTGGATTACAGACAAATAGGCTAACATTGAGCATGGCTGAAGGTATTGGAGATGCCCTACAAATGTGGCAATGCTGCAGTGCACACTGCCTACATACCATAAGGAGAACCTGGGCTTGGCAATTACCTGAAGAATTTGACCCATACTAAATGTTTCAAACCCAAATCTAAAATATTTAAAGTTATAGGCTAGAAAGATCTCACCCCTAGCTAAACTGTAGAACTGGATGTGATTGAGGTAGGACAGAAGTAAAGATGAGTAGAAAGGAGACAATCAGGAAGAAAAAAACAGACTTTACGTGTAAATCTAAAAGCCCCATAATCAGAATTACTTCCCAGATTTGGTTTTCCTCCAGGCTGGAGAACAGTCGCACCCAAATTTCTGAGAAACATACAAATTTTATAGTTACTATACTCTCTCATTTATGAAAATTACCTTATTTTGACTAACATTTACATGCTCTGTTAGCCCACACAATATATTTTCAGACTAGATAAAACAAAGGACATAGATTTCAAGAAACCTAAAATATAGGCATGCTATAAATATTGTCTACGTAGAGGAGAAATGTCAACCTGAAGATTCTAAGGAGGACCAGACCATCATAAACACCTTGTGGTCCATGATCAAAGAACTGAGTTCACCAGGCTGACAGAGATCCCACGAGTCCACCCTTGCAAAGTTTTCTTGAAAAGAAGAGCTTGAAGCTGGGCACCATGGCACACACCTGCAATCCCAGCAACTCAGGTTGAGGAAGGAGGATCCCAAATTCGAGGCCAGTCTGGGCAATTTAGCAAGACTCTGTTGGAGGGAGAAAAGCCCAAGACTTGAAAAGGACTTGAAAGCCTGCATTCTGCTCCAAGAATGCATATTTTCACCTATTGCTTTCTAATAGAGCTTTTTCTCTCTGCTAAAACCTATCACACACTTAACTTCTCTGGAAAGTCCTAGTAGAAATCTCGTCTGCTCTGGAGAGGCCTGCTTAAAATCCCTTAAGGTGACATTATTATACTATGTTTTCCAAACCTGCTAATTTAAAGATAATGATGTTTAGATCTAGAGAGGCAGAGGATCTTATGGTTGCATATTCAAATCAGCAGTTAAGTCTCCTTTGCTAATCCACGTAATTTAGGTTTACAAGGGACATTTGAAATGAATTCATCTTTGAGCTAGGTAGTAAATGTTACCTAACTCATTAGAATAACTTCTTGATATTCAATAGACAAAGAACCCAAGTACTGAAAGTCTAATACAAATATAATAAAAATAAACATGTTTCTAGGTAGCATTTGCATCCTTTTATAAAAGTATTACTTTCTTAGAACTTGGTGGTTTACAATGGACAGAATATAAAAGCTCATTTAATATTGTTGTCAATAAATCCATTTGATTTATTTCCAGAATAAACCTAGAACCAAATTATATATCTCTTCAGTGAAGGCTCAGAGTATGTACTAAGGTCAGGAAAAGGGTGGCCCTTGAAAATAATGCTGTTAGTATGAAATTTACTATCCCCTTTTGCCTCTCTGCCTTTGAGTTATCTCCAAAACTTCTATGTAAAAAGTGATACCTAACAATGGAACAAAAAAAAAGAAAGAAAGAAAGAAAGAAAGAAAGAAAGAAAGAAAGAAAGAAAGAAAAGAAAAAGAATGCTGCTATTATAGCAATGCTGAGTGGGAAAATGGTGTTCACAGCCAATGATTACCTATAGTTAATTTATCCATCTTTAAACCATATGGTTTAAAAATATGATAGCCAAGAAGTTAAAAGGTATCTGACTGTTGCCACCAGCATTCTAACAAGATAGAGACTAAAAAAATACTCTTTCAGAGGCTAACCAAAAACTTATAGTGATGAAATATATGATCATATAGTAATAACAATAAAAACATAAAAATAATATGAAAAATACTGCAAACCCTTATTAAGTGTTTACTTTGTGCCAGAAAATGTCTTCTGAGTCTTGCATGGATTATCTCATTTAAACCTCACTACAACTTTAAAAAGTAGATATTATTTTATATTATTGTATTAATAGTTGACACTGAGCACTAACTAAGCACTGTTTTTAGAGAACTAATTAAATTAATCATAGCAAAAATACTGCAATGGAAGCATTACCCCACTTTTACAGACGAAGAAAATGAGTTGCAAACACGAAAGTCTGGTTTGGCGGTGCATACCTATAATCCCAGCAGCTCCGGAGGCTGAGGCAGGAGTATTGTAAGTTCAAAGATAGCCTCAGCAATTTAGCAAGACCCTATGATGTGGCTCCATGGCTAAGCACCCTTGCCTTCAATCCCTGCTACCAAAATAAATAAATAAATAAAAAGATTCAACAATAACTTGGCTATGGCTACATGGTCACAGCACAGAATTAGTAAGTGGTATGGCTGGACCTAGAAATCAAGGAACCTGAACTCTAATCTCTCTAAATTTAGAGTCCATGACCTTGAGTGAGTCACTAAGTTGCAGGTTCCTCTTCCCTCAAGTAAGTCTAAAACTAACTGTTCCTTCTCCCCCCAGGGCCGTCATTTGGATCAAATGAGAAAAGGTGTGTGAGTAATTAACATGGAATTTCCCATACCCTTCATGCACAGAATTTCAAATCACTGGGGCTAAAAGACAGGCTGTATGTCAATTAAACATAAAAGCTACATTTCTTGATTTGTGGCTTTTTGTTTCTTCACTTTCTTTAACAATTTCTGACATTTTCATAAGCTGGTTCAAAAGAAAGAAAGCCATGCCACTTTGAGAGCAAAGAGCAATTTACTTCATAATTGATTGGATAAAATGTCAAGAAAATGAAGAAACAAAAGGGTATTGGTGTTGGCTGCAGCTGTAAAAGCAATCCAGCATAACTTGGATGAAAGTTCTTTAGCACTTTAGAAGAGAATCTTACACATTTATATTAAAGTATTTGCTTAAAGATGCTTTTGCATCAGCTCTAATATTTATCCATGAAAACAATGAGGCTCTGATTAGCTAATTGTAGGTCAATGCTTCCTGAAAGAGGCTCAATCTTAGAAAATGTGGGTAGTAGAAACACACAGTGTCTCCATCACTGGACCCCAGTTTTAGGAAGGATCCCACTCATACATTCTGCCAGACAACACCAGGCTCCAGTCCTACAAAGACAGCTCACAGGATACTGACCTTCCCAAGAGTGAAGGCTCCTGGGTGGGTTCCTGGCTTAGTGTGAGAAGATGAAATTTCAGAACAAGAGGAGTTTTTAATAATTTTACATATTACCTGTCTTCTGCAAGGGTGGCCAATTGGCAATAATAACTAATGTTTACTAAGTGACATGTTTGTGTGAAGCACTCTATGTGATCCACATTGTGTGAAGCACTCTGTGTGATCCACATTATCCTTAATACAGCATCCATTAGCATAGGCATTGTTATAATCCTCACTTTAAACATAAGGATTTCCTTAAGAATTTAACCTTAAAAGGGTTAATGCACAACTTATAAGTGATAAAGTTGTTATATAAACTCTTATAATTTGGCTGCAATTTCTATGCTCCAAATATTAAGGGATTACTTTTAATATTACAAGAAATAATATTAAAATTAGAAGCACTAAAAAAAATAGTGAATTTGCCAGGCACAATGACACACACCTGGCACATTCCCAGCAGCTTGGGAGGCTGAGGCAGGAAGATTGCAAGTTCAAAGCCAGCCTCAGCAAAAGTGGGGCACTAAGCACTCAGTGAGACTAAATAAAATATAAAATAGGGCTGGAGACATAGCTCATTAGTTGAGTGTTCCTGAGTTCCAGTACACTCCATCTTCCCAAAAAACAGTGAATTTATTTCAATCAATAAATTAGCAGACAATTGTGACATGAACAATATATAATGATGAATAAGGCAGTCACATCTTATCTCATCAACATTTGGTTCACTGTCTAGCAGAGAAAATAGATACTGAACACATAACTTTAAGTGTGTTGAATCTTCTCTAGAGTTAAATATATGTGCTAACGGCATTTCTCAAGAACCTTTAACCTAGTCTGGATGATATCTGAAGAAGTAGCATTTGAATGGAAAAAGAATGAGTAAGTAGTAAGTAAATAAAAAGAAGATGAAGTGCCTTCCAGAGGCAGGTTGTAGTGCGTGTATAAGGATAGGAAGGAGAGTTTCAATACACACCAATCATCTACCTCTATGCATGTACAATTCGTATAGAAAAGATAATGCAAGTATACTGAATTATACAGATGAATAAGGTGAAGCCATCTTTTTGTACATGCATAGTCCAGTGGCAGACAAAAACCCATACATAAACGCAAGGAAAATGGGGGAAGTTAGCTAAAGGAGAGGCAAATAGTAGGCCAAAGCAGGATAAAGAGAGAAATTAACATTTATGTGAAGGACATGTTTTAACTGGTCTTTGAAATATGGATGTAACCTTCAAGATGTAGTGAATTCTCTACTCTTGAGTGGAAATAAATGGGAAAGCATGGGTTAGCCCAGCAGGTAAAGGCTCTGCAGTCTCTTCCCCAAATGTGAATGAAATCCCAAATAGAGGGAATCCTAAGTACCTATGGAAAATTGAGGAGATGACAAGCAGTGAGAGAGCAGTCAGATACTTAGGAGATTTGCACTGAGCAAATTCCTGGCATTGTTCACATCTGATTGTTACTTCCAGAGAGTATAGTCTGTAAAAAAGACAGTGACAACTAGGCACCTATATCTGCACCCTATATATCAATGTGCAAAGAACCAAGAGGTTAAAATGAGAGTGAGAAAAAAACACCATCATACTTTAGAGAACAACAACAAAAAATGTAGTCTAGAGAGGTTTTCGTAGTTGGGACAAAAAGCCCCTGAAACACAACTAGTCATTTAGTAAGTGTAAAGAAAATCTAAAGTCTCTAAATATATACATGTACATCACAGAAGCAGAAACAAGAAAGACAGAAAACATGAAGGCAGTAAAGAGAAGAAAGAAGCTGGAGAACTGAACTGTGACTAATAAATAATTGTCAACTCCCCAGTATAGTATATTGTAATAAATAATAAAAAGCAGAAATATACCTCTACAATATGCCTACAATAAATAATAATGAATAAAAATATTTGTAGAATTATTTATAGTGCCTGAAGCATGTATTTTGACATATATTTCAACTAATCTTATAAACCACCTTGTGAGATAACTATAAATCATGTCAAAATGGAATGCCAGTAGATACTTATCTATTGAGAGATAAATGACAAAGAAATAAGATTCTAAATACCTAAATCCTGTCTTGACCAGTCATTCCTCTACAAGTTCCCTGATTTAAAAAAAAAATGCCCAAGGGGAAAAGCACAATTTATTATTACTATCTGGGGCCTTGACCCAAACATGACACAAAACTCTAGAGTTATAGTATAGGCCATGTGAAAGTAGAATCAAGTTCAGAAAAGCCAAAGAAGTTGTAAAGGCTTTTTCTGCTTCTTGCCAACCTAATCCAGAATATGAATATCAGAGTTTGCCATTCTAATGAAAGAAAAACCTCAGCCAGGATGCATGGACCAGTAGGAAATAGTGGAAATTGCAAAAGCAAGGGAGTAGCTACTCTAAATCTCAGCCTGGATTCTGGAAATCTCTTCCTAGTCACTCTTATTTCACCAATCATCGTAGCAAGCAATATTGCCTGTTCTCCCTCAAAGGAACTCATCCAAACTCACTGGAAATTGGTGGGGACATTTAAAAGGGCCACATTCATATGTGTGCCAGTCTTTAACCTTGAGAAACCCTCAGCAATGTGATAAGAAAATCAACCCAAACAGAGCAGCATTCCACAAGGATAGAGCTCCTGGTATCTTTCTCCTATAAAGAAATATTACTGTTCCTGCTTTATAGTTTACAAGGATTTGGCTAAGAACATACAAAAATGAAAAGTTCAACCAGAAGTAGAAACTAGGTGTTCAACTTCAAAATTCAAATTCCCAGCTCTCAACTAAAATTGGAACTTCAGTGTTTCATTCAATTAAATCCTTATGACAATATGGATAGTATATTGTCAATAATCCCTGTTTTCAAAAATCTTGATTTAAAAAGTCATTTTCTGAAGTGGAAATGCCTGAAAGGAGGTGAAATAAAACATTAATATGATCAGTATGCTGATGTTTTCTTTGAAACACACAAATATCCAAAGAGATATTTGAGGCTGAGGACCACAACTTGTGATTCACATAGCTCTATTTGCCAAATGTGAGAAGGGCATGGAGCAGCTATTAGCCTGAATCCACGTGTATTTGGTGATCTTGAAGCAGGGGCCCTACCTATTATTGTTCTGAACATCTTTGCAAGTGAAAGAGAAGAACCACTAGTTGGAAATGTTGTTATAATAATGATAGATTTGTACTAACAGGCTAGTATGCCTGCCAGCAAGTTAAAAGCTATGTTCTGAATACCATTTTAATCTATACTTTGCCTCATGAAAGCTTGTTTGGTTTTAATAAAAGTTCTCAATAAAGATGGATTACCAAGTACATTATTTCTCTTGCTTCTAATTTAAGAATTTGGTATAGAGAGTGTGAAGGAAATGGATCATGACCTTCTGACATTTGGCATGATTTCTGAGGCAGGTGTCAGAGAGGTTCATAGCTACTATCTTGCCAAATCTTATCAAAACCTAAAAGACAAAAAGAGAAGAAAAAATACACACTTTATAATTGACATCAAAAAGGAAGTCTTTTTATTTTTAGTACATTTGTTTTGGAGAAAAAGACAACTAATTGGAAAGAGTCCATAATTTAACCAACATCAGATCTCCTTACAACATTCCCTATTGAAACTTAATAAACGTTACTTTCAAGATTTACTGACTTTACAGTTTTCCCCAGTTAATGATCAGCAAGCACCTTTTATGACTTTAAATGAAAACAAAATGAAGACCTGCAATCCTGTGATCAAGAATTGATTTCTAGCAGACAAGCAAAATTGTTTGGTCTATTTTTATTGTTGATATAATTGTATTCAAAACCCATAAACAATGTACATCCACTTCAATACTTTTTCAGCCCGTCTTTGGTCATAAACTTTAATTAAAACAAAACATCCCTTAGGTAAATCAAAGGAAGTGCCATTGAAATAATATAAACACGGAGAAAACCTTGGGCTGTTTCCATGCTCAAGTCTGATTATATGGAAAAGCACCAAGCATTTGTGTCAAGAGACCAACCAATAGAGTTTGTGATTAGGAGAACTGCCTCTAGTATTAAACATCTCTGGCAGAGTTTCTGGGACAAATTGAGCCAAATTCTCTGTTCCAAGAGGGTTTTCCACTTGGAGGCTGTGATATCTATCAATGCTATCTTTCCTGAGCAGGGTGTCCTCTCTTTAGCTGTCAGAAGGCCTGTCTATCACAGGATTCAGACTGTCTGTCCCATTTGGCTAATGTCAGAAGCTTATTCTAGAGTTATGGCAAAGAGAACATGGTTTCCATTATGCCTACAACAAAGTGTTGATTAAGGTGGCACATGTTAGACCTGGGAGTAGCACTGAAAATCAGTATAGGCCTCTACAGATGCTGAAATTGTTTCCAGAAAATTCAACATCTAACTTAGCTGTTTGTTCTTTTTCTTTCCTTTAAGATAGAAAAGAATTTAAGCCATATTTTTAAGCTTATACTTTAATCATGTCTGATTTTTTAAGTTCTTTTCTTCCCCATACTCAGAGCTTCCTTCTATATTTACAGTCAAATAAATTTTTGAAAATTAACAAGTGTATTTCATAAGAGATGCAGGTTTCAAATTTTACTTGAGATCTGGTACTCTCTGTAAAAGAGAGTACCTAACCATTCCTCACCTTTGTAGAACTTTGAATCCTTTTAAAATCTCCCAGAACTGGGCATTCTTTCTTAGAAAAGCATGGGATCATAAACCCTACTTGGAACACTTTCACTAGTAAGTAGAAATAGAATCTCTTTCTTGATTCTTCTTTCATTCTTCTTTCTTGATTCCCTAAATTGGGTATTTGGTAATCTTTAATTCTCATTTCTGCCTATCTTTTCAGACTTTCTTTGCATTTTTACTGACACCATCACTTCAATGTCTTGAATGTCATCACACCAATGATCCTCAAATTCATATTGCTGGTCTTTCTAATTTACATTTCTTTCTAACTTCCATTTCCTTGTTATGCTTTGTTTTTTCCATTTCCTTGTTATGCCTTATGACAGAAATGGACTCATTAAACACCATGATAACATCTCAACCCATCAACAAATAACAAAGAATCATTTGCTCTCTTATTTCCCTTTTCTTCTTTTTTCACAACACACACAAACATAAGTTTTCTGAGCTACTTCCTCTTTTCATTTCCATTTTATTTTACTTTAATTCACATCCTCAAGATCTCTTCCAATATCATTGTGTTAGCCTCAAATTCATCTCCCAATAGTCTTGCCAATGGCCATTTACATCATGATCACATTAGTCTTTCTAATTTATTGAGTTTCCACCATGAATATACAAAAACAATATGAGAGTTTTCCCCTTAAGAAAAGTACATTTCAGTGGAGGAGGCAAATGTGTATATAGATGATGAAATAAGAATTTAATTGGTCTAAGACAGAATAGTACAAAGTACAGTGTTTATGAAAGTTGTGTTAGGGATATGGTGACTGTGACAGAAAATGTTTTCTGGTACTTGGAAAAAATAGCTTCTAAAATTAATTTTAAATTAAATAAGCATTAACCATCAAGCAGGGAAACTAGAGTTTCAGATGGAAAGAATACCATGTAGAAATATAACAATATGAAAAGTGATACATTCAAGAAACTTCAGTAGACAAGCATAGCTAGAATATAGAAAGAGCCATGTTAAGGATTACATTATGCCAGGAAAGCATTTTATGAAGATTAATGATGTTATCACATTCATATAAAGGTATGAAAAAAATGATTTGTAGGTAAAAAGCCTGAGACAGGGAGATGTTAATAGGCATTGCAGAGATCTCTTTGTGAATGACCTAAGGTGTTCCTAAGTCAATAGTAATAGTGATATGCAAAAAAGGATTCAACAGATATTTAGGAAGATTTTAGATCACTTGATGATGGATTGGATGTGGAAGGTGACGAAATGCCTGTCTTTTATTATATCATCAATTCTTCCCTGTCTTACTGTCTATAGTGGTAGTCATGAAATCAACCAGGGGTGATTTTGTCCCCTGGGGTATATAGTGAACTGTGACTCTTCTGGTTTTCAGAAAAGGAGGAGAAGAATGACACTAGGCTGGGAATGATGCATTGGACAGTCCTTCACAACTAAGTTATGTGGTTCAACATATTCCAGTGCCAAGATTGAGAAACCCTGTAATACAGCATTAAGGAAATCTCTAAACCTAAAATCAAGTATGTTGCCAAACTTCCTTTTCATACTAAACTCCTATTCCCCTATAAGTGTTCTATTTAGCAAGCAAAACTGGCCTATTTTTAATGTCCCAAATATGCCTCTTATTTCTCACCTTACAAATTTTGGTTTCACTATTAACCTTTCATCCAGGAACACTCCTCCCTTTTCATTTACTTCTTAAAATGCCACTTTTGCCTCTACCATGAAGTATCATAATTTTTACATCTAGATATACTCCCTCCTTCTCTTTTTTTTTTTTTTTTGTGTGTGTGTGTGTGTGCGCGGAGGTGGGGGAATGGGGGGGCACTCTTACATATGACCTTGTAAATGTAATGCCAAATGATTGGCTTTGTTTTATACAGTTCCTTGAATGACTCCGATAGGTCAAGCACAGTGCCTTCAATAAAGTAAACATTAAATTGATATTTGTTAAAATTAAGTATAGTTGTCCAAATATCAATTGTCTGAAGTCATCAATGGCTAGGTTTCTCTTTTATTCACATGGGAAATTTAGAATTCACATGTTTTCATTTATAAATGCTAAATAATATGTTGCCAATACTGTACAACCAATATTTAATTCTACAGATATTATGCTTGCTTAGGAAATTGAACATACTTATCATCACATCCCATGAAATGTCTGAGAGTTTTGTCTTAGGTTCTTGTTACAGTCCAAATTTTGGATTTCCTTGGTAGAGTAGATGCTTAATGTTCTTCTATATCTGATTTACCTGTCTACCAAGGTGTTCTACATTATCCTCCAACTACTCATTTTAAGCTGTTTAATTCTGCAATACATGTTTCATTGCAGATATCCTTAGAAAGCTTTTCTGCATGGTAGAAAAAACCTGTTTCTTGTCAGCTTAATAGATATCCCTAAACAACTTCATAGAAACATTGGGAACTAAGAATGGCATGGGTGACCAAGACTTTGCCTCTATATTTTTACCTTATTGCCTTTTGGCTTTTTCAAGACTTACTTAAAGACAAGGATTGAGTTAGTCCTCTGAGGACGAGACATTCATGGCACACATTTCATCTGCCCATGCACTAATTCATTTCTGACCACCTCTGAGACCATTTATATTTTTTCAATGCTGAAACATCTATGAAACTAGAAGAAACCTGTGACTCACCATGTTACTGTGTGTACTCAGGGTAGGCCTGGCAGTCTGGTTGCAGCCACCATGTTTGCTCTTGGGATATGTGTAACAGTCTGAACAACAGGGTATAGACAGATCTTCAGCAGGCAAGATAACTTAGGAAATAAACAATCTTCCAAGTTATAGAGAACTTCTCTTTATCAGATATAGCTGGTAAGAAAATGTCTGTTAGGTATGCATTTTCCCCAAAACAGATTTTTTTGAATCATCTATGCTTTGTGTACTCAGATTAAAAAAAAAGTTATGACCCATTTTCAATATCCAAAAGAGTACAATTTTGTCAAAGTTGGGTTTTAGAGATGTAGGCCATTTTGTGTTATGAGGGGTGATGGAGGTCTCTATTTTATTCTTCTTTTTTTAAGTCCTTTGGGTATAGACAGAGGAGAAGGATATCTGGGTCAAATGGTGGTTCCATTCCCAATTTTCCAAGGAATCTCCATATGCTTTCCATATTGGCTGCACCAATTTGCAGTCCCACCAGCAATGTATGAGTAACTTTTTCCCCCCACCTTGCTAACATTTATTGTTGTTTGTATGCATAATAGATGCTATTCTGACTGGAGTGAGATGAAATCTTAGAGGGTTTTGATTTGCATTTCTATAATTGATAGTGATGATGAACATTTTTTTTATCTATTTGTTGATTGATTGTACATCATCTTCTGAGAAGTGTCTCTTCAGTTCCTTGGCCCATTTATTAATTGGGTTATTTGTTTTTTTGTTTAGCTTTTTGAGTTCTTTATATACCCTAGAGATTAGTGCTCTATCTGATGTGTGGGGGGTAAATATTTGCTCCCAAGATGTAGGCTCTCTATTAATCTCACATATTGTTTCTTTTGCTGAGAAGAAACTTTTTATTTTGAGTCAATCCCATTTATTGATTCTTGATTTAATTTTTTGTGCCACAGGAGTCTTATTAAGGAAGTTGGGGCATAATCCCAAATGATGGAGATTAGGGCCTACTTTTTCTTCTATTAGACTCAGGGTCTCTGGTTGTATTCCTGAGTCCTTGTTCTATTTTGAGTTGAGTTTGTGCATGGTGAGAGATATAGGTTTAATTTAATTTTGTTGCATATGGATTTCCAGTTTTCCCAGCACAATTTGTTGAAGAGGCTATCTTTTCTCCAATGCATGTACTTGGCACCTTTATCTAATATAAGATAATTGTAGTTTTGTGGGTTAGTCTCTGTGTCTTTTATTCTGTACCATTGGTCTACCAGTCTGAATTATGAATTGTGCTGTTTTTTGATGCCAATATCATGCTGTTTTGTTACTATTGCTCTGTAGTATATTTTAAGGTCTGTTATAGTGATGCCACCTTCTTCACTCTTCCTGCTAAGGATTGCTTTAGCTATTTTGGGTCTCTTATTTTTCCAGATTAATTTCATGATTGCTTTTTCTATTTCTATGAGGAATGTCATTGGAATTTTGATCAGAATTTCATTAAATATGTATAGTGCTTTTTGAAGTATGGTCATTTTGATAATATTTACTTTGTCTATCCAAGAGCAAGGTAGATCTTTCTGTCTTCTAAGATCTTCTTTGATTTCTTTCTTTAGGGTTATGTAATTTTCATTATATAGATCTTTCACTTTTTTCATTGATTCCCAAGGTTTTTTTTTAGGCTATTGAAAATGGGGTAGTTTTCTTTGTTTCCCTTTCTGGTCACATTTAATTAGTAAAATAACAAAATATGTAATGCCATTGAATTTTGTTAATTGTACATTTTTTCCACGTGCTAAGATTGTCCAGATGCCTATTGTGATACAAAATTTTAATAAGCAGTAACACTGAAATGAAACCAAGTGAACTGCAGATAAAAAGTCTTTAACTGCAACTTTCATTCTCAAATATCCTCTAATAAGATCCTTCCAATAATGTTCAAGATCTACTTTAGAGCAAAGCCAGCCAACATAAAAAGGAGTGTTTATTTGTCTAATATATGTTAAAGACTAATAATGACTATACAATGAATCCATATACAAAGTCATGAAACACTATATCTTCCAAGAACTTCCACACACTATTTTGATACTTCTAATTTAAAGGTAAACAAGAAAACATATTTTTTCCCTGATTAAAGATAATAAAATGGAGGCACATGATTTTAAATAACTTGCCTGAGTATGGCTTCTTTCAGTAAGAAACAGAGAGAAGGATGCCATTCGGCAAATTTGAAGGCCATTGTTGCCTTTCTCCATTACTTGTATCATAAGAACTATAAAGTAGAATAATGGCATATAATAAACACTCAAGAATTTCAATCATACATGTATTCAAAAATTACTTAACAAATTTTCATAATAAAGGAAGGAAGGAGCAAAAGTATTTTACTCTAAAACCAGAGTTTCATCCTAACTGTACTAATGTGAGCATCAAGGGATGGAATATTGTGGTTTACTTTTTAGATTACCCTTCAGGACTGAGCCATCATTCTTTCTATCAACTCAGAGATCACAACCATGTCCCTGTCTAGAAACTTTCCTTGGTTAAAGGAAACTGTTTCATTTAAGTTTGTGATTCCTTCTGGGGATAGCTTGCAGTTGATGGCTGGTCAGTGCAAGGTTACCAAACCTGGCCTTTCTCCTCAATTGTGAACATTTCTGAAGAATGAGCATAGCTCCAATACTCCCTATGGGATCATATGAGGCCACTATTCTAGTCACATGCAGCTCAACTTTCCAATCCTATTTTTGTTGTTCCCTCAGTGGTGGTGTTCCTGAGAGGACTCCTCAATAAACATCCATATCCAAATTCAATGTCTCAAACAAGTCTGTTTATCCAGGATTCTGTTGAGAAACTCTGACAGTTGGTACTGATATTTTGAGAGAGAATCTAACATGGGATTTTGATTCTTGGGATATACCCAAATTCCAATACACTTTAAGATTCAGGTGCCTCTTGATCATTTGGGTTTCTATAGATGGGCAAGTAAAGAAAAGAATCCTTACCTTAACAGAAACAATTGACCCTGATAATCAAGAGGAGGCCAGTCTATTTTTACACAAAAGGTACAAGGAAGAATGACATCTAGGTAATCCACTGGGGCATCTCTTGACACTACTGTGGAAAATTTTTTGGTAATCAGTAAGTGTCTCAGCTATGGCCTGAGAAAAGCATGGGAACCACAGGCTCACAGAGTCTGGTCTTCCTTCCAGGCAAGCCACATGGACCAACAGAGTTGTTCACCAAGGGTGAGGGAA
The DNA here is from genome assembly GCF_052094955.1 of Ictidomys tridecemlineatus. Lineage (NCBI taxonomy): Eukaryota > Metazoa > Chordata > Mammalia > Rodentia > Sciuridae > Ictidomys > Ictidomys tridecemlineatus. The sequence goes on from NC_135481.1 coordinate 43,724,586, forward strand.
AATCTAAAAGGAAGCTGAGTATCAGATATAGCTTTGAGGCAAACTGTCCTAACTGGGGCTATTATTCCTCAATATTTTCTCTTTAAAGTTCCTTCCCAAAGGAAGTCACAATGGAGTAGTTCTTCCCAGATACGGTGAATTTATTATATGAAGCAAGTGAACTTGAACCGCAGAGAAGTACATTGTGCTGGATGCTGTGGAGTGTCTCCAGATCTCTGTCAGGGCCCACCCATTTATTTCCTCAGCTTTGATCCTCACCAATAATTGCCTTTGGTTCAAGGGAACTGCCTGACCAAGTTTATGTCCCTTGCCTAGGAAAGACCACACCCAATGATCTACCAAAGAAAGGCATGGTAGCTCAATTCCCTTTCCTCCATTTGAGACATCTCTAAAGGAAAATCTCATCTCCAGTGCTTGATGTGACTTGCCTAGACCTACTTCTGGGACTATACCACAGTATGACATTTTCTTATGCACAGTCCCCCTGCTTTGCTACTTAATAAACTGTCTGAAACCAAAAAGCCAAGTAGGAGTCTATTTTCCAGATTTTGACAACCTTGTGACAACCAAGAATCCAACTAGATATCACTGAATTCTTATATTATAAATCCTTAAAAGATTCCCAATTTTTTTCTTCCTCTGGATTAAAATTAGCCATTGAATAATGACAGGAGTAAAAGCAAGATGCAAAATAACTATCTATTTATTCTTATAAAGATTCTGGCTCTTGGGTTATGATCACCTTACTTTACCGGGAAACTGACTAAAATATTGAGCTTCAATTTCATCTTATTCATCAGCTTTTTAAACTACAAATATTTTATAAGTTTCATTTGCCTGCTGACTCAGAACCTGTGTGGTAGCAGGTCTGACAAAATGGAATGTCATGATCTATTAAATCAATAATACATGCACTAAAGAAAATTTACACTATGAGTTCCACTCTACTCTCCAATATACATCACTACAAAGCTTGGGGGAAAGTCAGCTGCTGCAACTGGTGATAAAGTGGTAATTTCTAGATTTTCCTTCCCTATATGGTACTAGAATCAATGAGTGGAATTTAGTCCTAAGGCATTCTAGTCAATCATATCAAAATTTAGCATCACACAACAAGAGAGACATCAAATTGAATAGGACCTCAAGAGATCATTTCATGCAAGGTTTGCCTGAATTATTTCAAATATGTTCTTTTCTAAGGCATTCTTCCAACCTTCTCAAGTTACTCATTCCAGGACTTCAAAATCTTCATTTACAGTAAATTCTTCTGCATGTAATAAAAGGATATTTTTCATTTCTATTATATAGGAAAAGTAAAGCCACTGCCCAGTATCTTCCTAATCATCTTTCCTACACTTTAAAAGAAAAAAGATTCTTCTGCCTTTTCTTTAATAAGCTTCTTGTAACCTACCAATAGATATTGTTTTCTAAGGTTTCATTTAGGTTTTAAATCTCTTTGTTAAATATAGAGGAGTTAGAATGAAAGTTTGACTCACCAAATAAAAATTAATACACAGACCTCACAAGTAAAATTTCATCATATGAAGGCTGAATAAAATTGTTTAACTTATGAATGATACAATTGACCAACTAAAATTTCTATTCCCAACCTTAAGGCAACAAGAAAGTTAACAAAAAGTCAACATGGTAAAGACAGCGGAGTGAAACCAGTAGAGAAATAACTTGGGTGCATTATGGTATCTTTGAGGAATAGAATCGACGGCAACAATAGCCCATAACCTGACTTCTTGTTATATGAAAGAATAAAACCTTTTTTTGGGCACTATTCATCAGATTTTCTGCTATTTTGCAGCCAAACATAGTCTTAACTGATACCATGATCATGAATGATAAGATATTCACTTCTACAAATGATATGCATACCAGCACCTGTCTTCTCTTCCTAATGCAAGTGTTCAATCAGTGGTGTTTTATCATTTTAACAAACTCAAAATCTTAAACTATATAAATTGTTTTCCCTCTATAAATGCAACATTATTTTCAGGTCAAAAGTGGGCAGTTAAATGGTGAAAGCAGTGATGGCAGGAGAGAAAGCAGAGAATGGATTATGGAGTCCAGTTTTAGCATGACTGTGTGCTACTTACAGGAATTTTGAGTGAAGTTATGCCATGATGACTTCGGGTGGGTGAGTGGATGGGGAGAGGTGTGGGCAGGAAGAAAATACTTAGTCGTCTTAGCATCCAGTTGTATTTGAATTAGTCTTTATGTGGGTGTCTTGTTTCCATTCTTTGCCACATGAAAAGTAATGAGACAAATATATTAAAACCTCACTCAAATATTTTTACAGAAGAATTTCTAGCAAATGCAAATTTCTTTCCCAACAACAGATTCATTTTTTTTCTTTTGGTACCAAAGGTCTTTTAAATAAAATTAGTTATCCATTGGTGGTCCTACAGCTTCAATTATAGTGATGGCATCATGAGATTCTGGTTTTTACTTTGTGAACCAGAACACAGGTATTTGCAAACATTACACATATGCTAATTTTATCAGTAGGCTGGGAACATTATCCTTCTTAACACTATCATTACCTCACCACAATTGCTATGGTATCTTTCTTTGGTGGATGTTATTTATTTCTTGGATTTCTAGAAACACATTTGCTTTGTAAATGTGAAATACATAGATTATGGAAAAAACATGATTTTCCATGCTAACTTTCAAATATTTTTGGAGTTCAAAAAAAGTACTAAGAGAAAAAGGGAGAGGGAGAAGGAGAGCGAAAACAAGGAATAATTATGCACAATATAAAATACTGTATTATTTTCACTTTCACTGAAATATGTTCATATTCCTGATGTAGCAACTATGTCCACTGGAACTTTAAAAAAAATATTTCTATGGGTTAACAGTTGAAGGAACTAGAATTTAGTAAGAATTTTTGGCCTGTGATGTGGCTTTGCTAACTTAGATAAAGAAAAAACTCCATTCCTTTGGAAGTGAGTCATCCCTGGCTTTATATCAGCACACAGAAAACATTCAATTATCTAAAACATCCTATTCCTTCAAACATTGTTTTAAAGCATAATTACTATAAAGTCACATTAGAAACCATCATAGAAACATCAGTAACTGTCTGTAACTCTTATCATAATTTGATAGAAATGCATAAGATCACTTTTGAGTGGAGTCATCATCATTCATCCACCTGCCTTCTTTGTCCCTTAAATGGTCAGTAAAGCTCTCTACTTTGAAAAGGAATTCATTTACTTTATTGAAAACTGTAGAAGAGCCAGTTTTCCTAAGAATTCTTTGTAAAAAGTATTGTAATTATTAAATAAAAGATGCCAAACTCTATCAAGATTTGTTGGCGATCTGCTACAATCAGATCAACTTAAGCACAAGTTTGTACCTTGCCCAATTCCATCTAAAGACTACATAATGAAAAACCTTTTGACAAGTTGATTAATAATACTGAGCTGTTAAAGTTCAGCTGAGTGAGCAATTAAACATTCCAAACAGCAATGAACCTTCAGAAGGTAATTTATGATAATTTTATGCACAAGAGCTCAGTGGCTTTTTAATTTGATAGAATGTTAGTAGCACGAATTTCTAACAAGGGAGTGTCAAGGTTCCATACATCACTGAGATTACTCAAACATTTCAAACGTGGCTGATGAATGAAGTTTCTTGAGATGTAGGGAGATACAGAAGGTGTTGGAAGGTTGAGATTATTCATCATATCAATTATTGAGAGTGGATGCACTGACATCATACTCCCTGATCATATTTTATGTCCACAGTAAAGATAAGTCAAGCTTGAAATAACAGACTTCCTAACTACAGTATCCGCAGGTAATTCAACTCCCTTTACTTGCTCCCCCTTCTTTACACCTTACTTCAAATTCATTACCACCTCCTTCATTCCTACCCAGACCTAAAAATCCAGACCACTTACTCTGAGGAAAAAAAAATAGCAAAATAAGCAAGAATAAGGGCAAGAAGAGAAAAACAAAAGAGAAGAGAAAATGAGTACAAAGCTAAACTCATCACTCACAGAAAAAACTGATGGGATAATTTTCATTAGTTCCCATCCTTTTCACTAAACACACATATGCACATACAAAACACACACTTTCATTTCATGCATGTGCATGCACACAGGCTTCCAAACAGGGAAATTCCCTCCACCACATCTCCAGCAATGGCCACCCAGTCCTCCGTTAGCACTTCCAATCTTGAATTATCACACCAGATCTCTGGCAGCCTCTTTTCAGATCACAGAAAAGTGACATAGTCTGTTTTAGGTAAAAATGAATTCCTTTTTAATGCAATTTCTACCCAACAATCCTTGAATTTTAAAAGTAGAAAAGACTCTAGATATTTAGAATTCTTGCTTTTAGTTATGGAATCTGACAACATGGTTATTTGACACTACATTTTTTTCTTTTCTTTTAAATTTTTGATTTAAATAAATTACTTACATTGAGAAAAATGAGCTACTTGACACGAATTCCAGATTTTTAGTTTGAAAAACTGAAAGGTTAGAAGTTCTTAAAACACATGTCCCTCCACTACCATATAGCAAATATTTAACTGGGACTTAGCTATAGCTTCCCATTTAAAGGACACATGCTTTCTTTAGCTCATCACAAGCTTCACCATCTCCTTTGTCCATATACCTGGGCAGATTTATTTATGTACAATACCAGCCTGGACCAGGCAGAAATGTTTGTGATCTCTGACTTAGATTAACCTCTTTGATTTAGCCAAGGAAATCATGTTCACAAATAAAATGATCTTAAGCAAGGTCACTTAGCTATGTAGTGGGAGAAACAGTATCTTTGGACTCCTAATCCAATGTTCAGTTCATTAAACTACAGTTTTGGCTCAGTTCATGTTTCTCATTATTTCTATGTGTTTTCTTTTAGTTAGAAATGGAAAAATACATTAACCTAAATCAAAATACAAATTATGCTTCTATATTGATTTCCATCCACTAAAATAAGAATAGAATAAACCAAGTCAAATTTAACAAATAAGTAATTACATATCTTTGACATGAGCATGTTTTGTTGTCTACTCACTTATCTGTATCTTTGATAGAATATCAAGGTTGTTGCTCTATAATCAAACTAGCACATTAATTAGAAATAATATAATCAGAGTTATAAGAAGTATGAACTCTTTATACCTATTTCTGACTCCTGTATATGTTATATATCTACCAGAAATTATCAAATGCTAACAAAAAGTCAGTTATATTTCTCTGCTACAAATACAGAGATTGAGTGCAAAATCACCATGACTATTTTCTAATGCTTTTATTTATCAAATGGGTTGGAAAACAAAACCAAACAAATAAACACAAGCTCATCTAGCTATCATCTCTGCAGATGTCATTTCTTGGTAATGTTGCTATTATAATTCATGTCAGGTAAACAGTCTTGCAGATGAAATCAGAATTATTCAGGCAAGTTTCTTCATACCACCCTGTAAAGCTGTTTCCCTCACAGGGGAAACTTCCACAAAGACTATTTGTTTACAGATTCCATGTGCCTTGTGATCCTCTTTTGTGTTCTCTCTCTCTCTCTCTCTCTCTCTCTCTCTCTCTCTCTCTCTCTCTGGTACCAAGCATATGTTTTTAATGTTAACACTCCCTCAACTATAGAGACCATCTGCTTATTAAAAAGAGTGTTGTCCTCCTTTCTAAGCCAGCTTTAAGCATGGAATCTCATTACTGCCAGTTCCACAGATTCAAAAGAAGGTACAAACAAGAGGGTTTAAAGACCTGGGGGAACATTTGTAGAAGGAATGGAAGTTGCTTGTGTGGATTCCAAGAAGGAGAAGTATCCTACATCTAATGACTGAAGTTGTGCTTTTTATGGCCCCGTAGTCAGAAAAAAGAAACTTGATGGTCCTGTCTCCCCTAAATCACTACCACCTAACCATATAGATTCAGGGACTTTATTTTTCATCTTTGTAGGCAGATATTATGATAATTAGATGTAGGTTTCACTGGAAACAATGCTCTTAGCCTTGAAAATTGAATAGGAATTGGCTAAACAGATGAAGATTACAGGCAAAAGAATGCCATTATGAAAGGTGTGATAAAAGAGCATGTGATTATCTACAGTAGTATATATTGGCCAGTATTTTTTAGAGCTAACTTTATCTAACGCAAAAGCAAGAAACAAGGCAAAGAGAACTGGAGGAAGAAAAAATATTGAGCATGGAAAATCTCATAGATATTTACAGCTGGTTTATCTATAAGTCCTGAGGTTGAATGTTGAAAAATCTGGATTAAGAGGGCAAAATCTCAATTCAGAGGCTAAGAGAGGTCAATGGTAGTTGTCGTATCTGCCTTTATTTGGGACTCAAGGAGAAGAATAACCTTGGCCCAGAGACCTTAAATTTAGGTTTGTGTGTTCAAGAGCACAGGAGTGCTGAAAAACCTCAGCTGTCATCAGCCTTGTTGAATCTTCTCCACATAAACCACAGCTTTTGCCCACATCCTTACTTTTCATGGCCTAGAAGGGGATGCCTTGAGAGAAAATTTCATAATGTGGTCCAATGAACTTTCCTCACGGTAAGAGATGCCCACTGATAGTTGAAAGAAATTTTTTACTTGATATAGAATTAGTGACAGGGAGTGGGCAGTAGTAGCAATTTTTAATTCATTAATTTATTTATTTTTATTTTTATTTGTAGTGCTGGAGGTTGAACCAAGGCCTCATGCTTGCTAGGCAAGTATTCTATCACTGAGCCACACTTCCAGCCCTCTAAAAAGAGTATTAAGAGAGGGAAACACCCACTGCGGACTGAACCACAGGCATCTCACTCTGAAAGGAAAGAAGTGTCCACAAGATTGCCAGAAAAGCAAGCTGTTAGGATGCAAGAGTTCCCTCCCTGCCCTCAGTATTCATGAAGCCAGGAGAAGAACTAGCAAACAACCTTAGTAGTTAATGTGTCTCAATGTTCTAATATTCAAACAGATATGTTTTTGAAACTAAAAAGAGGCACAATTAAAATTGAGGGACAATAGCCATAAATTAGACTATTCCAGGAATACAAGGACAAATTATCACTCATCTTAAAAGGTATCAGGATTTGAAAAGGTGAATCTACTACCTAACGTCTCTTCTCCTCCCCACTGCCCTCTCTGACTTGCTGGTAATTCTCATTATCTACCAGGTGTATAAACACAGAAAAATGATTTCTACCCTTGTCTCAGACCCTGATGTTACTGTTGCTTACTTAAAGTTTCAGTGTATTCCCACTGCACTTCACTTAGAAGAACATTCACTGGTCTGATCATGGCTACAAAAATTTATAGGAGTGTTCTAAGCACTTATCTAGGCCGGGAACATCATCTGATGTCATTTCCCCTCTTTTCTTAATCCACATGGCTTTATTTCAGTTTCTAAAGCAAGTTAAGCACTTCTCTGCTTTGTGGCTTTTGCACAATTATTCTCTATGCATTTGGCATATCCCCTAGTTCTTTGACCTCCATCTAAAGTGGTCTTCTCTCTTCCCACCCCTTCCCAACACACATGCACATACACATCAAAGCAGCTTATTTATTTTTTCACAGAACTTATCAATTTTTTCACTTGCATATTTCTGTCTCTCCCAATATTAAGTAGAAAACACTACCATTTTGTTTATGCTAAGTTATCGTGTTCTAGCCCAGTACTTACCTCTAGGTAGATGCACTTTTTCATTTTTGAGGAAATGTTGAATAACTGAATAACATCAAAGGCACTTTTCCACCATTAGAACCTACCAACCTTAAGACATTAAAGAGGAAAGGGAAGAAAACAAATCATCATGCCCACATACTAAAAAACAAAACAAACCTCTGAGGACAAAGTTTCATGTCTTTGCCTTTGCTTTGAATATCTTTCAATCTTTCAACCCCCTGCCAAGAAACCACGCCCTAAAGGATTTTGGAGACTTTTAAGGGGTCCAGTAAAGGTTGTCCCTTCTAACCTTTGGAACTTCTCTCCTGCTGTCTCTAGTGTTTCACAGACATCAGTTTGATATACTTTGAATATGGCTAAAACCCAAAACTGGGCCTGCTGGTGGATTTTTCATAGCTCCAGGCTAAACATCTTTAGTTATCTGACAATCAATATGCACGAATGTAATTATTTGTTTTCTAGGAGTTAGATGAACAAGATCATTCTAAATTCTTGTGTTATTAATACATGGTAATGAAAGTGAAATATTAATGACTTACTCAAGTGTATTAAGAATTTGAAGTGCTGCACAAACTGAAAAGTTACATCTTAGAGGGGGAAAAAAGCTCAAATGCAGCAGATGGCTTGGTGACAGCCATTTTATTTAGTGCAATCTCAGCAGATATGTTTGATAGCCTTCAGGAAAGACCATCAACTATGCAAGGGAGGGTGCTGTACCTGATTGTCTGTAAGGGCTGTACCCAAAAAATCAAATGGTTGGAGCTGAGCTGTGCTTCTTTGTGTCTCAAGTGTGTTCGGCCCTGAATGAGATATTAGGGCATTTCAGGCCATCAGTGAACAGCAGGGGCAAAGTCTGCTGGTGCACCGCCTTCCCTGCACTGAGCTGTCACATCTATGACTGGCCTTAGAGTAATGATCTTTATACACCATAAAATGTGATGGAGTGGAAAGAGTCCCAGACTAACAGTCAGCAGTACAGAATTGCAGCCAGCCCCACCACAGAGCAGCCGAACAGTGCTGAGCAAGCAGTATTATACCTTAAGGTTGAAGTTTCCTCATCTGCAACCTGAAGACAATAAAAACATCTCTGTCTTTCTGAGAATGCTGAAACATTAAAAGAGCTAACATTTTATAATTAACAAATAGACTATGCACAAAGTGGAGCATGAAATTGCTTTAAGCCTGGATTTACTTTCTTGACTCTGTGACATTTTTTGTAGCTGACTTATTCATACTTATAAAAGAGGCCCATTATTCAATAATATCTTCTTTTATTAAATATTTACTCAAAGATTATATCTTTTGGATGATTTATATACCCAGCATATGTGTATATGTGTCTACGTGTGTGTACATTGTCATATCCTTCCTTATTCTGCCTGATAATTTCAAGATTAATTAAGAGTACAGAGGACAATGACAGATAATAGGTAGGTAGATAGATAGATAGATAGATAGATAGATATATAGACAGATAGATAGATAATATCTAGTCATTTTACCTCCATTAAGTGAAACCAATTAATTAACATATTCATATTTTCCCCCATCTGGGGCCATAATTAGTTATCTGCTAGCCACAATTCCCAATCTCCACCTGGGTTTTTAAATGTTGGTTTGTCTTAAAGCAAATGGAAAGAATTGGCTCAGGACAGATGATGGAGAATGGAAGACAATAAAATAATAAAGTAGAAATAATTGCTACTTTTTTCATAGGGAAAAAGCTCTCCTTCCTTGTACATTATTATTATTATTATTATTATTATTATTATTATTATTATTATTATTCTACCAGCTCTACCAAGAAGATCATATTAAGAGGAGCCAAGTAGTATCAGCCAGATAAAAGACTCACAAAGATCTATGATTTAGAAACTGAAATTCTTTATCATTCTTCAGTTCAAGGATCCTGATAGTTTAGTGAGTAAAGCCTGATATATTCTAATTTGCCCACATTTCTTTTTAAGGTTCAAGATGTAGAAATTCTGCCAGTTTGATAATAATTTTCATTTGTTAATCTTTAATCTTCATCTTTTTTGCTAAATTCTGCTTCTGACTCTGGGTGTGTATCTTAGATACTTCTGGATTTTATCATCTGTTGTTTTCTCTGGTTCTGTCATAATGGTTTTTCCTTGTAATCATCCATAGTTTGTTTACTTATCTATTCAACAAAAATTTACTGGGACTCTGCTATGTACATAGCACACTGATCTGGACAATGAGAAAGATGTTCACAAATGCAAAATTTCCTAAGGATTTAATAATTTAATCAGGATTGACGTTATTCAAGCATCTTTCCTGATCTTCTCGTCAGCATACACAAAATCATTACTTTTAATAATCAGTAGAGGAGAGGTATGCTTCAGTAAAAAACCCCAATCTCTGGCAAACTCTGAGTAACTTACCACAATGAAGGTGCCTTCTTACTCATGGCACAATCTGACACAGGTTTCATGGCCTCTCTGTGCTGATATCTAGCAAGGACTCAAAGATTCAGGCTTACTCCAACTTAAAATTATGCCATCTCACAGTCTTTCATTTATAGCCATGCATATGCAATAGCACTTACTCTCCCCTGCTTCCAACCAGAATGATGCATTATTTCTGCTCATATTCTGTCCATGAGAATTAGTCACATGATACTACCCAGATGTATGAGATCTAGGAAATATTGAGATAGATGTTAATTTTGGGTGAATACTAACATTCTCTGTCACAACCTTCTATGAGAAATGTGAACAAGCTTAGGCTCTCTCATATTCCTTTACATTTTGTAATATATATGTAAAATATTAATTTCTAACGCAAACTAATATTTAGCACAATATTTGATACATAACATCAACAAATTTATTGTAATATAACAAATAAAAAATGGTATAGGGGACTAATAATTTACACAAACTTCAAAGATATGCACTTAAAAATACAAGAAAAATAACCTCATGCCATTATATTTTGCCCTTCTCTGGAAAGTAAGTTATACAGATAATAGGTACTTAAGAGATGAGAACAACCACTGGGACAGGCATAGGCAAAAACGTTGTTATGTTTTATTTTAAAATGATGGGATTTGGTTGAAGAAATGGTAATATTTGGACAGGAAAAAGATGATGTCTAGTTGAGAGCTTTGTAATCAAAGATACACAAGTAGGCAGAGGCACAGTGTATGTGAGAATCAGTAGATCAAACAGACTGAATTGGATAAGACCAATGTAGGGAAGTTACTGTAAGAAAAGTTTGGAGAAAGATATTCAGTAATTGAACTGTAAATCATAACCCATTATATGAGTTTGGAACAGAAGAGTAGCAACATAGAACATATGGAACATAATGCTGGTTCCTGCTCCTGTCCTCGAGACCCTTCAAGATTTAGTCCTTAGGCTTATGTTCTGCTTTGAAATAAAATGTAAAAATAAGTACAAATAAATGATAAAGAGTCCCTCACTATGCAACAAATAAATGATAAACAGTCCCTCACCAATGCAAAATAACTGCCCAACATATGGCAATGCCAACTTATATGAACAAAAGGGTGCAACTCATTAAAATGATATAGCAAACTTTGGCTGGTTTTGAGAGCCCCAGGCATATGTGAAAGACAAAACGATCTGAAATAAGTTAGAACTATGATGAATGCATTAGTAAAATATGATACACTGTCTAATTATTTAGGAAAATAACATATATTATTATTGATTTATGATTATATTGAAAATATTTCTTTTGGAGAGGAAATTGGTGTATATTATTAGGTTCATATAGATGTTTTTATGGTTCTCTCTAGAAAGCTTTATTTATATTTGCAAAAAAGAAAGAACCATGGAGGTTCATAGTCCAATTCACAAATTTATTCCTAACTATTTCCTGTAAGCAATTTTTTCTTGGGACATTTAAATATTTTTCTATGTTTAAATATTTTGATTTAAAATACTTAAAAGTGGTATGCAAAGCACTGGTTGCAAACACGGTTCAACTTCTTCTATAATTAATAACAAAGTAGGTCAGTAGTTTTTTGGAGAGTCCAGGGATTAGTTCAGATATTTATTATCAAGCACCACAATATTAAGTCTCAGGAAGCTATTTTATCCAAGAAAAAAAAAGAAATACTCACAATTATTTCCAAAGGAAAAAATATGGAAAAAATGCATTTGAGTAACACAACAATGAAGTCAGGACTGAATCATTTAGCCAATGTCATGTTCATAATCTATAACAATGGATTTCTATCCATGGGCTACTCATTTGATTAGCCATGACAACAAGATAGTGGGTCACAGGTTCAATTGTTTAGAAAAGGAAAAGAATAAAATAGATTCAAACATAACAGAAGTAACAAAGGCAGATATTTATGAAAATTTTATTTTTTATGTGCATTTGCATAAGGTACAATATAAAATAATTTCCTACAGTAGGTCACATTCAAGAAGTTTGAAAATCACTAACCTAGAGGCATTGTAAAGAACATGCATAACTTAAATAGTCATGTGAAAATAAGAAAATGGCTATGAGTATTCTTTGTGGTTATAGTACAGAATCACACCAACAAAAATGCATTTCCTCTTAAGGATGCTGGGTAGATTTTTGAGAGTATGTAAATATTTCCTACCCATTTTCACAGACAAATTTCTTTCTTAATTGTGCTAGATCTGTTCCTTCTTGATAGAGAAGAAACAAAATTAGAATTAAATAGTTCTGCTTAATGTTATCCTTACTGCATCTGCTCATAGTAGAAGGCCAATGCCTTTCATGTTTTTTCTTGTGCAGAGCATAACTGAAACTAAGTTCTTTTGGGTCATCCACATTCTCTCATGACTCCATTACCTTTGCCATTAGTTTTCTGATTCCACTCTAATTAATTTGTGCCACTCTCAATATTGATTCCAAATCAGGTAATCTTCTTCCATTTTTGGACAATGATTCTTAGAAAGATGAATTCATTTAAGATCGAATATGCAGCAGCAGTAAATTATTTAGCTGTCTCCAATTTTCTTTTCTGTCACTTAACAAGTTCATATCAGCAGATTTTTTCACTTATTGTTAACCATCTCTTTTGGGGGTCCTTTGGTAAGCAGCCTTGAATCCAACTTTCCCAATCTTCACCTCCTTTGACTTATTACATCCCTACCAATCCTACTAGAACACTTTTCTTTCCATATCATCTCTGCTTTATTCTTCACTGATATCTGATATGATTCAGTTTTAAAATGTCCATTCCCTCTTAGTTCTTGGTGATACTCTTGGCCTTTGGTAAATCATTCATTTTCTCCCTCCTTACTTGAACCTTCTCCTTAGCATCCATGCATGATTCTTTATTCTTAAATTCAATTTGAACATTAAACCCCCATAGCTATTCCCTGAATATAGTTCCTTATTCCAGTATATACACTTTTTCTTGTGATATAATTCTCTATCGGCCTCTTTGCTGTCCCCCAAAAATGGTGACCTAGTTTAAGTAGGTCTTTTTAAAAGACAGTTTTTTTCATTTCTTGAAATATTAGGTGCTTTATCTTTAGTTACTTCACTTTTTACAAAGAAATAAACAAGGGAATTACTGGGTAATAAATATGGGTTCTCTCAATACAATAATAAATTATAGGATAATTCAATTTGGTGAATTTTGAATTCCTATAATTTTCTCACCAACAAAAAGCAAACAATGCTAATAAGGTTGAAGTTTTGTTCTCCTTCCCTGTTCTCACACAGTAGGGTGTTGCCTCTTTTTCCACTCCTCACTGGGACATGTCACTGAGCTCTGCAATGGCCCACCTGCAAAGGAAGTTAATGACATTTTAGCACAGAATCACCAGAAGCAACCCAAAGTAGATCTTTTTTTCAAACTGCTAAACTGTTTGACTCTTATTTTCCTCCTCTCTAAATGAACCCTGTTCCTCCGTGTGTGTGTGTGTGTGTGTGTGTGTGTGTGTGTGTGTGTGTGTGTGTGCGCGCGCGCCAATCCCTCAAAACCAATGCTTTAGTATGCCAGGATCACTCTTGATATGGCAAAGATGAATCTCATAGCCTAAAATTTACTAACGGGTTTATGACTTACAGTGTCTTACCCCTCACAAAAGAATCTTAGGAGTATTATTTAATTCAAATATATTTCTTTCATTGGGAAAGCCAGGCTCTAGGATATATTCCAGGAAAGAAATTAGAAATGGAGAATACTTGCAAATTGTACCATGTAGGTGACTGATTTCTGTATCCTTATATAAGTCTGCCCAAGAACCCTATTTGGAAAAACCTTTGTTTTACTTGTTATACAGTTTTTCAAAATTTTTATGCCTTGCAAATTTTAAGAGCTGTATTTACATGCTTTTCAGTCTAAAACAGCTAAAGAGTCTCAGGGATTAAGTTTTAAATTCTGGTTGGACCATAGGTGTTAGCTGTACCTTACTGCCATTCTTCCTTAATAGAATGTTATAAGCATCCAGAATTCACAGGAGGCTGGTTGGCTTCTATCCAAGACATGAATGTGGAGGAGAGGTAATCAATAAGCCCTAGCTTGTCCTGCAAGGTTTATTTTAAAGATTACTTTGAGTTATGGTAGGGTCTTTGAGAAATAGATCATCCTTACAGAGTAAAGCAGATCCATGGAGGTGTCCTGGATGGGTCTTCAGGGAACCCAAGCAAAATGTCAAGAAGCCCTCAAAGTCTCTGTTTTTATTTTATGAGGAGTAAAGGGTCGATAGTAGTGATTGGTAGAGCCCAGTTGATGAAAGGGTCCATAACATGGGAGGATGCTTCCAGCCGTGATTGGCAAAGGGACCAGGTTGCAGCTTAGAGGCAAGAATTAAAGTTGTATAAGCAACATGAGCCGAGTCCAAACACTAGGTAATCTAGAAATAGCCTTGTCAGAAAAACCATGCTGGAGAGAATTACAGAAATCAATTTTGGTTGCAAGCAAAGCCTTGTTTAAAATTTCAGCTTGCTAGATACTAACAACTATGAGAGATTCTTCAATTCAAGAAAATTGGAGGCAAATGCTTAGGGATACTACTGTGTGATTGACATGATTGAGTTCTAGGAGAGAAGTGTAGTGTCTCTGTTGTAATGAGGTTGGAAAAATCTTCCCAACAGCTACACCACAGTAATTTTTTATTATTGACTCTAAATATTACTGGTTAAAATAAAAATGTTTATGAAAAGTTTTCTATAAATTTTAAAGCATTTATATTCGTAAGTAGTTGCTACTGGTTTAGTACAGTATTCATTCATTCTATTCTATGAGAACTGAAAAATTTAAGTAACAGAGAACAATTATTATAGGACTTCTTTTGGTGACAATGGGAGAAGCAGATGAAAGTTAATCGATATTCATTTGACCAATGGTTCTAATCAAACAAAATGCACACAAAGGTAATTTAACTGAAGTCCTCATAAGCTCTGGCTCATGAAGGAACTTTCTTGCTCTATTCATTTTGCTCACCATCTCTGGCTTCTTTCACTTCTTCCTTAGCTTGTAAACCCTTCAACTGATCCTGCTGTTACTTCTATGTATAAAGACAATTCATAATCAATTCTGCTTTGATTTCATCTTCACTTTCAGTGTACCATCTTCATCCCTTTGCAATCTAGCCTTTATTCCCATAATTCCACTGCAACCAAACTTTTCCAAGCTCACCACTGGTTTCCTCTACACCATACTTTTTCAAACTCTGTATGATGTTTAATGTTTTGATCACCTGCCTCTCTTTTGAGAACTGGCTGTCATCTAACCACTAAAATTGCTTTCTCTGTTCCTTGCTTTAATTTTCTAGAATTCTGCCTTTCCCAGCACCCAGCTACCTCCCAAGTTTTAGCCTTTGACCATGTGCTAACCACTCTCAGCTTTCTCCCCTTCAGTTTATATATTCTTCAGGCATCAATAACCATCTTTATTTTCCAAATATGATATGCCTGTTAGCACATCTCACACATCACTGTCAAATTATTCTTCAAAGGCTTTGTTCATGCTGCTCTCCATTTTAAGGGCCACAAAATATGCCTGGATTCTCCCCTCCAAATTACATCATTCCCCTCATTTTCTTTTTTCTTTTTTTTTAAACAATACCTTAATTTTATTTATTTATTTATTTATTTTTATGTGGTGCTGAGGATCGAATCCAGGGCCTCGCATGTGCTAGACGAGCACTCTACCACTGAGCCACAATCCCAACCCCTCCTCTCATTTTCTTAATTGCATGTTTATTCTTCTCTGCCCTCTGAAATGTTATCCCCTGTTTTGGCCATGAATACAAAGTTTGGACTTCTCTGAGATCCATGCTCCACACTTTACCTGTTCTATGAAGCATGTCCTGATTAATCCTAGTCCAACAAAGATATGGCTTCATTAAGCTTTTCTACCATTTTTCTATGTCACACAGTCTAGGCATGCATCCTTCACTACCTTTTTATATAGTTAATCTAGATCATCATATTCAAATGTGTGATTTCATTCATATGACATGTTCACAAAGACAAAGCCATAATGATAAAGAAAAAACCAATGATTTCCAAGAGTAGGGGAAGAATATAACTCTAACTCATTAATACAGAGGACTTTGGATAATAACAGAACTGATTATAGTGGTAACTACACAAAAAATAATAGTTCTGATTATAGAGGTTACTACACAAAACTCTCCATGTTTTAAAATTCACAAGGCCTTGCATAGTAACTTTACTGTATAATCATATGGAAAGTAAAATTAAAAAAAGACTTAAGAATCTGTGTATGTTTTCAACCCTATTTCATTTAAAAAACTGAAACTGAAAGGAAGCAAAGCTATTTAACGAAAAGAGCTGGTCTATAGATAGTCTTTTTTTTTTTTTGTAGTTGTAGATTGACGCAATAGCTTTGTGTATTTATTTATTTGTTTGTGGTGCTGAGGATTGAACCCAGTGCCTCACACATGCCAGGCAGGCATTCGACCACTGAGCCATAACCCCAGCCCTGTTAAACTTGGATTTACCTTCTGGGTTATGGATGGCTCATGATGAAGGCATGAAGCACATGTATATTGACCATACATATGAAGAAGAGGCATGTAATAAGTTAAAGTGTTACAATAAATATCATTTAGTGATTTAAGAGTAGGCAAAATCTCAGCCTCCCCAAAAAATCTTATTATAATTTATAGCAATGAATGGATATGACAGTAAAAAGTCAAGAGCTAAGACAAAGGAACAGTTTTAACACTGGAGAACGTCAGAAATTAGTAAGCATCTCAGATCACAACACTAAGTCATTAACAACTAGCAAAAGAGTCTAATTTTATCTAGATGCTATATTTTCTATGTCTTATTTCCTTTCTTGATAGAAATTATTATGATACTTTTATAGTTCCAAAGAGAAAATACAACGATGACTTGTTTCACCATTTACAGCACTGACTTTATGTATTTGTGACAACATAATCATGTTTCTGAGTTCTAAATATTTTTCCTTCTGTAATTTAGTATATGGTGGGAGAAAGGGGGTGAATATATTATCTATGATTCCTCTCTGATGCTACTTTCATGGCTAACTGACTCAGGCTGAGATTTACCAAAAACTCTTATTCTTTGAAAGTCTTTTACTAGTCTCTTATAATCTTCATCAATCAAAAGTTATCACTTTGGGGACCATGCCTTCTTTGCAGGCTGCTAGAACTTCTACAACTTCTTGTTAGGCAGAACTCTTCTAACCCAGGGCATGATCAATATATCTTAAAGCTAGAGGCAGTCCCCTTTGTTAAGGTTATCTGCAACAATTTCTTTTATTGCCACTCACAGCTGGAGAACATTTTATTGAACAGCAATCAACACCATAATAGCCTAGGCACATTCAGTGTTCCCCATGATCTCTTCAGAGGCCTTGAAGTACTCCTTCTTGGGGAAGCCTGGATCAAGATAAGAGCTTGTATAACATCTACTACAATGGCCCCAGGCTCTCTATGGGACACCTCAGATATCATGTGATGGGCACTGACTCCTCCTGAAGCATCTCATTCAACATGCTATTCAAGCTTCAAATGCTGCCTTCCCAGTAGCAAAATCAGGCCTTGAACATAATGTCTTTTATAGACTGTGGAGATCAATCAGATAAGTGCTCCAACACTAGTAGAATGTCTTGTCCCATGGTTTTCGGCATGATAACCATGATGTTAAAAAGCCCTGAAGAGACCCAGTATATTCCTAGTATATGGCTACTGCTTGCCACCACCTCAAGCACTATTACTACATTCATATGGGCACCATTCGCAAACCATTGTCTTAAACAATACTGTGTCAATTGAGGAAGGTTTACTTAACTATCTTCAGCTACACCAATTACTAAGCTTAACAAACTCTGTTAGAAATGGCAAGCTAAATAATTTCTTGGAGAATTATTTGAGGAAACACAAAGCCAAAATAAGTGTAGCCAAACAGCACGACTCTTGCAAATTTTTGAAACTATTCTTAATGCATCACTCATGGTGAAGTAGACCCTTAAGTTGTCAGGTAGCACCTTCCTGGCACAGCTGTTGGAAGATGAATGTGAGAGTCACAGAAGAGAAAGGGTATCTCATAGACCAAATCAGGGAAACATAGCCCGACATCTCAAGAGCAATCTCTAACTAATGAAGGCTATATCCTCACTCTTGAGCACCCTTAAGAGAGTAAATTCTGAAGCATCTTTCACATAGTTTCTCAGAGATCTCCCAGCTGCTCATAGTGAAAACCCACTCATATTAACATATTCTTTACTGGTTCCCCCTCCAGCTCTTACTCCTTCACAATGCTGCCTGAGGTAACTTTTCAAATTAAACTCTGTGTACGCAATCCTTGTAGCAGGACTTGTCTTAAGAGGAACCCAACTTAAGACACAAAACATATCATATACCAAATTTTTATGATTTCAATTTTCCAAGCTTTCTACTGATTGGGATTTATTTATTTTTATTGAAAAGAATATTTGTTAAATGTCTACTAGATAGTGGGTAATTTTATTATATGAAAGACACTGCACTCTTAGAATTATTGGATTAGAAATAGAAGAGATGATATATATATATATATATACACATATATATTATATATATTTATGTATATAAATACATAATAAACTTATATATTTATAAATATATATTCTGTATTTATATAGTGTATATGTTTATGTATACTCTATACATAAATGTTTATATAAGTATACCAGAATGTATCAAATAGGAGTAATATAAAACTTACAAATTAAATGTGAAAGGAAGAAAGAGGGAGCTCCAAGGACCATATTGGTAGGAATGAACAGGTGACATTGGAGTTGGACTCTGAAGTATTGCAGTTTAGGGAGCTGAAGTCCTATAGAAATTTCTATGGGTTAGAGGGAATGATGAGTGAAGACAATGAATCAGGAAAGCACAGGGTGTATGAAAAAGACAATGAACAGTTCCATTTGTTCCAAATATAACATGTAGTAAGGAAGTAGTGAAAGATAAAGATGAAAAGGTATAATATTGTCAGATCACTAATTCTCAATCTGTAAAGTTTATTAGGAAAGCAATACGATGCCATTCAAAACATTTGTTAAAATTTTGCTTCTTCTTTTTTTTTAAATCTTTTGTGTTTCATTCTATTATCAGTCAGGCTTATTTTTGTTTACCCCTTTACATCACTTATCCTATCCCTCAGTATACCAAGGCTCCTTGATTTGTTTTCTTCATAACATTATTATAAAATGATATTTTTATTAATTTCTATATTTAATTTTTTCTCTCCCTCAATGATATATAAATTCACAGGTAATCTATTTAATGTCTAGTGCTTTTTATAGCATTATCCAAACACCTGTGCTCAATTTTGTTCTGTTGGATAAATGAATAAATGAGAAATCCTATTTTCTGATGGCTCAGATACTTTACCTGGAGTATATTTATTATATATATATATATATATTTTTTTTTTCTTTTTTTGGCCAATGGTTAAACACCCTTCACTTTCTCCTCCTATACAATGTTGTCAAATGCAAATAAAATCCATAAAATCTAAGATATCCAATGGTTTTCAGAGACACACAATTTAAATTTAATTATGATTATACATGATTTTGAGGGTGTGCCACAGACCCATATGACTAGCTTTAATATGCTAAACAAATCTGAACTGAGAATGTGGCTGTCTTCTGTCTTGGCATATCTGAAGCCCCAGATATGACTTGTGGAGGACTATATAATGGAGGCCATGGTTGGGACAAGCAGAACTGATTCTGCCAGGTAAGGTTTGCCTGCCACTTCACAGAATAACTCCCGTGTGTAAGAGGAAAGCGGGGAGGCATGTGTATATTCTGTTTGACATAGACTTCTGATTGTGCCAGCCAGAACCCTGTCGCTGTAAAGGTTCCAAGCCCATGCACCCCTTGGTTAGAATACGAATCTGTGTTTTTTATTTTGATTTTTGATGTTAAACAATGAATGTGCTATGGGAACCTGAGTTTCCCATCTGTAAAGAAAGGATTTGTGTCGATCCAAAGAAACAACTTCCCAGGGTTTATCATAAAAGGAAGAAACACTTGAGCAGACAGATGGTATCTGTACCACTAGCCTGAGCATAGGCCACTCCTCCAGTAGTATAGGAATGGCTTCTACATGTTATTGTAACATACTTAGGCAAGAGAACAGTGTCAAAACTGGCAGTCTTACTGATGTTGGTCAGAAATGCAATACATCAAGAAATAATCAAGGCAGAGAAGAAGGGGGTCCTTCTCTACAATCAGGATAGTCAGTCATTAGCTATGTTTAACAATCACACTGATGCCAACCAAGAGGAAAACATAAAAAGGATATCAGAAGTCAAATTTAAACAACAGGAAAACAACTAGATAAAAAGGAGGCATGGGGAATCTTGAGTTCATTCTAAAAATGCTAGACTTTTAATCTTTCTGAGATTATCAAGCTTCCATTGTTCCTGGCCTAATTTTTCAACTGGTTTGTCATTTTTCTAGCCCAGACTATCAGATTCTTCCATTTACCCACCCTCTTTCTCTCCTTACTTCTCTTTTTCTGTATCTTTTTTTCCTTCACTTCTTTTTTCTCCCTGTCACACCATACTTGTTAAAATTGTCATTTGCATATAGCATTCATAATAACATCATATTCTAGCAAAGTGACTTGCCTGGGGAGGCTTTTGATAAATATTCATCTAAGATGACTTTTCCCTGACTCCTTTTGCTACAGCTCCTCACCCCATAGAACTGTGGAGCCATCAGTCTCTTTGTAGGTAGTAAAATGAAGTGCAAGGATTTCACTTCAGAAAGAAACAGGAATCAGGACTTTTGTCACTGACTTTCATGAACTGGGCTTCCAACTTTTAAATGTGGTGCATAATTGACACTTTGATACTTTTAGGCTATGGTGTATTCTCACACTCTCGTGGGGAAAAAATACTTGCTGACACAATCAGGAAACAGATGGTGACAAAGATCTTATACTTTGGTGCCAATCAATATGTTTTACTTGCCACTAGTAAAATCTCATTTGTGGGACCCAGGAATTTAAAGGAATTTTTCTGTTCTTTTTTTTTTCTATCTTTTAAAGACTATTTTTAAGACTCTTCGGGGCTTAAAAGTTTTAGTTCATTTTTCCTCTTCAGTTCTATTAATGCAGTCCTAGGAGGGTTTTGGCTTGTATCTGACAGAAAAATAGTGAACTAAAGTATTTTTCTCTTTATTGTCAATGATAGAATAAGTCTTAACTCTTTCCCTTCAACATCTAAACGTCAACCTTAAGCAGAGGTACCCTGGCCTTGAAGATACAAACTAGAGAATGATGAGTTCTGCAATTATATATTAAAACAATAACACAAATGCTTTACCCCATCCCTTCAGATCTGCTCATTTACATAATAGTCACTACTTGCCAACCAAGCAAACAAAAGGAATTTATCTAGCAGGGGTAGATGGTAACATGATTAAGCAGAATACAAAATAAAACAAAATAAGTTGAAAGTCTATGAGGAGAAAGAATCAAATAATCTGAGAATTTCTCCACCAGACCAAAAGTTTATAAAGGTCAGAGACCACCCTTTGTTATACTTTCTTGCTCATATACAGACACATTTAAAAAATATTGACTGAGCTGAATCTATACAAATTGGCCAGATTGATGTACACCAAAAGAATATCTTCTTGCTTATGTAATCCTAGTATACTTGCTCTGCATTCTTTCTTTGGAACATCTAGACATGTACAGGTGAGAAAGTGTTCACACACCACCTGCCCTAGAAACTATGGGAGCCTGATTTAATCAGGAATCTTTTCTTTCATTGTATTTATTTCCCCCTATGTTCAAATCTGTCAATGAAAATGACAAATATTCTAAAATATTCGTTGAGTATAAACACCATGGAGGATACAGAAGAAAAAATGATAATGTGTACTTTGTCAAATATATATGTTATATGATTTAACTCTCAAAACAATTATGCAAGAGGTATTTTATTGTTAGTCCCATTTTACAAAGCAAAAACCAGGATTCAAATAGATAACTAGCTTCACACCATAAAACAGTAGCACAGCTGGGATATAGTACTAAATATGTTTGGCTGCAATGTCTTTTGTACAGGAAGACTAATTTTACTTTAATTTCCTTGAGTCTACAATAACTCTGTGTTCCTATTTCTAGGATGATGACCAGGTCATTACTTCTAATTTCTCATTTATTTCTCCAGCAACTTACCCAGCAAGATTTTTGGCTGAGAGCTTCTCTGAGCTTCTCTGATACAAGTTTGGTTTCCATTATTATTAGTAGTACTTTGTGGAAGTTCTCAAAAGGTCCAGAGTGTCCTGATCTAATTATTTATATATCAGACTTCCTGAAAAAGTCTCTAAATCCCAAACTGGTTATAATCATTCATAGAAAAAAAAATGCATGACATAGTCATCATATAATCCTTCTGTTTAAAACCTTCCAATAAATCCCCATTTTGCTTAAAGTGTGAAACCTCTTGCTTTGCAGTGTTCCATAGAGTATTACTTTGCCTGGGTCCATCTCTGTTACTTTTCTTGATGTCTCTCCTCCTATTCTTTCCCTGGCTCAAGCTTCTCTGGTCACACTGCCCTCCACATGTTCCAGTCTTGTTCCCAAATCAGGCTTTGCACCAGCTCTTCCTTCTGCCAGGTACATTTTTCCTGATGAAAGAAAGCTCACTTATTTTTCAGTTGTACTTACCCTTATCCCTGTATTTTTAATTGTAACCAACCATGCTCACTGTTAATAGTCACACTGAAGCAAAAGGTCCAAAAGGACAGGGAATGTTTTAAAACTTGCATGTGGATATATCCCAAGCACTTAGAACAGTATATATGATACACAACCATTAAGTAAGTAAATGTGCATATAAACTCCTACATTTCTATGTTCCCAAACACCTCAATATTTTGGAAGGAGGAGCATAAAACAATATTAAGAAATATATGGCTGGGTACCATTGTATAAGCCTGTAATCCCAGTGGAGGATCAAAAGTTCAAGGCCGGTCTCAGCAACTTAGCAAGGATAAGCAATTTACAAAGAACTTGTCTCAAAAGAAAAAAAGGGTTGGGGTGTGGCTCAGTGGTTAAGCACCCCTGGGTTTAATCCCTGGTATGAAAAATAAATAAATAAATAATTATAATGATTATCTGGTTTGGGAATTTAGATTCAATCACTTTCACTCATATTTCTTTTAAGTCAGTAAGTCCAGTAAGAGTATTTATCAGTATAGTCAAAGATGGAGCTGCATATATTTCTATAATAGGTGATCTAATGCCATATATATATTTTGTTTTTAGTAGTAAAATGACTTATTTGAATCAAACACCTCAAAGTCCATGCTTTAAGAAAGGATATTTTCACAAAAACTGAAAAATGTAAACAGGTCAACACAAAAAGACCACCTAGACTATCTATAGTTTGTCTTTTCATCTGTCTATCTCCAAATGTCTGTTTACCGTTGAGATTGCTGTGGCGTAAGTCTATGCTATTCTCTAACACACAGCACTCCATTTCTCCCAACTTGGAGGAAAACAGTCTTCCATCAAACATGCTACTATAGTTCAGACTTCCTTAAGCACTGCATCAGATTTATTGCTGGCTTCATTACTTATCAATAAAACCGGCTTACACACCTTGCTCTATCTCGACAGCCGTCTCTCCAGACATCAGAAACTAAGGTTTACATAGACTCCTGACTTTATCTGGGCTCTGTGATGTACAATATCACAGCAACAAGGCATTTTCTCTTTGTTCTGGGGAAACCTGAGCCATAATGTGCCAGACTGGTGTTCATGCTGATTGTGATAAAGAGCAACACACTTCAGCATTTTCTCTCACTCTTCTTTCTCTTTTTTTCTCTCCTCTCTTTTTTAAAGAAACAGGTGTTGGCATGGATTAGAGAAAAATTACATCATCTCAAAGAGAAGAAGAGGAATGGAAAGGAGAAAAAAATAGGAAAAAAAGTGGCAACCAGACCCAAATACATTTGCACATATAAAGCTGTTCTAATGAGAGCCAAATTGATTTGACATTCAGTGGCAGTTTGAAGCCAAGAAAAGCAAAGCAGCCTACAAAAGGCCTAGCTCATTGTTTATGGAGTGTCATACTCTATCATCTGTGAGACCAATAACAGGGATGGGAAGACCTTTAAAGGCAGGGTGTGTGATGGGAAGGGCTGCATAGATACCTCCAATGTCAGATCTGATAGATGGATTGTACACAGCTTCCTGAGCTGAGATGATATTTGTCAGATGAGGCAGATATTCTCTGCAGATTATACATTAGCCAGCAAATTTGTAAAGTGTTAGTATTCTTTGAGGATGTGTGCCATGCACAGGCAGGCACATTTTGTGTTGGTCTGGGAAAATAATCCTCATAAAAATATTAACCAATAAAGGAGAGTAATAAATTATATGTCATTCAAATGGAACCACATGCATAATATTATAAAGGCATCATTACCATCACAAATAAAGGATGGCTCCCTCACAGCAAGCAATATATATTGCAGGTGTGAACGTATACAGTTCACAGAATGAAGAAAGTCATATTAAAATAGAAAATCTTTCCATTAACCTTATTTTTCAAGAGAGAAGCTGTATAAATGTTTAGTCATTTCAATACCATTAACTGGCCAGGGATTTACTCTTCTGCAGCTCACTGTTTAAAATACCTGGAGAGGAATGAGGTGTTTATTAAATGTCAGCACATGACAAGGTAGATTAAATAAGTCTTCCTAGAAATATGTGAAATGCTAGAGTGTTACAGCCTGCACAGAAAGAACAGTTTCTCTCACTTCCCACCCTCCAGACTCAAAGTATTCCTTTGATATTAGATCTGTATAAGATTCAGATATTAGTGTTTACTTTTGGACTTCACAAAGGAAAGCTGATTTCATTGAAGGTTATTGCTGAATATTATAAAATCCAAAATTTCAGCTGCTTTCATACCAATTTTCTAAACACTCATAGAGCTAAGAATAGAAATTGACCTTACGTACTCTAGACCTCACTGGATCCCTCCAGGATAGGTTTTATATCATCATGAAATACTGTGTACATGAGACAAAAAGTAAATAACAATAGTTCACATTTTAATACACCATAAATAACCAGAATTCCTATTAACTTATTCATATATATTTTATTATATTTGATTATAAATTCAAGACAAATATTTTTGATAGTGATAATAGCACAAGCTGGAATTTTATTATTTACAATTATCTTTTAGATATCTAAGACCCTTTCTTGGTATTCCTTGGGCCTCAATATGCTTTGAGGCTTCTTTGTCCCATGTGATGTCAAGGGTAAAGGGTCAGGAACATATCAAGAATTGCATTTAAAAAAACAATTACAAAAGTTTATCAAGCACTCTCCCCATTCCTACCTGCATTCAGATAGTTGTTTATAGACATTTTATAGTATTTCTATGGAGCATAAACAACTTACTCTTAACCAAAACAGAATCCCTTAGTCTGTACCCGATGCAGGATACAAGATCAAGAGTTGAGGCTGTGGACTGGCTGGGACAAAATGTCTCATACACTGTTTTTTCCCTCCCTGTTACCACCACACAAGAGTGAAGTTGCTATAAAGAGTTGAATTATAAAAATGTTTATTTTGTCTGTAATGGCTTGATGCCAGGGATATATGGTTAAATAAGACTATAATCTTTAGTCTAAATAAACTTTACCAAAAACTATAGAGTATCAGGCAAGGATATCTCTTACTGCCTTGAAATCTGAGGCCCTCACATTACCATCTGAGCTTATGCCATCTGGTAGCATAACTGTATGCCTCACTGATGAGGAAGATAAATATTTCTTAATAGGGATCTGATAGAGCTGCAGACTCAGGAAGTCAAGTTGGCAGGAACCTTAAATTAAAACTCAGCCATATTTCTATATTAACCTACGGATTATGAGGTCAAGGAAAATAAGGCTTCAAAATAAGTCATAGTTAGTTATATATTGGTGGTTCTCAAAATGCTTTCACATTTTGGTGATTTTCTTTGATATGGCAAAGAATTTGGTTATGTAATAGGGCAGACAGAATAAGGATCTGAAGGGTGAATAATCATTATACTCAACCTAAGAGAAAAATCTGGCATGATTAGTGTAGGCCCCACAGAAGTCTTATCAAAAAGCTTAAGATTCTTCAGGAAGTACCCTGGCTCTCTGGGTGAGATATGCTCTATTTATATTTGGGAACATAATTTCCATGCAGAACTATAGTAATATAAAACTATTTAAATTCTTCTATATGTAAGTATTCAATAGCTTTGAGAAAATTTTTTAAAATAATTTGGGTTAAACAAATTATGATGGTCAATGTGTTCTAAACAAAAGAGCCATGAATACAATTAGTATTTCTGAGTCTTTGTTATATAAACTGACCCCTGTTCATTTTTTAGGTTAAGAATATCTAGCGGGCTAGGGATGTGGCTCAAGCGGTAGCACGCTCACCTGGCATGCGTGCAGCCCGGGTTCGATCCTCAGCACCACATACAAACAAAGATGTTGTGTCCGCTGAAAACTAAAAGATAAATATTAAAAATTCTCTCTCTCTCTCTCTCTCTCTCTCTCGCTCGCTCTCTCTCTCTCTAAAAAAAAAGAATATCTAGAAAAATTATTCCATCTGTGCATAAATTCATAAATTTAGGTAATCTTCCTGGTTCAAATATTGACTCTACATATTACTAACTAGTTAGTCTAAAACAATTTAATTATCTCTTCCATACCTGCCCACTTTGACTCCCTTCTGTACCTCCATTTCTTCATTAGTAAAATGGGTATAATAAAAAAGATATTGTGAAAATTAAAAAAGAAAAAGCATTGCTTAAGGGCACACAACACATATTAACCTAGCTTGAACGATGAAAGCAAGCTTTAATTTAATATCTAACAATATATTTCTTAAAACTCAATAATTGTTTCATTAAATTTGTGGGAATAATTTTCTTTTTCAATTTTGGAACCTCTATTTCTTTAGTGTTGATAGCAATAGTAGGAAAAGACAAAGAATAGCTGCAAAAGTTTACTGATCATTCTATTAATCAAATAATACTTTTAAAGTGCTGGATTTTTCCCACATATATAACTATCTATTTCCATGTTCTACTTATATCAAATTCTTCTATCTTTACTGGCATATGAATAAGTGGCTTTCCATAATGGCCAAATCAATAGCCTATTTTCTGTGTGAAATATTATCAATGTTTCATAGGTTTTTCAATATATATGCTATCACTGCTTTTCCTTATAGGCTACAATATGTCTTTTGGTAAAGTTGGCCACTTTATCATTGATTGAATCACTCTAAATCATAGTATCAAATGAACATTTATGATACTCTGTTCCAGAAGCAAAAACTATAGAGAAATATTTATATTTCTTTTCTCAACTTTGTATTAAAAACTGTTTACTTGGCCTAAATACAATAATACTAGCTACTCTAACCAGGTGCCAGGAACTAGGTATGATTACCATCTGTATGTTGCAGATGAGTATAGAGAAGGTTAGAAAAGAATCATAGAGATATTACAGGGCCAATGTAAGATTAGCTCCAGTCTCCTTAACTGTAGCTGCTCTGCCTCTTGGGATTACACCTGTACTGTCACCTCACAGGGATCACAGCCTTGGGAAGTTGAGCTATCACAGACATTCAGCAACAATAAACTGGTTGACCTTGCAGAAGCAATGATTAGTAATGGTAATTTGTGGCATTCTCAGTTCTAAGGATTTTAGGTTTCCCCAAATTAGAACAAGTAGGGTACTGAAATCTTATATTTATTAGTACTATTGCACACATTTCATTTATTCTAATCTAGTGGAACCCATATTTTTCAGTTATAGTAAAGGTTAGAAGAAATGTCTTTATATCATTAAGCATACAATTAATGATAGAAATATGGAAAAATATGGATTAAATGAATAAAATATTCAATAAAGCCCACTGTACTTTTAAACTTATTGACATATGTTTTATATGAGTATTGCACATGAAATGTTATCAATGTTAGGTTAATATGATTATGTTTAACAGAGTGCTATTGTGTAAATAAGTTTATAAAGTATCATCACTAACCATTTGGAAAAGCTTTCCTTTCCTCTCTCTCTCTCTCTCTCTCTCTCTCTCTCTCTCTCTCTCTCTCTCTCTCTCTCTTTTTAATGGTACTGGGTATCAAACCCAAGGGCTTACATATGTTAAGCAAGTACTCTACCACTGAGCAGCATTCCTGTACAACTGAGTTACATCCCTTGGCCCTCTATTTTTCACATTTTGTTTTGAGATAGGGTTTATAAGTTGCTTAGGGGCTTGCTAAATTTCTGATGCTGGCCTCCAACTTGCAATCCTCCAGTCTCAAGCCTCCTGAGTTGCTGGGATTACAGGAATGCATTACCATATCTGACTAGTAAAAACTCCTTTGTTTCCCTGTCTGCCACTCATTAACTGTGTACAGAATAGCATATTAAGAAATAACAAGTGAAATACCTGAAGGCATGTAAGTTCTAAATATATATATGAGTTTGGCACTCTAGAAGAGATGGCTGAGTGTTGTGTTTCAATGAGTTAAAAGCCTTTTGCCTCTTCTCAACCCAAAAAGCAGCATTCCTGTTTGGCAAGCCAGAACAGGTCCATCATTTCTGACCGGGTCACAGGGAATTTATCATATTTAAATCTCAGATATTTGAAATTTTAGTTCTCAGGAAAACATGCTTAGATCCCAGTTCATAAAAATGTCTGTGATTAAGCAAAATGTCACAAAATCCATCATCATAACTTATGTATAGGGGCTAAACTCTCAGAATATATTTATACTTGCTTTTCTCTTGTTCAATTGGAGCCTGTTATTTTCAATTTCTAGTTCTACAGCAGATTAGCTGCAACAAATTAATGGGTGAAGACTGTTATTTGCTGGCACATTGAGAACACAAGAATGTGCTGGTTGGTAGTCTGATAGCAAGAGGGAATGTGAAGAAATAGAAAAACAGACATAACTTGATCCATACTCCCACCTGGGGCTGTTTAGTGTTGGAGAAAGCAGCCACTCATGAATCAAGCACCACAATATTGCATGGATCATTAATATATTATAGAAAACTATAATTTACATCAGTGATGGTTACCTTGTATAAATAGGGTGTCATAAAAATATGTAAAGTATATTCTACATAAGACAAAAAAGTTTCTAATATACTTTTAAAATACTTCCACATGAAGTACTTCAAATTTAGTCTTAGCTTTGATATTTAAAGGATAAACACTAAAATAACCACAATACTCAAACACAAAAAAATTATGCATTCCCTGAAGGCTCTAGACTACTGTGGTTTTATTAAATATAATAGTTTTTGAAGAATAATACTGGTATGTATGAACTGGTTTGTGTCCTTAATAGCTCCCTCTCCACCCACAAACAAAGCCAAGGGCTTTATATAACCACAGTTCTAATACATGTTCCAGAAAATATCTCTAAGCTCCATTTCCTACCCACCCTTCCAAATCTACTAGTTCTGGCTTGGTGTCCCCAGTCACTATCCTGTTGCTTTGTGCCTGCTTTGTGTTCCAATGGCCTGTTTAGTTCCTAACTCTGGCTCCAGCCCTGAATATAATTCAGAAACCCATAGCTCCATGCCTTAGAATAGTGCTATCTAACAGAAATATAATATAAACCACACATTGAATTTTCTAGTGGTCACATTTAAAAAGTAAGATGAAAGAGAAACAATAAATTTTGTAATATACTGCTTTTAACTGAATATACTGAAAATAATCATCATAAAAACTGATGTATTTTATAATTTTTATAGTAACACTGAATCTGTTGTGTATTTTACAGTTACCGAATATCTCATTTTGGACTAACTACATTTCAAGTGCTCCAGGCCTGTGATTATTGGCTCCCCAATGAGACAGTGTAGCTCTAAAACCTTTGGACTATAATCACACCCAACTCCCAGGTCTCCCACCCTGGCTGAAGCATCAGATTCTCTAATCATCTCTGAGGATATTCAAGGTCCACTATGTCACAAAGGCTCTTTATATGCACCAGTATATACGTGATAATATTTCTTATTACAATTAGAGGATGAACCCATTTATTGATTCTTCATTACAGATTCACAACAAAAGCAAGTGTCTGGTCAGCAGGAGCTCTATTCACTCTTTTGAGCACATATATAAATATATGCTGAAATATGCATAATCAATCTATATATATCAAAGATAATAAAAGAAAATCCATGTGAAATATGAGGGAAAGAGGTTTCTCTTCATGTGTGAGCAGAACTAACACTTGGGCAATGATTAAATCACATTGAGAAACCTCAAAGACACATAAAAAGGGAAATTCTTTAGAGGATTTGCTTCTTGTTTATTTTTTAGAAATGAAGTGATCTAAAAAGAGAGGACAAGCTCGTTCAGTTATAGCTTTCATATAATTACCACAAACCCTAATGCAAATTAGACTGTAGGTCTGCTCAATGTACATTTCTGTGCTTGCCAAATTATGTTTGGCAATGTGGTCAAGCAAGAACAGATGTACACTGGGCCGAGTTTTCTTGGGCTGTTCAATAATTAGGAGGACCATGTATTATAATAAACCACATCCCCTTGGCTAAGATTTGGATGCAAATTGCACACTAATTCACTTCCAAGTTTTTTGGAAGCTCACCAAGAGAGATGAAAATCAGGGAAATATACTGTTTACTTCAGGAAATTTGTTTAAAACTAAATATGGCTCATTTATAAGAGGCGTTGGGGAACTCCATAAGAAATCTAACAATAGCTTTTTTCAGGTTCCATTCAGCAGGAATAAGGATGTGTTAACATGTCCTTTTGAAGAGCTTTCCTGTGTTACATGCCAAATCTAGCCATCTCCTTATGAATTCAATGGAATAGCCCTAAGTGAAGTATAAACATCAGTTTCCCATATCTGTAAAATATCACATTACTCAAATGGAGGGTGAAATCAGTTCAGTGAGTGAAACTGTGTCAACATTTTCTGCAACTGACAAGTAGGTAGCAGGCAGCCTCTTAGATCAGAAGGTGAGTGTATTGAATTTTTTTTCTATAAAGCCAAAGCATTTGTTCTAATAATAAAAGCCCTTGAATCATTTCATATGTCATTTCTTAGCAATTCAACAACAGAAAAAAATATAACAGTAATCCGGCAATTTAGAATAAGATATAACAAAATTCTTAAAAGTAAGATCTAAAAGACCAAAACATATGCCACATTTCACTGTATATCTTCACCAATTTGCAGTGATATGCCAATGCTTTCCAGCATCACTCCTATTCTTAGATGAACAGTTTCAAATAGTTGTGTTGTTAAGAAGACCTACATGTTTGTTCTCAGTCTCTTTCTAAATTCAATTTTTTATTTGTTTGTACAATTTCTTGAGTCCAATATTAATTCAGTCACTGATCTGGATCTATGCTTGTCAACACAGAGATGCACTATCTTGATTCCCCTTCCTTGCAGGACTTGCTGCCCAGCTGTGGGAGTCCAGTTAGAAGATAACCTCTAGCTGTCAGTTCTTTCATCCTCCAGCTCAGCTACAGAGAGCCACTTTTCCTGGACATGCCCAATGGTTCACTGAGCAAGGCCACTGAGTACAGCTCAGGATCAGTCTGAGAAGTAATATTCCTTTCAGATCCCTATTCTGCTGAATAATTCACTGTTTTCAGATGTTAATCTCCAATAAATACCCCAAATTCCATCTCAGAGCCTGCTTCCAAAACTCCATCCTACACCCAAGTCATTTACCCACCTAGACCTATGACATGAAAGCTAGCACTTTACCACATTCTCCAGCTGGACCATACACTCCAGCTTATGATGTTGGTTGGCATCCCCTTCAAGATTCATGGTGAATATCTCTTTTAAGAGTCTCCACTCTTTCAGACCTGGTGTAATTAGTCACCCAATACCCTTCTACAGATTAGTGTTTATAGAAATGGTGAGTTCAGACTGCAGTGGTGAATTCATAATTGCAGTAATTATTTTTAATTAAAATAATATTTTTTGAGAAAAAAAATAGATTCACATGCAGTTTCCAGAAATAAGAGACATCTCATATAGCTTTTTCTCAGTTTTCTTCAATGGTAATGTCTTGCATAATTAATAATATTACAAGAAATTGACATTGATATAATCCACTGATCTTATTTTCACTAGTTTTATATGTTTTCAAGTGTTTTGTGTGTATACATGATCCCATGCAATTTTATTATTTGTGTAGATTCATGTGGCCTCCACAGCAGTAAAGATACAAAATGGTTCTATCATAGGATTGCTGGTGCTACCCTTTCTAGCCACAGCGATCCTCCCAGTTGATCTCCTGGTCCCCTTAAAACTGATAATCTCTTTTCCATTTCTATAATTTTTTCATTTAAAGAAGGCTATATAAGTGAAATTATACAGCATATAACCTTTTGAGAGTATCTTCATTCACTCAGCATAACTTCCTTGACTCCATCCAAGTTATTTTCCTGTGTCAGCAGTCATGTTCCATGGAGAGGATGTACCACAACTGATTTAACCATTTATCCACTGAAGGACATTTAGGCTATTTGCATTTTGGAGCTATTAAGATAAAAAGTTTTTCTAAACAGTCACATATAGGCTTTGGTGTGGACATTTTCATGTCTCTGGAATAAATGGCTAAGAGTGTTATTTCCTGGGTCACATGTGAAGCACTGGTTTAGCTTCATAAGAAATTGGTACATTCTTTACCAGAGTGGCCATGCCGTTTTACATTTGTGCCAGCAAACAGAAATGTTTCGATTTTTTCACATCATTGTCAAGTTTGAGCACTATCATTCTTATTTATTTTGGACATTCTACTAGAAATGCATTTTATATCTTATTGTTTTAATTTGCCTTTCCTTAGTACCTAAAGATGTTAAGCACACTTTCATGTGCTTGTCAACTGTACATGCTCATGTTTTTCTCCAATTTTTTAGTTGGGTCATTAATTTTTTGCAGGTGGAATCTGAAAGTCCTTTCTGGATTCTATATATATGTTCTTTTTCAAATATATGATTTGCAAATATTTTCTGAATGTCTGTATGTATTTTCACCTTCTTAACAGAGTGTTTGACCAGTCAAAAGTATTAAATTTTGATATGGTCCAATTTATAAATTTTCCCCTTATGAATTATGCTCTTGGTGCTAAGTCTGGATAATCATTTTTCATTATGACTTCTGATTTTTTAAAGTATATTATTTATTATAAATTAATACATATGTACATTAAAAATAGTCTAGGAAGGTATAAAATCAATAATGTATGTTTTCTTTTCCTTTTTAAAAATATTTTTAGCTATAGATGAACACAATATCTTTACTTAGTTTATTTAGTTTTTTATGTGATGCTGGGGATCAAACCTGGAGTCTTACACATGCTAGGCAAGCATTCTACCACAGAGCCACAAGCCCATCCCAATAATGTATGCTTTTAAAGAGCAACTACAAATGATTTTTAAATCCCAAGCAGCAAACTTCACTGTACAAACTGGGGAAAATTTGGAAAGATAGTCAGAATGTATAATAGTGAATATTTTATTGCAGAATATTTGCAGATGATTCATTTCTTCCAAATTAAATGGGACTAATCACTAATTCATAACTGGGGATAGCACATATTACATGTTTTAAATTAATAAGTATTCATCTGTTTGTTCAATAGTATTTTGAACAAATGTGGTGTTTTTTTATAACTCTTACTCACTTTAATTCAAAAACACTAATGAACAAAATTACACTGATTCTTAAACCAGTGGTATTTCTTTTATATTGTACTACATTTCTCCAGAAGACGTAAAGTTATAAACTTTCAACTCTTGTTCCAAGTCAATTCTTAAGTTATTAAAGATAAAGGAATGATATCTAGTTTTATGGCGGAAGAAGGTCAGAGTAGGTATTAAATGGTGGCATAATTTACAATGCATTCACATGCTATGTATTTAATAAACTGTTCAAATGTAGAAATTATTGACAGCACCAATTTAGCAGAGACAAAATGAGAATAAAAATGGCTTCTAGAAAGACCTTAAAAATATTAGATAATAGAAGATGGCAGATGAGATATATACAAGGCTCAGATCACTTGGTGTATCAGTGACACCATCTTTGGTAAGATCAAAAAAATTTCCTTCCTTTTTCGCAAGGAAATCCTAGCCAAAATTATTTTCAAGGATGGCTAGTGTCTTGCTTTATTTTCTGGTATCCCCAAGAAACATAGCCCAGTTTTCTGCTGAAGATAATGAAAATCTTGTACATTTAATGATTGTTGGCAAGAAATGTACTGCTGATATAGGCCTGAAGAAGGGTTATCAAATGGTGGTGAATGAAGGTGCAGATGAGGGACTGTCTGTCTATCATGTTCATCTCCGTGTTCTTGGAGGTCAGCAGATGAATTGGACTCCTGGCTAAGCTGTATTGGGAACAGTTTTTCCTTCTCTCGGTAATGATTGTGTTGCAATTTCCACTATTTTAAACATGTTTATTTTTGCCTGTGTGTGGAGGTATTGAGGAAATAATTTTAAACACCTATACATAATAAAGACATCATTATATGGTTAAAAAATATACTAGAAAATATAATTGGACAATAGAATTAAACACAAAATTGGGTATAGATGAATATAAATTAATCTTCAGTATTAGTATAAATTTTATAATATTTATAGACACATGGATTATAAATCAGTTATCATCACTTAAGAACAGAAACATTATTATCAGCAGATCGACAAAATCAAAAGAAATATTCTAAGTCCTCCAACTATGCAATGATAAAACAATAATATGGAAACTGTTCTTATCTTAATATAAGGTTGTGTACTGATAAGTGTAAGAGTGTGAGACTGGGGAAAGAAACTCCAGAAAAGAAGGGGCAGATCAACCCTGGAAGGGTCATATTGCTCCACAGATAGATCTCTCTCTACTATGGTTAGTGAGAATAGAACCTAATACAGGGAGTATGAGGTAGAGGAAGGGTACCCTTCTGAGGAAGGGTATTGTCTGTATAATCACAAATTACCCTAGACTAAACAATTATGGATCCTTATCAATAAAGCTTGAAAAGAAAATGCAAAAGATATAATCAAATCTAAGAAATTTAACAGTATCCCAGAACTAAGCTTTCAAATTTTTCAAGGATTACTTCCCCTAAAAATCCATGAAACAACATAAAATTCACATGTGATGTTATCCAAAAAAATTACCAAGTATGAAAAAAGTAGAGAAATTATGACATATAGTGAAAACAAAATTAATTATTAGAAACATACTAAAAATGACAAAGAAAAATAGAATTACATGATTATAAGTTTAAATGAATGTTAAACTAAAGGTAGCCCGTGTGATCAAGAAGGTAGAGGAAACTATAAATATATTGGAGAGAAAATGGAAGATAATAAAGAAAAATAACCTTAAGGATGAAAAGTAAAATATATGGCATAAAAATTGTATCAGATGAAAGCCTCACATAAAAGTTTAGTGAACTTGAAAAAATCAGCAGTATCAGCTGTATAAAATGAAACACAAAGAGAATGGCTGTTATGAAAGTGAAAAAGGAAAAGAGCATCAGTAGTTCATGGGAAAGTATCAATAACTCTATCACAAGGATAACTCAAGTCCCAGACAGCAGGGAGAGTGAAAAAAAAATTGAAAAAAACAATTTAAGAAAATTGAAATTTGATGAAAATCTTAAATCCACAAATTTAAGAAGCTCAGCAAAAGAAAAATTAAACTATGCAAAGGCATATGATAATAACATTATTGTAAACTAGGAGGGAAATGTTGAAGGCAATCAAAGAAGAAAAAATATTATGTTAAAAAAGAATATAATAGGTTTGGCATACGAAACATGGAAGCCAGAAACAACAAAAAACAACTTTAAATTATAAAAGAAGAAAAAGAAGAAGAAGGATGAAGAAGAGGAGGAGAAGGAGGAAAAGGAAGGAGAGGAGGGAAAGGAGGAAGAGGAATAAGATGGGAAGTGGGTGGCAGAAGGGGAGGAAGAGGAGAGGGAGGAGGAAGAAGAAAAATATGCCAAGCTAAAATTTTATACCCAGTAAAAGCATCTGTTAAAAAAAAGAGTGAGCTAGAGAGAGGACCAGGAGGAAGGAGAAGGGAAGGGGAAAGGGAGGTACCAGGGAATGAAATTGACCAAATTACGTTATGTAGGTATAAAAATATGTCACAACTATTATGTATAATTATAATGTAGCAATAAAAATAATTTAAACATCAAACTAAAAAATTACAAGCTCAAATTCCCTTTAAATATTACAATGAAATAGAAGCTCATTCAAACTTATAAACACTAAGAGAAATGTTCCTAGACAATGGGAACCACAGGAAAGGTTAAATGAAGTCCTTCAGGGAAAACGAAAATAAAACTAGGTGGGAATATGGTTCCACTCAAAGAAATGAGGATCACAGGAGAGAAACACATGAAAATATATTTAAAAATATATTTTTCACTTTTTATCTCCTTAAAACAAAAATAATACACATATATTATGGTGCTTATAAATTTGAAAGTAAAATTTATAACAAGAATAGCTAAAAAGGCTGGTAGGAGAAAAATAGAAATATGAGATTATAAGTTTCTCACAGCATATGTGAAAGGATATCATGTTATTTGAAGACTATATATGACAAAGTAGAAGTATATAAACTATAAAATAATTATTTAAAAATAAAATAGAGCACAATTAACATGTTAATAATGGGGATGAAATAGAAGTATTTAAAAATTAATCTGATGAGAAACAGTAAAAAAAGACAAAAAAGGAACAAAGAGCAAACAAGACAAATGAAGATTATATAGATAGATGATAGATAAACCTGACTATATTGATACTCATGCAACAGTATATATTCATGCAATACAACTGTACAGTGATGGAAATGGTTATTGCTTTTCTTTTAGAGATGGTTTCACCAGTGTATGCATAAGTCAATACTGATCCAACTGTATACTTTGAATATGTAGAGTTTATTGGTTCAATTATATATTAATAAATTTATAAAATAACCAAAGGTAGAAAACTAAACAAAATTCTGCAATTTAAAATAAGCTAAAAATATAAAGTATTTAGGAATAAATTTCTAAATATTCAAAGTAAAATACATACATTGTTAATTTACATGAAAAATAATGCCAAAATCTTATAGACCTACACTGTCTAAAAGAAGCACCTGCTTGACATACACAGGAATATTTTAAACAAAGGAATATAGAAAAGATAGTACACAAAAACATAAATCAAAAGAAATCAAGGGATTGGGGATGTAGCTCAGTGGTCAACTGCCCCTGCGTTCAGTCCTGGTACCAAAAAAAAAAAGAAGAAAGAAAGAAAGAAAGAAAGAAAGAAACCAGAAATGGCTCTATTTATATTAGACAAAGTAGAACAATGGATATTACTAGGTTAAATGGGGCCCACTTATAATGATGGTGGGGCCAACTTATCATGAAGCATTAACAGTCATATATGAGTTTCTACTTAGTAACACATTCAAACTCTTTGAAGCAAAACTTCATAAAACTAAAGGCAGAAATAAGAAAATCTGTAACTATAGAACATCCCATTCTTAATAACTGATAAAGAAAATTAGAGAAAATTATCAGTATTGCTATAGAATACATGAACAAAACTAACAATCAACTTGACTAAATGTATATTTATAGAGCACTGTACCCAACAGTAGTAAAATGCATATTCTTTTCAAGTGCACATAAAACACTCAGGATGAGAAAACATTTTGTGCCATAAAACAAGTCACAATAAAATTTAAAGGACTGAAAAATCGCAGGTATGTTTATCTGACCAACTGATTTAAATTAGATATTAATTTTAAAATTATACCTACAAAATATCCAAATATTTGAAGTTGAATGTTATATAAATAAGAAACTTCTAGGATATGGAAGAAACCACAAAATAAATTAAAAATATTTAACTGCACAAAAGTGGAAATAAACAATATCAAATTTGTGAAATGCAGATAAAACAGTCCTTATAGGAAAGTTTATAGCTTTTTTGGGGGGAGGGGGGTATATGTGTGGTGCTGGGTATCAAACTGAGGCCTCATGCATGCTAGGCAAGCACTGTACCACTGAGCAACACCTCCAGTCCAGAAGTGTACAGCTTTAAAACTGTATATTAGGGGGAAAAAAGAAAATCAAATCAAAGATTTAAGCCACTAAAATTAATAAATTAAACTGAAATTATCAGAAGAAATGGTACATGTAAAATGTGAGCAGAAGTCAATAAAAGAGAACAGAAGACATTAGAGAATATAAATATCAAAAGAACTTTAAAAGGGGCAAGAAAATTGAAAAATCAGAATCTCAGGGGGAAAAAACTATAAATGGCCAGTATTATGAGCTAGAAAAGAGATATTATTGAATTTTATAAAGACATTAAAAGAAAAATAAGAATTTTATAAATTATATGCCAATAATTTTGAAAACTAGGATATAATGGGAAATTTCTTTGAAAGATATAAGTTACTAAAACATTTTCAGATACAATTTATAAGTTGAATGTTCCTCTAATAGAAAAACTGAATTTGTAGTTTAAAAGTTTTCTATAAATAAAATATTAGGATGGCTTTACTAGTGAATTCTACTAGACGTAAAAAAGTAAATAAAACTAATTCAACACACTTTTCCAAAGACAGAAGAGAATTCTTTTCAGCTTAAGCAAATAGATCTATAACCACCTGACATAAAAACCAGAAAAATAAATTACAAACATGTTGCTTTTACTCAATATTTTAGTGGAGATTTTAACCACAGCAGTAAGAAAAAAGAAAAAACAAACAAAGAAAAGGCATACAAAATTGAAAAAGAATTAAGTCTGTTCATATTTGCAATTGGTTATGTTTATCAAAAAAACCCTTAAAAATCTACAAAGAAGGTATGGAGATGGTAAGTGAGTTTAACAAAGTCAAAGTATACAAAACAATCACAAAATCAATGATATTTCTATTTATAGAATGAGTATCCCTGATCTCAAAATCCCAAATCAGAAACGTTCCAAATCCAAAAATTTTTTGAGCACTAACATGACACCATAGATAACTTCACACCTGTATTCAGGTCATAGTCCAAATGTAGGCACACTAAAAATACTGCCAAAAATTACCTTTGGGCTATGCATATAAGGTATTATAAAGCACAAGTGAATTTCATTTTCAGATTTAGTCCCATCCCCCAAAATATCTCATTATGGGTATGTAAATAATGCAAAGTCCAAAAAAACTTAGCAACTTAGCAAGACCCTGTCTCAAACATCATCATTGTAAACAACAAATGGGCTGGGGGTGTGGCTGAGTTCAATCCCTGATACCAAAAAAGAAAGGTTAAAAAAATATTTGATTATTCATGTTTTACATAAAATTTGAGAGCAGAACAAACCAACCTATAATGACAGAAAACAAGCTAGTTATTGTCTAAGGCTGCAAGAGGGATTGACATCAAAGGATACGAGGAACTTTTAAAGGTGATAAAATATTCTTTATCCTGATTGCAATGATGGTTTGATGAATGTATAAACAAGTCAAAACCAACCAAACTGAATGTATTACATATTTGTAGATTATTATATCTCAATTATACTCCAATACTATGAAAATAAATAACTAAAGGAGTTAGAAAATTAGATATAATAATTTAACTGAAATAGCAATAAAATAAGAAAATACTTAGGAATGAATTTAACAAAATATATTTAAGACTTTTATGCTAAAAACTATAAAATAGTAAAAGAAAGTAAATCTGACTTAAATACATACTTACATTTTGTGGTCATGCATCACAAAATTTAACATTCTTAAGATGTCAATTCCTACCAAATCAATCTATAAAATATGTAATCCTATTCAAAATCGAACAGGCTTTGTTTTTTTTTTCTCAGAGAAAAACTGATTCCAAAATCTATGAGAAAATGCAAAGGAACTAAAATGCCCCAAACAATTTTTCAAACAAAGAAAAATGTGGAAGATGTACACTATCTTATTGTAAAACTTACTTAAAGATATATAGCTTATTATTTAATTGATATATTGAAGTAAAAATAGATCAATAGAACAGAAACCCAAAATTAGACTCATGTATTTAGTTGATATTTGATACACATGCCACAGCAATTCAATATGGAAACTCAAGAATTTTAATACTACCATATTGATGACCTTCCAATAAGACCAAATAATAGTCATAGGGACAAACAGAAGTCAAATATTTTCTATGAGAAAGAAAAATTATAAGCATGATCCATTGTTATTTTTGTTTATTTGGTTATTTGTTGTTTTTGTTTTTATGGTACCAGGAATAGAAACCAGGGGTGCTTTGCCACTAAGCTATATTCTCATACCTTTTTCACTTTATTTTTTGTTTTGAGACACAGTTTCACTAAGTTTCTTAGGGCCTTATTAAATTGCGGAGGCTGGCCTCAAACTTGCCATCCTCCTACCTAAGCCTTCCAACTTGCTAGACTTACAGGTGTGTACTACCACACCTGGCCATGCTTCACTTTTGAAATAATAAAATAGTAATTATTTGTAGAGTGCCTGCTTTGTGATATTTCTTCAGATATATACATCCCAATTTTCAACTTTCAGTTGGTGAAAAGGAAGATACACATTATAAACAACCGCTCAAGTGTTTATTTTTGCTATGATGCTGGTTTCTGAGTTTGATTATTGTCTAAATTTTTACGCTATGTCTGAAAACAATTATTCAGACACAGGGTAGACATGGAGCATGCCTATTTTAGACAGTGAAGCTAAATACTAACATACCATTATTCATAGTTATACCACCCAAAGATAATTCCAATTTATAATTGGGTATTAACCACTTATGCATTGACCTATCTATAATACCAAAATGGAAACATCCAGTAGATACTGTTTGTGTTCCTGAGAAGTATATAAACCTGTTAATATATAGCTGCCTCTACTGCTCCCAGTATAATGTAGGATGACACTCAACAAAAGCCTTAATTAAACTTCTAATCCCAAAGAAATACAAAAGTAGATTTCTGACCCAAAAATGTTCTCCACCAAATATCTATACTGGGAGTTTGGTAACCTGATTTATTTAATCCCAAAAATAATAATTTAACTGTCTGCAATTGCTTTGTCACTTTGTATCCTAAGCCCAAGGATGTTATTTTTAATAAAAATGTCTTACCTTTACTTCATCCACAATTATTTCCAATGGAAACTACAATTTTCCATTTAGTTACAAAATTAAATAATTCTAATATTAATTATAAATATTATAAATTAATTATAAATATAAATAATGCTAATATTAATTATCAAAGATAATAAAGGATCACAAATAAGAATCTTTATGTAGGTTATTCAAATTCCTTTATTTCTTCATGGGTCTTTTTCCTTAATGTGGCAATAATAAATTTGTTACACTAAAAAAAAAAAAACTATACAGAAAGGAACTATTATTGTTGTTCATTCTTACTGTTCTTTTTCCATGATCAGAAGGATCCAAATTACTAATTTTTTATTGGATTTGTCAGTGAAAATGTTGCCAACATGGAATTGGAGAGAGAAAACAATCCTAAGTAGAACATACAGCACAAATCCTCAAATTAGCCCTAATAATTAAGGCATCTTGTGAAGAGCTTCGATGACAGGATAAACTCATCTGTCCCTAACACAGACCCATATCAATTACATGAACATGAAGAGGCTGGTACACAGCAAAGGGAATCAAAATACAGAGGTTGACATTTCAGACAAAACCTGAGACTGGTCAAAGGCAGCCTCTTGGGTGTTATCTTCAAGCTAAGTGGATTTTAAATAAGTTTAAATACCAACAGGAGGTTAATTTGAAATCAATTTGATTTTATTTCTGAATTAATGCTTTTAAAATCTGCTTTTATAATTTCTGCTTATCAAGGATTGCCCTTCTGGTATAAAAACTGAGCCAAGACTCAGTTATCAAATACTATGAAGGGTTCTGTTAATTAGATAGTTTATCTGTGATGAGTTGTTGACACTGAGATGATGTGTGTTAAATAATTTTAAAATATTCCGTGGGGCACTAACTTGGTGGCTCAAAGCATTATTCTTCCATTTTTCATACCCTACTTTAAATCAAGCTAGAATCTCTTAGTAAAAATTAATATGATGATTGTACCACATTTCTTAAATATAGAATCATTCATATCTCGAAATTATATGTATGAGAGAATAAATCTTCTGGCGCTCTTTATTAGGCTGCTATAGACCATTCTGACTAATCCAGCCTCTTTTGCATGCT
Organism: Ictidomys tridecemlineatus; assembly: GCF_052094955.1. Classification (NCBI taxonomy): domain Eukaryota; kingdom Metazoa; phylum Chordata; class Mammalia; order Rodentia; family Sciuridae; genus Ictidomys; species Ictidomys tridecemlineatus. The sequence goes on from NC_135481.1 coordinate 43,767,042, forward strand.
GGTTGGTCTTTAACTGCTTGGTACAGACTGCCAGAAAATTCATCATTGCTGTTATTAAACACAATTCTCAGGATTTGCTCTTTTCATAGTGTTTCTTTTAAAAGCTTTTTTGGTGATTTTTCCTTTGGCTTCTTTTTCTACCTCCATAAAGGGCAACCCAGGAGAAATCTCAGACACTGAAGTATTTTTTCCCACATAGGTAAATTAAAGCTCCAGCTGTTAGGGTTTTTCTTTCTGTCTGTCAATTTTCTTTTTCAAGTTATGGTCTGTAAAGGCAGAGGCCAAGAACAGTCCACAGGGAATGGCTTTGAGCCATAGAACAAGCTGGTATCTTTGTATTTTCTAGACAAAAAAATGTTGGACACCAATCTTTAACATCAGGAAAGCTGATAATTAATTAGCCCATAAAATCTTAAAAAAAACAAATCACTATTATCTTTTGGATTTCATTTTGTGATCTCACTGAAATAATTATTTTATTTACAATTGTGTTCCTTTAAAAATTTTTTTCACTCATTCTGTAAGAGACATGATATACTAGAATAACTGTGTCTCATAGAATAATCTGGAGTTCTAAGGCTTTAATATTTAATTAATAGCCGTTATGTGTTCAACCTGAAGGTACATGACTTAGAAAAAGAGATGACTATTTCAAGGTACTGAACCTCTCTGCTGAAATTACTATACTCATAGGAATCCTGAGTTCATACTCTAGAATTACCCAATCTGTGTGACTTCAGGGAGGTTGACTGCCTAGGTCTAGGTATACATATTTGTAAAATAAGGAGCTTAGAATTCATGAATATCTGTTCCATCGCTAATACTATCATCCTCTTCAAAAGAAATTACTGCTATGAAAGAGTAAAAATGAAGTTTACCTGAGAAAATACGTAGCAAGCAGCCATTCTAAACTATTTTGTTCATTTTCATCAAATGAGATTTTGAAGAAAATTTTCAATAAAGAAAAGAGAACAGTAGGTATCAGTTAAAAGGAAAGAACAGTGGACAAGGAGTACTAGTCACAGTTATACCATTAATAACTTAGTAACCATGAAAAAGTTATAGAATTGAAACTTCTAAGGCCAAAGATTGAAATCAAACTGGAAAAGTTTGATTTGATTATCTTAATCCCATTCAATATAAAAATGTGATGTTTCTGTAAAGTGAGTCCAAAAGCCATGAAGGAAGATACCTGAAATGTCCTGTTATTAACAACTCTACTCTATCATTCTTGATTGGGGAATGTTGCTCAAGAACACTCTGTCAAAGTAAAACATAACTTTGGGGGCCCTAAACAAATGCTGTAACCAAAGATAATTTCCAGATCTGTAACATGTTCTCATGATGTCAATCGCCCTACCCCATGAGGTAAGGATTATAAAGAAAATTTTTACATATATTTATTAATTTATTTACTTCTTGATTTCTCCTGTCCATTTATTGAGCCAGAATATAACCAAAATGATTATTTTAAAAAAAGTCAAATGTAAAAGTCAATGTACCACAAAAATATAAATCTTAGTGGTATATCTCGGGATCATCAGGACATGTGAAGTATTTCTTTTCTTTCTGAACATCCTTCTAGACCATGTAGGGTCTTTATATAACTGAATTTTTGTAAAGCAACCACATTACCTACAAGATTTTGATATTCATGCATGTCAGTCTCCTTGAAAACAAATATTCACTAATATTTTTCAAGCTCTGTTCCAATTGAAAGAACCAAGTTTCAAAGGGAAAAACATTGCCAAAAAATGGTAGTAAAGAGGATAGTTTCCAGATTTTAATGGCTTATCAAATAAAAATATATAAAAAGTAGTGGATTTATTCTCCTAAAGCATCTGGACACTAAAGTACTGGGCACTACTCAAGGTAAGACTGCAGAGGCTGATGGTGTAATCATACATTGCAGATACTTAGTGCTTCTTCTTTTTCTGCCTCCTTATAACAGAGGCAGAGGTCCCTCTTCTCCTAAGATATTGACTCTTACCCAGAATGGACTTCCATTTTTTGCAAGCCCTACTTTGGATAAACAGCATATTCTAATAGCCTTTGCTTTAAACCACAATATAAAATACGTAGGTTTTGTTCCCAGTTTCTTCATGATCCTGATATGTTACCTGGGCCAGCTCTTTCAAACCAGCCCCTCTTAGTCCCATGCTTTAGTTATCCTTCGAGAAAAGAGTAAATTAAAATGTTTGAACATACTTAAGTATGCATTAATATATACATGACCCTTTATGGTTACAACATGAAACCCATAATTAAAGCTTTTTAAAAGAATAAATAAAAACCTATACTCTTAATTTTCATCCACAGAATTCTTGGATCATAGCAACCAACTTATCTCCCTTAGCCTCCTATATAACCATTCTATTTTGAAATGAGAAACCAGAATATAGGTTAAGGGAATTTCCTTAGGCCATAGTCCAAGTGTAGGATAGAAATTATTTGCTCAATCTAAGTCATTCATTTTAAATTTCCCCAAACAAAAAGACTTCCAATATCAAAGCTTAAAATATATTAGCACTCAGTAAGTATGGGAAATTTTTCAAAGTACTCAGGATTTGAAAATAAGTAATAACCTAGAACTATGCTTTAAAGTCTAAAGGTTCAGGAATCTCAAGATTGTTAAATTAAAATAGGCTCTCAGATTGTTAACATGTTGTTCTTTGAGTGCTTGTAAATAGTAGAGATTGCAAATGTACATTGAGTGGAAGATGAATTATTGACAGTACTCAGAATAAGGTAGTACCAAGAAGATGGGAAATGGAGTGAAGTGGATCATCTGTAGGAATAGAATACAGATGAAAATGAAAGAATTTGGAAATGGTATGCAGAAAATGTGCATGGGAAGAAAGGGTGAGGTCTAATCATTACTAGATTGCCTAAAATAGTTAATACAATTTAAATGCTATTCAAATAGTGGTTAAACTACATTGTTTATGAAATAATCAAAATGTCATGTGCATATTGAGTATAGATCTTTTTTTTTGCAAGCTATTTGAGACAACTAAATGCCAATATAATCTGAAATCAGGAAGGATGATGCCTCCATTTTTTTCTTTCTCAATATTGTTTTTGTTATTCAGTTTTCATATGAATTCCTGATTTTTTTTCCATTTCTGTGAAAAATAGAATGGGGATTTTGCAGGGATTATATTGAATCTGTATATTGCTTTGGGTCAGATGGACATTCTGATGATATTAATTCATTCATTCTACAAACACAAGATACCTTTTCATGTATTTGCATCTTTCACTTCTTTATCAATGTTTTATATAGTTTTAAGTGAAGAGATCTTTGACTTCATCAGCTAAGTTTTTTCTAAGTATTTTATTCTTGATGATCATAATAATTCTATTATAAGTAGAATTGTTTTCTTGACTTATTTTTCAGATAAATTATCGTTGGTGTAAAGAAATGCAAATAATTTTGTATGTTGGTTTTTGTATACTGCTATTTTACTGATTTAATTTATTAGTTAGAACAGTTTTTGTGCAGATTTCAGGGTTTTCTACACATAGGATAAAGTCATCTTCAAACAGGGATAATTCTACTTCTTCCTTTCCAATGTGGATATCTTTTATTTCTTTTCCTTGACTAACTGCTTTTGTTAGTACTTTCAGTACTATGTTCAATGGTGAGAGTTGGTATCTTTTCCTTGTACCATATCATAGAGAAAAAGCTTTAAATTTTTTTCACTGATTGTTATGGTTTCGATATGAGGTGTCCTCCAAAAGCTCACATATGAGATAATGCAAGAAGTTTCAGAGGAAGAATGATTGGATTGTGAGGGTCTTAACCCAATCAGTGAATTGATCACTGATAGGATTAATTGAGTGGTAACTAGAGGAAGGTGGGCTGTGGTTGGAGAAAGTGGTTATTTAGGGATGTGGCTATAGGGTATATATTTTGTATCTGGTGGTCTCTCTTTGTGTTTTTTATTTTAATTTGTTATATATGACAGCAGAATGCATTACAATTCGTATTATACATATAGAGCACAATTTTTCATATCTCTGGTTGTACACAAAGTAGAGTCACATAAACTTCTAGAACTAGTAAATGAATTCAGCAAAGAATGCAGGATATAAACTCAACACCTATAAATAAAAGGCATTTCTTTATATCACTGGCAAATCCTCTGAAAGGGAAACGAGGAAAACTTTCCAATTTAAAATAGCCTCAAAAAAAAAAAAAGAAATACCTGGAAATTAATTCAACAAAAGAGGTGAAAGACCTCTAAAAGGAAAACTACAGAATGCTTAAGAAAGAAATTAAAGAAGAACTTAGAAGATGGAAGATCTCCCTTATTCTTGGATAGGCAGAATTAATATTGTCAAAATGTCCATACTACCAAAAGCACAATACAGATTTAATGCAATTCCAATCAAAATCCCAATGACATTCCTCATAGAAATAATAAAAGCGCTCTGGTGTTGCACAATGATCAAGAGGGTTTCATCCCAGCCATGAAAGTTTGGTTCAATGTACAGAAATGAAAAAATGTAATTCACCACATAAATAGACTTAAAGACAAGAATGACATGATTATCTCAACAGATGCAGAAAAATTATTTGAAAAAATATAGCATCCATTCATGTTTAAGACACAAGAAAAACTAAGGACAGTAGGAACATACCTAAACATTGTAAACATATATATGTCAAACCCAAGGCCAACATCATTCTAAATGAAGAAAAATTGAAAGCATTCCCTCTAAAAACTGGAACAAGAAAGGGATGCCCTGTTTCACCACTTCTATTCAACATAGTCCTTGAAACTCTAGCCAGAGCAACTAGGCAAAGGAAAGAAATCAAAGAGATATAAGGAGGAAAAGAAGAGCTCAGATTATCTCTATTTGGATAGATGATATGATCCTATAATTAGAGCCCAAAGAGTCCACCAAAAAACTTCTAGATCTCATAAATAAATTCAGCAAAGTAGCAGGATACAAAAGTAACACCAATAAATCAATTGTGTACCTATTTGCCAGTGATGAATCAACTGAAAGATAAATTAGGAAATAGCCATTTACAATAGCCTCAAAAAAACCTTTGGATCAATCTAACATGGAGGTAAAAGATCCCTATAATGAAAACTACAGAATACTAAAAAAAGAAATTGAAGCTCTTAAAATATGGAAAGTTCTCCCATGTTCTTGGATAAGCAAAATTAATATTGTCAAAATGGTCATACTACCAAAGCACCATACAGATTTAATGCAGTTACTATTAAAATTCCAATGATGTTCTTCACAGAAATAGAAAAAGCATTCATGAAGCTCATTTGGAAAAATAAGAGGCCCAGAATAGTCACAGAAAACCTTACATAGAAAAGTGAACCAGGAGGCATCACATATCAGACCTTAAATTACACTACAGAGCCACACAAACAAAAACAGCATGATATTGGCACCAAAATAGACATGAAAACAAGTGGAATTGAAGACAAAGAGACAAACCCACATAAATACAATTACCTCATAGTAGACAAGGGTACCCAAGACATATGTTGGGAGAAAAGAGAGCCTCTTCAACACGTGGTACTGGGAAAACTGAAAATCCATATGTAGTAGAATGAAATTAAACCTCTATTTCACACCGTATACAAAAACTCAACCTAAAGTGGATCAAAGATCTAGATAGTAGACCAGAAACTCTGCACCTACTAGAAGAAAATATAGGCCAAACACTCCAACATTTTGTCAGTTTGAAAACCAACTTCTTCAACAAGACTCTTGAAGTGCAAGAAGTAAAATAAAAAATGGGATGGTATCAAACTAAAAAGCTTCTTCACAGATAAAGGAAACAATCAAGAATGTGAAGAGAGAGCTGAATAGGAGAAAATCTTTGCTAACTGTGCCTCAGATAAGATGTTAATCTCCAGGATGTATAAAGAACTCAAAGAGCTTAACACTAAAAAAAAACAACCAACCAACCAATCAAACAAACAAACAAAAACCCAGATAACCCAATCAATAAATGGGCAAAGGAATTAAACAAACACTTTTCAAAAGAAGAAATATAAACAGTAAATAAAATTTATGAAAAAATGTCCACATCTCTAGCAATTAGAGAAATGCAAATTAAAACTACACTGAGATTTCATCTCCAGTCAGAATGGAAATTATCAAGAATACAAGTAACGATAAATATTGGCAAGGATGTGGGAAAAAGGGTACCCTCAGACATTATTGGTGGGACATCAAATTGGTGCAACCACTTGGGAAAGCAGCATGGGGACTCCTCAAAATCTAGGAATGGAACCACTATTCGACTTGGTTATCCTATCCTTAGTATATATCCAAAGGATTTAAAATCAGCATACTACAGTGATGCTGCCACATCAATGTTTATAGCAGCACAAGTCACAATAGCAAAGCTATGGAACCAACCTAGGTGTCCTTCAACAGATGAATGGATAAAGAAAAGGTGTTTTATGTATACAGTGGAATATTATTCAGCCATAAAGAAAAAACAACTTTATGACATTTGCAGGTGAATGGATGAACCTGGAGACCATCATGCAAAGGACTGAATGTTCTCTCTGATATGTGGATATTAACACAAAACAAGGGTGGGGAGGGGAGGAACAGAAATTCAGTGGATTAGGCAAAAGTGAATGAAGGGAAATGAGGGGTATGGGAGTAGGAAAGAGAGTGAAATGAATCTGACACAACTTTCCTATGTACATATGTGAATACAACACAGTGAATCTCAATATTGTGTACCTCCACAAGACTAGCATCCTAATTAGAATAAGAATAAATATGTCAAAATAGACTCTACTGTCATGTATAACTATAAAGAATAAATAAAATGAAAATCTTACCTTAAAATTAAAAAAATGTTTTGGCTAGAATTAAAATACACCCATAGACACACACACACACACACACACACACACACACTTGCACACACACAAAAAAGACACACACACACACTTGCACACACACACTCACAAAAATAATAAAAATGGACCATCTCTGTTGCTAGCTTTGAAGAAACAGCTGCCATGAATCCTACAGCTGATAGAAGTGAATACACTGACAGCATAGGAAGTAAAGAGCAGATCTCTCTCCAGACCAGCCTGTGGTGAGTACACAGTTCTACCCATATCTTGATAGCAACCTTGTGAAAACCAAAGCCAAGGACCCAGTTAAGCTACATCCAGAATCCTGGGCTAAATGGGGCTAAATCAATGGTAATTTCATATTCAATGTTAGAAAAACAATTCAACTTTCAGAAGCATTCTATTTAAAAAAGACAAGACACATGGTTATGCAAACAAGAACAACATTAACCAAGTATGTATATGTGTATATCCATGGGATCTTTTATTTTATCTACAGAGAAAAAACGAAATAGCATGAAACTTATTATATTTATTACCAATTAGAAAGCATAGACATAGAAGTATCTACAAATTATCAATGTTAAGATGTCAAATAAGAGGAATGGCATATTCACATCCTGAGTAGGCAATATAAACAATGTTAGAAAAGTTCCTATACCCCCAGTTCTCTCAACCCAAAAGCAAAAATAAAACCATTCATTATTTTAGCCTATGACTTGGAATTCTGGGCAATATTTTTCAGAAGGAAGACATTTTAGACTATTATCAGTCATTTTACATAGTAGAATGAAATTTTATGAGTAAAAGAAGAGCATGAAAACCCCATTGGTCAAGCTAGCTTAATTATTTTAAATCTCAACCCATTAACCCAGCAAAGCTTGCAAAAACCACATAAAAGCAGCAACCCCAAGGTTTTCAGAGCCAGATACTGAGCCATTTTCTTCAGTGGCTAACATGTCTCCTTGTCCTTTGTACCTTCCTCATTGTGGTCACTAGTTCTGTTCTTGCCTTATCCTTCCAATAGATATATTGTTTGACTGACTACCTTTAAGAATGGCTCCATTAGGGGCTGAGGTTCTGGCTCAGTGGTAGAGCACTCACCTCTCATGTGTGAGACCCTGGGTTTGATCCTCAGCACCACATAAAAATAAATAAACAAAATACAGATATCGTGCCCATGTATAACTAAAAATATATTAACAACAACAAAAAGAATGGCTCCATTATTGCTCTTATCTTTTCTACCACTGATTCTGATACTACAAAGATGAATGTCTGTAAACATGCCCTAAGACTTTCCCTGATAACAGTGAAGTCTTTAAATCAGCATCTTATCTGGGAAAAGCTCATCCCTACAAGAAAGATCCAGATAGAGGCAACTGAGGAAACAGGGAAATGGTACTTAGGAATGAGAATCTGTGAGGTTGTTACTGAGTTGTTTACACAAGCATATATTAGACACCTATGAACTTAACTGTCTAATTTCCCTCATCCACAGACTCAACAGTGATGTCTATGGAAAATAATTAGAATAGGAAATTCTTACTTTCTCCTAATTAATTTCAATATTTATTAAATAACTGTTACACGCAGAGTACTTTGCATAGTACTGGAAATGTCCCCAAAAGAATGAATCATGACACTGCACATCCAGCCACCCTAGAAAGGCCCAACCCAGCACACCGCACCTGTGTGGAGAGGCACATCAGGCCCCCACGCCCATGCTGCAGTTCCATGTTTACCAAAGTGTGGCTCCACAGCCCAACATCAAGGTACCTACAGGCTTGATACTGCTGCTGCCACCAAGTGTGACACTACCACTTCTATCTAGGCACAACAATCAGGACCTTATAAAATGTTGCCAAGGTCCTTGTGGGCCTGGTTGCACCAGAGGTATCTCTACTAGGGGTGGTAAAAGTCATCATCCTGTTGCAGAGGTAACAGGGAGCCTTGCATGAGGTTGCAAGGTTCCTCCTAACAGCCCACTTCTTTCTACTACCTTTTCACTAGTTATATAATCTAATACCTCTATATTCTCACATCCTATCTCATAAACATCACAGCATATCCCCTCAACACCACCCCCATCTACCACTAGAAATTGTAAATCATTATGCAAACCTTTTGACTATATGGTAAAAGATTACTGAACTCATCATTTCTGTGTATAGTGACAAATCTGTAAATATCAAAATAGAAGCTAATTGATTTATGGCTGTATATTGATTACATTGGGGGCTATAATATTGATAAACCCTTAAAGGTGAGGTATTGGTAAACTGCAGGGACACTCTAAGACAATAAAATAGAAGCTGAAATACCTCAGATCTACACTGCAAGAGAGGAAAACACATAGACATCATGAAAAAAAAAAAACAAGAGAGGAAAGTGCTCCAAATAAATCAACATGCTACAACAATAGAATCCATAGAGAGTGTAGTAGAAGAAATATAAGAGAAGGAGTTCAGAATGCACATAATTAAAATGATCTGGGAATTAAAGAATGACCTAAGTGAGTAAATACAGGCAAAAATTGAACACTCCAACAAAGAGATAAGAGAGAAAATACAGGTAGCAAGAGATTACTTCAAGAAAGAGAGAATCTGGAAACAAACAAACAACAACAACAACAACAACAACAACAAAAGAAATCCTGGAATTAAAAAAAAAAGCAAATAAAAAACTCAGTAGAAAGCATCAGCAACAGAAAAGATTACTTGGAAGACAGGACCTCAGACAATGAAGACAAAATATACAATCCTGAAAATAAAATTGACCACATAGTGAAGATGGTAAGAAATCATGACTAGAACAATCAAGAATTATGGGACAGCATCAAAAGACCAAATTGCAGATTTATTGGGATAAAGGAAGGCTCAGAGATTCAAATCAAAGGAATGCACAATCTCTTCAATGAAATAATATAAGAAATTTTCGCAAGCAGGAAGAATGAATTGGAAAATTAAATACAAGAGGCTTACAGGACACCAAATGTACAAAATTACAATGGATCTACACCAAGACACATTTTAATACAGAATAATGATAGAATTTTAAAGGCCACAAAAAAGAGAAATCAGATTACATATAGGGGAAAACCCATTCAGATCTCAGCAGATTTTTCAACACAGACCCTCAAAAAGCCAGGCAATCCTGAAAGAACATATACTAAGCTTTGAAATAAAATAGATGCCAACCAAAAATCTTATATCCAGGAATATTAAACTTCAGGTTTGATGATGAAATAAAAACCTTCCATAATAAACAAAAGCTAAAAGAATTCACAGCAAGAAAGCCTGCCTTACAGAACATTCTTGGCAAGATATTCCACAAAGAGGAAATGAAAAACAACAATGAAAATCTGCAAAGGAGGAAGTACACTAAAGCAAAGGCCAATCAAAGGAGAAAACAAATCAAGTTAAATACGAAAAATAAACAAAAATGACTGTGAATACTAATCATGTCTCAATAATAACCCTGAATGTTAATGGACTAAACTCACCAATCAAAAGACATGAGTTTAGTCCATTAACATTAATATTGGATTAAAAAAAAGAATCAATATGCTGCCTTCAATAGACTCATCTCACAGGAAAAGAAACAACAGACTGAAGGTGAAAAGTTGGGAAAAAAATTACCACTCACATGGTCTGCAGAAATAGGCAGGGGTTTCCATCCTCATAACAAATAAAGTAGACTTTAAGCCAAAGTTAATCAAAAGTAATAAAAGAGGATGTTTCATAGTGTTAAGGGAACGAAACAACAACAAGATATAACAATTATAAACATATATGCCCCAAACAATGGAGCATCTACGTTCATCAAGCAAACTCTGCTCAACTTCAAGAGTCAAATAGATCACAACACAATAATTCTGGGTGACTTTAACACACCTATTTCACCACTGGACAGATCTTCCAAACAAAAACTGAACAAAGAAACTCTAGAACTTAATAATACAATCAATGACTTAGACTTAACAGACATATATAGAATATTTCATCCATCAACAAGTGAATTCATTTTCTTCTCAGCAGCATATGTATACTTCTCTAAAATAAACCATATATTATACCACAAAGGAATTCTTAGCAAATATAATGCAGGGAACTATCTCTGTTTTTTTATATCAGATCATAATGGAATAAAATTAGAAATGAATGATAAAATAAAAGCTACTCTAACACCTGAAGACTAAATGATATGCTGTTGAATGAACATTGGGTTGCAAAAAAACATCAAAGAGGAGATTAAAAAATTCTTAGAGGTAAGTGAGAACAACGATACAACATATTGAAATCTCTGGAACACTATGAAGACAGTAGTAAGAGAAAAGTTCATTATTTTGAGCTCATTACTTAAAATAAGAAAAAAAATCACAAATAAATGACCTAATATTACATCTCAAAGCCCTAGAAAAAGAAGAACAAATCAACACCAAAAGCACTAGAAGACAGGAAATATAAAATTAGAGCTGAAATCAATGAATTTGAAACAACTGAAAAAATTGACAAAACAAAAAGTTGGTTCTTTGAAAAATAAATAAAATTGTTAAACCCTTAGCCATGTTAATGAAGAGAAGGAAAGAGAAAACTCAAATTACTAAAATCTGTGATGAAAAAGGAAATATCACAATGGACACTAAAGAAATACAGAAGATAATTAGAAATCGTTTTGAAAATTTGTACTCCAATAAAATAGAAAATATCAAACACATTGACAAATTTCTAGAATCATATAATTTGCCCAAACTGATTCAGGATGATATACACAAGTTAAACAGGTAAATTTCAAGCAATGAAATAGAAGATGCCATCAGAAGCCTACCCACCAAGAAAAGACCAGGACCGGATGTATACACATCTGAGTTCTATAAGACCTTCAAAGAAGAACAAATACCAATACTCCTCAAATTATTTCATGAAAGAGAAAAAGAGGAAACACTTCCAAACTCATTCTATGAGGCGAGTATCACCCTGATTCCAAAACCAGACAAAGACACATCAAAAAAAGAAAACTTCAGATCAATAGCTCTAATGAACCTAGATGCAAAACTTCTCAATATAATTCTGGCAATTCAACTACTAAAATATATCAAAAAGATAGTGCACCATAATCAAGTGGGGTTCATCCAAGGGATGCAAGGTTGGTTCAACATTCAGAAATCAATAAATGTGATTCATCATATCAACAGAGTTAAAGATAAGAATCATATGATTATCTCAATACATGCAGAGAAAGCTTTAGGCAAAATACAGCATCCTTCATGTTGAAAACAGTAAAAAACTAGGGATAACAGGAACATATCTCAACATGATAAAAGCTATCTATGCTAAGCCCCATTCTAAATGGAGAAAAATTGAAAGCATTCCCCTCTAAAAACTGGAACAACACAGGAATGCCCTCTTTCATCACTCCTATTTAACATAGTTCTTGAAACTCTAGCTAGAACAATTAGAAAAATGAAATAAATTAAAGGGATATGGATAGGAAAAGAAGAACTAAAGTTACCACTATTTGTTGATAATATGATTGTATAACTAGAAGACCCAAAAAATTTCACAAGAAAACTATCAGAACTAATAAATGAATTCAACAAAGTATCAGGATATAAAATCAATACCCATAAATCAAAGGCATTTCTGTGCATCATCAACAAATCCTCTGAAAGAGAAACTAGGAAAACTACCCAATTTAAAATAGCTTCAAAGAAAAAAAATAAAATACCTGGGAATCAACTTAACAAAATAGGTGAAAGACCTCCACAATGAAAATTACAGAACACTAAAGAACGAAATTAAAGAAGACCCTAGAAGATGAAAAGATCTCCCTTGTTCTTAGAAAGGGCAGAATTAATATTGTCAAAATGACCATACTACCAAAAGCACTATACAGATTTAATGCAATTCCAATTCAAATTACAACAACATTCCTCATAGAAATAGAAATAGCAGTCATGAAATTCATCTGGAAAAATAAGAGACCAACACTAGCTAAAGCAATCCTTAGTAAGAAGAGTGAAGCAGGTGGCATCACTATAGCAGACCTTAAACTATACTACAGAGCAATGGTAAGATAAACAACATGGTATTGGCACCAAAGTAGACTGGTAGACCAATGGTACCAAATTGAGGACACAGAGACAAACCCACATAATTACAGTTATCTCATATTAGACAAAGGCACCAAAAACATATGTTGGATAAAATATAGCGTATTCAACAAATGGTGCTGGAAAAACTGAAAATCCATATGCAACAAAATGAAATTAAACCCCTATATCTCACCAAATATCAATGACCTAGGACTTGGACCAGAGACCCTGCTTCTAACAGAAGAAAAAGTAGGCCTAAATCTTCATCATGTCAGATTAGGCCCTGACTTCCTTAACAAGACTCCTATATCACAAGAAATAAAATCAAGAATCAATAAATGGGATGGATTAAAACAGAAAAGCTTCTTTCTCAGTAAAAGAAACAATCACTGAGGTGAATAGAGAGCCTACAGAATGGGAACAAATTTTTACCACACGTACATCAGACAGAGTACTAATCTCTGGGATATATAAAGAACTCAAAAAATCTTTAAGACTGAAAAAACAAATAACCCAATTAATAAATGGACCAAGGAACTGAAGAGACACTTCACAGAGGATGATATACAATCAGTCAACAAATATATGAAAAAATGTTCATCATTGCTAGCAATTAGAGAAATGCAAATCAAAACTACTGTAAGATTTCATCTCACTCCAGGCAGAATGGCAGCTATTATGAATACAAACAACAATAAGTGTTGATGAGGATGTGGGGGAAAAGGCACACTCAAACATTGCTGGTGGGACTGCAAATTGGTGCAGCCAATATGGAAAGCAGTGCGGAAATTCCTTGAAATGAAACCACCATTTGACCCAGCTATCCCACTCCTGGGTCTACACCCAAAGAACTTAAAAAAAGCATACTACAGAGATGCAGCTACATCAATGTTTATAACAGCACAATTCACAATAGCTAAATTGTGGAACCAACCTAGATGCCCTTCAGTAGATGAATGGATAAAGAAAATGTGGTATATATACACAATGGAACATTACTCAGCATTAAAAGAGAATAAAAGCATGGCATTTGCAGGTAAATGGATGGAATAGGAGAATATTATGCTAAGTGAAGTAAGCCAATCCCAAGAAACCAAATGCCAAATGTTTTCTCTGATATGCTGATCCATAATGGGGATGGCAGGGACATAGGAGGAATGGAGGAACATTAGATAGGCAAGAGGGGGAGGTGAAGGGATATGGGGGCAGGAAAGATGGCGGAATGAGATGATCATCATTACCCTAAGTACATGTATGAAGACACGAATGGTATGAATTTGTTGATCTATGTTGTGTACAACTAGAGATATGAAAAATTTGTGCACTACATGTGTAATATAAATTGAAATGCATTCTGCTGCCATATATAACAAATTAGAATAAAATTTAAAAAGAATAAATCATATCACTTATGCTGAATTTTAAGAAAGGAGAGAATCATTTATTTTATTTTTCCATTTTTATGGGTACATTGCTATTATACATAATAGTGGAATTCGTTGTTCCTTATACATTCACACACATGATAGAATGATATAATTTGGTCAGTGTCATTCCCCAGTATTTCCCCTTCCCTCTCATTTTCCCTCCCCCTGGTCATTTTCCTTTACTAGTCTCCTTTCACTTTTCATAATATCCACCCACCCCCTACTTTTTTCTTCTTTAGGAGAGGATCATTTAAATAAGTATAATAGGAGAGATAAAAGAAGTGCTATGGTGCACAGATTGTTAAAAGAGAAATAATAATCAGGAAGAGTTTGGGGAAGAAGGAGTTGAAATAATCGAACCATGATCCATTCCTTTCTTACAAACATCAAGATGCTTTAAAAAATAAAGAAGGCAGTGGTTTGATCTAATATCCTCCATGCATGGGCAAATAAACTAATAATGCAGTATATTTCTGGTTTAGGAGTACTTAGGGTGAGTAAGCCTACAGTCTATGGATTTTCTCCCAAGAGAATTATTCCCAAAGGATCCTCTGGAGCAAGAAGTGCAAATGTTTTCTAATTTAAGTGCTCTCCATTGACCTGCAATCTTCATTACAGACTTCACCTATTGGTCTTAGTAGAAGAGCACATGCCTACAAAAACAAATTTTGTGGGATGTCCCAGTATTTTCTTTGTCTTGTCTGTGACTATTGAATACCTGTAAACTTGAAATTCATTATCAAGTTTGATACTGGGTGAAGTCAGACTTGTGTGAGTCTGACTTGACTATCTGATTCTTTGTGTTAGTTCAGTCTTCACAAAAGATAGCTCTGAAATGAGATGTATGGGATTTTTAAAAGCAGAGATGAGGAAACTGGCATTCTTAGCATAGAAAAAAATGAACAAATAGGAACAGAGATAAGAAAGTACATAAAGAGAGGATATATTCAGGCAAAAATACGCTTTCTAGTTAAGCTCGAGTATATAATGCATCTAATAATTGATGATAAAGTTCAAAAAGTAAGTTGAGGGCTTTAATTCCATACCAAGGACCTTATATGAAAACATGTAGGAAATGAGGAGCCATTGAAAGTTTAAGAATTGCCAAATCACAATGGTTCATCAGACTATTTTCACAGGAGCTGTGTGTAGGTTGCTTTGGAGCTTGAAGATCTTATCCAAATTGAAGCATGAAATAATCAAGGATAATCAGATGAAGTCCAGGCACTCAGGGGCTTTACTGGCACAATTCAAAGTTCTCCTTGAGGATACTGTTGCTGTTGTTTGCTTGGAATTTTTTCACCATTTAAAAAGTTTTATATTCATTTTGGTGATAATTGGTAAGTGCATATTCAGGATCATCTAGATAGATACATTACACAAATTTCAGTGCTCATGTCTTCTTTCTGCATATTGTTTTGGTAGTAATTACAAATTAAACCATCATAGGCTAATATGGAAAAAATAGAAGAAACTTCAAATTAAAGTTTGTAGTCATGTCAAGGTAAAGGCAGAAATTTTAGTACACATTTGAATCACACACACACACCAAAAAAAAAAAAAGTTGTGGGATATTATGTCACTACAAAGTACCTGCGAGTGTTGAATATACGAGTACATGAACAAACATTTACTTTTGCGCCTCTAGACTACTATTTCTCCTCTTTGTTCTGTACATATGACCCATACCAAGAAACTTTTCCCCCTCTGTCTTCTAATTGGGTTCAGCAACTGGGAGTCTGGAGCAGCAGACTGAAGAGTGAGAAAAACAAAGTCAGATTATTTATTTTTCTGGCTCCCTCCCAGCTGGGTCCCATAAATTGACTGGGTCCCAGGAACAAGTACATAGCTTTTCCTCTCCTATAACTGCAGTCACTCCAAGTTCTGACCATTATTTTTGATTGTTTGTTTCATTGATGCATTATAATTACACATAATAGTGGGATTTGTTGTTACATATCTGTATATGAACATACCATAATTTGTTCAATTTCATTATTATTCATTTGTCTCTACAGTCTCACAGGTGATAATGATTCTTCATTATTATCATTCCTTAGCTTTCTTTAGTTTCTTCTAAGCCAGTCTACACCTTAGTATGTATTTCCCATCTTAAACTCTTTTCATATACTCCTGAAATATCATTCATTTTCTTCCATGATCCATATGATACAATGAAACTTAATAGGCATTGCTATGTTCATATTGCAAGCATTATTTGGTTTTAGACAAGCAACATCATCTATCTGGTTAAAATAAATGTTATTCTAAATCTTATTAGTCTTATAGTTTCATTTATATTCAATATATAATTTTTAAATTTTATCCTTCTATTTGAAGTCTAATCATAAGAAGTTATAATCAGCTTCATGTTTAAACATTAATTTACTTATTTATTTTCCATATTTTTATTTGGAAATAATATAATTGTACATAAAGATGGGATTTGTTGTTACATATTGGTACACATATACAATATAACAATATAATTTGGCCAATATCATTCTCCAGTATTTCATATTCCTCTTCTCTCCTTCCTCCCCTTTGTCCTTTTCTTCTAATTTACATATTTAAGCAAATTAATAATTAATAGTAATTAAATTAACTTGAATCAATAGTAAAGAGGCCTTTGAAATTTTTTTACCTGCAAAAGAAAACCAGATATCAGCCAAGTTTGAGAATCACCAACTTGGCTTACTGCTTTGAATACAGGTTTCAAAACATCTCTAAAAAGCATGATAAAAGTTGTCAGCATGAGAAATGGACAATTGATGGTGAACACATACCCAAAGTCAAGAACTTCATAAAGTCCATTATGACTTTAGATGCCATGGTGGTTCATGTAGGCCTTCTTAGATCTCTTTAGAAGTGGAAGAATCTGCAACTGTTCCTGGCCATTGCTTGTATGTGCCTGCACTGCTACTTCAGAATGAGGACTAAATCAGTACATTATCAGATCCACAAGGACTTAGAATTTACTATATATAAACACTCCTTCTGAACACTATTAAGAGACATATTTTGGCAAAATGGAAAGTGAATCCTGAAGAATATATGAACCCCTAAATGTGTGAGAACAAAAACTAAAATGATTTTAGCAAAGAAAAATGACTGTTATTTTCTATATAAGCCACATACTTTTTGTATCCAATCATCTATTGAATGGTATCTAGGTTGCTTCTACATGTTAGCTATTGTGAATTGTGCTGCTTTAAACATTGATGTGGCTGTCTCCCTGTAGTATGCTGTTTTTAAGTACTTTCGGTATAGACCAAAGAGAGGGATAGCAGGGTCAAATGGTAGTTCCATTCCCAATTTTCCAAGGAATCTCCATACTGCTTTTCATATTGGCTGCCCCAATTTGCAGTCCCACCAGCAGTGTATTAGTGTACCTTTTTCCCCACATCCTCACCAACACTCATTATTGTTTGTATTCATAATAGCTGGCATTCTGACTGGAGTGAGATGAAATCTTAGAGTGGTTTTGATTTGCATTTTTCTAATTGCTAGTGATGATGAACATTTTTTCATGTATTTGTTGATTGATTAGGCTGATTCACAGTGGGATAGGGAGATGGAGCATGGGAGGAATAGACAAAGTCTAGATAGGGTGGGGTGGGAGGGGAAGAGAGGGAATATGGGGTTAGAAATGATGGTGGAATGTGATGGACATTATTATCCAAAGCACATGTATAAAGACATGAATTGGTGTGAATATACTTTGTATAAAACCAGAGATGTGAAAAATTGCGTTCTATATGTAGAATAACAATTGTAATACATTCCGCTGTCATACATAAATAAAAAATAATAAAAATTTTTAAAAAAGAAAAAATGACTGTTAGCCATAAAAGTAATAGTAACTAATTTTATTTTAAATTTAAATTTATTTTAAATTTAATAATTTAAATAATTTGATTTAAATTTATTTTAAATTTAATAATTTAAATAATTTGATTTAAATTTATTTTAAATTTAATAATTTAAATAATTTGTTTTAAATTTAAATAAAATTTAAAATTATTTTAAATGCAAAAAAAATTTGAAAGCCATAATAAATGGGAGAAAAGGATCAAAAGAAGTAAAAACGTCAGTTTCTTTACATAATTTCTTTCTATTGCTTGGCTTTTCAGTATTAGAATATGTTAGTAGGGAAAAAAGGCTCAGGAGTGACAGATTCATGCATAGGGTCAAGTAGGTACCTCTGCTTGACTTTGGTATAATTTTTTTGTTTGTCTTTGTATATTCCCTCCAAAAGCTGAATGAGGATAGGGTCTGAACTCATTTCCAATAATACATTCTTTAAAAATGTTTTCTATTAGTCCAGGTAAATAATTGTATTTTAACTATTCATAGGAAATTTGAATATTTTTGAGATTACAAAGAGGTATTATATTTCTTTTACTGGGGGGATCATAGTATCTTTGCACAGTTCTCATGGATCACAAAATTACACAAACACACACACAATTAAAATGGCCTTTCACCAATTTTAACAGATGGCTACATTTTAAAAGTATTATAATAAACTACATAAAGTAACCCAATTGCTTTATAACTGTATCTTATTCAGAATTAACTTTGACATCTGAAAGTAGTAAAGATGAAAAGAATCTGATAGAATTCCCATTCTGAATTAGATTATGAGAAATAAAGAGAATATTTTGTGATCAGGAAAAGTGAGAGATGCTATGCAAATTCTGCCATTTTTAGGGTTATTTTCTATAATTGTTTAGGATTAGTGATATAAAATTGTAGATGACTGGGTCTTTTTCTCTAGTTGTAGTGGTTTTTGTAATTAGAGAGAAAAAATCTTAGGTTTTATTTATAATTGCTGTTTGATGGAAGGATAATACAATTGTAATGAATTCACCTATAGCTCATTATTGGAAGCAGCAAATGTCTGTTGCTTAGTGATAATGATAATAAGTAGAAGAATTTTATTGCAAAAAAATCATTGTATAAAATTTGTTATAACAAGATAATTCTTTTATAGAGAAGTTAAATGAATGGAATAAGGTTTGTTATACAGAATACCTTTTGTAACATAATTAGATATCATCACTGTTTTTGCTCTTTTTATATATATTTTAAGTCCAAGTTATGTGAAATGCAAGGGTCACATACTTATATCTCTGTAGTCTGTATCACAAGAAAAATGCAAAAAGTAATAAATTACTGAGTACATCAAAGGAACAGAAAATTCATGCAGTGACAATATAAAACATATGGGAAATGTGGTTTCAAAGAAGACTATGACTTACAAAAGTATGGAATTTCTGGACTGGTTTCTTAAAGTAAAAAAAATCTAATATCAGAAGATTTTAATTCATCTTTGTTTCAAAATGACTTTTCCTTTTTACATAGACTGAAACTGGAATCTCAAGGACATATATGAGTAATCATTGCTCTTAAAGCCACAGATGTGGCTTCTATTAGTTCTTACTACTTAAATTCAACACCTTTTGAGTGCTGAATATCCAAAAATCAAAATACCTAACCATATAGAAGGAAGGCAAATATCAGTTTTAATTTTATCACAGATCAGTACAAATTATTTTGACAAAATTGAGCTAATGCTAGCATTCTGCCTACTGATATAGAGCATGTAAAAGTAACATGAATGAGATTTATCCTCAATTAGCTACTAATTTTCTTTTTGTTACTCTAAGGCACGGGGTGAGCAATAGAAAACAAACTGAAACTAAAAAAAGAAGCCATGTGTAAATACCAGAATTTCAGCAAAGTTGTAAAAGGACATCACAAGTTTGCAGGAAAAAAAAATAAGCATCTAGTCATGTGGAGTTCAGAGCACAACACAAATAAGCAGAACAGTACCAAGAAAGATTGGTCCTGTCATTGATGGGGCTTGTCTTGCATACTCTCTAACTTCCTGTTATGATACAAGGTGATCACAGGTAGACATAGGAAAGAAATATAATAGAAATGAAAAGCTTTATGTACATGCAGTTCAATAGTAAACAAGGCACTTTGCAGTTAAATGCTAAATTAATGGTGATAAAATATATAACTTAGCCTATATCATTTTCAAGAAGGGTCAAATGTGTTTTCAGTTGGCCTATTTGAAGCTTATGTCTAATTATACAGTTTGGCTATTGCTTTCTGAGAGGTAGGTATTATGTATAGGCCAAAATTATGGTCAACAGAAACTTGAGCTCTTGCCTTTCCAGAGTCAATTTACCATAGCAGCTACTACAGATTCATCTAGCATGTAATTTTTTTGTATTTTACTGAGTCTATTATATATAATCATATTATTTAGTGATGTTCTAGTAAAACTAAACACATAGCTTCAAATAAAGAATCATCATTAGTAGCTTTCATTTTAGAATGTAAGAACAATGTAAAGGCATATTGATAATATACAATGATTTCACCTCTGAGACATGATTTTCTGTCTCTGTGATCAAAAGCCAAACAAGCTTATTGATATTAATATAGGCCATTTGTCTAACTCAGCCTTCAGCTATTTCAACCTCAAATTTCCTATTTTCAAAAACATTGGTTCTTAAGAGAAATGTTGTATTTTAAGCTACTATGTCAAATTAATCAATTTAAAAATATATCTACCTATGATGAACATCTGAAGCAAAATCCATAAGGGAAAAAACAGTATTTGTTGGAATCTAGATAAATAAACTTAGATAAATCTAGATAAACCCCACTACAAAAACATTTTGGGTCAAAATAAAAACAGTTAGGTGAATTTTTTTCTAACTTCTAGAAGTTCCTCAACAGGAACAATAAATATCTCTCTCTCTCTCTCTCTCTCTCTCTCTCTCCCCCAACCCACCCACCTCCCCTAGCCCCTTCCTCCCTTGTTTTTTCCCTCCTTCCCAAGTTAGTTTTTAACTCTAACAACTATTTCTACTTTTAACTGTGAAGAACTGATTTAAGTTATACCAGTATTATCTAATTCATGGCAAAAATTCAAAATAGTAACATACTATTTAGTATTAGGCAATAACTGAGCATTTTACTGTTAATGAAGAGGATTTATGCCCTCTCACTATTTAATTTCCTATGGATTAGTAAGAACTCATTAATTTATTTGAAAAGGAAACAAATCCAAAATTTCTGCTGATTATCATATGGGTAATGATGCTGGGTCCTGGGAAATGTAAAAAAAGTCCGGAAATCTCCATCTTCCCATCTGCTCTATCACTCCTGTGCTCACTTCCACTTTATCCTCTACTCCTACCAGTCACAGTTAAAACCCAGGTGTCTGCAAGACAGGTGTTCTGGAGAAAGGAAGGGTTTTCAGCAGACAGAACATGATAGTGGTAAGTCTGAAAATACAATAGAAGTGTGACTGGGTTAGAATTCTTTTGAGTTGCTTTCTTAAAGATTTTAAATGATTGTCTTGGTCTTTTTTTAAAAAAAAACATGCAATATTTTAGGGAAAAATACAGATTAACACCATATTTACTAGTAAGAATGTATCTTGTTTATTTACCTGGTTCTCTAAACTACCTTCACCTCAACTATTTTTTAATGAAAAAAATAGCTCTTCACTTAAAAATAATAAGGTAAGTTCTAGAATTGACACTGTAAATACCCTATGCTCTTAGTTCCTAAAAATGCCAGTAACTAGAGTCAGCACTTCCTCCTGGGGCTTCCATAAAGACCACCACCACAGCCACCCTTATCAATTGAAGGAGGCATGGCTTTTTTGGTAGAGAGCAGTGGTTGTAAGGCTGAAAATCAAGGCAGTTGTTTTTCCCTAGAGGAGTGACAATCCACTTCTTGCCAAAGTAGTAGGCAGCCCCAGAAGACTTACTCTCGGTGATTGCCTTAATGATCCTACCACCCCCAATTAAGTTGACATTGTTGATAATTTATTTATTTAAACTTCCAGGCAGTTTCCAAGCTACTAAACTGATGCTGAGAGAGGGTAAAGGTCAAGAGAAAGATGATATGTAAGAAAAAGCAGTGAGAACACCCTACATCCTACTGCTAGATATATTTTTTTTGTTTCCAGTATCCTATTCTAGCATGTGATAATAGCCCATTGTAAAAGACACATTATATCCCACCAAATTTATTTTATGATTTACGATTACTATTATTTTAAAAATATTTACTTCTAAATTTTGCTCTCTCTCTCTCTCTCTATATATATATACATATATACTATAGACAACAATCTTTATTCATGTGATTTTTGTAATTACATTGAGTTATTTCTTAAGATTACCAGTTATAAACCTTTCTCAAGGTATATATATATATATATGTATATATATATATATATATATATATATATATATATATAGTAGAGGGACATACAATATCTTTGTTTATTAATTTATTTTTATCTGGTGCTGAGGATTGAACCAGTATCTCATACATGCTAGGCAAGTACTCTGCCACTGAACTATAGCCCCAGCCATTCAAGGTTTTTTATATAAGAAAATCTTGGAAAGAATTTTACAATTAACCTAGAAAGAAATAAACGTGTGTGTGTGTGTGTATTGCCTTCTCCACAATCTTATTAGTGTTATAGTGTCATGTTTTTTATCTCTTTAAGAAATGTAAAATAGACAATTATTGTTTTAATCTGCATGTCTTTGATTCCTTATAAGGGTGAACATTTGCCTTGTTTACTGGTTTTATTTTCTCCTGGATAAGTTGCCTCTTCATATCCTTTGCACATTTGTTTATCTGGAATCTCAATGTCATTCTCTGTATTTTGATGAGCCTTCTTCTCTATAAAAGAAAATATCTAATCTACTTTTAAGCTAATTATACTTTTCTAACCTCCCCTATGACATCCATGTTCCTAAGCATTGCACAAGCATCTCACTATCAGGATAAGCCTCTTGTCTTTAACTGGTTTTGCCTTCTAAATTATTCAAGAGTTCATGCCATTTGGGAAGAGAGAGAGGTTCATCATTTAGTACATGATTCCCACTCAAGTAATTACATTCTGCTAATTGAGGCTATTCTTATGGCATTCCTGAGGGATAAGGTTTTCTGGGACTGAGAGGCAGAAATAATGTGCTCAATGTGTGGAGAAAAAAAAAATCTTCTCCAACATTCCTCATCTTTTAATAGTTATTTTCAAAGACCTATTGGCATCAATTCTACACATCTCCATCCCTC
This sequence comes from Ictidomys tridecemlineatus, assembly GCF_052094955.1. NCBI lineage: Eukaryota > Metazoa > Chordata > Mammalia > Rodentia > Sciuridae > Ictidomys > Ictidomys tridecemlineatus. Next base: position 43,790,552 of record NC_135481.1, read on the forward strand.
AGTCCCATCCAAAGGCAGATAGTTTGGAACTATTATGTAGTCTAGCAGAGAGGTAGGTTCACACAGCCTTAAAGTGGAACTTGCATGGGAAATAATACTATGGATATCCTGGAGCAAATAACAGGAGAGACAATGACCCTTCAGTTGTCTCTTATCCAAGTATGAATACAGCCCAGGCTGATTATCTAAGGGTAAGATCTTCCAGAAACTGGAGTAAAAGGAGGATTGTGTACATTTCTGTGAAACCTTAGAATGAGAGTTTCTGCTTACGTACGTACTGAAGTATAAGGGTCCCTCAGAGACCTTCTTGTAAAATCAAGGAAGTTGCTCTGGGATTTGTAGTTACATTCTAGTCTGGCTCCCATGCAGAAACAACATTGCTACAACAAGGAATCAATGAATATTTCCCATAAGCTGCCTTCTGTTCCAAAAGTGTTAAGCCTGCAGGCAGAAGAGGAAAATTATAAGAGAAAATGGGGGTGGTGAGTAGTGAATACAAGGCAAAGCTGTATAGTTTTGTTTTGAAGACTTTCTTGTAGCACATACAACATTCATGAACACCCGCAACAACAGTCTCAACTGTTTCATTCATAAACAACTTATTCCATCCTTCCTTGCTAGTTTCTTAAATTTATGAAGGATCAGTTTACATTATATCTTTCTGCCAAACATTTCCCAACATTATGTTAATAAAAGGTTTGTCAAATGAAAAAATGATGAATTCAAGGAATGGACCAGAAACTTTAATTAAAGATTTAAGCATCTCCAATTCCTAACCACTTTAAATTGCTGATATTCCTGTGAACAAAGAACCATGGTATCACATAATTCACCTATGTCATCTGTTAAAACAATCATTGTTCCATCAGCACATTGTCAAGTGTTAAAAATAGAAAAATTATTATTATGGTTATGTCACTCTTGGTGAATAAAAACAAGGTTCCTTCATAAGAAAGATAAGTATCCACATGGCTGCCTTAATAGCTGAGATATAGATTCCCTTACTCAGAATTATCTATCTTACACACTTTCCATGGTTACTAAAAGTAAAGGTTGCCTTTTTGGCAATTATCCCATTAAGCCTAGTAAATAGTCCCCAAATGGGATGGTATAGAAATACATTGTCAACCATTCACATTTTTCTACTTATTTTTCATAATGCTTCTCACAGAGCTATTTATTAAAAGTTCTGAAAGTAGAAATGAGTAAAAAATTGGTCCAATAAATAGAAGATCCTAAGTTTTCAGTAGTATGAAGGCAATAGCTAGTTTTTTCACCTAAGCCACAAATGCATGATGAAAATTTATCAAGAAATCTTTGCCTATTTGTTAAACTGTTTATGAAAATTACAAGGTCTGATTTAACTCAGTCATGAATAAAATGTTACTTAAATTGTTTTCCTATGGAACTACTACGAGTTTGAATTTATTTCTCAGAAGAGTGAAATCAAAGCACCCAGATTCAGATTTTATGTCCTGGTAATTAAACTAACTCCTTCTCTGTAGCCCTAGAGCAAACATATCTAGTAGCCTACCCAATATCTTTCCTCACTTGTTTTGTCAATAGGACCCTGGCTTTTTGGAGATGCAGCAATCTGTCCAGCTAAAAATACTTGTTTTCCCAGACTCCCTTGCATCCTAATCAGGTGGCACAGTCCTGCTCCATGAAATGTAAGCAGACATCTGCTGGGATTGATGGAAAAGCTGTTGCTTTCCTGAATATAGTCACCATTCATTTCTGCCTCTCTCTTCACTCCTTTGTCTTTCCTTTTTGTCTGCTGAAATTGTTAGCATAAGATATGGTGGGCAAGCATCTTTCTTGCAATCATAAGATGACAAAATTAAGGGGATTGAGGGCAAATGCCTACAAACAATGTCTAGCAGAACAGATACAAAGAAATTTAGGTTCCTGGTAGCATGCGTGAACTGCCACACCTACCCTGTACTATACCTGCTTCCAAACTCCATCTTGTAGGAGACAAAGCCTGCCTGTTAGGTTCTCTGTGGCACTTTTATGTTATTTGCAGCTAAACATACCTAATAAATTCCCTTTATATTTCTACACAAATATCATATCAGAAAAAATCTTAGAATTTCCTTTATTAAAATGTGCTTTGAGTTTTATCCTCTGGACTTCTGAGGACTCAAAGAAATAAATTTCACTGTGATGAATATATCACCTATTTGGAGCTGTGTTCTTGCTCTGACATGTCACAAAGTATTGATTTCATTTCCCTATTCAATGGATATTTATTCAATGCCTACTACATTCTAGCCACAAAATAAATGCATCCATTATTAGAGCATATATATAGTTTTCATAAAAATTGTCATTTTCTAAAAAGTATGCTTATTAATTGTAGTGATGTTGACTGAATTTTATGTGGTGATACGGACTGAAATTTTACATTGCAACTGGTTAACCTGGTATTAAATGAAATTCAAAGCATCTCTTTTATATAGATTTAAGCATAAAGTTTCTCCTCTATAAAATTTCAAAGTATGTTTGTGTGTGCACGTGCGTATGTGTGTGTGTATATGAGAAGCAACAGCCTTGCAAAAGATTTAACTCTCTAAGCTCCCCAATTTCATCCAATTTCACAACAATTTGAATTATCTATTCCCAATAATCTGTCATATTCTACTTGAGATGAGCTGTTAGGCTCTTCATAGGTGGAATTTTAAGAGTGATGTTTAGGGATGAGCATTTTTGCTAATCTTTGCACAGTTTTGCTTTCTTTTCCCATATGGACACAGCATACATGAGCTTGACCTGAGCATTCCCCTGACTCTATAATGCATAGGCCTCTTATATAGATAACTGATTTGGGAAGAGGCACAATGTATAATAACCCTATGTAAATTATAAAGAATTGAAGTGGAAGGAACCCAGGCATACAGTAAGTCCTTCATGAGTACAATGCAGAATGCACAAGGCCGAATGCACTATATTTTCTACCAGTTCAGCTCCCCTCTGTGATTTAAATCTAATAGAATATGCTTGCTGTTTATTTGTCTTTGTATTGGCAATATGCTTATAATAAATTGTATGGTCTCCATGAGCATAATAAGGATTGAGTGAATTAATTTTCCTGTTTGGTGACACCAGTTTGTCCTATTCCAATACAAAGTGTCAATAGTATCAAAATTGTGCTTGAGCATAAAATATAAATATGTGTGCTTACATTTGAATATAGAACTTTGGGTTTTCTTTTATTAGTCTATTAAACATTTATGCACATACATATGTACACTCAAATATATTTTATTAGTAGCTTGTTCTTATAATGGTTTATATTCTGCACATTAATATATGCTATATATGCTTCTACTTCCCCTGAAAAAAACACATTGATTTCAAAGCAAATTGATTCAGAAATGGAGAAAAGAAAAGTTCACTCTCTAAAACTGGTCTGAAAGTCTAGAAGTGAAAACCCTATTTTATATGACTTGGCCCCAAAACTACACACTTGAAAACCAAAACCATGCCTGTTCTATAGTCTCAAGGTAGCATGAAGTTATTAAGGTTTAGACAATGAGTACAGTTCTTTTTAATTTTGTTGATGATACATTTAAAGCATAACAGTGCTTCCTTCAAAGGATTTTGTAGGAAGCCTAAAGACAGGAAAACTACTAGGGGTGCTCATGTCTGCTTTCAATGCCCTCCACACAGATATCCCAAGATCCACTCTTACTAGAGCAGTATCTTAACCATGACAGTATATGAGGGTGGATAAAGAGTCTAAAAATAATTTTCAAAGTAAAAATATAAAATGAGTAGGTAAAGAAAACAAAACTGCATTTCTTATTCAAATCAACTCATAAAGGACTAATTAAATTCATTGTCTTTTATTGGCTTAAAAAATACTAAATTTTGCTTTATGACACAGCTTGGTCCCAATATATATGCTCATCTTCCTTTCCAACACCACCAAATGCAGACACATGTGTATAACATTCTGATGCAAATATAAATCATACCAATATAGGCTATACAGTAATGAATAATGCATAAAAATGGAAAAGGTGAAAGTTGTTCCAGTCTTTTCTAACAAATACATTGTAAAAAAAACAGAACTTCAACATGAGCAATTAATAATCCTCAACTCAAAAGAATAGATAAAAGGGTGGGATGCTTTACTTAGAGCAGGAAAGTACTATCCTAACCAAGGACTGGATAATGCCATATTGGAGAATGTGTTCTTTCTCTAGGGGATAGACATTACTATGTTACTGTTTTAAGCCTATTCAGATTATTGCAACCATTGACTGACATGAGATTGTTTGCATGTTCCTTCATATGTTCAGATTAAATAAGTATCTAGGACTATGAACGGCACTGGACATAGCTTAAGCAAACTCACCTTTTAAATGTACATCTTTACTTCTGATAACAGATTAATATGCTGAGCACTAAGAGTAAGTTCTTAGGTTCTCTTTGTTTCCTTTCACTCTTGGCATTGACACATATAAAGAATAGGTCTGAGATAACCTTAACTTACTTTAACACTCAAGGTTGTTAGAGACACATAAACATTGTTTTTCAAATCAAATTCCATAGAAAAATTATAAAAATATATAAATTTTTCTGATAAAGAAAAATGTTGGCAATTTTTCACATCTGACAAATGATTTAGAGATTAATAATTTCATGAGTAAGCTCTTAAATCACAAGATGTCTCTAGTAGTCATAAAAGTTTGTATGTTAATTGACAACAGAAACATTTTCAAAAGTTAGTAAAAAGGTTATCAAAACCAAGACTTTACTGGGGAATTAAAATCTACCTTATGCATGCACTTTCAATAGCTATTTCCCTCAGTTTTTTGCCATCCCAATATAAACATTATCAATGACCAATGGAGTGTGGCAAAAGGACAGTGTAGGTAATGAATGACAGGTCTGATAGGGAAGATAGGGGCTGGTACAAAAGGAAAGGAAATAAAATACTAATACCTTCAGGACATTTTCCCTCCTTCTCCCCTGTAGCCAAAGTTACCTGTCTCCAGCAAACTGTTCCCCCCAACAAAGAGTTGTTAATTAATGCCCCCTGGGCGGCTCCCTTCCTGCTTGTACCACTGGAAGTCTCATTTCCCTCTCCTGGATCACTCCTCCTTTTGGGTCAAGTAGGCAAGATAAGGGAGGAGAGGGCATGAGAATAAAAGAAAACTAAAATCTAAAAAAGGGGCAGGACACCCCCACTCTCTGGAGCGCGAACTTGGACTATCTTCTTGGCCTCTATGGAGGAGTCTCTCTCTCTTTCATTCCGTTATATCCTTTAAATAATTTTTTACACTTGCCTAAGCATTTCTTAGATGTTGAATCTTCAACACTGAAATGTGCCGTAGTCCGGCTGCAGCAAAATAATGGGGGGGGGGGCGGGTGATGAGCAACTTGTGTACATTGATACAGCAGGAGTGGGAGCCCTTTATTGTAGGACAGGAGGGGTATATATACATTCCACACACCTTATCTTAATTAACATAAACTAGATACAGCAGTCAACCAATAAGGAATCTCCACACTTAATGGCTCGGTGGTATTACTTCACAAACCACTCCCTCTGGCAAAATGCCAGGCGCCATCTTGACTTGTTTACAGACCCTAACAGGAATGGACTCAGCCCTTATTCTCAATACCAGAATCACCTACACAAACTTATTCAAATTATAAGCATATTCCCAAAGATCAAAGAGACACTGTTTTTTGTTACTGATGAGTTGGCCATATTTTTTTCAATATTGTATCAGTGCTGTTGGACCTAGAAAATATTTTATTACAGTCATTCACAAACAGAGATTATTGTAATTTCAGTGACCTTCCAGTTTGACTTGATCAGGGCCTTCATTTTATAGATAAGAAAACAGGTTAAAGCAGGCCTGCTTCTAAATACCACACAACTTTTCTCAATTATAGGGGTCAGATTACACCTTTCTATAGCCATAAGATAAATTTTCAAGTTTATAATAAACATTTGCATGTTTAATCAGTAATTAGAAATATTTATGTTTATCAGATAATGCTTGTTGGAACCTTGTGGTGTAGAAGTTAGTCATCTTGTTATATAGATTAGAAAAATAAAATAATCTGTAACTAACCCATGCTCATACTGCTAGGACGTGGTAAAGCGGCCACTTGATGAAACCTTTGCAAGTTTAATACTTTTTATGCCATAGAATTAGCAGGCATTTATTGAGTGGCTTCCATGGATCCAGCACCCTGGTTAGTGCTATAGGGAAAACAGAAAAAGTATAAAACATGATCCTATCTATATTGAATTAAGAAAAATATGATTGTTGTAAAAAAAAAAAGAAAGAAAGGCCTGAGAAATATTCACAGGTGGGATCTATCCACTTTTCTTGTCCTTCAGTTTGTTTTTTGTTTTTTTCTAGAAACCTCTAACTTTGCCAGTCTACTTCCCAAGCTTATGACACACAATTAAGAAAACAGGGAGAAAAAGACAGGCTTGGTCAGCTGGGACAAGGGATTCAACAAAAGAACAAAAAGTAGGGAGGACTTCTGGAAGTTTTTCAAAGAGGACTGGTGAGTGAAGTTCAAATTTAGCTTTGAAGTGTCAGACTATTAAGAAGATGAGAATGCTTTTGTGAAGTGTGGCTTTGGGTTAGAAATTTCATTATTTTTCGTGTTCTACAACAAATAGGTTCAAAATTTGAAAGTCTTTTTTAATCATGTTTGGTATTTGATACATTTATTTTAGGTGGCAACACAATTTGGGCACAGGTAGCCTGAGAGACGTAATGGGTGCCTAATAATTATAATCTTAGATTTGATTAGCACATTCATATTTTCAAAGATTATAAATACACATTATCTTGTGGAGTCCACTCAAGATTATTTGTTTAAAATATTGGCAACTGAGGCTTAATAGAGTTTTGTATTTACCTAGGATTATACAATTAACAAAATAACTGGATTGAGATGATAACTTCAATTGCAAGACTCCATAACCAATTCATTCTACTACCACATAGATCATGTGAAACAAACAATAAAGAAAAGATACATTTAAGTGCATGTAGATTCATGTCTGGAACAGATAAGGGTCTTTACAAATATTTGATAAATGATTGAATAAATAAATGCTAAAATATGGAGTACACTCAATTCACTGCAGGAGTTCACATAGGAAAGCAGAGACCTACTGGGCAAGAACTGTCAGACAAGAGGAAGAGGCATCTAAAGAAGGCCAATGTGGGATGGTGGGGAATACTTTTATGGGAGACTGAGGAGGGAATTCGGAGATAGGTGGTGTTTCAGAAATAAAGTTGTTGGTGGTAGAACATTTGATAGCCATGTTGAAGATTTTAGAACTGACATGAGAAGACCAAGGGATCTCTGGAGCTCTACCTGCTATCCTCTATTAGAAGAGAGAATAGAGGGAAAATTTATTTTAGTAGGAGTAACCCAGCATACTGCATACCTAGGAATATAGGACAAGTCAGATGAATGCTCTTCCATGCCCCTACACTAGCTCTGAACCCGTTGATTCCAGGCCCCAAATTTGCATTATTTCCATGCAAATTAGTTACCTATCTGTGACTAATTACTTTGGTACTACTTCATGATACCCAATGAATTTTCAGATAAAATAAGAATTTATTTTATTTTGCCTCATTTTCATGTTTAAGCAAAATCCCTCATTCTTCTCATCCTAACACCAGCCCTATGCTCCAAGTTTCATTTCTCCTTCAGGACAAAGATCAAGAATCATACTTTAGTCATGCATGCTGGTGCCTGCCTGTAATTCCAGTGACTCCGGAGGCTGAGGCAGGAGAATTGAAAGTTTAAAACCAGCCTCAGCAATTTAGCAAGACCCTGTCTGAAAATAAAAAGGGCTGAGGATGTAGCCCAGTAGTAAAGCACTCCTGGGTTCGATCTCTGGTACCAAAACCAAATCAAAACAAAACACAAAAAGAACTATATTTTGTATAGCAGAGTCTTTTAAAGTAGAGGCTTAAATTATTTACTAATTTGTCATGTTTTAGTCAAAAGTACCAGAAATATATAAAACTGTACAATAGATATGTTTGTCCCTGGATGTATTATCTTTTTTTAAAAAATTTTTCTCCTTTGTATGTTGCCTTCTTTTACACATACACTGCCAACTCATTCATAAATAAATAAAACTAGCTGCTTATACTTTACTAATTCTTATAACCCTTTTTAGAAAATTAGCCTTTCCTCATTTAAGTTCCTTCAGTGGCCTCATCTCAATTACATGTCATCTGTCACAGAATTTGAGCTGGTAAGATAATTAATTAGTACTAGAAGGTATAGTGACTAGAAGATATCTCATTAATAAATTAATAGTGGCATTAGGTTAACCAGGGATATATTTGGCAACACAAAACTTCAACCTATTCACTCAACTTTTAATAAACATCTGAGTATACATTGTAGTTCTCAACCTTTTTGCCATTAAGTAAAGATTTTATAATCTACTGTACTTCACAGCACCCCCTTTGGAAATATTTTGTTTAACAAAATTCACTTTAAATAATATTTGGTTTCCTATTTTATTACATATACACATTAATTGAAGTTTCCGGGTTTCATGAACAACCATTATGCAATCTACTGAACTGGTAGAATTCTAGCCAACAGTCAAAAAGAAAGTAGTCTTTTTAAAGTTGTCTTTTACACTTACCATTGAACATAAGTTTCTTCAGCTTTTTGCAATACTGACTATAAATTTCATGGATTCACAATCTTATGGTCACTTTCTCAGTAGCACAAGGATCCTGGGTTCAGAATCACTGATTGAATACCTAGTAGGAACTGAGGTTGGCACTGAATGCCAAAAAATATGAAAATATATAGGTCAGGACACCTTTCTCAATATGCTCAGAACTTCCTTGCTGATATGGATGCCCTTTGAATATACAATATTTACCTGTGTTTCTCACTTTCCCATGGTATTTTTTTTCTGGTTATTTAGTTAACTATCTATGACTCTCCTAAGAGAAACTTACTTACGCACAGATGTAGTTTCTTATGACATAATTTGGGTACTTGCCACGTGTGCTCTAACATCTACCTAAGATTAGCCTCTTCCAGCATAAAACTAAACAAGGCAACAGATTATAAATTAACATCATTTGCCTGGGTTGGACTTACCTCTAATTTGAATCCCAGTTCTTCCACTTTGAGCAAAGGGATTTATGGCAAGTTTCTAATGCTTTCAATATCTAAATTTTCTTACCTGAAAAATAGCAATAATAAGTTTATTTAACTTTTATAGTTTTATGAGGGTTAAATGACATAATGTATAAAGCATTTATCATAATATTTCCATATAATAAACTCTTTATAAATGTATCACTTAATTTTAAATAGGAAAAGAAGAGGAATAGAAATATATGAAAATTTAGCCAGAAGAATACCAGGTTTGAAGAAATGATTGCTTTGTCACTTAAACAGTAGGTGGAGATGGATGGACAAGAAGAACAAAGACAAAGAGATGAAGGAAACTGAAACAATAGGATAGAAGAGTTTAAAGTATGAACTAATGATTTGATGTCTCTATTTTCTGGGTAATTTTTGGTAATTGTATTTATAATCTTAAATATATCATTATGTTTTAAATAAAACATCAAAAGCTTATTTTCCATGAAGTAAAGTATTTAGGAATTATGTAAAGGTATGTGGAGAGATTATTCAAGTAAGTAGTCCTTCATTACCTTTAGTCCCACTTTCTGCAATTTGTTACCCATGGTACAAAAATATTAAGTGTAAAGTTTCAGAAATAAGCTTATGAGTTCTAAATTGTACATTATTTTGAGGAGTGTTATAAAATCTCATGCCATTTCACTCCGTTCTGCCCATGTCCTGAATCATTCCTTTGTCCAGCATATCCATACTATATATTCTATCTATTATTGGTAACTTAGTACCCATCTTGGGTATCAGATCAACTTTTACAAAATCACAGTAATTGTATTTAAAGAGCCTTTATTTTATATAATAATGGTCCCAAAGAGTAAGATTAATTATGTGAATTTCCTCATATTTTATTGCTATAATTGTTTTATTAATAATTTACTATTAATCCCTAAATTATAAATTTAATTTTATATTAGGTATGTATGTCTAGAATAAAAACATAGTAACTAGAGGGTTCAGTTCTATTCACAGTTTTAGGCATCTCTTGGGTCAGATCCCCACAAACAAGAGGAGATTACTTCGAGTTGTTCAAATAAATACAAAATTAATAGTGAATCTAAATCAGGCCAAGGCTTCCAACATTCAACTGTCATAAGTTACATTCCTAAACTATACTGTTGGATTAGTAAGAAATATAAATTTATTCTGTAACCTTGGAATGTGTAAGCTGTATTTTTTTCCTGTTTTTGCGATAACAAATTACTACATGTAATGCCTTCAAACTACAAAAAACTTATTAGTCTATAGTTTTAGATGTCAGAAGTCTGAAATGGTTACTACTAGGATAAAAGTAAGGTGCACCAGAGCTGCATTCCTTTCTGGAGGACCCTGGGGAGAATCCATTTTTCTGCCTTTTCTGACTTCTAGCACATTGTAATTTTCTCACACTGACCCTTCTTCTTCCCTCCTTCATATTTAAGGGTCCTTATGATTACATTAGGCTCTTTAAATAATCTAGGATAATCTCTTTCCAACTCAAGGTCAGCTGATTAGCAACCTTAATTCCAACCTTAATGAGTGTGTAACCTAATGCCATGTAATCTAACATATTCGAGGATTCCATGATTAGATGATGGTCATTTGATAACCATTATTTGATAACCATTATTCTTCCTATACCAAGAGTATACTGGTTACATTTTATTCTAACTCTTCATGCTTACAAAAATCAAATAGAATAGATCCAAATTTTGCATTAACATATATATGGATAATTAATTACCACAGTGAAGATAATTTATGAAGTCTAGTTACAAAGCAGTTTTTTTCCCATTCACTAACGATTTGGGAAAATTAATCAGTTATGCATCAATTTCCTAATTTTAAATGTGAATCATAATACCTACCTCATGATATTGTTATTAATTTATGTGAATAATTTAGGAAGACGTCTAGCATTTAAAAAAAACAAGAAAAATTATCTGTTTACAGATCACATGATCTTATATGAAGAAACTCTAAAGAATTCATACACACACATACACACACATACACACACACACACACACAATTAGGACTAATAAACAAATCCACTAAAGCAAGAGCATACAAAATCAATATGCAAGTATCAGTTGCATTTTTAGCCAACAAATTATCTGAAAAAGAAATTAAGAATTCAATCCCATTTATAATTGAATAAAAGAGATAACCATCAAAGACAATAAAATACTTAGGAAAGAATTTAACCAAAGAGGTGTGCTGTTGTTCTTGTTACTGGTGTGGTCAATTAGTCACTCGGCTACCTCAGTTTTAAGGATAGAGATGGCTGAATCAATACACAGACACAGGGGGCTGGTGAGAAGCTGGCTGGTGACAATGACAGGCAGTTGATGTCCAGCAGCTCGTTTATTTTTGGAAAGCATTCAACTGTTACAGGTTTCGGGTAGTGCGTGCCCATCAATCATACATAAGCAAGATAATATCCATAGCCAATCATCCTATGCCTAATATAACCACACTATGAGGATGCTCTAAATATTGCTATCATCAGGAAGGGTCTTTGTCCCTAGGGGAGGGGAATTTCTGAGTCAGGGGTTTCATGCCCTGAAGCTCCTGACTATCAGGTTCCTGCCTGGTAGCTTGGCAATGGTAACCACAAGTACTAAGTATGTGGTTTCACCAAAGGCTGGCTAGAGCAGAGTACCCCATCCTTCAGGCATTCCTATCAGGCCTGAACGAGTATAGATTCTTGAAGTACTCTGAGCTGCTCATAGCTGCTAGCTGCAACTGAAAGTTATTCCAACAGAGGTGGACATAGAAAAGTATAAAATAAGCTGAGAGAAATTTTAAAAGACACAAATAACAAGAAAGATACCTTGTATTCAGGAACTAGAAGATAATATTGTTAAAATGCCCATATTACTCTAAATGATCTATGCATTCAATGCAATCCCTATAAAAATCCCAGTGGAATTTTTTACAGAAATGGAAAAAATGTCCTAAAATTCATATGGCATCAGAAAAAACCCAAAACAGTCAAATCAATACTGTAAAACAAACAAACAAACAAACAAAAAAACACATAGGTTTCACAATTCCTAACTTCAAAACATATCACAAAGCTACAGTAATCAAAACAATGTGATAAGAGAATAAAGGCACATAGACATATAGACCAATCTAACAGAATGGAAAAAAAACATTTTTATTGAAATGATTTTTTAAAAAGTATACCAAGATTATACATTGTGGAAAGGACAGCCTTCAGCAAATGGTGCTGAGGAAATTTAAATTCACATGCAAAGAATGAAACTGTATCCTTACATTACATCATATACACACAAAAATTCAAAATAAATTAAAGATGTAAGTGTAGGATTTGAAATTATAAAACTATTGGAAGAAAATATAGGGGAAAACTTCATAATATGGGAAAATATGTTCATTGCAACATCACTCAAAATAGCCAAGATGTAGAAATAAGCTATCAATCAAAAGATGAATTAATTGATAAAGTGTGAAACATATATGCATAATAGAATACTATTCAGCCACAGAAAAAAGGAAATCCTGCCTTGTACTACAACATAAATATACCTGGAAGACAGTATGCTAAGTGAAAACAACGAATCACAGAAGGAAAATATTGCAAGATGTACTTACTCTGAGGTATATGAAGTAATCAAACTCATGAAAACAAAAAGTAGAATGATGGGATTGGAGGTATAGCTCAGTGGGTAGAGTGCTTGCCTAGCATGCACAAGGCCCTCGATTCAGTCCCCAGCACCACTGGAAAAAAAAAAAAAAGAAGTAGAATAATAGAATGATGATTTCTAGGAACTGGGAGGAAGGAGAAAAGGGAGAGTTGTTGTTCAAAGACTGTAAAGTTTCAGTCATACAAGATGAAAATGTTCCAGAATTCTGACATATAATATTGTGTTTACTATGCTTACAGTTAACAGCATTGCACTGTACATTTGAAATTTTAGATAATATTTCATGTCATGTGCTTTTTACCATACAATTTTTAAAAATTAAGATGACCCAAAATGAGGAATCAATAAAACTTAGTTGTTAAAATTAGTAGTTAACTTCATGATATACATACTCTCTTAAATTTATATATGGTTTTATACGTGCATCAGCCATTATCAGTTCTTCCATTTATTCAGTTCATCCATTATTTGCTGGCATTTATTGAAGCTATATTCCAAAATGAATAGCATACTATAATAATAACAACAAAAATAGCTTAACAACTGATAACACTTCAAATTTTCCTATTTGTCTTATCTGATCCTACTTAGAAAAAAAATAGTTCCTGATATTAGAACTCAGACTCTTTGAGAAAACAACAGGTTACACATAAATTCGGCCAAACACCATAGACATGGTACTGAAACTTTACGATACTGAGGATGAGCACTCAGGCTTGATTATTGAGAATGGAGCTAAGGCTGGGTTCAGTGATGCACGCCTATAATCCCAGTGACTTGGGAGACAGAGACAGGAGGATCATGAGTTCAAAGCCTCAGCAAAAGCAAGGTGCTAAGCAACTCAGTGAGACCTAGTTTCTAAATAAAATACAAAATAGAGCTGGGGATGTGGCCCCTGAGTTCAATCCCCAGTATCTCCAAAAAATCAAAAACAAGAATGAGGCTGAGGAACGAGTAGCATTAAAGCAGGAAATGGCAAAGGGCTCACCATAGCCTAGGCCAAGCTGTTCTCTCATATGGGGCTGTGAAGACTCAGGTGGCTATGGAGGCCCCAAGAGTTCAAGAGAAAAAGAACAGCAAAGTTGAGCAAAGCGGAAAATAACTACATGAATTCCTCTATTAACAATGAAATCTGCTGTTCATATTTTCAGATCTATGCTTCTTTCAAAGAAGAAGTGATAAAAAAAAAGCTCAGAAACAAAATTATTTGTGAAAAATTTCTCAGGTTGAAACAAACTTTTATATGTTTGGTACTTTGAGATATCCACTTGCTACTTCATACATTAATCATGGATTTTATAGTCACTTTACACCTCAGAGAATGGAATAGGGAAAGTCTAGGTGGGATCCCCCAAATAAAGAAAAAATTAATAGAAATAGATGAAATAATGAACCCCCCAAAGAAACAGAGAAATAAGGGCACAAGGTAAGTATTTCAGCTTGAGCATCCCATTCCTTCTACTAATCTCTTGAGTCTGAGTGCTCATAGGGAGCTTTGCTCTCAGGTGGATTTCTGAGAAGAGAAAGCTACCATTTGCACACTATACCCTGGGGCCACCCAGCTGCCAAGTGCTAGTTAAACAGAGGTTCAAGAGGCCTGCAGTCAAAAGGCAGCAGGATGGCCAACTGCCATCAATTTCCACAGCAAGTCTGGCATCTTGGCATCTTGCTGTTCTCCCCCTCCCCTAGGTTAATTGCAGAGAACCTCAGCTTTGAAATCTGTTCTCCTACCAACTTCAGCTGCTTTTCTCCTTTCTCTGTACTGCTGTAATACTTACCTCCTCTCACCCTGGTAGTTAAATGAAGTTTCTCATGTACCTAGCTCTACTCTTGAAACCACCCAAACTCTAATGTAAATGTTTCTCTCCCCCACTTCTACACACCCATGGGTAAAGGCAGAATTGCCACATCCCCCCTTGGACCTGATTGCTAGGCAACACTCAGCCATGTGAATTTGTCACTTCTGTTTGGCGCAAATTTCAATTTCACCTCCAACTGTAACAACACTGCTTGATATATTTTAGATGCCACTGTGGTTGGATGGCATCCCAGGAAAGATGTGAAGTGCTACTGCCAGGAATGAATGATTGGCATTGGGTAAAGCAATTCTCTGAACTCAGCCTTGGCATACCATTAATTGTTAAGTCTGTTCTGCTACCACCAACCTCTTGTCAGAATCATGTCTATTGTAAGCCTTTGCATCGAGAGTCCAAATGGTAGAGCTCTCTCCCTCTGTAAGATCCGAGTCATGTCGATAATGAAGCAGCGGATTTTTCAGCTCACAATATATTAATTCTTCCTACTTTCAATCTATTGGCTGCACTTTAGTGTGAAAAGAAAAATAGTACCACATTTGAATATTACTGAGCTAAGAGCTCCTGTGTGCCAATTCAGGTTCTATCCCTAAATAGGAAATTTACCTTCCTTTTGGTTTCTTCAGCATAATCTGCTTTCATTTGTGATAACAATTAAATACTATGATAAAGAAACAAGCTGATAATGAAATAAGATAAAATCAATGCTAAACACACTCTGCTGATAGTAAATATATAATATCTCACATGTACTATTTACATATTATCATTAGATAAGAAAACATGCCACATACAAACAATCATGATTTTGGGATAAACTCATACCATTACTGGCAAGATACAATGCATAATTCCCAAAGTCTCCATCTATAATGTTATATTATCTATCTATTAATGATATTATTTCTCCTTAAAGATACATTTAGTTGTCTAGCCACCTACTCTAATATCCTTAAATACTTGGCAACTGCTCAACTCTAAAGATGCTACTGCATGGAATATTTTACTTCTGTGTTCTGTGTTAAATAATGGGGAAAATAGTAAATCTATTTTGATTCCCCTTCAGCCCCTATTCCTACCAACTTTTCAGTCAATTACTTTTCTTTATCAAATCAAAACATCCTCAGAAAGCTTAGAAACGTTTTTCTGGAATGAGTCTAATTAAATAGAACGAGTCAGTTATTTATGAGTAAAAAATAGTATTTCAGACTTTCCGTGCATTTTCTGATTCATTGGAAACAAAAGGAGTTTCTGTAACAGTGTGAGTGAACCATGAAGTGTGCATGTTCTTTTAAGAAAGGCCAAGGGTGCAGTTCTATTTTCTTAGCTCTGCTTTCATATTTATGTGTCTCATTTCCAGCTCATTGCTGATGCCTCAGTTGCGCTATCCATCACCACTTTTATCCTCCTTGTTCCTCAAAAAGAACATAAAATCCTTTTTTATGTGGTGGTAATATTATTGCAAATAAAAGCAAATACCAAAATCTTTATTAGTCTGCCAAAATAATAAACTATTTAATAAAAGCATGCTGTAAAAATAAGGTCATTTGCATCACTCAAGTTACTTGCAGGAAACACAGAGAATTATTGGTCAAAAAAGTACAAGCTGACAGCAATTATTTCTGTTGTTCATCTGACACACTGTGCAATAGGGTTAAATTTTTCTTGATATTTTGCATATTTTCTGGATTTAAATGTTTTTAATATTGCTCAAAACTGATGTACATTAGAAAAAAAATTGAAAGTTTATTTCTCACAAAATAAGGATTTCTTCTTTGTAAAAAGATTTTTGGTAAATAAAGAGGACTAACTAAGCTAATTTCATTTTTGGTACCTTTTTCACAAATGTGGAAGCTGACCTTCTGATAACCTTGATATTCCAAGATTTATTGCCTAAATACTTACCATCTTAATATCCATTATTAATTTTATTTACTGTGGATTTGTGTCCATGCTTCAGCTGTATAATTCCCCCTGTTTCTATTCACCTTTTGTCATTTCTGTATGCACACCAATATAAGATGTTTTATTTCAGAAGGTTAGTTTAATAGTGAAAGTTAACAATAAATGTGTTATTTCTAAATAAATGTCCAATGTTTGATCTTTTAGCCTATTGTAATATAAACACTTCAATTCTTTTTCCTTTGCAATTTCTATCCCCAGCTGGCATATTTGCAAAGATATTATTGATATGTTCATAGCACAGCAAAATCAGTAGCTGTGATAAGGATTAAAATACATTTCTATGGTCCTTACATTCTTAGGAACAACCTGCACATTAGCTCTTCTGCTTAAATAGCAAACATAATTAAGTAAACATTATAAATCTTTTCAAAATCAGATATTAATCATTTACATTACTTGTTTTGTGATGACATTTACAACTAAGAAAAGCTTCTTAAACTCCAGTTATTACTGTTTTTATTTTAGAAGGCCTTTGCCTATGGTTGTTTGCTTTGGGATACAAATTAACCATTTTTCAGGTTATCCTAAGAAAATGAGGCACAATTTCTATAACATAGGATAACTCCATTATAAAATTTGGACATGAAAGATACTACTTTTAGAGGGAAAAAGGGCAAATAAATTCAGATACTATGTGTTATAGCTAAATTATATCCCCCAAAATTCATATTTTGGAGACCTAACCTCAATACCTTAGGATGAGACTATATTTGCAGATAGGAGTTTAAATAAATCCGCAAGCTTAAATGAGGTCAGATGGGTGAGACCTAATCCAATATGACTGGTATCTTTAAAAGAAGAAAAAAAATGGGACACACAAAGAAACACCAGGGCTGTGCATAACAGAGGGATAACCATGTGAAACAACAGCAAAAAGTAGCCATCTGTAAGCCAAGGAGAGAGGTCTTGGAGGAAATCAACCCTGCCAGCACTTTGATGCTGAATTTCTGGCCTTCAAAACAGTAATAAAATACATTTTTGTTGTTCAATTCTCCTAGAGTATGATATTTTGTTATGGCAGCCTTATCAAAATAATGCACTACACAATATAAATAGAGATTTTAAAATCTATTTGTGATATCATGCCAAATATAGTAATTATTTTGATCAACCTTAATACTCAAATTGATGAATTTATCCACAATACAACTGACAGTGTATTCTCATTCTCATGGCAGAACAAAAATCCAATCTGATCCTTAAGTTCTATATTGTCACACAGATACACTCTGAAAATTTTGCTCCATATTTGAAGTTCTTTGTATCTCAGAAGTTTTTAACCTCGAGTTTACAGACCACAAAGTCTCTTGGTATATGTTGTCAGCCACATTTTATGGGCATCACATATATTCATCATAATGAGGAGAAGTATGTTCTCCCAATAGTTAACAAATTAAATCTCAGAATATTTTATATGACAATTCAGTAGGCAATAAAGATGGTTCCCTAATGGAAAAGAATTTAATATTATGTATTTTAATTAATGGATTTAAATGGGCAAGGGAATAATAATGAATGATCTTGGTGATACATAGTGAGATATTTAACAAAGTAAAAAAAGTCATGAGACTTGAAAATTTTGTTAGAAAACCAAGCAAATCATTCTCCCTCCCTCCCCCCTTAAGTGTTAGGACCCTTTACTGGCTTTCTGGGCTTATAAGGATCACATATATTCTGAAGAATTTACAATATGGTAGTCCCTAAGGAAAACATCCACAAATATGGTGAGTCCAATCTATAAGAAGAGCCTGAGATCAAATTTCTAACTAGGGCCAAGCACTGGCTTTAGATCTATGACACTATGGAATAGTTCCTAGATCACAGTTCTTCATTGATATTATCTACAAAAGATTTTAAAAACTCTCTTAAATAGAGCTGGCAGCTCCCAAGTAACACTCTATAGATTTGTCAACTGTGAATTTATCTAACTTTTTATTGCTATTAATCCTTCTGGATTCATTAAATTCAGTACTAGGGATATGCTCAAGGAAAACACTCATATGTGAAAGAATCAAAGAGCTGGAAGATATAAAATCTATGGTGCTACCTCATGTCTCAGCTATCTGCCATCAAACATACTGTGGGTATAGTGTAACAGAGAAGGCAGGCCATCTTCCACATTCAGCCTGGCCACTCAAGATTACATTCTTACTATATTTAATGGGGACTCCAAGGACATTAGGATTGATTGTAACCTCTCCTAGGGACTCTGGGATGAGTAGACATCAAAGTTTTTTTTGTGTGGCCAGCAGTTTTAAAGTCTAGCATAGAAGCATCAGTTGGTTGCTGTTCCGTTCTCAGCCAGTGGAGAGTCCCTGGTGGAGACTTAAGTTCTATAAGACTTAAGTTCTTTCTTAAGTTATATTAAGAAATATTTGATAAGGGGGATGTCTGTAAAAACGACTAGAATTCCTGCTACTAAGAGGATTGTGGGTTTGTAGCATTATAATCTGCTTTTAAATATA
The DNA here is from genome assembly GCF_052094955.1 of Ictidomys tridecemlineatus. Lineage (NCBI taxonomy): Eukaryota > Metazoa > Chordata > Mammalia > Rodentia > Sciuridae > Ictidomys > Ictidomys tridecemlineatus. The sequence goes on from NC_135481.1 coordinate 43,809,632, forward strand.
TATAAAACTAAATTTTTTAAATCACATATGGCACTTTTTATAGATTCCTACATTCCATAGAAGGAAAATACAGACTAAAGATGATAAACATCTAAAATCTCAAAATAGATCCATAGTTCAAATTTAGAAAAAGCTAGTATTTTTCCACAACACCAGTGTTTCCCTGTCTGACATATCCACTTCTTGCTTCATAAAACTTGGGAGTCTTTATTCTTTATATTTAAGACAGCTACCTGTAAAATCACCATACCTTGGGAAATGAAAAGAATGCCTGTTTTGAAAATGAAAAGCAATGGCAGAAAGTTAGAAGGACCTCTCACTGCACATCCTAAATAGTTAAAATAAAATGATTGTAGATATGAGGAGGTACCATAAGTAATTTTAAAATCTCAAGGGGCTGGGGTTGTGGCTTAGTGGTAGAGCACTTGCCTGGCATGTGTCAGGCACTGGGTTTGATCCTCAGCACCACATAAAAATAAATAAATAAAATAAAGGTATGTGTCCACCTACAACCAAAATAAAAATTAAAAAAAAATTGAAACTCAAGCAAATTGATCCATGTTTTGAGTCTGTAAAACAGATAACCATGCCTTCCCATATGTATTTCATTCCATAGTACATAATTAAGACATTTAAAAAATTAACTAAAGAGCATATGTGATATCGTATTAGCTTCTGTGGTGATGTAACAAATTGCCACAAGTTTAGTGATTTAAAACAACAGAAACTCACTCTTACAGTTCTATGGTACACATGTCCAAAATCAGTTTCACTGGGCCAAAATAAAGGTGTCAGCCAACTATGCCCCCTTGTAGACTTCAGGGGAGAATGCTTCCTTTTCTTTTCCAGCTTATAGAGCTGGAAAATTGAAGCATTTATTCAGATATTGTAAGCAAGTCTATATGTTTTTAAGGCATAGGAATAACATATTTAATGTTTACTCTGCACCAGACACATATATAAATGTTTTTATCTAATTTGTACAATTACACAAAACAAATTATGAAATAGGTGGATAGGGAAACGGAGGCATCCAATGTGAGGTTACCAAACTTGTCCAAGGTCAAAAGTACCCTACTTATTTAAATTATCTAGGTCAAGTATTTGCATAAATAAATAGGCTTATAAAATTATTTTATATTGGTTATTCTAGTACAGTCTGTAGTTGGTAGACTAGCAGTAGTTACGTGTTCTATTTATCAAGATTATTTTCAGGCAAATATTAATTTCCTTGCTTTGGTATTTTTACTTGGAATGGTTTATAAATAATAAATCCACTTGTTTCTCATTCTTTCTACCAATAATAACAATCCTAATTTTAACTTGTGAGCACCTTTCTTTCCACCTTAGGTCACAAAGTACAGGATAGGGTTACATAGAGAAAGCAATTTCTCTACCAAAGGGGCTTGCAATTGCAGACTTTGGTAGGCATTGACATATGCTCAGCTGCTGTTGTTACCCAATAATTGCTAGTTCATTTGAAAGTCTTCTCTGATTTTGTTCCTCATGGGTTTTTAAAACTTCATTTCATATCCTTGTTTTCAATGGCTCCTTATAGGCTTACAAATGGAAACCTGTTTTCTTATATTTATAAGTCAACTATGTTCTTGATTTTCTTTGTCACAGGGCAGGGTGAACAAAAACAGCTCTGCTGTTTAAGATCTTTTATGCATATTCCTTAATCTATGGAGCTTTCTCCAAACTTCAGTAATATGGTGCTGTGTAGGTAAAGAGAAGATTTTTTTATAAAAAAAAAACCCACAATTTCTTCCTAGAGTTTTAAAGAACACTTCTTAAGTACTAGAAAGTTGTAAAATTTGAAGACACAATGAAAAGTTCATTTTTTTTCCAAACCTATTGGCAAGGATTATGTGTTTCAAATCGCTTACAGATAGACTTTGAGTATATGCCAAGCATACCTGGTTTGTTATCTTATTGGATTATTTCCCTTCTACAATCATCAAATTACTTCATTGCCCTTGTTCCTTAACTAAATGGAATGACCCTCCTAGTGAGACTTTCAAATATCAATGTTATGTTGGAGAAAAATAGTTTTCACCAGACTCTGGCCTTTTAGCACCTCTTAACCCCGGTACTATTTAAAGCTCATACATTTCCTCAATATCAAAGAATAAACAAACCATAATAATATCATATGTGTTTATAGAATATAACCAAGAAATAACATCTTAATGAAATGGTGACTAACTGGCTGTCATGATTGTTCAAGCCATATTTAAATAAATCTAATGGGAAAAGATTGATTTAATTTTTAAATTGTGGAAGATACTAAGAGCAGATGATATTAAGAGTAGGCCCTGTATAATCATTTATTTGAGGAGATCTGGGAAATTACAGATATATAATAACACAAATGGTTAAAAGAATCTGAAAAACATTATTCTTATTACTGTAAGTTTAGGGTGATCTATACAGTTTTTAAATTAAAAATTTACTGAAGAAGAAATATCTGAAATAGAACAGGGAGCAGGTTCCTCAAGTGACTTAGCAGCTTTCATAATCATCAACTGTTACAGTGAAAACAAAGATTTCTAATCTTAGAACTTGGCAGGTGAGGGAGTAACAGATTTCCCAATATAATGTTTTGATTTTTGAGAAATAAGTGGATTTGTTAGTTTTTTTTTTTTAATCTGCCAGCTCCACATTCAGTCATGTATTTTATTACCCACTTGGGATGTTGATTACAAATATTTTTAATTAAAGGGATTCTTGGTTCTCTATTAATTGAACAATTTCTTAGATATTTTGCCTTTGTAGGTATCTATAAAACTTAATATATATAGAATATGTCGATATGAGCATATACATAGGCCTGGAAAAGAGGGTCTAATTAAGAGATTTGGGGATTTAGTAGTAGAATTTCCTTTCAGACATTATTTGGACCTGTTATCTTATTAATTTTCTCTCAATTTTTTGATTTTACTGATTGCAAATGTCAATAAGATGGTGTAGGGTTGTTTAAGATAATTTTACACTGTGCAGCATACCATCTTGGATTTCTTTCAGTGCAATGAATGTTGTATTAATGAGGGCTGTTGTCAACGCAATGCCAATAAAACTGCCAATTAAGACAAGAAAAGGTACTTCTAGGGATTTTTTAAAACATAAACTAGCTGAAAAACTGGTCCATATAAAGTACATTGAAAAAATTAATTCCCTACTAATAAAATGATTTCAAATACACTAGTTTATACTTAAACATTTTGTTCTTCCCCAGTCTCTACAACAGCCTTGTAAATGTCCCATATTCCCTCACCCATTTCAAGTAACCATGTAGACTTTAGGAGAAACAAAGTCAATGAATCTATTGCCCACATTTATGCATTCTGAAGTGAGTTCAGGTAGGGAAAATATTGATCAAGTCAATATTTGAAAACTATATGCAAGTCTCCTATAAAACATTTTACATAATGAAAACAGATCATCTTTAAGTTTGTCTGAAAACAGAGAAATTATAACCCAGAACATTAAGAGTATTTTTTTTAATATGGTGGAAATGGAACACAAGCCAACATCTCAAAAATATGGTACTTCACCCTGACAAATTGTGAAAATGCCCAAGTTCCATAATATTACATTTTGCAGACAAAAGCATCTTCTTTTAGTACACTCCTTTTTTTCACTAGGTCAGAGTCCCCTTTCTTCCTATACATTATTTTTTAGATCTGAGTATGATTTGTTGTAAAGTTCTTTATGCCTAAAATTCTTAAATGCTTCAAATATCAGTTTAGTTTCCTTACTTATCAATAAAAGTTGAAAAATCATTGGTAAATTTTTTTCATGACACACACAGTTAGAACCCTTTTAATGTTTAGAAATGGTATAAAATTAACCATACTCTCTGGTTATAGTTATTTAATAGTATGTTGATTTGTTATACATTTATGCCTACATGAACTTGGTAATTCACTGAAAACATCCCTTTCACTCTTGTAGACTTCATGTCTTGATTTAAGCAAGTCTGTTTTTTTTTCTTCTCTGTTAGAAGAAAAAATATTATTCTTTAAGATATCACTTTTGCTTAGAGATCATCTAAATTTTTTTGTCCCTTATGGTCTTAGACAAAACACAAGAGGCCTAACTAGGTCCCTGTATCAGTGAAGAATTTTCATATAATTGAGATTATTTCTTTTATATTACTCAAACTCGTTTCACTCATTTGCCATTTACCCATTATAACCCATACAACATTAAGTGACAACTATGTCAATTAGTATGACTAAGAAATTTTAAAATAACATAACCTCTTCCCCTAAGAGATGTATGTTCTTCAATGTCTTAGCAGGGAAACAAAAGAGAATTTAATGAAAGAACTATTTTATAAAGGTGTGGGTAGAGCTGAAGAATCAGGACAGGATGTTAAGATATCCAGGGACTGGCAACCATGGGAAGTCTAAGTCATTTCTAATCCTATAGAAGGTATGTGTGTGCAGTGCTGATACCTGTGATCATGAGGGCTGGGGCTATGGAAGTGGGGCCATGAGCCTGAGGTTGTATTCATAAAGAATACAACTAATCCAGAAACATCACATGACATTTAGAAGAAAGGAGGGAAAGAAACTTTGTGACTTCTCTTTCCTTTCCCATTCTTTTGCATGAGCTTCCCATTGGCAAACTCAGAAAGCCAAAGGGCAGGGACCTGAGTGTTACAGGGCATCTGGGAATCCACATTAGGGCAGATCAAACCGAGAACAAATTGGGATCATAAGAGGCAGCCTCTAAGCTGGCCCCTGATGATTCCTAACCCTTGATATTTATTTGCTTGTATAACATTCTCCCCTTGAGAGTGAACTGAATGTGATATACTTCTAACAAATATAACATGTCAAATTCTTAGAGTTTCACTTCCAAGATAAGGTTTCATCTTGGCCTGCCTCTTGGATATTCTCTCTTGTTCTCTCACTTGCTCACTCTCATAGAAGCCAGCTGGCATGCTATGAGCATGGAAATAAGAGACATCTCCAGCCTAGCATGGAATTGAGGCCTTTGGCCCAACAACACACGAGGAACTGACTCCTGTCACTCTACATGAGTGAGCTTGGAAGTAGATTCTTTGTCAGTCAAGTCTTTGAATGAGGTGTTAGCTCTATGAGAGAACCTGAGCCAAAGAAATTAGCTAATCCATGTCTGAATTTCTAACCCACAGAAAACTGTGAAAAAAATAAAGGATTGTTTGAAGATGCTAGATTTCAGGGTAGGGGTAATCTGTTATACATCAAGAGATAACTAATAAAAGGAAAGAGAGGAACAGAATAAATGAAACAGCTTACCATTTTTTGCCTTACAGCATTCATTTTTTTCTCTTCAATCAGATGAAGAAATACCTGCCCAACAGAAGATGTGACACCAAATCCCATCAGTTAGCCTACAGTTATGGAGTGATTTCAGTCCATTCATGTTCACTACTAAAATTTACAATATAACATTAATTTGCCATCAGAACTTTTTATATTTGAGATCAGAGAAAGGGGGAAAAGAAAACTGTTTCCATTCTCAAGGCAGGTTCTAAGGGTCTTGGGGGTTCTAAATTGTAAATCTCATCTAGGCTTGCTCAGATGTCTCCATCCCAAATATTAGTGTGTCATTTCTTTCTAACAAGTGAATTCTAACCATGGACCCCAAGTTAAGAAGTCTTGCTTAAAACTTCCACAAAAACTTTGGAATTCCTTCATGCTTTGGTTTGAGTCCAAAGTGAGCTTATCTTTTTCTTTTAATAAGCTTCTCAACACAGAAATGGCCAGTCTGCCTCGTGATCTTTGTAATCATCATCTCCTGAAGCTAATATAGAAAATCATATTGATGAAACAAAAGCTCAGAGAAAGTGACTATAATTAAAATGGTCATATTTTAACATATTACTATAATTGTGATGAAGAATTTCCAAATTTACATTCTCTTTTCATAGACTAGCTCTCCCAGTTTTTCATGCAAATTGCTGTACTTCAGAAAAATATGGGTTTCCATTAAAATAAAATAATTTATTCAACTGTTCCTATAGCCATTAAATTTCCACTTAGAATTTAGTTTGTTGTACTTTCAAATTCATTTAATTACTCAGAAACATAAAGCTGGGCAAAGACGACTCTTCAAAAGTTTTCACCAGAGTCATGAGATATTGCTATGAGTAACTTCAGACTATACATGTTCCATGATAAAAAATAAATGACAGATGGGTATGATGTTCGTGATGCTTCCAATAATTTCAAAGCCAGAGTCGACCAGTTCTAAATGATTGATTCAGAGTCCAGGACATTTATATGTTTGGGCAATATTTGAGAAATAGAATGAGTGTAATGTTGAGCCTGATGTCATCAGATTTTAAGTTCACTTTAAAGAGAAATTCTTGAAGAGAATCAGTAGTTGAATATATATTCTCTGCTTCTCTTGCAAAATGTTATTTTCCAGTGAGATTCTCAGGGAAGACTTTTTTCATTTTTAATAGATTATTATCACAGTTCTAGAAATTTAGAATTGTAAGAATATATATTATTACTTTTTAAAAATTGAAAAGTAGACAGTTTTATGATTCTGAAACTTTATAATCTTGTTTGAAAGTCAGGAAACTTGGGTTCTAATCCCCGTTCTGCCACTAACACACTGTGTAGCCACAAACTAATTACCTGATAAATCTGTGTTTTGGTACTTTCATTTTTAAATTGAAAAGAAAATATATTTCCTTCAACCTATTTCACAGGGTTATTATTAGAATATATGAAATAAAACTAGTTAAAGTACTTGGAACTTGTCAAAAGAAAGATGGTCCATAAATCCAAGTTATAATTATATAACACTGTATATCCCAGCAGACTCGAAACATCTTGAATCAGAAGAAAAATGAGTGCAATTATAAAGAATCTTGAAAGAAAATTTTTGGAATAGGGAATATTAAAAATATCAATTTATCATTTTATAAAAAGTTTTTCAATGATGCTATCTTACAGAAAAAAATCTGGTAATGGTGATTGAAACTTAATGATGATTAGTGTTATTTCTAACACACTGGATAGGTGACAATTAACAATATTTTCCTCATCCATTTCCAATTTCATGAGATAGTTTATAAGTAGAATGCATAAGACTTTGGCTACTGATTGGGGAAAGACAAGGGAGAAAGGAAAGGTAGGGGTTAGCTTTCAACCAGATTGGTAAGCGCAATGCCCTTTAAAAACAAGGAATGATTAAGTGTGAGTTGGGATGACAGAAAATCTGGTAAGCCAAGATATCGACCTTTGATCTGTATGTACTCGAGATGCAAGTGTCTAGCATTCTTTAAATCACATTTTGGAGTGCTTTACTTAGTTCTATTAGCTAGAATTTGGAGATGCTGGCATTCTTGATGAAGACCTTAAGAAACTATCTTTCTTCTTTACTATACAGTAGTTAAAAAGAATGAGATAAATCTATAGTGATACAGAATAATGTCATAGATATATTTGAAAAACAAAGTATAGAACAGTGAATATAGTATGCTCCCCCAGGTGAAAAATAAAAGTGATATATGCTTACATATTCATAAACTCATTCTGGAAAGATACAGAAAAATGGGTAATGTGTTGCCTCCCAGGAAGGGACCTGGGGGACTGGATTTCTGAGGAGGGATAAAGAATAATGTTATTCCTTGCTCTGAAATCTACATTGTCTGATATGTATATAGTCACTCCAGCTTTCTTTTGAGTAGTGTTTGCATAGTATTTATCTTTTTTCCATCCTGTTACTTTTAATCTGCCTGTGTTTTCATACTTAAAGTGAATTCATTATAGACAGAATGTAGTTGGGTCTTGCTTTTGTGTTCAGTCTTTCTCTGTTTTAAGTGTTCAACATTTACATTAAATGTGATTATTGATATTATTGGATTTAAATTTATTGCTTTGATATTTGTTTTCTGTCACATATTTTTCTCTATTCTTTCTTTCCTGACTTCTTTTAGCATGAGTATTTTATATGATTTCATATATTCTCTATTTCCTTTTTGGTTTATTAAATATAATTCTTTGTTTTGTATTTTTTCTGTTTTTCTTCAGGGTTTACATATGACAGATGCTGTGATGAGTACATTTGTATGTATTTAATTCTCACCTCTCTAAGTAGGTATAAATATCCTTATTTTATGGATGAAGAAAAACATCTTGCTGAATTTACAAATTAATGTCTCAGAACTAAAATTCAAACCCAGTCTTGTCTGACTCTAAAACATATTTTGTAGTATTAGGAAAATGTTGGAATAACCTTTCAGCCTTTGATGTAGTTAATAGTGCATAAAAGGGAAATGTGGGCTAAAATCTGAACTGTTATTATAAATTATTGAATATATACATAGATATTATAAATAGGTAAAAGCCCTAAGCATCATAGAGTGCCAGAATATGGAAATAAAGTCAAGAATTTGGTACTACATATCTCTCTCTTTCTAAAACAGAAGGTTTAGAAGCAGAGAATGAAGATTTAGCTATTTGCAAAGATAAAATCTTACCCTTAAGGTAAACTTTTAAAATATGTTGCTAATATTAGTATGCAATGCAAATTTCCTTTCAGATGTTTATAACTGACTAGAAACTGCTTGAAGTCAACACAGACTTTGAAAATATAAATGGAGGCTTTATATTTTATAGGCCTCCTATCATCGCTAACACTTCCCTGAAATAAAATACCTTTGATACAGAAATTCTAGAACTCTTACTGTTTGGGGAAAAGAATTACAGAAAAAGATATTCCACCAATGTATGTAAGTGTAAGTTATTTTCTGTAATAGTTATTCTTAGAGTATAAAATGAATATATTAAGAAACGGAATTAACATAATAATACTGCTTACTTGATAAAAGAAGCTGATTTCATCTTCACTAAATAAATATTTTGCCAATTGAGATATTAATGGCATATAATAAATTTACTAATTTTAAGAGTTTGATCAAATTTTTTCAGTTGCACAGCATTGTGTAAGCATTACTACTATCAAAGTAAAACAGGTTCCCCATTTGACAGTTTCCTCAAGACCCCGTGTGTTTGACCACTTCCCCTCACTCTTGATCCAGACATGCTGACTTGCTTTCTATCATTGGAAATTTCATCTTTTCTAGAACTTCATGTAAATTAAATTTTACAAAGTATAGTCTTTTGTGTTTGATTTCTTTCTTTTTTCACACTTTTGAAATTCATCCATGTCACCATGTGTATTGCTAAGCAATATTTTATGAGTATGCATATATCACAATTTGTTTATCCATTCTCCAGTTGATGGAGATTTGGGATGGTTTTTATTTTTAGTTATTATCAATAATGCTGCTATAAATAATCTCATACAATTCTGCAAGAACATATGTGTTTTACTTTCTAGGGTAAATATGAGAAGAATTTCTGAGTTATAAGGTAAAGTGTGCTTATGCTTATGATCACACTGTTTTACAAAGAGATTGTACCATTTTTGCACTTCTACTAATATATCAGAGTTCCAGTTGTTCTATGTTCTTGTCAACACTTGATATTGCCATCATTTTTAACTTTAGCCATTCTATTGGTTGTATATTGTTATCTCATTATGGTTTTAATTCATCAAGCAAAATTTTGACAAAGGGAAGAGATACATTACCAATTTGTATTATCCTATTAGCAAATTAATGGGCTAAACTATACAAACTCTGGCATGAATTTGCTTCTATCAGTTCCATATAGTATGATATACACTGGATAAAACATTACAGTTGAGTTTTTGCAACTATGGAAACTGAAGAGTAGACCCTATATTTTCCTATAACTTCATTAAGGTATGGCCTACATGTGAGAGGAGTCTGTGAATCAATCAGGTGTCTTTCCTCCCTTCTTCTTTCTCTCCCTACCAATTATCCATTCTTCTATCATCTACTTTATTTACAAATATAATATGTTCATTTTGAAAACTCAAATAATATGGAAATGTATATATGAGAAAGCAAAAACATACATTCAATTTTACTACCAGAGACATCACCATTGACATATTGGTGATTTTTTCAGGCCTTCCTTTATGTAAAATAATAAGACTGTGTTTTTAAACTGGACTACTTAATTCTTACAACAACTACACATGGTAGATAATATTCAATTTTACAGTTTGGGAAACTAACAGAATTTCAGTAAATTGTCTAATATTATAAACTCAGTAAGTTGTAGTGTTCACATTCAATTGAGGGAATCTGACTCCAGAGTTTTAAACCATAATCTAGACATAAGCTGTGTGTGAATGTATGTGCGTGTGTGCACATGTGTGCACATGTGTAGCCTTTGCATGCTAATGTAGTTATGCCACATCTCGTAGATATATTCACATTTTAATAAATATAGGTATACATCACTCTTTATAGATTGCAGAATGTTTTACTTTATGAGTGTACTATAGAATATTTACTCTCTGGATATACCATAGTACACTGATTTAATAAATTCCTTAATTATTGATATTTAGCTTATTTTCTACTTTTCAATATTATAACCAACAATGCAAGAACCACTTTGGTATATACAGTTCTATACTATTTCCAAATATCTCCTTAAGATATACCCCTAGAAATGAGAATGCTTAGTCAAAGTGTATAAACATTAAAATTTTAATACATAACACCAAAGTAGTTTTTAATGAGATTGTTCCTTTTGTTTTGTTTTCTACATTGGGGATTGAACCCAATGGTGCTCTACCACTGAGCTACACCTCCAGCCCATTATTTTTTATTTTTCATTTTGAGACAAGTAAGACAACTTACACTAAGTTGCTTGGGTTGACCTAAAACTTGTGATATTTCTACTTCAGTCTCTCAAGTAGCCAGAATTACAGGTGTGTACCCCTGTGCCTGATGAGCTTATCCTGTATTCTTGCCAATATTGAACTCTTATCATTTTTTTAATCCTTGCTATCTTAAAAGGTAAGAAATGATATCATGTGGTTGTTTAATTTTAATTTGTTTGTGAACAGGGCTAAACAATAAATATTTTTAAACATAAAAGTGATGCATATATATTCTTCCAAAATAGTCAATACAGATTTATATTAAGTAAAAAGAAGTCTTATTTTTCTATCTGTTTCTTCAGAGTATCGCTGTAACAGTTCAATATATAACTTTCTAGAGATTTTATCATCTACTCACATATTTCTGCATATCTACTTGTTAAATTTTGCTTTTATACAAATGGAAATACATCTGGGAGAATTTTTACATTTTTCTTCAAGAGTTACACAGTATTTCATATGGTAGTACAATAATGCAATAAACAGTTCTGTTTGAGAACATTTTGATTAATTATAGATTTTTTTTCAGTAAATATCATTAAGTACTTATTACATGTTAGTACTATTCTAGAAATGAATAACAAAAGTTGCTGCTCTGATGATTTCAATTCTGCAAATGCTACTGTAATGGACATTCTCGTAGTACTTCTTCTTTTTTGTTGGGTATCCAACCCAGGACCTTGTGCATGCTAGTGAAGTGTGCTACCATTTATCTGCTGCTCTAGTACTCTTGCACATTTTTGCACATATGCGAGTGCAAAATATTTCTGTAGAAAAAGGTATAAATGTTTACATTTTTTGCCAAAAGAACATATAAGAGGCCATCAATAAGTTTTAGATGAGTGAAAGAATAAAGATCATTGTACTGTCATGTGTAACTAATTAAAACAAATAAAAAAGAAAAACACTGAAATAAACAAAAAAGATTGCTCTTAACAGCTAAATTATAAACTCAAGACATAGGCAGATATGTTTTATTCAGTGTACATAGAGTTTACTAATTTGAACTTACTCTCTAACCTTTACAAAAAAGGAATTAAATAAAATGAAGATTTCTGTCACCTCTTGAAAATCAGTCTCTAGTAATACTGGCTCTACATGTGCACCGGGTGGCTATAAACAAGTGATAAGTGAGTAGTGATTTGCCACAGTCCTCAACATTCCAAACTGCCTTACACCAGACCATTTTATTCATTTATGTTAGTTTCCTAGATCCTATAGATTTTAAATGTGTTGTTCTCCATTAAGGAATAAAAGAAATTTTAAAATGACAGACTCTTGGTTCCCTAATGCTTGCCAATTACCTCATATATCAATTTATATAATCAAATTATTGTCAGCAAAAGTGTTGTTCATCTTGGAAGCAAAGAAAAAGGAGATTCAGGAGGTCAATGATGGGAATACCTTTCCAAATATAGCCTGAAGATAGGATATTTTAGCCAAAAAAAAAAACCAAAAAACCAAACAGCAGTATGTTTCAATGGCAGATTATAATACAGTGGTTAAGGGCTACAATATCTGGGTTCTAATCTTGGTTCTATATTTATTAGCTCTAGGCCTTTTAGCAGGCCATTTACTTCTCTGTGTTCAGTTTCTTCATTTGCAAATTGGGATAACAATGAATCCTACCTATTTCATAAGTTTGCTATGATATTTAAATGAGTGACAGCCCATAATAAGCAGAAATTATGACACAGATTATAACATTTACATCCTCATACCTTTACATTTATGTTTCAAATAATTTTGTTTCTTTTTTTCCCTAAATCCTCACAATGCAACCTTCTGATGGCTTTCTATATATCATGACTTTAGGGAGAATCGCTGAAATCTTTTCAAGGTTTTTGAAAAGTAACTACCTGTAGCATTCTTGATTTGATTATCTGAATCTTTATCAATCAGCACATCAGTGAGATGTACTGCCAAGGAAGCAGAATTCAGTGACAGCTTGCAAATTTTATTACCAGCAACAGTGTTTGGCTATGGAGAGTTTCCTTAAGTAAGCTGGCAAAAGATTGAGCTTTTTGAGGCTAATTTTTCTGTTCACCTATTTTGTTGATTCTACAAGCCAATCTATGGTCATTTGTATTTAACAATTTGAAACTCTCAGAATGCCTTTGAAAGGTGAATCCTGGGCAAGATATTTCAATGTATTCCTGACAGAACTGCTTTAGGCAATACTGATATGTAAAGTCATGTTGACATGCACTGGGTTAAAGTTCTCTTTATCGCTGTCCACATAGGGGTCTTGCTAAACCAAGTGTTCTTGAAAATTGGGCAAATTATCTATAGGCAAATGCATATTAGTAGTTAAAAATAAGTCTTCCCTATTAACTTAAAAAACATTTTGCCACGATTCAATATTAATATATTAGCATGTTCAAATTAGTATGTTTGTTTGGAAGTAAATTAAACATTTCCTAAAAAATACTATTGTTTATAATTTAGACTTTCACAAATTTAGCTTGGCTTTCCTTCAAATACTATTCTTACTTTTCTTATTCTCTATTTCTTATTCCAGCAGGGCACAGTATCAACAGTAGTATAAACATTCCTGCTCTTTTTTATGTGATTTTGGGAGAGTCACTTTATCTTGGTGTGGTAGCCATGGAGGTGTCCTACTCAGATCTCCCCTCAAAATTACCTCTTATGGAAAGCACAGATGACTGACAGCTATCAGTTGCCATACACTTGGAATTCATGTCAGTAATGGTTCTCTCAGGTTGCTTTCAACATTTGAGCACAATGAAAGTACTATATCCAGGTCTTGCCTGTCTGCACAGCCTTAGGTGGCACTGCTAGCAGAATGCCTCTCCAGGCTTGGAATCTCACCCAGCAGATCATCCACAGAAAATTCACTTCATAGACAATTTGGGTACTTCCTTTTCTATGTCCATGAGATGTCATTGTTATATACTATACTATTTAGATGAAACTCACCTCATAAAGTACTATAAATGCCTGCTGAAGTCACAGCTAAGCCAATAGCTCAGAGATAATAATCTGCAAGGATGGTGGGCTATGCTTCAGGATATATCATGAGCACTACATTAGAGATCTCCATGAGGCACTGCGTTAGTAGGATTACAAAAATCTTGGAACAAAGGCATGGAAGTGAGAATGGGCTGTTTACACTTATTCCCAATCACCCAAAGGAGAACTTTGTGTTTTGCCTTCCAAATCTCTGGGCTGGGTAGAGTTAGAGATTTTGGTATTCAAAGGTTTCCTCTATCGAAAGGGGGCAGTATAAGAATTAATTAAACTATAATTTATGTATAGTTGTAGGACATTTTTGGTTCTTTGCACCCAGAGTCAGTATGCAGGGAAAATGATTATCAGGAGAATGATTACACATGAAGAACAAAGTAATATACATGGGGAACCCAGGTTATACAGCCTCTTAGTATTTCTTTTTCTAAATGTACTTGTGAATAGATAAATGCAGCAACCCAGACTAAAAAGATGAGGATGACCAAGGGTTACAACTCCTTATAAATGAATGCTTGGATTTTACTATCAGGTAAATCAACACAATTTGCTTAAGTGTTAGCTGAGAGTGAGGGGAATATGAAATGGATAGTGAAGACAGGACAAGTACCAGTGTGGCCTAAGACCAACTGCAATAACAAGGACTATGGACTGTCCCATTGACCTTACTTTTCTAAGCTTATCCTTAGGAAGAAAGGTTTATAGGAATCATGGAGAAGTTAACTACAAACATATGAACAGGTTTGTAGTCTCTAACTTCTACACTACTGAATTTGCTTCCATCTGTGAATCTACACTAGGTACTTTTAAGAAATAAAGATAAAATATTATTGGTGCTTTTCTTGCACTGCTCTCAGGCAGTGACTAAGCACAACAGAGATACTGAAACTGGCCATTCCTGCCCACTTTGAAATTCCTCTGACATACCACTTTGGTTTAGGGCTACCTATCAGTCTGGGCAAGATTTTCAGAACTGCATTGCAAACTGGAATTCTTATTGCTTACTCTTTCCTTTTCTTCTTTCAGTTTTCAGCTTGCATCACAAATTTGAGTCTCTCTGCCTTCTGCTCCTTCTCCTGTTTTCCTTTCCAGACATTTTCTTCGATCAGTCTTTCACACATCTAATCCTGGCCGGCATTTGCTTCTTGAAGATGGCTAATGACACACTGGGCTTTTTGTTGCTGCTGTTGTTAATTTTGGAAAAAGAAAATGATATTCACATTAGGTGATTGGAATGATTTAAGATCTCAACAGGAAAAGCAGAGAACAGCCTAATGTTTAGCTTCTGATACAACTTATTTTTGTTTCTTTTCTTTTTCTTTCTTTCTTTCTTTCTTTTTTTTTTTTTTTTTTTGAGAAAGGGTCAAGAATTGCTCTGGTTTAGTTCAGTTTAAATAAAAAATCCCCACTTTTCAAAAAAAAATTATGACTCTGAGGATAACTGATGGCTGTGTTAAGACCATTTCAATTTATTTTATTTTCAGAAATGCAAATATATCTATTGAACTATAACAAACTAAACCTAGTATGTGTACGGTGGCCCTGACTAGATGTTTAGCATAGAGCCTTCCATGGTAATTATGAGAAGATACAGTGAGGAAATATAGTAGTTTTTTAATGAGACAATACATATAACACTGTTATATTAGGCAACCAGTTAACATTTCATTAATTGATAGAATTTATGTAAAATGTTTTCAAAGGGGAGAAGAGATACTGAGAGAAAAAAACATTCAAGGGATAAAAAGAACCTGAAGGAAAGATACTTAAGGAAAACAAAGATCCTAAGAGGAAGCCAAGGAGCTGGGCAAAATGGGACACCATCAAGCTAAACAGAGAGTGATTTGAAGAATGGCCTCAGCATTTTTTCTAATATATAGTATAACCCTAGGATATACACACTGTAATGAATTTGTTGAGGATGTCTTTTAAAAACTTATAGAGCAGTTAACACAAACATAATCTTAAGGATGTGGTTTTAGAAAGAGAACCTCAGTATCTCCTCTCCCCATCTTTGTATGAAAGTAAAGGAAACAATAACAGGCAGAAAATACAATAGGAATTTTGGGGATGTTCTAAATCTATTTCATCAAAATCACTCATCATGTTAACTATTACTAAGTTTACACAATCTCCTAAAAAATGATGGGAAAAGGCCAGAGTAACCTTCCTGGCATTAAAATTACTCATATTAGCTTTTTGTGACCCTGGATAACTGGGCTTCACCCAATCCATCCAATTTATTCCCTCCTATCTCCAATACACCCTCTCAACTTGTCAGCCTGGTCTGCCCACTGCTGTCCAACATACCATATGTATTCCTGTCTTTCTGCCTTTGTCTGGAAGGTACACCAGCTCCTTCTGTTCAACTCTGCTCATCTTTTAAGCCCTATCCATACTCTAGCTTTCACCCTGTAGTTTAGTTTTTGGAGTTCTTACCATGTGCACCACCTAACGTGTTGCTTTCTTGTTGTTTGTTCAATATATTTTCTCTCTCCAACCAGACTATAAACTACTCAAACACTTGACTCACTTTGCAAATATTCAGAATTGTGGAATTTTAAAACTACATGATTTTAGAAGCTAAAACTGATATGCAAATTATTACTGTGTAGTCAACCATACCAAGTACTTGGAGCTAATGAAAACAGTATGTATAGTGACATTAAATGCCTACCTATGCACACTAAAGGATCCCAAGTTTCTTACATATACTATCTTATTTAGTTCATCATCCTCATAGTTCTTTTGCTAAAATCCCATGTCTCATTCCTTCAATTTTATTGGTTCTATCTTCAAAATAGAGGTGGAATCCTCTCACATCTCACCAAATCCAGCATCTTGACTCTAAGCCCCAGCATTTTCCTCCTGAATCATGGTTTCCTAATAGATGTGTTTTCAACATTGCACAATGTAACCTTTTCAAACTTTTAAGTCATGTCTCTGTTCTAAAGCCTGCAAGGATCTACAAGATCAGACATGATCTTCCCTTCTCTTTACTCTGACCTCTTCTCCCACTATGGCTGTTCAACCTACTCCAGTTATACTCATCTACCTTGTTCTTCCATCATCACACAATGCACAATGCACGTAGTGCATTAGATGTAATTTTTTCTTCTGCCTGGAACACACCTCCAGTTATATACACTGCTGTTTTCTTTTAAAACTTAGTTCAACTCACCTACTCAATAAGGCTTACATTGATGCTCTATTTAATTCTGTATTTGCCCCTCTGTTTTGATTCTTTTCAATTTTTCTTTTTAGCACATCTCACTTAACATACTATTTCGTTTTTTAACCATATACTATGTTTGCTTTCCCTACTTCCATATAAACGCCATGAGGGGAATGGTCTGTTTTATTTATGGATATATCCCCAAGAGCCTAGAACAGCCCTGGTTCATGTAACACCCAATAAAATACTTTGGTGAATTTATTTTGATGCTAGATTTTCTTGCTGCAAGGCAACTGTTCTTTGGTTTAGAGCCCTACTTAGTTTCCCAGCTTCTGTGTTTGATAAAAAGCAGTAACCAGAGATGGCCTAGTCATAGGGCTAGTCCTGGAATTTCAAATCACCACAACCTTGCACCTGAGGGGCTCAATTTTACACCCGGGCCTCACAGGTTAAGAGGACAGAGAAGCTATAAGCCAAATAGCTAAAGTGTGTAGCTAGTTTCGTAGGGGTGGTTGAGGGAAGGATGGAAGGAAGGAAGGCAAACCTCCTCTCCTTCTTTCATCTCTTAAGCACATGTGACTTCGAACATCCTCCAACTGAAACATATCCAGTGCCACCTGGGTCCGAAGGTGCGGGACAGGCCTTGCCCTTCTCCCGGCAGCTTCAGTGCCCTCACTTAGGTGGTTATGCTGTGCCTAAACATTATTTTTTTAGGGGGACCGGGCCGCCTCTGCTACAGAGTGGAGGCGCGGAGGCAGCGTACCCTCAGCGCCCAGACGTCCCGCAAGCAGTAGAAGGCAGAGCAGCACGAGTCCGCGAACAGGCGGTGGAATGAACGCCCGCGTGAGGCCCCGGCCTCACGAGCGGCAGCTGCGGCTCTGACCCCGCCCCTCCCGCCGCACGCAGGCGCACTGCATCCAGCATGAGGGTCGTGGCCCTGATCAGGTAACCGGGCGTTGGAGCCGCTTCCCTCTTCCCCGTCTGCCTCTGGTTCCTTCCTGCAGCCTCTGGCGCCCACTGAGCCGGGGTCGGGGTCCTGGCTGCGGTTCTGACCTCGGCGGCTCTTAGCACCTCAGGAAGAGGCGGAGACTTCGGCCTCTAGGTCCGGCTTTGGCTTGCGCTCCGCCTTTCCAGCGGTCGCTACCTTGGGTCTTGTGCCCACACACTCGGATTCACCTGGGGGAACTTTAAAAAAAAAAAAAAAAAAAAAAAAAAAGTCCTAACGCCTGGGTCCCACCGCCAGAGGCGCTGGTTTAATTACTCCAGAGTGGCCGTCCGCGGATTTTTAAAAGCCATACTGGGCCTTGAAGTTATGAGGGCCACTGCTTGATTCCACGTACTCAGTTAATTAACTCCTGCCCCTTTTTTCCCGGTTTTCTTTGAATTCTTCTATGATCCCCTTAAGTTCACAGATCCGCGGTGTCCTACCTTTCTCCCTAGGCTTACCGGTTCCCCCCTGCCCTTTCCAGTAAGGTCACCTACTTGTGTGGCTTACCTGAGCTATGTGGATTGCTTATAGCATCTTCATGTTTCTGTCTTGGAGCTCAAGTACAGAGTGGGAATCTCTTCTCTCCTGATGGAAAAGGAATTGTGCCAGTTTTATGGTACATCTAGTTGCAGTTGCTTCGGATGCTCGTAGTTGTTCTAGTGACATGTTGAAATATATCAAAAGGAGTTTAAAGTACATGATAATCCATCATGTTTAGGTATATAGATAAATGAACCAAACCAGTCCAGTTTACATATCTCTTTACTCAATCTATAAATTGAGGCAAAAGGAAACATACTAGCAATATTACAAAAGGGAATTTAGGCTAATAAATATTTGTTTTATGAGATTTGGATTGGAACAGTGTATCTGAAATATGCTGCAATGATACATTCAGAGATTTTGTAGATTTCATAACGTTTAATTCAATGCTCTACGTAATTGATAGTAGTTGACAAAATTGATCAATTAAAGACTCCAGATTCCAGTCCCTCTAGTGACTGAAACATTCCAATTTCTCCTACTTCAACGCCATTCTTGGAAAACTAGACTAATCATTGTTAGTCACACTAATCATTGTTATTCAGTAAATTGCCCATGTGAAGGGAATGATTAAGGTTTAAACGTTGTGGGTTTCATTTGCTCTGGAGATATTAAGAATTAAAGTGGCCCAGGAAACGAACAATTCACATCCACAGTCATTTTTCCAAAAGTCTAAGGATTAAAGTAATACACAACCTTAGACTTACTGGTGGGGAGAAGATCTGTGTAGTCTATCACACTAAATATTCTGTAATGTACATATACTGTATAATAATTTACTAAAGAAAGCAGTGTTGGAAAACTCTTGCTAAACTTTAATAGCTATACAAATATTAGATATGCCATAAGAGTGAATACAAAACCATATGTATATATACATATGCTTATGAGATATATATACATATACCTATGTATTATTTATTATATATATGTTATATATAATTAGGTATTAGATATATGCATTTAGATTTGAACATAGTGAATCTGTTTGCGATTTTGTTTGTGTGTGTAGGGCTATATAACAGAGGTAGGATATGTGTGTGCATTTTAGGGAATAATTGAAACTGAGGTTGTTATGTTTCCTTAGACCATAATATAGAACATTATATTCCTGATACATAAACAAGTGTCATCAGATTTTACAATTGAATAACACCTTGAGTATCATTTAAGCAGGCTGTTCTGTAATTTTATAATGAAGCATATAAACCCAAGCAGAATGAATAACTTAGCTTAGTATCTGTGAGTTGGAAACTAAATCTCCGGTCTGTAGGAATTCTCACTTAATATATACAGTCATGCCCAGGTATTTATGGGATATCGGTTCCAGGTTCTCCATGGATACCAAAAATCTGCAAGCGCCAAATGCCTCAATGTTATATATAACCTATGAACTTCCAATCATCTTTAGATTACGTATAATACCTAACAGTATAAATAGCTATCATACTATATTGCTTAGTGAATATTGATCAAAAAAGTGTACATGTTTAGTACAGAAGCAATTTTTCAAATATTTTCAATTGACTGAGTCCATGGGTGTGGAACCCATAGAAATGGAGGGTTGACTGTACTTACATAATTCATGAAATTTTAAGAGAAGAGTAAGGTAGTCAGCATTTCCCAAAGTTTTTTGCCCTTGAACACTGTTTTGTTCTTTGACTGTGTATGTTAGGTGAGAAATCCTACAGAGCAGTTAACATTTGGTTGGACACTTGTGTTTTGTAGAACACAATTTGAGAAATAATACTTTGAAACTATACATAAAATGTTAGCATATTTTAAAATAAATTGTAAGGTTAAGTTCTGATTGTGAATGCATGCTTTTCTATCTTTCATATTTGATAGAATTAGTTTCTTTTTGTTTGGGGAAATAGAGTTAGTGATATACAACAGGGGAAGTTTTGAAAGACCTACTTAGGTGAATATCTGAATCTGATGAGAGGGAGCAAGGGCTTTTTTATACATTGTCTTTTGCATGCTCCCACTCCTTGAGAAGTTCAGAAAATTTGTTGTATATATACAGTGGTAGCTGAAGTGGTCATAGTACTGATGTCTACTAGAATAATTCAGCATTTTGTGTTTCATCTCTATAGAATCTGAAATCATGTATTTAACATTTTGTCATGAAATTGGGACTTAGTTTTAACTTAAAGGGGTTTTGTCTAAAGAGTATATGTAACAAATATTTAGCTAGGATATAAGTTTTTAAGTGTTTTTATTTGTAAAGCACTTTTTATGTTAATGAAACCTCTGTCACGAACCTAGGAGTTATCATACTTTATTTAGAATGCTCTTTGTTATAATGGTATAATTTTATAAGATCTCCTAAGTTGCAACCTTTGATATTCAGATAAATTTTCTTATGTTATGGAAATTAATGTGTGTCTTATTGTATTCTTGTTATGAAACAGTCCCTCATAAATTTGGAAAATCTGCATAAATAATGTGTTCTATTTTGATATCTAGCTATTCTATGTTAAATGATGGTCAGTAACCTGATAGTTTATGTATGCTTTCTCTCCCTTTCTCTGTCTCTCACTCTCTTATTAATTTATTTTTTAGTGGTGGGAAAGACAGCTGTTATAATATGATGCAGTGCATTGCTGCTGGGCATCAGATTGTTGCTTTAGCAAATCTAAGACCTGATGAAAACCAAGGTAAGTTTATGATTTTATTAAGAAGTTCTCCAAGTGACTGAAACTCAGATTCAGAATTGCACTTTATTATATGCAGTAGACAGAGGGGAAAAAAAAAGAACCAGTGAATATTTAGCCAGATAAGATGTTCAATTCTTCATAGAAATCATTGTTGTTACTTACATATCCTTTAATTTTCATAACAACTCCTAGAAAGAGGCATTATTATTCTTTCTTTTAGTAGATTGGAATACTGAAGCTTTTGAATTTAAGTCTGTTCAAAGTAAAATAGCTACCACAAACTTTTCAGAGCTGAGACTTGAAAACTCTTACTTCAGAATACACTGCCATTCCACTACACCTTATTTCCAAGTGTTGCAGGCAATATATAGATAGGTAAGATACAGTTTCATTTTGGCTTTTCCCCCCTTTTCTTCTTTCTTTTTATTCCCCCCAATTAGAATTTTTTAAAAAATATATATGCTCATGAATTTGCTTTACGCTTTTGTTACATCTACATAATTAAACTGCTAAAATGTAAGGGAGAAAAGATTAGCACTGGCCTAATTTACAATTTTTGCTTTTCTACGTGTCTCTTCTAATAAGATGTTTTTATCATCCCCATACATAATATTTTTTCATACTCTATGCTTTTCATTTACTGTTGTTTTAGAATGAATTAAACGAGTAATATATGCGAAAACATTAATCATAGTCTCTGGTGTGAAGTAGGTATCCTGCAAATTTAGTTGAATGAGAATATTTCCTTTCTTCCCTTTTTTTTCTTCTCCTCCCTTCAGTCCTCCTTCCCTCCCATCTTCCTTCTTTCCCTTTCTCCTGTGCCTTCTTCTCAGGGCTGCCAATCTGTAGTATTTCTATTTTTTTTTTTTAATTTTTAAAAAAGAGAGAGAGAGCGAGAGAGAGAATTTTTTTAATATTTATTTTTTAGTTCTCGGCGGACACAACATCTTTGTTTGTATGTGGTGCTGAGGATCGAACCTAGGCCGCACGCATGCCAGACAAGCGAGCTACTGCTTGAGCCACATCCTCAGCCCAAGTATTTCTATTTTTATCTAATTTTATAGTTGTTTCTATTAATTTTCTCTTAGCCTTATAACTCCAAGTTAATTGATTATAATTTTTGAGAGGAGAGTTCATAACTTTCATCTTCCGTGGAATATTTCTTTGCATTTGGGACTGGTCTATGACCCCGGTCAGAGTTCACTCAAGAGTTTGTTGATGGACAAATGAATAATGAACATACTTGAATTAGCTCTGGGATAGAGAGCAGTTATTTCAGTAAGGTATTTGAATTTTCTTTTCTCCTTGTGACCAAGACCCAAGTAATGTTGGAAGCAATGTGGAAAAATAGACGTCAGAAGTTTTTTATAAAAAGAAGTAGAACATATTCTATAGAGAGTCCAGAGTTAATACACACTTTGAGGGTTCTGATGATGAGGAATAGCTACTTTTTTTTTAAGTAGTGAGGTTTTTTTTTGTTTTTTTTTTTAAATGCTCTTCTAATTCTAAAATCAAGAAAGAGAAAACTCTCTTAGGGTAATCAAGAATTGTACTGTAACCTATATCTTATAAAAGAAGAAAGTGCATCTTTAAATTAGACCTGTTAGTGAAATGGAGGCATTTAGTTAGAATAGTGTTAGTGATTAAAAAAATTTCAATAATAAGAATTAAAATATTGTAAAGTAAAAAGCTGGAAAAATCAGCTGAAACTATCATAGAAGAGAACAGATTAATGTGGTTGGTAAATGAGAGAGTTCAGCCAATATTGATTTAAAGTTATCAGGAAGTTGGAATCATTGAATGATTCATTGAATGACTTCTCCCTAAAACAAGTTATAAAAGCAACTGCAGTAAGGAATGACTGCAGAGTAGAGTTAGTTAAAAGGCATTCATGATATTGGATTTTCAATAGATAGTCTGAAAAGGCATTTATTTACATCCATGGGATGACATGCATTTGTCATAAAATTCACAAAACCATTTCTTTAAATTTGTAGTAGGAACTTT
This sequence comes from Ictidomys tridecemlineatus, assembly GCF_052094955.1. Lineage (NCBI taxonomy): Eukaryota > Metazoa > Chordata > Mammalia > Rodentia > Sciuridae > Ictidomys > Ictidomys tridecemlineatus. Next base: position 43,832,769 of record NC_135481.1, read on the forward strand.
GTGGTGTTTTAATAGAGGTACTTCAGGCAACAGTGAAGCCTTTTGGTTTTATTTGATGTCACACCCATTGTTGCTATGTAGCTTCCACTAATAAAAGTCCAAACCACTTAACTTAAAGTTACATTGTGGTTTGGACTAAATGAAACTTTAAAGAAAAATTATATCCTAGGTCTTTGAAGACTTTAAAATGTTTTAATTATAACAACATTAGGATATTTCTTGCTAAGAAGCTCAAATTTCTTTGAATCAATAAAAGGATAAATATATCTGTATCCCTTAACACTAATTAAGGGATACATTTAGAGATCTAGTCTAACTTTGAGAGATAGGCTAAAAGATTTTCAGGTCATTGGCTATCTATCTCTACTTTGTAGTGGGACTAGGAGGATTTCTAATAACCACATGAGTTCCATTCTGCAAGAAGCCAGTCTGATGTGTAGGACAGAAACCTAACCTGGTGAGCCAAAGTGCAATGGCATATGATAACAGTTTTGATTGTTGAAAGAGTACTTAAAATATCATTCATTCCTTTTGATAGGATATTTCCACATTAAGCGGAAAACTGGATTTATTTGGTATATGTTCATACATACATACATGTATATCTGTCAAAGTAATTTTTTGTAAATTTTTTAAAACATACTGTGTCACTAATATTATTTTACAACAGCATTTTCCTTAAGTCTTCTTTGGAACACAGATACCTCCATGAAATGTAAGATTTTTGTGGATAGATAAACTTACGAGATAGTTCACCCTTTTCCCCCTTATTAGAAGGCCTAAAAGAATATTAGTATGGGAAGAATTACAGAGGATATCTATTTAGCATTTTTTGTTCTCATATTTTACAAATTTATTTGACATGGAGTCCCTTTTTCCTCTAATAGCTATTGGTATGTTATGGGATTTATATTTTACAGAACACTTTTTCGAAAATACTTTTTAGAAAATATACTTATATTACTGGATGCCTAGTATTTTAATATATGAATAAACTATAATTTTCAATCTAGTATAAATAATGAGATGATGAATATATTTATAGATAATCTTTGTGTATATTCAGTATTCCTTTTCTATAAAGTAAACTTATGATATCCCATCTATTCCAACATATTTCTATGTTCATTTATATCACCACCATAAGATCTGATGTGACTCATTGAATATTTTATGCATATTGTTATTTGTGGAATCTTGTGACAACCAGTGATTGTGTTATTGAACAGTCTCAATTGCCATGCTTCTGTACATACTTGCAACTATTCTGTCAATATTGAATTTGTATATATTTTATTGAAGCACTGAATATAAAATACATCAAGAACATATAATTTTTTTTGCAAATATTTGTCACCTATTAACTAAGTGGATATTTTATTAATAAAAGTTTTTAGTACATCTCTAATTTTGTGAATCACCTAGAATGATTTTTAAGAACTTTTATGTAATTAAAATTTGAATAAATTAATCAAAATTTATTGGTTACATTGCTCTTTAAGCATTGATGCATTTTGTTTTAAGATTTATATATAATTTTATTTGTAATCAGCAGTATAGATGATTATTAGCACTGGTATGAAATAAATACAGCTGTGGACAAATATGCAATTTTTTTTGGTACTAGAGTTTGAACCCAAGGGCATTCAACCACTGAGCGACATCCTCAGTGCTTTTCATTTTTAATATTGAAACAGGGTCTTGATAAGTTGCTTAGGGCCTTGCCAAGTTGGTGAGGCTGGCCTCTGACTTGCAATCCTCCTGACTAAGCTTCCTGAATTACTGAAATTATAGGCATTTACCATTATACTCAGCCAAATTTGCAATTTTTATATATTGTTTTGCCATAAATGCAGAGAGAGTCATTAAGCTTTTAAGTCTGTTGACCACTCTTCAAGCAGTAAAACCTACATAGACTTTCAAATTCACTTTATCAATTTGTTTTGCTGATTATTTCCATTTTAATTGTTTCAGTGGGATCTGATGAACTGGATAGCTACATGTATCAGACAGTGGGTCATCAAGCCATTGACTTGTATGCAGAAGCAATGGCTCTTCCCCTCTACCGCAGAACCATAAGAGGAAGGAGCTTGGATATAGGACAAGTGTACACCAAATGTGAAGGTGATGAGGTTGAAGATCTCTATGAGCTTTTGAAACTTGTTAAGGTATGCAGAATGAACTTTTACATTTTTTTCAATTTAGTGTGTAACTTTGTAAATTTAAATTGCTGGATTATTTAGTAGTAAATAATTTACAACTTAATAGCCCAACTCTTCTTTGAAAGGATTTTTTATCTTTTTCAGGATAGAAAAAAAACTATTAATATGCCTTTATACTAAAGGATATTTAAAAATGAAACTTTAGATATAGTCTGACATCCAGGCTTGTCAAATGATATTTAACTATTTTTTTCCTTAGGATATTGAAACCAATGGCTATTCAATTGTATTTTTAACAAATATTTTTAGAATGTCTACTATATGCTCGGCTTGTGGTGCAAAGCACTTGGGATAGGGCAATAAACAAATCAGACCAAGGCCTGTTCTGATGAATCATACTTTCTAATGGAAGACAGAAAATAAACAAACAAATAACATGTTTTCTGTTGAAAAGTACTTTGAGAAAAATGAAGCAGAGTCAAGGAGATAGCAACTGATGGCAGGGCATGGCTGGGGAGTGGTACTATAGTTGATGATCAAGTGAGATCTTCCTCATAAGACAAAGTTTAAGTAAACCTAAAGCAAATAGGAGACTGTACCTTGCTTAAATCTGGTGGAAGAAGTTTGAATTAAATGTTTAAGTAATGTGTATCTGTTTGGCACTAATTAATTTCAGTAGACAAAATGTAGGAGAGAAGTATGAAGTGTGAGGCTCATGTATCTAATAAGGATTAATCTCAGTAAGGTTAATTAATGGAGATGATTTTGTCTTGAGCAGTTATCTTTTCATTTTCATTAATAGCCAACTATTCCAATACTGTTAAATGTTATTCTTAAATTTGAATTTTTATCCAGTCAGCTACAGTCAAATCATGTAAGGTATATTGATGATACAGGTATTTAGACCAATATTTCCTGGATATCTTAAAGTATTTTCATAAGGGAAAGGAAAAAAGATTTTTTGTTTCTCTACCAGGAGACACTGCAGTTTATTTTCTCATGCTTCAGATAAGTTCAGCCTTTTCAGAATTTTTGTCATGAACCTGTGTTATGAAAATTTTCTAGTCTCAAATCACTATTTCATAACAACTTTAAATTTGATACCAATTGAAGCTTAATATGAATTTAGGATTTTGATTTGAAAAATATATGAAGCATTGAAATTCTTTGAAAGTTTGCTTGATTAAAGTGGTTCTTTTGTATATCAGAAATGTTTCATTTTTATTTAAAAAACTGATAGAAAAAACAATTCTGTAATTTATTATTTAGCTATAGATAGGACAAGGAGTAGATGCTTTTCAAAGGAAATCATAGGGGAGATACATGTTAATTACAACATTTTGATTATCAAAGAAAGGTGTAGGAATAAGAGTCTGCTTTTAATAGGCATCTTTACAAAATGGTACAATTATAATTTCAACAATGTTCTCTTTGAGATGTGAAATATTGAGTGCAAATCCTGCACTTTCAAAATCTCTTTTTCAGGGTACACAGAAATTGCAGAAGAAATTTTGAAATATAAGCCAATATTACAAAATGGTAGAACTCATATTAGAAGTAATTGGATTACAATAAAAATCACAAACTTAGTAACTTTGGAGAAGCTCTGTGATAACAGCCCTGCAAGAAAAGGAAAGATAATAAATTACTAATCAATTTAATTAAAAATGGCCAGATTAGTAGTAATTAAGAAGAATTTTCCCTTTTGATCCCTGCTGTCTTTGGGAAATGGATGCTTTGCCATTATCTTTATAGTAACAGTCAGTTATGACATAAATTAATGCTAATGTTAAATCTTGACAACTTCTGCTTTGGAATTTCATGCATGATAATTATAACTATAGTTGAAAGAGATGTTATCAAGTTGTCTGGTACTAAATAGTTGCTTCTTTTTCTGTATAAAAATATTAATTTTACTATAGGATATTTTAAGGACATAAATATGGGAAATTTATAGTTTTTATGAAAGACATTGTACAACCAGGCTTTTATGGTAAAATCCATAGAGGTCCTGCATATTCTAATGAATAATTGAGTAATTATGGGAAAAACTAATCTAGAAAAGCTATAATTTTTCAAGTTATTTTCACTTGTTCTAAGAAAAATACAGAGCTACATTTTAATCCTTTGAATATTAATGAAGCATTGAAAACATTTATATTTATTTTTATTTTAAACATTTATTTATTTAAGTTATGTGACTTTCATATTTAAGTTTATTTTTGTTTCTTCAGCTCTTTGCCCCATGCAAATATTAGAGCTAGTTTTTGACTGGGTGATTTTCTGTTTTACAAGGAATTTAATTTACTGATTATTGAAAATAAGAGAGGAAAACTTGGAATAATTTATAGTGTTATAAATTTTCTGTTTTGTAGAAATTATGGAAACTAATTGAAATGTAATAAGCCTTCAGGTAACTGACATATATATATCTCAAGCTGTTTGCAAAATTTCTGGCTTTTATGTGACTACTCTTTCTTTATTCTTTAAAATTTCTGTAATATTGAAATGTAACTTTGATTCTCAAGTAGTTTGATTTGGCATTATAGATAACCTATATTATATTCTGAAAATTCTGTAATTTTCAGATTGTGTGAGTTTTCTTTTTAAGTTACATAAACAATATAAAAGTTTTCAAAAGACATGCATAAGCATCATATTTCTATAGAAAACATTTAAGTATCAACATATCATTTTTTTCTCCATTAGCTTGGAGCTACTTCCTCTGGCTCTGATGTCCTCTTCTTTTTTATTTCAATTTTACTTCAGTGGGATCATCTTTAAGAAACTTCTTCAGAGAGGGTACTTTCCACACCTTGTAGTTTGGAGATATTCCCATTCTGTTTGGACATTTTATTTATATGTTAACTTGAATTTAGAATTTGAGGATGAAATTAATTTTTTCCTTAAATCATTGAAAGCACTGCTCACTGCCCCCTAGCCTTTTCCTGATTCTGATCTGGTTTTTGTTCATCTTTATGTGACTTGTTTTTGCTCTCTGTTAATGTTTATGATTGGGTCTTTATACTTGGTGGACCACAATGTCACAATAATGCCACATTGAACATTGAGGGATTCTTCTCCTGAATCCCTTCTATAATTCCCTATTTAGTGGCATATCCTTGTCTTCTTTCCCTCATTGATGATTCATGGGCATGTAATCCTGGTGAAAATCAGTCACAACAGGTCATTCTTCTGGCTATAGTGATAGGTGGTCCTGTTGACCAATGTTGGTCCTAATAGAATGACACGCCTAATAGAATGACACGTAGGATGATGGGTAATTGGCAGAAGATAACTCTTACACATAGAAAGATGTATGAGTATAAGGCCTAGGACTTCTTTAACTTTTTCTTTCATTTTTTTTTTAAGAAAGATTACTTGATGTCAAATCTGACACACAAAAAATGTCAGAGCCATGGAAGTACAGTATAAAGATTGTTCTGGGAAGTGCCCTTTCATTATTGATAATTTGCTCCTTTTGATATATTCTCTGTTCCTTTTTTTCTGATACTCTTACTGGTCAAATATTAGAAAATTGAATCTTCCTGTGCCTTGTCTTTTCTCACATATTTTTCATACCTGAGTCTTTTTTGTACATTCTGCAAGAGTTACTTTTAAAAACTCTGTACTTTCTTATTGATTTTTAAAACATTTTAGCAATTATATTTTTCAATAGTCATGAACTATTCTTGTTCATTGATTGTTTCTTTTTTACAATAACTTTTTTCTCTTTCTTTAGGGGCAGAATTCCTACATCCTTCTTAAAATATAATTAAGAGATATTAAGTATTATCTTTCTTCACTGAAATATTAGTGTTTTCTCAGGGGTCTTTTTTCATGTTTACTTTCATGCTGTAGGCTTTTCTCAGATGTCATGGTTACCTATTCAAATATATGAATAAGGAAAGAGGAAAGTTGACTATAAATGCTTTTGATTTAGTTTTTTTAAGTCTTACATTTCATATTTGTTATACCTGGAGTATACCAAGCCTAACTTTGTTCCTTTCTTGATTTTATTCTCTTCCATACAAAGAGTGGATTATAGCTTCCTGTGCTGATTTATCAGTCATCATTCTTTCATCTACTTTCTGACTCAAGAAGTTAATTAAAATCCTTTAGCATTGATGGTTCCCTCTTGTTCTTGTTTTTGAGGAATTGTACCTTTGCTTTCATTTTAATGAAATCTCATGATTTAGAAACCTGTGTTAACGTCATTCTAATATATTATATTTAATATGCTTAAATTAAATTCGTTTCATTTTCAGTCTTCCTTTTCTAAGTTTTGGTGTTATTCCTTTTTGTTTTATTTTCCTCTTGCAATTTTTTATCTTCATATTGACCTTAAAATTCATCTAGTAATTTGAATATAATAATGTATGAATAATTGCCTTATTTTCTCTTCTTTTTTAAATGGAATATTTTCTATTGAAAGAAATATAAATAAATGACTGGTTTTATTTAAAAACTAGATTTTAATATAATGCTTTGAGGAAATATCAGTTGGCTCTTTCTTTATACTGGTTAGAATATTTTGGTTAAAGGAAAGAAAGTCACATTCAAGAAGTATTAAATGAAAAGAGAATTTATTGGCAATAATCTAAAAGGAGGTTTGGCTTCAAGTAACTAAATATAGGACCAAAATATAAAAGTCTGACTTCTTATTTTGTTGGTTTTCTGTTTCTTTTTTAGCCTCTCCTTTCTGTTGACTCTGTTCTCAGTTGAGACCTTTATAGTTAGAGAAATGTTCCCAGTTATAAGTCTTCCTGGTTCAAATCTAGTAAGAAAAGCTCTGTTTTCTTTAATACCTCAAGACTTCCTTAACCTGGCTCTTATCATTCATGAGCCAGGCATTGTTTTAAGTAAATAAATTCATTTGACTGTGCAGGCCTTGATTATCTGCCATTTCTGTAGTGAGAGATAGAGTCAAGATTACTGGGACCACATTTTCTAGGAGCAAGGAAATTGTGAATCTCCAAGTATAAATCAGGCTGGTCCTTACTACTTGACTTTTACTTTTTCTCAGTCTCCCACCTCCACCTCAACCACTACCTTTAGATCTTTAGAACCTATAGATAATACTTCTGTGTTTTCTAAAATCTAACCCTTTGTCCCTCATTCTCACCCACAACTGTTTTTTCTTATGTGCTATGCAAGTCTTCTAAGTAGTCAACTTGCCTGCAGAATTGTCCTGTACTCCAACCAGCTCTTATACCATATTGTTGTCGACTGATCTATACAAATGCTTGAATAACCCACATATTAGCCTGACACAGAAGACCCTTTAAGAAGAGGCCCTTGCATTCCCATGAGTCTGATCTTGGCATTCCCATATAAGCCTCTGGGATCAAGTTATAATGAACTAATTAGGTTTCTAGAGGATTGCTTTTTCAGGTCTGTCTTTACCTGTACCTTTCTGGATTCTTATTTCTTTGTTCTCCTGAAGATCCCCCTTGTTACCTCATATCCTTTTGTGAAATCAGCTTTAATTTACCTTCTTCCTATTTCTTTAATGGCAGTTTGTCTATACCTTTATTGTGGTTCTTAGTGTATTAGGATTATTTATTTGGCTGTCTCTCTTGTTAGATTGTGTATCTGATCTTATCTTCTGAAAGGGCCAATTAAAAAATGTGATCAGTGCTCTTCTGTGTTATATCTCAGGTGCCTAGCAGGCTCTTAAAAAATTGTTGAACAAAATAGTTAAGTCCAAAATTTACATTTTTTTTAAGTTGTAGGTGGGCATAATACCTTTGTTTGATCTATATGTGGTGCTGAGGATCTAACCCAGGATCTAACTCATGTGCTAGGTTCGCGCTCTACTGCTGAGTCACAACCCCAGCCCCACAAATTACTTTTTAACTAATAATTTATATAATGCTGGGGAACCACCACATTCAATATATGATATAAAACCAGTGGTAAATTGATTCTGTTTGCTTTTTATCTAGAGGCTTAAGTGAATAGACATCATAGTGAAAGCTTTCAAAATAAGGTATTTTATCAGTTTTGGCAGTGTAACCACGATCTGTACTAAGAATAATTTCCAGTTGCAGACTATCTTATGAAAGTGCTGAGCAGACACTTTTCAAAATATTTTGGCATCTTTATTTTAAAAAACCTGCTTATGGCAAAAAATTACTTTGTGAGTCTCTTTTCACTTCAAATCTTGGGGGAGAAATACCCTGGTTGTTGAGTTACTTTGAGACAAATATGGAGGATTTGCATTAGGAGAAACTTAAGATGGCCCTTAGATTGACTTGCAAGGAAGACCCAGACGTAGTGTAATTAAATAGGCATATAACCCTGTACAGATTGTTCTGGGCACTTTAGCACTGCACAGCTTACCTTAAACCCTGTTATTTCCCAAGATTTTAGACATTAAAAACCTGATTCCTTGGTGTAAGAAATTCTTTTCTAGTATTGATTCTGGCTCCAAATAGGAAGAGTCTGCATTACAACAGACCAGTGTCATTTTTACTTCCAGGTGCAGTTTTATTGAGGCTGTGCCATTTCTGGCCCTTTCAGAGGATAAGATCAGATACACATGATAGAAAATCTGTTTGACAATAAAATTCTGGAACATATTTTGTAATTCTTATAGTTCCTAAACTTATTACAAATCCAGAGTCTTCATCTATATTTTCCTCTTAAAGCCTAGAAAATATGACTTTCTTCTTTTTTGGAAAAACTCATTCTGTTTCCTCAATTTTGGATCTTTCTTCACTTTTATTACTCTTTGCATGTATTTGTTATCTATAAACATACATATTCTTTCTGTTTATCTTTTTTCCTGATTCAGTGTGTTGTAGTTTGAATGTGACTTGTGCCCCAAAAGCTAATTTGTGAGACAATGAGAGAATGTAAGAAGGTTAGAAGGAGAAATTATTGGGTTATGAGAGCCTTAACCCAATCAGTGAATTAATCCTCTGGTGGGATTAACTGAATGCTAACTCAAAGGTAGGTAGGGTATGGCTAGAAGATACAAGTCATTGGAGGAATGCATTTAGGATATTTATTTTGTGTCAGGCAAGTGGAGTCTTTTGCTGCTTCTTGGTCATCATGTGAGCCACTTCCCCTCGCCATGCTTTTCCACTATCATTTTCTGCCTTACCTTGAGCCCTGAGGAATGGAGCTGGCTTTTTATGGACTGAGACCTCTGAAACTATGAGTCCTAGATAAACTTTTCCTCCTAAAATTGTTCTTGTCAAGATACTTTGGTCACAGCAATGAAAGAGCTGACTAAAACACAGTGCATCTCAATTTACCAGTTGACTTTCATACCCTGTATTCCTTTCCTCTACAAACTAGATATTATTCTATTTAATCATCTACCTTATATTTGAAAGTGTGTTGAGTATGTTTGACTTTTCTTTTTTTATGCTTTCCAACTCTGGTATTATGTCCTGTTGACTCCCCCTACACCCGCCCCTGAATATGCTACTATTTGTTTTCAGAGAAACCTTTCATAGATGTCTGCTTCTGGAGTTGTGTTGTCTGAAGTGCTAGATATGTTTCTGTCCTATCGTTTTTTACCTCATTTCTAGACGTAATTTACCCTGTCTTTACTATATTCTTGATTAAATGACAGAGAACACATTACCAAGATCGACTCCTTTATTGTTATCTTTTTATACTTTTGAAACAGGACTTTATTGCTGGTCATATAACAATATGATATATCTTAAAATTTTATCTTTTATGTTGACTTGCCTTTTTAAATGGGAAATTCTTCAATCTGTAAATACATAGTGTCAATCATAAAATAGTCATACAACAAGTGATATGCCTAAATATTTATTTGTAGTAAATTTTTTTAGTAAGAGGTGATTTAATAAGATTTTTTCTGTGATATATAGATGTGAGAAAATACTGAGCACATCAAAATGATGTCCCACTTGATTTTGACTGATTATCTTTTACCTTTATTACTCCTATAGACTTTTTATGTCTTTATTCAGAAAACATTAATTCAAAACATATTAATACTAGAGAATTAAAAAGTTGTATGAGACATAGTTTCTTTCCCCCATGGACCCCCAAGAGATAAGATACATGCATAGAGAAACTAATACAAGATACAGTTGCCATAAGAGTGCTTAGTCAGAGGGTTATAGAGATTCAAACTAGAAAAATATCAGGAGAGGAATCAGAAAAGCCCTTACAGGGGAAGTCATGTGATATTCTTAAAGGTTGTTTGTATTTTTAAAGAGGCAGGTATAACAGAATAGTTAACAGAAAGTTGCAAATTAAGGGCAGATTTTAGCCAAAGTCATGGAGCAGGAAATCATGAGATATTATGGGACTATAAAGTGGTTCAATTTGGGTAGCATTCAGAGTTTGAGGAGTAGGGATGCCGAAGTCTGGCTTGGCACAAATCAGGAGCCACTTGTCAAAAAGAAACTAACTTTATTTTTAGAACTACAAACGCCAAACAAAACAGCTCCAGGGAAAAACCCTCAGAGCCCAACTGCCACCACCGGCTTCCACAAGCCTCTCTCCCCCACACCAGCTTCTCAACCTCCCACAATCCTCCTCCTCTTGAGGCCGATTGGCTGGGTTGCGTGGGCAGAGCCAAAGAAGTCACCCAATGAGCAGCTCCGTGGAGGAGCCAATCAGCTAGATGTTGCTGGGGCAGCTGTGAGCCAATCATCAGCTGGCAGTCTGAAGGGCAGGGAAACAGCCCAATGAACATCACCGCAGAGGAGCCAATCAGCTAGATGTTGCTGGGGCAGTCTGAAGCTTGCTGGCAGCTGGAAGTTTGCTGGGGCCCCTTTGGCTGTGGCTCTCAACATCTCCCCCTCTCTGTTTAAACAACAAGCATGTGGCTTATGGACCGTGCCTGCCTTAGGTTGTCCAATACATATGGTCCTTACCCGTCTTCGGATGAGCTGACCTCAGGGCGTCAGCCTCCTGTCTTAGGTTGGTACCATTGTAATTGGATCTTACCCGTCATTGACTACCGGTCCAGTACAGCCACACCTGTGGAGAGGTCTCAGCGGGGGGGGGGGTGAGGTTCTTTGCCTCACCTCTGTTGACCCCCAAATTTTAGCTGAATGATCATGACAAGCAGAAGGGAGGAAGATATACCAAGTCAATTGACGGCTCCTTTTGGGAAAATTGTACCACCGATGATATCATCAGCAAAAATACCCCAACACTACCACAAGTCGCTGCACCAACAGATAGTTCACAATGCATACAAATGACACATAGTTCTGTAAGCAGTTCAGTGCAAGTTCTGTAAGCAGTTCAGTGATGGCTATTGCAGAAACTGTAGATTAGTTTTTTCTTTGTCTTCACCGGCACAGGGATGAAGATAGGAATTCTGGCAATAATGACTAAAGAAAAAATTAGGTAACATTCCAGAAGACACTAAAAGAAAACAATTTTCTTAACAATTTATATTATCTTCATCGGCACTGGGATGAAGATAGAAATTCTGGCAATAATGGCTAAAGAAAAAATTAGGTAACATTCCAGAAGGCACTAAAAGAAAACAATTTTCTTAAAAGAAAACAATTTTCTTAACAATTTATATTATAGTGAAGAGAATTATTAAATATAATGAAAACTAAAGGTGAGAGTAAACAAACAGATCTGTTAACCTCCTTTTTGTTTACATATTAAAACAATTCTTAACAGTTATTTACCCAATTTAAATTAAACCATTTAAATCACGTGAATAAAAAAAAAATATTTGGATCCATCTTTTCATGAGCGCTCATCATATATGATATATAGAAATATGTACATTGGACATACGTACATTCAAACATATAACACAAAACACAAGTGTGCACACATAATATAATACATACAACACATAACACAATAGTAAAGGCCTTATAACTTTTTACAGGTAAAATCTCTATTGCAATGTTTAAAAACTCTATAGTCAAAAAAAAATAGAACTGATCAGCAAAACATTAACCTAGGTCTGTATGAGCTCAAAAAAATAAAATAGAACTTCATGATATGGGAAAGGGCAATAATAAAATAGATATTGAAAAAAGCATCCTGGTTCTGTCGCAGATGTAAGGATAGCCAAATTGGAGTTTTGGATATCAGCTATTATGGATTTGAGCTAAATCATCTTCTTTTTGGTCTGTAGAAATCGCTTTAGTTAATCTCTCTGGAATCCAAATCGGCTGCTGTTCTCTCTGTGGAAACACAAAAACAGACCCCCGACTCCAGACAATCACTGGGTCAGGATTTTAGTTAATCTCTCCGGAATCCAAATCAGCTGCTGTTCTCCCTGTGGAAACACACAAACAGGCCCCCGACTCCAGACAATCACTGGGTCAGAACCTTGGTTAATCTCTCTGGAATCCAAATCGGCTGCTGTTCTGGGTCAGAACCTTGGTTAATCTCTCTGGAATCCAAATCGGCTGCTGTTCTTCCTGTGGAAACACACAAACAGACCCCCGATTCCAGACAATTACTGGGTCAGGACCTTTCCATTGTCCTGTTAGAATATCTTTCCAAAGTACCTTGGGCTTATGTACATTTTTTGGACACATATGCCTTTCTGCAGCACTAAGTCCTGATGAATCCAAATTTAAAAAGTTTAGAGTAAAAAGAGTTATTTTAAGTTTATCTTTGGGGAATATATACCCCTTCCCAATTCCGTCTTTTTGCTTTAATAAGTACATTTTAATAGTTTGATGAGCTCTTTCAACTATGCCTTGACCCTGTGGATTGTATGGGATTCCTGTTATATGAGTAATGCCAAATGATGAGCAAAATTGTTTAAAAGAAGTAGACGTATAACCAGGGGCATTATCTGTTTTTAACTGTTTTGGAATGCCCACAGTGGCAAAATTTTGTAAGCAATGAGCTATAACATCTTTAGTTTTTTCACCGGCATGAAGGGAGCCCATCAAAAATCCAGAAGAAGTATCAACTGTAACATGCAAATATTTTAATTTTCCAAATTCTGGCAAGTGTGTGACGTCCATCTGCCAAATATGGTTAGGCATCAATCCTCTAGGATTGACTCCAAGATTAACTTGTGGTAAAAAGGTCACACAATTTTGACATTGTTTTATTATTTGTCTAGCTTGTTCCTTAGTTATTTTAAAACGCTTTTGTAAAGTATTAGCATTGACATGGAATCTTTCATGAAAATTTATAGCTTCTTCTAGTATAGAGAAAATATGTATGTCACGTGTAGTTTTATCTGCTAAATCATTGCCCAAACTAAGGGCTCCAGGCAATCCTGTATGTGCCCTGATATGTCCTATAAAGAATGGATCTTTTCTGTCCCAGATTAAACTTTGTATAGTGGAAAACAAAGAGAAAACAGTAGAAGAAGGGGAAATTCTACCAGCATCTTCAAGGGATACTATAGCATTAACTATATACTGGCTATCAGAAAATAAATTAAATACAGAATCTTTAAACATCACAAAAGTTTGTAATACTGCATTAAGCTCTACCTTTTGAGCTGATTGTTTGGGTACTAAAAATGTAAAAGTTTGATTAGGTGTAATTATTGCTGCTGTACCATTATTTGACCCATCAGTGAATATATTTGGAGCATTCATGATAGGTGTTTTTCTTGTCATTTTTGGAAAAATTACAGGATGCAATGACCAAAAAGACAATAAAGGATTAGATGGTAAGTGGTTATCAAATGAAACATTAGATTTGCACATTATTATTGCCCAAGTATTTAACTCATTAGCTAATTCATCAATTTGATTCATAGTATATGGAGTAATAATTTTATGGGGAGAAATTCCAAACACTGCCTTTGCTGTTTTTATTCCTTTGAGTATTAATTGTCCTACAGCCTCAGGATACCTAGTAAGAATAGTGTTAGGAGAATAAGATAAATGTATCCATAATAATGGACCTTCTTGCCAAAATACTCCTGTAGGAATATATTTTGTTGGTAGTACAATAAATAATAAAGGCAAACTTATATCAATTCTATCCAAATGCATATTTTCCATATATGTTTCAATGATTTTTAATGCCTTTCTTGCTTCAGGCGTTAACATTCGGGGTGAATTTGGATCTGATGGACCTTTTAGGATATCAAATAAAGGTCCCAATTCTCCTGTTGGAATACCTAGATAAGGCCTTATCCAATTTATGTCTCCTAATAACTTTTGAAAGTCATTAAGTGATTTGAGTTGATCAACTCGTATTTGAATTTTTGGTGGACGGACCATGGTTGAGGATAATAGAACTCCTAAATAATTAATTGGAAAATTTAATTGTACTTTATCTATTGCTATCTCTAGATTATAATTTTTTAATAAGTTTGTAAGTGTGGCATAACATTCTAGCAATGTGTTTTTAGCTTTGTGTGCCAATAACACATCATCCATATAGTGAAATATTTGTAGTTCAGGATTTTGATTTCTAAGTGGCTGGATTACTTTGTTAACATAAATTTGACACATAGTTGGGCTGTTAGCCATCCCTTGAGGGAGTACTTTCCATTCATATCTCTGATCAGGACCTTCATGATTTAGTGCAGGGATAGTAAATGCAAAACGTGGACTATCCTCAGGATGAATTGGAATTGAAAAAAAACAATCTTTAATATCTATAACTAAAACATACCAAGTTTTTGGCAAAGCAGACAATTGAGGAATCCCCGATTGAGCAGGTCCCATAATGACCATTTCATTGTTAATGGCTCTTAAATCTTGCAGTAATCTCCATTTACCAGATTTCTTTTTGATGACAAAAATGGGAGTATTATGGGGAGATACAGAAGGTTGTATATGTCCTTCCGCTAATTGTTGTTTGACCAGATCATGGGCTACTTGTGTCTTTTCTTTAGTCAAGGGCCACTGAGGAACCCATACTGGTCTTTCTGATTTCCATGTAATTTTTATTGTCTCAGTGGCCCTTTGTGAAAATCCAACCCATGTCTGTCTGTTCTTTGATCTATTTGTATTGGTGCTGCTATACATTGTTCTTGTCTTTCTAATCTTTTTCCTTTCCTAAAACCTTGTCTAGCCATAATAGTGGGTGCATTTTGATTGATATTATTTGTTAATGTCAAACCTAATTGATCTAAGACATCTCGTCCCCATAAATTTACGGGAAGATGATCCAATACATATGGCTGTATAGTTCCTTCACATCCTTCAGGATCCTTCCAATCTAATAGCATTGCACTTCTATCGGGATTAGTCGCCACTCCTAGGCCTCGAAGCGATTGAGTGGCTTGTTGTAATGGCCAATGTTTTGGCCATTCTTGACGAGAGATGATGCTAAGATCTGCACCTGTATCCAATAGCCCATTAAATTCATGTCCTTGAATATTTAGTTTTAGCATGGGGCGAGAATCTAAATTTAAAGAAAGCATAGCCCAATCTACACCTGTGGAGCCTAATCTCTTGGAACCTCTTTCTACAACATGACTGGAAAATTTATCATGTAGGCTTGGTATTATTAGTAACTGTGCTATTCTATCTCCTGGTGAAATTACTGATATACCCTTTGGAGAACTGGCTATAATTTTTATTTCACCTTCATAATTGGAATCAATTACCCCAGGACTTATCAAAAGTCCTTTTAGAGTAGAAGAGCTGCGTCCCAATAATAAGCCTACTGTTCCTTTGGGAAGAGGTCCTTTTACCCCTGTGGGAATGATTTGAACTCCCATCTCTGGAGTTAGTACTGATTTGGTGGAGGCGCAGATGTCCAACCCTGCGCTCCCTCTGGTTTGTCTGATGAGGGATCTGATGTGCTGGGCACTACCCTGATGGGGTTGCTGGGGTTGCTGGGTTCCTCCAGTGCTCCGTATATTTGTGGTTTGGGGCCCCGGAGCATTGGGGCCCCCTGTCCATTTTTTGGCAACGGAGCCTGATGCCTTTGTCCACGATATTGTGGATAAACACCTTGTCCTTGTTCGTTTTTTGATAATGGAGTACCCTCTATGGTGGTTTGAGGACGGTATTCATTAGCCCAATATAATGGAGTACCCTCTATGGTGGTTTGAGAACGGCATTCATTAGCCCAATGTCTCCCTCTACGGCATCGTGGGCAAATACCCGGTATTCTACTTGTTTGATACCTAGTTTTGTTAAACCCTCCTCCTATGGGGCAATTCCTTTTAAAATGTCCTGTTTGTTGACAATTGTAGCATGTTCTTGGCCTGGCATCTAAAGCCTGTTTTACTGCAGCTGCCACAATTTGCCCTTGTTCATTAATGTCTCTGGCATCCAAAACCTGTTTTACTGCAGCTGCCACAATTTGCCCTTGTTCATTAATGTCTCTGGCATCTAAAGCCTGTTTTACTGCAGCTGCCACAATTTGCCCTTGTTCATTAATGTCTCTGGCATCTAAAGCTTGTTTTACTGCAGCTGCCACAATTTGCCCTTGTTCATTAATGTCTCTACATAATTTAATATATGTGTTTAAATCTTCCTGTTTCCATGGTCTAATGATATCTCTACACCAACGATTCGCTTGGTCATAAGCCAGTTGTTTTATAAATGGCATTGCTTGTTCTGTATTCCCAAAAACTCTGGTAGCTGTTTGAATAAGCCTATCTACAAATTCAGCGTAAGGTTCATTAGCTCCTTGTATTATCTTAGATAATTGACCTTGTAAACCTCCAGGTTCTTGTAAAGACTTCCATGCCCTAACTGCATCTACAGCAATTTGTAAATATACACCAGGATCATATGCAAGTTGTTGCTGCCGATCCTCATAAGGTCCCTTTCCTAACAACATATCTAGATTTCTCTGAGGATAACCAGCTGCTGCATTTCGACTAGCCGTCTCCTTGCAAAATTCCTCATTGGCAACCTTCCATAACAGGTATTGTCCTCCATTTAGCACAGCTTTACACAAACTAGCCCAATCTGCTGGCGTCATGCTTAAGTTGGTAATGGATTCGACCAAGCTTACAGTGAAGGGTGCTTGAGGACCATAGGTTGCTACAGCCTCTTTTAGCTCCTTCACTGATTTGAAATTTAAACCCTGGTAAGTTCGCTGCCCTCCTACCTCAAATACAGGGCATACTTGAGATCCTGTCTCAGGATCCAAACTATCAACTGCGGGGGTTGGGAGTCTCTTAGCATATGGAGGTGGTGCTGTTGATTGGACACTTATGCCCTCTGGTGATAGAGTGCTGTTAGTAGCAGTCTCCTGTAGAGGTGGCGCTGTTGGTTGAACACTTATGCCCTCTGGTGATAGAATGCTATTAGTAGCAGTCTCCTGTAGAGGCGGTGCTGTTGGTTGGACACTTACGCTCTCTAATAAAAGGGTCTTATTAGCAGTCTCCTGTTTTAAATTTTCCCCTGATAGATTTTTCTGCTCTAAACTTTCTTCCTCTGTCTCACTATCTCGAAAGACCTTCTCTTTCACTTGAATCTTTTCCTCTTTCTGACTAACTTGAGAGACTTCCTCTTCTACTTGAATCAATATGTCTTCTTCTTCCTCTACCTCTGTCTGAACTGAAGGCTTTGGACTAAGCAAACTAGATACCAACGTCCACAATGACAATGTGCCAACTGGCAGAGTCCCTGGGTTGTTCTTTTCTATTCTTTTTAAATCTTCACCGTGATGGTTCCATTGTGATATATCTAACAGCTCCTCCTTAAAAAGCCATGGGCTATATTCTTGTATTACATCAACGTATGCCCTGACTGCTCTTGATTTTACTGGGAAGCTTCCTTCCTCTAACAATTTACTTAACACTCTTTCGGTTTGTTTTTTACTAATTGCTGATCCCGTATTTCTACTATAATACAACCCAACAAGATGACGCCAAACAAAACCGAGACAGAATCCAATAAAAAGGGAACCACACAAAATCATTATAACAGCCTTTCTATCCTCCTGACATATGCATCCGTCCTTTCTCCCTATCTGTTCCTCAAACGCAAATAGTTTTTCCTCAGATGTGAGTGGTTTGTCTTCCCTCTTACTCATCTCCAGGGACAGGAAAGTTAAAACAAAAACGAAGCAAAACAAAAGAGGAGACTTAGAATGGCTCCCCATCCTCTCGCCCTGCCCTCAGGGGCGAGCAGTTTACTTACCCTCAGTTGCTCCCCGTGCGAGCCACCAAATGCCGAAGTCTGGCTTGGCACAAATCAGGAGCCACTTGTCAAAAAGAAACTAACTTTATTTTTAGAACTACAAACGCCAAACAAAACAGCTCCAGGGAAAAACCCTCAGAGCCCAACTGCCACCACCGGCTTCCACAAGCCTCTCTCCCCCACACCAGCTTCTCAACCTCCCACAATCCTCCTCCTCTTGAGGCCGATTGGCTGGGTTGCGTGGGCAGAGCCAAAGAAGTCACCCAATGAGCAGCTCCGTGGAGGAGCCAATCAGCTAGATGTTGCTGGGGCAGCTGTGAGCCAATCATCAGCTGGCAGTCTGAAGGGCAGGGAAACAGCCCAATGAACATCACCGCAGAGGAGCCAATCAGCTAGATGTTGCTGGGGCAGTCTGAAGCTTGCTGGCAGCTGGAAGTTTGCTGGGGCCCCTTTGGCTGTGGCTCTCAACATAGGGAGAATATTTCTGTAAAGGTTGATTGAAACCAAAAAAGAGAGTGTCTTAAATTTTAGGTCAGAAATCTCAGTAAATGGAAAGCTGTTGTAGTAGTATTTTCCAAACTCAATTTTGTGGGTCACACCAATTTAAAAAAAAAATTTGAAAACTAGAATAAAATAGAAAATATCAAGGTGCATTATACATAATAAATAATATGAATTATTCTTTTGTGTAACATTCAGTGTTTGTTTTTCAATTTAATTTTTATTGTATAGATTAATGGAATTTACTGTGATATTTCATGCATACATACATCTACCTTTCTTCTACCTGTACCCTTTCCAGTCCCTTGTATTCCTCTTCTTTCAGGATGACTTGTTTGTTTATTTTCTTTTTAAATTGTTACATATGAAAAAGAACATGAAATACTTGTTTTTCTGTGTTTGTTATTTTGCTTAATCTGCTTAATCTGATTCCTTCAGTTATATACATTTTGCTACAAATGACAGAATTTGTTCTTCATTATGGCTGAATAATACTCCATTGTACATATATATACAACATATTTTCTTTGTCCATTCATCTTCTGATGAGCACCTGGACTGATTTCATGCCTTATCTATTGTAAATATTTCTTCAGTAAACATGGGTATGCAGATAACTATTTGGTATGTTGATTTCATTTCTTTTGGATATATATACAAAAGTGGGATAAATGGAACATATGGTAGTTCAATTTTTAGCTTTGGAGGAGTTACCATTTTCTCCATTATAATATTACTAATTTCCATTGCCATTAACAGTGTGTAGGCATTCTTTTTTCCTTCTTATTCTTGCAAGCACTTGCTAAATTTTATTTTCTTGATAATAGTCATTATAACTGGAGTGAGGTGGTATCTTATAGTTTTAATTTGCATTTCCTTAATGGCTAATGATATTGAACATTTTCCCCTATTTGTTGACCATTTATATTTCTTATTTTGAGAAGTGCTTGTTCAGATTGATTATTTTTCAGTTGGATTACTTGATTTTTTTTTTTTTTTGGTGGTGTTTTTGAGGTCCTTGTGTATCCTGAATATTACTCCTTGGTAGAATGAATAGTTGGCAGATATTTTCTCCTACTCTGTAGTTGTCTTTTTATTTTCTTCATTGTTTTCTTTGTTGTGCAAAAGCTTTTAAATTTGATATAATTCCAACAATCTATTTTCAATTTTGTACCCTGTGATTTTGGGTTAGATCTAAAAAATCATTGCCTCTACTAATGTCTTGATATATCTCCATTATGTGGTTTTTATATTTTCAAGCCTTATATTTAGATCTTTGATTCATCTTGAGTTGGTTTTTATACAGGTGAGAGATGGGGGTTAATTTTCAGTCCTGTACATATGGTATACTTTTACAAGCACCATTTATTGAAGAGGCTCTCCTTTCTATAGTATATATATATATATATATATATATATATATATATATATATATATATATATAAATCACTTTTGTTGAAAATCAGTTGTATGAATATACGTGGATTTATTTCTGGATCCTTTATTCTGTTTCATAGGTTCATATGTGTCTTTTCATGCCAATGCCATGCTGCTTTGTTACCACGGCTCTCTTATTATATCTGGAAATAGGGTATTATCATGCTTAGAGCTTTGCTGTTTCTGCTCAGGATATCTTTGACTATTTGGGGGTATTTTGTGCCTCCATGTGAATATTAGGATTTTTTTCTAGGTCTGTGGAGAATGTCATTGATATTTTGATGTAGATAGCATTGAATCTGTTGGTTACTTTGGGTACTGTGGCATTTTAACAGTGTTAATCCTTCCAATCCGTGAACATGGGAATTCTTTCCTTTTTAAAAAATTCTTTCTTTCTTTCTTTCTTTCCTTCTTTCTTTCTTTCTTTCTTTCTTTCTTTCTTTCTTTCTTTCTTTCTTTCTGTGTGTGTGTGTGTGTGTGTGTGTTAAATTTCTTTCATCAGTGTTTTGCAATTAGCATTATAGAGGTCTTTCATTTCCTTGGTTAAATTTTTTCGTACATTTTACATATATACACATATATACACAAAAAAGTATGTGTGTGTATACACACACACACACACACACAGCTATTGAGCATGGGATTATTTTCATGATTTCTACTGATTTTATATGTTGATTTTTGTATCCTTCAACATTTCTTAATTTGCTTATTAGTTTTAATAACCTTCAGGTGATCTCTTCAGTGTTTCTACATATAAAATCATATGATCTGCAAACAGGCTTAATTTGCTTCCTCCTTTCCTATTTATGTGCCATTTATTTCTTTCTCTTGTCTATTCCTCTGACTAAAACTTCCAGAACTCTATTGAATGTGTGTGGCAAGGGAGTGTGTCTGTATGTGTGTGTGTGTGCATACACATGCATTATGTATATGCTAGGATGTTAAATTATATTATCTTATTGTTAGACAAGTTCTTATAGTCAAACAAAATTGAAAACCACTACCCTGAAGAATTTGCAAAGGAATGATATAGAATTGTAGAGTTGGAAGGTAACTTTATGATCATCAGATTGAATTACTAATAAGGCAAGAAATAGATTAGAGAAGTGCAATTCTACAGATACAGGGTTCAAACTGAAAAATAGCTAACTGAAAGGTTATATATAAAGATAGTAACTGGGGGAACAAGAATGAGAAAAGTAAACAGAGGACATTAAAGAAAAACTTATAGGATTTGACGATGTTATTGAAATTTTAACAAGCAATCTGTATAAGGTACCTGTAAAATAGTTCCATGGCCGATTTATACAGCTTTCACTGGGCAATATTGATAATCAAAGTGAATTATGATATTTTATCTTTTTTCTTAAAAGCACCTAATGTTGATTCATAGAAGGAAGCAAAGTATATATTAATGTATTTTAATATAATAATAACCTTGGCTGGGGATGTGGCTCAAGCGGTAGTGCGCTCACCTGGCATGTGTGCAGCCGGGTTCGATCCTTAGCACCACATACAAACAAAGATTTTGTGTCCGCCGAAAACTAAAAAATAAATATTAAAAAAATATAAAATCTCTATAGAGTCTGTAGCTGTTGGGGCATCAGATCAGACTAAAACTAGTTTTGGTTTATAAATTTATTGACCCCTTATATTTTATGTGTGGTATTTCTCAGCCTCTGTAATTCATCTTACAAACTCCTGCAAAGTTCATCTTTCTAAAAGGTAGATCTAATCACATTTCTCTCTTCAGCAGAAATCGTCATTGCTTACTACTGATTTGTTAGGAGCTCTGGAATGACTTTAATTTATCTTCTGTTTTTTCCCAGATTCCCCTACAAGGAACCTATGTTCCACCTAAACTAGACTTTTGTCAGAATTTGTTCTTCATTTCATTTATAAACTACCTCTGCTTTTCAACTCCTTTTTTTTTTGTTTTTGCATATCATCTTCCTGATAGCATTTTTAATTCACCCTCATTGAGAACAAAATGAGAACCTTTGTAAGCTTTTTTTAAAAAGATGCTATATAAATTAATTTATTTTGTAGTTTTTTTTTTTTTTAATTATGTCAACCTAATGTCAGTCTTGGGTCTTTTTTCTCCTTTCTTTCAAAATAATTCAGTAAAGTTAAGTCATTTTTCTCATTGCATACAAAGTTCTATTAGGGTATTAATATTAAATAGTTGCTGCAAGTGGGCATTGAGATCAGTGTAATTCTTCTTGGCTTTATTAGTAAGTTAATGCAGAGAAGAAAAAGAATAGTCATTGTTCAAATTGTGAAGTTTTAATGGGGACAAATTTATATTATAGATTGAATTGAATTTATCCTTCTACATTTGTTGCTTATAATTTTGACCCTCCTGAGTCATTTTTATACTCTCTCAGTCATATAATTCAGCTTTCCAAGACACATGTTGAACTCATTTCCTTATGTGAGTAAAACTGGGGAATGGACTTTTTAAAAAGGAGATAAAGAGGTGAACCCAAAGATGTCAAAGATTGCAATTTAATACATGCTTTTGTCCATTAAAATTTATTTTGGCATATTCTTTTAGGATTTAGCATCATGTTTATCTTTAAAATTAAGCAGTGCATTTTCTACTAACTTATTTGTAAAAAACCTCTAGTCATTTCTTCCATTTGAAAGTTAGATGAACTGAGGTTAGAGGATTTAGACTTACCAAAGTGCATTTGAAAAGTTAAAAGATTTTAAAAATGGCTTTTTGGAAATTCAAAAGTGGTAGAATGGAGCTCTATACTCCTGTATGTAAATCCCTCTCACCACCTGCAGAATTATATCATACTTATTTATAGCATTCTATAGTGTACACAGAGTAATCACTTCCTATACTGGCTCAAACGATTTTTCAATGGGCAGTTGTTAAATAGGCTGCAAAGTTGAGCCTATCTAATCTTGCCAACGGGCAGTTAATTTGGATCTTCTTAGATATTTCTAAAAATACATTAAAAAATCAGAAGAAGTTAAAAACTATTATTCACTAATTTCTCTTCTTTGTGAAGTCTTCTTTGCTACCTTCTACAAGATTTATTATGGAGCCATTGAAATTGTTTTAAGATCAGTTCCTTTGTTGTCTCTTTTCTAGGAAGTACTATTGCAGGGAGGTAGAGAAGGGAGAATCTTCATCATTTGGTAAATAATCCATGCTCTTACTTTTTGAACATTTTATAATTTAGTTCCTTCAAACATTTTTATTGGTCTCATAGCCAGTTTTGTATTGACCTTAATGAAATCTTATCCAATTTCTTCTAACTTTGAGTGGTCATGTGAACTGAACTTGATAATAAAAAGCAAATATGAATGAAGCTCATGCTAATGAGCTTCCATATAGGATTCACAGAGTAATAAATTCAAATGGCAAAAAAAATGTTCAGTTTCACTAACTCAAAATGCAAGTTGTCACTTTGGAAGGAATAAGAAATGATGCTGGTTTTGGAAAACTGGGTGCTCTTATGTGCTACCAGGAACCCTATAAATTGGTTCAGCCTTTCTGTTAGGTAATTTGGCAGAACTCATCTGACAAAATATATACATACCCTTTTACCAAGCAATTCACTTTGGGGAATTTATACTAAAGAAATAATTAAAGATATACTTGAAAATTTAGAAGTAATTAGTGATCTAAATTATGATATATCTATTTAGTGGAATGCTATATAGCATAAAAAGAAAGTTGCATCTGTATATGTTATTAAGAGAAGGAATCAGATTACCAAGTACTCTGTATAATAACATATTTTAAAAAAATTATTTTTAGTTGTAGATGAACACAATGCTTTTATTTTATGTATTTATTTTCATATGGTGCTGAGGATCAAACCTAGTAACTCACATGTGCTAGGCAAGTGCTCTACCACTGAGCTACAACCCCAGCCCTATAATAACATTTTTGTAAAATGGTATTTATATAGTAATATTCACAAATATATGAAAGATGTATTTTAAATCTCTGTGTGGACAGTATTAAGAATACTTATATAATTTTTACACAACTGAGTTTTTAAATATTTTTCTTCTAATGAGCATTTTTTTTCTTTCTAGGCTTCTTTGTTGAAGGTTTGTTTGCTATTTAATAACTCCCAGAATGGTATAGGGGAAAGGAAACTTGATAATCAACAGGATGTTAGCCATTCCCTAGGTCCTTTCTGAAGGTTCATGAGGCGTCTGTTTTTCTTTCAGAGGTGGTTCTTAAATGCTGTGTTAGAGAGATTTTTTAAAATTTATTTTTAATTTTAATTAACTAATTAATTAATTTTGCTACAACAAATGTCTAGTATTTTCTAAATAAGAAAACCGGTGTTCCAGTTAGGTACTTTGCTCACATGCTGTTGTGTTAATACTGAATAAGCAGAGACAGCCTGACTGGTGGTGAAAGATGGGAAGCCAGCCTCAGGGCTTTTTCTGGTCAGTCCTAAACCTCTGATTGCCACGTTTTCCTAATTTCCCATTTCCAGGGCATCACTAGAATGACCTTGCTTGCTGAATATGATGCTCTGAATCTCCCAAGATTTTCACATGCATTTGCAAATGGGCAAGCCAGGCAATTGTTTACAGGACTCCAAATGAACTGTGCACTCACAGCAAGTTTGATAAACACACATTTCCTCCTTTTATCAGTGAGATTGCAGAATGTTAAGTATGAGTTTCCAGTTTTACTCATTCCCCTCAACCTTTTCCTGTTTAAAAAGACATACTAATTAGATACTGATCTGTCCCTGTTTTTCATTCTGCTTACTGGTAGTTGAAGGCTTATCCCAATACTTACCTAGGCAAGGTTTGGCAAACCTTCAAAAATATTCAACTTAAAGGAGAATCATCCCAAGCAATGTAATGTGAGCACTAATTAAGAGTAATGACTGCTAATCACTTTGCTTTTTATTCTCCTTTAGGAGCACTGCTATTATCCAATGTAGTTAAGTGAAATGCTTGTATATGAATCAACAATGCTACATCCTTTTAGCAACTATGCTCACAATCAAGCTTTGCATAAATTAGTTAACCAAAACTGATTTTAATATGCTATGTTTCTACAATAGTAAACTAAAATATCCAGTTAAAAATCCTGAATATTAAAAAGACATTACCTGATTTTTTTTTTCACATTCTATGGTAGATCAAAAACAGTACTACAAATACATTTTTTCATAGTTTATGATAGTTTCTTTTAAATTTGAGACTACATGTGAGTCATCTTAGTCACATTAGCACTTTGATTCTGTTATATTTGTTTTATTAGATCAATAAAAGCCAATAGGTTTATGTTTAATTTTTCTGAATTTGTGTATTATCTTCCTAGAGGATCTTATAGATTTTTAAAATTATATAGTCCATTTATATAAACATGAGTTCATAGGATTGTGCATTCAACATTCATTAAGAAAGGGTTGTCTTATTATGTTTAGTATATTATAAGACCATTATAAAAGCTTTCTGTTTACTTACTTGCATTGAAAATACCTACAGACTGTCTGGCCTCAGGAGGAGACGAAGCAAAACCCATAAATTAATAATTTAAGGGAGCAATGTGAAGTACCATTTTGGTTAAGTTAATAAGTTAAAGACTCGAGTCAGAACTAGAGACTTTAACAGTCCTTTACTTTTGACTTTTATTGGCTGAAAATAACTTGTTCAACTGGGGCTTTTGTAATAAAATGAAATCTACATACCATCTAAAGCCCCTTCCCCTCCTTTTGAATTATAAGAGGGTTGACATATTATTGAGGAATTTTTTACGCTTTCACAGTTTTGCACTTTGAGTGAACTTTGATTTCAGAGAAGGTGCTAATCTCTCTGGAAGTCAAGAGTGACAAAATGTGTTGCATACTGTTTTTCTAGGTAATTTGGAATTTTATATTAGAGGTCTCAGTTTTATGATGGTACCTGTATTAATGTTGATCTGTTTACTATGTGAGGTAGTGGTCTGATTTGTGTTAATGGGGTATCTTCCTTTCTCATTTTATATATTATTTCTAATTTGTTGGGCCATAGTTTTACAATTCTCATGGCTAATATGTTTCTCTAGAGATTCAGTAATTCAGAACATTATTTTTAAATTTTCCAAATGAAAAAATTTGATTTTCCTTTTCCTTTTATGTTATTTATAGTGTAAAAAATTTAAAATTTTGGTGAATAAACAAGTGGAAAAATTTAAATAGTAATGTAATAGAAGCTTTACGTTGTATGTACTGGTCTTATTGTATATGTTACAAACATGTACTAAAAAACCCTTTTGCACTGCATTTTATTGAATTTAGGTTCAAAGAATTATAACAGGAACGATGTAACAGAAAATGTGAGTTTAATTAAATGCTATTGATATGTATTACAAGATTCTTGAATACTATTGTATGTAACATTTATTTTACATCATGGTACTGTTGCACAGTTAGTAGCCCTAAATGTGTAAATTTGAAGAAGAACTTGCATTTCTGTTTTGCTTTGAGTGTGTATGAAAATTTTTTTTTAAAGGTGAGGATTTCAGTTTTATTTTATTTTTTATTTTTTTGCCATTGTGTTTACTTACATGTGAGAATGATTGATCTGTAGCTATCATTTTACCCAAAAGGGGGACTAATGGAGTTGGCCTTTTAGACAAAAGTATGCAAACAGACTACATTCTTTCTCTTGATAGAATTATGGAAAGATTGCATGAGGTGCCACATTCATTTTCCTGTTGATTGTGAAGAGGATTCTGCAATGGGGTGCTGTTTCCAATGGATAAGAAGGTGTTATGATTAGTTACCTTTCTCATGAAAGTACTACAAAAGGAAATGCAAAATGTATCCGGTGCAGTGTTCTCAATTTGACAGTTGTTTTTGCTAAGTTTTTTTTCTCATCGAAGTCTGGCCTATTTTTGAAAAACATACATTTTGGGTTTTAGGCTTAGTAATTTCGATGCATTTTACCCTTTAGAGAAATTATAGACTTTTCTTTTTTTAAAAAGACTTCTATTGTAAAGCTTCAAAGCTGATGCAACAGTGCCCTCTATAGTCTTTTAGCCAACAGTAGCTAGATGTAGATGATTTTGAATATTCAGGTAAGCAAGATTTTTAAATTTAATTTTTGCTCAGACAAGAGACCCCTTTTTCCTAAGTAGACATTCTTGGTTTTCACTAGCAGCTTTACTTTAAACAAAGAAAACAAAAGACCATTCTGAGTTTTCATTTAGGATTATTGGCTACCTCTTGTTTTACCCAGTGGTAAATCTCAAGTTTTATCAAACATTCATCATAGTAATTTGAGATACAAGGAATCTTACAGGCTGCACTGTCTCTTCATGAAATATCTTTTTGAAGTTGAACTCCAATAAAAGTATTTAAAAATAATTTAGCTCCTTTGTACTTGTTTCTTTTATTTAATTAGAATCTGAGTAGGCTGCCTAGACTTAACTTTTACTTGTTCCTGAATTGGATAACCTGGGCTTTTTACATGACATTATTTAAATTCAAACCCAGAGAGTTACACAGTGACTAAAGTATTTGTCATTCATTAGCATCAATTTAAATTTTAGATTTCCCTTCTTTTCTTCTTTGATTAACTACTTGAACATGTGGATAGCTAAGTTTTTCATTGTAAAATACAACTAGATGTTAAGTTATTAATTGTTAATACAAGTAGGCATTATGTTTAAATATGATTAGAAGTGAAGATAGACCTGAATCAAGTTTATTTTGCTTTGGAAAGTATTCTAGTAAAAAGTAGGGACTGAAGTCCTAATTTCTTCATGTGTTGACTATGTAATGTTGAACATATTTTCAGACTTTTGAGGCTGCTTTCTAATCTGCAAAATGGGAATAGAAAAGCCTGTCTTTTGAGTTTTATGAGGCATTAGAGATGCTATGTATAAATTGGCCAGGTCATTAAAAATGCTCAAAAGATAACTATATTTTAAATATTAAAATACAAAGGTAAATGGCTTTGTTTTATGCAAGGAAATTTTAATATAAAATCAAGAATACATTTAATGTACTTCACATTTTTAAAAATTTGATCTGGCAACTTCTAGTGACTTAAGTGAATCTCAAAGTTGGCGTAGCATTTCTTGGTAATGTACAAATTAGATGTGCATTTACTTTCAACTCCCTTCAGACCTCATTTCCAAAAGTCTTAAACAGACCATTTCTATAAATTTTATTTTAATAGGCATGTATGTTCAAACCAAAATATGGCAGTATGTAAAAACTGATAATAAATAGAGAAGAAGAAACAGAAATTATACATTTTTCTCCTTTACAGTATCAGGGAATACTTAGGATACGTTTCATTTACCCATATTCTTAGTAGTCATGTAGAGACCTTATTCATGTTTTGTAGAAAAATGGCTTTTACTTCTTATACCAGCTGCAACAAATAACTGATATGTAAAATAGATGAAAGTGAATTTTAGCTGGATGAAGTGAAGATGGGGGCATAGAGAACCTCTTCTTCCAGGGAATAAAATTTAAAAGCTACTGGTACTGTCCTGTTTTTGTGAGTTTTGTTGATAGCTAATACTCCTTTTGTGTTTATAAGATCTTTGTTTTACTTTTAATTTACAGTAACTATTTCTGTGCCTGGTACATAAAATATGCTCAGTTAATATATGCTGAATACAAAATTTTTAAAAAATCATGGCTTCTTTTACTACTATATAAGATGGGAAATATCACAGTTATAAAAATGTACACTTTAACAAGGCTGTGTGATATTAAAGTAATTATTTCTCTGTGAACCATTTAAAACAAGCATACCTCCAGCATAATTATCAATTTATTTTTTAATTAGGCAAATTATTTTGGTTATAAACAGTAATAGAAAATGAATAACAAAATATTCAGAACTTACCTTCAAGGTGATTAAAAGTTGTATTCCACAAAGATGGTTTAGCTAAAGATTCAGACATTTCAGATAACCCAATGATAAAAATCATCATACATAAAGAACTTCTGAATTGAATTTTCTCAATATTAAATGAATTTTTGTTTTTATTATAAAGTTCTTATTTGTGTTTCATATTGATTTTGAGTAATTTTGAATGCAATTCAGTAAACCCTGTTTTTTTTGTATATATCTCTTGAGTTAAAATTGAGACCCACAAAAGTATCTTTTTTATCATTGTAAAGAAGAAACCAATGTTTTAAACAAATAGAATGAAACAATAACAAGAACTTAATAAATAAAAATATTATATTTTTTTAAAAATAATGACGTTGACCAAGAAACACATTTACATTCTTGCTTTATAAGAATGACAAGAGAATGTCTACCAAAAAAAATGGAATAAAATATTTTTTCTTTCCAATGAGAGTACCAAATTAAGACTCTGCTTAATTAAAATAGTAATAAATGTAGATTACATTACTGAAGACAGTGAAATACAGCTGCTCTATCTAGTGAGAGCCTGTATAATTTACCAAGACTGTACAAAGAAGCAATGGAGCAGCCACTGCAGACTGTTAGAGGAAATGTCCTGTTTATTCTACATACATTTCTTTTTTTAATTAAAATGTCAATAATAATTTTATAGTAGTCCTCCAAAAAAATGCTTGAATTTTTTTCAAGGTGGTAGGATAGGAGATGAGATTATTACTGCTGCTGAATGAAACAGATTAAACCTGAGGAAAAAAATAGCATGCTATTATTTTTATCAATTCACTGTCTTTATTATAAGTTGATTCTGAATTATGTGATTTTTTTTCCCCATGAGTCTTACAAGAGAGAAATGTGATAAAATCTTTGAATA
Source organism: Ictidomys tridecemlineatus (assembly GCF_052094955.1). NCBI lineage: Eukaryota > Metazoa > Chordata > Mammalia > Rodentia > Sciuridae > Ictidomys > Ictidomys tridecemlineatus. The sequence continues at coordinate 43,862,627 of NC_135481.1, forward strand.
TACATTTTATTTAAAAATCTTTTGGCACTAACAAGCAAGACTTGGGTGGAGCCAGTAATACTATTACAAATAAAGGTGTAAGTATGTCTCAAGACACCCGTGTAAGTATGTCTCAAGACACCCGAGTAGGTATATCAGGATCAGCTGCAGCTGGGTGGTTCTCCCCCACTCCCTCACTGTTTTGTGATGAGGAATATTGTTGTACTTGAGTGAGGGAAACCAGCAAGTGTCTGGAGATCAAGAAAGTTATTGACAAACCCCTGTCACAGTGCATATTTTCTTCCTTTCATGATGACCAATCATGCTTTCTTAATTCAGTATATTTAAGAAAATGAATCCTGCATTTAACAAGAAATGTTGTTTTTTATTTGTTGCCTTCAAAGAAAAAATAGGTACTCTGGGGTTAGATTTGCCGGTACTTTAGGTGCCCACCATGTGGAATGACCTTGGTTTAACTTTTTATTGGCTTGACTTTCACATTTCTAAAGTAAAACTAGTAAAAGTACCTTATCGAAAGATTATTGTGAGCATTTAAGGAAATGTGTAGGAAAGTTCATAAGGGAAGCATCAGTAAGGGTTAACTTACATTATTATTTGTCACTAGGTAAAATACTTGGTTCTTGCAATGAGCATTGCTCAAACTTAACTAACTTCATAATTATTGTGTATCATGGTTTATCTGTTGATCTGGTTCTTGAGAAGTTAGCTATGTTGTTCTGTGCATTGTGTGGTGGAAATTCTGCTAATTTTGCTCTGGTATATATGATCTCAAACCTTGTGCATTTCAATATTTGCTTTGACTTTACTCTAGCTTCATATAGGCTGCAGTTAATGTAATATTTTCCAGATTTCATTTTCTAAATGATCTTACAGATGACCGCCTACTAAAACTTGTTAACTAGGAAAGCTTTGTAAGGCAGAAAAAAGACACATAACTGGGACTTTGAAAAGTTATATGAGAAAACAATATGAAGAAGCACTTAAGAGGATTTTCTCCTATACGCTGTTCTTTTTGAGCTTCAATAAAATGATAAATGAAATAGGTGTGAAGATAAGAAATCTTATGCTATGTGATCATTATTTGTAATGATTACACATTCCATGAGTTGTAGGATGTTAACATAAATGTATTTTATTTTATTTTTTTATCTTGGTGTGTTCTGGTCATTTTTCTAAGTGCTAGAGATGTAGCTAATTAAGGCACAGATATAGATGATTGCCTGTCTCAAAGACTGAGCATTGAATTTTAAGGCAGAATATTGCTGCTATGAACTAATCAAAAATATTATTAGTAGTGAATTATTTTCTCTTTTAAAAATACTGCACATTTCTTTGTGCTTTCCTCTTTGTTCTTGACATGGTGACCATCCTTCCTTATCTGACCAGTATTACTAAGTTTGTCCAATGCTCAACTCCATAAGGACATTTGCTCTGTCTGTGCCTGTTTAGGGAATTATGATTCTTAATTTAGCTTATAATTTTAAGCAATACCTTGAAATAATTTATCAGTTCATTCTTAACTAGTTTAAACTCTAGGATTTTTCCAGAGATTAGTTCAGTTTTTCTCTTGGTCCTCTCCAACAGAGAGTAGATAGTTACATATTAACATCATTTTTTCAGGGATTCCACTAAGGTAACACTATAAGGTGTTTGCCTAAGTGAAGTAATGATTCAGAAATAAATCAAACTTCTATTTCAGTTTATACTGAATTTATGGATCAGAAACTATTTACTTTCCTCTTTTAAATCACTTGCTTTGGAAAGCCGGACACCACTTCTTATTTGTAGATCCATCATCTGTGTCAGATATCTTTACTGTTATCATGGACTAGATTCTGTTAAAGACTTGGTAACATTCTGTAAAATTTTAGGCTAATATCATGGTTTGGGATGGAGTTCTTGAACATTACACAAGAATTTTGTCTGCAACTTTGAGTGGCTTCGTTTATCCTTCATGTTCTTTTATCTTGCGTACGATTTCTTCTTGAACTGTTACTTGTGTTTATTTTAGACATAATTTGAACTAAATTAGTTTTTGAAGATTTAAATAGTTATTAATATGTCAAACTTATATTGATGCTTTCTTCTTTATGGTTAATTCCTATGTACTGAGTCCCTACTATGTATAAAAATCACTGGTATTCTCTGAATTCCCTCCTGTATGCAGTAGATTTAGTGTGTGTAGTTTCCTATCCTTTACCTCATGTGTTTATTGATTTGGAATCAGTTGATCAATCAAGCCATATGGAATGGAAATGATTATGAAGCATTTGCAACTTGTTTTAAATTACTGTTAATAATTACTCTAGTGGCTAAAATACTATTTGATAAAAAGCCATAGCATGTAAATTTTATACATATTTGAGTGTATAAAGTTCATTATCTGGACAACTTAAAGATGTATTTTAACTGTGTTTTGACAAAGAGAACAGTCTTTGTGTCAACTTTGTAGAAAACAAAATTATGCTATTTAAAGTTTGTCTTGTAATTTGGTAGTAACTAATTTTTTTCCTTATTGTCATCTAGACTTAGTGTAAGCCTCCTAAAAAAGAGTTCTTATAATTTATTTTTTAAAATCATTCACTGCAATTATTTGGTACATTTGCATAGTTAAAGTAACTGTCATTAGACAATATCCCTTTGGTATCTTTGTCTAGTTACTGGACACTAATAAAGCTAAAATTCATTGTTTTTAAAAAATATTTTTATGCTTAACTCAGTTTTGTTTCATCTGTCTTCTACCTCTCAGGTAGCCTGAAGTAAGAGTATCTTTTGAGTAGAGATTTTTGTTACTCTTTGTAGATACATACAGTTTCTTAATAGTTTATGGTATCATGATAGGGTCCTCATCCTTATTCTTCATGCCTTTTTTTTAAAAAACTTATTATGTAAATTCTTCCCTAATTTTCTTTGATACATTGAACAATTATGATTTTAAATTAAAGAAAATGCATACAAGTATAAAGTATGAAAATGTTACTCAAGATTTGAGTCAAGAGTTAATATTTTGATATATAATCTAAGCACATGTATATTTTGCATACACATAGATTTACACACCTGTATGTGGATATATAATCACTGTGTACAGCCTATGCATTACTTTTTTAACTGAAAATTCCAAGAATATTTTTTCATGCGATTAGGACCTTTTTGTAAATTAGATTAAATCTAGTTTTTACAATAAAGAACAGCACATTGAAAGGGGAACTTGTCCTTTTCAAAATTAATTCCCTAGTATGTATTTCCATTTGTAGCATTAATGGATCAATGTATCCAATAATTCCTAAGGCCATTGATAATATGTTGTATGATTGATTTTCATTAATATTTTACCATTTATGCATTAATTATTTATATTTTGAAATTTTAAGTCTTGGTTTAGTGTATGTGAAACCTTAACTTGGAATTCTGTTTTTATAGTTTATAAAATTTAATGAATACAAGCTGAGAATAGTATTCTGCCCATATTTGATTGTATTTTATTCCTGGAACAAAACTGAAGAAATATATTAGGGCAGGTAAGTCATGTAATGCAAAGCATAGGGTGATTTTCCTCATTATTGTGAGAAGTCAGTTTCAAAGAGTTTAATGGAACTACAGTCAATTGATGACTAGCTGAAAAATGAGCTAAATTTTAGTATGCCATATTAACACAGACACATGTGATTTTTTTAAAGTTATAGATGTGATGTTACTTATTTTTTCCAGTAGGTTCCATTTTTCAGTTAACTACTCTGTGATATCAGCTGACTTACTTTCTATTGGCAAATTTCACTTGGCAGCATTTAAAAATGATTTCTAATTTTTTCATAAGTAAACAAATGGTGATCAAATACTGATTTAATCCTACTAGATTAATCATTTTGAGTGTGTGTTTTTATATGAATCATATAATGTTTTAAGTATATATCACATTGTACAAATTATTAATGCAGGTTTAGATCATTATTTTATGTTCACTAAATATCCCATAGAAAATATTTTATGTTTTCTTTTTCATTAACTTGTTAATGTTAGCAGTTTCTACCATGGCATTTAAAACAAACATAACTATTGTGCTACTCTTTTTAATTTCTAGACTTGTGAAATTTTTTGTGTGAGAATAAAACAAATTATGTTTTGTGGTAATGATTACTAATTATTTAGTCTTTGGAAAAGAATATTATATAACCTTCTTGGTATTGTAACTACTTTTTGCCATTCGTCTCTCTACTTTCTCAGAACTAATTCTTCCCGTGTTTTCTTGTCTTATGCAGTTAAGAGAATACTGGCTCTTTTGCCTGTTTTATGAATACTTATCTCTTGATAGTTCCTTGCTTGTGATATGAAAGTGGACTTGGGTGTGTACACATGAGTTTTGAGAGGGAATGTTACTGCTCTTTTCCAAATTGCTGGGTTCATTTTTGTTTCTTCTAATTTTCATCCATGAACCCATCTACATATACTGTGCACACTTGCATGGTTTCATCCTGTACCCTTACTTTTTCCTCTCATTCTCATTCTGTTTTTTGCTTTCTGCCTTTCTTTTTTCATGTGTGTACATGTGCATAAACACATATCAATGAATTTTTAAGTGTTAAAAACGAAGATTACAGGATCTAGGTCTAATTCAAATACTTCAGTTTTATCATTTCTCTTTGTTTTCTCTTTCATTATTTGAGTTGTGGTCATCTACAACATTTATGGGTTTTAATGAGTACAAGTTGTTCTGTTCTTCACTATTTTATGTCTATAGATGAAGAATAAATGGAGGAACCAGATACACCCTTAAGAGTATTAAACGTGATTAGGAACACATATCATCTGGAGAATCTTATTTAAAATCCAGGTTCTGATTCTGTTGGTTTGAGTGTAGCCTGAAAGTTTTTTTAACACCTGCCCAGGTGATGCTAATGCTATTTATTTGAGGCTACACTTGGAGCCTTCAGATATGAGACTAATGAAGAGTGTCATTTATTTAGAATAGGAATATTTGGGTTTATAGGGCAGTTTCTTTTACACATTAGCTCTGAATCCAACACCTACAGAAATAAGAAAAGGATTATTTCCTTTTAAAACCTAATTTGCTGCTTCCTCAGTTATCAGTGATTTGGGCATTGTTTTAACCATAGGTATTTGAAATATTTGGGAGTCTTAGATCTTCCTTGATGACCCCTACATACCACTTTCCTAATTTAGTCTGCTACTTAATGTAGACTAATGATGACATGTATTAATTTTTATTTTTTGTGACTAAATTTTTTGATATATTATCTTTCATTGATGGTTGAAAAATTTTATGGGAGTTTTGGGGGGAATGAAGTTAAGGGATGGGAATTATGGTAGGGAACTGCTTGCAGGAATAGAGTCTCTTAAGTAAATCTGAGAATTAAATTACTGCATAGATTTTTTGTGTGTGTGTGTGGAGGCAGAAGGGTGCTTGGGATCAAACTCGAAGCTTTGTGCGTGCTAGGCAAGCTCTACCCAGTCCCAAATGTTTTTTTTTTTCTCATTCTTAATGATTATCACTACAGTAATCATGTTCAACAAAAACTGAAATGAATTGCCTGTTGAAAGTGAGAAAATTATTCAGTACATCTACAGGATCTGTTGTTCCTGTTATACTTTTAAGTTAAGTTGTCTTTCAAATAAAGAAACTCATGATTTCCTGTCCAAAAATGGACAGAGCTTGCGGCAACAAGGGTGTGTATCGAACTTGAATAGTAATTTGAAGATGGGAAATTTGAGAAAGGGATGATATAACCAAGTTCTGCAGATTGACTCATGATTTACTATTGAATGATTAAATATGACCATTGCCCATAACATCTGTATCTTTAAGGTAAAGTTTCTCTGTTTACAACATCCATGAAAAATTGATCATATTACCTAATGTGACTGATTCTTGAGGTGTCAGAAGTCACATACTTTTATTAGAAACTCAAAGAAAGAAAGGTGGGAAGCCTTTCCCTTGCCAGTAAGCACTATGCTTGAAAATTAATTATATTTTAATTTAGGACCAAAGAAAATCATCCATTGTTAATCTTGCTTTTTCAAACTTTATTTTAGAACTAGGTACAACATTCATGTTATATTTTCAACCTTATTTGTCTCTGTGCTTTCAATGAATATAGATTACCCTTTCTTTAGTCTGCCTATATTTAAAAAGCTTATGTTTTGCCATAATACAGTAGAATTATTTGTGGTAATGTTACAAGTCTCTAAACTACATGAACATTATCCTGCTGTTTTATTGTTTTATAATGTAAAAGTAAATGCAAGCATTAAGAAATGTGCAGTGCTGTCAGGCTCCTTCAGGATTTAAGAAAATTGCCGTAACTATTGAAGAAGTGAAAATAATCTTTCAGGTCGCAAAGAGCAGTTGTTATAATATTGCCTAGCATTTTGCTTTATTTTTTCTCTAACCATAGTGGTGATTTGAATCAATGCTGAAGAAACTCGGATTTTATTTGAACTCAACAATCTGCTATTGCCTTTTAAGAATTACTTATAAAATGGCATGGTTAAAAAATAAGAAGAAAATAGAGGACTCATTCTTAACTCTATCTAAGCCTAAATCATAAATCCGTTTCTTGTAATGTATAGCCCAGCTTCTTGATCCAATTTACGAATTTGATATAATAGGCGCAAATAGTGTATGTTAATCACAAAACTGTGAAATAATGTTATGCTAGAAGCTCTTTGTAAAAATATAGAAATATACAAACAAATCTTAAAGCCAGAGCCTTCTGGAAAAGTTCTCACGAAGCACTTTGGTTTTTTAAAATGTAAGGAAGTAGGTATTCCTTATGGTTTTTAGCCTTTTGTCCTATTTGTTTTAAAATATTTCCATTTAAATGCAGATTTTGATTTTCCATCTGGGACTAGGTGGAAGCCATTCTATTATACTACTAAAAGAATAATCCACTTTAACACAACATTTCTCCCTAAAGGGATGGTCTTTTTTAGTCATAAGGTATTATTTTGCTCAGAATGATATTAACATTCATGATGTAGTGATTTTTATCTTGATTTCAAAGATGTTTTGTTCTGGCAGTAAAAGGGATTAGGAGACTATCCTTTGTATCCTATTGCTAAAAAAAATAGCTTTACCTTACTCAAGGTTAGGTATTAGTAATTTTCAAAGTGTTTTTAGGTACATGTATGATTTATATTTTTGTAATTTCAAAAACCACAAACCTACTGAAGTGGAAATTACCAGATTCATTAAATTTAATTCTTAAGCAATTGGATTATACAATATTTTTTAAATAAATCAAATAGCATGTTCAATAATTTCTGAGCATGTAATAGCACTTTTTTGCTTTCATTTTCTATATGACTTGTAAAGAAGCCTTTTAGGTACATAAGAAAAGTGTTAGAGCAACTGGTTACTGCATTTAGGGGCATAGATGCTCAGCCTCAATTTTTATTAAAACTTAAAAGATAAAGAGGGATTACATTAATTAAATGGAATGTCTCAGGCAGAAGAAGGAAGGTTCTGAAGGCTGTGCTGCTATTTATTGGGCAAAGTCTTGGCGTGCCGAATGTAGCTATCCAAGGCTTAAAGCACATTGGGACCCTGTGTGGGATGCCAGCACCATGCCCCTAGGCGCACTGTCATTCAGCTGGCAGATTAATTAACCAGAGGCTGCACAGTCCTCCTGCAGAGCCTAGAGATTTCAGTCAGCCCATTCTTGAGGCAGAAAACACAAGGTTTTAAAACCTTGAACATTCAAAAAAGTTTTTTTTCCTTAATAAGAATTCATAGGGATACTTTTTCCAGGAATAGTTTTTCACTTACACACAGATATACAGATATGTATCTATGTTTTTTACATATATATTTTTCTCATCGTATAGGTACACAATTTTAGTGGATTAAAAACTTTAAAACCTAACCAGTTTCTCCGGAAAGGGTTTTCTAGGAGCAGTACACATCCTTATAAATTCCTAATTAGTGATTTATTAAAGCACACTTGAGTAGAGACCTCTTAATTATTATTTAATAGTAGTAAATTAATTTAAGTGATTCAGAATTGTATGAACAGATATGTTTTATATGTAATTTTTTGCAACTTGTATTAAATTTTTTTTTGTTTGGGGGATAAAATTTAATGTTAATCTTTATTTTATTGTGCCTAGAAATATTTACATATTCTGTTGTAATTCACAGTTATTATACCTAGGAGTTTCTAATTGTCAACTTAAATCCACACTTATATACCTGACTATTCACAACTATAGTTACTCAAATTTTCATTAAGATTACTTTTTATTTTCAGCCAATACTTTTCTGTTCACACATACATAAAAGAGATTTTGAAATAAGTAAAGGTTTTCACATCATAGGGTTTTGTTTAAAAAAGTTTCAAAAAATAACATATTTTACCAGTATATTTAGAATGAGTGCATTATATTTGCTTGCTTTTTCTAATAATTTTACTTTCTTTAGAATTACATTACCTCTAATAACTTATGCATAAAATATTAATAAATATTATTTTCTAAATATAGTGAAGCTTTATGTTCACAAGATATATTTATTTGTTAACCATAAAATTGAAAAAGATCATGGAGGTAATACAATGCAAAACAGGCATGTTTTTATTTAAAAATTTTTAGCAGTACAGAATACAACTCTTTCCCACCCCCCAACCTTTTTTCCCTGACACTGTCAATTTTTTAGCACTCTTCTGGAATTTATTTTGTTGTAGTAAATAAAAGACAAGTAATTATTAAACAGATTTTGCTGTTAATTCAACGTATGATTACCCTTTGCCATAGGTACTTTTAAGGGCTTTTATCCAAAATAAAATTCATTAAAAATGCAATTAAAAAAATCTATTGTTAATGACTGCTTGAGTGACTGGCTCATAATTGGCTCATTACAATAAAAAAGCAACTGTTTAAAAATCATGACAATGAGCTACAGTACAGAATGAACACTTCATTGTAAAGCCCTGTGAGATTACGGGATCCTGAAGGTGAAGCAAAGAAGCATGTAAAACAGAGACTTCAGCACAACTTTCTCTTTTACACCAATACAGTGAGTTCAGGTCATGACCTAGCATGGACTGTAGAAGTAGGAGCCCTTCTTATTTACAATGTCCCACACTGATGGGTAAACTTAGGTAATATAGTCCACTTAAGTGCTGGCATTCAGACTCTTCTTTGTTTCCTTTCCCCAGAAATCTTTTCAGTTGACTTAAATTACAAAGTGTAATCAGGAAATCTTTAGGTCTATCAAGGCAAAACTAACAAAGACAATATTGTCATACAAACCATCATTATTACCTGCCTTCTTGTTACATATAAATAACTTTCAAGCTCCAAAATTTTAAAAACACTCCTAGAGTTTTTTTTCCCCAAGTATTTTGATGATTTAATGTTTGTATTATTTTTAGTTAATTAATTTTAATTCATCTTAGTTTTAAGCCATAGCTCTAAAGATAAAAATATCAACATTGTGATACAAAAAGAAAAGTGAACTGTTCATGGTAAGTATTTTGTGTAACAAATCAAAGTTTTATTTCTCTTGTTGTGTCTTAGACACACTAGTAATATGATACTGTGTGCACTTTGCAATGTCAAACTTTGTGACTTTAGATATCAGTTATTCTCTTTAGAGTGTAAAATTCCAAAACATTGTCAAGTGTAAATAAAAATGGTCATTAAATCCTGTCTTAGAGTCCCATCTATAAGGCAGAAATAGGAGTTATAACAGTAGTTGAAAGGGCTTCTTTAATGAATCCTGTATTTTCAAAATGCTTTTCCTGTTTGAGAGTAGAAAAACAGTAAAAGTTTTAAAGACTGACAATTCCTTCTTTTCTTTAGTCTACAATAACAATATTAATGTTGCTTTTATGTTCTAGCGACTGACTCAGGTGTAATTTTTCATTGCATGTATTAAATGTGAAATTATTTTGAACTCTGAACTATAAGCCAACCCATGTATGACTATAGAGTACAGCTAAAGCAGTGACTTCAGGATTAGAATCACTCAAGGTAATTCATTAAATACAGACAGAAAAGGTTGATGTTGAGAGTATAAGTTAGGAGAAAATTTTCTAGATATTCCACATGTTTTAAAGACATTTTAAATATAAATTTAATTTACCTTGTAGTAGCTTAAGTAACCAAACTACTTATGTGTTTAATCATTACTCTGCTTTGTAATATAGGTATTACAAAGAGGAATGCAATCACCTTATTTTGCACCTGTGCATTTTTTTCTTAGTAGAATTAAGAGGAAAATGCCCGAGGAGGAAACAACCATTTAAAACTTAGTGGAAATCACATTGCTTTCTAGTTTAATTTTTTTTTAAAGATCTCTACTTTTGTAGTTTTCTTCTAAGCAAAAATGAGCAATGCATTTTCCATACAAGAGACTGAGACAACTTTAGTCCATCTCAAACTTACTTGTATTTAAGCATATTACATATATATATATATATATATATATATAAAACATATATTATTTGTATATGTAATGCCTTTGTGAATTATGAATGTAATTTGATAACCATTTGTTAAAGCTATGACTGTGTCATGCCAGTACCAAAATATTTTGTACATGTAGAAATTAATGTAGCTGGGAAGCTGTTGAGACTAATACTTCACTGTTTGTTTCATGAGCATATATATTTTGTAATATTTATAATTTGATGACTATTCATGGTCAAGTCTTATAGCTTGGAGACAGGGCTAACATCTCTTATTTTGCCTTCAAGTATTTTATTACCTATTATTACCTATTATTATTGGGTAGAATTCTTTGTTACTGACATTTTAAGAAAGAAGAACTATATTTGTATTAATATTTAAACAAAAATATATTGTGGATATTGCTAAATTTTTATAATTTCAGGGGTAAACAATGATTAATTAAGGTTATGATATCTACTATGTTATGTTGCTTTATCTTTCTGGATCTAGGATATATTGATTTTGAATATTAAATAAGAGCTATCACCACTCATTTACCCAGTATGTTCTGAGTGACTGTTCTTTTCTGGGTACAGGATACAAATATCAATAAAAGAATTACCTAGCACTATTAGAGCTCACAGTCTACATTACTAATGACAGTATAAAGCATTATATTGTGACAATAATTTTTTTTTGTTGTTGTTAAAAAAATGCTGTGGGAATATAGAAGAGGAGAGAGAGATTAGTTTTTACCTAGGAAGGTACACAGTGGTCAGTTGGGGAAATATATGAGTAATGGTTCATCAAGAAAAGATGGATGGCCAGGCTGATGGCACATTCCTATAATCCCAGCTACTCAGAAGGCTAGGCAGGAGGATTGTAAATTTGAGGTCAATCTCAGCAATATAGGCCCGAAACACCTTAGTAAGACCTGTCTCAAAAGTGGGTGGGGTGGCTGGGGATGTTACACAGTGGTTAAGCACTCCTGGGTTCAATCCCCAGTACATCACCTGCAAAAAAAAAAAAAAAAAGAAGAAATGAATGACTTACTAGACTGAGAGAACATTTTATATGGAGCATGGGAATGTGACAAACCATGGTACATACTTCTCAGAGTTTGTTGTGACTAAACCATGTGTGTGTATGCGTGTAGATACATATGTAATGATACGAAATAAGAGTGAGAAGGTAATTAGGGACCATTTTATTAAGAGCTCTGTGTGCCTTGCTGAAGAGCTTAAAGATCCCATTTGTAGATAATGAAGAGTCTTTGAAGATTTTCAAGTTAAGATACAAAATGAAAAGATTTATACTTTATAGTAATATACAGGAGACATAGAGTGGAAAGTTGGGTGTTAGCCTTTTGAATATAGTGAGATTAAGGAATTTCAAAAGAAAAGATAGTGATACTTAAAAGAGAAAAACCAAGAATGGATAAAACGATGATAGAGATCATCAGCTTATAATTAATAGTAAAAATCATGTGAGCAGGTAAGCTTACCTAGGTATTGTATTGCATAGTTGGAAAGTATTTTAAGCTCTCGTACCTAGTTTCCCAGTTGCCATTTATTAGCTATGTGACTCTGGGCAAGTTACTTTACCTCCTGTTCCTCACCATGTCTTGATTTCAATGGTATAATGACCTTATTTTATTTTAATTGATATATAACAATTTTATGTATTTATGAGGTACAGTAAGATTGTTTGATATGTATATATAAACTTAATGATCAAGAAAAGGTAATTAACATTTTTTCATCTCATTAAACATCATTTATTTGTGTTGGTAGCCTTCAAACTCTGTCTTCAAGTTTTTTATAAAATATTTAATAAACTTTTGTGATCTAGAGTCACCCTACCATGCTATAGAACCTTCTTTCTGTGTAACTATTGGTATCTATCATCCAACCTCCCTCCATCATTCCTCTCCTTCCTAACCTCTAGTGATCACTATTCTACTCTCTATTTCCATGAAACCATTTTTTTAGCTTCTATATATAAGCAAAAACATATAGTATTTTTCTTTCTGTGCCTGACTTATTTCAGTTAATTTAATATCAACCAGTTCCATGTCACAGATGACAAGATTTTGTTCTTTTTTATGGCTGAATCATATTCCTGAATTGTGTGTGTGTGTGGTTCAATTTGGGTAGGTCATATGTGTCCAGAAGTTTATCCATTTCTTCTAGATTTCTAATTTTTTGAAGTGTAAGTTTTCAAAAATGTACCCTAATATAATGATTCCCTGGGTTTTAGTGATATCTTTTGTCATAATTCCTTTTTTTTGGTCTCTAGTTTTATTAATTTGGGTCTTCTATCTCATTTGGTCAATCTTTTAAAAAACCCAGCTACTTCATTGATCTTTTTATTGTTTTTTATTCTCTATTTCTTTAAGTTGGGCTGTGATATTTATTAATTCTTTTCTTCTACTTTCGAGGGACTTGTTTATCTTGTTTTCAGAGACCTTGAAATAGATCATTAGATCATTTAATTAGAATCTTTCTGATTTTTTAATGTAGGCACTCATAGCTATAAACTTTTCTCTTAAACTATCTTCATGGTGTTCCAGAGATTCAGGTATTTTGTATTTCCATTTCTGTTTGATTCTAAGAATATTTTAATTTCTCCCTGAATATGTTTGATGATTCACTCATCATTCAAAAGCATATTGTTTGCTGGGACAGTGGCGCATGTCTATAATCCAAGTGGCGCAGGAGGCTGAGACAGGAGGATCACAAGTTCAAAGCCAGCCTCAGATACTTATTGAGGTCCTAAGCAACTCAGTAAGACCCTGTCTCTACATAAAAAATATATATATTAAAAAAGGGGGGGGGGACTGGGGCTGTGGTGCAGTGGTTAAATACTCTGGGGTTCTATTCCTGGTACAAAGCAAAAAAAAAATGCATGCCATTTGTCTCCATGTTTTTATATAGTTTTTCTTGCTACTGATTTCTAATTTCATTCCATTATGATCTGTTAAGATGCAAGAAATTATATCAACACTTTCGTATTTGCTAAGACTTGTTCTGGGGCTAAAAATATGATCTATTTTAGAGAAAGTTTCATAAGTAGCTGCAGAGAAAGTATATTCAACTGCTACTGGATGAAATTTTCTTAGATCTCTGTTAAGACTATTTGATTTATAGTAAACTTTTAAATCCAGATTTTTTTCTGATTTAATGTCTATGTCCTGTCTTCTGGCTAGGGAGGTATAAAATCACCCAATATTTTGTATTAAGATCTGTCTGAAACTTGATATCAAGTAGTGTTTATTTTATGTAATTGGGTACACCAATGTTTGGAGCGTAGATATTTATCATCATAATATCTTCTTGTTGGATTCTTATAGTGGTTCCTTTATCACTGTGTAATGACCTTCTTTGTCTCTTCTGATTTTGATTTACAGTCTGCTTTGTTGGCTATGAGATAGCCATTCCTGCTTGCTTTTGGGTTTCCATGGCATGGTATATTATTTTTCATATTTTTACTTTTCAGCTTGTGGATGTCTTTGCCTATGAGGTATGTTTCTTGCAGCTAATATATAGTTGGGTCTCATTTTTAGTCCAATCTGCCAGTCTGTGTCTTTTAATGGGAGAATTGAGAGCATTCACATTCTCTCTACAGAGAAGTGTTTATTCCTTCCTGCCATGTTGATTTATTTCTAATGTTTGATTTGATCCTAATTCTCATTTGCTTTTATTTTCTTCTGATGAGATTTATTCTTTCCTTATTTCACTTGGTTATTTTCATCTTCTTTTGTGTATAGGATTCCATTAAATATCTGCTGTAGTGCTGCCTTAGTAGTCATGAGTTTTTTTAGTTGATGCTTATATTATAAGGTTTTCAGTTTTTCTCTTCTGAATGATAATTTTGCTGAATAAAGCAATCTTGATTAGCATCTATTTCCTCTCAGGATTTGAAATATATCATTACAAGCCTTCCTGGACTTCATGTTTTCATCTATGAAATTTGCTATTATTCTGAATTGTTTTTCTTCTAGAGTTGTTTGGTATTAATCTCTTGGTGCTTTTAAATTTTTTTCCTTGATTTTGATTTTTGGCATTTTAATTATTTGTCATGGAGAGATTCTTTTCTGGTATTCTCTCTTTGGCATTCTCCAATATCTGGATGCCTCCAAGATCTGATGTCCATTTCATTCCCAAAGTTTGGAAATTTTTCTGCATTTATTTCATTGAATAGGTTAAAAACATTAGTCTATATCTCTGTTCCTTTCTTAAGACCCATAAGTTAGGTCTCTTAATGTTCTCCCTGAATTCTTGGATATTCTGATCACAGTCTCTTAATTTTTAAAGTGTCGATCTTGTCTACAAACTCTGAAATTATGTTTTCTACTTGATCTATTCTATTTAAAAGACATTCAGCTGAGGGCTGGGGTTGTGGGTCAGTGGTAGAACACTTGCTTGGCACATGTGAGGCACTGGGTTCGATCCTCAGCACCACATAAAAATAAATAAATAAATAAATAAAGGCATTGTGTCCATCTGCAAATAAAAAAAAAAAAGACTTTCAGCTGAGTTTTTTGATTTAATGTGCTTTTTATTCCCAAGTTTTCCAATTGGTTCTTTTTCAGAATCTCTGTCTGTTTATTGAAATGCTCTTGTATATCCTTTAATTTCTCCCTTAATTCATTCTTAGATCTTCTTTTAATTCCTTTATCTTTTAACAGTCAACTTTTTGAAATCTTTATCTAGCATTTTATCTACTTTGATGTTTGGATTCAGTTGTTTCAGGGTTATCAAGAAGACATTTTGTTGGTTTGTTCCTTATGTTGTCTGAGATCTTATTTTTGCACTTCTGCTTTGATGGATTCCTTTTCCTCTTTTGTTTGAGGTTCTTTTAGCAAGCAGTTATCTCTTTATAGGAAGCCTTGGGCTGGTTGGATATCTTAGTATAAATACATCCAATCACTATAAAGTGCTGAGTTCTACTAACAGCACCACTAAAGAGAACAGCTGCCATCATTAGTGATAATGTAAAAGCAAACCATGTATCAACATATTGAAAAACTTACAGCTAATGAGCTCTATAGTCTACTAACCAATGAGAAAAGTGGGGAGAAGTAATATAGAATAGGCTAAAAAGTCAAATATTAATGATATACTTCATACTAAATTGTATTAGAAGGAGGGGAAAAGGTGAGGGAGGGAAGGGAGGTTGAACAACAAACAAGGAAAGAGGAATAGAGAAAAGGGAGGTGATGATGATATAAAAGAAGAAAAGAAGTATAGAGAAATAATCCAGTTAATTGAAAGAATACATAAAATGAATTAAAACTGTGCAAAAACATGTAATGAGGGAGGATGAAACAAAACACTTTACATAAAACAGTTAATGCAACAACAATCATTAAAAAATTCAATTTTATTTTTGCTGTGATATTTAAAATGGAGGTATTTATTTTGCATGCTCTAAGTTATAAAAACACGTGTGGTCTTTCCCTTGTAGTTTTCAGTGCTTTCTGTAAGGTAGCACATGGCAGAGGCGTGGGGTATAAAGTGATGGTCTTTGGCTGATATGTAGTGTGGCAGCCAGGGTGCAGGGTGGAGGCTAGTGTCTGGATCTCAGCAGGGTGCTTGGCAGTGGCCAGGGTATGGGCCTGTGGCCCAAAGCAAAGGTACCTCCCTAGGTACCGCCCTCCCTGGTAGATGTGTTTGTGGGAGGCCCATGGTAGAGGCACACATTGCTTCCTAGGTGCAGCACTCCTTAGAAGTGTCACACACTCTTCCCTGCTCCACTCCATCCTCATTGCAGGTGCTAAGGAGTAGTGTTCAGCAGCTTTCAGCTTACAGCAGTCCCACTACACGGGTTACTTGGCCAGTCTAATTCAAAGTTGTTCCCTATGATTATTAGCTAGTATCTGTATGTGGGATGAAGCTATAGAGATTTAATTGCTTTCCATGTTCTAAATTTAGAGGTAGACTCTGCAAAATAGCTGCTTCCCACAGTTCTCTGTCAGTAAATTGAGAACACTTCTTGTTGATGTGTTGGCTTTGCAGCTCCTGTATAGCTTTTATTCAGTCTTTCTCTTCTACCACTGTTTTTGAAACAAACTTGTCAACCTTACCTTTCCCTCATCCTCCCTTTGTTTACCTTTCCTCAGACCTGCCATGATTGCACAGGTGCTGGTTCTGCATAAATAAATTATTTCCGGTTCCAGTAACCAAAGTGCCTGAATCCCTCCAAGTCTTTGGTCTTCCAGTATTGTGAATCACTACCTTTCCTCTGTCATCTACCTCTCCAATCAGTACCTTTCCTCCATCATCAAACTCTTTTACTGATTTTATTCCAAACTGTGGAGGAATTGAGATCTGCAGCCTATATCGTCTCTACCTTGAAGAACATATATTTTTTTAAAAACTTTTGAACTGAAGGCTTCTTTGTCCTCAATAAAGTGAAGGTGCCAATAATTAAAATATGAATTTGCATGATGCCATAAATAATTATAATTATTATCTTGTGTCTTTTCAACCTACAGAAAGAAAAGAGGGTGTTTTTCAGATTAACTAATAATGTATAAGTTTCCTTCTAGTATTGAAAAAGGAAGACCACAGTTCAGTAACCAACTATTTTTAACAGATGAGAATTTTTGTCTTATTATCATTGATTCCTGTGGTATTTGCTATTTCCACACTGTTGTGATCATATTATTATCATATTATTTTTACACTGTTGGGTAATGTTAGTAGAATAACAATTGTCTTTTAAATACCTGGTCCTTTAGAAAATTATTTTGGAATAACATTAAGTAATTACTAAGTAAGTTTGAATTAGATCCATTTTGTGCCTTGGTTTTATTACTTTTAACTATGATTTTGAGCCACCCTTTATTCTCCCATTTTATTGAGGGTTGATTGAACTTTTGGTATATTGATAATAGTCTTTCTTACCCCCAAAGCCAGCAACTCCAGAATAGAGTAATTGATTAAAAGAGGAGTGTTTTTTTTAATTTTTTAATTTTCGTTTGTTTGTTTTTAACTAGCAGTGAATTAATTAGCCATGTTATGGAGCTCTGCTCTCCTAACTTCTAAAGATGGGTATGGCTATTTTTCTAAATTTTAGGGTTCACTGTCTTTGGGCAAGGAAAATTGTCTATGAAAAAGGAACACAGTTTAGAGAATAGAGCTATTGCTAACTCTGCTATTCCATGTCAGACCTTAATGTCAATGATAGTTCCCAAAACATGTAGAGTTAAAAATCAGCTCTTTTTTTTTTTTTTTAAAGAGAGAGTGAAAGAGGAGAGAGAGAGTGAGAGAGAGAATTTTTAACATTTATTTTTCAGTTCTCGGCGGACACAACATTTTTGTTGGTATGTGGTACTGAGGATCGAACCCGGGCCGCACGCATGCCAGGCGAGCGCGCTACCGCTTGAGCCACATCCCCAGCCTCCAAAAAATCGGCTCTTGAGGAACAACAAAAATTAAAATTGTGATGTAAAGGAAAGTTCATGAATTATCCATTTCTTGATTTTGTGTTATTATTTTATTGTTTACTTTTATGATATTTACCTTTATTCATTTAATAAATATTTGTAAAGTGCTTTTTGTATGACAGGCCTTATGCTCATTGCTGGTATATAATGGTTAACAAAGAGAAATGCACTTTTTGTGAGCATCTGCTTTAGTGTAGTAATTAATGGCTGTGTTAATTACCAATTAATTACATAATTAGCTCTAAGTGTCTACAGACATTAATCAAATAAACCATCAAAACCATAAAATTGCAGTTATGACAAGTGATTCAGAGATAAAATATAAGAAAGAGGTCATGAGAATTACTGAGCTGATCAAAGATTAGAAAAGGCTACTTGAAGAAAGAATTGGGTAAGTGGTTTCTCCAGTCAAGCAAGAAAGATGTTTCTTTCTGAGAGATGGGCTTGAGCAAAGGCTTCTGGCAAGAAGGAAAATAGCCTAGTGAGTAGTATTAGACTGAGAAGAAAGTCAATGCGACCGTGGTGCTCACAGTGAAAGTTGAGGGTTATGTGTGAACATGCTGAAGAAGTATATAGATTTGGGGAGCAGTTAAATATGTTGTTTTATTTCTAAGTATTTGTCAAATGATTTTAGATCCTTTTTTCTATATGTATGTAGGACTTCATTATAAAAATTTACTTAAAAAATTTTGTAGTGTACTTCAATGAAGAGTTTATGGCCTTAAGGTTTTACACAGTAGAACACCTTAGAAATTCTCTGGTACCTATTCCCAGTTTCTACTCTCCCTTCCCCGAAGCCACTGTTATCCTGACTGGTCATCATAGCTTACTTTTTGCCTGGTCTTAAATTTCATACAATTGGAATCATGTTATGTATGAATTTCTGTCTAGGTTCTTTTGCTTCAAATTATGTCTATGAGATACTTCTGTGTTAACATATA
The DNA here is from genome assembly GCF_052094955.1 of Ictidomys tridecemlineatus. Classification (NCBI taxonomy): domain Eukaryota; kingdom Metazoa; phylum Chordata; class Mammalia; order Rodentia; family Sciuridae; genus Ictidomys; species Ictidomys tridecemlineatus. Next base: position 43,881,431 of record NC_135481.1, read on the forward strand.
GAAGGAATCTGCCTAATTTATTGTAGCATAGTATTTCAGTATGTGAATATGTTATAATACTATGCTGATAGTATTCATTTGGGTTTTTGTAGTTTAAGCCTATTCCAGAAGGTACTTTTATGAATACCTTTTTATTTATCTTTAAGTATACATACATTTCTATTACTGTTAAGAAGATGTACAAAAGTCAAATTACTGGATAAAGGGGTATGCATATATTCAGATTTTGTATGTAGTGTTATGTAGTTTTCCAAAATAGATATACCAACTTGCATTCTCAGCAGCAATGTTTGAGAGTTCTAGTTGTTCCACATTCTTGTAAGCATCTAGTATAGCAAGATTTTTTGGTCTTTGTTGTTTTTAAAAATAAAATTTGGCTGAGAGCACTCCTCTGCACTCCCTGCCCCCCGCCCCCATCCCACCACCCACCTTTTGGTCCCTTCCATGAGATTTCCCCTTCCCTCCATGCACTTTCTTTTCTTTTTTTTTTCTCTAGCTTCCAAATATGAAAGAAAATATATGACCCTTGACTTTCTGACTTTGGCTTCTTTCACTTAACATAATATTCTCAAGTTCTATCCATTTTCCTACAAATAATATAATTTCATTTATTTATGGCTGAATAAAACTTTATTGTGTATTTACGTCACATTGTTTGTATCTATTCATCTGTTGATGGACCCCTAGACTGGTTCCATAGTTGGGCTATTATGAAATGTGCTTCTGTAATGTGGATATACAAGTATCACTATAGTATCATAACTTTAATTCATTAGAATAAATACTGAGGAGTGGAATATCTGGGTCATATGGTGGCTCCTTCCATTCCTAGACTTTTGAGGAACCTCCATTTTGATTTCTGTAGTGGTTGCATCAATTTTCAATCCCACCAACAGTGTAAAACTGTTCTGTTTTCTCCACTTCCTCTTCAGCTTTGTTCTTTAAAGAATGCCATGACTGTTCTCAACTGTTTTAGAATCAAGTTGTTAGTTTCTAAGAAAATAATCTACTGGAATTATTTTTGATTGGGATTTCACTGAATTTATAGATGAATTTGAGACTTTACATCATTAGAATGTTTATTTTTAAATCCATTAGATATGACAAATTAAAGCTTCTTTATTCCTGTCTGTAATGTTTTAAGGTTTCCTGTATAGAAGTTATACACATATTCTTTTGTATTACTTCTATACAGGAAACCTTAAAAGATTACAGACAGGAATGTCTCAGTGTTTTGTTGTTGTTTCAAGTACAATTTTTGTTATTATTATTTCATTTCTAAGATGTTTTCTATTTCTATTCTTTTTCATTATAAGGATAGAAATACTAATTACTATATATAGTAATATAAATATTACTAGCTAACGAGGTTAGCCTAGGAACCTAACCATCCTTTAAAATAAATTTCTATGTAGCTAAGGGTAAGACTCAGTGGCAGAACACATGCTTAGCATGTACAAGGCCATGGGTTCAAGTCCCAGCACCATAAATATAAATAAACAACATAGATTCATTAAGTGTAATTCCTTTGTGGTTGAAGTCTGGATACATACTTCATATAACACACATTTAATATACTTAATATTTATGGCTGTTTAATTCAGTTAGTGGAAATAATGATGAGCTAACTAGTTTTGTTTGTGATTAGAGATCAATCTAACTAAGGAGAATCATCTCAAATGTTTTTTTATTTTGATTGAAAATGAGAGAATGTTGATGAATTAGCATGAATCTACTCTGATGAATTAGTTAGTATGAATCTACTTGCAGCCATTAAACAAATGGTTAAAGATAGTGCCTTTTCTGTGGTAAGGAATAGAACCATGTTTTGTTTTGTTTTGTTTTTCTTTTCCACATAAAAGATAGCTCTAACAATCAGACCAAAGTAATTAGTACATTTGTCTCTATATTTGTAATTTTCTCTCTTGTGTCTAATAAACCAAAATAACAAGATTCATTTTCTTCTATGCCTTTGTTCTGATGTTTTAATGTAGTGGTTGCATGTTGATTCTGGAGCTACCAACCAGGGTTCACATCCTGGTACATATGGCACTTAGAAGTTGTATGTCGTTTTGGAAGTTACTAAAACACTCTGCTTCAGTTTCTGCTTTTTTAAAATGAAAAAGAAAAGAGCATATACCTTATAAACTTTTAGTGAAGATTAAATTATACATTTAAAATCCTTAGCAGTGAGTATGTATTTATTTAACAACTCAGCGTTTTCTAGTAGTACTCTCAAACTTGAAAATATGTCAGTAGTAAACAGTGAAAATAATCTTTTGGGAAAAGAAAATATTTCTGAATCTTAGGAAATCTTATTCCAATATGTAGGTTACTATTACCAATAAAGAGGGAGGGAATTGTTATGAATTTCCTTCTAGCACTAATATGATATAATTTTCATTAATTAACTGACAAATATACAGACATACATATATAAATACATGTCTAAATGGAAAACTTGAATCATAAATAAATTATCTTCCTTCATTATTCTTTGTGATAATTTTATATGTCAACTTGATTGTATCCAGGTATCTGGGCATCTAGATGTCTAGTTAAACTTCATTACTGAGTGTGTCTATGAGGGTGTTTTCAGAAGAGATTAGTATTTCTATTAGTATTTCTAAATTCTATTAGTATTTACTCAGTAAACTGAGTAAAGCACATTGCCCTCCCCATTGTTGTTCGTGGGTATCATCCAATTCATTGGGGATCTTGAATAGAACAAAAAGGTAGAGGTAGAGGCAATTTGTTCTCTCCTCTCTCCTCTCTTCTCTCTTTTTTCTTCTCTCTCCTTGACTGTGTTGTTACCCGATTCCTAGCCAGAGTCTAAATTGTGGTAGTCCAACAAACAAGATTGAGCCACTAACTCCAAAAACCAAATGCAGAAGGTAATTGTAGAAAGAAGGAAAGGAACTTAAATCAATATGGCCATATTGAGGAGGCAAAATAAGATCAAGCATTTCAAAGACATCATTTCTGTCTTTGTGGGTACTGGTATGAGCTTTAGATTTAAGTAGAGGTCTGGGGTTGTGGCTCAGTGGTAGAGCACTTGCCTAGCACATGTGAGGCCCTGGGTTCAATCCTCAGCACCACATAAAAAATAAATGAATAGATTTAAGTAGAGAAGGAATTAGGGCAGGGGAGGAGAGGTATGCCTAATTAAGCAGTTTTTGTCAAATGGTTTCCTTGACCATTATCTCAGTTCTGGTTCTACAGAGTGGCTCCACAGAAGTCATTATCCCTTGAGGGAGCAATCTCCATGTGCTTCTTAGGTTGCAGGATGTTTATCTGTCATATTTGTAATTCTGAAAGGGGGTTATTCAATTTCCATGAGATGATTTCTTAAGGTGCAGTCTTATCTTGGGGTGATCTGCATGCAAGGCTTGCCTATTCCTGAAGGATTTAGAGCAATGAAAGGAGATTTCAAGGTACTACTCCAGAGGCCCAAAACAGGAGTTGTAAAAGTTGGCACTGAATGCCTCTACAAATCTTAAAATTGCCTTAATTACTCTTATCTTCTTGTTCTTGATCTTCAAGGGGAGACAAGATAGGTAGGTTTAGGGCTAATAAACCTTGCATTACCAATTTTTAGATGTAATGCTCCTTAAATTAACTTGTCTACATGCAGAGTTGTAGACAGATACAAAATAAAGGCAAAGATTCCAAATTTTTAGTGCTTTTAGTTACCCATTAGGAATCTGTTAGCCTAAATAAAGTCGGAGAATTTTTATCAAAAGCAGCTTTTGATTCTGTTATAGTATAGGCTGTGATATCGATTTTGTCCTATCTTCAGAGGTCCTGATTCTCAAACCTTCAGACTTGTACAATAATCTCTACCATTGGTTGTCTGGCTCTCAGTCCTTCAAACTAATCCACTGGCCTTCTTGGGCTTCTGGTTTTCAAGTGCAAGGTTATGGGACTTCTCAGTCTCCATAAGCATTTGAGCCAATACCTATGATAACTCTCTTTATATATACATACATGTATATGTACACACTCCATTTCTATTTCTTGGAGAAACTTGAGTAATACAACCCAATATTTTATGTTGATTATAACAGGTCATATGATTAATTTGTAGTGCCACTGAAGAAGCAGTTGAATTTTGTTTAAGCTGTTTGCAATAACTTATAGAAAATGTTTGTTTCCTGAAAATTCAGTCATTTTATTGTTAATCAAGCTAGGGAACCAACTAATCTTATGGTGCTTTTATTTATTCTATGCCAGTCACAAGTTGTAGAAATGCATTAACTTTCTCATCCATTGTGTTACATAGCCTTCTATCAGTCTTCATTCTTCCATTCTTTACACACACACATACACACACATTCCCTTTAAATTTTCAAAGCAGGCTGAGATGGCACAATGTGTTTAAGCAATGTGCCTTTCGTCAGACATCACATTCTTCCAGATATATTTTTCCAAATGGAAAGATTGCTCAACATTTTCTATTATTATTTTAGATGAAATGTTCTGCAATATGTTGTTGATATTATACTGAAGTAAATACTGTATGCTTAAGTCTCTCAGGGACCCTCATGAAAATGAGATGCATGTCTCAGGAGGCTATCTCAGAGAAGAGAAATTCTAAATAAAATAGCATGAAGAGAATCATATGAATTTATTATGAGAAAATATTCTTTTGTGTGATCCTGAACCTAAAGAAAATGAAATGTTGCCACAACAGATTGCTATCATTTTGTAGCTCTATATGGTCACATATGGCTTAAAAACAGCCATTCATAATTGTTCCTTTTTTGGTCAAATAAACTAAAGAAATTTTGTTTTAAAGTGATGGAGTATAGTTCATTTATGTGTTATAACCCACATTCATTTGGTTTACTACAAATCTCTTTTTAGGACTGACAGTTTAGCCTGTCTTCTTGCCTGTCGTCCACCCTCCCCCCCCCAAAAAAAAAAAAAACACCTTCTTCTCATTTTCCCCTTAATAAGAGTAAGAAGAAGCCACAGGAATCTCAAACTTTATTGTTAACTGAAGTGCAAATTAACCCAAGGATCCAGGTGCAATTGAAAAAGATCTAGTGAGCCTGGAATAGATTTAGGCCAAGTAAGGAGATAATTGCTCAAATAGTCTTCTTTTAGCCTTGGGGTCTTTTCTTTAAATTTGGATGCCCCTTCTGCATAAAGAACTTTCCTTCTAGGCTTATGCATTTTCAATAGTTTTGTCTAAAAATTTGTTTGCCAAAAATAGCTTTGCTACTTAGTTGTAGTAGTCATTATTACATTTTTAATTCAAAAAAATTTGAAAACATAATACAGATAAACATAATGATAACCCTTGTTAACATTCTTTTTAAAAAGTACATAACTAGGCAAATAAACCTGCAAATGAAGATTCAGAATTTGTTTTTATCCTTCCAAAGTAAAACACATAATAGTTTTTTATATAGCTCCAGAAAAAAAGGATTTTACTATATTATATATCTCCATTTCTTTTTTATTTTCTATTTAATATTATGTTGAGGAGACATGTTCAAATATTTGTCCCTGAGTAGGTAGTTGCAGGGCCCTTCCCTGTAAGAGTTTAGAGAATAAGTCTTTGCTGAAATTCTAGTTAATATTTTGAATATGCATAATATTTTTCAAGTAATATATTAATTGGATCTCCTTTTACAAGTGACGGAAACCAAGTTAAGCTAGCTTAAAATTTAATATATATATATATATATATATATATATATATATATATATATATATACGCGTGTGTGTATGATTTTAGGACAGAAGGGAATTTCATGAAATTGTGACGTAGGATTGGAACACTTTCCAAAATTTTTTTGTATTTGCTTTGCATCGCTTATCCACTCCATTTTCTTTTAATGGACTGGTTTTCTCAGATTTTTATCTCTTTTATTCCCAGATCACGTGGTAGAAAATATAGCTGCTTCGTACTTTTCAAGATTATATCTCTTTGTTGAAGAGTATATTTTTAGCCTGAGATTGAAATCCCTCTGTTTCCATTACAGATATCTGAAAAATAAACTACTGTCTAGCTTGGAGTGTCCACTATTAAACCACTTAGTTATTGCCACAGGGACATCTTATAAATGGTGGGCTAAAATTACCACTTAGTTGGTGGCCACCCACCAACTAACTGCTAACTGCGGTGCAGTTACTGGACACATAATTCAGTAGGCATTTACTGCATCACTTGCCTGAAGCTGCAGTCTTCTAGGTAACTTTATAGTTATAAAACTAGAAGTTTTATAGACTTGGTATATCAAAATTGTATTTTTAGGGAATTTAGTAAAATTTGAGTCTCTCTAGAGTGTGTTTGTGTGTGTGTGTATATGTTGTGTGTGCGTATGCATATGTGTGTACTGAGGAATGAATCCAGAATGTTTTACCCCTGAGCATACTCCAGTCCCCCATATTTTTAAGAAAAGGTCTTGCTGAATTGCTGAGGGTAGCCATGAACTTGGGATCCTCCTAAGTAGCTGAGATTACAGTCAGTCCTGCACCACTATGCCAGCCCAACCAGACTTCTTAGTTCCATTTTCTGATTGTAATTTCCTTTCCCCATAATATTTATCTCTTTATAGCACAGCAGAATCTTACATGATGTATATATATTTTTCTTTTTAAAATCAGTATTTAACTACTTAAGCTAGCTAGTAAACCAGTTTGGAGGAAGATAGTGATTACTACTGGGAAGGAAGGGCCCTGAAATATAAAGCAGGATTCTCTGTGTTAAGAAAAGCTCAGTTCTTGTTCCCAATGCCAATCCAATAATGAGGACATGGTTGAGAAAAAGGAAAAAAATGTTTTATTGCTTTGCTAGCAAAGGAGAAACAGAAGTTATGATTCTTCCCATCAGGAGGAACAGGGTTTGTAAAGAGGTGATTAAAGGTTACATTCTAGGTGTGTCTCCATGTGGTGATGTTGGTTATAAGTCACTTGTTAATTTGGGAAATTGCTTAGATCTTCTGGTGCCATCCCCAAGTCTGAATTACTTCATTCCTGAGGTGGGTGTGTGCTCAAGGACAAATAATCTGGACTAGTATGAGGAAGAAGAGTAATCTGGTTTTCCCCAGATTAGGAAGGGGAAGAGATTAGGGAAGAGAGGGGAAGAGGAAGAAGAAGAAAGGTGTCCTAAATCTCAACAGCCCAGCAGCAAGGGTTATATTCAAAAACTAAAGTGAACCTGTATTACATTAGTGTGAGCTAAAAGTATTACACAATCCTATTGCAACCAATACTATAGTAAACTGTCAAACTATCACAGGCTTCTTGTGAGTAAAATCCAGTGAGATAATGTATAAGAGAGTACTTCATAAACTCTAAGCATTATATCCAAACACATCAATATTACACATTTGACTTTAAACAGGGAAAGTGAAGCATGGGAAAAGAAGTTTTGTCTTTTACTAACTGACAGAGACTGTGGAAGACTTATGATTTGGTAGAAGAACAAAGAATAAATTAAAAAGAACAGCTGGCCACATTTGTTATGTATAAATGAGAAAATTAAATTAGCTGTTAAAAATATTGCTTATATCTAAGGATAATCCATACTGATGTTTTGAGGAGGAGGTGAATCATAGAACAAGCTTGTCTTTTTAATGGTCCTATTTTGGCAAAGAAGAGTAAGAACATTTAGTTTTTTTGATATAACATATTCTAACACACAAATTATATAGCAATGATTTAAAAATTCATAAGACAGCATCTGGTCAACCCCAAAATCTGTTTGACCAAGAATTCCTGATTATAAATGTTTGGTGAGTTTCTCCTGTGCCTTTTCCTTCCTACTACTCACTCATGGCATTTTTTGGCTCTGTTATTTAGTAGTCATATGACCTTGGAAAAATTATTTAACTTCTTGACCTCCATTTTCTCATGTTTAAAATTGAGACCATTATAGTACCTATTTGCTATAAGAATGAAATATTTATTAGTTAAACATTTAAGCATTAGAACTTGGTGTGTTGTGGTAAGTGGTCAACTTTTTAAAAAATATTATTTTCTTTTTGCTCCTTTGTAAAAGTCCCTAAATTGGGCTGGGGATGTGGCTCAAGCCGTAACACGCACCTAGCATGCGCGGGGCGCTGGGTTCGCGATCCTCAGCACCACATAAAAATAAAATAAAGATGTTGTGTCCACTGAAAACTAAAAAATAAATATTAAAAAATTCTCTTTCTCTCTCTCTCTCTCTCAAAAAAAAAGTCCCAAAATTTTGCTAAGCATCAACTGCTTTCTTGTATTAATTTCTACAAATAATATTTTCTCTGATCCTGTAGATTTTTTATTATGAAAACTTTTAAACACAATGAAAATGAAAGGAATAATATAGCTAATCCAACCTTTTGTAGGCAACTGCTGAGTGTCCCCCAGGGATCTCTACTTCCTAGTATTCCTAGTATTCGTGCCCTTTTATAATCTTAAGTCTCTTGTGGGCTGGAGCTAACTACTTACTTTTAACCTATAAACTAGAGCAAAAGTGATGGAATGTAAGTCTGAGATTAGTTTATAAATTTTTTTGCATGCTTTCTTTTTAAAATTTTTTGTTTTAATTAGTTATACTTGACAGTAGAATGCATTTATGCACTTTGATATATCATACATAGATGGGATATAATTTCTCACTCTTCTGAGTGTACATGATGCAGAATCATATTGGTCATGTAGTCACATATATACATACAGTAATAATGTCTGTTTTATTGTACTATCTTTCTTATCCCCCACATTCCCTCCCCTCCCTCTTATCACTTCCCTCTACCTAATCTAAGGTAACTCTATTCTTCTCTAGTGCCCCCTGCCTTATTGTGAATTAGCATCCACATATTAGAGAAAACATTTGGCCTTTGGTTTCGTGGGATTGGCTTATTTCGCTTAGCATGATATTCTCCAACTCCATTTACTGGCGAATGCCATATTTTCACTCTTCTTTAAAGCTGAGTAATATTCCATTGAGTATATATGCCACATTTTCTTTATCGATTCATCTATTGAGGGACACCTAGGTTGGTTCCATAGTGTAGCTATTGTGAATTGAACTGCTAAAAACATTGACGAGGCTCTATTACTATAGTATGCTGATTTTAAGTTCTAGTTCATTTCTTAATTACTTAATTATAACAAAATACCTGAGATTATATTATATATAAAGAAAAAAAAGATTATTTAGCTCATAGTTCTAGAGACTTAAGTCTAAGATTGGTCACCTACATCTTCTTAGCTTCTGATTGAGGCCCTGTCTTATACCAACTGATGGTGGACACCAAAAGGGAGAAAAAAAGGGCTAAATAAACTTCTATAGCTAACCCATTCTCGAAAAACAACAATAATATTATTTCATTCATGATGACAATCCCCTAACCCTAAACACTTCTTAAAGAAGCTGCACCTTCTCTCAACACCATTATGTTGGAGTCTGCAGATTGAACCAACTGCTGATAGAAAATGTTAAAAATGAAAATAGCATCTATATTGAACATGTACATACTTTATTTTTCTTAACATTTCTTTAACAATATAGACTAACAATTATTGAACTAGCATTTACATTGTATTAGGTACTATAAGTAATAGAGATTACTTGAAGTTTACAAGAGGTTATGTCCATGTTATATGCAAATACTAAACCATATTATTCAAGAGACTTTGAGTTTCCCTGGATTTTGCTATTCCCAAGGGCCCTGGAACCACTTTCCTATAGATATTGAGAGATGACTATATAAACAAATTCATTTTGTCCTTGTCTCCTACCCCTTATTGCTTCCTAGTTATTTTTATGATTTTATTGGAACATAGGTTTAAGCACTGAAATAATTTGAAGCTGCAAAATTCACCCATTTTGAGTGTACAATTCAATGATAACATTTGTAGAGTGTGCAGTCATCACTTGCAGTCCAGCTTTAGAACATTACTACCATATCCAGTTTCCCTGTGCCCATTTGCTGTCAGCCTTGCTCTCACATCTCAACCCCAGGCAACTACTAATCTAGTGTGTGTGTAGACTTGCCTCTTCAGAGCATTAATGAAATTATCCAACACAGTGTGCTCCACCTGGCATCTTTATTGTCGTTTTATAGTAAATTTGGTAATCAAGTGGTATAAGTTTTCCCATTTGTTTTCTCTTGTATATTCTTTGTACACGCTCATGATCAGCTTGGACTGTGTTGCTAGATTGACCTTCCTGATGTCTTCAACATAATATGTGTAGAGCATATCAATTTATTCTATGTTGTTTTATTTCTGAACTCCTTTTTAAATTTCTGGCTGGTCTGAAGATTCATTGCTTGAATTTCAGGACTGCAACCTCAAGCTAGCTGAGACATTGGACTTCTCAGTTCCTCTGTCAGTTACTGATAATGCTGCTGGATGTGGGGACTTTCCTTGTCCCACTGCAAATTCAGTGAACCCATTCCTCTTCCAATAAAACTGTTGATTTTTACACCTTATTCCACCTTGATTATGGGAGCAACATTAGGCAAGACTGCTATAGACTCCCAAAGTTCAGTAGTCTTTCTATATAACATTTCCTAATATGATGTGTACCTTTGGTCAATTCCTAGGTTCCTAAGATGGTTGTTTTGATAGTTTGTCCAAGTTTATCATTGCTTTTGGTGAGCCAGGATTTGCCAAATAATAAATTCGTCATCCTGAAGTCCCACCTTTTGGAAAAACAACCATTTATGATCTAATTTTTCCTTTTAAAAAATATAAACTTTTGAAGTCAGATGCAGTGGTGGGTACCTGTAGTCCCAACTACTAGGAAGCTAAGACAGAGGACCATTTGAGCCTAGTAGTCGGAGGCTAACCTGTGCAATTCAGTCAGACCTTGTACCCATGAAAAAAGATGTAAACATTTTAAAGAAAATGTAATGTATTAATTAGCTACAATTAGTCATAACCCATTTTGTTTCATTTATATATCCACCTGCTTTCCTCCATTATTATTTTGAAGCAAATCCTAGACATTACATTTTATTTATAAATATTTCAGTAGCTATCTGTAAGTGGCAAGGTTTCCTTTTTAGCATATCGCAATACCATAATAACACAAATAAGATACTTAATAGTAATTTTTAATTCTTTACAAATCCAATCAGCGTTCAAATTTTAGTTGTTTTATAAATGTCCTACAGTATTCTGGGTTTTTGTTTTGTTTTGGTTTGGTTTTATAAGTTTTCTTTCTTTTTTTCACCATATTATTTTATTTGCACTTTATAGTTGTACATTATGGTGGGACTTGTTGTTACATATTCATTCATACATACATATAATATGATGATATAATTTGGCCAATATCACTCCCCAGCAATCTCCCCCCTTCTCTTCTCCAACCTCCCCTGGTCCCTTTCCATTTTCCACCCCCTACGCCATCTTTATTTTCCTCTTTTCTCTTTAAGTTCCATATATAATAGAAAACATAGGAACCTTGGCCTTTTGAGTTTGGCTTATTTTCCTTAATGTTCTTAAATTCTATCCATTTCCTGCAAATAGCATAATTTCATTTTTCTTTATGGCTGAATAAAACTTCATTATTTATTATTTAGTAGAGATTGCAAAATGGTGATGCTGCAATCCTACCTATTCCCACTTCATTTACTACCTAGAGTTAGATTATGAAGAGACTCTCTTCACCTGTTATTTGATTATTAAGCAATTACCCAGTAGTAGTTTCGTATAAACTAGTATAAATCTTTAATTTCTTGTTTATTTGAAAGTAATTTTCCCTTAAAACTATGTCTAGCCTTAAGTAAAATATGGTTTAATTTCTCTTAACATTTTTGTGGAATTATAAAATTAAATATAATTAGCATATGATACAACAGTACTATAGGGTTGTTTTAAACCATTCATGGGTAAAAATGTTAAACTATAGATTTTTAAAAGCATCCTATGCAGGGCTGCGGATGTGGCTCAAGCAGTAACACGTTCGCTTGGCATGCGTGCGGCCCAGGTTCGATCCTCAGCACCACATACAAACAAAGATGTTGTGTCCGCCGAAAACTAAAAAAGAAATATTAAAGTTCTCTCTCTGTCTCTCTCTCTGTCTCTCTCTCTCTCTCTCTCTCTCAAAAAAAAAAAAAAAATAAAAGCATCCTATGCAGACTTTAATAAATATATTTGCTAATTTATGTAGTTGGTATGAGACAGTTAAGATCTCCTTATAATACGTGTTCATGACAATTCACACTGCAGAGTGATATTCATTTATTAAATCTTGTGAAGCTTATTTTTTAATTTTTAAAATTTATTTTTGTATTTTGTCGTGGTTTGGATTGTACCTAGAACCTTGTACATGTTAAGTATGCTCTATATTTCTAAGGATCATCTCCAAACTTCAAATTCAGTTTTAATATACACCATCATCAGATGTCTGATGGAGATTATCCTTACTACATAGCATTTCCTAAAAGAATTCTCTATAGGCATTCATTCTCAAAATTTTGAATTTTTAAAGTACGAGACCACAAAAGTTACATATGACAGCAAAGAAGGTTGTACCTGATAACAGGTTGTTTTTTTCCCTCATATATTTTTAAAATCTTATGCCTTGACTCTACCCCAGGAGCAAAATTCGACTATTACTATAAAAATCAGAAAATTATTTAATTTAAATTATTTAAAATTCATCTTTATATTTTAAGATTAACTTTTATTTTGATTTTCAAACTTTAATATTGATTTACTTAAATCCTGCATACCAAAGTTAATTATATCATTAGAGTACTTATTAAAAAAGTAACATTTAGACTATTATCTTAGTCTGTTTTTCTAATATAACAAAATACTAGAGATGGGTAAATTATAAAGAAATGAAATTTATTTCTCACAATTTTGGAGGCTGTGAGGTCTAATATTTAGGTGCTAGTGTCTGGCAAAGGCCTTCATGCTCTGTCATAACATAGTGGAGAACATCACAGGGTAGGGGAGTACCCAAGAAAGCAAGGAGTTGGGAGCAAGATAAAGCCGAAGAAGCCACACTTGCTTTTATGACTATTCACTTTCACAGTAACTAACCCAATTCTGTGATAATGACCTTAATTCATAATGAAGGCAAAGCAAGCCCTCATGACCTAAACACCTCTTTAATGACCCACTTTCCAATACTGTTTGATTATCAATTAAATTTCAGTGTGTGTTTTGGAGAGGACATTCATACTATAATAATCTGGGAATACACATTTGAAAATACAGTAAATTGTATTTTTAATCCAGTAATAAATATATCATTATAATAAGTAAATTATTATTGTTATTTTGTTTTCAGTTAATTTTAGAGCATAGATCTAGTATTGTAATTACAGAACCTCACTGAAACTCTTTTTTTAATATTTTGGGTTTTTTAGTTGTAATTGGACACAATACCTTTATTTGATTTTTATGTGGTGCTGAGGATCGAACCTAGCACCCCACATGTGCTAGGTGAGTGCTATACCACTGAGCCAGAACCCCAGCTCCCTCACTGAAATTCTTTTGGCAAGATTTTTTTGTGTGTGTGTGTAGTAAGTTAAAAAAAGATCTTTCTTATTTTTCACTTAGAATTTTTAAGACCAATAAATCATTGTATTTTTCACTTAAACAATCTATTAACACTCTGGATTAGATTTGAAGTTGTGGAGTGTTAGAGAAACAGTGTTGTGCCCATTAATATAAGATAAATAAGGGTCAAAGGGAGCAGTCATTAATAATTAAACCCTATGATATATGAGAGAAGACCAGAAAGCCCTGGGGACTGGTAGAGAGACAGCTCAATCAAGTTACCACTTGGTGAACAGTTTGCTGTTCATCCTGTAATCCGAAGATAATTTTTGAATTATTCGTCTGTGAGCTTAAATGTTTAGAAGTATTGGAGAAGCATTAACCTAGTTTTAACCAAGGTAAGTGCTTCATGGATTCCCCTCTTTGAAAGTATCTCCTAAAAGTTATATATTGCTGCTTAAAGCAGTTAGGAAAGAAGTACAACTTCCTCTGAATTTCACATAGTTCTTGATTAAAACAGTGATTTCAGAGCATCTGTATTAAACTTTTCAATATGTTGAAAATAAAAACTCTTAAGATAGAATGATCCTATATCCATTCATGTGTAATAAATTTAGAATTATTGGATTTCTTTCATTTGTATGGGTGTTTGATAATTAGCAACTTATGTTTGTGTAAAATTGACCCATTTATTTCCTAAGTCCACTAACTGAAAGTTGCATTTGGTGAAGAAGAAGGAAAATCTTGTTCTAGTTGAATAAATTATCTGATCACTGTAGAAGACAAGAATAAAGATGATAGGGTATTAATTTGAAATTTTCTTTGTCAGAAGACTTGGGATTCCTATTCTGCTTTATAAATGGATTTTTCATAGCTACTGCCCATTATGTCTTTCAAAGATAATTTTCTATTCTTTTTAGATTTAATTTCTTTTTTGTCGTTATTACTGATATATCAGTTTATAAGATAGCCTTCTTCTATAGTTAAAGCAATCTTAATTAGGAATCTTGAGAATGCTTTGAAAATCATAATATGCTCTGAGAGTGAAAGGGTTTACAAGCTGATCTATTTAATAATTGGAGGAACTTTTAAATCCTCTTATTAAAATAATCAGGCCCTTGCTATTATTTTAACTGGTTATATTGCAAATGACTGTTGGTGCTCATTGTTATAGGTTTAAAAATGATCTTTCTTAATTAATTTAGAATCTTCCTATTGTAGAATAGATATTTTAGAAAATTTATGAAATTGCACTGAGTTGATTTGATGCACTACATAGAACTATGTGGACAAATTATCTTGAATTCATATATACCTTCCCTTACAAACCATAAAATCTTCAGTTTACTTTGTATATTTGTTACAGTATTCTACTATGAGTTACATTGGTATTACTTAAATTCTTTCTCAGTAAAATCTGAGAATGTAGTTTTAAGAATTTTGTTCTAAATCCACTGCTTATTTTTGCTTTCTTTATATAAAATTGTTTGTATGAATATGGATGGATGGATAAAATATTCTTACAATTTTTTCTATATTTTTTCTTTAAAATTTTAATGATAATTTGAATGTTGAATTAACATTTTTTTCTAGACATTTTTACAGTGGTAAACAGATCTATTTAGTTATAGACTTATCAGTAACCTTTACACATAATGTGATATTGTCTGAATGTCTTATTTTGTTCAGCCTTCCCTGGCACTGATGAAGCCTACGGCTGCTGTTTCTTTGAGTTACTGATAATTTTTTATCTGATTAACTGACACATTTAGTTGAAATCAGACACAGCCCTTAGGCTGGGCATGGATTTAATTTAAAAAGTATCAAAGGTTTGCTCTGTGTGCTATTTAATCATCATGTTTATCAGGCAAAGAAAAATTACCGGAAGGACCATAGGGAGAGGGTTATCTTAAGGAGCAGTAGCTTGGGAAATTGATAATGGCTACAAGGTAATTTACTACTAACTTTTACATTCATTAATATAACATTTCCCACTAATAATTACAGTGCATGTAATATACTAATTAAATTGAAAGCATTATCACTAATTTTCTTTTTGCTGAACCCTAAGATAGCTGGATAAAAAGTGAGAATGTGAAATTGAAGAAAGCCCATGTAGTCACACTAATTTAAACAGTTGGTTAGTTGGCCAGTTAAAACATTTCTATATTTATATCTAGATAGAAAATGAAATCACTGTGAATGAATGTTTAGAAGAATTCATTGTAGGCTGTGATAAGGAAATGAAATTTCTAAATGAATGAAATCACTCTTATAGGTTTATAAAGTATTATTATATTGGTCTGACCTGTAATAGTAATACATCTTCCGGGAACCAATGCGTCACTACCATCCATGTGTATGTTGGCACTACTCTAATGAATGAATACATTGGATTGATGAAGTACACTGATGCTTCGGGGCTCTTGCAGTATCTATGTTTGTTATATATATCTTAACATTTTCTAATATAATTTATTTTCTACTTCTAAAAATATTTCATGCTGTGTAACAAAGCATGATAGTAACTGCAGTTTAATATTTAAGAGAAAATATTTTCCTCAAAGATTCCTTAACAAAACATAGCAGAAAAAAAATCTAGAACAAGATGTATTTTAAATTGTATGTAATTCAGACAATAAATACTATATTTTGACAAATAGTTATTGTATAATTGTACATTTAATCTAGCAGTATTCCTCCAGGGTTTTTTTTTCTCACTTCCATTAATGATATGCAATAGGGTACTTTAAAAACTAAAATAATGTAATAGTTTCAGAGGTATGAAAAATAAAACCCATAAGTAAGAAGTCTTGTCTTTGTAGATATAAAAAGTATTATGCCACTGCTAAATGTCTTTTGCCACAATTCACAAATATATTTGCTTTTGTTTTGTTTTTGAAGGTCTCGCATTGTGTTCATTTTCGAGCAGAATAGTTGAGTAGTTTCCATTGAAAGAAAGTGCTCAGTATCAGAATAATAGACATTCAAAGACTTTAAACCTCTTATTTGCAAGTGAGGATCTGAGATCCAAAGAACTTAGAAATTTTGACTAACATCTTAGTCAACATCAAAAATATATCTAGTAAAATGCTGCTACTATGAGATCTTAGGAATATTTCTTACTTTTATAGATCATTTAAAGATCTTTATAGTTTCAAGTGGCCATACATCTTTTAATGCTTTTGTAAAGAACTAGTAAGACTTCTCATGTCTGAAATAATTTCATTTCATTTCTTCTGTCCTCCCAGTAGCCACTCAGAGCAATGTTTTAATATTTTGTCCTATAAAATTGTTAGGTTCTTTATTTACTTTTTGTATTATTCTCTATTCATGTGTCTTTTATCCATCTGTGTATATGCTTTTAAAAAATCATTTAATGTTTTCTAATTGCTCTGTGGTTTCTTTTTTATTTTATTTAATCTAATTTGTTATATATGACAGCAGAATGTGATTTAATTCATATTACACATATAGAGCACAATTTTTCGTGTCCCTGATTATACACAAAGTAGAGTCACACCACTTTTTAAGGACAAACTCTGATTTATATTGCTTTATATTTTTTCCAGTTTAATTTTTTCATCAAAATTTGTTATTATTTCTGTTACCCCTTTTCTTGGCTGTCTTTTTAATGTCTGGTCCCTCTGATATATTATGTCCATGAAATAGTGATATTAAAATATGAATATAATACAATTGGCAGGATAAAAATGCTTCAAAGAGCTTTCTTTAGCAACTGTAGCAGAAAAGTCTGCTTTTCTATAATAGACCACAAAATACTAAGGGCTTGAACAAGAAATACATTATTCAACTTAAGCAATGTGTTTGAAATAGCACTGGAGTCTCTTTAATTGTCACCTGATGCTGAAGTGTTTTATTTTTGAATACTTGGTCCTGAAAGGCTTTGACAACTTTGAAATACTGGCTCTAATTAGGTTCTCTAATTTTATGATTTCTGATTTCAATTGCTGAGATTTCTCAGAGACACCAAATATACATTAATATCTACAGATTCTGAAACCAATTATGACCCTTAGGTTTATTTCTTAGTCTGCCCTACAGCTGATATGTGACTTTGAAATTAGAAAATCTCATCATCAATCTCTTGATTTCTCTAATGTACATACAGTTTAGCATGTGGAACGAAGACCTATAAAATACCATCTCCATATTCTGTTTGACTGTTATTCTCCATCTTATTTTTCTTTAATACAAGATTTAATATTTGGCAGTTAGAACCAAGATAACTGTGTATTTAGATTAAATGTATTTCACTACATGTCTCCAGTGGTGCATTGCTTCATTATTCGTTTGTGGGGGATTAAGTCTGAAGGAGGGATCAAATCAAGAATGATGATAATTGTTTAAGCTTTTTTTTTTTTCCTATTCTCCCAAGTGTGATGGTTTGCAAGTAGCTGAGGAGCAGTGTTCTAACTGCTCTCTTCATAGACTTGGTCTTTATGTACCAACTCTTTATAACAAAGATCTTTTTGAGTAAAGACACTTCATGTATTTGCTCTATTTTACTAATGACATGTAATAGACAGTTGAAAAGTTCTTTATTTTCACATTTATGTTTACATAGTTTTCAAATATGCTTTGAGAGAAGCATTTTTGGACTGGTAGTCAGTATTCTTTTTTGTCATGGATCCTAAAATAAATAAACTATCTAAAAGATACTCTACTAAGAAAAATAGGCTAATAGGTCTGTGTTTTTAACTTAATTTACCTAACCATGTGGAGGCTATGTGCAGGTTAACCATTAAGAAAAAATCTGGAAATTATACAATCTGCCTTACAATTTTTTGGTAGGGCTGTTGGTGGATTTTGTTATTTTTTCTTTGAATTTATCAAGAACAAAAGAGAAAAGAATGTAACTGGTCCTCAGTATTTGCTTCTTCAGTGTGCAGTTGCATATGTTTATGTAGCAACATTCTGCTAGTTTTGAAACCCAGTAACTTTATAGTGGTAACACCACTTCAGGCAATAATATGTAGATCAAGGCTAATTGGACTTTTCCCTATCTTAAAGAACAGGGAGATCTAACTTGGTCCAGAAATCAGTTTCCTGCCAGATTTGCTAAAGGCAAAGATTTAGAGGATTTTGCGGTTGCTGATGTTGCTATTAATTTTTTAAAAATTTATTAACAGTCAGCATATTCATCCAGTTTAAAATTCACAATATTCAAAGGGATATCCTTTTCCTTAGTACTCAGTTTCTTCTCCAACCTAACCATTGTTTGCCAAGGCCAATGTCTCGGCTTGGCACCAGAATCACGAGGCACTCACAGCTTTGTAGGTTCAAACAGCAATTCTTTATTCCCGCTCTCACACCGCCTCCACACAGGTCCAGGGGCAAACGTGTTCTGCCGTCACCCGCACAAAACACCTACTCCACGAGGCTATCTCCAAATCCCATTTTAATCTCACGAGAACTCAACGGGAACAAGCAGCAGGAACACCCTAATCCCAGCAATAATCTTCAACTTCCAACTTCCCTAAAACCCATTATCTTAAACTGGCAACGCCTTAAACTCAAGGACCCGGTTACTTCCTCAAACCTGATCAGCTCTAAACCCGGATCTGCCTAGGTCCTTGAGCAAGGTCACCTCATTAAAGCATGCATGCAATGTCCCATCAAATGTCCTCTAAGCAGCATGGGGTACGCTTGGCAAGGAAATTTCGATGCGTCATTCCTACTTGGTAATGGCCCTCAGCATCTCCCCCCTTCTGATTAATTAAACAACAAGCAATGTGGCTTAGGACCGTGCCTGGTAGGTTGTCCAATTCAACATGTGGTTCTTACCCGTCATGGGAGAACTGACCTTTACACGTCAATTTCCTGTCTTAGGTTGAATCCACTGCAATCAGATCAACCCGTCGCTGACTACCGGTCCAGCATTCAGCCATGCTTGTGGATAGGCCTAAGCACCAGTGGGGGGGTGAGGTTCTTGCCTCACCTCTGTTGGCCCCCAAATTTTAGACCATCACTAGTAGAAGGGAGGAAGATACAGAAATGCCACGACACCAAGCCAATTGACGGCTCCTTTGGAAAAATTGCATCCTACTTGGTAATGGCCCTCAGCAATTGTTGTCAAGTTTTTAGTTAGCTATACTTCTAGAAATATTTCATGTCTATAAAAGAAAACATACACACTGTTTACACTATTTTATTCCTTTCATTTTTCATTGAATAATATATCCTGAGATAATTTCATTTCAAAAGAACTTTCTCAGTGTTTATGGTTGAGTAATGTTCCACTATATGTAGGTATTATCATGTGTTTAACTACGACTCTATTCATGGGCATTTAGATTTTTTCCAATTATTTACTGTTACTATGTGTATCCTGCTAATTATTTTTCTGTATGTAAACATATGTATGTTTTTATTTATTTGTTTTGGTTTTGCTTTGTTTTGTGGGGCAAAGGATCAAACCCAAGGCCTCAAGCATGATAGGTACATTCTCTACCATATCTATAAGTTTTTAAGTAGACTTCTGAGTCTAAGGGAATGTGTATTTGTAGTATTAATAGAGATTGCCTTAATTCTAGTTCAGGCCTTCTAGATAGGTTTGCTAATGTGCATTCCTGTTTTCTTTAAAGGTCTGGTTCTTAATGAAGTTATCATGTTCTTTGAAGTAATTGGGCATTTTTTAAAAGACATAAGAAATATAAAGCTAGATAGGCTTTTATATAATTATATTTTTATCAAGACTTTTGTTTTCATTTCCTTATGAAAGGATCACATAACTGAAAAATGAAATATCTGAGTCTTTTTTGTGATAATGATGCCTCTGATTTACTTGACAAACTTATACAAATAACAGCACTTGCTTCATCTTTATAGCTAGCACTATTTCTTTACTTCTTTTTATTCCTTGAATTGTTACTACACTTCATATGAAAATGTGAGAATTGCTGTTTGTTGAGTAATTTATGTGGCATTTATTAAATAAGATTAAGTAAAAATTCTCTTTCTATCCCTGAATTCCTAGCATAATATCCTGTAGTTTGAATCTCCTAAATTTCTGTTAGTGTTGTCAGGTAAATTGCTTTTGCCAGTATCCAGATTTGATAGAAGAGAATCAAAATAAATTTTCAAATGAAGCTGATAGCCTTGAGTTCTTAGTGCTTTATGTCATGATGATGGAAGCCACTGAATTTTACTCTGTCTTATTTGTGAGGGTTGATGTGTTCTAGACACCGTTGCAAGATGGTAAGTTCCTTGAAAGTAGGGATATCTGCTTGTGCATTGTGCTCTGTGGAATGTAGAGCATATAGAAACTCATATAATTGCTAAACAATTTACTAGGTAGGAAAAAAAAGTCCACTGGGATCTGTTTTTTGCTGATTTTTGGATATTTCAATTTGGTTAGTGGTTTTGTCCCCTGCCCACCCCCTCCCCTTTTCAATTCTAAAAAATGATTATATTTTGTTAAGGTCTTTCTGCTGCTCTTGATCCTTTTTACCTTCATAATCATTTTTTTTTCTTTTTGCCCTTTCAGGCACTGTTTGATATCCCAGTGGTACTTAGTTGACTCATATAGCTGGCTTTCCCTTGGATTTGGTCAGTGGAAAGAAGGCACTGGGAAGATTAGAAGGCAAGAGGAAGGGAAGACTCCTGACTTTTCCCTCTTTCTCTGTCTGGGTGGAATCTATGCTATTGCTAGCTCACCACTTACTCCAGCTTCTATTGGACAGGTCTGTTGAGGTTACTTCTAACCAGGTTCTTTGTTACTAGGCTCTGGTATATTCCTCTGCATCCCTTCAGTCTAGGGATAGTTTAACTACCTTTTGTAATTGCTGATCTATGTGATGCCTCATTTTTCTCTATTTGGCTTTTTAGTTCTGTGAGCTATGTAATAAATTCCCTCTACTTTTCTTCAAATTTTTAGAATGTTTTATATTCTGCATCCTGACTGATACATCCTTCGAAGTCCTAATCTTATAAAATGTAAAATATTGCTAAATGATATAATAAATGGTTACCCCTTTACATTTCTCATTGTGGGAACCATACAAATGACTGAAATATTCTCTGTACTTTTTTGAGAACTGAATAAAAATCCCCATGCTTAGTAGTATGTGGATGCTAACAGAATCTAGTAGAACCTAGACTGTATATGAAATGACATTTAAATACCTCAAGAAGCTTTCAAGGTAAGATATAAAGAGGTCAAAGAAGTGAGAAATTGCTTCCGGTTAGTGGAATCAGGCATGGCTTCACAGGTTGTGAGAAATGAACAGGATTTACTAGATAGAGATTGAGGGCAGGGATGAGGAGAAAATTCCAAATGAAAACAAGAGTAAAAACAAAAGCATGGACATAGGAAATTAGTGTGTTCAACTAAATCATAGATAGTTATGAAAACGGTTTATGAAATTAAAGCTGGATTAGGGAGAAAAAATTATTTGGCATGGAAGGATTGACTTTAGAAAGATAAATCTCTTATTTGGACTAGTTGGAGGGCAAAGAAATTAGAAAATGGAGAGAACATCCTTTGAGTCTCATCATCTACCTGGCATCAGATAAGCACTCAGAGAGGAGTTAGATATCACTTGAACATTTTAAGCCTAAGTGACACTAGTAACAAAAATAGAAAAAGGAGGAAATACAAGATGTTAAGGAGGAAATAAGAACAAGAATAAGGCACCAAAAGAAGATTATTGGGGGGCACTCCCAGACAAGGTTCACCAGTCCTCACAAAAGGGTGAGGGCTGGGGAAGTAAGGGGCAGGAAAGGTAAGAACAATGCTTATAAGGGAAGCCGGAGATAGGAGGGCCTATGCCATCTAAATTGTCGCTATCGATAGCAGGTTGGCCAAGCTGAGTTTAGGGGATCTATTGCTGGTTGGTCCGGGCTAAGATGAGTTGACAAGGCGATTGCTTCAGCTGGCAAGAGTCCATGGTCCTTGAGGTCCATTGCCATGCCAGCTTCTTCTTTTCGTTTTTTATTTGTTTTAATTAGTTACACATGACAGTACAATGACCTTGACATATCATACATTTGAATCACTTGGGATACAATATCTCATTTTTCTGAGTATACAGGTTGCAGAATCACATTGGGGAGATAGGAAGGATAGTAGTGAAAGGGTAAAGTTTCTAAGCTGGAAGGCTTGAATTAAAATGTAAAAGATTAGGTATTATTAAGTTCCTCTGTTACACCCAGAACCTGAAATTCCTGAGATAGTTAAAACAACGCCCTACTGGCCATTTAGCCTAGGGCCCTGTGCAGTCATCACAGGGCCTGAACCAATCAGTTTGAATGTGTACCCCCGCCCCACTTAGGAATGACCAATCACCCCTGCCTGAGCTGTTCCCGCCAATGAATTTGCCAATCACGTCTCAGAGTTGTTGTTCAATTTCCCCACGCCTCATGATGATTTGTTTTGATGTATGCAAAGCCCACCGCCCTCTCCAAAAAGTGTACTTAAGCTCTGCTTGACCTTTGCTCTGGGCTCTGGGCTGCTCTCCCTCCTTGAGTGAGCACAGAGTCCCAGCGCGCTGGAATGGATCCCCAATAAATATCCCCTTTTGCCAATTGCATGGAGTCAGTCTCTTGGGTGGTCTCTCCCTCCAATGTTTCACCAGACCCTTACAGTAGAATGAAACAGACATTATTATTACTGTGTGTATATAAGTGAATGCATGACCAATGTGATTCTGCCATGTCAGCTTCTGATTGGCCATTTCCAGTCTCCTCTGCCAGGGGAAAGTCCCCAACCATAGCTGCCATGGAAAGGGGAGGAGGAAGGGAAGGCTGCCAACCCAACACCCTTTATGATTTTTTGAGTGGTTTCCCATGTTTTACTAGTTGATTTACACAACCATATGAATTAGGAATTGTCATATATATTTTATGAGAAAACCAAATTTGTGAGAATTAAGATTTTTTTATGAAGATTTTCTATTGAATACATTGTAAAGTTTTTTTTTACTTAGAAGCTCTCATATTGCCCTGTTTTTCTTTCTTATTTTTAATCTTATTTTGACCAAATTTAAAATCATGTATTCTTTTGACCATCAATTATATTTTCTCTACTAATTAGGAGAGAGCTGATCTATGTGGTGCCTGACCAATAAGTTTAATTTTGAAAATGTCTTTAAAAAGGAGAGTTATACACTTTTTAAAAGTCCCCCGCTCCCCCCCCCCCGACAGTACAATTAGTGTTTGTAATTAAAGACAGGAGGTTTTATTTTGTTGTTTTTTAGAGGTCAACCATTTTTTTAAATACCATAAATCTAGATATATTTTTTATGACTTTATTTTTCTGAACTAGATGATGTTTCTCTTTGCTAGTAGAAGAAAGAATGGACTGGGAAATGACATTATTCTTTTCATAATGGTGCTGCCATCATGTTTTGTGAACTTATATAAATCATATCACTTGTGTTTGATTTAGTACTATATATGATACATCCCCCTTGATCCTACATTCTTTTCTAACAATTGTAACATCTTTCTTTGTAACAAATCTTTTTGAAATATTATTTATATATTTTCTTTCTCATCTCTCATTCTCGTATCCTGTTGCAGCTTAGTTCTCATCAGTACCAATTTACTGAAACTTTTTTGTAAAGGTCAATAAAAACCAAATCCAGTGGGCAATTTTTCTTCTTTTTTAAAATCTCCAGTCTTTTCCTTTCTTGGCCTCTTTTTGATACTTGGCAATATAGACTCTCCTTTCTTTATAAAACCTCTTTGACCTTACATTTATGATATCTTATCCTCCTTGTATTCCATCTGTCTGTCTGGTTTTCTTTTAAGATTTTTCTTTCTCTTTTTACTTGGTGTTTTGGTTCGGATATGAGGCATCCCCCAAAAGCTCACATATGAGATAATGCAAGAAGATTCAAAGGAGAAATGTTTGGGTCATGAGAGTCTTAATTAATCCTTGATGAGATTAACTAGGTGGTAAGGGGGGAGTGGCTGGAGGAAGTGTTAATTGGGGTGTGGCTATGGGGTATATATTTTGTATCTGGAGAGCAGCTCTGCTTTCTAATCACTATGATGTGAGCTGCTTCCTTCCGCCACCCTCTCCTGCCATGATGTTCAGCCTCACCTCGAGCCCAAAGGAATGGATCTGACCTTCTGTGGACTAAGACCTCTGAAACCATGAGCCCTCAAATAAACTTTTCCTCCTCTACAGTTGTTCTTCTCAGATAGTTTAGTCACAGCAGCGACATAGCTGACTAAAATACTTTGTAAATGTTTTGATTCTTCAAGGCTTTCTCTATTCTTTACCCTCCCCTTTCACTCTCTACTTTTTATTTTGTTTTATCTCATCTCTTATCATAACTTTAGCTACCACTGGTATACACATTTATATCACACCATTATACCCTGTTTTTTGTGCCTCATACTCATCTACTTCTGGACACTCAGCTTCCCATTGAATGACAAAAAGACACATACGACTCAGTGACCAGGATAGTACTCACCATATTCTTCCCTGAAGTTGTACATTTCTTATTAAAACAATGCCATTGCTCTCTGTCAAGTGACCAAGTCAAATACCTGAAAGTACCTTTCTCAGCTACATATCACCACAATCTATTGCTCATTCTTTATCAACATAGCCCACATCAGCCTTCTTGTAATTATAACCACTGTCTTAGTTCAAACCTTCTCATTTCTTACTCATATTTCTTTAGAGTTTCCTAAGTAGTTACTTTACTTCTAACTTCAGACATTTT
Source organism: Ictidomys tridecemlineatus (assembly GCF_052094955.1). NCBI lineage: Eukaryota > Metazoa > Chordata > Mammalia > Rodentia > Sciuridae > Ictidomys > Ictidomys tridecemlineatus. The sequence goes on from NC_135481.1 coordinate 43,906,600, forward strand.
TAAAAGAAGTAGTCCCCCTTAATCTTTTTAAAATATAAGACCAATCGCACAATATTGTTAATATACTTAATGCCTATATGCTTAATTATGTGTACACTTAAAATTTTAAAATGATAAATTTTATGTTTTGTATATTTTACCACAATAACAAAAGTAAATCTAATGTTGATGATATCATACTTAAAAGTCTCTCAGTCTTCCTTTCCTTTTTCCTCATCAAAATATAATCTAAATTCTTTACTGTAATCTATAAAATTATGTTATACAATCCTGTTTATGCTATTGCTTCGGCCTAGCCTTTTAGTTTCATCTTCTTGCTTACTGCCCCTTTTCTATGAGCCTTAACTTTTCTTCCATTCTCGCCAGTTTCATTTTCTCCTTTTGCTATTTCAGTTCTTTGCCATACAGTCTTTGAAAATCCGCCCACTGGAGTAACAGATTTGTTCCATTAGAATAGGTCTGGTTCTTCATGACTGTGTTCAAGCTTTAACTCCTCAGTTTAGACCTTCCTCAGATGCCTTCTTTTGTTCCTATAGTGGAGTGAGAGTGAGAGTAGTAAATGAAAACAAAGAGGAAAGGGGGAATTTACCTTATTTTGAATGATATGTGACCATTGAAGAGTTTTGCATCTACCCCCCCCCACTCCCCACCCCCCAAAAAAACAAACAAACAAAAAAACACTTAGCTCTTGAAAGCTCTTGAAAGAGGATTGAGGAAGCACTATAAGGCAAGTGCTGGGACATTATGTGTCTCACAGAAGATGAATAAACAGCTCAATGACAGTTCCAAGTGCAGAATTTCACCTGTGTTTAATTATTTTATTTATTAGTGAGTGACCTTGGACAAGTTATGTAAACTTTCTTGACCTTAGTTTCCTCATCTTTAAAATGATAAGATGAAGATGATAAATCTCCCTTGAAGAATTATGGGATGATTGAATGAGGTAATACAGTGTTGGTGATAAGCATAGCACTTTGCAGATAGTTTAATGGTAAGTTCAGGTTAAGTAAGTGAATATTGAAGTAGGATCAAATTTGACTAGTAGACTTACTCATATCCAATGAAGATTCCTCAAGGAATTGAGTTTTATGAAACCTGTGTAATATATATGTACATTTCAGTCTGGTCATATTCCTACAAAATAATTTTATATAAATTATTTTATCTTCATAGTACTAGTTTAAGTATAAGTTTTAGAACAGAATAACCCTGTTTATATAAATTACATTTTAAAGTTACATTAAACTAATCAAAGAACATTTCCTCAGCATCTTAGAAAATAAATTTAGAAAGTAGCTTTTAAACAGATAAAACACTTGCTACTAAACTGGGCTGCTTAGAAATGAATTCATCCTGAGTGTTGCTTTGCAACAATTTAATTCTTTGTTTATTTATGTATTTGTTTATTGCTGATGTCGAAGCATTCCATAGAAATGTTCAAAATGCCACCTAATCCTTTTAACAAGAAGAATGCCTTGGGAACTTAAGGAAACAGAGCAACTGTGTTCTACACTTCTTTTCAGTTTCTTCTGTAGATGGAGTTTGGTCTCATTTGACTTCATGCTGTTAGAACTAAGATGGAGATTTAAGAGTACAGTAATTGTTAGTTTTTTAAATGGGAATAACTGGCAGATTATTTCAATCCTCTGCAATTTATTTATCATTTGATTTTTAGCCTTAACAACTTTTCCCCCATTTGAGAAAACTCACAAAGGGATATAATAATGCTGCAATTAAGTGACCTAATATTCTGCCATAAGCTCACTATTTATGGGAGAACTTCAGATGGTGATAATTTCTCATTTATTGAATTTATTTATTTTTTGATGATGCTAAGAAAAACAAATACTTTTTTAACAAGTTCACTTAAGCAAAATTTTTAGTGAGATGCTTGGATATTTTACTCTGAAACTTTAAGGATCACTTTCAGAATTATTTCATCTGAAATAGTATTCATTTATGTAGTACTTTTGTTAGTCTGAATGTGTATAATGTTACCAAATACAGAAATGGAAGTTTAAAGAAAACATCTAATGCTTTACTGGGCATATAAATTTTTAGTTATCCAGGTCATAGAACATCACTGGCATTCACAAATGTTTCTTATTTAATAATGTCACGTTGCCAGAAATCCAAATATTTCCATTAAGAGATATAATGCAAGTGCATTTCTTTAATGAATAGTTCATATTTAAAATGTTAGAATGCTTTCAGATGAAAAACACTTTAAATTCAGTGGATAATTATTTTCTCAACAGGCAGTCACTCATTAGCAGAATAATACTGGTAACTGAGGCATTTTTCAAAGAAAATAACGTCTCCTATACTTTCAAGCTGCATATCTTCTAATCTTTAGAATAAGAAGATCCCATTTTCAGTTGCAATAAAAGGACAGCTTGTTTTCAAATTATTTGTTGATTTTGTGAGCCAGCATTTCCGGATTGAGAAAAGTGAATATTGAATGCACAGAGTCTCAATTTGGGTCTGGATTTCTACCTTTAAATCTTCCTCCTAAACTTGGAATTATCACTCTTATCATATGGATGGATGCCTTCATCATCCCAGTCTCTGTCTGAAGTGCCTTTTAGCTGTGATATGGTGAAACTTTGTGTATGAATAAGAACACAGCATCAGGTGCATTTTGTATAAGAAATGCATATTCTATCCCTTTGTGTGTGTTCCTGATACTTCAGTACTTAGGTTTTGAGAGTAGTCTAAAAAGTTTTTAGGACTAGTTATAAACAGTCATGAATAGGTCCATGTTTGTATTTCTTTTTGTGGTTGGAATAATACCATGGTATATTATGGCCTTATTGATTATTTGCATAACATGGAAGATACAACCATACACTCAGCTGTCAAATCGAAATTGAAAATTAAGAATGTTTAAACTTGTAAGGTAATAAGTTTTTTCTCTTTCTTATTAGAGCCAGATTTGTTTCTCTAAAAATTTTTGTTGGAAACTTTTTGCAAAGCACTATGCTTATCACCAACACTGCATTATCTCATTCAGTCATCCTATATATTAAGGAGGATGCAGGAAGTCAATAGTAGGAGCTTGTGCATCTATTTTCGTAGAGAACAAAGATTCAATAATCTGAATTTTTTCATGTTTGGAGTATAATTTTAAAAAATAATTTCTAATATTATCTTCCTTTGTTGCCCATTATATCTATTTATGAACTTATATACATTTAATTAATTTATTTATTTATCCATTTCCCTGAATCCTTCACTTCTAGATTTTAATTTCTTAAGGCTCTTAAGTGTGCTATTTTCATATATGTTTCCCCTTTCCTAATATGGTCTTAAACTTGTCACACAGTAGGGCTTTCTATACTCTTTGAATAATACATGAATAATTTTGCTTGCCAGGTTACAGCATGCGGGATAAGAAATAAATGTCTATATTTATAGAGGTATTTTTATTTGTATTTTTGCCTTAATTTTATTTTAGATGATTGTTGAAGTATAGGATTACTATAATTTTACATAGTGAACTTTATTAAATAATGAATATTTATTGTATATGCTGCTTTAGTTTCTAAAGCTAAGAATATAACAGGAACAGAACAAAAGACCTACCCTCATAAAGGTGAAGATAGACATTAAAGAAATTAACTAAGCAAATACACTGTAATTTCATGATCTGTTTCAATTGTATATATCATCCTGATTCAGTTTGAGCAAATCATATGACTAGAAATTTGTTGATGCCTTCGATATATTTTCTATTTATTGGAGTACAAGTTTTCAAAATAATTCTAATTATCTTCTATATTTCTTTTTTTTTTTTTTAGTTGTTGGTCGTTCAAAACATTACATCTAACTTGATATATTTCACAGTTTGATTCAAAAGGGTTATGAACTCCCATTTTACCCCGTATACAGATTGCTGAATCACATCAGTTACATCAATTACATTTCCATTGATTTACATATTGCCATTCTAGTGTCTGATGAATTCTGCTCTCTATCCTATTCTCTACTATCCCCCGGCCCCTCCCCTCCCCTCTCCTCCCCTCTTCTCTCTCAACCCCCTCTACTGTAAAACATTTCTTCCACTTGTATTATTCTTCCCTTACCCCTCACTTCCTCTTGTATGTAATTTTGTATAACCCTGAGGATCACCTTCCCTTTCCATGCAGTTTCCCTTCTCTCTCCCTTTCCCTCCCCCCTCTCATCCCTATTAATGTTAATCTTCTCCTGCTCTTCGTCCCTACTCTGTCCTTAGTTACTCCCCTTATATCAAAGAAGTCATTTGGCATTTGTTTTTTAAGGATTGGCTAGCTTCACTTAGCATAATCTGCTCTAATGCCATCCATTTCCCTCCAAATTCTATGATTTTGTCATTTCTTAATGCAGAGTAATACTCCATTGTGTATAAATGCCACATTTTTTTTATCCATTCATCTATTGCAGGGCATCTAGGTTGGTTCCACAATCTTGCTATTGTGAATTGTGCTGCTATGAACATCGATGTAGCAGTGTCCCTGTAGCATGCTCTTATTAGGTCTTTGGGGAATAGACCGAGAAGGGGAATAGCTGGGTCAAATGGTGGATCCATTCCCAGCTTTCCAAGAAATCTCCATACTGCTTTCCAAATTGGCTGCACTAATTTGCAGTCCCACCAACAATGAACCAGTGTACCCTTTTCCCCACATCCTCGCCAGCACTTGTTGTTATTTGACTTCATAATGGCTGCCAATCTTACTGGAGTGATATGGTATCTTAGGGTGGTTATGATTTGCATTTCTCTGACTGCTAGCGATGTTGAGCATTTTTTCATGTACGTATTGATTGATTGTATGTCCTCCTCTGAGAAGTGTCTGTTCAGGTCCTTGGCCCATTTGTTGATTAGGTTATTTGTTGTCTTTCTGTCTAATTTTTTGAGTTCTTTGTATACTCTGGATATTAGGGCTCTATCTGAAGTATGAGGAGTAAAGATTTGTTCCCAGGATGTAGGCTCCCTATTTACCTCTCTTATTGTTTCTTTTGCTGAGAAAAAACTTTTTAGTTTGAGTAAGTCCCATTTGTTAATTCTAGTTGTTAACTCTTGCGCTATGGGTGTCCTATTGAGGAATTTGGAGCCCGACCCCACGGAATGTAGATCATAGCCATCTTTTTCTTCTATCAGACGCCATGTCTCTGATTTGATATCAAGCTCCTTGATCCATGTTGAGTTAACTTTTGTGCATGGCGAGAGAAAGGGATTCAGTTTCATTTTGATGCAAATGGATTTCCAGTTTTCCCAGCACCATTTGTTGAAGATGCTATCCTTCCTCCATTGCATGCTTTTAGGCCCTTTATCAAATATAAGATAGTTGTAGTTTTGTGGATTGGTTTCTGTGTCCTCTATTCTGTACCATTGGTCCACCCACCTGTTTGGTACCAGTACCATGCTGTTTTTGTTACTTTTGCTCTGTAGTATAGTTTGAAGTCTGGTATCGCTATCCCACCTGATTCACACTTCCTGCTTAGCATTGTTTTTGCTATTCTGGGTCTTTTATTATTCCATATGAATTTCATGATTGTTTTATCTATTTCTACAAGAAATGCTGTTGGGATTTTGATTGGCATTGCATTGAACTTATAGAGAACTTTTGGTAATATCGACATTTTGATGATGTTAGTTCGGCCTATCCATGAACAGGGTATATTTTTCCATCTTCTAAGGTCTTCTTCTATCTCTTTCTTTAGGGTTCTGTAGTTTTCATTGTATAAGTCTTTCACCTCTTTTGTTAGGTTGACTCCCAAGTATTTTATTTTTTGGGGGGATATTGTGAATGGAGTAGTTGTCCTCATTTCCATTTCAGAGGATTTGTCGCTGATATACAGAATGCATTTGATTTATGCGTGTTGATCTTATATCCTGCCACTTTGCTGAATTCATTTATTAGCTCTAATAGTTTCTTTGTAGACCCTTTTGGGTCTGCTAGGTATAGAATCATGTCATCTGCAAATAGTGATAATTTAAGTTCTTCTTTTCCTATTTTTATGCCTTTAATTTCTTTCGTCTGTCTAATTGCTCTGGCCAGTGTTTCGAGGACTATGTTGAACAGAAGTGGTGAGAGAGGGCATCCCTGTCTTGTACCAGATCTTAGAGGGAATGCCTTCAATTTTTCTCCATTCAGAATGATGCTGGCCTGTGGCTTATCATAGATTGCTTTTACAATGTTGAGGTATGATCCTGTTATCCCTAATTTTTCTAGAGTTTTGAACATAAAGGGATGCTGTACTTTGTTGAATGCTTTTTCTGCATCTATCGAGATGATCATATGGTTCTTATTTTTAAGTCTATTGATGTGGTGAATAACATTTATTGATTTCTGTATATTGAACCAGCCTTGCATCCCAGGGATGAATCCTACTTGATCATAGTGTATGATTTTTTTGATATGTTTTTGAATCCGATTCGCCAGAATTTTATTGAGGATTTTTGTGTCAAGGTTCATTAGAGATATTGGTCTGTAGTTTTCTTTCTTTGAAGTGTCTTTGTCTGGTTTAGGGATCAGAGTGATATTGGCCTCATAGAATGAATTTGGAAGTTCTCTCTCTTTTTCTATTTCTTGAAATAGTTTGAAAAGTATTGGTGTTAGTTCCTCTTTAAAGGTTTTGTAAAACTCTGCTGTATACCCATCCGGTCCTGGGCTTTTCTTAGTTGGTAGTCTTTTGATGGTTTCTTCTATTTCCTCTATTGTTATTGGTCTGTTTAGGTTGTGTATATCCTCCTGACTCAATCTGGGCAGATCATAAGACTTAAGAAATTTATCTATGCCTTTACTGCCTTCTATTTTGTTGGAGTATAAGGATTCAAAATAATTTCTGATTATGTTCTGTATTTCTGAAGTGTCTGTTGTGATATTACCTTTTTCATCCCATATGCTAGTAATTTGGGTTCTCTCTCTTCTTCTCTTCATTAGCATGGCTAAGGGTCTGTCGTTTTTATTTATTTTTTCAAAGAACCAACTTTTAGTTTTGTCAATTTTTTCAATTGTTTCTTTTGTTTTGATTTCATTAATTTCAGCTCTGATTTTAATTATTTCTTGCCTTCTACTTCTTTTGCTGTTGTTTTGCTCTTCTTTTTCTAGGATTTTGAGATGAAGTATGAGATCGTTTATTTGTTGGTTTTTTCTTTTTTTAAGGAATGAACTCCAAGCAATGAATTTTCCTCTTAGAACTTCTTTCAATGTGTCCCATAGATTTCGATATGTTGTGTCTGTGTTTTCATTTAACTCTAAGAAGTTTTTAATTTCCTCCTTGATGTCTTCTAAAACCCATTGATCATTCAGTAACCTATTGTTCATTCTCCAAGTGATGCTTGATTTTTCCTTACTTCTTTTATCATTGATTTTCAGTTTCATTCCATTATGATCAGATAAGATGCATGGTATTATCTCTACTCCTTTATATTGTCTAAGAGTTGCCCTGTGACATAATATATGGTCTATTTTTGAGAAGGTTCCATGTGCTGCTGAGAAAAAAGTGTAGCTACTTGATGTTGGTTGGTATAGTCTATATATGTCAATTAAGTCTAGGTTATTAATTGTGTTATTGAGTTCTATAGTTTCCTTATTTAACTTTTGTTTGGAAGATCTGTCCAGTGGTGAGAGAGGTGTGTTGAAGTCTCCCATGATTATTGTATGGTGATCTATTAGACTCTTGAACTTGAGAAGAGTTTGCTTGATGAACATAGCTGCACCATTATTTGGAGCATATATATTTATGATTGTTATGTCTTGTTGTTGTATGGTTCCCTTGAGCAGGATGACGTGTCCTTCTTTATCCCTTTTGATTAACTTTGGCTTGAAATGTATTTTATTAGATATGAGTATGGACACTCCTGCTTGTTTCCGCAGTCCATATGAATGGTATGATTTTTCCCAACCTTTCACTTTCAGTCTATGTATATCTTTTTCTATAAGATGTGTCTCCTGTAGGCAGCATATTGTTGGGTCTTGTTTTGTGATCCATTCTACTAGCCTGTGTCTCTTAACTGGTGAGTTTAAGCCATTAACATTTAGGGTTATTATTGAGATATGGTTTGTTCTTCCAGCCATATTTGTTTATTAATGTTACTAAACCTGATTTGTTTTCCTCTTTGATTACTTTCCCCCCTTTACTGTCCTAGCTCCCACTGTTGGTTTTCAATGTTATTTTCCATTTCCTCTTCCTGTAATGTTTTGCCAAGGATTTTTTGAAGAGATGGTTTTCTAGCTGCGAATTCTTTTAACTTTTGTTTATCGTGGAAGGTTTTAATTTCATCTTCCATCCTGAAGCTTAATTTCGCTGGATACACGATTCTTGGTTGGAACCCATTTTCTTTCAGTGTTTGAAATATGTTATTCCAGGATCTTCTAGCTTTCAGAGTCTGTGTTGAGAGATCAGCTGTTATCTTGATTGGTTTACCCCTAAATGTAATCTGCTTCCTTACTCTTGTAGCTTTTAAAATTCTCTCCTTATAATGTATGTTGGACATCTTCATTATAATGTGTCTAGGTGTGGATCTCTTATGATTTTGCACATTCGGCGTCCTGTAGGCTTCTAGGATTTGGGATTCTGTCTCATTCTTCAAGTCTGGGAAGTTTTCTCGTATTATTTCACTGAATAGATTGTTTATTCCTTTGGTTTGGAGCTCTGTGCCTTCCTGTATCCCAATGACTCTTAAGTTTTGTCTTTTAACGTTATCCCATAATTCCTGGATGTTCTGCTCATGGTTTCTTAGCAGTCTTGCTGAGCTGTCTATGTTCTTTTCAAGTTGAAATACTTTGTCTTCATTGTCTGATGTTCTATCTTCTAAGTGATCTACTCTGCTGGTAGTATTCTCAATTGAGTTTTAAAGTTGGTTTATTGCTTCCTGCATTTCTAGGATTTCTGTTTGTTTGTTTTTTATTACCTCTATCTCTCTGTGAAATTGATCTTTTACTTCCTGGATTTGTTTATGTAGTTCCTTGTCAATGTGATCTTTCATTGTCTGATTTTGCTGTCGCATGTCTTCCTTGAGACTCCAGATCATCTGTAGCATGTATATCCTAAACTCTCTCTCTGACATTCCCTCTTTTGCAGCTATTACCTCTTCTAAAGTTGAGTTGACCTGCGTTGTTTGTGGTCCTTTCTTTCCTTGTCTTTTCATACTGCTCGCGTTTCTTTCTGCTTGTTTTTGAAATTTTCCTCCTAATTATTTATATTGCTCTTGTATAGTTGAAAAATCTCCCTTGCAGGGCGGGTAGTGGCTGTGCTCCTCCTCTAATTGGGGTGATCTGTGTACCGCGCTGGCAGGCTGCTAGGCCTGCTCTGCCGGTTGTTCGAAGGTCTGCCCACCCTGCGGGTGCGGGTGGCGGCTCTGTTCTGCCCCCCACTCCAATTGTGGTAACGTGACTACCACCCCCTCGGGGTCGTTGGGCCTGATCCGGATGCGGGCGGCTGCTCTGCTCTACCCCTACTCCAATTGGAGTGACGTGTCTACCATGCTGGCAGGCCTCTAGGCCTGTTCCACTGGTGGGTCTCAGGTCTGCCTGACTCTGGCAGTAGGGGGGGTTGTGGGTCGAGAGTCCTTTGGTCCTTACGGTCACACCCACGAAGAGATTTTGAAGTGTCCCGGTTGTTCGCCAGGTGGGCGGGGCTGTTAGCAGAGCCCGGAGGGCATGGCCATGTGCTGGGCCATGCGGGGACCCTTCTAGCTGAGTTGGGCCGCTGGGGGCCGCCTGAAGAGCGGGGCAGCTGCGTTTGCGTGGCTAAGATCCGGGCAGGTGGTGTGGCTGTTCGCAGAGTGAGAGCAGGGCCTCCCGGGAGAGCCGGGATGGCGGGGGCATCTGCCGGTTTGGGCTGCCATTCCGCTCCAGGCCACCGCCGCTTTCAGAAGCTGCTTGTGGCTGCGGGATTGGACCTCTGCGCCCACCGGGGGGGCCACCTGTAGAGCCGGGCAGTTGCGGCTGCTTGGTTAATGGCCAGGCTGTTGTGGCAGCCACTTGCAGGGTGGGTGTGGCGGCCGCTCACGGGCCTCCTGTGAGAGCCCGGTTGGCGGGGCTGTCTGCTGGTTCGGGCAGGGCGGGCCAAGCCGCTCCGGGTGCCGGCCGCTTGCAAAAGCGGCTGCTGGCTGCAGGACTTGACTTCTGCACCCGCAGCGGGGCCACCTGTAGAGCCGGGTAGCTGCGGCCACGTGGTTAAGAACCGGGCAGGTGGGGCAGCCACTCGCAGAGCAAGAGCTAGGCCTCCCGTGAGAGCCTGGATGGCAGAGGCCGACTGCCGGTTCGGGTGGGGCCGGGCAAGCCGCTCTGGGTGCTGGCCGCTTGCAAAAGCGGCTGCTGGCTGCAGGACTTAACTTTTGCACCCGCCGCTGGGCCGTCTGTAGAGGCGGGTAGCTGCGGCTGGGTGGTTAAGAACCGGGTGGGTGGGGCGGCTGCTCGAAGAGGGAGAGCTGGGCCTCCCGTGAGAACACGGATGGCGGAAGCTGACTGCTGGTTCGGGTGGGGCGGGGCAAGCCGCTCCGGGTGCTGGCCGCTTGCAAAAGTGGCTGCTGGCTGCAGGACTTGACTTTTGTACCCGCCACGGGGCCGTCTGTAGAGCCGGGTAGCTGCGGCTGGGTGGTTAAGAACCGGGCAGGTGGGGCGCCTGCTCACAGAGCGAGAGCTGGGCCTCCCGGGGGAGCCGCTTGCAGGAGTAGCTGATGGCTGCGGGACTAGACCTCTGTGCCCGCGTGGCCGGCCAAGATCCACTTCTCTGAGACAAACTGTCACTACCAATAAACCTACCAGTTCACGGCAGCTCTCCTCTTAAGGGAATTTTGCTAGAAGTTCCTCGGTAGGTAGGCTGCAGCTGTTCCAGTGGGTCTTTCTTATCCCATTAAAGTGGAGACATTGGAATCGCTGCTTCCTCGCCGGCCGCCATGTTGGATCCCCTCTTCTATATTTCTGTAGTGTCCATTGTGATATTTCCTTTTTCATTACGGATGTTACAAATTTAAGTTTTGTCTCTCCTTCTTTTCGTTAGCAAGGGCTAAGGGTTTGTCAATTTTATTTATTTTTTCAAAGAACCAACTTTTTGTTCTGTCAATTTTTTCAATTTTTTTGTTTCAATTTCACTGATTTCAGCTCTAATTTTGATTATTTCCTGTCTTCTACTGCTTTTGGTATTGATTTGTTCTTTTTGTAGGGTTTAAGAGTAATATTAGGTCATTTATTTGTTGACATTTTCTTCTTTTAAGGAATGAAACTCAGTGGAATGCCTTCATTGTTTCCCAGAGATTTCAATAAGTTGTATCTGTGTTCTCATTCACCTCTAAATTTTTTAAAATCTCCTCCTTGATATCTTTTGCAAGCCCTTGTTCATTCAGTATCATATTATTTAGTCTCCAGGTATTGGAGTAGCTTTTGTTTCTTATTTTGTCATTGGTTTCTAGTTTCATTCCATTATGATATGATAGAATGCAGGGTAGTATTTCTACTTTTTTATATTTGCTAAGTGTTGCTTTGTGGCATAGTATATGGTCTATTATAGAGAAGCGTCCATGTGCTGCTTAGAAGAAAGTATATTTTCTCATTGAAGGATGAAATATTCTATATATGTCAGTTAAGTCTAAGTTATTGATTGTATTATTGAGTTCTATAGTTTCTTTGTTCAATTTTATTTGGAAGTTCAATCCAGTGGTGAAAGAGATGTGTTAAAATCACATGAGAAGATTTGTTTGATGAATGTAGATGCTCCATTATTTAGGGCATATATATTTATAATTGTTAAGTCTTGTTGGTGTATGGTTCCCTTGAGCAGTATGTAGTGTCCTTCTTTATCCCTTTTGATTAGCTTTAGCTTGAAGTCTACTTTATTTGATAGGAGGATGGAAGCCTCTGCTTGCTTCCACAGTCCCTGTAAGGAGTATGATTTTTTCCTAACCCTTCACCTTCAGTATGTGGATATCTTTTCCTATGAGGTGAGGTGAGTCTCTTGAGGGCAGCATAATGTTGGATCTTTTTTTTTTTTTTTAAATCCAATCTGCTAGTCTATGTCTTTTGATTGGTGACTTTAGACCATTAACATTCAAGTATATTATTGAGACTTGATTTGTATTCCCAGCCATTTTTATATATTTTTGGTATTTAACTTGACTTGGTTTCTCCTCTGATTATTTTTTCCTTTAATGGAATACCTCCCATTGCTGATATTCATCATTATTTTTCATTTCCTCTTCGTGGAATATTTTGCCGAGAATGTTCTGTAGTTCAGGCTTTCTAGTTATAAATTCTTTTGACTTTTATTATCATGGAAGATTTTTATTTCATCATCCAATCTAAAGCTTAATTTTGCTAGGTAAAAGATTCTTGATTGGCATCCATTTTCTTTCAGAGATTGGTATATGTTGTTTCATGATCTCCTGGCTTTGAGGGTCTGGGTTCAAAATCTGCTGAGATATGAATTGGTCTCCCCCTATATGTGATCTGATTCCTCTCTCTTATGACTTTTAAGATTCTATCCTTATTCTCAGTGTTAGGCATTTTCATTATAATGTGCCTGGTGTAGATCTGTTGTAATTTTGTACATGTGGTATCTTGTAAGCCTCTTGTATTTGGTTTTCCAATTCGTTCTTCATGCTTGGGAAATTTTCTGCTATTATCTCATTGAAGAAATTATGCATTCCTTTGGCTTGAAACTCTGAGCTTTTCTCTATCCCAGTAACTCTTAGATTCGGTCTCTTGATGCTGTCCCATTATCCTTGGATGCTGTCCCATAATTCTTCTTCTCTTCATGGTTTCTTACTATCTTCACTGTGTGATCAACTTTATTTTCCTGATTGTGTACTTTGTCTTCATTATTAGATGTTTTTTCTTCCAAGTGATCTAGTCTGTTGGTTATACTTTCTGTTGAGTTTTTAATTTGTTTTATTGTTTTTTTCTTCTCAAGGATTTCTGACTGGTGTTTTTTTCAGAGTCCCTTTCTTGAAGTAATCTTTTGCTACTTGTATTTGCTCTCTTATCTCTTTGTTGGAGTACTCAATTTTTGCCTGCATTTGCTCATTTAGGTCATTCTTTAATTCACAGATAATTTTAATTATGAACCTTCTGAACTCGTTCTCTGACATTTCATCAACTTTGATGTCCATGGTTTTTGTTATTGTAGTATCCTGGTTTTTGGGGGTCACTTTTATCCCTTGTTTTTTCATGTTGTCTATGTTTCTTGCTTTTTTACAGTGTGGATCTGAGATATTATGGTTTCTACCCTGTATTCTTGTAGTATCCATGCAGATTGTCTGTACCTCACCTTGGTGTTGGGCTTCTAGACCCTACTTGTGTCCCTCAATGTATGTTACTGCAACTTTAAAGGTGGTAGCGGCAATAGCCAAGGTAACTTGAGATAATTGTGGAGGTGCCCCAAGATTGATGCAATGTCTTACAGAGATTGATCTGGAAGGGTGGGCCTTACAGTGTCTTTGGGATGCCTGTTCTGAGATGCAGCTGCTTCTAGGTCCTGCCTATTGTCAAAAAGGTAGGGGCTACTATGTGGGGTAGGTATGGCAATGACTGCCGTGTCCCAAGATGGAAGTGTGTTAGGCTTGGGCTCCCAGGTTGGGAGGGGACGAACTCGGAGCAACTCTGGACCTGGATTGTGCAGAAGTTGGTGAGGGCAGATCTGGTCAGGACCTTACCTCCTGGGGTAGTCTGCTGATCTGAATGGGTGGTCCTGTGCCAGAGGCTGGGCTCCTGTGGGTGCCTGCAGTTGCAGGATGGACCCGGGCCTACTCTGAGCCTTGGTCCTATGCAGGCTGGTGTGGGTGGATCTGGGCCAGGCCTCTCTGTTACATATTTTTACAGAAAAATTCAAGAAACACAGAAGTGTATAAAGTAAAAAGTAGAAGTCTTTATCACTTTCCTTTATTCATCACCCAATCCTATTAGTATCATGCTATGTGTTCTTTCAGAAGCAGTTTGTTCTTTCTCTTCTTATTAAACAAAAAACCAAAGAAAAATTCACTATAATTAAAAATTTCTTTTATTTTCTTTAAAAGACCAAAGGCTGGACTTATCATACCTGTATGCTCTACATGTATGTGCATACATACATAAAACTAACTGTTTGTCCCGTAATTGCGGTACATACAGGCTAATTACAGAAGAAATTGCTGTAATTTTTCTTTCCCATTAACAATTTAAAATATATTGCAGGAATCATGTTTGATCCTCTGTATTTAGCCCTTAGATTTTTAATTGTTTTGTGTTCATATATTGATTCTTTCTGAATAAATTCTTGGTGTAAGTATCCTTTTGATTAGTGTGGAAATAGTGGTTATAATGAAGTTATGTTTTTTTAGGTTGTTGAATATGTGTTTGTGTCCTCTCCGCTAGGATTCTCAGTGTAGGTAAGATAGCTTCCTGGACTAGCTTCCCAAGAATCTCACAGGCCTCTTTCACACTGACAAAGATTAGGGTTGTGGGGAATGATTGAAGCTACAAATGAGCCTGTGATATCTATTTTTCACATATGCTCATGGCTAACTTTGTAGGGATCTATCTCTTAATGTTCCTTATTTACAAAATGAGAAAGATAATGATAATCTACTTCAGGGAGCATTGTTGAGCATTAACTAATATAATATGTTTATTATATACTAATATATTTAGAGATATTTTGCACTGCTATTTCTATTACTCACTGATGCTATTGCTGACTTGATTTCCTTAGTTGTATTTATACATCCATCCTTCATAGTAATAATGCTATAAGCCTAATAGTTTCCACTAGTATCTGAGGCTAGTGTGGCTTAGCAATGTGCCAGGCCATTTAGGGTCCAGTCTTTGTCTCTACCTTTTCTCTGACTGACATCATTATTTTTTGTTTTTATTTCCTACTCCTTCAATTGGCAGAATATCATTTAGTTATCCTGATGACAAGAATATTATTTAATATGTATTAAACTCTAGAGTCTCTGATTTTTTTTTTGTGAAAGCTGTGCTGATAGAATAACATAGCATAAATTTTGGGGGGTAGAAAGTAACAAGGCAGCCTACATTGTAGTCTTTATATTACTTGAGGGACATAGAATTGGATCATGGGAAGTTAGTTTGAATGTGCCTCAACTTCTGGGTCCAAGAGTCTTATTATGTTAACTATTTCCTGAAGCACACTTATTTCAGCTATGGGCACAAGACGATTTATTTGGTTATAATTTTATACTGTCTCAGTATGATATTTTTTAATCTGAGAACATTTCCTTTTTCTTCTCCTGACACATCCATTTCTGTCATTTTGCCTCTGTTATTAAGTTACTGACTTTTTCCCCCACGTGGTATCAGGTATGGTTTAGGGAAGACTAATACAGACTAATCCAGAGAGGACTGACTATATGATAGATCTTTATCTCTTAAGGGTCTATTTTACCTTTCTTTGAAGTTTGTAGTTATATTCAGAATGATGAAGATATTCAGTAGAAGTCATGATGATTCCTGAATATTTGAGGACTTACTATGTTCAAAAAGTTTGTTGCAACCATAGTTGAGTGTCAAGGGTTAGTAGGCTAGTATTGAATTACAACAATGAGCAAGAATGTTAAAGCCCAAGAATGAAGGGTTTTGTCAGTCGAATGAAAGGGTTAAGTCTTCATCCCATGGTAGTACCAATACTAGTAGTAGTAGTAGTAATAGTAGTAGTCAGTAGTAGTAGAAATAGTAATACAAGTATTTATAGAAGTTGTAGGAATAATAGAGATTATGATAATGAAATTTTAAAAAATTATTGAGCCCTCTTTGGGTTCTAGACACTGTTATTTTTCCAGATTATTTTAATCTTCATAGTAATCCTAGAAAACAGGAATTGTTACTATCTTGACTTTACAGATGAAGACTCTGAAACAGATTAAGTAACTTATTCAAAACTCACAGTTTATAGAGTCAGATTTCTATTGTGTAGTATTCATTACAATTGTTGAACAAACACAACTAATAATATTTATGTAGGTTTTGTGTTAAGAAGTCAGAATTCAGCCAGATATGATTCTGAAGCTGAATTATTAGGTGTTACTAAATTAAAAAATAAAAGGATGCAAGTAGAAAAGAATTCCAGAAAATGAAGCTATATTAAGAAGAAATTAAATAGATGTTTTTGGGTTATATTGATTTTTAAATGAGAACCATAGCAGAACAGTACATAGTAAATGGATAACAAATTTCAATTATTATAATAATGGTTTGATAGTTAGAAGGAAAAACAATAGTGGCTCTAGTCTTTGTTTCCATGCTTTACAGAAAAATACACAAATGTCCATATGTATATAACATTCTGTACCTCATATTTTCTTGGGGGAAGAACTTCAGATAAACAAATAAATGGAATAGGGATATAACTGAAATTTTCCTCTTGTTATAACTTCACTATTCTATGATCTGTGCTATATTTGCAATTAATAAGAAATACTATGTCTTGACTTTTTTCCAGTGAATACAATGAATGACTTTTATGAAAAGAAAATGACTAGGCAAGTTAGAAAACTGTTATAAGCAAGTGTTCTCACAAAGTTGCTGAAATAGAAAAAAACAAAAATAGCTCTTTTTCTGAAACTTTATCTGATAGAAATAATTATTTTATTTTGGAGCAGTTTGGTCCGGTATTCATTTTGGAAGGGAAATTTTAAATTGACTATCTCCAAAGACATGAGAAATTCCTGTTGTGCGTTTTTGTTTATTTATTACGGGATTTTATAAGATACATGGGGTTATTAAGTTATGTTTCAGGGTTATTTTAGTATGTATAGAAGTATGTATATATATATATATATATATATATATATATATATATATATATATATATAAAACTTTTATTTCTTTTGAAAATGCTATTGTTTCTCTTTCTAGGTTACCTTGTTTGGTAAAACAGTATTAATAATGAAGTCATCTCTGAAGTAGTTTCTTATGTATATCCATATGGTAGGATGGATTTCTTTTAGGTCTGTTCAGAGAATTCCTATTTGGCTTGTTATTAGTAATTACAACCCTAGTCACTTTCTTCAGGTCTGTTTTATAGATAAGAGTTCCCTAGTTTAAACCTATGTTGTGTTCTTCCCTCAGTGTATTATCTTATATTTCTTTACATTAAATCTCACCTTAGACCTGTCCTTCCACATCCCCAGTTGTCCATATCCATCTGTGTACTTGATTGATCTTCTTTTCTTTTTTAGTCCATCCTAGTGTTGTATCATCTGCAAATTTGATCATACTCGAATTTACATTCTTCTTCAGCTCATTAATGCGTTTGGTAGACAGAGTGTATCTCTATCTTTGTCCCTGTGAGAATGTGCTGGTTTATACTGCTAGATATTCTTGTTTGTAACTATATTGATAATAAGTCATTGTTTCCATCCCATGATAGAATTCTTTATATACTATCTCTAGCTCTTGCTTTCTGGATGCTCCTACGTCAATTTTTTTTTCTTTTAAGATAACAGATAAAGATCATTATGTTGTATCATCTGTGCTATTGCTTACTTTAAAAAAGAAGAAGGAGGAGGAGGAGGAGGGGGAGGAGGAGGGGGAGGAGGGGGAGGGGGAGGGGAAGGGGAAGAAAGTTACTCAACCTGGGAAAATATGGTTTTTAAATAGAAAATTTTCAAAAGTTTTTATCAAATATTAGTACTTTAAATATATGTGTAAAGATATTTTGTAAGTGTTCTCTGAATTTTTACTTTCTACCATGGAAAGGGATCTCTAGTTTATTATTTTTCCTATAGCAGCAAAGTGGATTTAAACATATCTATGCATTTTTTTTTTTCTGAATGTGGATTTTACTTTCAGGAAATTTCTCTTCTTCAAACGTGGTTTCCTAGTTAGGGGAGATAATGCTAAGTGAAGTTAGCCAATCTCAAAAAAACAAATGCTGAATGTTTTCTCTGATATAAGGAGGCTGATTCATAGTGGGGTAGGGAGGGGGAACATGGGAGAAATAGAGGAACTCTAGATGGGGCAGAGGGTTGGGAGGGGAAGGGAGGAGGCATGGGGTTAGAAATAATAGTGGAATGGGATGGACATCATTATCCAAAGTACATGTATGAAGACATGAATTGGTGTGAATATACTTTGTATACAATCAGAGATGTGAAAAATTGTGCTCTATATGTATAATATGAATTGTAATGTATTCTACTGTCATATATAAAAGAATTAATAAAATTTTTTAAAAAGGTAGTTTCCTAGGTGATACTATTTATTTATAATTTTCAAAGCATGATGTGGAGCCTTTAAATTCTTTTTTTCTTTATTTTCAGGAAAAAGAAGAAGTAGATGGGATATCAGTAGGTGCTATACTTTCTGATTATCAGCATGCTCGAGTACAAAATGTGTAAGAAAACATTATTTTGTCCTATAGTTTTAAAGTATTTGTATTTTAAGAATGTGATTGAGGGACTAGGAGTATAGCTCAGTGGTAGCGCATGTGCTTAATCATGTAGAAGGCCCTGGGTTCAATCCTTAGCACCACAAAAAAAAAAAAGACACAAAAAAATAGAATAATTATATCTAATAATAATCAAAATAATAGAATAATCATATCCAAATTATAAATACATTATATATCCCCTGTGGAATAAGTGTGTACATTTACAAAGTCAGATTTACCTTTTTCTGTTCCTAAATAATTTTTTTTAATATTTATTTTTTAGTTGTAGTTTTTATTTTATTTATTTTTATGTGGCGTTGAGGATTGAATCCAGGGCGTTACAAATGCTAGGCAAGTGCTCTATCACTGAGCCACCACCTCAGCCTCAGTTCCTAAATAATTTATAATTAAAAATTTAGATAGATTTTAAGTGTTTTGTTGTTGTTGTTGCTGCTGTTTGTTTGTTTTTTGTGGTGCTGGGAATCAAAACCAGGGTTTTCGTTGGACATGATAACTAAGCACACTACCACTAAGATACATCCCCATTCCTGCGACAGATATTTTAAGTGGTAGACACTATCTTGAAGTTTTCCTCCTTGATTTAGTATACCTATTTCATCTCTTTTTTTAAATATATATTTTTTAGTTATAGGTGGACACAGTAACTTTATTTTATTTTTATGTGGTGTTAAGGATCAAACCCAGTGCCTCATGCATGGTAGGCGAGCGCTCTGCCTCTGAGCCACAACCCCAGCCCTTCATCTCTTTTACTTTACCATCATTTGTAATAAAAATCAGGAGCAAATAAAAGAAATGCAGTACATTTTAAAGAAAAAAAAATGCTTACTGAAGAATCTCCTTCTTTTTGCTCTATAGAATTTAGTTCTTAGCCAAAAATATTCATGTGATTGAAATACCTACATATGAATTCATGCTGATTTCAACACATTTTTAAATTGTTGCTCTCCTGCAGGTTACTCAGTCTCCCTCCAAGGGATGTAGCACTACTAAAACATAAGGGTAAATTTTACTATTTTTTAATTATTTAATGTTGGTTTTGTAAAAAAAAATTATAGTCTTTATGGATAATTATATTAGCAAAAAAGAAAATGTGTACTCCAGTATTTGAGAGTCTTGATTTGAAATAAATTACTATACCATTCAAAAGGATAAATAGACGTAAGATACAGACTATATTGTGTAGTAGTTTTTAAGTTTTACAAACATTCATATTGTTTCATTAAAAACATGTATACTGATAGGCTTAAACATTTAAAGTTTATTTTTATTTGATTTCGAATTTCAGGCTAAAAATGAAGGTTAAAAATGAAAAATGTTAAAGTAAATGTGGGGAAAGCATATGATGATCTCTATTTTAGGAGTATTTCAGGATCTCTGGGCATTGTAGGGTGGAGGTGGAGGAAGATGTCAAATATTCTCCAGAATTTTGAGAGTGTTTTTCTTAAAGTTCTGTATGCTTGCATTTGAGAACGCTGATCTACAGATGAAAATGGATCACGTATTCCTTAAGCCATAAGTTAGAAATATTATTCACTGCAATTTCATGACATTTTCTCTTGAGAATTACTTAGTTTACAAATTAATGTTATTAGTAAGTTCAAACATAACATGAGTTAGTAGTTATAGGGTTGACATCTCCAAAAGTTAGAAAACAAATTAAAATGTGTACCTGATTAGGAAGCTGCATACACACACTCCGACACACACACACACATGAATGACCCATGATTGAGGGCAAGACTTTCTCAAAACATAGTTCAAGTATACTTCAACACATGGTTTATGACCATATTTTATATCATGAAGCATTTCTGCAGTAATTTTAACCTCAAAAATTTTAATGTGGTGTATCTGGGAGACCATTGATCTATACATTCTGTTTTTAATTACTTTATTTACAATTTATAATTTGTGTTACATCAGCTTATTTTCTTTTTATATCTTTTTAAAAATTTATTTAATTATTCTAATTTGTTATACATGATAGTAGAATGCATTTAATTCATAGTACACATAATATATAGCACAAGTTTTCATGTCTATGGTTGTACACAAAGTAGAATCACACCATTCATGTATTCATACATATATTTGGATAATGTTGTCCATTTCATTCTACCGTCTTTCCTACACCCATGCCACCTCCCTTCCACTTACTCCCCTTTGCCCTATCTAAATTTCATCCATTCCTCCTATGCACCCTCATCCCCATTATGGATCAGCATCCTCGGAGCAGAGAAAACATTGGGCATTTGGTTTTTGGGAATTGGCTTACTTCTCTTAGCATAATATTCTCCAACTCCATCCATTTACCTGCAAACGCCATGATTTTATTCTCTTTAAATGCTAAATAATAATTCATTTACCACATTTTCTGTATCCATTCTCTACTAAAAGGTATCTAGGTTGGTTCCGCAATTTACCTGTCCTGAATTGTGCAGCTATAAACACTGATGTGGCTACATCACAATAGTATGCTGCTTTTAAGTGCTTTGGGTCTAAACCAAGGAGTGGGATAGATGGGTCAAATGGTGGTTCCATTCCAAGTTTTCCAAAGAGTCTCTGTACTGCTTTCCATATTGGCTGCATCAATTTGCAGTTCCACCAGCAATGTTGAGTGTTCCTTTTTCTCCACATCCTCACCAACACTTATTGTTGCTTGTATTCTTAATAGCTGCCATTCTGACTGGAGAGAGATAAAATCTTAGAGTAGTTTTGATTTGCATTTCTCTGATTGCTAGAGATGTTGAATATTTTTTCATGTATTTATTGATTGATTGTATATTATTCTCTGTGAAGTATCTGTTCAGTTCCGTAGCCAATTTATTGACTGGGTTATTTGTTTTTTCAGTGTTAAGATTTTTGAGTTCTTTATATATCCCAAAGATTAGTGCTCTGTCTGATGTACATGTGGTAAAAATTTGCTCCCATTCTATAGGCACTCTGTTCACCTCACAGATTGTATCTTTTGCTAAGAAGCTTTTCTGTTTTAATCCATCCCATTTATTGATTCTGGATTTTATTTCTTTCAGTATAGGAGTCTTATTAAGGAAGTTGGGGCCTAATCTGACATGATGAAGATTTACGCCTACTTTTTCTTCTATTAGGTGCAGGGTTTCTGGTTTAATTCCTAGATCCTTGATCCACTTTGAGTTGAGTTTTATGCATGGTGAGAGATAGGGGTTTAATTTCATGTTGTTGCATATGGATATCCAGTTTTCCCAGCATCATTTGGGGAAGAGGCAATCTTTTTTCTAATGTATGTTTTTGGAACCTTTGTCTAATATGAGATAACTGTAATTGTGTGGGTTAGTCTCTGTGTCCTCTATTCTGTACCATTGGCCTACAAATCTATTTTGGTACCAATACCATGCTATTTCTCTCAAGTATAGTTTAAGGTGATGCTGCATGCTTCATACTTTTTGCTAAGGATTGCTTTAGCTATTCTGGGTCTCTTATTTTTCCAGATGAATTTCATGACTGCTCTTTCTCTTTATATGAGGAATGTTATTGGGATTTTACTTGGATTTGCATTAAATCTGTATAGTGCTTTTGGTAGTACAGTCATTTTGACAATATTAATTCTGCCTATCCAAGAACAAGTGAGATCTTTCTATCTTCTAAGATCTTCTTTAATTTCTTTAGTGTTCTGTAATTTTCATTATGGAGATCTATTTTGTTAAATTGATTCCAAGGTATTTTTTTTCTTTGAAGCTATTTTAAATTGGGTAGTTTTCCTAGTTTCTCTTTCAGAGGATTTGTTGCTGATGTATAGAAATGCCTTTGATTTATGGGTATTGATTTTGTATCTTAATACTTCGCTAAATTCATTTATTAGTTCTATTAGTTTTCTTGTGGAATTTTTTGGGTCTTCTAGATATACAATCGTATCATCAGCAAATAGTGATAATTGGAGTCCTTCTTTTTGTATCTGTAGGCTTTTCTTTCATTTGTCCAATTGCTCTGGCTAGAGTTTTAAGAACTATGTTAAATATAAGTGGTGAAAGAGGGCATCCCTGTCTTGTCCAGTTTTTAGAGGGAATGCTTTCAATGTTTCTCCATTTTGAAGGATATTGGCTTGGGGCTTAGCATAGATAGCTTTTACCATGTTGAGATATGTTCCCATTATCCCTAGTTTTTCTAGTGTTTTGAACATGAAGAGGTATTGTATTTTGTCTAGTGCTTTTTCTGCATCTATTGATATGATCATATGGTTCTTATTTAAAGTCTGTGATGTGATGAACTACATTTATTGATTTCTGTATGTTGAATCAACTTTGCATCCCTGGGATGAATCACACTTGATTGTGGTGCATCATTTTTTGATGTGTTTTTATATTCGATTTGCCAGAATTTTATTGAGAAGTTTTGCATCTATGTTCATTAGAGAAACTGGTCTGAAGTTTTCTTTCTTTGATGTGTCTTTGTCTGTTTTTGGAATCACAATGATATTGGCTGCGTAGAATGAGTTTGGAAGTGTTTCCTCTTTTTCTTTCATGAAATAATTTGAGGAGTATTGGTATTAATTTTTCTTTGAAGGTCTTGTAGAATTCAGCTGTGTATCCATCTGATACTGGGCTTTTCTTGGTTGGTAGGCTTCTGATGGTGTCTTCTATTTCATGGTTTGAAATTGATCTGTTTAACTTGTGTATATCATCTTGATTGAGTTTGGGCAAATCATATGATTGTAGAAATTTGTCAATGTGTTTGATATTTTCTATTTTATTTGAGTATAAATTTTCAAAATAATTTCTAGTTGTCTTCTGTATTTGTGTAGTGTCCATTGTGATATTTCATTTTTCATTACAGATGTTAGTAATTTGAGTTTTCTCTCTCCTTCTCTTCATTAAGGTGACTAAGGCTTTATCAATTTTAATTACTTTTTCAAAGAACCAACTCTTGTTTGTCAATTTTTCAAATTGTTTCTTTTGTTTAAATTTCATTGATTTCAGCTCTGATTTTAATTATTTCCTGTCTTCTACTGCTTTTGGTGTTGATTTGTTCTTCTTTTTCTAGGGCTTTGAGATATAATATTAGGTCATTTACTTGTTGACTTTTTCTTCTTTTGAAGAATGAACTTCATGAAATGAACTTTCCTCTTAGTACTGCTTTTATGGTGTCCCAGAGATTTCAATATCTTGTATCATTTTTCTCATTTACCTCTAAAAATTTTTGAATCTCCTCTTTGATGTGTTTTGCAAGCCATTGTTCATTGAAAAGCATATTATTTAGTCTGAAGGTATTGGAGTAGCTTCTATTTTTTATTTTCTATTGAGTTCTAATTTCATTCTATTATGATCTGATACAATGCAGGATAGTATCTCTAAATATTTGTATTTGCAAAGAGTTGCTTTGTGGCATAATATATGGTCTGTTTTAGAGAATGATCCATGTGCTGCTGAGAAGAAAGTATATTGACTCAATGATGGGTGAAATATTCTATATATGACAGTTAAGTCTAAGTTATTGATTGTACTATTGAGCTGTATAGTTTGTTTGTTTAGCTTTTGTTTGGAAGATCTATCCAGTGGTGAAAGAGATGTCTTAAAGTCACCCAGTATTATTGTACTTTGGTCTGTTTGACTCTTGAAATTGAGAAGAATTTGATGAATGTAGATGCTCCTTTGTTTGGGGGCATATATATTTATAATCCTTATGTCTTGTTGATGTATGGTTCCCTTATGTATCAAATGGCCTTCTGTATCCCTTTTGATTAACTTTGGCTTGAAGTCTACTTTATTTGATATGAGGATGGAAACCCCTGCTTGTTTCCATAGACAATGTGAGTGGTATGTTTTTACCAACCTTTCACCTTCAGTCTGTGGATGTCTTTTCTTATGAGATGAGTTTCTTAAAAGCAGCATATTGTTAGGTCTTTTATTTTAGTCCATTCTGCCTGTTTGTGTCTTTTGATTAGTGTATTTCGACCACTAACATTCAGGGTTATTATTGAGGCATGATTTGTATTCCCAGTCATTTTTGTTTATTTTTTGGTTTTTAATTTGACTTGGTTTTTCCTTTGATTGGTTTTCCTTTAGTGTAATATCTCCCTCTGCTGATGTTCATTGTTGTTTTTTTATTTCCTCCTCATGGAATATTTTGCTGAGGATATTCCATAGTGCAGGCTCTCTATGTGAATTCTTTTAACTTTTGTTTATATGGAAATTTATATTTTGTCATGAAATCTAAAGCTTAAGTTTTCTGGATATAAGATTCTTGGTTGGTGTCCATTTTCTTTCAGAGCTTGGTATACGTTGTTCTAGAGTATTCTATCATTGAGAGTCTTGGTTGAGAAATCTGCAGAGATCCTGATTGGTTTCCCCCTATATGTAATCTGATTCCTTTCTCTTTTGGCTTTTAAAATACTCTCCTTATTCTGTATGCTAGGCATGTTCATTATAATATGCTTTTGTGTGGATCTGTTGTAATTCTGTACATTTGATGTACTGTAAGCCTCTTGTATTTGATTTTCCAATTTATTCTTCTTGTTTGGAAAATTTTCTGATATTATTTCACTGAATAGATTGTACATTCTTTTAGTTTGGAACTCTATGCCTTCTTCTATCCCAATAATTCTTAAATTTGATCTTTTTATGTTATCCTATAGTTCTTGAATGTTCTGCTCATGGTGTCTTACCATCTTCACTGCGTGGTCAACTTTCTTTTCAAGATTATATATTTGATTTCATTGTTGGCGATTCTGTCTTCCAAGTGATCTAATCTATTAGTGGTGCTTTCTGTTGAGTTTTTTTTTTTTTTCCATTTCAAGGATATCTTTTTTTTTTCAGAACCTCTTTCTCCTTATTGAATTAATCTTTTGCTTCCTATATTTGCTTACATAGCTCTTTATTGAAATGATCTTTTGCTGCCCATATTTGTTCTCTTATATCATCCTTTAATTCACAGAACATTTTAATTATGTATATCCTGAACTCCTTCACTGAAATTTCTTCTATTGTGTTGGCCATGGATTCTAATAATATAGTCTCTTGGTTTGGGAGTGGGGAGATGCACTTTCTTCCCTTGTTTTTTCATGTTGTTCATGTGTCTTCCCTTCCAGCACTGCAGATCTGAGATGTTACAGTGTTTTACCCTGAAGACTTATACTGTCCCCGCAATGTTCCAATACCTCTCCTTTGAGAGGGAGAATAATATTAACAGATCCCAATACAAACAATATACAGCCTTAAACCAAATAGCTGCTATTAAGATGTTTATGGTTTTGTCACAATATACATAAAAGGAGAATTCAATTATTATCTACAATATAAATAGTAGATTTGCAAAAGAGTCTACCTTTTCTGATGGTGGACAAAGAACTAGGGGTGAGGTGTAAGATGGGATGTTGAGGGGTTGGAGGTGAGAATATAGTTATTAGGTCTTAGGAATCATGAAAAGAGGAATCTAAAGAAGTTGGTTAATTGCAGGAGAAAAGAGTATGTGATTTGGGAGAGACATGTAAGTGGGAAGACAATAGAGAGAGTACAGAAAACAAATAAACATAATATTTAAGAAAAATAAAAAGTCTAAAAATAGAAGATAAAAGAATATACAACATAACTGTAAGATACTATTCAGACATCCTGGTCCTCAGTAGCCTAATTCATGAAAAGTACTTAGTTTCACAATGTTGATGGGGATGTGAGGGCAGGAGAAGAGAGAGACAAAAGATAAAAAAAAATCTCAAAGGAAGATATAAGGATTGTTTTTGTTGGAGATCAGTATCTTTCCTGCTTCCATTCTCTTCCAGTAGGAGGGGTTGTCTGTTGTTTGCTGGTATTTCCACCCTCAGAATGGTGAAAGGGTTATTAGGATGGGAGAGTTGGTCTTGGGGGTGGGCCTCTTGGAGATGGGGTATAGCACTTGCCAGTTCCTGATGTGAGACTGAACCCCAGGGATCTCCTTTGAGCCCCACTCATGTGATGTTGACCCTGGTTTTATCTACTTATATCGCCTGTAGACCTCACAATTCCTGTCTCTAATTTAGCCTCTAAACTGTGTTTCACTCATCACCTCCTTTTCTACTTCCTAATCAGGAATCTTTTTCTCTGGAGTTTTTATGGGCTGCACTCTGGGGGTACATATCTTTTGCTGAGAACTGTTTTGTATTAGGCAGTTCCCTGCCAGGCTTTGCGATCTATGGACTGGCTATGTAGCCCCAAGCACTATGCTGGCTTACTGGTTGCTGGGGAGAGGGGGGAGTTGGGGAATTTAGGTACCTTGATTTTCCTTTAAACCACAGCCAGTGTCCCAAAGTGGGAGTTGCCCCAACTAAATACAGTGACAAAGGTGTCCCAAGATGGAGGTGGCTGCTTTCAGTGATGAGGTGTTAAAACTGAGGCTGGGGGACCTGTATGGAGAAAGAGACTGGGATTCCTGCATGGGAGCAGCTGTTGGGGGTCCTCTAATTACTAGCAGAGAAACAGTATTCCCACTAGTTGAATCCCAGGTCACAGAGTGACATAGAATGTAGCCTCCCTCTAGCCGTCCACATTGGAATAGTGCATCAGTTTACTTATTTATTTATATTTAAGTGTTTAATAGATTTCACAAGCTCAAATGCAACAGTGATTTACATAGGAAGTTTGTTTGAGTCATGATATTTTCAACTGTTAAAATTTAAATAGGATAAGATTGATTTATGTCTAAAATAATTTTTTTTAAAGAGAGAGAGAGAGAGAATTTTTAAATATTTATTTTTTTTTTAGTTTTCGGCGGACACAACATCTTTGTTTTGTATGTGGTGCTGAGGATCGAACCCAGGCCGCACGCATTCCAGGCGAGTGCGCTACCGCTTGAGCCACATCCCCAGCTCCTAAAATAATTTTTAAATGCTGTGAATTCCAGAGCAACAACCAAGAATTTCGCAATGAGGACTGGAAGGAATAAGGTCTTCCATAAAACCAAAATCTTATTAAGAAAATGTAGAGAGTCTAGTTGATTAGTAGGCATTAAACATCAGTGACAAGAAATCAAGAACCAAAGTGCTTGTGTCACATGGGTATTTCAAATTTTATTGCTTTTTTAAAAATTAACTACCTCAGCATAGGTGCTTTGAGACATTTTACAAATACAAAAATTACATAAATATCTCTGTATTGAAGAAGGTTTTGATTTCTTTGAAATTCTAGATGTATGTATTTGAAAAGATAGTGATATTTTTAATACCATTTGTGAGTAAATGACAAAACATTTGGTACACTGAGTAGGTACTGTGAGATTCTGAGGTGGTGAGGAGAAGATATCTGTGTAGGCCAGAATAGTCAGCTAAACAACCATATATATTCTAGGGATGATTGTTTTGAGAGTAATAAACCTTACAGACACCTAGAAATAATGGCCTTTAGACTGATATTCTTGGTTGGAAATTGATCTCAGCTACTTATTATGTGACTTGGACAAGTCACTTGGCTTGACTACCATTTCATGAATGCCTGTTTTATCTATGCATTGTTACATTCTTTATCCACATTACCTTTAAGTTATTATTAATCAATTATAATCCTTCCTAAGAGAGTGACATTTAATCAAAGTCATGAATTAAGTAAGGAACAGGAACTAACCAGGGTGATATCCATGTGGATTCATTGCAAGGATTTTTAAATTTTCAACTGATACATAAAAATGATAAATATTAAAGAGGTAACTATGTAATGTTTTGACATGTGTGCATCATATGATGTTTAAATCAGATGAAACATGTCTATCATTTCTTCATGATGAAATTCTTCATTTCTTTGTCACTTCTTTATGATGAAAACTTTCAAAATCCTTTCTTCTAGCCTTTTGAAATATAGAGTGCATTATTGTCATTTATAATTACCCGGATATATGCTAGCAAACCAAAACTTCTTTTTCCTGTGTAACTGTAACATGATACCTATTAATCAACCTTTCCTCATCTTTCTCTCCTGCTTTCCTCTCAGCTGAAACTCTGGTAACCTCCCTTCTCTCAATTTCTATGAAGTTAACTTTTTAGATTCCACGTGTACATGAGATTCTATAGTACATGTCTTGCTGTCCTAGCTTATTTCACTTAACATGGTGATCTCCAGCTCTATCCATGTTGTCACAAATGATAGGATTACATTCTTTTTATGGCTGAATATTACTCCATTATTTATATGTATTTTTTCCACATTTATTAAACAGGTGATGGATGCTTAGGTTATTTCTATTTCTTTATTGTGAATAGTGCTTCAGTAAACGCAGGAGTGCATATGTCTCTTCAGTATACTCTTATTTCCTTGGTATTTATGCCCAGACAAAATCTGCATCATTGCTGTACATCAGTAGCCAGTTATCTGAAGTAGAGATCAAGAATGCAATCTTAATTAAAATAGCTGACAAAAAAAATACGCAAGAATAAATTTAAAGAGGTAAAAGGTCTCTACAAAGACAAGTATAAAATGGTGATACAGGTATTACAAGGAATCCCATCATCTGTATTTTAAAAGAATCACACTGGCTGTGATATTGAAAATGAATTTTAAAAGAGAAGGGGTGGAAGCAGGAAAAGGAATTAAGATATTGACATAAGAGATAATGGTAACTCAGCAGTGGCTCAGGAAGCTGAGCCAGGAAGATCAGGAGTTCAAAGCCAACCTCAGCAACATTGAGGCACTAAGCAACCCAGTGAGACCTATCTCTAAATAAAATACAAAAACAAAAACAAAAAAAGGGCTGGGGATGTGGCTCAGTGGTTGAGTGCCCCTGAGTTCAACCCTTAGTAACAAACTCCACCCCACCTGCACCACCAAAAAAAAGATAATGGTGACTCAGACCAGGGTATTAGTAGTGGCATTGATGAGGAATAATCACATTAAGCATGGTGAAAATTGAGTATGGAATGTGAGGAATGTGGAACAAGAATAAAGCATGACTTCACTTTCCATCTTTTAATCTTATCAAGAAATTTGAATGGAAATATTTTTGCCCTTATTTATGAGCTAGGGAAATGAACACAAGATCTTAAGAATTTACTTAACTTGCTAAAACCATCTGGATAGAATACAGATGAAATTTCAAACCCAGATATGTTTTGACTTCAAAATCCATATATTTTCTACTATATCAATAGTATAAAATATCTAGTACAATGCCTACAGTTTATCATGCACTCAATCAATTTTACTTTTTGTTATTTTCTTTTCACTAAAATTCTTAAAAAGTATTTCTAAGCAGATAAAATTAGTTCATAGGCATTGTAAATTTACTAAATATATGGTTATAAGAATAAATTTATTTTCCCAATTGCATACACTTCACAATTTTGGTACCCATTGAAGTTTTTTTTTTCTTTTAATGAGATAATCATCCATTGACATTTGTAGGCTTTTTCACATAGATTTCTAAACTTATAACCTTACTAACATTAATATATCTAGTCTGCTTGGAGATTTCATTTTATATGTTTATGTTTAACCCAAGGGAATTAAATATATTTGTGTAATATTTACATATATGTGTGTGTGTGTGTGTGTGTGTGTATAAGTTTCATTAGGCAAGACATGTTTTTTAAAGCATTTTAAATGATGAAATCCTTGAAAGAAGTATTATGTATAAAATCAAAGTAATTGCTCTAGATCTAAATATGGAACATTAAGAGATCATCTTTTTTTTTTTTCTTTTTACTTTTAGGTGTAAAAGGCTTAATCTCCAACTGTTAGCTTACCTTTGGCAAAGGAACCAGGAAGATTTGCTCCGAGAGATGATAGCATCTAACATTCAAGCAGTGATCATCAAAGTAGCAGCTTTGGGTACGTAACTAGACTCTAAAAGAAGACTGTTAACACATAGATAATCTTAGTTCACTAATAAACAGTTACAATGAAAAACTAAGAATGATTTAGAATATAAAAATTTATAGTCACAAGTTAAAAAAATAAACACACATTTGTTATAAAGAATAGAAAGTTTTAATATAGGATTTTGAACATTTGCCAAAGTAATTAAAAGTGAGCTTCTTTTTTTGAATGTATAATGAATTCTAAAACTGATATTGTATTATGTTTCTTTTTTTTTTTTTAAGTTGTTATAGGATTTGGAACTCAGATTTATAGGAAACAGGAAATACAGGGATCCTTGGGATTTTTTGTTTTCAAAAGATTCTAAAAATATGTATTTGGTACAACACATGATATTCCTCTTACATTTTTAACATATTTTGAATAATACTAAAATTAGAATGATGTATTTTGTGTTATCAGAAATAAACATGGTAGTGGGTTTTTGTTGGGGATGGTGAGAAAATCATGTTTGAGGGAATGTTATTTGATTATTTAGCATAGACATAGCAGGCAGGTGCTAATCTGATTCAAATGTGGATGTTGTATATGAACATGTTAATTTATTATTTTGAATTTTTATAAATATGTTGATTTTTGAGAAACTATAGGGTTGATCCCAGTGCATTTGTTTTATGAACTTATTATAGAAAATGCCCTGAAGCCTCAGGATTCCCAAAGCCTACTCATGTAAATGTTTACTTTGATGATCTCTGAAATAAAGAGGTCTCAAGCTGTGGAAGACTTTATAAATAAATTCACATTTCAAACAGCATCAAATAAAGGTAAAGACTGCAGACATTAGCATTGCTAACATTTTCCTGGTTAGTATTTGCCTTCCCAAAGTTAACAAGTTTCTCAATACTTGATACATGATTTTTCCTGTTTTTTAATTTTAGAAAAAAAAATTTTGGTTTTGTAGTATGAGGAATTGAACTATTTGCAAATGTTCTACAACTGAGCAATATCTCTAACCCTGTTTTTGAATTTCATACTAATGAATTATACTGTGTATTCTCTATTATGTCTGGCTTCTTTGGCTCAATATTATGTTTATGAGGTTTATTTGTATCATTGAATGATGAAATAAATATTCTTTATCCCTTCTGTTCTTTATTTTTCTTCCACAATGAAAATCTTGATTCTTAAGAACAGATGATATAATATTTTTTACAAAATCTAATAATATTTGAAACAAAGAGACAAGAAAACAGGTCTGCAATCCATTTTTTCTAGTAATTAGAGTACACATGTTGGAAAGCAAGAAGGAAGAACTCATATCATCTCCTCATAAACACATCACTTACAGACTTTGTGGCAAAAACTTAGTAAAAAATTATCATATTTACCACAGGGGAAGACTTTTATCTTTGGACTGCTTGTAGTAGTCTTGTTGCTAAAACAGAGAAAGAGAGAGATGACAGAAAAAGCTTTAAGTCCACTTTATTGTCACTGGAAGACCTTCTTGAAAGATATATTTGTTATAAAGTAAATAAATTGATCACTAGAAAAATCATACAAGTTTAAGGGTGAGCTTAATCAGTTAAATGATTTTCTACTAATATTAACTATGAAAGAGAGTAATAACAGGACTCTACTGGTAAGATTTCTGGGATTGGGAGGTAGGAATATGGGGAATATAGGGAAGGATGAAAGAACATAATTTTATGTCTCACAACTTTGCAAAATTTTTGTTTTGCCTGATTTACTGGACCTATATCTGAGTTCAAAGGTGCATGTACCAAATAGTGGAAAATATTATCTTAACACTAAATATAATATCAATACCATTAAATTTGATAGTATATAATTTCTTTTTTTCTTCCCCCACCCCACATCAAACAGGCAGTGTACCAACACTATAACAAGGTTTGAGGGAGGCAATCTAACACAATAGTGTAAAACCCAAAAACCCAATCATCACCTTTATGAACATGCAAAAGGATTGACAGTACATATTCCTAAAGGTTCTTAGGGGTATACATAACTTAATCCCATTTAGGCAAATTAAGACCTCTCTAAACACAAAAACAAGTGTCCTATCAACCCTGTAATTTCTGCCAAAAAGTGTTACCAAGTCTGCTATTTTTATCAGCCCTATGGGTTCATAATACATCTACAGAACCAGAAAGCCTAATTTTAGAGAAAAGGGTATGTATCAAAATAGATTAATAAATGGGGTTGAGGGGAATTATAAAAGATGGATGGAAAGGTACTTTAATTAAAGTTCTATGGAAGGGCTGTGGCTGTAGCTCTGTGGTAGAGCTCTCGCCCTGCATGTGTGAGGCACTGGGTTCAATCCTCAGCACCACATACAAAAATAAATAAACAAAAGTATTGTAAAAAAGAAATTCTTCAAAAAAAAAAGTTTTAAGGAGAGATATAATCATGTGATCCCCATACCAGAGCCTCCAAGCTTGGAGATACTCTTAGGTATTCCTTACAGATCTTAACTAATATTAAGAAAACACTTTGGGTCTGTTTTCTCTAGAGAAGGGAAATAGGTGATGTAGAAGCTCCACCTAAAAAGGTTCCATCTGTATAACAAAATGACAGTACTGCTTAATAATTCGACTGTATTAGGTTAGTTCACTGTAGGTAGTTTAGTGCCCATAGTAACCACTCAGTTCTTGGTTCATAGACTATATTTACTATTCTGATCATTTTTCTGATAACTACTGTGAATGGATTATCTAAGTGCGGAATACCAAATAGTAGAGTTTTTACACTCTTTGTGAGAATAATCAAAACAATGTCACTAAGACATCTACCTAGTTAGAATAAAAGGTAAATTTCTGCTGTCTACCATTGTGTGATCTCCTTCAAATAGGATATATAAATGTGAATGGAATTCAGATTTCATTTAAGAAAATTAACAGATCACTCTTGAGGGATAGATTTGGATATGGCTTAATGAATAGACATTACTAATAACTCTTCTATGGAGTTGTGCAAAATATGTTTATGGAAAAACCTATGATATCCAAGCAAAGTTATATTCCATATACCAAATGGCAATCTTTGGAACATTTTTTAGGGGTATGTGTATAAAAACTATTTTCCTAAATTGCATAAATTTTACTAGCATATTGTGGTAATAACCCATGGAGTGGCTTAATCAGTGTCTTCCCTGCTGTCTGGTATTCTGTAGAAATTTTTGATACTAGTCTTGGGGATTCGAGTACTACATCAGAACAAATCAATGTTCTTTTGAAAGCTCATCATGATGAAAAAGACTTACTAATTCAAACAGAGACACTAGAGGGAGCTCTCTTCCAGGAGACTGGCCACATTTGGAGATGACCCTAGAGGGACAAGAAAGCTTTAAATGACTACACTAATAGAATATTTAAATGGGACATCATATCAGACAACAGTTCAAGAAGAGGGATATTATCCTTACCCAGAGAAGACTATTGAATATTCTAATCACTAGGGAAATTATTAAATAATGATGGCTGGGAGTCTGGCCAGAACCAAACAAGGATAGCCACTTACGGAAATACTATAGTTAGCCTAAATTATGGTTGGACATTACTGGACAGTGTGGCCTTAATAGTTGTTCATGAATGGTTCAGGTATTATTGTTAAAAAGATAATTTGTCCTCATGAAACACTGATCAAAATTGGACAAGACCAAAGGAAGAGCATTTATTGTCTTGAAGGGAGCTTGTTGGCACAATGGCATCTAGACACCAATAACTGTTAAAACCTATACTGTGATATTTGGTATATAGTTATGTCCTCAAACAAGATGAGATCTAGAATTTATTGATAATGATAATCTCTGGGCACTATGCACGACACTGTGAATGTGAAGTTCGAAATGGAGAATGGTGCTGTAATTCTAATTGAATGTATGGGCTAATATTAGCAAGAATATAGACAATGTGGTACAGAAGGTCCTGTAGAGCTCTTCTGATTGTCCTGAATCTCTGCCTGTTTAGCTGTGTTGTTTGATTACTTCTATTCTTGGGATTCTCATAAATGTTGATACTATATAAATTCTCTGATTTTTCTCTGAGTTATTATTTGACAATCTAATATTTTGGCTTAACTAAATTTCTTCTTCATTTTGTATTGCATTACATATGTGGGTTTGTGGGGAAAATATTTTAATGTTTTTGAAGTTAGCACTTTCTGAGTAAATTTTACAGAAACTTTGGATCCAGACTAAAACTGCAACCTTTAGAACTTAATAGATGACTGAATAGATATTGGGAACACCAAAGAGTTTACCTCTAGCAGCATGTGTTTACATTTCAAGTCAGGGATGAAATCAGAATCTTGGAGACATCTCCAGGATTGTAAAGCTGGATTCACTGTTTTTTTTGCTCACCCATCCCCACCAAATATTTATTTACATTCCAAAATGTGAAGGCACAGTCCTTCTCCTTACTTTTAAAGAAAATTATCTCCAAAGGGAACAGGGACTCCTTACAAAGTGTAAAATAAATTATTTATAAGACTTTATCTCATCCTCATTACTTCAGTCCTGGGGTAAGGACAAGGAAACAAAAAAGTCAGGATATTAT
The DNA here is from genome assembly GCF_052094955.1 of Ictidomys tridecemlineatus. NCBI lineage: Eukaryota > Metazoa > Chordata > Mammalia > Rodentia > Sciuridae > Ictidomys > Ictidomys tridecemlineatus. Next base: position 43,941,293 of record NC_135481.1, read on the forward strand.
TACTTATTATTTGCAAGAGATAGAAATAATAATTTTCCTCTTTCTTACCATAGCTATCCTAGTAATGTAAACTTGTACTCATCATGGTTTTATTTTGGATTTTGCTAATGACTAATGATGTTGAGCATCTCCTCATGTACTTATTGCCATTTGTATGTCATCTTTGCAGTAGTGACAATTCCAGTCTTTCACCATTGTGTAAAATTGAATTGTTTTTTCACTCTTGTATACAGTTGAGATATTCTTTTTATATATATATTCTTGAAATGAATTTATTATCAGATGTGTGATTTATAAATATTTTCTCCCATTCTGATATTCTCTTCAGCTTCTTGTGTGTACCTAGAAGTTCAAAAGTTCTTAATTTTAAGAGTTTAATTTGTTGATTCATCATCAGTGTTGAATAAAATGATAGTTATAGGTATAATTCTCATAAGAAATGTTTCAGTAAGCCTTAAAATGACTTTTGCTATAAATATTTTGTAGACAAATGTTACATTTTGTTACCTCTTACTGAAAACACACTACTAAAAAACAAAAAGGCATGAAATAATGTGCATTTGATTATGTTTACAGAGTCTGTGGATCTGGAATCTAGAAGGGACAAAGCACTTTTTTTTTTCTCCTTGACACTTGGGGTACCAATTGGGAATTATTGGACAACTCAGGGTGACCTAAATGACTGGCTGATGCAATCATCTGGATACTTCATCATTTACATATTTAGTGCTTGGCATCAACTGTGCCTTGTGAGCAAAGGGCCTACACCAGGCTAAATTAATGTGCTCAATATTGCTAACATCATGGTATCTGTAAGGTATTCTTATTTGTTACATGGTAACCCAGAGTACCATAAAGTTTTTCTTCTGCAAACAGCCACAAACCCACTTAGTTTCAAGGAAAGGATCATAAATTTCATTTCTCATTGGGATAAGTTTCATATAATTTGTGAACATGTTTATTTCAAATCTCTATCAAATTGAAGTAATTCTCATCTATAAATATCTTTGAGAAATAAATTATATTTGTAGAATTCTATTAAGTTATTTTTCTTTCTGAAATCATTTTGACTGCATTTCTGGAATGTCACAATTGGTTGTGGTTTTTTATACATTGCTATACATTTTACCAGCACTCTGTTTAAGATTTTTACATGTATTTTCATAAGATGGATCAATCTATAATTTTGCTTTCCTAGTAGTGACAGGTCTGGATAATAAGACTTGTGAAACAAGCTTTTAAGTAGTTCCTCCTTTTCTGTTGTCTAAAGGGTGTTTGTAAGAGATCGGTATTAATTTTTTCTTAATGTTTGGAAGGATTTATTGCTTAAGCCATATATATGGACATGAAGATTTCCTTTGGGAAAGGATTTTATTGGATGTTCCATTGCTGTGTTATATTTGACTATTAAGATTTTTATTTGCTAATGTTTTTCTCTGAATTATTGGTAAGTTTTGGAAATTATGGATTATTACTTCCTAATGTCTTCTTATTGTTTTTTTATTATTTCTAGGATCAGTAATGATGTTATTCTTTCATTCCAATGGGTAATTAGTTCCTTTCCTCCATTTTATCAGTATTGTAAACGTTTGATTTTATTAGTCCTTTGGTTTCCTTGGTAGTCTATATTACCTATTGATTTTCTATTTCATTAATTTATACTGCTTTATTTCCTTCCTTATACTTTCAACGGCTTTAATATGCTATTGTTTTCTAATTTCTTGATGCGTGCATAGATGTTAAATTTCATGCTTGTTTTCTAAAGTATGTATTTAAACCTATATGTTTCCTCTAATTGCAGGTATAGTTCTATTTTTATTTATAGTTAGTTCAAAGTACATTCTTTATCCAACGCATGAGTTATTTAGAAATGTGTTTCTTAATTTCCAAACAAGAGTCTTCTCTTTTGAAGTTGGTTCCTAGTACAGTCACATTTTGGTCAGATAGTATACTTGAAATTTGTTTCATTTCTTTAAAACTTTGAGTGACTGCTCAAACTTTTGAGCATTTTGAATGGATACTCGAAATGGTCAATTTTGTTAAAATGTTTCATGTGCACTAGAAAATTATGCTTTTTCTGCTATTTTGAGGTACAGTACAATATACTTAGAAATAAAATGAGGCTGTCTATGCATGTTGTTCAGATCACATATGTTTTTTTCCTTGTCATATTACCAATTGAAAGAGTTATATTTAAACCTTATACCATGATATGAGTTTTTCATTTATCTTTGTATTTCTATCAAGTTTTGCTTAATGTATTTCAAAGTTGTGCTATTAGTTGCATGTAGATTTACATTATTATGTACTTCTCCTGGTGTAATGCTTTATTGTTATGAAATATCTCATTTCCAATAATGCTTTTGCCTTAAAGTTTGTTTGTCTGATATTGATTTCTAAGCTAGCTTTCCATTGGTTTCTTTTTGTATAATTTAGTTATTTCATCCTTAAACTTTTTTGTCCTATGTTCTTGCAGTCACATATAGTTGCTTTTTTAACTATTACATATGGAATTTTATTGGTTCTTTTAAGTTATACATAACATTAGGATTCATTTTGATAGACTTATAACAACATGGAATGTAGTTTGCTGATTCAATGCCTTGTACTTCCTCTTTCCCTCCCTTTCTCCCTCTACCTGTTCCCATCACTCTACTGATCTTTCTGCTATTTACTTAGTTTTTTTTAAATTAATGTCTTGTGGATATACTTGATGGAGAGTTTCACTGTGATATATTCATATATGTAATAGGAGAATTAAGTCAGATTCATTCAAAATTTCTTTCCTTATCTCATCCCTCTTCCCTCCCTTTTCATCCCCTTTTTATACTATACCGATCTTTCTTCTATTTTTGGATTAGCTTCCACCTATCAGAGAAAACATGCCACCTTTCACATTTTGGAACTGGCCTATTTCACTTAACATGAAAATCTCTATTTCCATCCATTTACCAGCAAATACTATAATGTTATTATTCTTTATGGCTGAGTAATAGTCCACTGTGTTTATATACCACAGTTTCTTTATCCATTCATCTGTTGAAGGGCATCTAGATTGATGCCATAGCTAGGCCATTGTTAATTGTGCTGCTATTAACACTAACATTGCTGTGTCACTGTAGCATGATGATTTTAAATCTTTTGGATATATACTGAGGGATAGCTGGGTTTTCTGGTGGTTCTATTATTAGTTTTTTGAGGAATATCTATACAGCTTTCCAGGTGGTTGGAATAATTTGTAGTTCCACCAACAATATGTGAGTGTACCTTTTTCCCCACATCCTCACCATAATATTATTGCTTGATGCCAATGTGTTTAAATTTTCTATATCCTCCTGGTTCAGCTGGATAGATCATTTATCTCTAGGAATTTGCCAATATCTTCAAGATTTTCTAGTTTATTGGAGTAAAAATTTTTAAACTAATTTATTATCCTTTGGATTTTTATAGTGTCTGGTGATATATCTTTTTTCATCGCAAATGGTGTTCATTTGAGTTTTTCTCTATTTATTTTGGTTAGTTTGGCTAAGAGTTTATGAATTTTGTTTTTACTTTCAAAAAACTGACTCTTTGTCTTATCATTTGTATTTTATTCTCCATTTTAATTATTTTCTATCTTGTACTGATTTTGGTGTTGGTTTGTTCTTCTTATTCTAGATCTTTGAGATGTAATATTAGATTGATTATTTGGTATCTTTCTATTCTGTTAATGCTATGAACTCTCTTAGAACTGCCTTCATACTGTTCCAGAGATTTGGATCTGTTGTATCACTGTTCTCATTTACTTCTAAGAATTGTTTTATTTTTCCCCTGATTTCTCCTATTATCCATTGATCATTTGAAATTGTATTATTTCATATCTGGATATTAAGAATGGTTTTGTTTTTTATCTTTGACTTCTAATTTCATTCCATGTTGATCTGATACAATGCAAGGTATTGATTTTGTATTTCTGGATTGGGTTTTTTGTTTGTTTGTTTGTTTGTTTTTTGCTAAGATTTATGTTGCTAACGTTCATGATAGTTTATTTTAGAAAATGTTCAATGTGCTTCTGAGAAGTGAATTCAGTCATTGATGGATGGAATATTCTGTAGGTGTCTGCTAGATCTGTATTATTAATTGTGTTTTTTAGTTCTATATAATCTTTTCTTAGTTTATGTTTAGATGATCTATTCAGTGTGAAAGAGGCATGTTAAAGTTACCCAGTATTTTTCTTGTGGTCTATTTGATTCTTAATATTGAGAAGGGTCTGTGTGATGTGTGTCTATGCTCTTTTGATTGAGGTATAAATATTTAAGGCATAAATATTCTACCTTATTGATGTATGATATCCTTAAGCAATATGAAGTAACCATCTTTGTTTCTTTGGATTAATTTTGGATCAAAGTTCACTTTATGTGATAAGAGGATAGTTACCCCTGTTTGTTTACAAGTCCCATGTGAATGGTATGTTTTTTTTCCCATTCTTTTACTTTCATTATGTAGATGTCTTTGCCTATGAGGTGAGTCTCTTGCAGGTAGCATATTTTGGGGTCTTGTTTTTTAATTCGATATTTCAGCCTATGTCTTGATTGAAGAGTTTAGACCATTTACATTCAGTATTATTACTGAGAGATGATTATTTCCTGCCATTTTGATTTATGTTTTAATGATAATATTTTAATGATAATTGATTCTACTTTAATTTACTATTCTTCTAGTATAATGTCTCCCTCTGTTAGTTTTCGTTTTTATTTTTCCTTCTTCATGAAATATTTTATTGAGTATGTTTTATAGTGCAGGTTTTCTTGTTATGAATTCATTTAGCTTCCCTTTATCATGGACAGCTTTCATTTCATCTTCATTTTTGAAGGTTAATTTTCCTGGATAGAGTATTCTTGGCTGGCATCCACTTTCTTTCAGAGGTTCATATAGAATAATGTATTCTAAGCCTTCTGGTTTTTAGGGTCTGGATTGAGAAATTAGTTGAAATCGGATTGATTTACTTCAAAATATGACCAGTCCATTTTCTCTTGGAGCTTTTAAAATTCTATACTTATTTGTGTGTTAGGAATTTTTATTATAATATGGCTTTGAGTGGATCTGTTGTGCTTTTGTGTATTTCAAGTCCTATATGACTTTTGTATTTGAATTTCTATTTCATTCTTAAGGTTTAGAAAATTTTCTAATATTATTTCATTGAAAAGATTGTGCATTCCTTTAGCTTACATTTCAGAGCCTTCATCTATACCAATTAATCTTAAATTTGGCCTCTTAAAGTTATCCCAGATTTTTTACATATTCTGTTCTTGGTCTCTTAATATCTTTTCTTTGGCACCCTTATTTTCAAGATTCTATACTTTGTCTTCAAGGTCTGAAAAATCTGTCTTCATCATCTATATGTATATATTTTGGGGAAGGCCATATATGTTAGTTATTCTGGAAGAGAGGAATTATTTTATTTTATTTATAACAGTAGAGTATTACTTAACTCATAAAACCTCATCAGCAATTTGGTTTTTCTCCATTTAATTTTTATCATTTGAAAAATTTTATCTATCCTTATTAATACCATTGCTATGAATTTTGCTTTGATAGGACTACTGCAACATTTCATACATTGGCCTTATATATTGTTGTATGTTCTTTTGTTTTTAACCTTTTCTTGAGTTTATGTATGTATGTATACATATGCTTTTATGTGCATGTTTTATAATTAGCAAAGCATTAGACTTTATTATAACCCAATATTTGTCTTAAAAAATTTTTAATTCACTATGTTTACTGGTAGAATTAATAGGCTACTCCTTAATTTTCCATCTGATTGTATTAATTGTATATCATAAATTTTTCATGTTTTAGTCCATATTTTCTGTCTTTTACTATATGGAATATTTCAATGTCCTCTGTTGCTTGAGGAGGAATGCATCCTACTAATAATTAGGTTTAATCTTTACAAAAATATTCTTTAACTTATAATTCTTTAAATAGCAACATCATCAAAATTTTAATAGTGTCTTCCTAGCCTTTCCAGTCAATATAAGGAATTTAAGGGATTGGCCCTACAGATAGACTACAAATTCAGTCCTATTCGGAAAACTTAAGATTCCAGAAATACAAAGCATTAGTCTTTGATTCAAACCATCTTCCTGTATTTTTTCAGAAATAGGCCTCCTATTTGGGTCTGACTTGTAGTTGTTTATAAACTGATAATGAAATAAATATAAATATTTTCAGGGCAATGTGTTGTTGTACCCTGACAGTTTATATGTTGTTCTGGGCAACCTGATGTAGTACATTTGGGAATGTCACAGCCAAATAAAGACACTCTTCCTCCCTTCTCTTCACTTGTTCATACACACATGGGCCCAGGTCAGGTTCCCATAACAATGGTTTTCAACCTTGGCTGCATATCACAGTTACCTGTTAAGCTTTTTAAAATTCTAGTTGTCAAGCTACACTCCAGATCAATTAAATCAAAGTAACTGTAGGTAGTATCCAGGCACATGTATTTTTTAGAGCTGCAGTAGGAATTGATTACAGTAGTAAGCCAAGGCAGAGAACTAGCGATCAAGTATAAAGGTAATTAATTTAGAAACCAAAATCTGGCTCATCACTTAATATGGTAATGGAGTTTTATTGAATGCTTGCCATTAGTTGTTTTATGTCACAACTTACTTATTCTTGGTCCAGTTATTTTCTTTTTAATTCATTCAGTAGAATATATCAAATACCTGTCTCAGGTATTTATTGTGTATATGTCAAATATATTTTCCTTGATCCCAGATTATCTTTCATTTGCATCAACATGTGTAAGCTAACATATTTAGGGATTTTTTTTCTCTCCTTAAGAAATAACTTTGATATTTGCTTTGTGATTAATTTTATTAATAGTTCAAAATTTTCTATGGATATACCTCTTTTATTCTTCCCTGGGATGCAGGAAATGCTTTTTTAGGAAACTTTATTTCAACACACTTTTTTTTTTTTTTTTTGGTTCTGGGGATTGGACTGAGAGCCTCTTACCCACTGAGCCACATCCCTAACCCCTTTTGTTTTTTGTTTTGTTTTTGAGATAGGGTCTCCCTAAATTGTTTAAGGCCTTGCTAAATTGCTGAGGCTGGCTTTGAGCTTATGATGTTCCTGCCTTGGCCACTTCAGCTGCTGGGATTATAGGCATGTACTGCGGCACCTGGCTTCAATTCATCAATTTCTAGCTACAACCTCACCCCACCCCACCACCTGCAGCACCACCAGAGTAATAAGTCTCCTTTTCCTTTTTCCAGTTGTACTCTTTGGGTTTATTTCTAGTAGGATCTGTACATAGTTCTAAGATATCTGTTATAAATGAGAGTCTGAAAAACTTATCAACAAGGAAGGTGAATGGTGACTGAAAACCTCACTGCAACTCACACTATAAGACGAAAATTTCCTTTAACATTATAAATTAGCAATGTATTTTGCATGAAATATTTCCCAGTCTAACCTATTTCATGCATCAAACATCATATAGGACTTTTTTCTTCTCTTATATTCCTTTGTCATATACCTCTATCCTTTTTGTTTAACTAGAGAATTCATCCTTATTTTATTCATATTTTGTGCAACATTACATCAGTGATTTACAACCATGACTGCACACTAGCTTGCTGAGCACTTCTTTATTTTATTATGGGTTAATTTCATCTTCAGGAAAAGACTACTAGACTCAAAAGTCAAAAATCTGTAATTTTACCATTGAAATGGGAGAGTATATGTGAAAGTTTTTTGAAGAGTTAAATATGTTACACACATAAATACTACTATATAACCTATTACTTGTAAGTACTTACTGAGAACCTTTTGATATGCTGTAATATATGACAACAAGTGAAATTATTGAGATTTGTCTTACATGTTTCACTTTCCTATTTTGCAAAGAAGAACCTCAGGGGTCCTAGAGGTGTTGTATTAACTATTCTACAATGTAAATTCAAAACACCTCCCTTTCTTTTCTCCACATTTAAGAGTCTTTGGCCTGGGACTGTGGCTCATTGGTAGAGTGCTTACCTTGCATGTGTGAGGCACTGGGTTTGATCCTCAGCACCACATAAAAATAAATAAATAAAAGTATTGTGCCCATCTACAACTAAAAAAATATAAAAAAAAATCTTTGAGAGTTTTCTCATGCAACAAATGGAATATAAGCAAAAACACAAAGTGTATAGTGTTCAATGGAACTGGAGTTAGAAGATATTGTTTTCATATTTTGACAGATTCATAAATATTATTGTCTAAACTGTGGTTCAGCCTTGGGGGTTTGGAGATTTATATGTTGTATGTTAATCTCACATTTTTACTTACTTTGTTAAACATAGTTCAGATCAAATATTGATGCCTGTTCTAGGAAACTTGAAACAGTATCACAATTTCTAAATCATAATGTTTAACATGAGGAATACAGGAAATACACTCATAGTTGGCCTTGATGATGGTTTACACTAATGACTTTCACTAATTTTGCTAGGAGGAAATGATTTTACTAGTTAAAAACATAATTTTAATGGTTATTGCATAAGCCCAGCTTTATAAGGTATTAAAGAGAAAATAGTTTTAGATAGTAATTTGATTGGAAATCACTGATTTCATCTTAGTTTATTTTTTGGCTACAGGATAAAAGATCTTATCAGAATTATTTCTCACCTGCCTTTGGCAGGAGTAAATTAGACATAAGCAAATTTAATGGAGCCGGTGTGCTCTGGGGTCATTCAGGTGTGCTATAGTAATTGCATATTTTTTTAAGTATGAAGGTTATTTAATATATGAAGTGGCAAAAAAAAGTTAAAATACAGGTTATCTATTTATTTTCTAGGTAAAAATACCATAGGTACTATATAAAGTAAGTATCGGTGAATACATCAACACATAATAGACTCCAGTCAGAAGTGCTTGCTGCTGCAAGTATGCAATTATTAGATCTCCATCCTGCATGCATTAGTATTACCATAACTTAAAACTACTTCTGCCCTTTTTTCCCCCCACTTCTTTCACTGGAAAAGCTCAAGGTTCACTTCAACATTTATTTGAACAGGTAAATATCATCTTTGATAGTTCATTCTTTGCAAACTAACAAGGTTAATTTACTCCAACACTGAGATCTATATTAACAAATTAATCTTTTCTTCCTTTTTCCATGTTACTAGGTTTATCTCTTCTTTCTAAAATCTTCAGCTTCTATTAAATCAGTTTTGACTTTGCAATCCTAACTCATTAAAATTGCACAACAATAGCAGTTAATATAAAACAGCATTATCAAAGTATATTCATATTAGGGGTAGCTTTTTTCATTACAGAAATCCTTTCAAATTGAATTTTGTTGTTATTTAAAAGGTGATTTAATTTACTTTTAGTTTCTCAGAGACATGTCTCGTATAAAGACACCAAACTTTACATGTATATAAGAGTGTATATGTGAGGAATGTAATATAAAACAAACAACTTAATTAATTCAACTAGTTAAACAAATAAACCTAATATGAAGTTGGTAGTAGGTTGTTATGAACAAGTGTGAAGGACCCTTGTTGATACATGACATCATTATTTCCTTATCCAACTCTTTTAACTCTTTTCCACAGTTATTTGAGTAAGCACTTTAATGGCATGCTGATTAGGTTTTCAGATGACAAAGATTATTGTGATTAGTAATACTTCGAATAACAGAATTGAAATACTGACTTATATTAATTGGTTGAAATGAGGAATTATGAAATGAGGTAAAATGTAATAGGTATATATAGAGTTCTGAATATCAATCCTTAAAACCAATTATACAATATAGGATGAGAGGAAATGGTTAAATACTAGCACTTAAGAGAAAAAAAATAAGAGGTTTTATGCTATACTTAATATGTATCATTGGCCCTTTGTGGCTGCCAAAACAGGCAATCAGTTCTGAAAGATTGAATTAACAAGTTAATATGGGAAGTTATCATGTTTGTTATAGGCATTTTCATTTAAGAGGGTTATAGTTATAGTAATTGAAGAAAAAGACAGTAAAAAAAATTGGACCTCAAGTTTATACCAAAAGTATTCATAGAAAAAAAGCCCTAAAAATGAAAATGACAATGTATTAGCAACAGAAATCTTCAGTGAGTATTATTATGAAAAAAATAAATTTTCTTTTTTATGTATTTCTTTATTTCCTATAATGAGCAGAAATTGCCATTTTAAATGGGAAAAGATTGTATTAATATGGGACACAGAAACAACTAAAATTCATAGTGGTGAATGACCAGAACAATGAAAGGACAAGTAATGGTGCCATATGTGAACTATTTAAAGGGGTTATATTTACTTTAAAATGAAGGCAGCAGGTTACTGAGCCAAGGAGAACAGGAATTTTTGAAAGGCCGCTAGTACTTTCTGTGAGTTCAAAGAATAGTTCTAAGAGGAAGAAGAAGTTATGTCGTGAAACAGGTCTTAATTCCTAACATTGACTCTCATATAATGTTATACAATGGTACTCCAGGCCCTTGTATGGGTTTCTTCAAGCTTCTACTGCATGGCCCTTGCTCTTTCCTTGAATAGTAGTGCTCCATGATGAGACAGAGAGGTAATTTAAGGTTGTAGAATTAAATGTATCCTATGAACTTAGCTGCATGCTGAGTTTGCTTCTTGGAGATAAATTCCCTCTTTTCCTGGTGATTTCTTGCTCTATTCTGAATTATTGAATAATTTCAGACCAATATATTATTGACTATAAAGACAATTCTACAGTAGTATTTTCAGAAATAATTGGATCAAGGGCAAATACATACTGTTTAATAAACATGATGTCCCAAAGTGACCACATTAAAGGAGATAGTACTCAAGTGAATACATAGAAATTTTTCTTGTACATTATTACTTGTTAGCTTTTATTAAAATCTTATGCTTACTAAAACCACACTGATAAAGCACTTATACTCAGTTGTAGCTTTCAAATTGCATTTCATGAATATAAATTTTTATAATATGCTTATTATACATTGCTTGTGAATCTGTTTTTTTCTTTCTTGATTTGGAATCTCATCTTCCTTTCCTCCTTATCTATAGTGAAATTCTTTTTTTTTAACACAATATCTTTACTTATTTATTTTGATTGAACCCAGGGCCTCACATGTGCTCGGCGAGCACTCTACTGCTGAGCCACAACCCCAGCCCCAGTAGTGAAATTCTTTTAATTTTTTTATTTGAAAATTATCTATACTTCTGGAAGAGACAACCCAGTATTAGGGAAGGAAAGAAAAATAGTTCCTGAGACTTTGTTTTCATTACTTAGCAAGTTTTACAATTAACGACTGAAGTTTCTCTTATGACTTCTCCCAAAGACTCTTCTTATTTATTTTCCCCAACAGTCACATGTGACCTTGTTAAAAGCTTCATGTAACTCCCAAATAAATTACATTTACTGGTTTACTTCTCTCTAGTATTTTATTGACATTTCCAGATAAGTTTAATAGGATGGAGAGAAACAGTGTTCTCTTTATAGACTTAGTGGGCAATTCGCCCTCAGCAGGTTAACCTTATCCTGATGTTAAAGGAAGCTATTCTTAATTAGACTCTATCAGTTTCTCCATTATCAACAAGAAATCCTCTGGTCTGTAATTTTATAAATCTTAATTTTATTGTTTTGTCCTTCCTAAAGAAACAATTCATATTAGCAAAATTGTAATATGTAGAAACAGTGCTGGTTTTCAGTTACATTGCATATCCTCATCTTTAGCTCAGCCATTTCACACTTTATTTCCTTCAGAAACTCTCAGTTGAATACCATCTGGCCATGGTGATTTATTGCTGTAGAATTTCTCAAGTTGCTCTGTTATTTCCTCCTAGGAGATTTGCTCTCTGCTATTGCCCCACTGGTTTTTCTCAGAAAGTGCCCTTGGACTAGTCGTTTCCCCCACTATCCTGTACAGCAAAGGTCAATGCAAAACAAAACTGAATTAACTTCCATGCTACTTCTTATCCTTTTACTTGCTGTCTCATTTTCTGATGAGAAGCTCAGCAGTTAGTCCAACCATTCACATTGCCTGTTTATCTTCATATTACTTTTTGTCTTTGTATTTCTGAGATTCTTCCTTTCCTGGCTACATTTTTGGTATTGTGTTTTTTAAAATGTCAGATTGTAAGATGTTCTGGATACTTTAAACTTATTCATAAATGTCTCTACCAAATTGTTTCCAGTTTTTAATTTTAACACGATCCACAAGTTTCTCTTTTGACCTTTCAAATGTCACAGCATGTATATTTCTCCTATCTAGGTCTTTATCTGTCTTCCAAGCAGTTCAAATGCTTTTTAAACTCTTCCTGCCTTCTTGAAGGATTGCTAAACAGACTTTCCTTCTTATTTTTAACGTATACTTTTAAAATTCTCACCCTTTTGTTTAACATTAAGAGATGCCCATACTAATTAGAACTATGAGCTTTAACTGTGCAACAATTCCAATTGCTGAATTCCACTCCTACGCATACTCACCTGTAGTAATTCCTATATGTTAATCTGATTCCTTTTTTATCACTGCCCAATAAGCCAAGATAAGGCATGTTAATTATTGCTTCTACACATTGTGCTCTTCTGTCATTCATTTGTATAATAATGGACATAATTAAAATCATTTATTGTAATAGCCTCCTAGGGAAAAAAATGCTGAACAGTAAAGGTTAAAAGCAATTTGTTATTCTTTCATATTCTATAGTTAACATAACATTTTTACATCTGAACTTTGTTCAAATAATTATTTTTTACAAAAAGATTACTTAATATTCTTTCAAGTATATTCTATCTTTGTTCTGAGTAATTTAGCACAGAGTTTTTAAACTTATGATCAAGAATTGAAACATTAAAAATTGAAAGTTTTAACAGTTTCCAAAATGTATTGTGAGTTACCTGCATTTTCAATTTAAAAACAACACCAGTGATTAAATATCAAATTCTGTTTATGTAGTTTTAAATAAAAATAACACTGGTCACATAGCTGTCCATCTCTTAATAGAGTTACCATTTGCTTAGTTGTAATGGGAAGCAGGAGAAAGAAATGCTGTTAGAGTTCATTTTACCATATATATGGGCATCTATATATACTTTATTTCCTTTACCAGTTAGGGCAAGCTGTTCTAAAAATAAGTTAGGCCTATAACTGCTTGGTGCTTATATTTGCATGGACTCTCTCTTGTCCAGTGAGGAGGTCCATGGATCAGGGTAAAGGAGAGTGTGGCTGCGGAGTCGCTAAGCAAGACCTCTGGAGATCAAGCAGGAAGCAGGTCTGATTTTATTGCGCAGTTACCATGTATATATACTCAGGCAGTAGCTAAGCAGATTACAGGCAGCCACCAATGCAATTTCTGCTAATTGTCCTTGTAGTGACCAATCAAGGAGTGGGTCGTGGAGCAAGCACAGGGACGGCAACACATGGCCTCACGCCCAGGGCTGTGCCTATGGGGTAAGCGGCCTGCTGCTCACATGCATAGCATGAGAAGAGTGGCCTGCCACTCAGAAGCTCTTAATGTATGCCATCTATGCAGTATTCCATGCACTTATCCCCACATATTCCTTAAATTTTTGAATGGATTAAGATTCTATTTATCCAGTACATATATATATATCCTTTATCTCCATACATAAAAAGTGTGTACTACATACTTATATTGTATATGTATATCATGTGTATATATACATACATATATATTTAAAAATCTACTACATCATAATTTAAAAACCTGCCTTTCTGACTTCATCACAACCAGTAGTTCTAATTTTTCTCCAAATTAAAAATGTATAAAATATAATATTCACAAACAGGAGAGAATTCTATTATAGTTGTATGGTATATGACTATGTCACGCAGATTATACTAAAATTACTTTTATGATAACATGTGACTGTTACCTGAAATCTCCTCACAAAAAATAGGTCAGCAAGTGTTTTTCTGTTTCTCTATGTAGCAGTCAGATTATTTAATGAGTATACCTCCTAAGCAGATATTTAGTTTTAGCACCTTAATACAAATATTCCTTATTTGTCATGATGGTAAAATTTAATGTCTTGCATTAGCTGAAAGCCCAAATGCATGTATTAAAACTGCTTGGAGCAAGGAGGTGCTATTAAATTTATAGTGCTTATCCTTTAATAAATTCCCTTATAAATCGGTACTGTTGTATTGATTGCTGTTTTTAACATATGTAGGTAAATTTCTATAACTATGCATAAGTCCTACTCAAGTAAACTTACATAAGAACCAGATGTGGTATTGAATCTCACAATGTAAGGTCTAAAGTAGGCATGATCTGTGTTCTCCATAGTTTTCCTTACATCTTTTTCTAGCCAGTTACTCTTGCACTGGAAAAGTCATAGGAGAGGTTTTTTTTTTTTTTTTAATCTTTATTCCACATTTACTCAAGCAGAATGTAATTTAAGTTCTGGGTATATGAATGAAATTTTTTTTACTACTTTTTGTAATTCTGATTTTTTTTTATCCTTTATTCTATAATCTCAGTGACGTTTGAAATGGGAATGGAAGAAAAGGAACAATTTGATGCCTGTGCTCACATAACTTCTTGCCCAAATGTATGATTAAGGATTTTAAAATAGAAAATTTCCAGATCATAGTACAGGGCAAGATTGCCCACTCTTACCTTCTATTTGGCATAGAACTAGACATCTAGTCAGAGCAATGTGGCAAAAAATAAACAAAAAGGCATCTAGATAATAAATGAAGAAGCACAATTATTCCTACTTGCTAATAACATGATCAAATATGTAGAAAATTCTTCAGACTTTACAAAAAATTTCAATATTTTCCAAAATGACTTATAGATTTAGTGCAATCCTTATTGAATTCTAATGTCATTCTTTATAAAAATAGAAAAAAAAATCCCAATATTCAACTGTACCCACAAGGTATCACCAATGTTAATCTTGAGCAGAATAAAGCTGGATCCATTATACTTACAGATTTTAACATGTTATAGAGCTAGAGTTTTTAAAAAAGAAAATAGTAAATATATGCACATGTAACCAACTTATCTCACAACAGTATGTCAAGAACACACAATGCACAGTGGGTAATCTTTTCAACAAATGGTGCTAGGAAAACTAGGTATACACATACATAAGAATCAGGCCCTTATCTTGCACCATATATTAGAATCAACTCAAAGTATATTAAATAATTAAATACAAGACCTGAAAATATAAAACTACTTGAAGAAAATAGAAGAGGCTTGGTTTGGGTAATTATTTTCTGCACCTGAAACCAAAGCACAGACGAGAATAATAAAAACAGACATGGGATTGCATCAAAGTAAAAATTTCCTACATTGCAAAATAAATAACAGAATAAAAAGGCAACCTATATAGTGGGAAGGAGTATTGGCAAACCTTAAAGGTTCTAAAAAGGGGTATATATCCAAAATACATAAGGAACTAATGGGACTCAATAGCAAAAATATAAATACTCTGACTAAAACTTGCCCAAAGGACTCAAAATACATTTTTAAAGGAAAACCTACAGATGATCAATAGATATGTAAACAAGTACTAAACATCATTAATCATCAAGGAAATACAAATAAAAATTACAAAGAGATCACCTCACATCTGATACGTTGTTTATTATTAGAAGTGATAAGTTGTCTATTATCAGTAAGAAGAAAGATAAATGTTAAATAAAAAAGAATTGTTAATAGGAATGTAAATTGGTATACCGATTATGGAAAATAGTATAGTTTCTGAGATTCTTCAGGAATTTAAAACTAGAACTATGATATTATCTCACAGTCCCACTTGTGGACATATATTTAAATAAATGAAATCAGTATCTTAAATTTCTTCACTCCCATGTTCATTTCAGCATTATTTACAATAGCAAAGATACGGAAACATCTTCAGTGCCCATCTTTGAATGAATGAATAAAGAAGATGTGGTATGTCTATATGAAGAAATATTATTCAGACTTAAAAAGGAGGGAAATCATTTCATTTTGCAGCCACATGGATGAATATGGAGGACAATATGCTGAATAAATCATTCAGAGAAAGACAAATACTGCATGATCTCATTTATATGTGGAATCTAAAAATGTCAAACTCAATATGATAGAGAATAGAAAGGTTATTTGCCAGAGGCTGGATGGAAGAGGGGGCATTTGGGGACAAGTTGCAATTATGTAAGGTAAGTTCTGGAGATGTGATGTATAACAATGTGACTTTAATTAACAATATTGTAATATACTTGAAATTTGTGAAAATGATAGATTTAAAAAAGTTAACTTTTAATTTTTATTTTCTTGAGTTTTTTGTTTTATTTTAATTCATACAAGTAATGATACAAATTTGTGAGGTACAGAAGATAGATCTTGGGTATCTCACCATGTTAAAAAAAAAGTAACTGTGTGATGTAATAGGTATGTTAATTAGCTTGAGTTTGGTGACTATTTCAAAAGGTATACATATATCAAATCATGCCTGAAGTATATATAACTTTTAGTTGTTAATTATACTTCAGTAAAGTTTGCAGAGAGGATGAAAATGATTAAATCAGATTTATATTTTGGACAGTTCATTCTTAACTATAATTACTAAAATTTATATTTCTCCATGATCTTTCCTGGGTTTTCTGGTCACATTATATATATATATATATATATTTTGAGCTGTTTCATCTCAGAACTTCTATTTTGAGTTTATTATCCATCCCAGACCTCTTGCCTAGACTCAGAACCAAATACCTCATTGCCAGTTAGATATCTTTTCTCAGGTGATTTTATAGAAATCTCAATGTCTAAAATAGCATTCACCCTTAATTTTCCTTCCCAAATTTACATTTATTCTGTTACTCTACATCTGATGTAATGGCTACTAGAGCTGTTTTCTTTTTAATTTTTCCAAAGCCAGAAACGTGGAAATCATCTTTGCCTTTTCTCTTTCCTGTATTTCCCATACCTGGTTTGTCAGCTAGAAACACACACACACACACACACACACACACACACACACACACACACACACATACACACACACTACATTATATATGTATTAACATGTATATAATATATTATATAGTCTTGTCTATCATATCCTCTCTCATCTACACTATAGCAGCACCCCTTTTATTTACCTTCTTATTATCTTCAATCTTGGTTTTCTTCCTAGAACTAGACCATAACTAGCATGACCTCTTTAAAAGTCAAACTAGATCATGCCATTCTTCTGCTTAAAATTTCTCAGTCTTCTCTCTGACCTTCCTTTCAAATATAAACTCCTTAAAATGAAACACAAGTTGCTATAGGATCTGGCTTTTGTCCAAATTTTTAGTTTTAATTTTTCATGCTTCAAATGCTGTCTACTCAGATTGAGTTACTTTCAGTTTTCTAGTAGTCTTCATGTTGAAAACTATTAGAAAATATTAGGAAGAAATATTTCAGATCCTTTCCTGAGGGAACAAAACCTCTTTGTTCTATATATCTTTCACTTTTTATTCTTTACATGTTAAAAACTATAGTATTTTTAAAGGTAGACAGAATAAATTGCTAGCAAGTATTGATTATCATTAACTGCATAATTGTATTTAATATGATTTATTGGTCATTCATTTTATGTATGCCATAGATCTTAAAAGTGAATCCATCAAGTATGAATCTGCTTTACTTATACTGAAGTAAAATGCTACTTCATAGATTTCAGAAAAAAAGTCACATGTTGAGATTAAGTCCTGATATAACTCCTTAGGTACATATGCATTTGGTGGTCTGATTGTAGAACTGAAAATGTAGAAATTGAAATAGGGTCTCTTTGTACACAATCATTCAAGCATCTGAGCTCATTTTTATTTTAGAGATCACATAATAGATCTTCTTTTCTGTCTTTTTTAACACAAATTCTGTCATTTTTCTTCTAAAATGGTCAATTATAGAATAATGATATGTTTTATGTAGAGTCTGGAAAAAATAATATTTATTTGAAAGCAAAGGTTTTTTTTGTTTATTTGTTTTAAATGAAACTAGTTTTTGAGCCTGGTAGAGAAAATAAGAGATTATCAGGAGTGTGTGTTTGTGTTTTGGTTTTAAAGATACATAGGATATTTAGTCCCTGACTCTTATGAATTAAAATCAAGAATTATAGGCCAACTAGAAATTGCTTTTCAAATTGATTATATCTTTACTAATATCACATACTGATTTTACAGTAAATGTCTAAGCTACAACACTTAAGATGAGAACACAATTCATTTTACTTCACTGTTAAAAATAGCATTATCAAGCATTTTGTAATGTTTCTCTCTTCATATATTGGACTGTCATGAAGAAATAAACCTTCACTTGCTTCCATGACGGTAGATAATAAATTGACTGGTATAATTCAGTTGGAAAGTTGAAATGCATTGAAAATAATGGGGCATAACATTGTAGGGTTAACATTTATTCATAGATGATGCAATTAAATAAAACAGGCATTAACTTCAAGGTCAGTAAAGTAATAAAATTGAATATTTTAATTGAATTGTAATTGCTTGCCATTGATACATGCAAGTAAAGTAAAAGAGATGTCAGCTCTGCAAATTATGGTTCTTCCTCCTAATTAATTTCTTAATTCTGCGTGGAGTTATCCAGTGCCTAGGTCTTGTTGTGGGTTTATTCATCCACCCAGCTTCTATCAAAGAATGTCTGTAAGACATGATTAAATGGTTAGATGTCAAGACTTATAGTTAATCTTTTTCTGTACTTTGGAAAAAGCTTGTGAGTAACTTAAAGAACTTATTCATATATTTGAATTAAAATGTTCTCTAAATATAACAGCAACCTGGATCCTATAGACTGTCATCTTCTTTATTCATACTGATGTTTTCTGATATTTATATTTATATCAGCATTAGTAACTGTAACCATCTTAGTAATTATAAAGATTTCTATAGAAAAGATAGATGAATTGAGACTAATATTCCATAGTTGACCAGTTGAGGAAGTGAATTAAACTGACTTATTAAGGTTTTGGTGAATTTCAATTTGTGTCCATTCACACTAGACAATAAACTAAACATCAACCTAAAAGAGAAACATCCCCTTTAGGATTAGAATAAATTAAAACTTTTAATTACATTGAAAAAGCCCATGGGGCTTTTACATAGGCTTTTTCATAGTCCCTTGAAGGGTTTTAATGTAATACAGGTTTGTATAAAATGAAATAGGAATGATGACATTACAAAGATTAGTAGAAAGATTTTTCAAATTACTCTGAAATTATAGTGGGTCTTAATGGTAGAGTTTATTTAAAAAGAAGATTGTACCTTTTGGACTGGTTGCATTTACTAGTTAAATAGTACTTCCTTAAAATTGAAATAGAAGGAAATGTGTAAGATAAATTTTAAAACTACTAAGGTATTCTTATAGACTAATACATTTAAATTTATCCTATATAATAGACTTATTTGAGAATAAATGTGTTGGTATGTTAGCACCATTCTTTAGTTTTACTTAGGAATATTGATAAACTAAACAAATTGAGAAAGGATTTATTTTTTCTAAGTTTTGTGCCAAATTTTAACTCAAACATTGACTTGATTATTTAAAATGTTTCTCTTTGAACCATTTTAAAACATTCAAAATGAATCTAATGATGAATATATATTATTGATACTAATCTGACACTGACCCTCAGTTTTCAATTACAAATGATCTTGAATGTTAGCATGCTCTGTGCATACTATCCAGTTAGAAAATTCCAAAACCAAAATATGTGAAATAAGAAACTAAAATCTTGAAGCTGCATAACTATAGATAAGGTAACCATTTTTCTCATTAAAGATACATTTTTTTCTTGTTTGTAAATTGTTTAATAATTATTGTATTCCATTTTGAGAAGCAAAATAGTATAAAGACCATATATAATACAGTGGTAAAATGTTTCTAAACAAGAAGCTTATAGAAAAAAATATACAACTGTTATAAAATTAAGTATTTAGTCTTTTATTATATTTATAAAAATAATTAAGTATTTAAATTTATGTTATTAATATTTATGGAGTGTTCTAAGCATTAAGAATTTGAGAAAAGCTCTGCATTTGAATATACTCAGGGGAAGTTTGAATAATATCCTGTGATATCCCTCACTAATAATATAGTTTTGGTTTATTTAGAAGAGATCTGAGATCAAGCTGGTTTTAGGCCATTGCTTTCTCAAGGATAGTAGCTTCAATTACTAAAAGTCTCTGGATCTCATCCAAGAAAGTATTTTCTAAAAACAGTCTGAAATGCATGTCATATGGGCAGTGATCATGGGGTCCCCAATGACATGACACTTTCAAATAAACAGAAATCATAGCAAAAGCAATCTGCACTCAGATGGAATTATAAGCAAGGCATCAGAAGAAAAAGATCTCAGTAGTGATTTTAATCAAATGCTGTGGGACATATTAGCTTGTTACAAGTATATATTATATACAGCGTTGATTTAAAATTGGAAGATTCATTTAGAAGAGTACCTAGGCCACTATATTTAATCTAGACAAGCACAGTTTAATCATAAAATTTGGGCATTTTTTTGGAAAAGAATTATAATCTGTTTAAATAGTATGTTATCATGAGATAAGAATTCCTAAGTCATTGCTTATTCCAAACAAAACCTATCTAGATAAGCTGAGGTAACCTTGATAAATTACAGTTTTTCAGAATTGTTTATCTGTTCCTGCTAGTCCGTTGGCTTTATATTTCTAGAGCAATAATCTTTTGTTTTTGTGGAAGATTGTTTCTGCTGATCTGCCCTCTATGAAACCTCTGAAGCATCAGATCTATGGATCATAGCAAACACAGGTCTATGGATCATAGCAACACACAGACCTCATTATCAAACCTATAAAAAGCCATACATGGACTTGTGTCATTATTAACTGTAAGCGAAAGAAATATCACTCTTTTATGTGAGCAAGTTTTCAGTTTTACTATAATATACTATTATAGTGAAATGAACTACAATGTGTTTCAGGAAAATATTTAAATATCTTTCATAATGCTTTAAATATTTATTTATTTCAGTAATTTTAGCCTCACAGAATTTTCAGTACTTAGCCCAGTAATGATTAAATTTAAAATATTTCTATGAATACAGAAAAATCTTTAAATACTCAGGTTAGTTTTAAGAAGGCATACCTATGTGATAATCACAAATTTGTGTAGGAAAATTGTGCCCTTGTGCTTTATGTCTAGATATTTTACTAAGTTTTCTGAAAGCAAGCCAAATTATATTTATTATGAAATATAGTCATTTTTGAGGTGAGATATAGCAGACGCTTTTATACTTCAACAGTTCCAAATTAGGGCTTGATAACTCTGCAATAACCTAAAAGAATGTAAGAAATATAAGAACTTCATCAGTTTGACTTTCCAGTGCTTACCTGTATAAAAATATTGTGTGCTCTTAAATTCCTTTTCATGCCATTATAACAGTAAAAATTTATTCTTCTACTCTTATATAGAATGTAAAAACATAAATTCTTAGATTAAATCATGAGTGTTTTAAAGTATTTTAATGATATATATTCTAATACCTGAATGCTGAATGAGATATTTATGTGTTGTTGTACTGATACAGATGTGAGAATCAAGGAATTTAAAAGAAAGCTAAAAAGTGACTTCCATACATGCTGGTCTTACATATTTGTGCTTTGACTTTCTTGCATTCACACCCCAAACCCATGGCAGTAATAGTTAAATATAAAAAGGAAAAATGGGAAAGACACATTTCTACTGGAAACCTGGAAACATCTCTGTGAACTAGAAATGAAAGAGACATACAAAATAGAAAGCAGGACTGAAGTTGTGGGCTGTAATTTAGGTATCAGAAAGATGACAAACACAGTTGATAGAACATGTTTTGTGAGGAAACAGATATTGAAAGTGTCTCACATGGGAGAACCCAAAGAAATAAAAATGTAAAATGCATGTTTTTAAATAGTAGTCAATTAGAAATATAAGCCAGGTGGGGTGGCTAGTGGCTTCAGAGACTGAGACAGCAGAATTGCAAGTTGAAAACCAGCCTCACCATCTTGGTGAGGCCTTAAGCAACTTAGTTGAGACTCTGTCTCAAAATTTTAAAAAAAGGCCTAGGGATATGACTCAGTGGTTTTGTGCCCCCTGGGTTCAATCTGAAACAAACATAAAGGGAGAAATATAAATTATCCAGAATGAAACAATAACAGGGTGATATGAAAAATACCCAATTAGAAATTTTGAGAATGAAACAATAAAAAACATGAGCACAGTAAACTCTAGATGTGGCAAGTCAAAGAGAGAGTGAGTGAAGTTGATAAAAAGTAAAAAAGTAATTTATCCAGAAACCAACATAAAGAGAGAACACACATTAAGAAAACAATTAAAAACTTCAAAAGATATTCTGTATCCTCTTGCTTCAATTTGAATAGATCATAGAAATTTTTCAGTATCTTCTAGATTTTCAAAATAGTTCCTAATGATCTTCTGGATTTCAGAAATGTCTGTGATGTTACATACTTTTTCATTTATAATTTTGTTGATTCAGGTAATTTCTCTCTTGATTGGCTAGGGATTTATCAATCTGTTTATCTTTTCAAAGAACAAACTCTTTGCTGCATTAATCCTTTTTTTTATATTCTAAATTTCAGCATACTGTACCTATACATGCATACTAATGTTTATAGCCCAGTTCACAATGGTTATAGACAAATTATAGAACCAGCCTGTCAACAGATGAATAGATTTTAAAAAATAATGTGGTGTATATACACAGTGAAGTTTTACTAAGCCAGAAAGGAGTGTGAAATTATGGCATTTTTGGGTAAACGGATGTTCCATTTACATCATGGTAAATGAAATACATCAGGCTCAGAAAGTCAAAGGTCAAATAATTTTTTTTTCATATGAAGAAGCTAAAGAGAAATAAGGAGATAAAAATTGAAAGGAAATGAGTGTAGAAGAAGCAGACTCAGGAGGAAGGAGGAGAGATGGGAAAAAGGAATAACTACAGAATGAGGTTGACCAAATATAGTAAATACATATATGAATATACCACAGTAAATATCACCTTTATGTATATCAATAAGGCACCAACTAAATAAAGAGTAAATGAATAAATAGAAAAAGAAAAGAAACCATCCCAAACAAACCAAAAAAACTGCAATAAAGGAATCCATTAACACCTCAGTGGAGTCAAATTTCAGAGAAGGAATTTAGAAAGTTCATTGTTAGGTTAATCTGTGAGGTAAAAAATGAAATCAGAGAAAAGATACAGGAAGTGAAAGATCAATAAGAGAGATTCTGAAAAAGAATCAACAGAACTCCTCGACATGAAGGAAATCAATAAACTAAATACAAAATTCAATGGAAAGCATCACCAACGAGCAGCCCACATGGAAGACAGAGTTTTATTCAAAAGACAAAATATCTTCAAAACAAAGTTGACCATGGATCAAAGACATTAAGAGACCATGTACAGAATTTCCAAGGAATGAAGGATAACATGAAAAGGCCAAATTTAAGAATCATTGGGATAGATGAATGCTCTGAAATAGATACTAAAGGAATTCACATTTTTTTCAATGAAATAAATATCAGAACATTTTCTAAATCTTAAAATGAAAAATCAAACATAGGTGTTATTATAGCACTCCAAAAATAGAAATCACAACAAACCCACACCAAGGCACATTATTATGAAAATGCTAAGAAAGAATAAGGATAGAATTTTAAAAGCTGCTTGGAAAAAATGACAGGTCACATGTAGAAGTAAACCAGTCCAGATTTCAGCTGATTTCTCAATTCAGACCCTCAAAACTAGGTAGTAGAATAATATATACCAAGCTCTGAAAGAAAATGAATGCCATCCAAAAATACTATACCCAGGAAAATTAAACTTCAGGATTAAAGATGTAATTAAAACCTTCCATGATCAAAAAAATTTAAAAGAATTCACAACTAGAAAACCTGCACTACAAAACACTCAATAAACTATCTCATGAAGAAGAAATGAAAACAAGCAGAAGTAAGAACTACACTACAAGAAGAGTCAATCAAAGGAGAAATTAATACCCCCCCAAAAGTAGAAATGACAAGAAATAAGCATTGAATCAAAATGACAAGAAATAAGCATTTCTTAGTAATAACATTGAATGTAAACGGCCTAAATTCATCAATCAAAAGGCATAGACTGGCAAACTGGATTAAAAAACTAGACCCAACAATATGCTGTCTCCAAGAGACACAGCTCATAGGAAAAGAAATCCACAGATAAAGATGGAAAAGGTAGGTAAAAATCATATCATTCACATAGATCTCCTGAACAAGCAGGGAGTTCTGTTTTATATCAGATAAAGTGGACTTCAAGCCAAAGTTAATCAGAAGAAAAAAAAAAGATCATTTCATGCATCTTAAGGGAATTATACAATAAGAACTAACAATCATAAATACTTATACCCCAAACAGTGTACATACATTAAACAAACCCTTCTCAGTATTAAGAATCCAATAGACGACAACATAATAATACTGGGTGACTTTAATATACCTCTCGCATCACTAGATAGATCTGTGAAACAAAAACTAAACAAAGAAACTATAGAACTAAATAATATAATCAATAATTTAAACTAGATATAGAATATTCTGTCCATCAATACTAAATACAATGTCTTGTTAGCAGCACATGGATTATTTTCTAAAATGGACCAGTTATGAAGCCACAAAGCAAAGCTTAGCAAATACAATAAAATGGAGATAATACCTGGCATTCTATCAGATCATAATGGAATGAAATTAGAAATCAATTATAAGATAAAAACAGATGTTACTATAACATGGATACTAAATAATACACTATTGAATGGTAAATGGATAGCAGAAGTAGTCAGGGATGAAATTTTAAAAATACTTAGAGATAAATGAAACTGGTGATACAACATACCAAAATCTCTAGGACTCTATGAAGGCGGTTCTAAGAGCAAAGTTCATAACACTGAACTCATTCATTGAAAGAATAGAAAGACACCAAATAAATAACATTTCAAGGTCTTAAAAAAACAAATCAGCAGCAAATCAATAAAAGACAGTAAATAATCAAAATCAGAGCTGAATCAATGTAATTTAAACAAAAAAAAATCAAAACATCAAACAAAAGGTTGGTTCTTTGAAAAAATAAAATTGACAAACACATTACAGGTAACCAAAAGAAAGGTATAGAAAAACTGAAGTATTAAACTTTATGATGATAAAGGAAGCTATTTAGAAAATTATGAATAGAGAAACTTTGAAGACATTGGCAAATTTCTAGAAACATATGACCTACCCAGTTGAACCAGGAGGACATACAAAATTTAAACAGATCAGTTTGAAGTCATGATATTGAAGGCATCATTAAAAGCCTAGCAACAAAGAAAAGCCCAGGATCAAATGTATTCTCAGCTGAGTTCTACCAGACCTTAAAAGAAGTACTAAACCAATCCTCAAATTATACCATGAAATAGGAAAGGAGGGAACCTTTCCAAACTCTTTCTATGAAGCTAGTATCACCCATATACCAAAACCAGATAAAAACACATCAAGGAAAGGAAACTTCACACCAGTATTCTGGATGAACTAGATGCAGAAATTCCTTTTTTTCCTCTCTCTCTCCTGGTTCTTATTCGTTTTTTTTAATTGGTTATCTTTAGTTATATATGACATTAGAATGTATTTTGACATATCATACGTAAATGGAGTATAACTTCGCATTCTTATGGTAGTACATGCTGTGAAGTTACTCTGGTCATGTATTCATATATGAACATAGGAACATTCCCATCTCCCATCCTTCTCCCTTGTTCCCCCCATCCAGTACTGTGAACCTCCACTTCTCTCTCCCCACAGCCTATTGTGAGTCAGCATCTGCATAGCAGAGAACATTTAGCCTTTGGTTTTTTGGAATTGGCTTATTTTACTTAACATGGTATCTTCCAGTTCCATCCATTCACTGGCAAATGCCATAATTTCATTCTTCTTTATGTCTGAGTGATATTCTATTATGTATATATAATACATTTTCTTTATCCATTTATCTTTTGAAGGGCAACCTAGGTTGGTTCCATAGCTTAGGAATTGTCAATTGAGTTCCTATGAGCATTGATGTGTCCTCATCACTACAGTATACCGATTTTATCACTATAGTGTACCGATTTTAAGTTCTTTTGGTAAAGATGCAAAAATTCTTAATAAAATACAAGCAAATTGCATACAAAAACACATTTAGAAGATAGTGCGCCATGATCAAGTGGGTTTCATCCCAGGGATGCAAGGTTGGTGGAACATACCAAAATCACTAAATGTAATTCACCTGATAAGTAGACTTAAACAAAAGAATCACATGATTATCTCAGCAGATGAAGAAAAGGCATTTGACAAAATACAGCAGTCATTTATGTTTAAAACGCTGGAAAAAGTAGGGATAGTAGGAACATACCTCAACATTGCAAAAGTATATGTACTAAACCCAAGTCCAGCATGATTTTATATGGACAAAAACTGAAAGCATTTCTTCTAAAAACTAGAACAAGACAGGGAGGCCCTCTTTCACCACTTCTCTTCAGCATAGTTCTTGAAACTCTAGCCATTGCCGTCTGGAAAAGAAAAAAATTAAAGTGATACAAATAGGAAAAGAAAAGCTCAGAGTATCTCTATTTGCCAACAACATGATCCTATAGTTAGAAGGCCCAATAAAATTATTAAACAGAAACTTTGATTCTGACCATGGTGTTTAGAGGCATGGCCTTTTGGAGGTATTAAGAATACCGATAATTGAATACTGATAGCTGTATAACATAAGAAAAAGTGTCCAGAAGATACTGCACTTGCCTTTTCCTTACCTCTTGCTATGTGATGCCGTATGCGAGCCTGGGACTCTTACTCAGAAGGCCATCACCAGATGCAGTCCCTTGTCCTTGAACTTCTAGAATGGTGAGCCAAAATAAAATCTCTTTTCTTGATAAAATTACAAAGCCTCAGGCAATTCATTATAGTAATGCGAAATGGACTAATACAGACACCAAGATAATAAAAATAGGTCCAGACAGATAATATTGAATGTTAAATGATTGGGTTCAGTTCTTTGGATCAATTTTTGTGAAAGGTATAAGGTTTTTTTGTCTGGATACATTTTTTGTATGTGAATCTTTCACCTGTTCCAGAACTATTCAAGATTATATTGTCTCCATTATATTGTTTT
Source organism: Ictidomys tridecemlineatus (assembly GCF_052094955.1). Classification (NCBI taxonomy): domain Eukaryota; kingdom Metazoa; phylum Chordata; class Mammalia; order Rodentia; family Sciuridae; genus Ictidomys; species Ictidomys tridecemlineatus. The sequence goes on from NC_135481.1 coordinate 43,968,507, forward strand.
TGTTCCATGGCCAAAAATCATAAGACTATACTTATGTGGATCTGTGTCTGGGTTCCTTGTTTTACTTTTTTGATTTATTTCTCTGTTCTATTTTGCCAATATGCCACATTGTCTTAATTACTATAACTTCATGGTAAGTCTTAAAGTATTATCAGACTTCTGACTTTGTTCATTAATGTGTTGACTACCTTAGATCATTTGTCCCTCCATATGTACTTTAGAATTAGTTTGTTCATACCCACAACATTCTGGTAGTTTGTCAGTGCTATAAATATATGTATACAGTGGGGAAAACATGACATTATTGATTCTATCCAGGAGTGTGAATATCTTCATTTATTTAGTTATTTGATTTCATTCATGATTTTTGCAGTTTTCCTCACATAGATCTTATTTATATTATGGTCAATATATACCTTAATTTATTTTGGGAGTACTAGAGTAAATAACATTGTATTTTTAATTACAAATTCCAATTGTCTATTGCTGGTATGTAGGAAAGCAATTGAGTTTTGTGTATTAACCTTGTATTCTACAATCATTCTATAATCATTTATTAATTCCTATAATATTTTTTCTTGACTCTTTCAGATTTTCTACATATATGATTATGTCATCTTTAAACAAATATAGATTTTTTCTTTCTTCTTTTCTATTCTGTATATATTTTATTTCCTTCTCCATTCCATTAGCAAAACTTAATAAGTTTTTTGAAAGTAGTAGGGAAATGGGATATCCTTTTCTTGTTCCCCATCTTAGTGAGAAAACTTCAGTTTCTCACCATTGAATATGATATTATCATCAGAATTCTGATAACATGAGGAAGTTCTCCATTATTTCTAGTTTACTGAAAGTTTTTTTTATCATAAATGAATGTTGGGTTTGTAAAATGTTTTTTCACATCTATTGATAGGATCATGTGATTTTTTTTTTTACTATTGTTTTATTCTGCTGGTGTAATGGATTTCATTACTTGATTTTCAGATGTTTAAGTAGCCATCCATACCAGGGATAAATCTACTTGGTCGTAGTATATACCTACATATTTTTAAGTTCCATTTGCTAATATTTTGTTGAAGATTTTTACATGTGTTCATAGAGATATTAGTGTTTAGTTTTTTTTATTTGTAATTGCTTTCACTTTGGTAGTAGGGTAATACTGGCCTCATTAAAATTGGTTTTTTGAAAATATTTTTTGCTTCTGTCCTATAAAAGAGACTATAGAGAATAGGTATAATTTGTTTCTTAGATGTTTAGTTAAATTACCAGTGAATTTGTCTGGACCTGGTACATTCTGTTTTGTAAGGTTTAACTATTGAACTTAACCAAATTTAAAGAGTTATTATCATAACGACTGCAGTCTTTAACCTCAATACAATCAAATTAGTAAACAACAAAAAGTAGTGAAAATATATGTGTTCACACAAGAGTGATTCCTTAATAGCAATAAAAATCATGAAATATGGAAAACTAAATGACAAAGTGTAATTTCTCAAATTTTTTGGATGTGCAATATTGGTATTTAAATCCTATTTTTAAAAAAGATGTAAATATAAGTAAATCAAGTGTTCAAATCAAGAAGCTAGAATTAAATAAGCTATTTAGCAAACATTTAAAAATAAGAAGGAAGAAAATGGTAAAGTAAGACAAAAATCTAAGAAAATGAAAAGGCAAAGAAACACTAAAGGCACAAACAAAAATTTGGCACTTTGATAAGACCCCCTTAGATGCCAAACATCAGGTAAGGTCTGTCAAGAATAAAACAACAACCAATAAGAAACTATTCTGCCCCCAAATAAATTCATCATACTAATGGCATACAAATAGCATCATCAAATTCATAATATAAACACATTTGATAAGCACAAGACTAATAATGGCTTTGCTTCAGAATTATGGAAAAAAATGAGTCTATTAGAAAAATTGTAAAGCACATAGACAATCAACCCAAAAGGGAAAAATTTACAAATACACACTTGTCTACTATAAAATGCAAAACACCATTTATCAAAATACACTACACTGCCACCAAAACAAAGTATAAAGACAGTTGACTGATTAGAGAAGGTATTTAATGCCCATAATAAAGAAGATTAGCATTTAGAATATATCAAGAACTTGAATCATCAAATAAAAGACAAAACTTACCATTACCAAATGGTAAACAATTCATAGAAGTGAGAATCTGAATGAATAGGCAATGAAATATGAGACAATAATTTCTTTCAGTAATCAAAAAATGGAAATTAAAACAATATGTGAAATAATTTTATATACATACATATGTATGTATATATGTTTGTATGTATATGTATCAGATTGCCAAAACATTTGACCTCTGGTATATCTCAGAGATAGAGTACTTGTCTAACATGAGTGAAGCCACAAGTTTAAACCACAGCAACACAAAAATTAATAAATAAAGCATTTAACAACACTAAATTATTTTTGCAATATATGAAATGGGAATTATAATTCCCTGATGTTGGAAGTATAAATTAGTAATACTACTTTAGGGAAAAATTTGGCAATATCTAATAGAATTGAAAGGTACACATGTGTGTAACACGCATATATAAAAATATTTATTCTCCTCTCTGGTAGTAATTCTATTCTAAAGCTTATTTACCATAGTACAAAAAATACCAATGGTAAATAAGAAATCAGAACCAACCCAATCCCCAACTGTCTATCTCTTGGAGAATACATCCATATAATGGAATGCAATTCAATGGTAAAATATGAACCAGAGCCACAGTGATAAATTTGCATAACTCATTAACAATGTGAATTGAAAAAATACTTAAAATTGTATCATTTGTGCAAAATTTTAACATTCACAAACAATACTAAATACTGTTTTATAGACATAGATTTGTAGTAAAATTACAAAATCAAAGTTGAAAAGTATTACACTAACTTCAGAAGAGTGATTATCCATATGGAAAAGAGTAGAGCATATTGATTAGTGGTAGATATGTTATGAAATTCTGTTGTATTGGTGGTATTTAATTTCTTAAGGAAAGTTAGTGAGGGCTAGGGATGCAGCTCAGAACTCTTGCCTAGCATGAATGAGACCTAGATTCAATTTTAGTACTTAAAAAAAGGCTTATGTAGCAAAATGTTAATTTTTAGAAAATGTTATGTTACTTCAAAGTATTTCATTTATTTATTTATTTTATATATTGAATTGCAATGTAATTGGACATAGTCAAGTGTTCATTTATTTGTTCACCCAGCCTACCACAAGAATTAGGTTGCTATGAAGGAAGCTAACTTAAATAATGTACCCATGCTACCAGTCTGAGTTGTTTTGTTTTGAATATGATCTAACATAATACACAATAGCAGAAGAAGCCATAAGTCCTACATTTCTCCTTGGAACTATGAAATTTTGGTTGTAAGAAATGTCATGTTGCTGGGTGTGATGGTGCATTCCTGAAATTACAACTACTCAGGAACACACTTTAAAGTTCAGCCTGGAAAATTTAGTGACACTCCATCTCAAAATAAACAAGGACTAGTTCAACGGTATAGCACCCCAGATTCAATCCTCAGTACTAAAAGATAGAGAAAGGAAAAAAGGTCATGTTACTAAAGAAAGGCATCCAACTGAAAAAAGAAAACTATTAATCAGTTTGTATAATTAAGAATCTGAATGTTTTAATCAATAATAAATAAAAATAACTTACTTAAATGGAGTTAAATCCATAAATTTACATATAGAAATAAATATCTAAAATGAATTCTTTAATTCTGTAGTTGATTTGTGGTATGAGTTTTCCCCCCCTCTCATTATTGCTCCATCACGCACATACTCTACTGTTATATTAGTTGAATCTGTTTATTGTAGCCTAAGAAAATGCTCTTGTCACAGTAGTGATTTTAGAGTTGTTTTTCCTTTTTCTTGGAAAACACATTGTTGCACAAGTAGTCATAAAAACAAAATGTCATTTTATTTAATAATACGATTATTTGTGCTCATGTGATACTATTAAGCAAATTAATTATATAGATAGAACATTCTACCACTGTTCTGTTTTCTGCTTTCATTCATGGCTATTGAGCCCAGGGGTGCTCTACCACTGAGCTACATCCCCAATTCTTTTTATTTTTATTTTGAGACAGCATTTCCCCAAGTTGTCCAGGCTGGTCTCGAACTTAAAATCCTCCAGCATCAGCCTCATAACTTGCTACAGTTACAAGCATAAAGGGCAAAGTTTCAAGTTTTAATTAAATGAGGATAAATCAGAAAATTCATATGGTTGTTCATGAGTAAACTAAACTGCAATGATTAAAATACCAAGAATTTAAATTTCACATCTTTAAAATTATACTTTTTCCCATTCTAACTATAATTTCTCATAAAAGAGAAAGGAATCAAAATAATGCATCTAATTATTGATGCAGTGCTATTGAAATGAACTGAAACTTATTTTTAAGAGCAAGAAAATCAGCACAAAAAGAAGAATAGGAAAGTAAATACTAGCAAAGTACTTTTTACTTTAAGACAAAAGCAACTTAAAATATATTCACACTGCTTTCCTAGGTAAGAGGGGCAAAAGGAAGGTGAATATGTCTTTAAGTTTTTATCTACAGTTATCTAGAAAAACTTAAATCTTTCTTGGCAGGTTTAGATCCAGATAAACATCTTGGGAAAACGCTGGATGAGATGGAACCTTATCTCTTAGAGGTAAGAATATGCTACTTTTCAAAATATAGAATCATAAAGGAAGAAAAAAGAAGGGCTATGCATATGACTATAAAAATGATTTTTATTTTAGAAATATTTATTGCATGTCTTATGAAATTATACTTCTAATGAATATAAAAAAACGTTTAAAATTATGAAAATCATCTTTGCTTCAAACAAACAAACAAAAAACTAGGAGTGTTATCTATATTCTTTGTCATTACTTCCTGGTCTCAGATGTCTCATGTACCTGAAGTCTGAATTCTTTCACCTCTAAATGGATACAGCTCTAAGATGATCATGATCCTGTTTTATTAAACTCAGTAGACATTAATTTTTATTTGCCAGTTACAAGCACTCCTTGAAATGTTTCTATTCACCAAAATGATGCCACACTTCTCTAGTTTTCCTTCTTTTTTTTCTGGTCATTCTTCATCTCTTTTGCCAGTTGTTCATAGTAGATATTCCATTTTCACTCTATAAACTTTTTCTGGGTGATCACAGTTACTCACACAACTTTAATTATTAAGACTATTTTGATAATTCTTAAATCTTTCTAGCTCATATTTCTCTTCTATGCTCCAGTGCCTACAGAGACCACAAATTACATCCCTACATACTTGATTTGGCTTTTATATCATTGTTCTTTACCATTCCCTTTGTCTTCATCTTAATATGGATGTCTGTCACTTCAGACCTAAACTGACACCTCCAAATTTTCCTCTGCATTCTATTTTATATCCCAAATTTTGCCTCATGCCTCAAAACTAAATGAATGCCATTGTCTGCAGGCTAAATCAAAATCCTTTGGAGTCTTTCTTTCTCCCCTCCTATATGTGACACATAAACATGATCTTGTCCGCTCTGTCTCCAAATTATATTCAAAATTCAAGCATACCTTACTTTCTATACTGCTACCTCTACACCATAAGCATTTCTTGTCTGGCATATTACATCAGCCCCTAACAGGTCTACTTATTTCCACCATTGCCCTCTGTAATTCATTATTCATACAGATGCCAGAGTGACATTTTTAAAGTGTAAATCAAATTATACCACTGCTTTGTTTAAAATTTAAATGGGTTCTCTTTGAAGCTAGAGTAACAACTAAACTCCTATGAGATCACAACCTATGAGACCCTGTATCATCAGCATCCTATCAGTCTTTTCAGGCTTACCTTTTACTAGTTTCCATATTGTTCACTGAGCCGTTGCCACATATGCCTCTTTATTATTTCAGCACATTTACTACCATTTTTCTCCTTGAACTTTACCCTTCCTGGCATGTTTTCCTCAGACCATCACAAGGTTAGTATCCTTTTATAATTTGACAGCTCGAATATAGCCGCCTCAGAGAACCTCTTCCTAGCTGGCCAAGTTAGAGCAGTCTTTCCACATTATCTTATGTATCTTTATTGCCCTTCTTTGCTACACTAGAACATAAGCTCTAATGATCTTGCCAAGATTTTGGTAGGCATTAGTTCTTTAGTTTTTCATTCAGGTACTTGTTCATCTTTTCATCTATTTATTCATCCCATATTTAAATTATTTAGCATTTATTGAGGGTCTGTTAGGTGACAAATGCTGCAGACAGCACTAAGTATATGTGATGAATTAATCAATCATGATCCTTATTCTTGAAGCATTTACAATCTATTCTAGTTGTTTTCAGATCTAAAAATATAGTTCACTGGTGACATTATTAAAAATCATATACTCATTTAACCTCAAGAAATTTCAGTTCAGAAGGACAAAAGATGATGACCTTTACTCAAGCACTAGGTAATTCTGACACAGGGATTAAGTACAGTATATTATCTTCTAGTTTCTTAATACCACTGACACATTTAAGACCCCATACTTCTAGATTCCTCTGAAAGAATCTGTGCCCTCTTGAAACTATGATACTACTCACTTCTGAAGACTTTCTGAGTACTTATTTTCTTGTGGAGGCTTTTCATATAGAATCTATTTCTTATATGTATGGTTGCATCCCTAGCCTTCTTTCTGTGATGATCTTAAATATCTCAATGACTTCAACTGCCAACTTGAATCTTAGAACAATTAAATTTATGTTCCTCATCTATTTCCGGACCTGATTTCTCGACCAGTTTTAAATTCACCCAAATACTGAACTTCAACAACATAGAACTGAGTTCTACTTATCCTAACTTATCAGTGCCATTTTCTGGCAGTGAAGAGCTCCATTATCTACACAGTTGTCCACGTCAAAAAAAGTAAATAGTAATAAATTATTTCATATGCTCCTTTGTTGATAAATAAAGCCCTAAATCCTTTAATTTTGCCTTCTAAATGTCTCATTATCTGCCCCCTTTTATACTCAATTGTTAACCACAGTAGAGTCCCCTCTAGGTTATTGCAGCTAGATTCTAGCTTAAGTTTTTCTCCTATTTGTCTTTTCCTTTGTTGATTCATTATCCACAGTTCCACAACCACAATGCACAGGAAGTGCAAAGGTGATCTTATCACACTTTCCTTATAAATTTTTGAGTTGCTTCTCATTGCCTCAAAATAAAATGTTTAAACACCTTCCCTTGACTCATGTATCCTTTAGGAATATCAGGCTTGTAAGATGACAATCTACTACGTATATCCTGTGTTTCATCAATTTTGAACTACTGATGATTCTAATCCCCTTCTCTGAGCATTATCCCTCCTTTACTTAGCTAAATTCAGGATATCTTTAAAGTCTAAATTTATAATTCACTACTGTGAGACTTTTTTGCTTAAAAAACAACAACAAAAAATCCTTCTTGGAGTAGCAGTTTGTTCTTTTCTTTATAATATTTCTCATGGTATATCTTATTTTCTTCATAGTGTTTATTGTAAAATTAACATTTGTATTATATAAATAATAAACTCAAGACCAAAAAAAATAATATTCCAGTGATTCCAAGCACTCATGTTTTGTGTTTTCCCTAGAGTTACCTCTCTTTTCTATTCTAATGTGTTTCTTCAGAAACATTTTGGCATATGCAAATATATATGCATGTGTTTATCCATTTTTACCTAAATTGGCGCATACTATACATTTTTTTTCATTTTACATTATACCACGTACAAATCCATGACATTTGTTTATAGTCATTGTGTTCAATTACATGGATATGCTATAATCAAACCTATTTTTTATTAGTGGACATTATTCTTTATTGAGTTTAAATGTCTTTTGCTATTACAAATAATGCTGGAGTGAACATTATTGTACATATGTTTGGGGTCCATGTTGTATTTTTCTGTAGGATAAAATAGTAGAAGTGGAAATTCTGGGTCTGAGGTTATATATGTTTTAAATTTTAATAAATATTGAAGATATTTATTTCCATCTATGGTGGAATTACTTATATCAGACTAGCTTTCCCACAAACAACTAGAAAAGTTATATGAAAAATAACATTAGAAGGCATTAGAGAATTGCCATAACTGTAATAATTTGAAGGGCCAGATTTTCAAAGAAAGCAGAAGCTCAAACATCACCTATTTCCCCTTCAAAGTAATTTCTGATTCAGAAATAGTACAGAGATATTAAGAAGCTGAGGGGGAAACTCCAGCTGAGAAGATGAATAGGCATTCAGTTTCATAGGGAAAGGGAGACAAAAGTTAGCATTCAGAGCATCAGAAGTAATGGTAATCCTTCCCTTGTTTTTTTAGTTGAAACTACTGAATGGGCTATATGTTAGGAGTAGAGAGAAATCCAAAATAGTCTAGCTTTTGTAAATACTCGTATCTATCTTTAAAGTCATGTCAATTCTAGACTGATTTAAGGGATTGGGTTCTACTTTTATTACCTGTTTCTTCTGGGGAAAGATAATATAATTCAGAACTTCAAATTACCTCTAAAATATTTTGCTTACAATTTTCAATAGGCAATCAAAACTGCATAGTGTATCAGGAGACCTGATAAATTATCTGAAACTCAAGAGAAAAATAGACAATAGTGCCGAAGTCTGGCTTGGCACAAATCAGGAGCCACTTGTCAAAAGAAACTAACTTTATTTTTAGAACTACAAACGCCAAACAAAACAGCTCCTCAGGGAAAAAACCCTCAGAGCCCAACTGCCACCACCGGCTTCCACACGCCACTCACCCCCACACCAGCCTCTCAACCTCCCACCATCCTCCTGCTCTTGAGGCCGATTGGCTGGGTTGCGTGGGCAGAGCCAAAGAAGTCACCCAATGAGCAGCTCCGTGGAGGAGCCAATCAGCTAGATGTTGCTGGGGCCGCTGTGAGCCAATCATCAGCTGGCAGTCTGAAGGGCAGGGAAACAGCCCAATGAACATCACCGCAGAGGAGCCAATCAGCTAGATGTTGCTGGGGCCACTGTGAGCCAATCATCAGCTGGCAGTCTGAAGGGCAGGGAAACAGCCCAATGAACATCACCGCAGAGGAGCCAATCAGCTAGATGTTGCTGGGGCCACTGTGAGCCAATCATCAGCTGGCAGTCTGAAGGGCAGGGAAACAGCCCAATGAACATCACCGCAGAGGAGCCAATCAGCTAGATGTTGCTGGGGCCACTGTGAGCCAATCATCAGCCAGCAGCTGGAAGTTTGCTGGCAGCTGGATCATCAGCTGGCAGCTGGAAGTTTGCTGGGGCCCCTTTGGCTGTGGCTCTCACCATCTCCCCCTCTCTGTTTAAACAACAAGCATGTGGCTTAGGGACCGTGCCTGCCTTAGGTTGTCCAATACTACATATGGTCCTTACCCGTCTTCGGATGAGCTGACCTCAGGGCGTCAGCCTCCTGTCTTAGGTTGGTACCATTGTAATTGGATCTTACCCGTCATTGACTACCGGTCCAGTATACAGCCACACCTGTGGAGAGGTCTTTGTACCAGTGTGGGGGGGTGAGGTTCTTTGCCTCACCTCTGTTGGCCCCCAAATTTTAGCTGAATGATCATGACAAGCAGAAAGGAGGAAGATACACCAAGCCAATTGACGGCTCTTGTCGTCAAGAATACGAGCAAAAATACCCAAACACTACCAAAAGTTGATGCACTAACAGATAGTTCACAATCCATACAAGTGAGTTCACAATGCATACAAGTGACACATAGTCTAGGCAAGTTCTGCAAGCAGTTCAGTGATGGCTATTGCAGAAGCTGTAGATTAGTTTTATCTTTGTCTTCACTGGCACTAGGATGAAGCTAGGAATTCTGGCAATAATGGCTAAAGAAAAAATTATGTAACATTCCAGAAGGCATTAAAAGAAAACAATTTTCTTAACAATTTACATTGTCTTCACCGGCACTGTGATGAAGATAGGAATTCTGGCAATAATGGCTAAAGAAAAAATTGTGTAACATTCCAGAAGACACTAAAAGAAAACAATTTTCTTAACAATTTACATTGTCTTCACCGGGACTGTGATGAAGATAGGAATTCTGGCAATAATGGCTAAAGAAAAAATTGTGTAACATTCCAGAAGGCACTAAAAGAAAACAATTTTCTTAACAATTTACATTATCTTGAAGAGAATTATTAAATGTAATGAAAAGGAAAGGTGAAAGTAAACAAACAGATCTGTTAACCTCCTTTTTTGTTACATATTAAAACAATTTTTAACAGTTTTAAATTTACCCAATTTAAATTAAACCATTTAAATCACGTGAAATAAAAAAAAATATTTGGATCCATTTTTTCATGAGCGCTCATCATATATGATATATGGACATACGTACATTCAAACATATAACACAAAACACAAGTGTGCACACATAATATAATACATACAACACATAACATAATAATAAAGGCCTTATAACTTTTTACAGGTAAAATCTCTATTGCAATGTTTAAAAACTCTATATAGTCAAAAAAAAATACAACTGATCAGCAAAACATTAACCTAGGTCAGTATGAGCTCAAAAAAAAAAAACAAAATAGAACTTCATGATATGGGAAAGGGCAATAATAAAATAGATATTGAAAAAAGCATCCTGGTTCTGTCGCAGATGTAAGGATAGCCAAATTGGAGTTTTGGATATCAGCTGTTATGGATTTGAGCTAAATCATCTTCTTTTTGGTCTGTAGAAATCGCCTTAGTTAATCTCTCTGGAATCCAAATCGGCTGCTGTTCTCCCTGTGGAAACACACAAACAGACCCCCGACTCCAGACAATCACTGGGTCAGAACCTTGGTTAATCTCTCTGGAATCCAAATCGGCTGTTGTTCTTCCTGTGGAAACACACAAACAGACCCCCGACTTCAGACAATTACTGGGTCAGGACCTTTCTATTGTCCTGTTAGAATATCTTTCCAAAGTACCTTGGACTTATGTACATTTTTTGGACACATATGCCTTTCTGCAGCACTAAGTCCTGATGAATCCAAATTTAAAAAGTTTAGAGTAAAAAGGGTTATTTTAAGTTTATCTTTGGGGAATATATCCCCCTTCCCAATTCCGTCTTTTTGCTTTAATAAGTACATTTTAATAGTTTGATGAGCTCTTTCAACTATGCCTTGTCCCTGTGGATTGTATGGGATTCCTGTTATATGAGTAATGCCAAATGATGAGCAAAATTGTTTAAAAGAAGTAGACGTATAACCAGGGGCATTATCTGTTTTTAACTGTTTTGGAATGCCCACAGTGGCAAAATTTTGTAAGCAATGAGCTATAACATCTTTAGTTTTTTCTCTGGCATGAAGTGAGCCCATCAAAAATCCAGAAGAAGTATCAACTGTAACATGCAAATATTTTAATTTTCCAAATTCTGGCAAGTGTGTGACGTCCATCTGCCAAATATGGTTAGGTATCAATCCTCTAGGATTGACTCCAAGATTAACTTGTGGTAAAAAGGTCACACAATTTTGACATTGTTTTATTATTTGTCTAGCTTGTTCCTTAGTTATTTTAAAACGCTTTTGTAAAGTATTAGCATTGACATGGAATCTTTTATGAAAATTTATAGCTTCTTCTAGTGTAGAGAAAATATGTATGTCATGTGTAGTTTTATCTGCTAAATCATTGCCCAAACTAAGGGCTCCAGGCAATCCTGTATGTGCCCTGATATGTCCTATAAAGAATGGATCTTTTCTGTCCCAGATTAAACTTTGTATAGTGGAAAACAAAGAGAAAACAGTAGAAGAAGGGGAAATTCTACCAGCATCTTCAAGGGATATTATAGCATTAACTATATACTGACTATCAAAAAATAAATTAAATACAGAATCTTTAAACATCACAAAAGTTTGTAATACGGCATTAAGCTCTACCTTTTGAGCTGATTGTTTGGGTACTAAAAATGTAAAAGTTTGATCAGGTGTAACTATTGCTGCTGTACCATTATTTGACCCATCAGTGAATATATTTGGAGCATTCATGATAGGTGTTTTTCTTGTCATTTTTGGAAAAATTACAGAATGCAATGACCAAAAAGACAATAAAGGATTAGATGGTAAGTGGTTATCAAATGAAACATTAGATTTGCACATGATTATTGCCCAAGTATTTAACTCATTAGCTAATTCATCAATTTGATTCATAGTATATGGAGTAATAATTTTATTGGGAGAAATTCCAAACACTGCCTTTGCTCTTTTTATTCCTTTGAGTATTAATTATTCTACAGCCTCAGGATACCTAGTAAGAATAGTGTTAGGAGAATAAGATAAATGTATCCATAATAATGGACCTTCTTGCCAAAATACTCCTGTAGGAATATTTTTTGTTGGTAGTACAATAAATAATAAAGGCAAACTTATATCAATTCTATCCAAATGCATATTTTCCATATATGTTTCAATGATTTTTAAAGCCTTTCTTGCTTCAGGTGTTAACATTCGAGGTGAATTTGGATCTGATGGACCTTTTAGGATATCAAATAAAGGTCCCAATTCTCCTGTTGGAATACCTAGATAAGGCCTTATCCAATTTATGTCTCCTAATAACTTTTGAATGTCATTAAGTGATTTGAGTTGATCTACTCGTATTTGAATTTTTGGTGGACGGACCATGGTTGAGGATAATAGAACTCCTAAATAATTAATTGGAAGATTTAATTGTACTTTATCTATTGCTATCTCTAGATTATAATTTTTTAATAAGTTTGTAAGTGTGGCATAACATTCTAGCAATGTGTTTTTAGCTTTGTGTGCTAATAATATATCATCCATATAGTGAAATATTTGTAGCTCAGGATTTTGATTTCTAAGTGGCTGGATTACTTTGTTAACATATATTTGACACATAGTTGGACTGTTAGCCATCCCTTGAGGGAGTACTTTCCATTCATATCTCTCATCAGGACCTTCATGATTTAGTGCAGGGATAGTAAATGCAAAACGTGGACTATCCTCAGGATGAATTGGAATTGAAAAAAAACAATCTTTAATATCTATAACTAAAACATACCAAGTTTTTGGCAAAGCAGACAATTGAGGAATCCCCGATTGAGCAGGTCCCATAATGACCATTTCATTATTAATGGCTCTTAAATCTTGCAATAATCTCCATTTACCAGATTTCTTTTTGATGACAAAAATGGGAGTATTATGGGGACATACAGAAGGTTGTATATGTCCTTCCACTAATTGTTGTTTGACCAGATCATGGGCTACTTGTATCTTTTCTTTAGTTAAGGGCCACTGAGGAACCCATACTGGTCTTTCTGATTTCCATGTAATTTTTATTGTCTCAGTGGCCCTTTGTGAAAATCCAACCCATGTCTGTCTGTTCCTTGATTTATTTGTATTGGTGCTGCTATACCTTGTTCTTGTTTTTCTAATCTTTTTCCTTGTCTAGCCATAATAGTGGGTGCATTTTGATTGATATTATTTGTTAATGTCAAACCTAATTGATCTAAGACATCTCGTCCCCATAAATTTACAGGAAGATGATCCAATACATATGGCTGTATAGTTTCTTCACATCCTTCAGGATCCTTCCAATCTAATACCATTGCACTTCTATCGGGATTAGTCGCCACTCCTAGGCCTCAAAGTGTTTGAGTGGCTTGTTGTAATGGCCAGTGTTTTGGCCATTCTTGACAAGAGATGATGCTAAGGTCTGCACCTGTATCCAGTAGCCCATTAAATTCATGTCCTTGAATATTTAGTTTTAGCATGGACCGAGAATCTAAATTTAAAGAAAGCATAGCCCAATCTACACCTGTGGAGCCTAATCCCTTGGAACCTCTTTCTAAAGCATGACTGGAAAATTTATCATGTAGGCTTGGTATTATTAGTAACTGTGCTATTCTATCTCCTGTTGAAATTATTTATATACCCTTTGGAGAACTGGCTATAATTTTTATTTCACCTTCATAATCAGGATCAATTACCCCAGGACTTATCAAAAGTCCTTTTACAGTAGAAGAGCTGCGTCCCAATAATAAGCCTACTGTTCCTTTGGGAAGAGGCCTTTTACCCCTGTGGGAATGATTTGAACTCCCATCTCTGGAGTTAGTACTGATCTGGCGGAGGTGCAGATGTCCAACCCTGCGCTCCCTCTGGTTTGTCTGATGAGGGATCTGATGTCCTGGCCACTACCCTAATGGGGTTGCTGGGGTTGCTGGGTTCCTCCAGTGCTCCGTATATTTGTGGTTTGGGGCCCCGGAGCATTGGGGCCCCCTGTCCATTTTTTGGCAACAGAGCCCGATGCCTTTGTCCACGATATTGTGGATAAACACCTTGTCCTTGTTCGTTTTTTGATAATGGAGTACCCTCTATGGTGGTTTGAGAATGGCATTCATTAGCCCAATGTCTCCCTCTACGGCATCGTGGGCAAATACCCGGTATTCTACTCCTTTGATACCTAGTTTTGTTAAACCCTCCTCCTATGGGGCAATTCCTTTTAAAATGTCCTGTTTGTTCACAATTGTAGCATGTTCTTGGCCTGGAATCTAAAGCCTGTTTTACTGCAGCTGCCACAATATGCCCTTGTTCATTAATGTCTCTGGCATCTAAAGCCTGTTTTACTGCAGCTGCCACAATTTGCCCTTGTTCATTAATGTCTCTGGCATTTAAAGCCTGTTTTACTGCAGCTGCCATGACTTGCTCTTGTTCATTAATGTCTCTACATAATTTAATATATGTGTTTAAATCTTCCTGTTTCCATGGTCTAATGATATCTCTGCACCAACGATTCGCTTGGTCATAAGCCAGTTGTTTTATTAATGGCATTGCTTGTTCTGTATTCCCAAAAACTCTGGTAGCTGTTTGAATAAGCCTATCTACAAATTCAGCGTAAGGTTCATTAGCTCCTTGTATTATCTTAGATAATTGACCTTGTAAACCTCCATGTCCTTGTAAAGTCTTCCATGCCTTAACTGCATCTACAGCAATTTGTAAATATACACCAGGATCATATGCAAGTTGTTGCTGCCGATCCTCATAAGGTCCCTTTCCTAACAACATATCTAGATTTCTCTGAGTATAACCAGCTGCTGCATTTCGACTAGCCGTCTCCTTGCAAAATTCCTCATTGGCAACCTTCCATAACAGGTATTGTCCTCCAGTTAACACAGCTTTACAAACATTAGCCCAATCTGCTGGCGTCATGTTTAAGTTGGTAATGGATTCGACCAAGCTTACAGTGAAGGGTGCTTGAGGACCATAGGTTGTTACAGCCTCTTTTAGCTCCTTCACTGATGTGAAATTTAAACCCTGGTGAATTCACTGCCCTCCTACCTCAAATACAGGGCATACTTGAGATCCTGTCTCAGGATCCCAACTATCAACTGCGGGGTTTGGGGCTTTCCTAGCATATGGAGGTGGTGCTGTTGATTGGACACTTATGCCCTCTGGTAGAGGTGGTGCTGTTGGTTGGACACTTTCGCTCTGTGATAGAAATATGTTATTAGCAGTCTCCTGTTGTAACTTTTCCCCTGATGGCTTTTTCTGCTCTAAACTTCCTTCCTCTGTCTCACTAGCTCGAAAGACCTTCTCTTGTACTTGTATCAATATGTCTTCTCCTTCCTCTACCTTTGTCTGAATTGAAGGCTTTGGACTAAGCAAACCAGATATGTACGTCCACAATGGCAATGTGCCAACTGGCAGAGTCCCTGGGTTGTTCTTTTCTATTCTTTTTAAATCTTCACCATGATGGTTCCATTGTGATATATCTAACAACTCCTCCTTAAAAAGCCATGGGCTATATTTTTGTATTATATCAACGTATGCCCTGACTGCTCTTGATTTTACTGGGAAGACTCCTTCCTCTAACAATTTACTTAACACTCTTTCGTTTTGCTTTTTACTAATTGCTGATCCCATATTTCTACTATAATACAACCCAGCAAGATAACAGCAAATAAAACCGAGACAGAATCCAATAAAAATGGAACCACACAAAATCATTATAACAGCCTTTCTATCCTCCTGACGTGTGCATCCATCCTTTCTCCCTATCTGTTCCTCAGACGCAAATAGTTTTTCCTCAAATGTGAGCGGTTTTTCTTCCCTCTCACTCATTTCCAGGGACAGGCAAGTTAAAACAAAAATGAAGCAAAACAAAAGAGTAAACTTAGAATGGCTACCCATCCTCTCGCCCTGCCCTCAGGGGCGAGCAGTTTACTTACCCTCAGTCGCTCCCCGTGCGAGCCACCAAATGCCGAAGTCTGGCTTGGCACAAATCAGGAGCCACTTGTCAAAAGAAACTAACTTTATTTTTAGAACTACAAATGCCAAACAAAACAGCTCCTCAGGGAAAAAACCCTCAGAGCCCAACTGCCACCACCGGCTTCCACACGCCTCTCACCCCCACACCAGCCTCTCAACCTCCCACCATCCTCCTGCTCTTGAGGCCGATTGGCTGGGTTGCGTGGGCAGAGCCAAAGAAGTCACCCAATGAGCAGCTCCGTGGAGGAGCCAATCAGCTAGATGTTGCTGGGGCCGCTGTGAGCCAATCATCAGCTGGCAGTCTGAAGGGCAGGGAAACAGCCCAATGAACATCACCGCAGAGGAGCCAATCAGCTAGATGTTGCTGGGGCCACTGTGAGCCAATCATCAGCTGGCAGTCTGAAGGGCAGGGAAACAGCCCAATGAACATCACCGCAGAGGAGCCAATCAGCTAGATGTTGCTGGGGCCACTGTGAGCCAATCATCAGCCGGCAGCTGGAAGTTTGCTGGCAGCTGGATCATCAGCTGGCAGCTGGAAGTTTGCTGGGGCCCCTTTGGCTGTGGCTCTCAACACAATAGAAACATCCCAGAGGATATCCATGTAATTGAATTATCAGATTTACACTCCAAAATGGTTAAGGCTAATATGCTCAGTAAAATAGATGAGAATATGTAGTATTTTAGACGAGAGTTAGAATCTATAAAATAAACAGATGGAATTGTTGATCTTAAAAATAACAGTATCATGATTGCATTTTCTATTTCTGCAAGGACTGTCATTGGGATTTTGATGGGAATTGCATTGAATCTGTAAAGTGCTTTTGGTAATATGGCCATCTTAATAATATTAATTCTACCAATCCATGAGCAAGGTAAATCCTTCCATCTTCTAAGGTCTTCTTCTATTTCTTTCTCAAAAACCTCTTTTGTTAGGTTGATTCCCAGGTATTTTATTTATTTATTTTTTTGAGGATATTGTGAATGGAGTAGTTGTCCTCATTTCGATTTCAGAGAGTTTGTCACTGATATACAGGAATGCCTTTGATTTATTGGTATTGATTTTATATCCTGCCACTTTGCTGAATTCATTTACTAGTTCTAGAAGTTTCTTGTTGAACTTTTTGGGTCTGCTAGGTATAGGATCATGTCATCAGCATATAGTGCTAATTTAAGTTCTTCTTTTCCTATATTTATGCCTTTAATATTTTTCATCTCTCTAATTGCTCTGTCTAGTGTTTCAAGAACTATGTTGAATAGAAATGGTGAGAGAGGGCATCCCTGTTTTGTTCCAGATTTTAAAGGGAATGCCTTCAATTTTTCTCCATTTAGAATGATGCTGGCCTGAGGCTTAGCATATATAGCTTTTACCATGTTGAGGTAATTTCCTGTTATCCCTAAGTTTTCTAGTGTTTTGAACATAAAGGGATGCTTTATTTTGTCGAATGCTTTTTCAGCATCTATCAAGATGATCATGTAGTTCTTATCTTTAAGTCTATTGATGTAGTGAATTACATTTATTGATTTCCGTATATAGAACCAGCCTTGCATCCTGGGGATGAATCCTACTTGGTCATGGTGCACGATCTTTTTGATGTTTTTGTATTTGATTTGCCAGAATTTTATTGAGTATTTTTGCATCTATATTCATTAGGGATATTGGTCTGAATTTTTCTTACTTTGAAGTGTCTTTATCTGGTTTTGGAATGAGGGTGATGTTGGCCTCATAGAATGAATTTGGAAGTACTCCCTCTTTTTCTATCTCCTGAAATAGATTGAAGAGTATTGGTATTAGTTCTTCTTTAAAGTTCTTGTAAAACTCTGCTATATATCCGTCTGGTCCTGGACTTTTCTTGGTTGGTAGTCTTTTGATGGCTTCTTCTATTTCCTCACTTGATATTGGTCTGTTTAGGTAGTTTATGTCATCCTGACTCAATCTGGGTAACTTATATGCCTTAAGGAATTTATCGATGCCTTCACTATCCTCTGTTTTATTAGAGTATACGGTTTCAAAATAATTTCTAATTATCTTCTGTATATCTGAAGTGTCTGTTGTGATGTTACCTTTTTCATCCCGTAAGCCAGTAATTTGGGTTCTCTCTCTTCTTCTCTTTGTTAGCATGGCTAGTGGTCTATCAATCTTATTTATTTTTTCAAAGAAACAACTTTTAGTTTTGTCAATTTTTTCGATTGTTTCTTTTGTTCCGATTTCATTGATTTCAGCTCTGATTTTAATTAAAGCAATCATGAAATTCATCTGGAAAAATAAGAGACCCAGAATAGCTAAAGTAATTCTAAGCAGG
Source organism: Ictidomys tridecemlineatus (assembly GCF_052094955.1). Taxonomy (NCBI): domain Eukaryota; kingdom Metazoa; phylum Chordata; class Mammalia; order Rodentia; family Sciuridae; genus Ictidomys; species Ictidomys tridecemlineatus. The sequence goes on from NC_135481.1 coordinate 43,987,076, forward strand.
AAGAGTGAAACTGGTGGTATCACGATTCCAGATTTTAAACTATACTACAGAGCAATAGTAACAAAAACAGCATGGTACTGGCAGCAAAACAGGTTGGTAGACCAATGGTACAGAATAGAGGACACAGAGACAAATCTACAAAATTACAACTACCTTATATTAGACAAAGGTGCTAAAAACATGCAATGGAGAAAGGATAGCATCTTTAACAAATGGTGCAGGGAGAACTGGAAATTCATATGCAACAAAATGAAATTGAATCCCTTTCTCTCACCATGCACAAAAGTCAATTCAAAATGGATCAAGGAGCTAGGAATCAAACCAGAGACTCTGCGTCTAATAGAAGATAAAGTTGGCCCTAATCTTCATCACATGGGGACAGGCCCCAAATTCCTTAATAAGACACCTATAGCATAAGAGTTAAAACCAAGAAACAACAAATGGGACCAATTCAAACTAAAAAGTTTTTTTCTCAGCAAGAGAAATAATATGTGAGGTGAATAGGAAGCCTACATCCTGGGAACAAATTTTTAGCGCTCAAACATCAGATACAGCTCTAATCTCTAGAGTATACAAAGAACTCAAAAAGTTTAACAACAAAAAAACAAATAACCCAATCAACAAATGGGCCAAGGACTTGAACAGACACTTCTCAGAAGAGGATATACAATCAATCAACAAATACATGAAAAAATGCTCACCATCTCTAGCAATCAGAGAAATGCAAATTAAAGCTACTCTAAGATACCATCTCACTCCAATAAGAATGACAGCCATTATGAAGTCAAACAACAATAAGTGCTGGCAAGGATGCGGGGAAAAAGGTACACTCATACATTGCTAGTGGGACTACAAATTGGTGCAGCCAATTTGGAAAGCAGTATGGAGATTCCTTGGAAAGCTGGGAATGGAACCACCGTTTGACCCAGCTATTCCCCATCTCAGACTATACCCAAAAGACCTTAAAAGAGCCTACTACAGGGACACAGCCACATCGATGTTTATAGCAGCACAATTCACAATAGCTAGAATATGGAACAAACCTAGATGCCCTTAAATAGATGAATGGATTAAAAAATATGGCATTTATACACAATGGAATATTACTCAGCACTAAAAAATAACAAGATCATGGCATTTGCAGGGAAATGGATGGCATTAGAGCAGATTATGCTAAGTGAAGTTAGCCAGTCCCTAAAAAACAAATGGCGAATGTCTTCTCTGATATAAGGGGGGTGACTCAAAATGGGATAGGGAGGAAGAGCATGAGAAGAAGACTACCACTAAATAGGGAAGAGAGGTGGGAGGGAAAAAGAGGGAGAAGGGGAGTTGCACGGAAGATGGAAGGAGAACTTCATTGTTATACAGAATACATGTATGATGTTGTGATGAGAAAAAGAAAAAAATGTGTCACATTAGATTGGATAGAGAGAAATGATGGGAGTGGAGGGGAGGAGTAGGAGGGATAGGAAGGGCAGCAGAATAGAATAGACATTATGATTGGTGTATGTATATACTTGACTCTATGACCAGTGTGATTCTGCAATCTGTGCAATTAGAAAAATGAGAAATTATACCCCAATGATTCAAATGTATAAATTGCCAAGATCATTGTAATGTCATGTGTAGCTAATAAAAAAAAATTTTTAAATTAACTATCAGATTTTAAGAACATAAATATATGAGTTTTCTAGTAGATAAGATACAGCTGTATGTACAAATAGTGACTGACTGGAAGATAAGGTAAAATAAAATATCTATACTGAAGCACAAGAGAAAAGAGGATGGAAAATAGTGGAAAAAATATATAAACGATATAGAGGAAATATGATCATCATACACATGCAATTAAAATTTCAGGAGTAAAGAGGAGAGAAAATAGAACATAAGCAATGTTTGAAGAGATTTTGTTGTAGAAAATAGCTATGGTTGTCTTTGCTGATTTTGACAAGTAGTTTATCAGGATTATAAAAGTTGTTCTACCTGGGAGGGAAGGATTTTAATGGATAATTATGTATTTTTAACAGAAATTCTTATCCTGAGAGTTATAGAGAATTATACAAGACTATCTGAGTGTTGTCTTCTAAATTTTTCTCTGACTTCTGTGGAGTAAAAATTATATATGTGTATGTTTTTTTTTTGTGTGTGTGTGTGTGTGTGATTTGTCCATAAAGTGAGTGCTAAATAAATGTTTACACATACAGCAATTTGTTTCTCACCTTATTCTCAACAATTATCTTACAGAACCCAGTCTTAATTCAGACTCCCCACATTTTTCTCTCTGCTTTTTACCTTTTGTTTTTGTATAAATTCATAAAGGAGCCTCAGTTACCTGTTGTATCTAGAGCATGATGATTTGGATATAAAAGTGGAATGAGTCACCTATCCAACTTTTTTCTTCTTTCTGCATTTAGAGAGTATGATTTGTTTAAGTTATTACTTCCAACTCTATATTTACCATCATTATCTAAGACAAATCAGATGGCAAGGAATGCCTATGTCTTCTTATCTTTATGATTGTGATTAATCTCATTAAATCAGATAAAAGATTAACCATATATTCATTTTTCAACTTGTTGACACAAGTTGTGAATAATAAGGAATACACATACAAGAGACAGAAAAAAACAGATAATCCTTGAACTTTTATAGGTTAGAGGAAGAGTTATACATAGGAGAACCCAACCTATTTTGTTCACCAGCCTCCATGCCCCTGAGATGCCTCTTATGTACTTCTTGTGTAATTTAGGTGGACATTACTAGTTAAGTGTAATAAGTCAGTTTTACTACTGTGTCAATGTGTTACTGTATTACTATATTCAAGAATTAATATTTTTAATTAAAGGAATACTTATATATTATAATGAATTCCCTTGTGAAAATTAATATTTGTGAGATTACAGACAGTTTGGTGGTAGCAGTGATAGAGAGAAGATAACTTTGGGCTTCTTTTGTACCAGGAATTGAACCCATGGATGCTTTACCACATAGCCATAACACCAACCCCTTTTATCTTTTTAATTTTGAGACAGTGTCTTGCTAAGTTGCTTTGGGCCTCACTAGGTTCCTGAGGCTGGCTTTGAACTTGTGATCTTTCTGCACCATTGGGATTTCAGACATGTGCACTGTGCCCAGTTCAAAAGCCCTTTTTATAATTCATTCAGATCACATGGAGTAAAAGGCAGTGTGGGATGGTGATCAGCAAAGCATCATTATGCCTGGATGCCCATAAGCCTTTTACTTACCTGAAACATTAATTGAAGTGGTTTCTCATGTGTAAAATGATGGTAATTACAGTGAAATGATACATAAGGTGCCTAGTTCAGTATCTGACACATTCTAACTGTTCAGTAAATGTTAACAATATTTACAGTCATGAGGTTTATGATTACTGAAGAAAAAATATAGAAAATTTTCTGCTTTTCAAAATATATCAAATACTGGGTAGTAATGAGAATAAGGTTCAAAACAGTCAAGGGATTGTTAACTCACACATATTATCATATAAAATAACATTCCTAACAGAAAAATAGGCAGGAGCTATGGAGAACCACTATACAGAAGAAAATGTCTCAGAAGGTAATATGAATATGAAGGATGCTCACTGGTTTAGTAATTAGGGAAATGCATATTAAAGCAAAAAGGAGGTGTTAGTTTTTACCTGTTTATCAAAAATTACAAACCCAGGGCTAGGATATAGCTCAGTGGTAGAGTGCTTCCCTTGCACGTGTGAGGCACTAGGTTCAATGCTCAGCACCACATAAAAATAAAGAAAGAAAGATATTGTGTTCATCTACAACTAAAATTTTCTTAATTACAAAGCCAATGACAATTGTTGGCAGGAGTTGGTTTATAGAACCTCTCTAGTGTAAAGACAGGAACCATTCCATTCTGAGGACAATTTTGAAATACCTAGATTAAATGTGACTATCCCCTTTAAGAAAGCAATTCTACTAGTTTATAAAGGGACATTAGGTAAAATAGTCTTGAGGTTTAATTTTTCATGGTGGTAGGGTTATTGGAGGCAATTTGGATATCACTTCCTGAAACAGAAGATATTAAAATTCTGTAGATGTATATCATAAAATATAAGTCTGCTGGTAGGAATATATACTCGAAGGACTTATAGAAGCAATAGTGCTGAGTGAAAACTATCAGCATATAAATAATTTAAGAATTCAGACATCACAAAGTACTAGTATATTTATAAAGATATAAAAGACATATATATTTTAAAAATCTGCCTGTATAATGAAAAAAAGGGGGAATAAGGAATGAAGATAAATGGGAATTTTAAAAAAATAGAAAAATAAAAATACCTACCATGTGCTGATAATTTGAAATATAATAAAGTGTAGGAAAATAAATTAAAAATACAGTTCTAACTGCCCCATGGTGCACAGTGCTACCATGTTAGTATATTTCAGAGAGTTTGTTTCATATGCAAATTCATGTAGTTTTATACTTAATACAGATTTTACTTACATTATGGAGTCAACTATACATATAATTTTTAAATTTGTTCTGATTAGTTATACATGACAGAATGCATTTTGACACATTGTACGCAAATAGAGCATAACTTCTCATTCCTCTGGCTGTACATTGTGCTCAGTCACACCACTAGTATAACCATACATGCATTTTTGTCATCTCTTTCCCCAGATATACATGTTCATTTTCTCATATAACTAAGTGTATTTTGAAAATACATTAACTAGAGGCTGGGTAGATCCCACCATGTTCATATTCTACATATTTATATTCAATGTATCATGTCATAGTTACATATTGCATTATATAATATGCTAGATATTTACATAAGAGATTACAAGTTATCACTTTTTGGAAATATTGGTTCTAAATTATTATAATTATGACATTTTCTCATAAATCTTCATGTACATTTCTGATTATCATTTTCCTAATATAAAATCCTATGAATGTAATTTCAAGGTTAAAGAACATCTATAGTCTTACATATGTATTAACCTAAATTAATGATGTAATAATATTAGCCATTGCATCTTAAACTTCTTCAAGTTCTTAAAATTATCACCTTAGAAATGAAGAATGATTACTTTATCTTTGATTTATCTATGATTATCATTTATCTATGATTTGTCTTTCTTAGGATTATTTTTCTCTTAAGAATCCCCATTCTCAGTAGCCTCAAAAATAAAATAAAATAAAATACTTGCAAATCAACGAAAGAGATGAAAGATCTATATAATGAAAATTACAGAACCCTAAAGAAAGAAATCAAAGAAGACCTTAGAAGATGGAAAGATCTATCTTGCTCTTGGATAGGCAGAATTAATATTATCAAAATGACCATACTATCAAAAGCACTATACAGGTTTAATGCAATTCCTATCAAAATTCCAATGGCAACCCTCATAGAAAAGGCAATCGTGAAATTCATCTGGAAAAAATAAGAGACTCAGAATAGCTAAAGCAATCCTTAGAAGAAACAGTTAAGCAGGTGGCATTGCTTAAAAGATACTACAGAGCAATAGTAACAAAACCAGTATGGTATTGGCACCAAAACATACTGGTAGACCAATGGTACAGAATTGAGAACACAGAGAATAATCCACAAAATTACAATTATCTTATATTAGACAAAGGTGTCAAAAACATGCACTGGAGAAAAGATAGTATCTTCAACAAATGGTGCTGGGAAAACTGGAAATCCATATGTAACAAAATGAAATTAAACCCATATCTCTCACCATGCACAAAACTTAACCCAAAATGAATCAAGGATCTAGGAATTAAACAAGAGACTCTGTGTCTCATAGAAGAAAAAGTAGACCCTAATCTTCATCATGTGGGTTTAGGCCCCAACTTCCTTAATAAGACTCCTATAGTAAGAATTAAAACCAATAATCAATAAATGGGATGGAATCAAGCTAAAAAGTTTCTTCTCAGCAAAAGAAACAATCTGTGAGGTGAACAGAAAGCCTACATCCTGGGAGCAAATTTTTACCCCTCACACATCAGATAGAGCACTAATCTCTAGGGTATATAAAGAACTCAAAAAGCTAAGCACCAAAAAAAACCAAATAACCCAATCAACAAATGGGCCAAGGACCTGAACTTCTCAGAAGAGGATATACAATAAATCAACAATACATGAAAAATGCTCACCATCTCTAGCAATCAGAGAAATGCAAATCAAAACTACTCTAAGATATCATCTCACTCCAGTCAGAATGGCAGCTATTATGAAGACAAACAACACTAAGTGTTGGCGAGAATGTGGAGAAAAAGGTACACTCATACATTGCTGGTGGGACTGCAAATTAGTGCAGCCATTATGGGAGTACATCTTGGAATTTATTTTTATCACTTTATATTTAATAAGATTTAGTCTTTGGGGTTTGTTGAAGCCAACTAAAGTTTTTTTGAATTGGCTGAAGTATTTGATTACCTGTTTTAAGGATCTTGATTTTTACTGAATAGGCAATCGTCAGCCACCAAAAGTAAGCAGATGAGTACTGCAATAATACAGTGTTAAGGAAAGTTATTGTGTTGATAGTATGTAAAGGGTTTGGGAGAGGTGAAAACAAAGTAGGAAGGTGAGATCTTTGTAATGGTTGAAATGCAGGGTGGTCATCAGGGTGTTAGGATGAAAGAAATTTTGCACTTTGTCTTGTTCACTGCCATATCTTTAATGTACAAATAAATTTGGCACTTATTAAGTACTGAGAAAATATTTGTTGATTCAATAAATGAATTAATCATTTTTTATATGTAGGCTATATGCAGAAAGAAAGGACAACGTTCTCTAATATTTTAAGCTTGATTTAACTATTGCAAACAGGGAAATTGAACAGAGAAAGTTTTGAGGAAATACCAAGAACTTTGTTTTATTGATTTAATGCTTTCAAATAAAACATTTGATAAACATTTTGGGGGATTTAAAATATTGGAGAGAGATTGTTTGCTTGGAGTTTTAAGAATCATTTGCCTAAAAGTAATAGATAATAGTATTGGTAATAAATAAAAGAGCCAAAGACCCAAGAGAAGGGCAAAATAATCTAATGGGCAGAAGATAACATATATTGAGTGCTTTCTGCGTGCCAGGTATTGTTATGAGATTTGTATATAATATCTTATTTAACTTCACAACATCCCCAAAAGCTATTACCTAGGAAAACTGAAATTGAGAGAAGTTAAGCAACTTATCCCAGATCCCCTGCCCAATACGTATTACAGCCATTATATGAACTAGATGAATCTACCTCCAATTTTTTATCTCTGTTGCAATCACCATCTTTAATGAATTTTGTCTACCTCTACCATTAAGCACTACAACATAATTGTTTTGTCCTTGTTTACTGAGTTCAACATTTGGTTATTTTGTAGGTCTGTTTCTATTTCCTTTTGTTTTGGGTTTTTCTTTTTTCTTTTGATTATAGGTCACATTTTGCATATTTTATCATCTCTTTTATATTTCCTGTCATATATTGAATAAAAAAGAATGGTAGAGACTGAGGTAAATAATCCTTACCCTAGAAAAAGGCATATTCCTTTCTCCATCTGGCAGCTAGTCTGGGATGTGTATTCTCTTCAGTCTCATCTCCACTTGAACTGGGACTGTTCTTAGTTGCATTTCATTTGAATATGCACTTCTTGAAGTTACTTTGATTAGGACTCTCTTTTCATCTGGGCTTGGAATTCAGCTTCAATGAGTCTAGGGAACCCAACTCCCAGCCCACTTTACAGGCAGTTCTGCTTCTTCAAGAGTTTGCTACTCTCAGCCCCTCCAAGCCCTAGAGGAAATTTCTCAGTCTTCCTACCCTGCCCCCAGTCTTTGGTGAAGTGGAAATTTAATAGAAAAGATTTGATGAGCAGGTGTTCCTCATCTCCTTTTTGTCCAAGACCCAGAATACTGCATGTAGTCACTGTATGCACTCAATTAGGATTTGTGGTAAATAACTAGCAGACTAAACAGATTCCATGGATCTTCTCAGGACTCTAAAAATTTATCACAGGAGTCCACTGATCATAAAAGTTTGGCTGCTTTCTATATACATTGATATAATCCTTTAATCTATGGAGGTTTGAATCTCTTCCCTTGGTTCTCCAATTAAGAAAGTAGACATGGAATTTCACTCATGTAGGAAAGGCTTATCCAATCTGTAATTTAGTTCATCCACATGACTGCATTCTCAGCACTCTGGGTTATAAAAGCACAATTTTATAACCCATCCGACATTTTTGTAATGATGAGAATAGCTTTCAACTTCCGCTTTTCATATACAGTACTAAGTAAAAAATATAAATATATTTTAATCATTAAAAATATTAGTTCTTAAAAGAATAGACAACGTGAAAATATTTATTTTTCATTATAGATTGCTATTATATATGTGGAAATTATGGAATCTCAAAATTCAGGAAGAAGCTAAAGTTTTAAACAGTCTAGATTTTTAGTATTTTTATTGCAGTTATGCTAATAGGAAAACATCAGAGAATTTCAAAAATTGCATTTGGAGTGCTTGAGTGCTAGCATACATTAATTTTCAATTTTAAGGTGAAGCCAGAGACAGACCTGAGATGTTTTAGAAATAAAGTTGTTGTTTTCTATGAAATATTAGTAACATCAATCTACAAGTTTTAGAAAAGTAAATTGCCCTTTATCTGGATTTCTTGACTTGGAATCTGTGTGTCCATTATTGGTGAATCATTGATAGAAAGGCAGAAGAACTTGTACATATTCATTTATCAAGGCAACATCATGTCATGTCATATTTTGTAATATTGAAATACATTTGGTAAACTTCAAGTGCCGTTGTCTTGCTTATTCTTGGATCTTTAACATCTAGCAAGGCCTAGCTAATAATCATTGTTCAATAAGTGTTTATTGAAGAATTAATTGAATAGAAATATTTTATATAAACTGAAAATATCACTGAGTACATCCAGATTTTAGTGAATACCATCTTGAATATATCAGCCTTTTATAGAGTAAATGCTGGTTTAACATAACAGCTTACATAATTTCTACTAAGGACACAATAGCTACCCAAACTTTAATTTAAAAATCCAGTTATTCTTTGATGATGAATAACAAAAATAATGTTAAGAATCAATGAAGCATTTTCTAATAGAAGAAAACTAATAATGATAAAGTAGACTCATAAAAAGAGGCTAGTTATAAGTCATAAATGTGAGATTAGAAGGTTCACTCAGTGGAAAGTTTGCATGAGAGATTGGTCTTGAACAGAAGGGGATAGGTACTAGCTAACAAAACTGAGAAACACCCCTATAATTCTTATCCATTATTATTCATTTTTATTGCAAAGCAGATATAGATTTAATTCAATTTGCTATGATAAAATAATCTGTTCCTCTTATTTGGAATCAGAACCAACTCACAATTTGGCCTTGCTAAGTCACTGCTTTATGACCCAGCATGATAAAAATGTATCTACTTTGCTCTTGGGAGCTCTTATAGAAAACATCATTCAGTTTTCTCCTCTTCAGTTTCCCCCTTTTTTTTTTTTCCTTTCTAATACCTCATATAACTAACTACTCATCCTTAATGAGAAAAGTAGAATTCTCTTAGACCCATGCTTTAAATCCCTAAAAACTATGCCTATATAGTTCAATAGTTGAATTTTAATAAGTTCAGAATAGTATTACAGCTTCAAAAATAACCAGATAAATAAATATGTAACTATGAATAAATAAATATTTAACTATAGGTGTAAAGCTGAAGACTTAGGCAACAGTTCCAGCACTGGCAGTAATACAGCAAAACAAATCACTCTTCTTTTGACTATAAGAACATTAGGCAAGGAGAATCTATAAGCAGGGAAAACTGTGACATTCAGAATAAAAGAGAGGGAATCATAATAATAAAGACTTCCCACAGGAGCTGAAAGATTCAAGACAATTACAGCTGGTGAGAATGTTCCCCAGCACTGATACCAACCGTGAACCAACCAAATAGGAGATTTTTTTAAAAAATTCTGGGTATCATGTTCATTTCAGTAACATGGATTATGTTTAAATGAAAATTATAAATTGTATTGATTTTTTTGCTTCTTTGCTTATCTTTTAATTTCAAGTTGGAGACAACTTTACAAGCTATCTCAATCTCTTTTGGACTTAGACCTTTTTATGATTTCCTACAGCTTTAGATCTTCACTGGTTTTTCATAGCCTTGGAACTTTCCAAATACACTCTTATATAGCCTCAAGTATAATAACCATGATGCATGTGGCTTTTTTTTTCTTTTTTTGGTACCAGGGATTGAACTCCTATTGAAGTCCTATAATTATAAAACATGTATTGCTTTACTTCACAGCCAGAATATCTGTTTATCATAGTACTTTTTTTTAAAGCATTCTTTTTTTTTTTTTAACCACTAAGCCATATCCCAGCCCTATTTTGTATTTTATTTAGAGACAGGGTCTCGAAGAGTTGCTCAGCACCTCACCATTGCTGAGGCTGGCTTTGAACTCACCATGCTCCTGTCTCAACCTCCAATGCCCCTGGGATTACAAAGGTGCACCACTGCGCCTGACTATGTATTTAACTTCTTTTTTGTTCACAGGCCTAAGGAAAGGTCTTAGGTTTTTTTCTCTGTGTTCCTGAGAAGTTCTCCAAAAACAGCAGATTTTCCCCTCATACTTAAAGTTCAACAGACAAAGAAAACATAGTTTGGCTATATAGATTATTTACTACTTAATAGCTTGGCCTCATTTTGAATCTAAAGTTAGTACCACTTCTAAAATTTATAGTATCTTTAAGTTTTGACACTACAAAGAAAAATACTGTTCCCTTACTATTTTATAAAGGTTTCGAGACTATTAAAAATCCTATGCTTTTTGATAAAATGTTTGAAGTGATTTTAAATGTGTTTTAAGCAGAAAGTTTATTATTTTCTTGTAGCTTACAGTCTGTTTTGTAATCAAAATTTCCTGCATGATTTTTTTAGTACAAAATAATACAAGTTAAGTGAGCATTTTTGCTGTCTAATTTTAAGTTTTCTATTACCCCCCCCCCTTCCTATTTTCAGCTTTCTAAGAAATATGGAGTCCACGTATGTGGAGAAGGTGGAGAATATGAAACATTCACTTTGGATTGCCCTCTATTTAAGAAGAAAATAATTGTGTAAGATATCATTTTAGAAGTTTTTTGCCCTTTCCTTAAATTTAAGTGATAAAAGAAGTAACTTAACATTAAGCTTGAGGCAACTTTTGTTGGGAGAAATAGAACATGTCCTCTAAGTTCACAAACACTCAATTTGTTTAATACCAGTGAAGTTGTCTGAATACTTAATCAATACCTGACAAGAGGAGGCCTTCATAGAAGGCTATAAACTTTTTAGACATTGCACTTTCGTTTACTTGCTGATTATGGCCTGCAGTAAAACTGGAACCTACACACTGACACTTTTATCCTTTCATGAAGTGTGAATTGCCTGTATTATTTATCTTTCATTACAGCAACATTTGATAAACTGCCACATCAGTAGCCTGTGGGTTCCATTAACTCCATCCTCTTTTTCCTTTTATTTTTGGCTTTAAAAAGTTAGAATAGCATACTAAATATTTCTCTTCAATTACTTGTAGTTATTTTTACATGTAAACTTTGTTTTTAAATAGGTTCAATTTATGGTAAGTAGTATGATTTATTTACCATAAATTGTTAAAATTAGTATACAGAAAAATAGGAGCTTTCTTCAGTTTATTACATTATTATCTATGTTCTAATTTATGTCACTCTTGTCATATGCTAAGAAAGCATTTTATCTCCTTTTCCTGAGTTCTTATGCTTCTTAGAAAAGACTATCTGAATTATGCTTGACTGAATGGACAGTTTTTGGTATTTTCAACAATAAGATTTGAATTCTTTGTACATATTAATAAGAGAGGGAGTAAGTTAAGAAAATTAAGACAGCTCGAGGTAGATTTTCTAAAAAAAATATTTATTTAATAGGATATAGCAAAATGTTTTTATCACAAAAATTCATGTACAAAATTCATGTATACTTTCATGTTTTTCCTGTTTTATTTCCTATTAATAATCAACATAATAATGACTTATTTAGCAAATATTTATCAGGTGTCTATTATGTCCAGAGCATCCTACTGACTGTGGTGATCACACAATGATTCACAAATGAAACATGCATGAGATATTACTTCCATGAAATAGCACTGTTTGATTATTTAAGAAAAGCATCCACATGCTAGGGTGAATTTAGAGTATAATGGAAAACTTGATATATATTTAGTTACTAATATGAGACTAGCAAAATTGGCCAAGGGGAGAACACTAAGAGGAAGAAATCCAAAGAATAAGATTTTACCCATTTACTTGAAAAACTGAAGTCCTATAGTTATAAAACATGTATTGCTTTACTTCACAACCAGAATATCTGCTTATCATAGTACTTTTTTAAAAAAAGCATTCTTTTTTTTAACCTTTATTTTATGTACTTATTTTTATGTGGTGCTGAGGATCGAACCCAGTACCTCACATGTGCAAGTACTCTACCACTAAGCCACAACCCCAGCACCTTATCATAATACTTAAACCTGCATCCCTTAAACCTGATGGAGACAAAGTCTTGAGGGGAACTTGTCATGCTCTTCAAGAAAAGGTATCAAAGAAAGTATATTAGAACTGTCTAATGCCAAATAGAACTATTCATTGCAGCCAAATAATCATTTATTGAGGGAAATTTTTTAAGTGAAACTGCAAACTGTTTCCCTGCTCTGCAAGAGTTCTTTCTGTAAAAAAGAGAGGTGGACAGACAAATCAACAATATGTGAGAGGTGCCACCATACAGATGCACCTTGAGACACAAAGGAAGTCTTACCTTTTTGTTCTTATTCATTTGTCAGTTTATCACCAAATTCTGATGTTTAAGCATATTATTTCCTCTTTTTTCTTTATAGATTATCTCTCTCTTCAGCTTCATTTCTTTCTTACTTGATTCCTTTCTTTTAAATCACCTTCCTATTTCTGCCCACTTTGATAGATCTTTCCCATTCTGAAGGTTTGTGCTACCAACCACTTCCAGTGCTCGTTCTATATGTGAACTCTCAGAACATACAGTAGGCACTGATAAGTATTAAGTGTTGTTAAATTGTATTTTATTATTATTTCTGTTTACTTGCTTTGTTTCACATATTTTTATGTATTATTCTCTTTTATATTTAGAGGTTATATATTGAGGATTATCCTGGTTCAATGGAAAAAGGATGTTTCTTACTATGTGCAAAATCCTTCCTCCCCTTTAATATATAATTATCCTTATCATGCCTGCTTAATATGCATCAAATGTAAGTTAACATGCATTATCCATTCTAAAATTATATATAAATGAAAGATATTTTACTTAGACATAGTTTTCCATATGATACAATTAAAAGATAACTTTCTAACAACATTCGACCATTAATAATGCTGGATCTTGTAGTTCAGAATTCATTTGGGGAAAATTTAATAATTTTTGTTTTATGTAATAAATTCTGGTCTGCCCTAGTTAGCATACAACTAATTATTTACAAGGATTCATATTTCAAATGTCTGATTCAAATAAATTTTTTTATTTTAAAAAAGAAAAAGACCACATCTTCCATATACAAAATTGTTTGATTATTATAGGAATATTTTACTTTATATATTTTATATTAAATAAACTTTCACATGCCAAATTATTTGATTATAATTAGGAATCTTTTAAACACAGATTGAATCCTTGTTGTATAGTGAAATAATTTAGAGATTGAAATGATTCCAGAACTTTAACATTTTTTAAATCTTCTAGGAAAGACAGTTTCATAAACCTTCATAATTTTAGAAAATTCAACGTGGAACCTTTTATAATTCACTTTTCATATTAGTTAATATATAAAGTCACTAACCTCTAAAATACAAATTTTAGATCAGAAAATAAGTTTTTTTTTCCTTAGAAGCTCTGATGAAAAGAATTACCGACTAGCTTTTAAAAGAAGAGGACAATTCCTGGGAAATTATAGGTTCTTAAATCTTAAAAAATTACTATCGTATACATATATATCAGAACTTAAATTCTAAAGTATATTAAAGAAAGTAATCACTTTATTTTCTGTGTTGATGAATAATCCTTTTTAATGTCAGTATTGATATTTTTAATGTCAATATTTTCCTTTGGATAGTCAGTATTACTATACTACTGGTACAGAGTTGTTATATATGGGGTAAAGGAAAACCAGAATGAATGAAGGAAGGAAGGACTAAATCACATGGTTAAAAAACTATCCATTTGGTCTGGAGTTGTGGCTCAGTGGTAGAGTACTTACCTAGCATGTGTGAGGCCCTGGGTTCAATTCTCAGCACCACATATAAATGAATAAAATAAAAATCTATTGATAACTAAACAAATATTAAAAGAAAAAAAATTTTAAACTATCCATTCATTTTCTACTTTCTCAAACTACTCATATTTGCTACCTATTCAAGATATATTCAGTACAGAGCACCATACTGAGGCATTTCCCCATGAGGAGGGAGCAAAGACTTTTAACTTAGTTGCCTTCTCATATTGATTTTGTATTAACTGGGAATTTATTTAAATGTATTAACTCTTTTTCTTATATTTAAATTTTTAGATCCATTAACCTTTATTTTTATTATGCTAGGAATACTATATGGCATTATTGATATTTATGTGTGCATGAATGTTTACATGTACATCAAATGTAATATGCATATTAAATATTGTTAAATTGCCATTATTATATTCTTTACATGCTTTGTTTCACAAACTTTTTAAAGTATTACTCATGAAAGAGACAGTGTTATGTATGTATGAAAAAGTATGTATTCATGTGAAGGTAATTAAAATTAGTGTGGATTTCTGATCATTTCAGTAGTTAATATGAAAATGTAAAGGTGTTTGACAAAGTTTAACTATACAGTTATTAATGTCTAATTAATCCCAGTCATTGTACTCTACTGAGCTGGGGTAAATTGGGATGGCACATGAACAGGCAAAGATGAACAAAACTAATACCTCTCACACAATTACAGTAGATGTGTTATAACAGGGCTATAAATGCAATACTAAAGAACATGAAGAAGAAAACTAGTACTGACTGTGGGTATAAGGACTGGCTTCACAGAAATCACATCTAGATGTCTGTGAGGGTAGGTGTGAGTCTACAGGACTCGCAAGAGGGCTTCCTCTGTACTTTATCTTTCTGTTCCTCCTCATGATACCTGGAAGCATCAATTTAGTTGATGTAACCTATGAAGGTAAGTCATATCTTTTCATTAGGATCCTGACTCATGAATGATTCTATTTCTGTTGTGTTATACTTTGCTTTTCTTTTAATGTCCAACAAGTTCCGTCTTCTAATTGGTGGATTATAAGTATACATAGTAATAGAATTTATTATGCCTTATTTGTATATGTACATATTATGTAAAAACTGATTACTCACATTCCCCAGTACTTTCCCTTTCCCACCCAACTCCCTTCCCCTGATCTGTTTACTCTACTTTAGTGATCATTCTATTGTTTTATTATTAATATCTTAATTGGTGCATTATAGTTATATATAAAAGAAGTCCTTTTTAATGTTGCTTTTCCTAATCATTAACAAAATGCATATTTGATATAAAGGTTCATGAATGTAAGTCACTTTTTTTATAAATCATCAAACATACTTTTGTTTTTGTTTGTTTATTTTTGGTACTGGGAATTAAACCCAGGGGTCCTTTACCACTAAGCTACATCCCCAGTGTTTTTAATTTTTGATTTTGAGACAGGGTCATGCTAAGGTGCTGAGACTGGCCTCTAGCTTGCAATTCTCCTGCCAAGGATCCCTCCCAAATCACTGGTATTACAGGTGTAATCCACCATTCCTGGCATCAAACATAGTTTTTAAATCTAACTTGAATCTTTCATATAGAAAGTAAACATATTTTGCTCATGGAAATTTAGTATTTTGCAGTCACATATTCTGATGTTTCTTCTATTGCCTCTAAATAACTTTATATCACAAAAGTTGATTCAAAAATGTTTTTGCCTTAGTGACAAAAAGTCAAAGTAAGGATTTATTCTGCTATACTACAGTGATCAAAATGCTAACAATATTAATCCAAACAATGGAACTACTTCCTAAGGCATTAAAGAAATATGAGAAATTTCTATTTAAATTTCCAGTTAAAATGCAAAGTATTATCACTCCCAATAAACAATAATAAAAAATAATTAGCTATTAGAACTTCACACATAATTTGTTATTCATATGTGTTTTACAGGGTATCTTTGATAAAGTTGGGTTAATTTACATGTATCTTATGGTTCTAACAAGCAGTTCATACCATTTTACCTGAATGTGGTAATTACTATGTCAGGCGATCAATTTTAATAGCATTGATGTTGCAGTGTGAAGAGTTCAGCTGAAGCTTAAACCATCCTGGGTAATGCTTTTGTGAAAGATAATTGAGATTTTGTGTGAAACACTGAATGACTTACCTTTTGAAAATAAAAAGAATAATGAAGATAAAGCACTAATGTTTAGTCCCTACCAAGCAAATTTGTGAAAATGAAATTGAACAGGAGTTTAAGTCTTAAAATTGTTCCAAGAGCTTTGAGTGAACCTACAAGTTGAACTATGTGCTCTTATGAAGATGAAAAACTTCATTATTTTTTCAAAAGTTTACTATTCTTGATCCTTTTACCTAATTATTGAATCATTAAAAATACATGTTAATCACTGCATGTTGTACATCAATGGAAATTAGTACACAGTGAGGATTTTTTGTCTCTTCTGTGAGTAGCAGGAGTAACTTGCCATAATTTGTATAGTAAATAAATGCATTATAATTATATTTCAGGGATTCTTCAGAAGTGGTTGTACATTCAGCTGATGCATTTGCACCTGTGGCTTATCTACGCTTTTTAGAATTGCACTTAGAAGACAAGGCAAGTAAATCTAAGATTTACAGTGACTTTATTTGAAAAGTGAGATACACACATTGACTCTGTATATATAGTTCTGTGACATTATATGAGAGGAGAAAGCAAATTTATTTTGTTATTAGTGATTTTTTTCAGCTCCTCAGTCAATAACTAAGAATATTAAAACTGCTTATAATCTTAAGATCGCTA
Source organism: Ictidomys tridecemlineatus (assembly GCF_052094955.1). NCBI lineage: Eukaryota > Metazoa > Chordata > Mammalia > Rodentia > Sciuridae > Ictidomys > Ictidomys tridecemlineatus. The sequence continues at coordinate 44,004,210 of NC_135481.1, forward strand.
TGATACAAAGAAATTACATTTCAGAAAAGTTTGCAGGCAGGTCAGTGAAATGGGAGTAATACATTAAACAATGAGAAGATAAAGGACAATATAAAACCAAGTATTAAATCATGTAGCAAGATAAGAATTAGGTTATTGTGCATAAGTATTACAGGGAAGATTTGATGATGAATTGGATTTCTTCATACAAATAAGAAGAGAGGAGAAATACAGCTTTTCTGAAAATATTCAGGGGAAGAGAAGTACAAGGGAAAGATGGAAAATGAGGCAAAAGTGCAGTAGAGCTCTTTTTAAAATACAACAAAATGTCAATTTAATGATGTTGAGTGGGGGCTGAGGTTATAGCTCAGTAGTGGAGCTATTGCCTTACACATGTGAGGTTCTGGGTTTGATCCTCAGCACCAAATAAAAAAATAAATAAATAAAGCAAATTAAAAGAAATATGTTGAGTGGAATCAGTAAAAATCTGGATTAGATCCTTTGATTGTAAGGTGTGATCCTTGAAATATTGCTTTATATATTTCTGTCTTCATAGAAATACCAGCTGAAATTGTGTAAGGAAATGAGACTAATGACAGATAAAAAAAAAAAAGATTAGAAAAAGTATTCTGTGTGTCTGTGTTTTTTTTCCAAATCTTGAGACACACTCCTACTTACACGTTTGGGATAGGGAATCTGAAGGATCAAGAGAATTAACGAGGATTCAGCAAAAATTAGGAAAACTCTTTGAGAGTTTCCATAATAGAAAATAGTTACTGATACCAGGTCTCCAGAAAGATGATGATGAACAGGATTGAAAAAATAGGTCAGTCAATTGGGCTGGAATTGCCTTTTATCAAAAAACTGATTGAAGTAATACTATCCAAACATTTCTCAGACTTACTAAAAGGAACCCCTTACTTTTAGGCCCTTCTGCTTTTGCTGCATGTACACACACACAAATTCAAAACCATTAAATTCTTGTTTAGGTACTACTACAATTATATGTTCAGTTCTACCTAAACAGCTAACTATTCACTTTGCTGTTTGGTATTGTATTTGTCTTTACAGTCCATTTCCCTATTGAACATTACAATGTTAGATCTTTAAGGTGAGATATCTACTGACATTGAATAAAAATGATGCATTTACTTCTTCTTCTTATCTCTCTCTCTCTCTCTCTCTCTCTTTTTCAGGTATCTCCAGAGCCTGACAACTATAAAACATCTACGTATATACATAATTTTTGAAAAAGCATTTTCAAAAACATCATTGACTAAGCAGTCATTTTTGTACAGAAAAGTTAACATAGCATTTTGTCAATTACTATGGCCAGTTTTTCCCATTACTTTATTTTTTTATTTTTTAAATGCTTTTTTTAAGAAGAAATTAATAGAATCATTGATTAATTGAAAAAATATCAACAGCTTATTCATTAACATTACCAACTTCTCTATATTGACTTTTTCTTTGGTTAACACAACCTTTCCATGACTTCTATGTGACATATATCTTTTGTTCTCCTTTAATTTTACCTGTAACTCCTGTATGTGTAATTATTTCTTTAATTGCACTATTTTCCTCTTTATTCTTCTCATCCTTGCAATCTATGTCATGATACAGAAGCATATGAAAAGACAATCACTTTATTTAGCCAGTTGAGTTTATTTTACTGTATATCACCAAAATGATCTCTATTTTTTGTATCAACGTTACTGGACAAATAGGAATAATACCATTACTTTAATTGGTTATTTTATAATCATGTTTATTTATACCCTCTTTAAAAAAAATAGAATGTGGGGGGCATCTTTCAGTTCACAGCAAAATTGAGATGTACGTAGTTCCCTTATATACTCCCTGCTTCCACACAAGCATGGTCTACTCCACCATAAACTTTCTGTGCCAGAGTCATACATTTTTTACAACTGCTGAACCTATTTTGATTAAATATTATCATAAAAAGCCCATAGTTTACATTAAGGTTCACTGTTAATTTTTACAGTCTATATGTTTTGATAATGTCAAATAGTATCCACTATTACAATATCATACAGAATAGTTTTGCCACCTTAAGATCTATGTTCCACTTATTCATTTCTTCACTGGTATTCTTTAATCTCTGGCAACCACTCATTTTATTGTCTCCATACCTTTGTTTTTTCCAGGATGTCATATAAAAAAAATACTGTATGTATCCTTTCCCGATTAGCTTCTTTCTCTTATTAATTTGCATTTAGGTTCCCTCATTTTTTTTTAAGTCTTGTTAGCTTATTTCTTACAAGTACCTAATAATATTCCATTGTCTGAACATAACAAAGTTTATTATATCCTTTCACCTCCTTAAGGACAACTTAGTTGCTTCCACCTTTTAGCAATTATGAATATAACTACTATAAACATCCATGTGCATGTTTTTGTGTAAACATAAGTTTTCAATTCATTTGTATAAATACCAATGAATATGATTATTGTATTTATAAAAGTATAATGAAAGGATGTTTAGCTGTACTATTTTGCATCCCACCAGTAATAAATGAATTTCTTTTCTTCCATTCTTAACAGCATTAGATGTTGTTTTGGCTATTATATTAGGTTTGTAGCGTTATCTCATTGTTGTTAAAGTTTGAAGTTTTCTAATGATTTAAGACATTGAGCATCTTTTCTTATGCTTATCTGCCATCTGTATATCTTCTCTGGTGAAATTTTTCTTTATAGATCTTTCGCCCATTTTTTTTTTTTTTAGAATTTAACCTTTTACTTTATTTATTTTTTGGTGGTGTTTGTTTTTATGTGGTGCTGACCATGGTCCCAGGGCCTCACCCATTCTAGGTAAGCACTCTACTGCTGAGCCATAAACCCAGCCCCTCTTTTGCCCATTTTAATTGGATTATTAACATTAATATTGAGTATTAAGAGTTCTTTGTATATTTTGGATAGCAGGGTTTTTTTGAGTATATCATTTGTACATATTTTCTCCCATTCTGTAGTTTAACATCTGCTTCTCATAGTAATTAATGTTTTTCACAGACCAGAAGTTTTTTAATTTTAATAAAGCTGAACTTATCAACTCTTTCCTTTTTTATTGTACCTTTAATGTTATATCCAAAAAAATTCCACCCAAACCCAAGTCTATCTAGATTTTATTCTATGTTATCTTTTGAGAGTTTGATAGCTTTATGTTTTACATTTGTGTCTTTAATACATTTTGAATTGATTTTATAAAGGATATAAGATCAGTGTATAGATTTATTTTTTAAAAGTAGATATCCATTTGTTCTAGCACAATTTTTCTTCTTTGTATTGCCTTGTTATTTTAGTTATTTGTGTGAACTATTTCTGGACTCTGTATTTTGTTCCATTGACCCATCTATTCCTCTGCCAGTACCACACTTTTTGGATTATTAAAACATAGTGAGTCTGGTCAGATAGTATCAGTCTTCAGACTTACTTAGTTCTTCTTCAATATTATATCAACTATACTGTGTTCTTTATTTATTTATTTATTTATTTGGTGCTGAGGATCGAACCCAGAGCCTTACCTGTGCTAGGTGAGTGCTCTACCACTGAGCCACAACCCCAGCTCTGTCTTTTGTTTCTTATCCACAAAATACCTTTTTGGAATTTTTATGGAATTGTGTTGAATCTATATATAAGGTTGGGAAGAACTGACATTTTGGTAATAGTGAGTCTCCTCACATACTTAGTTCTCAGAACTTTGATTTTGTTATATATTAAAATTTATATACTTATATATTAAAATTTTATTTAGTTCATCAGAGTTCTGTTTAGATATCTTTTATATCCATTATTAAATTGGACATGTTAAATATGGCCTTAGGACTATTTGTCATTATATATAAAATTTGAACTTATTTCCCACTCCACATGTATTTTTCTCATTTTGTTATTTATCACAACTGATTCATCCGTACTGGTTCAGGCACAGAATTTTGTTATCGTTCTGTAAACTATATCTCTTTCACCATGAACATTCAATTGATTATCTCATCCTTTATATTGTAGTTCTAATATATCTCTTACCTCATTACATCCCCATGCCCATCTCTTCAATTAAAGTTGTACCTTGCCCAAACTCTTCTAGTTTGAGTCCATTCTTTGCTTCCATACGTTTCATAGTCAATTCTACCACCATATTGATTTTCCTTTCTAGTGTTCATTTCCTTGCACAAAATTCCACAATAGTGTTACATTCCTTTCTAAAGTTATAAGATGATTGGCCATGAATCAAAGGCCATTTGGCATATGTCTAGAGCAACTTTTTTCACTCTTTGTCTTAGGCCTCTCCTATATGTATCCTTTGTTCTAATAATACTGAAACATTTAGATTCTCCCTTCTGCTTTTCTTCTCCCTTACCTTTGCTTATTTTGTCTTATCTGCTTTCTTTTCTTCTTCTCTTTAACTGATTACATCTTATCCATGACACAACCTTGAACTCAAATACTGTGTCATGCATTTATTCAACAAAATAAACTACCCTAACACTTTGTTTCTTCCCATTTTTTGTGACAAATAACTTTATTTAGCTTTATGTTATCAAGAACTTAAGTAATTTTACTAGGTTGCAAATTTCTTGAGGACTGATCTTTTTCATTGTCTCACCCTCTGGTTCAGCTATTAGCTTTTAAGTGTTATGTGACTCAGTTGGTAGAGTGCTTGCCTAGCATATGCACGTTCAATCCCTAAAATTGGGAAAAAACAAGTTCAATAAGAAGTTTGCAATTGAACTAATTATTTATACTTCGTTTTTTCTTTCATACAGACTCTTAGAGATACGTTTTCCATTTTATGTTGAATATCATTTTATGAATAACTTTATTTTTTATTATAGAAAACTGCTCTAAGCAAACTAGAATATAAAATACAACATTTAGAGAGGTTGTTTTGTGTATATTCTAAGTTATCATTCAGATTTTCACTTTGTATGTGATGACTACTATTAAACTTTTAAATAATTTACTTAAATTTTACCTTTAAGTTAAAATCTTGAATTATTTATGTGTGTATTAAAATATCAACTAAACATGGATCCCAAGCAAAATAGTTGAATAATGCAAAGCTCTGAGTTAAAAATGGGGAAATATATTAGAATTTCTTTGGGACCCTCATTTTATTGCTTATGGCAAACTCGATGTTAAGATGTATTATATATCACTGCAATGATGGGCTTGAGAAAATGAAAAATACAAAGCTTTACATAAATCAACCAAAAGATCATATTAAAATGTATAACCTTCAAAAAGAGAAAAATCAAGAATTTTATTTGTTAACTATTCAGATACTTTTCCTTATATAGTTGTTTTGGATTTTCAGATAGATTTATGGAATATAATATTTCAAATTAATTGTTGGCAAAGCCAATGTATTTATAAAGAAGCAAGGTTCAGGGCTGGGACTGTAGCTCAGTGGCAGAGCGCTAGCCTATCATGTATGAGGCACCAGGTTCGATCCTTGGCACTGCATTTTTAAAAAAAAACTAAACAAATAAAGGCATGATGTCCATCTACATCTATTTAATTTTTTTTAAGTGAGGTTCACAGAAATTTAGCTTTGCTAATGTTCTACTATGGCTTAGTACTTAATTTTTCTTTTTTGGAAATAATCCTTACTCTATAGTCAAAAAAAAAAAAATAGAACTGATTAGCAAAACATTAACCTAGGTCTGTATGAGCTCAAAAAACAAAATAGAACTTCATGATATGGGAAAGGGCAATAATAAAACAGATATTGAAAAAAGCATCCTGGTTCTGTCGCAGATGTAAGGATAGCCAAATTGGAGTTTTGGATATCAGCTGTTATGGATTTGAGCCAAATCATCTTCTTTTTGGTCTATAGGAATCACTTTAGTTAATCTCTCTGGAATCCAAATCAGCGGCTGTTCTCCCTGTGGAAACACACAAACAGACCTCCGACTCCAGACAATCACTGGGTCAGGATTTTAGTTAATCTCTCCGGAATCCAAATCGGCTGCTGTTCTTCCTGTGGAAACACAAAAACAGACCCCCGACTCCAGACAATTACTGGGTCAGAACCTTTCCATTGTCCTGTTAGAATATCTTTCCAAAGTACCTTGGACTTATGTACATTTTTTGGACACATATGCCTTTCTGCAGCACTAAGTTCTGATGAATCCAAATTTAAAAAGTTTAGAGTAAAAAGGGTTATTTTAAGTTTATCTTTGGGGAATATATCCCCCTTCCCAATTCCGTCTTTTTGCTTTAATAAGTACATTTTAATAGTTTGATGAGCTCTTTCAACTATGCCTTGTCCCTGTGGAATGTATGGGATTCCTGTTATATGAGTAATGCCAAATGATGAGCAAAATTGTTTAAAAGAAGTAGACGTATAACCAGGGGCATTATCTGTTTTTAACTGTTTTGGAATGCCCACAGTGGCAAAATTTTGTAAGCAGTGAGCTATAACATCTTTAGTTTTTTTCTCCAGCATGAAGGGAGCCCATCAAAAATCCAGAAGAAGTATCAACTGTAACATGCAAATATTTTAATTTTCCAAATTCTGGCAAGTGTGTGACGTCCATCTGCCAAATATGATTAGGTATCAGTCCTCTAGGATTGACTCCAAGATTAACTTGTGGTAAAAAGGTCACACAATTTTGACATTGTTTTATTATTTGTCTAGCTTGTTCCTTAGTTATTTTAAAACGCTTTTGTAAAGTATTAGCATTGACATGGAACCTTTTATGAAAACTGATAGCTTCTTCTTGTGTAGAGAAAATATGTATGTCATGTGTAGTTTTATCTGCTAAATCATTGCCCAAACTAAGGGCTCCAGGCAATCCTGTATGTGCCCTGATATGTCCTATAAAGAATGGATCTTTTCTGTCCCAGATTAAACTTTGTATAGTGGAAAACAAAGAGAAAACAGTAGAAGAAGGGGAAATTCTACCAGCATCTTCAAGGGATATTATAGCATTAACTATATACTGACTATCAAAAAATAAATTAAATACAGAATCTTTAAACATCACAAAAGTTTGTAATACGGCATTAAGCTCTACCTTTTGAGCTGATTGTTTGGGTACTAAAAATGTAAAAGTTTGATCAGGTGTAACTATTGCTGCTGTACCATTATTTGACCCATCAGTGAATATATTTGGAGCATTCATGATAGGTGTTTTTCTTGTCATTTTTGGAAAAATTACAGAATGCAATGACCAAAAAGACAATAAAGGATTAGATGGTAAGTGGTTATCAAATGAAACATTAGATTTGCACATGATTATTGCCCAAGTATTTAACTCATTAGCTAATTCATCAATTTGATTCATAGTATATGGAGTAATAATTTTATTGGGAGAAATTCCAAACACTGCCTTTGCTCTTTTTATTCCTTTGAGTATTAATTATTCTACAGCCTCAGGATACCTAGTAAGAATAGTGTTAGGAGAATAAGATAAATGTATCCATAATAATGGACCTTCTTGCCAAAATACTCCTGTAGGAATATTTTTTGTTGGTAGTACAATAAATAATAAAGGCAAACTTATATCAATTCTATCCAAATGCATATTTTCCATATATGTTTCAATGATTTTTAAAGCCTTTCTTGCTTCAGGTGTTAACATTCGAGGTGAATTTGGATCTGATGGACCTTTTAGGATATCAAATAAAGGTCCCAATTCTCCTGTTGGAATACCTAGATAAGGCCTTATCCAATTTATGTCTCCTAATAACTTTTGAATGTCATTAAGTGATTTGAGTTGATCTACTCGTATTTGAATTTTTGGTGGACGGACCATGGTTGAGGATAATAGAACTCCTAAATAATTAATTGGAAGATTTAATTGTACTTTATCTATTGCTATCTCTAGATTATAATTTTTTAATAAGTTTGTGAGTGTGGCATAACATTCTAGCAATGTGTTTTTAGCTTTGTGTGCTAATAATATATCATCCATATAGTGAAATATTTGTAGCTCAGGATTTTGATTTCTAAGTGGCTGGATTACTTTGTTAACATATATTTGACACATAGTTGGACTGTTAGCCATCCCTTGAGGGAGTACTTTCCATTCATATCTCTCATCAGGACCTTCATGATTTAGTGCAGGGATAGTAAATGCAAAACGTGGACTATCCTCAGGATGAATTGGAATTGAAAAAAAACAATCTTTAATATCTATAACTAAAACATACCAAGTTTTTGGCAAAGCAGACAATTGAGGAATCCCCGATTGAGCAGGTCCCATAATGACCATTTCATTATTAATGGCTCTTAAATCTTGCAATAATCTCCATTTACCAGATTTCTTTTTGATGACAAAAATGGGAGTATTATGGGGACATACAGAAGGTTGTATATGTCCTTCCACTAATTGTTGTTTGACCAGATCATGGGCTACTTGTATCTTTTCTTTAGTTAAGGGCCACTGAGGAACCCATACTGGTCTTTCTGATTTCCATGTAATTTTTATTGTCTCAGTGGCCCTTTGTGAAAATCCAACCCATGTCTGTCTGTTCCTTGATTTATTTGTATTGGTGCTGCTATACCTTGTTCTTGTTTTTCTAATCTTTTTCCTTGTCTAGCCATAATAGTGGGTGCATTTTGATTGATATTATTTGTTAATGTCAAACCTAATTGATCTAAGACATCTCGTCCCCATAAATTTACAGGAAGATGATCCAATACATATGGCTGTATAGTTTCTTCACATCCTTCAGGATCCTTCCAATCTAATACCATTGCACTTCTATCGGGATTAGTCGCCACTCCTAGGCCTCAAAGTGTTTGAGTGGCTTGTTGTAATGGCCAGTGTTTTGGCCATTCTTGACAAGAGATGATGCTAAGGTCTGCACCTGTATCCAGTAGCCCATTAAATTCATGTCCTTGAATATTTAGTTTTAGCATGGACCGAGAATCTAAATTTAAAGAAAGCATAGCCCAATCTACACCTGTGGAGCCTAATCCCTTGGAACCTCTTTCTAAAGCATGACTGGAAAATTTATCATGTAGGCTTGGTATTATTAGTAACTGTGCTATTCTATCTCCTGTTGAAATTATTTATATACCCTTTGGAGAACTGGCTATAATTTTTATTTCACCTTCATAATCAGGATCAATTACCCCAGGACTTATCAAAAGTCCTTTTACAGTAGAAGAGCTGCGTCCCAATAATAAGCCTACTGTTCCTTTGGGAAGAGGCCTTTTACCCCTGTGGGAATGATTTGAACTCCCATCTCTGGAGTTAGTACTGATCTGGCGGAGGTGCAGATGTCCAACCCTGCGCTCCCTCTGGTTTGTCTGATGAGGGATCTGATGTCCTGGCCACTACCCTAATGGGGTTGCTGGGGTTGCTGGGTTCCTCCAGTGCTCCGTATATTTGTGGTTTGGGGCCCCGGAGCATTGGGGCCCCCTGTCAATTTTTTGGCAACAGAGCCCGATGCCTTTGTCCACGATATTGTGGATAAACACCTTGTCCTTGTTCGTTTTTTGATAATGGAGTACCCTCTATGGTGGTTTGAGAATGGCATTCATTAGCCCAATGTCTCCTCTACGGCATCGTGGGCAAATACCCGGTATTCTACTCCTTTGATACCTAGTTTTGTTAAACCCTCCTCCTACGGGGCAATTCCTTTTAAAATGTCCTGTTTGTTCACAATTGTAGCATGTTCTTGGCCTGGCATATAAAGCCTGTTTTACTGCAGCTGCCACAATTTGCCCTTGTTCATTAATGTCTCTGGCATCTAAAGCCTGTTTTACTGCAGCTGCCATGACTTGCTCTTGTTCATTAATGTCTCTACATAATTTAATATATGTGTTTAAATCTTCCTGTTTCCATGGTCTAATGATATCTCTGCACCAACGATTCGCTTGGTCATAAGCCAGTTGTTTTATTAATGGCATTGCTTGTTCTGTATTCCCAAAAACTCTGGTAGCTGTTTGAATAAGCCTATCTACAAATTCAGCGTAAGGTTCATTAGCTCCTTGTATTATCTTAGATAATTGACCTTTTAAACCTCCATGTCCTTGTAAAGTCTTCCATGCCTTAACTGCATCTACAGCAATTTGTAAATATACACCAGGATCATATGCAAGTTGTTGCTGCCGATCCTCATAAGGTCCCTTTCCTAACAACATATCTAGATTTCTCTGAGTATAACCAGCTGCTGCATTTCGACTAGCCGTCTCCTTGCAAAATTCCTCATTGGCAACCTTCCATAACAGGTATTGTCCTCCAGTTAACACAGCTTTACAAACATTAGCCCAATCTGCTGGCGTCATGTTTAAGTTGGTAATGGATTCGACCAAGCTTACAGTGAAGGGTGCTTGAGGACCATAGGTTGTTACAGCCTCTTTTAGCTCCTTCACTGATGTGAAATTTAAACCCTGGTGAATTCACTGCCCTCCTACCTCAAATACAGGGCATACTTGAGATCCTGTCTCAGGATCCCAACTATCAACTGCGGGGTTTGGGGCTTTCCTAGCATATGGAGGTGGTGCTGTTGATTGGACACTTATGCCCTCTGGTAGAGGTGGTGCTGTTGGTTGGACACTTTCGCTCTCTGATAGAAAGGTGTTATTAGCAGTCTCCTGTTGTAACTTTTCCCCTGATGGCTTTTTCTGCTCTAAACTTCCTTCCTCTGTCTCACTAGCTTGAAAGACCTTCTTTTGTACTTGAATCTTTTCCTCTTTCTGACTAACTTGAGAGACCTTCTCTTTTACTTGAATCAGTATGTCTTCTCCTTCCTCTACCTATGTCCGAACTGAAGGCTTTGGACTAAGCAAACCAGATACTTTCGTCCACAATGGCAATGTGCCAACTGGCAGAGTCCCTGGGTTGTTCTTTTCTATTCTTTTTAAATCTTCACCATGATGGTTCCATTGTGATATATCTAACAACTCCTCCTTAAAAAGCCATGGGCTACATTTTTGTATTATATCAACGTATGCCCTGACTGCTCTTGATTTTACTGGGAAGCCTCCTTGCTCTAACAATTTACTTAACACTCTTTCGGTTTGTTTTTTACTAATTGCTGATCCCGTATTTCTACTATAATACAACCCAACAAGATGACGCCAAACAAAACCGAGACAGAATGCAATAAAAATGGAACAACAAAAATTCATTATAGCCTTTCTATCTTCCTGATATGTGCATCTGTCCTTTCTCCCTATCTGTTCCTCAGACGCAAATAGTTTTTCCTCAGATGTGAGCAATTTTTCTTCCCTCTCACTCATCTCCAGGGACAGGCAACTTAAAACAAAAATGAAGCAAAACAAAAGAGGAAACTTAGAATGGCTACCCATCCTCTCGCCCTGCCCTCAGGGGCGAGCAGTTTACTTACCCTCAGTCGCTCCCCGTGCGGGCCAACAAATGCCTCAGTCTGGCTGGGCACAATTCAGGAGCCACTTGTCAAAAGAAACTAACTTTATTTTTAGAACTACAAACACCAAGCAAAACAGCTCCTCAGGGGAAAAATACCCTCAGAGCCCAACTGCCACCACCGGCTTCCACAAGCCTCTCCCCCCCACCAACCTCACCACCTCCCACCATCCTCCTGCTCTTGAGGCTGATTGGCTGGGTCGCGTGGGCGGAGCCAAAGAAGTCCCCCAGTGAGCAGCTCCGTGGTCTGAAAGGGCAGGGAAACAGCCCAATGAACAGCTCCGTGGAGGAGCCAATCAGCTAGATGTTGCTGGGGCCGCTGTGAGCCAATCATCAGCTGGCAGTCTGAAGGGCAGGGAAACAGCCCAAGGAACATCACTGCAGAGGAGCCAATCAGCTAGATGTTGCTGGGGCCGTTGTGAGCCAATCATCAGCCGGCAGCTGGAAGTTTGCCGGCAGCTGGAAGTTTCCTGGGGCTCCTTTGGCTGTGGCTCTCAACACTTGGTTACAAATTTTATGCTATAATCACTTAGTACTTTTTTTTGTGGAAATAATTACATAGGAAATTATGCTTTTGTATAATTATAAAAGCCCACAAACCTAGAATTTGAAAGACATCACTATTTCGTGTCCTTTTTTTTTTGCCCTTTTCATTTTATTTTGCATTATTTTCAAAATTACAGTATTTCAGATATATCATCAAATACTTGAGAAAACACTGTAACATTAAACCATCTTCATGCTTTTGTTTTTCTCTTCATCAAACTGTGACTTTGAGTAATTACTCAATTCTACATGGAATTAACTAAGTATGGATAAATTAGAGAATAATTCTAGTTTTGATATTAAGTACAAATTACTACCAGTATTCATTATTCCTAGTACTGTGATATAGCAAGAGATATCACTAGGTTAGCTAATCTGAGCTAAAGTTATGGCCATACTATATTGTTGATTCAAAAATGAAGAATAATGTTTAAGTTATGGTTTCATTTTTCTCCTATATCTGCCTGTTTTTATGGTATAAACTTGGAACTTATAAAAATGTTTGTATATGAATGAGAACTGTAAGAGCTACATATAAAACTGCTATATTGATATTGGATTTGGGTATGGGGGAAGGGACAAAGAAGGAGAAAAACACAGAGAAACTTAATGCTTTATATTTCTGTAATTTATGTTTTCTTACAATGAGCATACACTTTAGCTCAAAAAGAAATTGATAAGGAAATTTACCTTCTCCCAACATTTACCATCAGCCTAAAGAGAAGAAAGCTTATTTGGAAAGGTTAAAACAAGGTATTTAAACCTAAATGATACAACTTGGGACTTGAATGTGCCTTGCACCATAAATACTTTTGGGATGATGCTGCTATAGGTGATCACTGAAGCTATTAATAAACATTAGAGTCACCCAAATTTAGAGCTACTTGATTAATTTCTAACCCTAGTAAATAAACCTCAGTAGTAGCAGTGACATGTCATTGTGTTGGTGTTTTAGTCAGCTTTTTCATCACTGTGGCCAAAAGACCTAACAAGAATGATTAAAGGGAGAAAAGTTTATTTTGCTCACAATTTCAGAGGTTTTAGTCCATAGACAGCTGACCCCATTGTTCCAGACCAAAGGTGAAACAAAACAGATGGCAAAAAGGCTTGGTAGAAAAACTCATCCCAGGACATGACCATCAGGAAGCAGAGCTCCACTCATCAGAGATAAAATATATAAACCAAAGACATGCCTTTAGTGACCTACTTCCTTCAGCCACACCCTATGTGCCTAGAGTTATCATCCAATTAATCCATATCAGTGGATTAAGCGGATTAAATTATACCTCTTATAACCTAGTCATTTCACCTCTGGACATTTTTGCATTGTGTCATACATGAGCTTTTGGGAATTCAAAGTGGGAAATGAAAGATTGTTTTTATACCCTAAATTTATAGACATCTGGCTAATATGGAGAGAAAAATAACAAATAAGCAACCAACTATTTTCCTTTTCTGCTTCAGACTTTTTTACTTTATTGTAATGCTGTTCCATGTAAATTTTGTTGTTATTTTAATAAATAAAGTTTTTGACTTGTCTTTTCTGAAAGCTTCAGTTTGGTGATTACTTAAAAACAAAAGTGGCATACTATTTATTTATTCAGTACATGTTTATTGAGTGCTTATAGAATGCCTATCCTTGTTTCAGCATTTGGGGATATAGTAGTGAACTGAACCATCTAAAATTATTGCCTTCTTAAAACATGTGTCCTATGAAGTAAAATAGAAAAACAAGTAAATCACATATATAAAGTACAGGGAATGGAGTAAAAATTGCCTCACTCACTGCCCACAGATGTGATGTGATGATTAAATGATATATTTAAACCCAGATTGGTAGTAAAAACACCAGTCATTTTGGTCACATTGGCAGATGTTGATTATGAGCTTTGTGTACCTGAAGTGGGATGGGGAAGAGGTAAGTCTTACCAGGAGTCTGTCATTAAAGCCAAAGAGTGAATCAGTGAACTTGGAAAGAGTTCAAAAGAAAATATTCAGAATAAATTATGGAGAAAAACAAAAGGCACACACAAACTGGGCATGGTATGATGCATGCCTATAATCACAGTGACTCAGGAAGCTGAGGCAGGAGGATTGCAAGTTCAAAGCTAGCTCATCAACTTAGCGAGACCCTAAGCAACTTGGTGAGATGTTGTCTGTAAATAAAATATAAAAAAGGGTTGGGGATATGGTCCACTGGTAAAGTGCCCCTGGGTTTAATTCCTAGTACCAAATAATAATAATAATAATAATAATAATAATGGGATAGAAGATTAGATACAGTGAGAAGATCTAAAATATATGTAATTAGATTATCAGAAACAACAGAAAGGAAATAGGGAAGGTGCCATATTTAAAAAGATAATAGCTGAAAATTTTCCAAAGCTGATAAAACATACCAAGGTATCAATTCAATGAGTCTTATGAATTTCAAATAAAATAAAAAGACCCACGTTTAGGCACATGATGGTAAAACTGGAAATAAAAAGGCAAAGAATAAAATTGCAAACAGTCCAAGTAGGTTAAAGAAGGAGCAATTAGAATTAAACATGACTTTTTAACAACAAAATTGAAGTCAAAAGACAATGCAATCATGTCTTTTATAATGCTATATGAAAACAACTACAATCCAAAAAAAAAAAATACCCTTCAAAAATAAGTGCCATAGTACACGCCTGTAAGCCCAGCAACTCTGGAGGTTGAGGCGGGAGGATCACAAGTTCAAAGCAGCCTCAGCAACTTTGCAAGGCTCTAAGCAACTTAGACCCTGCCTCAAATTAAAAAATTAAATTAAATTAAATTTAAAAGGCTGGGGTTGTGGCTCAGTGGTTAAGCACCCCTGGAGTCAATCCCCAGTACCCAAAATACTAATAATAATAAGAAGAAGAATGAGAAAAATTCCAATCGAGTAATAATGCATTTGACAAAACTCAATGGTGAATGTGTAATGTTCTATTTTATTCTGTATTTTCCCCCTTAAGAAATAAACACCTGGGCTGGGGATGTGGCTCAAACAGTAGCACACTCACCTGGCATGTGCCGGGCGCTGGGTTCCATCCTTAGCACCACACAAAAATAAAAATAAAGATGTTGTGTCCACCGAAAACTAAAAAATAAATATTAAAAAAAATTCTCTCTCTCTCTCTCTCTCTCTCTCTCTCTCTCTCTCTCTCTCTCTCTCTCTCTCTCTCTCTCTCTTCTCTCAAAAAAAAAAAAAAAAAGAAATAAACACCTGGTATGACTCTACTTTGTGTACAACCAGAGACATGAAAAATTGTGCTCTATATGTGTACTATGAATTGAAATATATTCTGCTGTCATGTATAACAAATTGGAATAAATAAATATATCTAAAATTTTTAAAAATAAACAAATATTTAACCTAATTATCAACATGCCTGATAATGCGTTTAGGAATAAAGTCTGCAATTTATTAGGAAATGCTTAAAAATATAAGATAGTTAATAGTGAATGGATAACTAAATAGATTTACAATAAAATAATACAATGTTAATTGTAGATTTTAGATGGTGGATATATAGGTGGTAATTGTAAAATCTTTTAAATTGTATGTATGGAACTTTTCTTCATAAAAATTTGAGAAAAATAAAAGGGAAATTAAGAAATTTTCAAACAAAACATAGGAACATAGAAATATGTTTTGTTTTTGGAGACACTTTAGACTTCATAACAACATTGTCAAATGCATTACTCATGTATTTGTGGTGCTGCTGGTACAAACAGACCTACTTCTCTGAAAGTATTGCACATACAATTATGTACAGTATATAATACTTTTTTATATTAATTTTTTATTTATATATAACAGAATGCATTACAATTCTTGACCACATATAGAGTATAATTTTTCATATCTGGTTGTATTCAAAGTATATTCACACCAATTTGTGTCTGCACACATGCACTTTTGATAATGATGTCCATCATATTGCACCATCATTTCTAACCCCATGCCCTCTCCCTTCCCCTCCCACCCCTCTGCCCTATCTAGAGTTCGTCTATTCCTCCTATGCTCCCCCTCCCTACCCCACTATGAATCAGCTTCCTTATATCAGAGAAAACAATCAGCATTTGGTTTGGGGGATTGGCTAACTTCATAAATGTGTTTAGCTTATGTATTTACCATACCATAATTTTTATTGTTATTCTAGAGTGTATTCTTAATACTTATTTTAAAAATATTTATTGTTAAGTAGTATGTCAGTTTACACCAGCAGTAGCCTCATTCATCTAGTGTTTACTTTTTCTCTTAATTGAATCCAGAGGACTAGTCCAGAATTCACCCATAACATCTATGTTTGTGTAAGTATAGTTCTGCTTGACTCAATAATAGGCAGTAATTTTTAGATAAGCACCATTAGATGATGTCTTCATTGTGCAAACATCAGTATACTTGCACAGGTGTTTACATAGGCTTAATATGGTATAGCCTATTGCTATTGTGACTTTTTACTGGCAACATTAGGTGGGGATTTTGTCCATTTATAGATCACAATGAACAAAACAACATGAGGTCAAATTAAGCAAAAGAAAATGATACAGTCAAGAAATGTAGTAAACAAGATGGTAAGGCTTCTGTTAGTATAACACTGCATACTACTTAGAGCAAACTATTTTTTAAGTGAGTAGAAGGACTAGACCTTAACAATTAAAAGTATGATATAGTAACTCCAGAAACCAGTAATATAATTCTAACCATTGTCAATGTTACATACTGTACATAATTGTATGTGCTATACTTTCATACAGGGAACACAATAGATTTGCCTATACTAGCAAAAACGCATGAGTAATATGTTGGCCTACACAATTATGAAGACTTTGAGGTCCCTAGGCAGCATGAACTTTTTAGATTTACTATAATCTTGAGACCACCATCATATCTACAGTCTGTCACTGACCACAGTGTCATGTGACACATGCCTGAATACTATTATGTTTACAATGATGAAATCGCCTAACAATGCATTTCTTAGAGTACATTCCTGTTGTTAAGTGACTATAAATTTATATAAAGCACAAAAAAAGGGAGAAAAAATAGATTTAAAAAAAATTAGAGACACACCTATTTTCCCCTGAATCTGAGGAAGGTAAACATGCAGAAGCAAGAGTAAATAACCATAAATAATATGAATTTAAAGAGGCCTACTCTCTGATACACTATATTTAAACCATCAGAAGTCAGATAATGTCATAGGCAAGATGACAGAATAGGTTCTGAACTCACTTCTCTTCCTAGTAATGAAAATTTGGCAATCATACAAGGACAAAAAGTGTTTTACTGGAAGCTTTGTGATCCAAATAACAGGTTGCAAAGCCCTGATGATGCTCAAGACTAAGAGGGTCTCCTTAAGAAGGTTAGCCTACACCCCATTGGCTGACTCCACTGATAATAGTCTCAGCTAAACACTGAGTGCAGTCCTCTTTGCTTGAGGTCTCACCTCTATTCTGACTTGTCTCAGTCCTATCACCAGCAGCATTTACCAAGGGACCTGGAAGTCACCACAGTAATGCATTTACTCAGTGGCAGGTCCACCAAATTAAGTACTGGATGTGGATCCTGAAGTGGTCCTATGACTCAGCCCCAATTCTGCTTTGTTATATAGTCTGGAGGTATTCCTACTCAGAAGGAACCTAGAAGGAGACACAACTATTTGTATTTTTAGTGGCAGGCCTGTAGACCTCAGACCTAATTAAACAGTAAAGTTGTTCATAATTAGGCATTAGCCACAAAATATGTGGTCCAGGGATAGTCCTACCCAACCAGAGATGCTCTTAGAGACACACAAGACACATTTGTACTCCCAGTAACAAACCATCCTTATTTCTGGCTTTATACCCTGAGCTTTGCCTATGACTTATCTCTAACATCACTCTGCTATAGTCTGGGGGTAGTACTGCCCACCTGAGTACTCTGCAGAAGGCACTTGTATCTCTGCTCCAGTAACAAGCCTACTGACTTCATGTCTTACTGGAGACACTAAAGCAGCCCTATGACTCTGCTCTATTTCCTATATATTGTGTTCCATGAGCAGTTCTTCTTAAGCAGGCAGGTATCCAGCAGGAGTCACAATCATTCAGTACTTGGTAACAAGCGTACTTACTATATGCAGACCAAGTAACCCTGTGACCTCTCTCAAATCCTGTTCAGCCATGGTTTCAGAGACAATCCCACCCACATAGGAACCTGGCAGGAATCGCATCCACTTGCTTCTCCAGTAGCAGGCTCCCTAACTGCAGGACTGAATACAGACCCAGCAGTATACATGTAACATTGCTCTAGCCCCCCACTCCATTGACCAGGATCCCCAAGGCAGTCAGACAAGCAGATCTTTACCTGGCAGAATCTGTCTCTAAAGAAAGACTGCAAAAGATGTTTATTCTTTCAATTGTACAGAATACAATGAAAGGTCATATGAATGAAAATGAAAGTCAAACAGCAAAACCAAAGGCAACATATAAAGCTTCAATATACTACACTAAAATAATGGAGATGCATGAACTACTTGACAGAGAATTGAAAATATTCATTGAAAGAAGCTCAATGAGCTAGTTATAAGAGAATGAAGATAGACAACTAAACAAAAGCTGGAAAACAATACATGAATAAAATGAGAAGTTTAATAAAGATATAGAAATATTTTGAAAGAACAAGGCAGAAAATCTTGGAGCTGAAGAATACAGTGACTGAAGTGAAAAAAATTCAGTAGTTTCAAAAACAGACTGAGTCATACAGAAGAGTCAATGAAATCAAAGGCAAACCATTGGAAATTATCCTGTCAGAGGAACTAAAAAAAAAAAGTAGAGTAGTAAAGAGTGAAATAAGCATATTTGACTCCTGTGCATCAACAAGTGAATCAATTCATGAACTATCAGAAGAAGACAAAGAGCCGAAATTCTGTTAAAAGAAATGACTGAAAACTTTTCAAATCTAGGGAGAGAAATGAACATTTTGAGTCATGAAGCCCAATAGACTTAAATATATTGAACCCAAAGTGGTCTATAACCAAAGTATTTAATGAACATTTCAAAAGTCAGTGAATGAAATTGGAGGGAGGGCAGATGGTGGATTACAGTGAACAGCATTTCTCCTATCTCAGCTATCCAGAACTCAAACAGTAGGAATACATCTCCCCTAGGATTAGAGTGAAAAAATTCTGAAACTGGAAGGGCAGTCTGCCCACTAGCTATACCAGAGACTGTTCAACTCATTAAACCAATCTAAAATAACAATAATAATAATAATAATCACCCTGCAATCCAGGAGCCACCTTGGGACTGCAGTGCAGCAGAACCAACAGGAACTGGAAATCCAGATCCATGAGTTCACCACGAGGTGTGCATGGGCCTTTCTGAGCCTAGCAAGGAATTGACTAGGCCTAGCAAACCCATGAAAAGTCCAAAACTGGAAGCATTTCACCTGGGGGAAAGGTTGAAGAGTCTGGAGAGAACCCAGCTCTCCCTAGCCCAGGAACTCCTGTGGCTGGCAGTGGTTTAGAGCCAGCTACAGCAAGTTGGGTGGTTGGAAAAGTAGGTGTGAGGGCACTTGGCTCTCTGCTTGCCCATGTAGCCATTCCAGCACTAACCAGGTTGTCAGGGCCCACCCAAGGCAGCACTTCCAGGATCCCAATACCAGCCTGATCCCTGGTTCACTCTGCAGTCTGGTACTCACAGGTCCTCGGGTCCTTGTCACCCACTGGGTTTGGGACCAGTCTAGCACCTACTTGGGCACCCTGTCTACAGTCCCCAACCCAGCCCACTGCTCAACCCTCTAGGCCCACAATTTTGCCACCATCCCATAACCCAGCCTGCCAGCCTGCCACATCTCTGCCAGGACTACCCAGCAAAGCACACAGCTTTGCCACTAGCCCACAGGACCCATAACCCAGCCCAGATACACCTAGCCAAAGCCAGCTAGGCCCAAAGGACATGGCCACCTGCTTTACCACCTGGCCTCACCCCAGCTTACTGGGCACACTGCTTCACCACCAGGCCCACCTGGTCCAGCCAACCACTTCTCCTCCTGGCCTGCCAAGCTTGCCATTTTACCTCCTGTCTTACCCAGAGTGGGCTGGCTGGGCCCAGCCAACAGGCCAGTGTAACCACATGGCCTAGCCAGCTGCTTTGTCACCTGGCTGTAGTCCAGCTTGTCCAATACGACATGTGCTGCCAGGCACACCTGCCCAGGCAGCAGCTTCACCACTTGGCCAGCAACTCAGCCTACTTACACCAATCTCCCAGGAAGAGAAGTTGGGAAGTCTTAAAACTTCAACTTGGTGAGCAACACAATAAAAAGGAAAGACACAACAGCACACAGCCCATACTCTCATACTGAGAAACAAAAAGAAAATCAGTTGGGTACAAACAACAAACACATAACTTGGCAGAATCAGTCTCACTATTTTTCCCACCCTAGTAGAAATGATTCCTCAGTCTTAGGATTTTTCCTTTTTTTTTCTCTCTCTCTCTTTTTTTGTTTTGGTTTTCTATATTGGGTTTTTGTTTTATTTGGATGTATACTAATTGATTCAAGGACTACTGTACATATACATATTTGTTTTTCTTCTCATTTCTAGACTTTTTTTCTTAAGGTGTTATTTTCCCATGCTCTATATTTTGAGGGTTAGGGTTTTTGAGTAGCATATTTTGATTTTGTGTTGTATGGTTTTGCTACTACTCTGTCTCCCTTGTCTCTATCTCTCTTTTTTCTATTGCTGACAGCCAAATTACATTTTCTTTCTCCTCCTTTATATCCTTCTAAATTTTCTTATTCTTTTTCATTAAAAATATATCCTAAGTTACCACTTCATCTGTCCTGTTTACCCTTTGAAATTGCAAATACTTTTCTACCCTCTGATCTCTTCTTATTTCCTCATAATAAACTCTATCCTTAATATCTTTTAATACTAATTTTCATACATCAAACAAACTCTTCTCAATGTGAAGAATCAAACAGACCACAATACAATAATACTAAATGACTTTAATAAACCTATCTCATCTTGGACAAATGCTCCAAAGAAAAACTAAATTAAAAAACTATAGAACTATAATATACTATTAGTAATTTAGACTTAACAAACATATATAGAATATTTCATCTGTCAATGACTGAATACACTTTCTTCCTCGCATAACATGGATCTTTCTCTAAAATAGACCATATCGTAGGCCACAAAGCAATTCTTACCAAATGCAGAAGAATTCAGATAATACCTGGCATCCTATCAGATCATAATGGAATAAAATTAGGAATCAATGATAAAATTAAAAATAGAAGCTTCTCCAACACATGGAGACTAAATAATATGCTAATGAATGACCAATAGATAGCACAAGAATTTAAGGAAAAAGTAAAAAAAAAATACTTAAAGGTAAATCAGAATAATGATGCAGTATATCAAAAATCTCTGGAACACTGTGAAGGCAATGCTAAGAGGAAAGTTCTTAGCATTAAGTTCATTTACTAAAAGATTAAAAAGTCGCCAAATAATGTAACATCACATCTCAAAGCCCTAGAAAAAGACAAATCAACCCAAAAGCAGTAGAATATACTAAACAATTAAAATCAGAGTCAAAATCAATGAAATTGAAACAAACAAAACACCAAAAAAATTAAAATGTCAACAAAATAAAAAGTTTGTTCTTAGAAAAAAATAATAAAATTGATAAGCCTTACCAAGGTAATGAAGAGAATGAGAACAAAAGCTCAAATTATTAAAATTCTTGAAGAAAAAGGAAATATCAACACAGACACTACTGAAATACAAACAATAATTGGAGACGGTTCTGAAAATCTATACTCCAGTAAAATAGAAAGTCATGAAGACATTGACAAATTTCTAGAGACATATGACTTACTGAAATTGAATCAGCAGGACATAGAAAATTTAAACAGATCAATTTTCAGCAATAAAATTGAAGATGCCATTAAAAGCCTACCAACAACAACAAGGAAGACCAGAGCCAGATGGATTCTTAGCTAAGTTCTACAAGACCTTCAAAGAAAAACTTACACCAATACTCCTCAAAGTATTTCATGGAACTGCAAACTGGTGCAGCCAATTTGGAAAGCAGTATGGAGATTCCTGGGAAAGCTGGGAATGGAACCACCATTCGACACAGCTATTGCCCTTCTCGGACTATTCCCTGAAGACCTTAAAAGAGCGTACTACAGGGACACTGCCACGTCGATGTTCATAGCAGCACAATTCACAATTGCTAGACTGTGGAACCAACCCAGATGCCCTTCAATAGATGAATGGATTAAAAATGTGGCATTTATACACCATGGAGTATTACGCAGCACTAAAAAATGACAAATCATGGAATATGCAGGGAAATGGATGGCACTAGAGAAGATTATGCTTAGTGAAGCTAGCCAATCCCTAAAAAACAAATACCAAATGTCTTCTTTGATATAATGAGAGCAACTAAGAACAGAGCAGGGGGGAAGAGCAGGAAGAAAAGATCAACATTAAACAGATACATTAGGTAGGAGGGAAAGGGAGAGAAAAGGGAAATTGCATGATAATGGAGGGAGACCCTCATTGTTATACAAAATTACACATAAGAGGTTGTGAGGGGAATGGGAAAATAAACAAGGAGAGAAATGAATTACAGTAGATGGGGTAGAGAGAGAAGATGGGAGGGAAGGGGAGGGGGGATAGTAGAAGATAGGAAAGGTAGCAGAATACAACAGTTACTATTATGGAATTATGTAAAAATGTGGATGTGTAACCGATGTGATTCTGCAATCTGTATTTGGGGTAAAATTGGGAGTTCATAACTAACTTGAATCTAATGTATGAAATATGATATATCAAGAGCTTTGTAATGTTGTGAACAACCAATAAAAAAAGAAGATGGCATTTTACTTTTAATTTTGATTTCCATGTGTTTATTGTAGTATATAAAAATGTAAGTGATTTTTTTGGTTGATTTTCTTGTAATCTTGCCAAACTCATTAAAGTTTTGATTCTAAAAATAATAATAATAATAAACTCCTTTTTATTTTATTTTTTATTTTTTATTTTGTAGAAATAAACTCCTTCAACTGAATAAAAAAAAAGAAATAGAAAAGGAGCAAACTTTCCCAAACTCATTCTATGAAGCTAGTATCACCCATACCAAAACCAGACAAAGATATATCAAGGAAAGAGAGCTTCAGACCAATATCCCTAATGAACATAGATGCAAAACTTCTTACTAAAATACTGACAAATTACATACAAAACATTTAAAAGATAGTACACCATGATCAAGTGGGTTTATCCCAGTGATGCAAGGTTATTGCAACATACAGAAATCAATAAATGTGATTCATCACATTAATAGACTTAAAGACAAGAATCACAGCCTCAGTAGAGGTTGAAAAAGCATTTGACAAAATTCAGCATCCATTCATACTCAAAACAATAGAAGTATAGCTATTAGAAACACACCTCAACAGCAAAAAGCTGTATATGTTAAACCCAAGACCAATATCATTCTAAATGGAGAAAAATTGAAAGCATTCCCTCTAAAAACTGTAACAAGACAGGATGCTCTCTTTCACCACTTCTATTCAACACAGTCATTGAAACCCTAGTCAGAGCATTTAGACAAACGAGAGAAATTAAAGTGACACAAATAGGAAAAGAAGAGCAAAGTGTCTGTATTTGCTGATTACATGATTCTAAATTTAGAAGACAAAAAAAAACCTCTATAAGAAACCTTCTATAACTCATAAATGAATTTAGCGAAGTAGCAATATATAAAACTAACAACCATAAAAACAATTGTGTTCCTATACAGCAATGATGAATCCACTGAAAGATAAATCAGAAAAATTATCCCATTCACAATAGCCTTAAAAAAAACAACTTGGGATTCAATACAACAAAGAGGTGAAACACCTCTATAATTAAAAATACAGAGCATTGAAAAAGGAAATTGAAGAAGAACTTAGAAGATGGAAAGATCTCCCATGTTCTTGGATAGGCAGTATTACCAAAATGGTCATACTACCAAAAGTGCCATACAGATTTAATGCACTGCAAAATTCCAATGATGTTCTTCATAGAATATGAAAACCTGTCATGAAATTCATCTGGAAAAAAAAGAGGCCCAGAATAGCCAAAAATGCTTAGTAAGAAAAGTAAACCAGGGGGCATCAAAATACCAGACCTTAAACTATATATTATATAATACAATATTATATTATAATAACAAAAACAATATGAAATTAGCACAAAACAGACATGGAGTCCAATGGAAGAGAATAGAAGACAGACAAACCCACATAAATACCATTATCTCATAATAGACAAAGGCACCATAAACATACAGTGGAGAAAAGATAGCCTCTTCAACAAATGATGCTGGAAAAACTGGAAATTCATATGTAGCAAAATGAAATCATATCTACTTCTCTCTCTCTTTCTCTCTCTCTCTCTCTCTCTCTCTCTCTCTCTCTCTCTCTCTCTCTCTCTCTCTCTCCAGAACTCAACTCAAATTGGATCAAGGATCTAGGCATTAAATCAGAGACACTGTGCTTACTAGAAGAAAATGTAGGCCCAAGTCTTTACCTTGTCAGCCTAGGAACCAACTTTCTTAACAAGACTTCTAAAGTGCAAGAAGTAAAATCAAGGATCAATAACTGAGACGGTATCAAACTAAAAAGCTTCATAGCAAAGGAAACAATCAAGAATGTGAAGAGAGAGCCTGCAAAATGAGAGAAAATATTTGCCATCTACACCTCAAATAGAGCATTAATCTCCAGGATATACAAATAACTAAAAAAAAAAAGTTAAACCCCCCAAAAAAATCCCTCAAATAACCCAATTAATAAATGGGCAAAGGAACTGAACAAGCATTTTATAGAAAAAGAAATACAATTGGTCATCAAATATATTTTAAAAATCTTCAACATCTCTAGCAATTAGAGAAATGAAAATCAAAACTACACTGAGATTTCATTTCACTCCTGTCAGAATGGCAACTATCAAGAATATAAGCAACAATAAATATTGGCAAGGATGTAGTGGGAAATGTACACTTGTACTTTGCTGGTGGGGCTGCAAATTGTCATAACCCCTTTGGAAAGCTGTTTTAGTCAGCTGTCTCACTGCTATGACCAAAGGATCTGACCAGAAAAACAATGGAGGAGGAAAAGTTTATTTGAGCGTTCATGGTTTCAGAGGTCTTAGTCCATAGAAGGCCGGCTCCATTCCTCAGGCTCCAGGTGAGGCTAAATATCATGGCTGGAGAGTTGAAAAAGGGAATAGTTTCCATCATGGTGATTAAGAAGCAGAGAGAGTCTCCACTCTCAAGATAAAAAATATACACTCCATACCTCACCACAAATGAAACAATTCCTCCAGCCACACCCACCTGCCTCCAGCTAACACTGAGTTAATCCTATCAGTGATCAATTCACTGATTAGGTTAAGGCTATAACCCAATCATTTCTCCTCCCGAACCTTCTTGCATTGTCTTACATTCGAGCTTTTGGGACACTCACATCCAAATCATAACAAAAGCAGTATGAAAATTTCTCAGAAAACTTCAAATAGAACCATCATTGACCCAGTTATTCCACTCCTCAATATATATCCAAAGGATTTAAAATCAGCATACTACAGTGATGCAGCCACATCAATGTTTGTAGCAACTCAGTTCACAATAACCAAGCTATGGAAGCAGCCTAGTGCCCTTCAAAAATGAATGAATAAAGAAAATGCATATATACACAATAGAATATTACTCAGCCATAAAGAAAAATGAGATTATGGCATTTGCCAGTAAATGAATGGAACTGGAGACTATCATGCTATGTGAAATAAACCAATCCTCTAAAATGAAAGGCCTAAATGTTCTCTCTGATATGTGGATGCTAACACACAATAAGGGAATGGGGAGGGAAGAATAGAAGTTATTGGATTAGACAAAGAGTAATGAAGGGAAGTGAGGGGGAATGGGAATAGGAAAGACAGTAGAATGAATCAGACATAAGTTTCCTATGTTGATAAATGAATATACAACCAGTGAAAATCTACATCATGAAGATCCTCAAGTATGGGATCCTAATTAGAATAAGTTATATTCCATGTATGTATAATATGTCAAAATACACTCTATTGCCATGTATATCTAAAAAACAAATAAAAATGATTTTAAAAACAGTGATAAAACAGAATTTGTTGCAGCAAGAGGAAGCAAATTGTCACATAAAAAGGAATTCCTCTGTGAATGTCAGTGAATTTCTTAGCAAAAATATTCTGGACAAGGAAAGAGCTGGATGATGTTAAAAAGCACCAAAAGAGAAACAGCTGCCCGGGAATACTTTATGCAGCCACTCTGGAATGCAATAAGGAGATTCCTAAACAACAACAACAACAACAACAACAACTAGGAATGGAACCACTGTTGACCTAATTATCCTACTCCTTTTTATATATCCAAATGAGTTAAAATCAGCACACTACAGTGAGGTGATCACATCAATGTTTTTAGCAGCACAGTTCTCAATAGCTAAGCTATGGTAGCAAACTCAATGCCCATCAACAGATGAATGGATAACGAAATTATGGTATATTTCATATAATGGAGTATTACTCAGCCATGAAGAAGTACTTTATGATATTCATTGGTAAATGGATGGATCTGGAGACTACCTTGCTAAATAAAATAAGCCAATCCCCCCAAAATCAAAGGTTAGATATTCTCTCTGATATGTGAATGATAACACAAAACAATTTGGTGAGTAGGGCAAATAGACGTTCATTGGATTATACAAAGTGGAATGAAGGGAAGGGAAAGGAATAGGCATAGGAGACAGAGAAATAAATCTGATGTAATATTCCTATGTACATAAATGAATACACCACAGTGAATCTCAACATCATGTACATCCACAGGACTGGGATCCTAATTAGAATCAGATATATTCCATGCTTGTATAAATATATCAAATAGATTCCATTGTCATGTATAACTAAGAAGAAAAAAAAATTTTGAAAAGAGAGATGATGACTTGCTTAAACAAACCTGCGATAATTCATTACATCTATAATTGCCTTATAAGATGTTATAAAAGTAGTTCTTAAAATTTAAACAAAAGGAAGCTAACTACCGATTTTTATTTTTAATATTTTTAGTTTTAGTTTTAGTTTTTTTGTACTGGGGATTGAACTCAGGGGCAATCAACCACTGAGACACATCACAGCCCAATTTTGTATTTTTATTAGAGACAGGGTCTCACTGAGTTGCAGTGCCTCTCTGTTGCTGAGGCTGGCTTTGACTTTGCGATCCACTGTCTCATCCTCACAAGCCGCTGGAGACTCACTTTTTATAGTAATATGCATAGACTAAAAATAAAAGTATAAGATACACAAACAAAACAGAGCTGAAGTACCTTTGTCAGTCAAATTAATCACTACAAAAAAGACAGTCAAAAACTTACAAAACAAAAAAATGGAATTATGTAATTATAAAATAATGGTTTAAAAAATCAATTTACCAGTAAGATGTAACAACAGAACACCCAAATACATGAATCAAACATTGACAAATTGAAGAGGGAATTAGGCAGTATCACAATAATAGGAGATATTTCAATAACCCATCGTTAGTGATGATAAAACAGAGGGCTTGAACAACACCATAGACAACTAGCCTTAATAGACAAATATAGAGCATTTTACCAAACAATAACAGCGTACACATTTTTCTCAAGTGCACATAGAATATTCTCCAAAATAGATTACATATTAGATGAAAACCAGGTCTTTACAAGTTTAAAATTATATAGACTTTATTAAACTATCATACCAAGTATCTTTTCACACCACAATGAATAATACTAAAATCAACAGCAAAAGGAAAACTGGAAAATTTCTACATATGTGGAAGTTAACAGATTCTTGAACATCCAATAGGCCAAAGAAGAAATCACAGAGAGAACTAGAAAATCTCTTAGGACAAGTAAAAATGCCATGGGAACATAGAAAAATGTATGGGATTCAGAAAAATATTTCTACTGGTAATGCTTACATTTTAAAAGAAGAAAGATCTTATTTTTTTAAAACCTAACTTTATACTTCAAGGGACTATAAAAGTAAGAACAAGCTAAACCTACAGTTAGCAGAAGGAATGAAATAAAGATCGCAACATGAGATTAAAAAGAGTGCAGAAAAACAGTAGAAAAAATCAATGAAACAGTTTTTTTAAAGATTAACAAAATCAACAAACCCTTAGCCAAACTAAAAGACTCCAAAATCAGAAATAAAGGGAAGACATTATGACTGATGCAACAGAAATCAAAAGAATTATAAGAAATTATGAAGAAGTACATGACAACAAATTGGACTACCAAATTGATAAACCCAGAAAAACTGAGAACTGAAAAAATAAAGTCTGAGCATATAAATACACTAGTATTGTTCTAATAATGAGATCTAGTAAAGAGATAAATCTCTAGCAAAGAGATTTAGTCATTAACCAAAAAGTCTACCAATAAAGAAAATTCTAGGACTAGATGCTTTCAATGAAGAATTCTACCAACTATTTAAAGAACTAACACCAGTCTTCTCAAACACTTGCACAATATTGAAGATAAGGAAACACTTCCAAAATTCATTTTATGAGGCCAACATTACCTTGATACAAAAATCAAACAAATACTACAAACACTACTAATGAATATTGATGTAAGAATTCTCAACACAATACTAGCACACTAAATTCAACTACACACCAGAATAATTATACACAGTGACTGAGTGGGATTACTTCCTGAAAGACAAGAATGGTTCAACATGGGAAAAGCAATAAAAGTACTATTAACACATGAACAGAATGAAACTAAAAAACCACATAATCATCATAATTCATGCCCAAAAAGCATTTGACAAAATTCAATATTTTTTCCTGAAAAAATATAACAAACTAGGAATTAAAAAAATACCATAGTGTAATAAATATTTGTCTACATAAAGCCCATAATTATAATCAATAGTGGAAAAACAACACATCAAAATAATTATACATTAATATTAAAATCAAGAAAAAGATGTCATTTTCCAATATTTCTGTTTAATATAGTACTGAAAGTTCAGAATAATTAGTTAAGAAAAAGAAATAAAAGTCACCTAAATCATAAAGTAAAAAATAATATTATCTCTGTTGTCATAACTTTTTAGGTAGAAAACTCTACTAAAGATTACACACACACACATACACACACACTAACACTTAGAATTAATAAAATCAACAAAATTATAGGATATAAAATTGACACTCAAAAATCAATTGTATACCAGATGCAATGTCATATGCTTGTAATGCCACTGTCACAGGAGGCTGAGATAGGAGGATTGCAAGTTCAAAGCTAACTTTGTGAGACCTTGTTTCAAAGTAAAAAATTAAAAGGGCTGGGGTTGAAGCTCAGTGGGAGAGCATTCAACATTCAACCTCCAGCAGTACAACAACAAGGCAGTTGCATTTCTGAATATTAACAATGAATGGTCTGAAAAGAAAATTAATAAAGCAGTCTAACTTACAAAAGCATCCAAAAATTACTTAGAATTTAATTATGGAATTAATAATTGAGAAAAAATTAAAGATACAAATAAGAGGAAAGATATCCCATGTTTATGGATTGAAATTAATATTTTTTAAATTTTCACAGTATTAATAATAATTTACAGATTCTATACAATCCCTATAAAAATCCTAATAGCATTTTTTAAAGAAATTTTTAAAAAATCCTGAAATTCATATGGCATCTCAAAGGGCCCCTAAATGGCAAAAAAAAAAAAAAAAAACAATCTTGAGGGAAAAA
The DNA here is from genome assembly GCF_052094955.1 of Ictidomys tridecemlineatus. NCBI lineage: Eukaryota > Metazoa > Chordata > Mammalia > Rodentia > Sciuridae > Ictidomys > Ictidomys tridecemlineatus. Next base: position 44,033,946 of record NC_135481.1, read on the forward strand.
AAAAAATAAGTTCCAGGCATCAGGTTTCCTGATTTCAAAATTTTTACAAAGCCATGTAACTGCAGCAATATGATGCTGGCATAAAGACAGACACATAGACCAATGAATCACAATAGAAAGTTCAAATAAACAATGTATATATAGTTAAATGATATTTGACAAAAGCACTAAGAGGCACAACAGGTCAATTACAGTCTATTATACAAAATATTTTTGGAAAACTGGATATCCACATGCAAAAGATTGATTTTAGACTCATACATTATACCAATATTGAAATCAATTAAAAATTTCCAGAATATTTTTAAAAGTTCCACAGTTTAACACTCTCTCTCTCTCTCTCTCTCTCTCTCTCTCTCTCTCTCTCTCTCTCTCTCTCTCTCTCACACACACACACACACACACACACACACACACACACACTACAATCAACCTGATTTAAAATTGGGAGGACTTAAATAGATGTTTTTGACACCCATTGAATTGGCTACTATAAACACATGCATGCACACATGCACACCCATACACACACACACATACATCAAGTGTTCATGAGAACAAGGATAAGTTGGAAGCCTGTGAGAGTGCCCAGCTATATTGGGGTTCCTAGAACTAGAATAGCTAATGATCCTGTCCTAATTGGAAATGAACAAGGTTGGGGGGTGGATTATTAGTGTTTACAATAGGCCTTTTAATGAATACTTTCTTACTTGGTGAACAGCCTATATCTAGTTATCTGACATACAGCCAGGAGATCTCTCACATGGAAAACTAGCTGTATTCTGGCTGATGCCTTGTGGCTGTTTTCTGACCCATGTCCAGTTTATGCCAGCCTTGTCATTGTTGTGGTGCAGGAATCATGGGCTTGTGTTCTTCCCAGTATCCAGGGAAATTTTCAGCCTGGGGTTTCTCCTGGTCCTTCAGATGAAATGCATAAATTCAAAACAACATTACAATAGGAAAGAACTTCAAATATTTTTGCTTACAAATCCTGAGCAAGGAAGGTACAATTATTTAGTGGTCTTCACTTAGGGGTCACATGAGGCAAGTAGGAAGAATCAGAAAATGAGAGATAACATGTCAACTAGCAGTGTATATAAGGGAATAGTGTGGGTCACTCTACATTTGCCAATAAGTGCATGAATGGTCCCTTTAAAAGAAGTGGTGAGAAATCGAAGAACCCAGCCTGCTTGGCAGCACTAAGTTCCTTTTCCTGGCCACTGCCTTGGGCAATTGGGTTTGACTGAGAGCCTCAGCACCCAGCCAGGGAGTGTAAATTGCCGGGTTTCTTTTCTCGCAACTAAAAGGCTCAGGGGTCACTCCAGTTAAACTGGGCTAATTGGGCTGCACGAAATAACCACACAAAAAATACAAATACCTTTTTCTTTGGGGTCCTGTGAAGGCTCCTCTGACCTTAAGGGTCCGCAGAAAAAGAGAGCAAGAGCACATGCTGACCCCTTTTATTGAGGAGAAGCTATTCAAATGAGGCAAAGGGTCAGGTTTCAGGGGGCTGAGTCTATCTTCATGATGTCTACAGTCAGCAGGTTGACTGACACCTGGGTAGGCCACACCCAAGGGCACAGTAAGAGAAGGGGACACATACAAGGCACTTCCATGGAACATTCTATCCTAAACAGGGCAAGGGGTTATATTACAAAGGAACAGGTGAGCATAGCTTCACCCATGGGGCTGTAGCAAGACACACCCATGCATGAGACACAGATCCTCGCACCCAGGAAGGGTGCCACAGTTCTGTGACTGAGAGCCTCAGCACCCAGCTGGGGAGCGTAACTCAGTCATGGGTAAGGTTAACCTCCCACAGGTTTGATTTTCTACTATTAGGCAGCAATATTTGCTGTGTCATTCATATTACACACTTTTGCACTCTCATGAGAATATAAAATAGTGCACCCTCTATGGAAAAGTGAATAGAAGTTGATCAAAACATTAAAAAGAGAGCTGCATATGATCTAACAATTTAACTTTGGGGTATTGTGATAGTTTGTCAACTTGATTGCAGTGAATTGTCAACTTGATTGGCTTAAGATAATCCTGTGTGTTAATGAGGTTGTTTCCAGAGATTATTGATGACTGACATTCTGATTGGTGTGAGATAAAATCTCATTGTAGTTTTGGTTTGCATTTTCCTAATTGCTCATGACATTGAACATTTTTTTTCATATATTTGTTGGATATTTCTACTTCTTCTTTTGAGAAATGTCTGCTTAATTCATCTGCCCATTTATTAATTGGGTTATTTGTTTGTTTTTGTTTTTTGGTTTTTGTTTGGTTTTAAGTTTTTTGAGTTTTTTATATATTATAGATATAGATTCTCTGTTAACAGAGTGGCTAGCAAAGATTTTCTCCCATTCTATATGCTCTCTCTTCACATTCTGAATTGTTTTCTTCACTGTACAGAACTTTTAAATTCAATACCTACCCATTTATTAATTATTGGTATTATTTCCTGAGTTTTAGGGGTCTTACTTAAAAAACAATCTTTGCCTGTGTCTATATGCTAGAGTGTCTACATGCTAGGAACAACTTCAAAGATTTTTGCTTTCTTCTAAATGTTGCATAGTTTCTTGTCTGATTTCTAGGTCATTAATTTATTTTGAGTTGATTTTTGTGCAGGATGAGAGATAAGGTCTCATTCTTCTACATATGGATAATCCATTTTCTGTCACCAGTGGTTTAAAAGTCTGTTTGACAAGGTGACCTTCACCCTGACAGGGTGCTCAGGAAGTATGAGCCACCTGAGAAATCAAAAGTCTGAAATAATCAGTAAGAAATAAAGACAGAGGCAGAATTTAGATTCAAAGAGGAGTGCCCGATGGGTCTCCAGTCCTGATAGGAGCTGAAACTGAACAACTGAAAAAGGCTCCATTTCTTTATTATTATTATTATTATTATTATTATTATTTGCTCATGACAATACAATGATCTTGACATAGTATACATTTGATTCAAATGGGGTATTAATTCTCATTTTTCCATGTGTATAGATTGCAGGATCACACTGGTTATATGGCCACGTATATGCATACAGCAATACTAGTGTCTATTATATTCTGCTGCCCTTCCTATCCTCCCATCCCCTCCTCTCCCCTCCTATCACCTCTCTTTACCCAATCTACTGTGACACATTTCTCTCTCTTTTGGGGGCAGTATATCAAAGGCAGGGTTAAGGTTTCAGCAGGAGAAGTCTTGGTTCAGTGCTGGCTTCTCAGTGTGGCAGGGGTCTTACAGTAAATAGGTTGGTTTGCATTTGGCAAGCCATACCAATCTCTGGGAGGCTGTGTGGCTCCAATGGGTCATTCTCATCTCCAACACCATGCTAAAACTTGAGCAGAGCTATCAGGACACCATATGAACCAGGCATTCTCAAACCAGTGGGGTTCCTACTGGGAGTTCCTGATACCAGGCTGCCTAATGGCTTCAACATTGCTTTAGTTTACACACAGTTGACGGATGGCTTCCTGCAGCTGTTTTTTCTCCAATGTATATTTTTGGCACATTTTTCAAGGATCATATGACTTGTGTGGTTTTTGTCTCTGTATCTTTTATTATGCACCATTGGCCTATGTTTCTGTTTTTATGCCAGTACCATGCAGTTTTTGTTACTATAGCTCTGTAGTATGATTTGAATTCAGATATTGTGATACTTCCAGCATTGCTTTTTTAACTTAGGATTGCTTTGGCTATTCTGGGTCTTTTATTTTTCCAAATAAATTTTAGAACTGTTTTTTTTTCTAGTTCTGTAAAGAATGTCATTGTATTTTGATGAGGATTTCATTGAGTCTTTTTATTAGCTTTGGTAGTATGACCATTTTTCTAATACTAATTCTGTCTCTCCATGAACATGGAGTCTTTCCATCTTCTGAGGTCTTCTTCAATTTCAATGAAGAAGAAATTTCAATTTTAATAAAATTTTTTTCAATATTCTGTAGTTTCCGTTGTAGATTTATTTCTAGATATTTTTATTAAAGTTATTGTGAATGGGTTTGTTCTCCTTTCTCAGTAGATTCATTAATGGTATACAGGAAAGTGGTTGACTTTTGAATATTCATTTTATAACTTACTACTTTGCTGAATGATTTATTAACTACTTATCTTTTGGTGGAGGTTTCTGGTTCTTCTAAATACAGGAAAATATAATCTGCAAACAATGATAATTTGATTTCTTCCATTCTTATTTTTAATCCTTCTCTTACATAATTGCTCTGCTTAGAATTTTTAGCACTATATTAAATAGGAGCCGTGAGAATGAATATCCTTGTCTTGTTCTAGATTTTAAAGGAAATGCTTTCACTTTGCCCATTTACTTTGATTTCGGCTTTGGGTTTTCATTATATAGCCTTTGTGATATTGAGGTATGTTCTTTCTATATTTTATTTCTTTGGTGTTTTTATCATAAGTGAGTGTCAAATTGTGTCAAATGCTTTCTCTACAGCTATTGAAATGACTAAGTGATTTTTGTTCTTAATTCTGTGTATGTGATGGATTACATTTATTGATTTGCATATATTAAAACACCCTTGCATCTCTGGGATAAAATTACCTAGGTCATGAGATATAGTCTTATTAATATGTTGTAGAATATGATTTTCTATTCTTTTATTCAGGATTTCCATATCTAAGTTCATCAGTGATATTGGTCTGTAGTTTTCTTTCCATGATGTGTCCTTGTCTGGTTTTGGTATGAGTGTGATACTGGCTTTATAGAATGAATTTGGAAGTGTTCCATATCTTTCTATTTCATGTAATAATTTGAGAATTGGCATTAGTTCTTTAAAGGTCTGATAGAATTCAGTGGAGAATTAATCTGGTCCCGGGCTTTTCTTTGTTGGACAGCTTTTTATTACTGCTTTTATCTCATTACTAGTTATTGATCTGTTTTCTATGTGCTCTTGATTCAATTCCAGCAGGTCATAAGTGTCTAGATCTGTTCCATTTCTAAGTTTTCCAATTTACTGTAGTATAAGTTTTCAAAATAATTTCTAATGATCCAATGGATTTCTGTGATATCTATGGTGTTTTTCTCCCTTTTCAACTCTAATTTTATTAATTCGTAACTTCTCTCTTTCTTTTGGTCAGTTTGGTTAAGAACTTATCAATGTAGTTTAATTTTCAAAAAGCCAACCCTTCATTTTATTGATTCTTTGTAGTTTCTTATTCTTAATTTTATTTAATTTTGTGAGTTCTGATATTATTTCATCATTTCTACTGGTTTTGGTACTGGTTTGTTCTTCTTTTCCAAAGGCCTTGAAATAAATTACTAGGTTGTTTATTTGGAATACTTCTGATTTTCTTAGGTAAGCACTCTTAGCTATAAACTTTCTTATTAGAACTGCCTTCAAAGTGTCTCAGAGGTTTTGGTATGTTGTATTGCTATACTAATTTGAGTCTAAGATTTTTAAATTTCTCCCCTGAATTTTTATATCTCCCTATTGAATTTCTCATTTATATCCTATACTGACTTCCTTAATACATTCAGTTGTTTTTCTGTTTTCTCTTGGAATTCATTGATCATTTTTGTAATCATACTTTTAAATTCTTTGATGTTTCATTTACTTCAATATCTTTGGGGTCGGTTGCTGGTAAATTGTAAACTGTAGAAGGTGTAATGTTACCTTGTTTTTTAAAGTTTCTTTTATTAGTGTGTTCAGTTTTATGCATCTGTTGGTGTGAATTTTGCTTCCATTCTTGTCAGTTGGCCTTTTTAGAACACAGCTTTCCCTTGCGAAAGTGTCATAGAGTGATCTAAATCAAGATACCCTTGTGAGCATGGTTTCCATAGTCTTTGTGTTAATTCTAGTTTGCTGTAATAGTGGATGTCTGTGAGTGAGACCTGTGGGTCCATCCCTAGCTATTTCTTCTTGGGGCCTGGTATTGGTTTACAGCATTAAAATAAATACCCTGTTCCTACTGTAAACTCTGCAACATTAATGACCACAAAAAATCAGAATGAAGAGGTCATCAATTGCCAACAGCAAAAACAATAGATAACCATGAAATATATCTGACATTAAAGCAAACAGCAGGTGTCAACTATGTCATCTCAGCAGTAATAATTGCAACTGTAAAGATCGGGTGAGCGTCGGAGGAAGAGACCACCAAGAGACTGTCTCATGCAACAGCAAAGGGTTTATTGGGGGTCCAGCATGCTGGGGCTCAGAGCTCACTTGAATAGAGCAGAGAGCCCCGAGAACAGCTTAAGCAGAGCTTATATACTTTCCTTGGAGAGGGCAGGGAGGGAAATTCATTGACGGGTCAGGGCGAGTGGGCGGTTTTCGTGCAACCGGGTGAGGGAGTACATTCTGCAGTTTGGCAGTTGGGGACAGCACATTCTGGGAACAAGATTAGCAAACAGTTCTCAAGATTTCAACAGTGTTTTGTTAAGCATACAGAAAAACAGGGAGTGACAAGTACCTATTTTATTAACCTTTCATTCCCCACTTCTTCTTCTGGCTACTTTTAATCATAAAAGTGATCATTGGGGGGTGTCACATTCTATGTCTGCTAGTGGGGTATATTGTTGTCTGATTACCATAAGTTTAACTTGTCCAATTTGAGCTTGGAGAAAGGAAACTACACGGTTGAGCAAACAGGGTCCTATAGTTAGCAATAATATGAGGATTATTAAAGGACCGGCCAGGGCTGATAAAAGCATAGTTAACCAGGGGGACTGTGTGAACCAAGACTCATACCACCCTTTTGGGGCCTCTCTCTCTTGCTGATGCTCTTCAAGGCGTCTTCTTAATTTACTCATAGATTTTTTTACAACTCCAGTATGGTCGGCATAAAAACAACATTCTTCCCTCAATGCAGCACAATGGCCTCCTTCTTTCATGAAGAGGAGGTCCAACCATCGCCTGTTCTGTAAAACAACTTCAGAGAGAGAGGTTAAAGATTCCTGCAAAGCTGTGATGGAGGTTTCTAATGTCTTTAAGTTTTGGTCTATTGCTGCTTCTAATTGGGTCATTTGTTGTGTCCCATGGACAAGGGCAGTGGTTCCTGTGCCCACCCCTGCAGCAACTCCTATTCCTAATAGGATGGCTAAAGTGAGGGATACAGGTTCCCGGCGGAACTGGGTTGTATGCCCCCCTATTTGATCTTCAAACCAACCTGCGTCATGATAGAGCACTCTGGGAAACATCTGCACCATTGCATAATAATTTACAGAGCTGTTAAATACCTGGGCTGAAATGCAAGGAGTTAACCCTGAGTCACATGCCCACCAGCTTTCATTTTCAGGGGTAAGGAAACCCTGTGTGGTGCTAATTTTTTTATCTGGGTGCATAACTGTTGTTTACTTTTAGGTGGGGATCCTAGACATAAGCCTGCCCCGGTTACTTCTGGGAGGGTTAACTTAGGATTTTCATCCCAATTACAGGAGGAACTCTGTGCTTTTACTGCATGAGTCCCATCAATTGCTATCCCTTCATAGTAAGGAGGAGTAGTGGAGAGACAGAGCCAACAAGACTGAGTGAGGTCTGGTTGCGTGAAATTCAGTACCGCAAAGGCTCCTTCAATTAGCCCCCAGGGGAGGGGTTGACTTCACTCTGGATTGGGGAAGTAAATGAAGGTGAAACTTGAGGAGTATGGGAAAGTGAAGGGATCCTAGTAGATTTAGGTTTGGGAGGTCTATGAGGCCTAATTCCTGGCTTGAGGGGATTGGGCCCTATGGCTAAGGGAATTTCTTTTTTTTTTTTTTTTTTTTTTTCAAATTCCTGGCTTGAGGGGATTGGGCCCTATGGCTAAGGGAATTTCTTTTCTTTTCTTTTTTTTTTTTCAAATCGGATAGTGAACCAAAGGCCAAAATCATATCCTGTGGTGTAAAATCGCATTCCATAGGTTTTTCCTGAAAGCCATGTCCAGATATTTCGGTTTCTTCCTTTGGAGGTGAAGGTTATATTTAGGGGGTTACATAGGCTACTTGTGTCACATGGAGTAGGGTCAGCTAGTCCAGAAGTCCCCGCTTGGGGGTCCCATTTAAATGGAAGACATTGTTCGGGACTTAGTATTATTTCTTCTTACCCGAATCAGACTATCAGGGGAGTTTGGGTTCCACCAGGCAGTCCCTGTATGCTCACATCCCCATGACTTAGAGAAGAAATCAGCTTTTCTCCCATACAGCCGTGACTGTTTGCGGCTTCGATAGTCCGCCGGGCAAGCATAGTAATCTAGGCTAGCCAACCTGCATCTGGCTCGTGTGTCCCTACATCCATAATGTTTATTTCCATTATCTATGGTACGGAAGGGATTTAATGGAATTTTAGTGGGATCCTCTTCATCAGGGATATCCCAATAGGAAAGACCTATAGCCGGTTGACAAATGTCTGGGTGGAGAGATGGCCACCAGGTCCCTAAGGGGGCTGTATGCGAGATAGACCATATTCTTGTCCAGTAGGATTTGTGATCAGCCATCGCTGCTGAACGGGCTGATGAGGGTTAGGACTACTGGTGGTCAAGGGGAGAGTTCATAGCCCTATCCACATGGCGAATATGCATTTTGAGAGGGTTACCAGTCTTTTCCAGTTTCCAGCCAGAGTCTGGACAGGGAGCAGGCTTGAGATGAGAGGCATGGATCCAGGAAGTGATTCTGTCTACAGTGCATAAGGCAGGAGCATAGTCCAATCTTTTATGCCTGTCTCTAAGCTTAATTTCGTTAAGGTCTCTTTAATGGTTCTATTCATTCTTTCTACCTGTCCTGAGCTGTGGGGTCTATAAGCGCAATGTAACCTCCAATTAATCCCCAGGGTCCTGGCTAACCCCTGACTTTCCTGGGCCACGAACGCTGGTCCATTATCAGACCCTATTACCTTAGGCAGGCCGTATCTTGGAAAAATATCTTCCAGGATCTTCTTGACCACCATTTGAGCCATTTCTTTTTTGTGGGGAAGGCTTCAATCCATCCTGAAAATGTATCTACAAAGACTAGGAGATATTTAAGTCCATACCTTGCTGGCTTAATTTCAGTAAAGTCCACTTCCCAGAATTGTCTTGGTCTGGTGGCTGGCGGATGATGCTCTCTAGGGCATGGGGGGCTATAATGGTTAGCTTCTGCCCCAGCGTTAACTTATCAGCATCCTTGATTAGAAGGGTTAGGGTTAGGGTTAGGGCATATCTTTTCTCCAATATATGTTTTTTGGCATCTTTGCCTAGTATGAGATAACTGTATTCATGTGTAATAGTCTCTGTGTCCTCTACTGTACCATTGGTCTGCAAGTCTATTTTGGTGCCAATAGCATGCTGTTTTTATTACTATAACTCTGTAGTATAGTTTAAAGTCTGGTGTTGTGATGCCATCTGCTTCACTTTTTTTGCTAAGGATTGCTTAGGCTATTCCATTTCTCTCATTTTTCCAGATGAATTTTATGATTACTTTTTCTTTTTCTATGAGTGATGTCATTGGCATTTTGATTGGAATTGCATTAAATCTATATAACACTTTTAATAGTATGTTCATATTGATAACATAAACTCCACCTATCCAAGAACATGGAGATCTTTCCATCTTCTAAGATATTCTTTAATTTCTTTCTTAATTAAGTGTTCTGTAGTTTTCATGGTAGAGGTCTACCACCTCTTTTGTTAGGTTGATTCCAGGGTTGTTGTTGTTGTTGTTTTGTTTATTTTTTGTTTGTTTTGTTTGTTTGTTTTAATAGGGTCATTTTTCTACTTTCTCTTTCAGAGGATTTGTCACTAATGTACAGAAATGAATTTGATTTATGGGTATTGGTTTTATATCCTGCTACTTTGCTAAATTCATTTATAGTTCTAGAAGTTTTCTTATGCAATTTTTCAGCTCCTCTAAATATAGAATCATGTTTTTGGCAAATAGTGATATTTTGAGTTCTAAGAATTCATCTTAAGTATTAAACAATAGCACTGGGCACAGTGGCATACATCTGTAATCCCAGCAGCCTGGGAGACTGAGGCAGGAAGAGCATGAGTTCAAAGCCAGCCTTAGCAAAAGTGCAGCACTAAGCAACTCAGTGAGACTCTGTCTTTAAAGAAGAAGAAGAAGAAGAGGAGGAGGAGGAGGAGGAGGAGGAGGAGGAGGAGGAGGAGGAGGAAGAAGAATTAAACAATAGCAATTCAACCCAACAAACAATAAGAGAATTAGATTAAAAATTAAAAAAAAATCAAATATAAACATATAATAGGCTACCAAAGCCAACAGTTCATTCTTGGAAATGAGTAAAATTGATCAATCTTTAGCACTATTAATTGAGATATGGAGAAGGCACAAATAAGCAGCACCAGAAAACTTTTAAAGACATCATTATAGTTCCTTCTGATGGTAATATTTCCAACTATTTTATATCAATAAACTTGAAAACTTAGATGAAATAGAAATAATATCTAAAATAATTTGAAACCTGAGAAATAGATAAATAATGAATAGTTGCATATTTATTAAATAAATTAAATCAATTTCTAAGAACTTTCACATATTTCCAGGCCCAGATGACTTCATTTAAATTTTACAAATCATTTAAAGGGTAAATTGCTGGATTTAAAGAAAATTTTCTTTAAAAGAGAAGGGGTTCATTTTTTGAAATCCAAAGACTGCTATAACTTCTGAAAATTAGAATGAATTCACCAAATAAAGGGAAATGAAGAAACAAAACTATCATTATTCACAGATTATGACTATATAAATAAAATGCAAAACAAATCTACAGATATTCTTTAAACTAGTACTGAATTTGATAGGTTTTCTGGATACAAGTTAATTTTCAAATCAATTTTATCAACATAAACAAAGAAATAGAATATATACAAGATCTTCTTCTTTCATGTCTCGGACATATATTCTAAAACCTCATGTCTCAGTTTCATCATCTATAAAATAGACATGGTAATGTTGTATTTTACTATTTTTCTTTTTTCCATGTTTTAACATTGTTAGTTAAATTTATTCCATATTTTAGCATATTTTCTATATTTTTTCTTAGTCAAGCATGCAAAACACATTTTCTTCTCAAAAAAATGGCTCTTTTCAAATAGGATACCAAAGGCAAATGATTAAAATTACTTTATAAATAAGATTTTTTCTCTGTTTTAAAAGTAATTTCCCTGGATAACTTCCAAAGGTACTTCAAATTCAGTTTGCAATGAGAGGAACTAGTAACTACTTCTGTTTTTGCACATTCTTTAACTGTGACATAATACATAAATGAAGACTTTTCCAACTTCATTGTAACTTAATTAAGTTCAGAATAGAGTCACAGACTCTAGTAACTTATTTTTTGTTTCTAATGTAGACTATGAATCACATATATGGAAAGTTATAAATTGGCTTATGTCATATACTATTTAATTATTTTTGTTGATCCAATTTGATATTTATGATTTGGTCATATGTTTGCCTAAATTTGGGGATATCTAATGAGGGAATATAAATACATTTTAGAATGTAGTATTTGTGCAACAAACTTTTTGTCAGGCCTTCTTCAACTTAGTTCCTAAAAGACTAGAGGGAAGTCTTTCCTGAGTACTTTAAAATCTACAGCTTTTTCTTAACTGGAGACTTTTTTCCTCAGGTCAAGTAAGTATGTATATTTTGAATTTTTGGTTTACACTGTTGACCCAAAGCTAATTGTAAGTTAAGGGTCAGTTCCCTTGCATATATATAATGGGCCTTTCAGCTTGGAACAAATATTTTTCTAAAGACAGAGAACATTTTAAAGTAGATTTAAAATTGGCAATTTACTTTTCCTCTTTGAACTTAGTATAAGTCTTGCCAATTCATTTTCCTTCAGTCTGGCCTCTCTTTATCATTAGTGGTGATCATAAACTTCTGAAAAAGAAAACCATATTATAATAAAATATAGAGTTGATGTTTCAAATTTATCTTAATTGATTATTCAGATTTAATTACAAGTTGTTTAACCTGACTTAAACATAGCTAACTATTATTGAACTTTAAGAGTAATGTATTCCAACCTATTTAAAAAAAAAAAAAAACTACGTTAATCAATTTAGTCCTAGTAGTATTTGTTGAGTGGTATTCTATATGCAAACTTCCTGCCTCTCCTCATTTTTTTTCCTAGCAAAATCATATTTTCCACATGTGAGACTTATGTTGTATATTGATGTAAATATCACATTTCTTGATTTTAGAATTAGATTTACTTGAGCCTTCCTTTGGCATACTTTTTTATGTTTTTATACTAGCCCAAATGATAAGCTTGACAAATAAAGAGATCATTTATCTCTTTTTGCTTACTAACATCAACTATATGTATTAATCATAGAACATGAGGCATTACATAGGCATTAATAAATATTTGTTGAATTAAGTTGAATTGAGTTAGCCTTTAAGTTTGTCAAAGGATAAGTAATTTATTTAAAACAATCTTTTAAAGTAGTCTAGAGTCCTACCTATTCACTGCTACCACAGATAAAATAGTTACTAGGACATAAGGTAGTATCTAATAGGCTGTCATATAACTAGAAAGATCACCTGGACTTTTATATGGTATGCATAGAAGCAACATTGCCCTTTTTAAATTTGTGTATATGTGTAAATATGAGAAGTTAGGGTAATTATTCACAGAAAAAAGTTAACACAGATGAGGGCTGAGGTTGTGGCTCAGTGGTAGTGCACTTGTCTGGCATGTGTGAGGCACTGGGTTCCATCCTCAGCACCACCAAAAAATAAATAAATAAAATAAAGGTACTGTGTCCATCTACAATAAAAAAAAATATTAAAAGGCGGGGTGTGGTGTAACACAGGAGATATCTCATTGGTAAAGCCAGAATTTTGAAGTCAAATCCTTTTGTAGCCAGGCATGGTGGCGCACACCTGTAATCCCGGTGGCTCAGAAGGCTGAGGCAGGAGGATGGCAAGTTCAAAGACAGCCACAGAAACTTAGTGAGCCCCTAAGCAATTTAGTGAGAACCTGTCTCAAAATAAAACATAAAAAATTGGCTGGGGAGGTAGCACAGTTTTTGAGCACCCCTGGGTTCAAACCCCGATACAAAAAAAGAAACTACTTTGAAAAACTGGACAAAATACATTTTATTTTGGCAAAATAATAGATGAAAAAGATTATCTCTGGTTTGAAAATTTATAGAGGTGGAAGGCAGGGATTCTAGACTGGATTGAGTTCTCATTTGAGTGTATGAAGGAAGAAACACAGGTAACCCACAAACTGCTTCCATTTAAATTTGCTGATGAATGCAAATTAATCATCTTTACTTTTCTATAATCTTCAATCTGTTAGCTAGCTTTATAGGAAAACATTTGACTTTCCTATTTTACCTTTTTGAACTTTATTTATCTATCTATTTATTTATTTATTTAATGTAGTGCTAAGGTCAAACCCAGGACCTCATAAGTGCAGGCAAGAGCTCTACTATTGAGTCACAATCCCAGGCCCTCCTATTTCACTCTTAAATACAAAATTAGAGGAGTCTGAATGATTTCAAATAGCTATCTCCTACTTCTCTGATGCCCATTATGCCTCCACAGTGTTTTAGATCAAATTTGTACCAATTTGCAATAACAAATTTATTCCAGATTGAATGTAAATTTAGTTTATTACAGTATGCTTTAGGTTTTTTTATTTATATTACAGTGGCCTACTTTGAACAATGTTATGAATTTGTTTATTAAGTTGTGTAATTGCATTCATTTATTACTGATACTAATCTGTGACTTTCTAATGGTAATCAACTCTTTTCTACTAGAGTTTTTAAATGTATCCTTTTAAAATTAGTTTTTTCTAATAACTATATAATATTTTCCCTTTTAATAATTCAGAGCTATGTGCTATTATCACATACTTTTAATCCTTTGTGTAATAGCAATGTACCAAGTATACATATGATTACAGTATGCTTTCTGTGACTTTTACATTTGTCATTGATGATTTGTATCAATGATATCAACTTGTTTTGTGAAAGACATTACTATCTATTAATTGATAAACTTCTCACTTTAAGTGCAATTTACATTTACTCAAAGGAATACATAACTATCAGCTTTTTTTTTCCTGATTCATTATTTCCTATTCTCTCACTGATCTTTATTCTTAACATTGGCATCCTGAGACAAGATGTTTGTGGATAATTGCCCATGTGAGGTGAACTATAATGAGGATGATATTCTTACTCTACTAAAGGAAGAGGAACAAAGTAAAACTTCACCTTTCATCTGGTAATCACTGACTCCCTTTCTACATAAGAGTGAGTGGATAGTTTACTCAGTAATATTCTTCTTTTTTCTCCTTTATTCCTTTGTAATGTAATTGAATGTGAATGCACATATAATAAAAATGTGTTGTTATGATGACTATTACATTAGGAGGTAAAGTCATAACTAATGATACTGATCATTCATTGTGAAATAGACACCTTTATGAAAGCTGTGTACGTGCCTTAATCTTAAATTGAAAATTACTGAATATATACTTAAGTACTATTATTGTCACCATTTTGTACCCCTGGTAAATTTTAGAGTAAGAATTCTAACATAAGCAGCTTACCCCTAAGGACTAAGCAATTTTAACCAGTATAATACATGGACTTCTTTTCTTTAATTTTTAACTCTAATTTGTTATATATGATAGTGGAATTCATTACAATTCATATTATACATATAAAGCACAAATTTTTCATATCTCTGGTTGTATACAAAGTATCTTCACACCATAGTGTCTTCAGACATGTAGTTTGGATAGTGTTGTCCATCTCATTTCACCATCATTTCTAACCCCATCTCCGCTTCCTTTGCCTCCCACACCTTTGCCCATCTAGAGTTAATCTATTCCTCCCAGGCACCCCTCCCTACCCAACTATGAGTCAGCCTCCTTACATCAGAGAAAACATTTGGCATTTGGCTTTTGGGGATTGACTAACTTCACTGAGCATTATCTTCTCTAACTTCATCCATTTACCTGTAAATGCCATAATGTCATTTTTTTAATTGCTGAGTAATATTCCATTGTGTATATATAACACATTTTTTTATCCATTCATCTACTGAAGGGCATCTAGGTTGGTTCCCTAGTTCAGCTATTGTGAATTGTGCTGCTATAAACATTGATGTGATTGTGACACTGTGGTATGCTGTTTTTAAATCCTTTGGGTATAGACAAAGGACAGGGATAGCTAGGTCAAATGGTGGTTCCATTTCCAGTTTTCCAAGGAATCTCCATACTGCTTTCCATATTGGCTGCACCAATTTGCAGTCCCATCAGCAGTGTATGAGTGTACTCTTTTTCTCACATTCTCGCCAACACTTATTGTTGTTTGTCTTCATAATAACTGCCATTCTGACTGGAGTGAGATGATATCTTATAGTTTTAATTTGCATTTCTCTACTTGGTAGAGATGTTGAACATTTTTTCATATATTTGTTGACTGATTGTACATCATGTTCTGAGCAGTGTCTCTTTAGGTCCTTGGCCCATTTGTCCATTTATTGATTGGGTTATTTGTTTTTGTGGGGTTTTGGGGGGGGGGTTATTTGTGTGTGTGTGTGTGTGTGTGTGTTTAGTTTTTTGTGTGTGTTCTGTATATACACTAAAGATTAGTGCTCTATCTGATGTGTGAGCGGGTAAAAATTTGCTCCCAAGTTGTAGGCTCTCTCTTTACCTCACTGATTGTTTCTTTTGCTGAGAAGAAACTTTTTAGTTTGAATTCATCCCATTTATTGATTCTTGATTTTAATTCTTGTGCTATAGGAATCTTATTAAGGAAGTTGGGGCCTAATTCAACATAATGGAGATTAGGGTCTACTTTTTCTTCTATTAGACACTGGGTTTCTGGCTTAATTCCTAGGTCCTTGATCCACTTTGAGTTGAGTTTTGTGCATAGTGAGAGATAGGGGATTAATTTCATTTAGTTGCGTATGGATTTCCAATTTTCCCAGCACCATTTGTGAAGAGGATATCTTTTATCCAATTTATGTTTTGGTGCCTTTGTCTTTTATAAGATAATTATAATTTTGTGTGTTAATCTCTGTGTCCTCTATTCTGTGCCATTGGTCTACAACTCTTTTTTGGATGCCAATAGCATGCTGTTTTTTGTTACTATATCTCTGTAATATAGCTTAAAGTCTGGTATGGTGTAGTGATGCCACTTCCTTTACTCTTCTTGCTAAGGATTGCTTTAGCTATTCTGGGTCTCTTATTTTTCCAGATGAATTTCATGATTGCTTTTTCTATTTCTGTGAGCAATGCCATTGGGATTTTGATTGGAATTGCATGAAATCTGTATAATGATTTTGGTAGTATGCTCATTTTGACAATATTAATTCTGCCTATCCAGGAACAAGGTACATCGTTTCATCTTGTAATTCATAGTTTTTCTCCTCTATCATTAAGTTGACTCCCAAGTATATTTTTGTGTGTGACTATTGTAAATGGGATAGTTTTCCTTTTTTACCATTCAGAGGATTTGTCACTGATATACAGAAATGTTTTTGATTTATGAGTGTTGATTTTATATCCTGCTACTTTGCTGAATTCATTTACTAGTTCTAGATATTTTCTTTTTTTTCTTTTGTTACCTTATATATAGTCTTTATTTCAATTCATCTACATAGAAATATTTTTCACAATCTGTTAGGTAGAAAAGGTTATTTATTTTTTGCCTTCTCGAGCCCAAGCAAATTTACTCAGTGTTATTAGTATGTTTCCTTTTTTTATTGGTTGTTCACAACATTACAAAGCTCTTGACATATCATATTTCATACATTAGATTCAAGTGGGTTATGAACTCCCAATTTTTACCCCAAATACAGATTGCAGAATCACGACGGTTACACATCCACAATTTTACATAATGCCCTATTAGTAACTGTTGTATTCTGATACCTTTTCTATCCTCTACTATCCCCCCGCCCCTTCCCTCCCATCTTCTCTCTCTACCCCATCTACTGTAATTCATTTCTCTCCTTGTTTATTTTCCCATTCCCCTCACAACCTCTTATATGTAATTTTGTATAGCAATGAGGGTCTCCCTTCATTTCCATGCAATTTCCCTTTTCTCTCCCTTTCCCTCCCATCTCATGTCTCTCTCTAATGTTAATCTTTTCTTCCTGCTCTTCCTCCCTGCTCTGTTCATAGTTGCTCTCATTATATCAAAGAAGACATTTGGTATATATTTTTTAGGGATTGGCTAGCTTCACTAAGCATAATTTGCTCTAGTGCCATCCATTTCCCTGCAAATTCCATGATTTTGTCATTTTTTAGTGCTGCGTAATACTCCATGGTGTATAAATACCACTTTTTAAAAATCCATTCATCCATTGAAGGGCATCTGGGTTGGTTCCACAGTCTAGCAATTGTGAATTGTGCTGCTATGAACATCGATGTGGCAGTGCCCCTGTAGTATGCTCTTTTAAGGTCTTCAGGGGATAGTCCAAGAAGGGCAAATGGTGGTTCCATTCCCAGCTTTCCCAGGAATCTCCATACTGCTTTCCAAATTGGCCGCACCAATTTGCAGTCCCACCAGCAATGTACAAGTGTACCCTTTTCTCCACATCCTCTCCAGCACTTGTTGTTGTTTGACTTCAGAATGGCTGCCAATCTTACTGGAGTGAGATGGTATCTTAGGGTGGTTTTGATTTGCATTTCTCTGACTGCGATGGTGAGCAATTTTTCATGTACTTGTTGATTGATTGTATATCCTCCTCTGAGAAGTGTCTGTTCAGGTCCTTGGCCCATTTGTTGATTGGGTTATTTGTTATCACATTGTCTAATTTTTTGAGTTCTTTGTATACTCTGGATATTAGGGCTCTATCTGAAGTGTGAGGAGTAAAAATTTGTTCCCATGATGTAGGCTCCCTATTTACCTCTCTTATTGTTTCTCTTGCTGAGAAAAAACTTTTTAGTTTAAGTAAGTCCCATTTGTTGATTCTTGTTATTAACTCTTGTGCTATGGGTGTCCTATTAAGGAATTTGGAGCCTGACCCCACAATATGTAGATTGGAGCCAACTTTTTCTTCTATCAGATGCAGAGTCTCTGATTTGATATCAAGCTCCTTGATCCATTTTGAGTTAACTTTTGTGCATGGCGAGAGAAAGGGATTTAGTTTCATTTTGTTGCATATGGATTTCCAGTTTTCCCAACACCATTTGTTGAAGATGCTATCCTTCCTCCATTAAATGCTTTTAGCCCCTTTATCAAATATAAGATAGTTGTAACTTTTTGGATTAGTCTCTGTGTCCTCTATTCTATACCATTGGTCCACCCACCAGTTCTGGTACCAGTACCATGCTGTTTTTGTCACTATTGCTCTGTAATATAGTTTGAAATCTGGTATTGCTATACCGCCTGATTCACACTTCCTGCTTAGAATTGTTTTTGCTATTCTGGGTCTTTTATTTTTCCATATGAATTTCATGATTGCTTTATCTATTTCTATAAGAAATGACATTGGGATTTTGATTGGCATTGCATTAAACCTATAGAGAACTTTTGGTAATATCACCATTTTGATAATGTTAGTTCTGCCTATCCATGAACAGGGTGTATTTTTCCATCTTCTAAGATCTTCTTCTACTTCTCTCTTTAGGGTTCTGTAGTTTTCATTGTATAAGTTTCTCACCTCTTTTGTTAGGTTGATTCCCAAGTATTTTATTGTTTTTTAGGATATTGTGAATGGAGTGTTTTTCCTCATTTCCGTTTCAGAAGTTTTGTCGCTGATATACAGAAATGACTTTGATTTATGCGTGTTGATTTTATATCCTGCCACTTTGCTGAATTTATTTATTAGTTCTAGTAGTTTCTTTGTAGACCCTTTTGGGTCTTCTAGGTATAGAATCATGTCGTCTGCAAATAGTGATAATTTAAGTTATTCTTTTCCTATTTTTATGCCTTTAATTTCTTTCGTCTGTCTAATTGGTCTGGCCAGTGTTTCGAGAACTATATTGAATAGAAGTGGTGATAGAGGGCATCCCTTTCTTGTTCCAGATTTTAGAGGGAATGCCTTCAATTTTTCTCCATTCAGAATGATGCTAGCCTGAGGCTTAGCATAGATAGCTTTTACAATGTCGAGGTAAGTTCCTGTTATCCCTAGTTTTTCTAATGTTTTGAACATAAAGGAATGCTGTACTTTGTCGAATGCTTTTTCTGCATCTATCGAGATGATCATATGGTTCTTATCTTTAAGTCTATTGATGTGGTGAATAACATTTATTGATTTTCGTATATTGAACCATCCTTGCATCCCAGGGATGAATCCTACTTGATCATGGTGCACAATTTTTTTGATGTGTTTTTGTATTCGATTCGCCAGAATTTTATTGAGGATTTTTGCATCTAGGTTAATTAGAGATATTGGTCTGTAGTTTTCTTTCTTTGAGGTGTCTTTGTCTGGTTTTGGAATCAGGGTGATGTTGGCCTCATAGAATGAATTTGGAAGAGCTCCCTCTTTTTCTATTTCCTGAAATAACTTGAAAAGTATTGGTATTAATTCTTCTTTAAAGATTTTGTAAAACTCTGCTGTATACCCATTCGGTCCTGGGCTTTTCTTGTTTGGTAGTCTTTTGATTACTTCTTCTATTTCATCCATTGATATTGGGCTGTTCAAATTGTGTGTATCCTCCTGACTCAGTCTGGGCAAATCATATGACTTAAGAAATTTATCGATGTCTTCACTATCTTCTATTTTATTGGAATATAGGTTTTCAAAATAATTTCTAATTGTCTTCTGTATTTCTGTAGCATCTGTTGTGATATTGCCTTTTTCATCCCATATGTTAGTAATTTGAGTTCTCTCTCTTCTTCTCTTCGTTGGCATGGCTAAAGGTCTGTCCATCTTATTTATTTTTTTGAAGAACCAACTTTTAGATTTGTTAATTTTTTCAATAGTTTCTTTTGTTTCAATTTCATTGATTTCCGCTCTGATTTTAATTATTTCTTGCCTTCTGCTACATTTGCTGTTGTTTTGCTCTTCCTTTTCTAGGACTTTGAGATGAAGTGTGAGCTCATTTATTTGTGGGTTTTTTCTTTTTTTGAGGAATGACCTCCAGGCGATGAATTTCCCTCTTAAAACTGCTTTCATTGTGTCCCATAGATTCTGATATGTTGTGTCTGTATTTTCATTTACCTCTAAGAATTTCCTTTATGTCTTCTGTAACCCATTGATCATTCAGTAACATATTGTTCATTTTCCATGTGATGTAGGATTTTCCCTTCCTTCTTTTATCGTTGATTTCCATTTTCATTCCATTATGATCAGATAAAATGCATGGTATTATCTCCACCCCTTTATATTTACTGAGGGTTTCCCTATGGCATAATATATGGTCTATTTTTGAGAAGGATCCATGTGCTGCTGAGAAAAAAGTATATCCACTTGATGATGGTTGATATATTCTATATATGTCAGTTAAGTCTAGGTTATTGATTGTGGTATTGAGTTCTATAGTTTCTTTATTCAACTTTTGTTTGGAGGTTCTGTCCAATGGTGAGAGAGATGTGTTGAAGTCACCCATAATTATTGTGTTGTGGTCTATTTGATTCTTGAACTTGAGGAGAATTTGTTTTATGAATGTCACAGCACCATTATTTGGTGCATAAATATTGATAATTGTTATGTCTTGTTGGTGAATGGTTCCTTTTAATAGTATATAATGTCCTTCCTTATTCCTTTTGATTAATTTAGTCTTGAAGTCGATTTTATTCGATATGAGGATGGCCACCCCTGCTTGCTTACGAGGACTGTGTGCATGGTATATTTTTTCCCATCCTTTCACCTTCAGCCTGTGTGTGTCTTTTCCAATCAGATGTGTCTCCTGGAGGCAGCCTATTGTTGGATTTGTTTTTATAATCCATGATACCAGCCTATGTTGCTTTATTGGAGAGTTTAAGCCATTAACATTTAGAGTTACTATTGATATATGGGTTTGTACTTCCAGCCATGTTTGATTATTTATCCTTTTTTTTAATTTAGTTTGTTTCTCCATGATTATCTTTCCCCCTGCCCTCTGTCTTTACCGAGGCACTTCCCACTGATGGTTTTGGCTATTGTTTTTCATTTCTTCCTCGTGTAGTGTTTTGCTCAAGATGCTTTGCAATGCTGGTTTTCTGGCTGCAAATTCTTTTAATTTTTGTTTATCATGAAAGATTTTTATTTCGTTGTGATACCTGAATCTTAATTTTGCTGGATACAGAATTCTTGGTTGGCATCCATTGTCTTTCAGTGTTTGAAATACATTGTTCCAGGACCTTCTTGCTTTCAGCGTCTGTGATGAAAAATCCATTTAACAATAAACCTTATTGGTTTATCCCTGAATGTAATCTGCCTCCTTTCTCTTGTAGCTTTTAATATTTTCTCTTTGTTCTGTATATTGGATATCTTCATAACAATGTGTCTTGGCATTGGTCTACTGTGATTTTGTATGTTCAGTGTCCTGTATGCATCTACAATTTGTATATCCGTTTCCTTTTTTATTTCTGGAAAGTTTTCTATAATTATTTCATTCAGCAGGTTACTCATTCCCTTGGTTTGAATCTCTATACCTTCCTCTATCCCGATGACTCTTAAGTTTGGTTTTTTTATGTTATCCCATATGTCTTGGATATTTTTCTCGTGATTTTTTACTTGCCTTTCTGAGTTGGCTAGGCTCTTTTCAAGATGATATATTTTGTCTTCATTATATGACATTCTGGCTTCTACTTGCTCCACTCTATTAGTGATACTCTCATTTGAGTTTTTAATTTGGTTTATAGTTTCCTTCATTTCTAGAATTATTGTTTGATTTTTTTATAATCTCTATCTCCTGATAAAGATGCTTAACTTCTTCTTTTATCTGTTTATGTAATTCATTTTCAATGTGTTCTTTCACTGTTTGAATTTGCTGTCTCATATCCTCTTTAAGGTTCCATTCCATCTGTCTAAGGTGTTCCTTGAGTTCTTTATGTGACCATTTTTCTGATGACTCTAGGTCCTCCTGAATATTTAGGCTGTCCTGCATTGTTTGTACTCCTAGTTCTAGATATTTTCTGGTGGAACTTTTTGGGTCTTCTAGGTATAGAATCATATTGTCAGCAAATCATGCTAATTTGAGTTCTTTTTTTTTCCTACCTGTATCCCTTTAATTTCTTTAGTCTGTCTAATTGCTTTGGCCAGTGTTAAATAGAAGTGATGAAAGAATCCTGTCTTATTCCAGTTTTTAGAGGGAATGCCTTCAAATTTTTCTCCATTCAGAATGATGTTGGCCAGGGCTTAGCATAGATAGCCTTCAGGATGTTGAGATATGTTTCTGTTATCACTAATTATTGTAATGTTTTGAATATGAAGGGGTGCTGTATTTTGTCAAATGCTTTTTGTGCGTCTACTGAGATGATCATATGATTCTTATCTTTAAGTCTATTGATGTTATAAATTACATTTATTGATTTTTGTATATTGAACCAACATTGCATCCCTGGGATGAACTCCACTTGATCATGGTGTACTATCTTTTTGATATGTTTTTGTATTCAATTTGCCAGAATTTTATTGAGAATTTTTACCCCTATATTCATTAGAGTTATTGGTCTGTAGTTTTCTTTTTTTTTTTTTAATGTGTCTTTGTCTGGATTTGGGATCAGGGTGATATTGGTCTCATAGAATGAGTTTGGAAGTGCTGCCTCTTTTTCTATCTCCTTAAATAAATGGAAGAGTATTGGTATTAGTTATTCTTTAAAGGTCTTGGAGAACTCAGCTATGTATCTAGCTGGTCCTGGGGTTTTCTTGCATCTTCTATTTCATTGCTTGAAATTGATCTGTTTAACTTGTGTATATCATTCTGATTCAGTTTGGGCAAAACTTATGACTCAAAAATTTGTCTATGCCTTTGATATTTTCTATTTTATTGGAGTATAAGTTTTCAAAATAATTTCTAAATATCTTCTATATTTCTGTAGTGTCTGTTGTGATATTTCCTTTTTCATCACAAATGATAGTAATTTGAGTTTTTTTCTCTCATTCCCCTCGTTAGCATGGCTAAAGGTCTGTGGATTTTTCAGAGAGCCAGTTTTTGTTTTGTGAAATCTTTCAATTGTTTCTTTTGTTTTAATTTCATTGATTTTAGCTCTGATTTTTATTATTTCCCGTTTTCTACTGCTTTTGGTGTTGATTTGTTCTTCTGTTTTCTAGGGCTTTGAGAGTAATGTTAGGTCATTTATTTGTTAACTTTTTCTTCTTTGAAAGAATGAATTCCATGCAAGAAAGTTCACTCTTAGTACTGCATTAATAATGTCCAGAGATTTCGATAGGTTGTGTCAGTTTTCTCATTTATCTGCAAAATTTTTAAAATCTCATCCTTTATTTCTTTTTAAAATCTTTTGTTCATTTAGTAGCATAGTATTTAGTCTCCAGGTGTTGAGTAATTTTAATTTTTTATTTTATTATTGATTTCTAATCTCATTACATTATGATCTGATACAACACAGAGTAGTATCTCTACTTTTTTTGTATTTGCTAAGAGTTGTTCTGTGGCACATTATGTGGTCTAATTTAGAGAAAGATCTGTGTGCTTCTGAGAAGAGAGTATATTTGCTTGTTGAAGGATGAAATATTCTTTATATGTCAGTTGAGTCTGTTATTGATTGTATTACTGAATTCTATAGTTTCTTTGTTCAGCTTTCTATGGAAGATCTGTCCAGTGGTGAAAAAGTTGTGTGAAAGAGATACAAGATTATTGTGTTGTGGTCAATTTGACTCTTGAACTTAAGAAGAATTTGTTTGATGAATGTAGATGCTACATTGTTTGGGACATATATATTTATAATTGTTAGGACTTGTTGGTGGATGGTTCCTTTGAATAGTATAAATGTCCTTCTTTATCTCCTTTGATTAATTTTAGCTTGAAGTCTACTCTATTTTATATGAGGGTGGAAATCCCTGTTTGTTTCCATAGTCCATGTGAGTGGTATAATTTTTCCCAACCTTTCACCTTCAGTCTTTGTATGTCTTTTCCTATCAGATGAGTCTCTTGGAGACACCATATTGTTGGGTCTTTTTTAAGTCCAGTCTGCTAGCCTGTGTCTTTTGATTGGTGAGTTTAGGCCATTAACATTCAGGTTTATATTTTGTCTTCATTGTCTGAGGTCCTGTCTTCCAACTGGTCTACTCTGTTGGGGATGCTTTCAGTTGAACTTTTAATTTGGTTCATTGCTTCTTTCATATTAAGGATTTCTGTTGTTTGTGGTTTTTTAACCCCTATCTCCCTATTGAACTAATCTTTTGTTTCCTGCATTTGTTTATGTAGTTCTTTGTCAAAATGATTTTTGTTACCTATATTTGCTCTCTTATATCATCCTTTAATTCACAAAACCTTTCAATCATGTACATACTGAATTCCTTCTCTGTCTTTCTTCTGCTGTGTAGCCATGGATTCTAATAATGTGGTATCTTGATTTGTTTAGTGCACTTTCTTCTCTTATCTTTTCATGTTGCACGTGAGTCTTTCTTTCTAGCTCTGTAGGTCCAAGACATTATCGTTTTTACCTATAGGCTTATATTGCTCCTGAAGGGTTCCAATACCTCTCATTTGTGGAGAAGAACAATTTTAATAGATCCCTATATAAACAATATACCACTTATAAACAATTTGTTGCTATTAAGACATTTATAGTTTGGCCACTATGTACACAAATGTTGAATTTTATTCTTATATATAACATAATCAGTAGGTTTGTAAAAGTGTTTATAGTTTCTGATGGAGGACAATGAACTGAGAGTGAAGTGTAGGATAGTATGCTGAAGAGGCAGGATGTGAGGATATAGAGTTAGACTATTTTAGGAAGTGTGAAAGAGAAATCTAATGAAGAGGGTTAGTAGCAGAAGAATATATAGGAAGTAATTTTAGATAGACAAGTACATGGGAAGACAGTATAGTACATAAAACAGACATGTTAAAATAGTAAAAAAAAAAAGGGAGAGGCAAAAAAGGCATATACAATACAAGTATAATAACTATTCAGACGTCCCAGTCCTAAAATTTTGTTTCATGCAAAGTACTTGGTTTCACACATGTTGGGGATGTGAGGGTGGTAGAATAGAGGGGGAGAAGAAAAAGAGAAAAAGATATCTGGTAGGAAGGAACCAGGATTGTTAATTGTTTGGGATGGAGATCAGTATCTTTCCTGCTTCCCTTCTCATCCAATAGGTGAGGTTGTCCATTGTTAGCTGGTATCTCCACCCTCGGGATGGTGAAGGTAATCAGGGTAGGAAGTCTGGTCCCGGTGCAGGGCACCTGGAAGTGAGATGTGGCACCTGCAAATCCCTGAAGGGAGACTACACCTCAAGGGTCTCTTTTGGGTCTGCTCATCTGATTTGAGTGCCTGGTCCTATCTCCTTGTCTTGCCTGAAGATTTCCCTGTTCCTTGTCTGTCTGTTAGTCTCCAAACTATTGCACCCGCTCCTTCTAGGAACCTCCCTCACGGGGCCTCTCCTGGGCTGCATTCTGGTTGCACTGTGCACCCATCCCACTGAGAGCAGTTTAGTGTTGGACAGTTACTATGCTGGGTTACTGGCTGCTGGGGAGAGGGGGGAGTTATAAACTGAGTACCTGGCCAGCTGGAGTTCCAATCTGGGAGCTGCTCCCACCAAAGATGAAGAGGAAGGTGACCTAAGATGGAGGTGGGCTGCTTCCAGCAACGAGGTGTCCGGTCAGGTGATGGGGAGCTGGGCAATGGGTTTATGCGATGTGTTCAGAGATGAGCTCTGTGGCATGCAGTGTTGCAGCTTTTGGTTGTCTTCAGAGCCTGTGGGATGTCCTCAGGTGCAGGGAGACTACTGTGCATCAGGGACTTTGGCAGTAGCTGCCGAAGCACAAGATGGAGGCAACCTGGGGAGCCACACATTGGTAGATGTGGGTCCACAGGGGAGTGGTGGCCAGAGTTCCTGTGGGTGGGTAGCAGCTGAGTGTCCTGCATGGAAGCAGAGCAGCAACTGAAAGTTCTGCACCCGTGCTGATGTAGTGATCCTGCTAAGGCACTCAGGAGCCCTGCATGGGCTACTAGTCTGGAGTTTTGTGTCTGGAGTAAGGAGTCCTGCTCCAATGCTGAGGCCCAGAACCCTGTGTGTGGGCACAGTGCTGGTGATTTCTGTGTGAGAACAACTGTGTACGGGTCCTCTATCACTTTCAGAGAAGCATTCTTCCCACTAGTTGAGACACGGGTCACAGAGTGACACAGAATGCTGCCTCCCTCTGGCCTGCTATCTTGGATCTCTTGACACATGGACTTTTTAAAAATACAAGTAAGAAAGTGTTTTCCTGATGCTAAAAATATGAAATTAATCTAAAACATATTGTTATTGAGATAAGAACAGAATACAGCTTATCAGATTATTTTCCATTAAGTCATTTTAGACTGCAGACACAATGTGAAAATTGGTTGTTATACTTATTATTCCTCTTTTACTGTCATTAACTCCTTTCCTTTTTATTTTAAATTCAGTTTATCATTTGGCTTCATTCTTAGCATCAATTTCTTCTGAAAACCCAAATGCATTCACATGTCAAATATATGATAGTTGGAAGAGAGATCAGATTGATTATAGGACATATTAATTATTTTAATGAGTCATTTTTTCATATTTTTCAAAAAATATGAATAATCATGTACAACAAACATCAGATTGATGAAAAATCTTACCAATTCTATCTTGGGAGGTGATTCAAAGAAGCATAATCAAAGCTGTTATAGGTGATGTTGCATGTTAAGTCACAGGGTTTTGTACCCATATCACATGCTGTTTTCCCAGCTCTCATCCCTGCTACAGTGGTGCCAAGTAGATCTGGGCACACTGACAATATTCTACTATAGATTCCGGATGTGCATTTCTTTATTCTTCTGCCTTAGGCTCTTTCCTGAAGCCAAAGGAGTTTACTTATTTCTTGTCAATGAAGCCTGAAAGAATGAAGGAGTCACTTCCTTCTGCAGCAACCTCCAGATACTGGGAGACAGGGCAGGATTTCGTGAATGCATGTACCAGTCTAATATGCTTCCGACTAGTAATTTTGAGTCACCTACTAGAGTTCCCTGGATAATCCTTGGTTGCCCAGATGCATGTGTGTATGTGTTCTAAGTAGGTCATCTACTTCCTAAAGTGCTTTTGTTAACATCATAATTTTTAAATTAAGTTTTCCAAAGCCTAACTCAATAGCTTTATTATAGGTCTTTTCTTCTCCATCTCACTTCATATGTCTCACTTCTTATGCTCCCTCCATCTACGTCTTGAGATAAATAAATGATCTACATCCAACTTCTAGTTTTAGACTCCTTTTGGACAATCTGAATTAAGATAGAAATTTAAAGTTGGATCTTCTAATAACTTATGGAACCCATTGGTGGTTTTTTTCTTTTTTCTTTTTTGGGGATGGTACATTTTAATTTCAAAATTTCAATGCACTCTCAAAATAATTTTAGCTCTCTACATATTACATAGTAGCATAAGTTGTCTGTTGCAAAGAGACGATAGATTTATGTATACTTGAAATGTTCATGTCATTTCCGTAAATATGTATCATGGGGGTGGGTACTACCACTGAGCTATATCTCAGCCCTTTTTACCATTTTATTTTTAGACAAGGTCTTGCTAAATTGACAAGGCTGACCTTGAACTTGCTAGTGTCCCAATTATCTGGGATTATAGGCACATACCACCACAAGTGGCTCAAATCCATATTTAAAAATAAATTTTTTAAATCATTTAAGAAATATTGGTTTCTTTATATGTACCTTCTCTAAGTATGCATAGATCACTTGATAGTACTCAGTGATAAGAAATATGACATATTTCTTTAACATGACATTTCATTCTTAGGATGTTATTTTTCCCCCAAAGAATTCTGTTTTATGAGTTATATTAGGATATATCAGGAAAGTGTAGATTTGACCTCTGTTATTATAGTTTTCACTTACTGTGTTGGTTTCTGTTGTTGCTATTATTGTTGTTGTTATTGTTGTTTGGTCTTTTTCAAGATCAGAAACCAGTGTGTTCATGAAAATCTCCCAGTGGTTACCTGTGGATTAGCAGCATCACAGCCCATTTCTTTCAATCAGTGAAGAAAGCATATTATGTGTAGCTGCTCAAGATTTTTCTTCTCCCTGAGGTGGTAATTTAGTTAATATTTAGTGAGGAGGAAAATCACTTAAAAAAAACACAGAAAAGTGAATTGACTGGTTTATTTAGTTTCTTTATCCTCCTCAAACCTGAACCTATGAGTATATGACATTTAAATGATCTTTAATAATTAAAATTGACTATTGATATGAATTTTTTGAAATACATAAACATTAATGTTGTAGGGATAAAATGTAATACATATGAACTTATCTCTGAAATGTATTCTATAGCCATATTCAAATAACCCTGGTGCCTTTCTATGGTCAGGTCTCTTAGGTGCATATGTGTATGTGTTCTGGGTAGGTTGTCTGCTTCCTAAAGTGCTTTTGTTAACACCATAATTTTAAATTAAGTTTTCCAGAAAGCTGTTCCTGCTGTACATTTTGGCATCTAAGATTAGGTCAGTGGCCATAAATCTCATTTATGTACTTAATGCAAAGGAGATACTGCTGTCTTGGGAATCATGTGAGCCAGATTCCTTACTTTGTTCCTCTTACAAGATATTGACATATAAAACAAAATGCTCCCATTTTGTTTTGCATCTTTCTTCATTTAAAACTTTAAATAAAGAATGTTTATGCAGGGTTCTTTTTCATTCATAAAAATGGAAATCACCCCTAGTGTCTGCATGAGTAGGCTTGTATTCTTGTTCACGAATTCACATGATAGATTGGCCCATAAAATCTTTACGTTTGGCTTGTGCAG
This sequence comes from Ictidomys tridecemlineatus, assembly GCF_052094955.1. Taxonomy (NCBI): domain Eukaryota; kingdom Metazoa; phylum Chordata; class Mammalia; order Rodentia; family Sciuridae; genus Ictidomys; species Ictidomys tridecemlineatus. The sequence goes on from NC_135481.1 coordinate 44,062,744, forward strand.
CTGAGTTCATGACTGAATACAGAATGATAAAGAAGCAAAGAAATCATGCCTTCTAGATGGCCCTTAAGCTAGCTTTTAACTGCCTGGAAATCAGCTAGAAATGTATAATCAAACTTGCCATTAAAGGCACAGTGTGTAGCATAAATCTTTGGGACATAATCTGTAAATTAATGCAAAGGGATTCTTTAACATTTATTTGGTTTTCTTTATATTTGCATGGAAGTCTGCCAATCCAACATATTTTTTTACCTTTTTATCTATCAGAAGTTAAAACAGAAATTATGGATTGTGTTACTGACCAGTCCAGCAGCCTGTTTCTTTCAAAATATTACCATGTATTTACTGTTTTGGCTATCTTGTTTTCAATTTCTGGCAAAATAGAGAGTTTTGATCCTGGTAGAAAATGTCAGTGCTCACATTTCCTATGGGGCTTTGGCCTTTTAGTGGAAAGGTAGGGAAGAGTTAAATGAATTACGAAGCTGTCATCTGAAGAAACCACAATGTGTTTCTTTGCCAAATTTTAGCAAGAACAGAGCTAATCATCTGCTTATACAAGCCTTGCTTTGAACCCTACCAGCAGTTCACTTAGGCTTCTGTCTGATCTCTTTCATGCTGTGAGAATGTAGTATACACAGTCCTTTTAACCTTCCCTTTGCAAGGTTAATTGATTTAATAATCCCCAAGGAAGATACATTTTGTCAGAGGAATTTAGAAACCTAGAAATTTAGGAATTTAGAATTTCACAACTGAGCCTAAATAATATTAAGTTGCTTATAATGCAAATAGTTTATGGTCTTGTATTAATTTCTTGAAAGTGAATGCTTCTCTCATAATTTTCAATTCTATTTCCTTGCATCTTATACAAAACAAATATTACCAAAGAGCATTTGTGTATTATAATCTTAGAAATCAATATGTTTGGAGTGTTAGCAAAAGCTAATGTATGTTGCCATCATCTGAGACTATGGTTTACCCTGCTTCATTACTCCTCAATAAACATTAATTTATATTTTCTAATGTATTTTACTGACCCCTAATGAGGTATCCTTTTTTGGACTTATGACATTATTTTTCTTCCTATTTGGAACAATTCATAGGAAATAAATTTTAGGATTAAGAATTGTAATCTATAAGGATTTTTCATCTTAATTTTTTTAAGCAATCATTTTGTCACACTTTTTAAAATGACTTTTTAAGATTTAATTTCAAATTATCTTTCTTGATAAATAAATTTAAGTCTCTATTTCTTTGTATTATATTTTTCTCATCCCTTTTTTTCTTTTGCCCAGGCACATCCTAGCATGTCTTCTTCCAAAAACTTCATTTAGCAGTACATTTTTAGTGTCTACTATGTCAAGTACTGTGCTAGAAGCTAACTTTCCTAAGGATAATAAAATATACTTTTTTTGTACTTACATGATTTAAAGTCTTGTGAGGAAATGTACATAATTATCCTAATTAATTAAGATAGAGAGTTGGAGACAGACACAGAGCAAGAAAGAGATACACTTATCTTAGATTTTTGTATTCTGGGTGTATAGATACCAGGTAAAAATGGGAGAAATAACAAGAAAAATGGTGCTAGTCAGACAAGGAATTATCAGACAATAAATAGCATTTTAAGACCTAGAAGTAAGAAAGAATATAATTATAGTACCTGAAAATAGTGATAGAAGAGGCAAAAATTAACATAAATTGACCCTATAAGCATGTACTAAGACTATATTATATATGACACTATTGTGCCATTAAGATACAAAGACATCTGAAGAATAGGTCCTGCCCTCAAAGAGCTTGTGATCTATGTATCCAATTTGTGTTTAATGATTAAGTGGGAGTATTTTTGTAAGAAAAATAAACTCTATGAGCTATTTGTAGTTGTACTTTTATTCTGTCAACTCTCCCAGAACCTTACCTCTGGCAGCTTCATAAAAGGTAGGCATTTGCATCCCAGGTATATTTCTGCCCAGATGTGACATCATGCTGCTACACCTGGAAAAGACACAAGGATCATTTGGGCAGGAGTTGGGCAGATGACTAAGGAGTGAAATGGGCCAGGTATAAGGTGATAAGTTTTGATGTGACAAAGTAGGGAGATAAACCAGAGAATGCATGCTCAGTCTAAAGCTAGTCAACAACACAGGAAATTAAGATCCCTGAATCACCCCACCTATCTCCTTTCTTAGATGAGAAAACTGAAGCCTGAAGAAGTTAGAGATCATGTCTCACAGCAAGTGAGTAGCAGAAATGGGACTAGAACCATGACTTTGATTTAATAGACTCTCAACATTATTTCAAGAATCTTCTCTAGAGATTTCAGTTATTACTTTTAGGTAGAAAAATTATATTTGATTTTAGAAAGTCAATCTTAGGAAATTTTCACCACTTAGATTATAACTTCTAAATAGGAACCAAAATCTGTAATGCTACAAAAGCTTGCCACATATGGAATTATAGCATAAAGAAAATAGGTACCCAGTATAGTTTCCAGAATGCATGGTTGTATGTGTGTGTGTGTGTGTGTGTTTGTGTGTGTGTATGTTTGTGTGTGTGTGTGTGTGTGTGTGTGTGTTACTTGGGAATGAACTGAGGGCCTCAGGCATGCTAGGCAGGTTTTCTATCACTGAACCAGAAGATAGGATTGGAATGGTTAAATCTAGAAGGCAGCTTTCTTATGTTTAAGTTTTTACTATTTTATAGGTTCTTTGTACTTGCAGTTCAGTCCACCTGGAATGTTCTTCTTTCAAGTATGGGTATAGCTCACGCTTTCATCACCTTTAGGGGCAAGTCACTGGCTCAGTGAGGTCTTCCCTGGCTAATCTATCTATGAATGCCTTACATTCACTCTGATACTTCCTTTACTGCTTCTTGTCTTAAATATCTCTTTAATACTCATCTGTATCTAGCATGAAATATGTTTTATGTCTTTAGCTTTGCTTGTTCTCTGTGATTCTCAGCTAGTCCTTGCTGGAGTATTGGGAGTTGTGAATGAAATCATTGCTTTGGAGTTGACACCACTCCTAAGAATTTCTCAGTGTGAAGGTGCTGATTGAAAATTGCCCAGTTGATGGTGACCCCTGTTAAAAGGGAGAATTCTGTGTTTGCCATGGCTTTGAGTTCAGATGCCAGTTCCCAGGGACAGAGGATTCTGAACATAGTAAGGTAATTACAATGTTTCACCAGTGCTGCTACTTCTGAGCTTGCCAGTTTAACAGTAACTTTAGACAATGGACTTCCTGAGTGCTACAGGAAGCGCCAAACTTTGCAACAGTAAAACAGCTACAAGAATATTTCTAGCTCTGTAACTTTCCATTGGATGAAGAACAATGCCACTATAGTCCTTTACTTCTTGATTATAAGACCCTATGTAAATAAACTTGCTGGGCCAAATCTTTGGACTCTGTTCCTCCATCAGAGAGCAGTATCCCACCTGATCTCCACCTTTTATCTTCATATCTCTGTGTGTGTTTCTTAATCCCCCAAAGCCCCTCTCCAGGATCTTGGGTTCAGCTATGCAGGTCACAGCAGTGGAGTAGGGAGGGAGTAGAGAAGAAGGTACTCAATAAATATTTATTGTAGACATAAAAACATTTGTCACAAGATCAATTTGATAATTTCCAAAAAAAATTAAAATTGATTTAGAAATTATAACAATATTTCCATGTACATGATTTTCAAAGACCACTTAACTTCTAATAGGTGGTTATATTTTACATTTGACAAATAGGAATCAACTTTATTGGATTGTTTTCAAGAATAATGATGAAATATTTAAACTAGTAAATATCTGAACTAAGCACCCAAAACTTAATATTTTTTTACACTTTTATGTATTGATGGGAAAAATTAAATTGTATAAAAAGTAATAAAAAAGTAAAGGTGAGAGGTAGTGTAAGTCTATGTACATTCAATTTTGTATGAAACTGGCAATTTTCTAACATAATACTACAATTTCCACTTCCAATAGCAGAGTCTTCTTTTAGTTTTATATTCTTGTCAATACTTGGTATTTTTGTTCTGATTTTTAAAAATTTTGTTTCTTCGAGGTATGTTTTGGTATTTAATTTTTATTTTAATTTGTAATTCTATAATTACTAATAAGATTGAATATCTTTCTACATGTTCATCTGTTATTTTGATATCTTTTTGGTAAAGTTCCTATTTAAGTATCTATTTTTCTATTTTATGTCCCTTTTGTTCATATGTGAAAATTCTTTATATGTGCTAGATATGAGATCTTTTTCAAAACATGTGCTGTACATATTTTTGCCCATTTTGTTGCTTGCCTTTTCACTTAATGGTATCTTTAATGAGCAGAATTTGTTACTTTATTCTAGTACAATTTATCACTTTTCCCTTATGGTTAGGGCTTTCAGTGTTCTGTTTAAGAAAACATTTATAAGCCCAAAAACTATTAAAGAATGTTATCACATCTACTAGAAGTTTTATTGTTTATGTTTACCATTTAGATCTACAGACTGCTACCCTCAGAGTTAATTTTTTGTGCATAGAATGAATTAAGGTTCAGATTTTATGGTTTCCAAATGGATATACAATTGAAACAAGACCATTGATTTAAAGATTGAAAGGATAATTCTTTCTCCAGGGTTCTACAGTTACTTTTCTCATAAATTAAGTATTTATAAAACTATAGCCTTATTTTCAAACTCATTGATCTATTCTGTTGGTAGATTTGTCTCTCATTGTTCTAAGGCCACAATATCTGAATCACAGTAGTTTGTAAGTCAGTCTTGATAGTAGAATAAGCTGTCCAGCTTTCTTCCTAAAAGTTATATTGGTTCTTTTAATTCTTTTGCATTTCCACGAACACTTTATCATTAGTGTATTAATCACAACACCCTTCAACAAAATTTCTCAGATGAGAAATACATTAAATATACAAACTAATTAAGGTATAATTGAGATTTATATAATACTAAAACTTCTAATTCATAAATTTGATATATCCTTCATATAAACAATTAAAAAAGTTAAATTCCTTATTTAACTTTTGTTAAATTTCTTACTTAATTTTGGGGGTATTTCTCACAAATACATAAAGCAAAATAGCATGCAACTTTTACATCCAAGATTAAAGGCAGTAGTGAACTGGGAAGTATAGGATCTGTCTGACTTGTTATTTTATTATAAATAGTAGAACAATTCCATCAGATTCTCACTCTCAAAGCAGCTGAATATGCCATCTAAACCCAGGCCAAATCTTTATGTATGTGAATCTAACTCCCATGGACAGATTCTTTGGAACCAGAGATGTAGGCTTAAATTTAAAATATAAGTGACCTATAAGAACTGACCTGGCAGCATAACCAAAGCTCATATAATCAGATCCTTCATCCAGACCCAGGAGAGAAGATTGTCACTGTGATTGAAGATATACATTGTAGCCATAAATAATCCAGAATCTAAATGCTTAATCATAAATATAAACTAGCAATCAATAATCATCAAACTTTGAGTAAAACCTACACAGGTAGGGAAGAGAATCATCAAACTCAACAAAAAGCCTTAACAAAAGAAAACTAAGTATTATAATTAGTATCAGACAAATTATCTCTTTGACAAAAATTGGCCATTTTGAAAGTTAAATATAAATTTAAATATGAAAAAATCTTAGCACTTGGGATGAATAGGAGAAAAAACAGGTCTAAATACCTATTTACTAAGACAAATGTTTGAGCTAAGAAATTTTTATTTAATCACAAAGAAATGAGAAAATTACAGGAGTATGTTACATTTAATGCCCTTCATTTCTGTTTTGAGTTTGAAGATTCCTCAACTTCATAAAACTGTGTATATGTTCAGCACTGAGAGAGAGGGAGAGAGGAAATATCTGGTCTTAGAGGTAATTGCTAGAAAGGATTGAGAATAACAGAAGTAACAAAATTAAAAGACACTATACGAGGAAGGAGTGATTTTGTATTTTATTAACTGATGCCTTTTATTATATTCTATGTTATATTTTTCTTGAGTTTAAAAAGATAATGGCTTATTTTCCCCTCACATTTCTCTTATTCTATAATTAATAATTTCTATTTCTTTTGAAAGATGTCTTATAACTTTGTGGGGTACATTTTTATCTCAACTGTCACATCCCCACTATAAAGGGTGATGAATTAGCTAAGTTTATGTAATGCTTATTTTATGCCAGGTATCCTACTTACTCATTTATCCTTACAACAGTCCTATGAGTTATTTGTTACTATCATCCCCATTTTACAGATGATGAAACTGAGGCACTTAGAAGTTAACTAAGCCAAGTTTACATAACTAGTTAGTGGTGGGATATATTCAAGCACAATGACTCTAATGCCTGTGCTTTTACTCTATGCAATATGTCTACTCCACAGTTCAGCAATTTACATACATTACAATCAGTTATTGAAGGATTTTGAAAGATTGGAAGTACTTTGATATGAAATTTTCAGTATGAAATTGAAGTATAGAAATTTGTCATATTCTGGGGGCTGGGATTGTGGCTCACTGGTAGAGCGCTTGCCTCCCATGCATGAAGCCCTGGGTTTGATCCTCAGCACCACATAAAAAATGATTAAAAAAAAGAAATTTGTCATATTCTGTACAATTATTTTAAATAGAATGTTGATAGCAATAAGTACTGACATTCATCAAATGCTGGTGGATTTGTTGTTCTTGTTGTTCTAATTAGTTATACATGACAACAGAATGCATTTCAACTCATTGTATACAAATGGAGCCCAACTTTTCATTTCTCTGGTTGTACACGATGCAGAGTCACCATTCATGCAATTATACACACACATAGAGTAATAATGTCTGTCTCATTCTACCATCTTTCCTATGCCCAGACCCCCACCTCTCCTTCACTCCCCTGTGCCTAACCCAGAGTTAAATGTTGGTGCATTTTGAAGCTGTGTTTAGTTTATTAGTAGTAACTGTGAAAATAATTCTCCAGTGTTGTGAAAGCAATTTGATGGCAAATTAATCCTTACTTATGAATAAATTTACCTTGAGTACACAATACATAAAGCTTGAAGTGAACAATAGGCTTTTATTTCTGCATCCAAAGGTGATAATACCTAAAGAGGTCAGTTGGCAGCTGTACTATTTTGGAAAGCTACTGACTTCAATAGCAAAGTGATACTGACAAAGTCATCTCTGCTGTTCAGATTTGGAAGTTAGATGGCATCCTGTGTTCATTCTAAACAAAAATATCCCTAGGGGAAAAATAAAAAAGGAAACAAAATGTTTCCCCTCCTTCCCTAAGTGGAACATTCTCTTGGCTGTAGTCCCACAAATATGTTATTTGAAACAAAACCAAAAAAATGTTTAAAGCCAGACATAAAATGAAAATTGTCCATAAGAACATCAATTCAAAGGCATTCATGGGAAAATGCCATGTCTAAAGCCTCTTATACCTTCAAAACATCATCTTTAAATAGATTTCTTATATGCAATATTTAGAACTTCAACTTTTTAAAAGCTCAATTTAATTATTTTATGTCTCTATAATATGAAAATTTTAAAAAGAGGATTTAAAATCCGCAAACTCATCAATAAGCATTTTGTCATTTTTTAATTTAAAAAATATTTGAATGAAATTTTAAAAATTTAGTGAAATTCCAGATCAGATGTTTCAAAGACATTGATAAATTTGTTCTGAAACCTGTGGAGTTTTCAGATTTTGATGAGATTCCAACAATCATCTAGATATAACCTGAGACTAACATGATGTTCACAGTCACATAATATAATTTAAAATAAATAAATAAGTTGATAACCTGTGGTAACTTTATATAAATCTAGGATATGTACCAAAATATAAAACTGTTTGGATAATATGGGAGAAAAATTGAAGCTATGAAAGAAAATTCTAGGAGGTCCCACTGCTATAAAAAAGTCAAATAGGTAGTAGTGAAAGGCAATTTTTGAAAATAGAAGAAAATTATCCTTTATTTTAAAAGACATGATGATTCATATTAAAACTCATAACCCAGAACTATTCTTGGATGATATTAGGTGACATTCTACAACTCCAAGGAAAAAGAAAAATGTAGTGATAAGGAAAGGACAATGAGAAGAATGAAGGGATTCTTTGAGATAAGGAAAGAAAAAATAATATTGGAAAGGTTTTGGCAATGAGTTTAAAAATGCAATCTTCATGGATCTAGTAGACTCTTGTTCTTCATCTCTCCTCTCTCCTTCCTGTCTATAATTATTTTCAAATGGTCTAATTTGGCCATTTTTTTTTTATCCTTAAAAAGCACTGTTTCAAACCAGACATGGTGGTGCACATCTGTAATCCCAGCAGCTCGTAAGGCTGAGGCAGGAGGCCTGCAGGTTCAAAGCCAGCCTCAACAAAAGCAGGGTGCTAAGCAACTCAGTGAGACCCTGTCTCTAACTAAAGTGCTAGAGATGTGGCTCAGTGGTCGAGCGCCCCTGAGTTCAATTCCCAGTTCCAAAAACAAACAAAAAACATAAAAATTAAAATTAAAAAAAACACATGGTTTCAAACAAAATCTCAAACAAACAAACACTGGAGGTTTTGTTGTTTTGCTTACATGAGACTAAATAGGGAAATTTACCAATATTTAACTGCATTTTCTAATTATTTTGAAATAAACTTCAAAGTGAAAAAGGAAAGAAGAAAAGAACATGGTTTTGATTGCATAATAGAAAATACTTAAAGAAAATTCCAGTAGCTTCACAGTGCTGTCAATTTTATAGGAAGTTTTTTAGAAACATTCATGTAATTTTGATATAGAACATTATAATAGAAAGATGAAAGAAAGAAAAATTTTCATGACAAGCTTACAGAAAAAAATAGGTCTCAAAAAAATAGGTCTCCTATAAAACAACTGAAGGCCCATCATAAGTAAATAAACAAAAAATGATTCACTAATGAGAAAATACTATTTTTCCTGTGAAAAGTATCTCTAAAGAATAGGAGGAGGTAAAATGGAGGAAACTGCTTTATAATAGAAGAGATTTATCATCCATAGTAGTAAAAAGGAAGAAGCTCAAGAGAGAAAGAAATGCAAAAGAAAGAAGTAGGTATGTGAGTGAGAGGGGAGTTTTTAGTATACTTAAGCATGATTGGAAAAGGAGATGCTGGATGAATTTACTAAAACATCAATGGAGTATAGAATTGGAATTAAGACAGTTGGCTCTCATTTTAGTAAACCAGAAAGTCCCATTAGATTTCCTTTGTTTAATTGCTGAGATAATGCAAATGAAGTGCCAGAGAAATTTATATATTTGTTCAAGAGAGCTTACTGAACATTTTGACTGTTTTTATATTTCCTCTCTACCAAGCTTCTGTTTAAATGACAGAAAAATATAAAACGGTAATAAATCCATAGCAACTTTTAAAAGCAGTGAAGGACATCAGCAGTAATGTGAATTTCTTTGTTGTTGTTGTTGTTATTTTTTAGATTTGTTCTAATTAGTTATACATGACCGAAGAATGCATTTTGACACATCATACATAAATGGTTGTAGATGATACAGAGTTACACAGGTCTTGTAATCATATACACACATAGGGTGATTATGTCCGATTCATTCTACTATCAGTCCTACCCCCAGGCCCTCTCCCCACCTTTCACTCCCCTCTATCTAATCCGAAGTACCTCTATTCTTTCCTAGCCACCTCCTCCCCTTATTGTGAATTAGTATCTGCATATCAGAGAAAACATTCAGCCTTTGGTTCTTTGGGATTGACTTATTTCCCTTAATAGACTCCAGTTCCACCCACTTCTGACAAATGTCATAATTTCATTCTTCTGTAAGGCTGAGTCATATTACATTGTGTATATATACCACAATTTCTTCAGATTTATCAATTGAAAGGCACCTATGTTGGTTCCATAGTTTAGCTATTGTGAATTGAGCTGCAACATTGATGTGGCTGCATTACTGTTTATAGTTGATGTTTATAGATGCATCACTGTAGTATGTTGATTTTAAGTTATTTGGGTATAAACCTGTGACTGGGATAACTGTATCAAATGGTGGTTCCATTCCAAGTTTTCTAAGGAATCTCCATACTCCTTTCCAGAGTGGTTACACAAATTTTCAGTCTCACCAGCAGTGTATGAGTGTACTTTTTCCCCATATCCTTACCAACATTTATTGTTGCTTATATTCTTGATAACTGCCATTCTGACTGGAGTAAGATGAATCTCAGTGTAGTTTTAATTTGTGTTTTTCTAATTACTAGAGATGTTGAACATTTTTTCATGTATTTGTTGATCAATTGTATTTTTCCTTCTGTAAAGTGCTTGTTAAGTTCCTTAGCATATTTATTGATTGGGTTATTATTATTATTTTGGTATTAAGTTTTTTGAGTTCTTTGTATTACCTGGAGATTAATGCTGTGTCTGGGGTGCATATGGTGAAGATTTTCTCCCATTCTGTAGGCTCTCTCTTCACGTTATTGTTTCCTTTGCTGAGAAGAAGCATTTTAGTTTAAATCCATCCCATTTATTGATTCTTGATTTTACCTCTTGTGCTTTAGGAGCCTTGTTAAGGAAGTCAGTTTCTAAGCCAACATGGTGAAAATTCGCGTCTACTTTCTTTTATTAGGCACAGGGTCTCTGTTCTAATGCCTAAGTTCTTGATCCACTTTGAGTTGATTTTTTGTGCAGGGTGAAAGATAGGGATTTAATCTCATTTTGATACACATGGATTTCCAGTTTTCCCAGCATGATTTGTTGAAGAGGCTATCTTTTCTCCAATGTATGTTTTTTGCACCTTTGTCTAGTATGAGATAATTTTATATATGTGGGTTTGACTGTGAGTCTTGTATTCTTTATCTACATATCTGTTTTGGTGCCAATACCATGATTTTTTTTTCTTTACTGTGGCTCTGTAGTATAATTTAAGGTCGGGAATTGCATTAAATCCATATAACACATTTGGTAGTATGGGCATTTTTGTAGCAAGCCAGCCATGGGTTGTGTGTATGATCTGTGAGCATTTTTAGTTCACAAAGCAGACTGGACTGACGCTGTTGCTCTGTCTGGGCTGTGAACATATGTGTCCCTTTTGCTTGCTCTCACACACATGAGATGGGTGTAACCTCCCAAAATGTCAATCAATCTCCTGACAGCAAGACATCACAAAGCTAGACTCAACCCCCTGAAACCTGACCCCTTGCCTTATTTGAATGGCTTCTCCCCAATAAGAGAGTTATTCTCCTTCTCTTTATTGCCTGCCTTGCCCACTTTGTGAAAGCTATGGCTGAGGACCTGTCACTGAACCCAAAGAAAAGGTACTTTCTGTGTCTGTGTCTTTATTTATTCCACCAAAATTCACTTGGAGTGACCCTGACCATTTTAATTGTGTATTGCAACACATTTTGACAATGTTAATTCTTCCTATTCAAGAGCATGGGAAATCTTTCCATCTTTTAAGGTCTTCTTCAATTTCTTTTTTTAGTGTTTTATAGTTTTCATTATAGAGGCCTTTTTTTTCTCATTGTTAGATTGATTCCCAAGTTTTTGTTGTTGTTGTTGTTTTAGGCTAATCAATGTGAATTTCTTGACAATATAAAAGAAATGGGATAATTAGGATGGCAAAACCCAACAAAGTGGAATCTGCAATTCCATAAAGATGGAAAACATCCTTCAAACAAAAAAGAATATGAAAATAAGCCCAAGAGAAAGGTTGTAGGGAACTGGAAGGAATAAGCTATGTATTTCCAGTCATTTAATCAATTATAGGCTGGTAGAACAATTGCATTGGCCTTACTTTTAAAACAGCTAACTTTCCTAAGTATAGAATAAAGCCACAAGTATGGAAATCTAAATATGATGAGGGGTAATCTCAAAGTAGACTTTTAATGATTAAAAATTCCCTGACTATGGGTATGGAAAAATAAGCAAGTGTACCCACTCAAAAGGCAAGGTTTTTAAATATATATCTTTGTATGTAAAATATGTTCATGCCAATTCATGTCTCTATACATGTACTTTTTGTTTTTGTTTTGCATTACAATTTTTATTACATATATATACTATAATTTTTCATCTCTGTTTTTATATAAATTATGTTCACACCAATTCGTGTCTTCGTACTTGTACTTTGGATAATGATGTCCAGCACATTCCACCATCCTTACTAATCCCCTGCCCCCTCCCTTACCATCCCACCCCTCTTTCCTATCTAGAATCCATCTATTACTCCCATGCTCCCCCTCCCTTCCCCACTGTGAGTCAGCCTCTTTATATAAGAGAAAACATTCGGCATTTGTTTTTTGGGGGTTGGCTAACTTCACTTAGCATTATCTTCTCCAATGCCATCCGTTTACCTGCAAATGCCATGATTTTATTATCTTTTGTTGCTGAGTAAAATTCCATTGTATATATATATGCTACATTTTTTAATCCATTCATCCACTGAAGGGTATCTAGGTTGGCTCCACAGTTTAGCAATTGTGAATTGTGCTGCTATATACATTGATGTGGCTGTGTCCCTGTAGTATGCTGTTTCTAAGTACTTTGGGTATAGACTGAGGAGAGGGATAGCTGGGTCAAATGGTGATTCCATTCCCAGATTTCCAAGGAATCTCCATACTGCTTTCCATATTGCTGCACCAATTTGCAGTCCCACCAGTAATGTATGAGTGTACCTTTTTCCCCACATTCTCACCAACATTTAGTGTTGTTTGTCTTCATAATAGCTGTGATTCTGACTGGAGTGAGATGAAATCTTAGAGTAGTTTTGATTTGAATTTCTCTGATTGCTAGAGATGATGAGCATTTTTTCATATATTTATTGATTGACTATATACCCTCTTCTGAGAAGTGTCTGTTCAGGCAATTGGCCCATTGTTGATTGGGTTATTTGTTTTTTGGTTATTTTTTGTTTTTTTGGTGCTTAGTTTTTTGAGTTCTTTATATGCCCTAGAGATTAGTGCTCTAATTGATGTGTGAGGGGTAAAAATTTGCTCCCAGGATGTAGGCTCTCTGTTCACCTCACAGATTGTTTCTTTTGCTAAGAAGAAAGTTTTTAGTTTGATTCCATCCCACTTATTGGTTTAGTCAGCTTTTTCACTGTTGTGACTAAAAGGTCTAACTAGAACAACTTTAGAGGAGAAAAAGTTTATTTGATGGCTCACAGTTTCAGAGGTCTCAGTTCAAGTTTTTCAAATCTTTCTGCTCTGCTTTCTGCTCCTGATTATTACAATAAATTTGGCTAAAAGCTGCCAGAAATATCCATGTCACTGCCTGAATGCTATGTTGCCTAGACATTTCTTCTGCAAAATTAAGAAGTTCATCACTTTTAAAATCAAAGTACAAAGTCCATCATTTTTAGGAGACTTACCAGATTGGACAAGGAGGGATGGGGAGAAGGAAGAAAGGGGAGATATCAATTGTACATAATTTCCTATGTTCATATATGAATACATGACCAGTGTAACTCCACATCATGTACAACCATAAAAATGGGAAGTTATACTCCAAGTACATATAATATGTCAAAATAAATTCTACTGTCATGTATAAGTCAAAATAATTTAAAAAAAGAAAAAGACGATCACTTTTAAAATCACCTTTACAGAAAGTTGCAGGACATGAGCAAAATGCGGACAACTTCTCATCCAGAACATAACACAAATAGTTCCCATTTCAAATTCCAATAGTGTCCTCTTTTTCCTCTTGAACCCTGTCTTCACTGTTCACAGTCTTATTGGCATCCTGGTCTTCTAAGCTCCCATCAGAATCATCCATTAAGCTCTGCTTAAAACATTCTAAAGCATTTTTAGTTTGCACTGCTAAGCATCTCAAAATCCCCCACCAATTCCAAAACCTTCAAAATCTTCTGAACTACAAGGTCAGGTTAGTCACAGCAACAACCCACTTCTGGTACCATTTCTGTTTCAGTCAGCTTTTTTGCTCCTGTGACCAAAAAAAATAAAATAAAATAAAATAAAAAGCAACTTTAGAGGTGGAACAGTTTATTTGAGGGCTCACAGTTTCAGAGGTCTCAGTCTATTGACAGCCAGCTATATTCCTCGGGGTCTCCAGGTAAGGCAGAACAACATGGCAGAAGAATGTAGCAGAGGGAAGCAGCTCACACGATGATCAGAAAGCAGAGAGAGAGAGAGAGAGAGAGAGACTCCATTTGCCATATACAAATATATACCTTAAAATCATATCTCCTCCAGCCACGCCCTACTTGCCCTCAGTTACCAGTTAATTGATCCCATCCAGTGATTAATTCACTGACTGGTTTAAGGCTCTCACAAATCATTTCCCCTCTGAACCCTTTGCATTGTCTCACATGTGAGCTTTGGGGTGACACCTCATATCCAAACCATAACAGCATGCTACCTACACAAGCCAGCCTGACAGTACCCAGTGCTCATGTAGTCATTAATCATTTTCACCCTCTAAACACTCTCTCTTGAAATACAATCCAGCTAACAATACTTAGTTGTCAAGACCCTTGTTTATAAAAATAAATAATGAAGAATCAAACATTGCAGAATAACCAATGTAAGTACAAAGAGGCATCAAACTTAAAACAATATAACTTGTGGGGAAACAAAATTAACTTTGTAAACAAAGAGAACTTTAAAATTATTTTAGTTTTTATCTTTAATGACTTCAAGCAGATAATACATCTTGGGGGAGAAGATGGGGTGGAAATTATATAATCAGTAATTAATCTAAATAATAGAAGCAAATAAAGGTCACTTTGGTGAACCAAAAGGAAGAACACACTAATTGTCACATAACCCCATGTAAAATGGCATAGAGGGGGAAAGTATAAGAATTTGTTGCACTTAACATTTTTTTCTTTGCTGAGTCGGCAGATTCTCAGCCTTGTTTCAATTCTTTATCAGTCTTTCCTAAACTTTCTTTATATCATTCAGAAATTCATTTTTCTTATATGCTGGTAGTACATCCCTAACTTATAGTTTTGCTAAAGGTATGATTTTAGATTTGTATTTCTACTGTCACTTCATTGAAATTTGTGGAGGGAAAAGAAATACCTAGGTTCAATCTCTCACCATGAACTACAATGATAATCTTTTATTAAATTTGTTCTTTTTAGATATACATGACAGGAGAATGTATTTTGACATTTTTTACATACATGGATTATAAGTTATTCTAATTAGGATCCAATTCTTGTGGTTGAATAGGATGCAGATTTACCCTGGTTATGTATTCAAATACAAGGATAGGAAAGTTATGTTCAATTGATTCTACTGTCCTTCCTATTTCTCTCTCCTCACTTTTTTCTCTTTATTCTCCTTTGTCTAATCCAATGAACTTCTGTTCTTCCCCTTCTTATCCACCCTTGTGGGTTAGCATACACATATCATAAAGAAAATTCAGCTTCTGGTTTTGGGGGACTGGCTCATTTCACTTAGCATGATAGTCACCAGTTTCATCCATTTATTAGCAAATGCCATAATTTTATTCTTCTTTATGGCTGAGTAGTATTCCATTATGTATATCTTTATACATTCATCTGTTGAAGGACACCTAAGTTGATTCAAATAACCCAATCAATAAATGGGCAAAGAAACTGAACAAGCACCTCACAGAAGAAATACAAATGGTTAAAAATATATGAAAAATGTTCAACATCTCTAGCAATTATAGAAATGCAAATTAAAACTACACTGAGATTCCTTTTCACTCCAGTCAGAACGGTAATTATCAAGAATGCAAGTAACAATAAATGTTGGCAAGGATGTGGGGAGAAAGGTACTCTTGTATGTCATTGGTGGGACTTCAAATTGGTGCAACCACTCTGGAAAGTAGTATAGAGATGTCTGATAAAACTTGGAGTGGAACCACCATTTGATCCACTTATCCCACTCCTCAGTCTATATCCAAAGAACTTAAAATCAGCATATGAAAGTGATGCAGCCACATCAATGTTTAGAGCAGCTCAATTCACAATAGCCAAGCTATGGAACCAAACTAGATGTCATTTGTCACAATACCTTTAAGATTAGAGGGAACAGTCTTTCCATATTCAATATGTAGCTTGCCTACCTGCTTGCCTTCCTTCCTTCTTTCACTTAACATTATTCCTTTATGTTAAATTTCTTTTTTAGGGTGTATGTAGAAACCATGATGCTAAAAGAAGTACTTTTCTCATAGATTGCCCTTTTTACCAAAGTGACATGAAGACTGGTGATGAGACCAATACTCAAGACTATGCAGGATCTCTGGAGTGAGAGCACCCCAGATCTTGCCTGTTCAAGAGTATTTCTCTGTGAGCACCTACTAGTGTGGACCAAGTAATTGGTCTGTCAAGTTTAGTAGATTTACTTAAAGTTTTCTTCCTTTTGTGGCAACCAAGTATGTAAAAGAAGTTGACCACTTAGTTTTTCTGTATTAATCAAGTTTACAAATAAATCTTAGTGATCTCAGGTATGTATATTGACAACATTAAAATGGGGCAATTAGATTTGTAGGCTAAAAGAATGAAGAAAAACGAGACTCTGAATGATTTTATCTATAAAAAGTTATTTGAAACATGCTATTAATTGAAAATAAATATGAGTTTATTTTACAGTATACTTTTAAATGTTTAAAATGATCTTGGATCCTTTTCTACAAGGAAAACTGGCAGATTTTTTTTGTTGTAGTCTTAGTTTAGGATGTGAAGCAAGCTATTTTTTTTTGTCATTGAATTATAGCTTAATTAAATGGTGGTCAAAGAATGTACTATATATGATTTTAGTCTCTTAAATTTTTTTGAGGTTTGCCTTGCAGCCCAGCACATGATCAGTTCCAGCAAATGATTCATATGTACTTATAAAGAATGTATAATTCTGTTATCTTGGTGACTTTGTGTAGTGTTCTCTATATACCAATTAAATAAGGTTTATTTTAAAAACAGGCTTTAGACTGACATCTCTGCTGATTTTTTTTCTTTTTCTTTTTCTTTTTCTTTTTTGGTACCAGGGATTGAACCCAAAGGCACTTTACCATGGAGCCACATCCCTAGCACTTTTTATTGGTTCTTATTGTTATTTTGAGACACAGTCTCACTAAGTGGCTTTGGGTCTGACTTTGTTGCTAAGGCTTGCTTCAAACTTGCAATCCTCCTGTCTTGGCCTCCCAATTTACTAGGGTTGTAGGTATATACCACCATGCCTAGCTTTCCTTCTTTAGTTACAGCATTTCTATTTTATTCTTTTTTATAAATTATTAGATAATTGAAGATATGTGAAATCAAATTTAAAATTGTATTATTGTGCTACTAGATTTCCTTATATCACATATTCTACTTTAATAATATAATAATATATCAGTTTTCTCTTTAATTTTTAAATTAAAGAGAAAATTGGTTAATTTTTCCATAGTATATCTTATTCCTCCTTACATGTAAGGAATATTTCTTAAAAGTAGCACCCAGTTTTATTTTTAATCCAATTTGAAAACATTTATCTTTTAATTGGAACAAATACTTTCAATGCAACTACTGATATATTTGTTTATATTAGTTTAGATCTATTTTCTTTTTGTCTCACTAGCTTTAATGTTTCTTTTTTCCTTCTTTATATGATTTAAGATTTTTTAGATAGAAATCCTTTATTATTCTTACCCTCCTATTAGTTTGTTAATTGAATATTATTTTACTGTGTTTTAGTACATAACTTAGTGAATATAGTATAAAGCCAAGACTTATTGCAACTTAATATAACTTTATACATTGACACTTTTTGGCTGATGCTATGACCTTAGAATAGTTTAACTTATATCACTATCCTTTGTATTATTGTTGTCTATCATTTCAGTCCCACACAAGTTTAATTCACCAGAAGATATAGTAATTACTGTTTTATGTAGTTGATAATTGTTTATATTTACCCATAGTTTTACTCTTTTTGTCATATTTCATTCCTATCCATATTTCTGTCTTTCCACAAGGAATTATTTTGCTTTGTTAACAGAATTCATGTTAGCATTTACTTTAATGAATATATGCTGGTGAAAATTCTACTTTAGTTTTATATATTTGCAAATGTCTTTATCTTATTTTCATTTTTGGAGAGCATTTTTGCTAGGTATAAAATTTTCAGAAGACAGTTTTTGATTTAGTGGCTCAAAAATATCATCCCATTGTCTGTTATTATTTCTACTGAGAAATCAATAATACATCTTATTGCTGTGCCTTGAAAGGTAATATGTATTTTGTCCTTCAGCTACTTTCAAGTTTTTATTTTTCTTTTCCTTTGTCTTTAATTTTCAACAGTTTTCCTGTGACATACTCAGGTGTGGTTTTCTTTGCTTTAATATCTTTCACTTTAGAAATGCTTTACTTTTATTTCTTCAGTTGTTTCCTATTTCTTCTCTTGTATACTCTCTGGACTCCAATTAGGTATGCCTTTGTACCAGTGTAATACTGCAGCTATAATCTCTTCAGTATTATGATCCATCCTTTTGAATCACCAAATTTTAGCACAAATACTTTCTGGTAGTTCTTCCAGAATACTATCCTCACATTAATATTCTACTTAGCCTATCTATTGCATTCTTAATTGCAATTCTTATATTTCCTTAGTTCCAAGATTTTTCTATTTCATCCTTTTTTACAAATTCTAGATCTTTAGAATCTATAAATTATTTACCATATCCCTCGTATTTTAACATATTAATCATAGCTACTTTTACCCAACTGGATAACTTTAATGAGACATCTATGTATCTATTTTGTTTCCTGTCCTGTTTTGTGCCATATCTGTTGTATCTTTTTTTATTAATGCTAAGTATTATGTTTTTTAAACTATACTGCTTCTGGATAATGTTACTGCTTTACACGTATCTGGTTAAACAACAGAGTATTGGCAGATTACTTTATTCTAATTCTGGAACTCAGTTACAGACTATGTAGTGCTCAGTCTGCCCCTTATTTATCTCTTATTTTCCAGTATGTGGAAACCTGGATCCCTAGTTGAGATCCTGGGGTTTTAGTCAGGATTTCTTCCCCTTGGAAGTATCTAAAATTCAGTTTTTTTTTTGTCTCCATAGGACTGTGAGACTATGAAAACCCTTGTTCAGCCCTTCATTGGCTTTCTGCCTAGATTCTTATCTTCTTGTTTTGTACATAATTGTTTTGTAAATAATTTGGTAAATAATTTCTTATTCTTCAGTTCGAAAATTAGGTTTTTGTTATTGTTTTTTGTGTTCTTAACCAAACTTGAGATATATTATCATTAAAGTAGTTATTCATGTTGAAAATAGTCATGAGATTATAAAATTTAATGTTGAAAAGATCCTAAGACATCATCTTCTGTTGGCTAACCTCCCACACAGAACAGAAATGTTTCCTGCAGCATCCTTGGCATATGCTCATCCGGTCTCAATTTGGATATCTTCAGTAAAGGAGCTCATCATTTCCTGAAACAATCCATTCTGTTGGACAACTCTATTTTAAAAATCCTTATGTTGAGCTAAAATATGCCTCCTTGTAACTTATACGCATTTACTCATTGTTACAAGTTGTCCTTCTGGAATACGTCAAAACAAGAGAACATTTTAGATAGCTGTACTTAAAGCAGATCTAAATGCCACTCCTCCTTCTCCCTCCCCTCCTTCTCCCTCTCTCCCTCTTTCTTTCTCTCTCCCCCCTCACTGTCACTTTCTTGTACCAAAGCATTGAACATAAATTACTAAATAATCATAAGAAGGGCATCAATTTGGTAATGATGAAAACACTATTATCATATATAAATTGGTCTGACATTTTGAAGACAGAAATCTTCATATAATAATCAAATTTATTTTTATTTTTATTCTATTTTAAAAAAGAGTAAGAGGACTGCTGCATAACCATTTGTGAGGATATAAAGAAAACTCATCTTTAATTTCCAAGATACAAATGAAATAAAGGGCATGCATTTCTGTTTTATATTTATACTTGTAGATTGTCTTTAGAAACCTGTTCTGAATTAATAATAATGACAATAACCATATAGCAGTTAATATTTATCAAGTACATACCATGTGCAATTCATGTATCTTGTCTTTACTTTGGACAAATTTTCGGCTCAACAAGAACTCTCCAACTCTTTTAGTATAATTTTTTATCTAAACATTAAGAGTCAAAGAAGGTACTATGAGTAATTATACTGAGACAGTAGATAATTAATGGGAATGACCCAGGAAGACCAGATCTTACAGTGCTTTTTAAAGTTGAACAGAATTCTACTAGTTAATATGGTTATACTAAAATTTGCATATATATGTCACATTATTTCAAACAGCTCTAACAGGCATTCCTAAAAGTTATTAATTATGTCCTATTCTACCTGTGATTTAAGCTCCCACCTATATCCTACCCTCTTCACATTCACAATTGTACAATGTACTTTTGAATGTAGAAATTGCCATTTTTTATAATATGTCAAAAATGGGGCACGGTCAATTTGTTTTGCTCCACCTTTCCTCTGTGAAAATGGGAGAAAACATTGGAGGACAGAAGAATAGAAGAAGGACTGGTCGTAGACATTCACTTATGAGCGCTGAAGCTGCTTCCAAGATCTGAGAAGAGGTGGAGTTTGAAGAGTCAGAACTGTTGTAATTGTAACTCTCAAATTTCCAGAGCCCAATGAAAAAGCACAATGGGAAGTGCCTGGTGCTTCAATTATTTTGCAAAAAATACCATTTTTGTGAAACTAATGCCACAATCCATAAACAATTTCCACCCTCATTCTCACCAATATTTTCAACCTTGGCAGCACAATCTAGTAGTATTGATGCCTGAGTTTCATTCCAGTTTAATTGGTCTGAGATAGGACCTGGGTTTGCAATTTATAAAAGTTCCCCAAATCCCCAAATGATTCAATGTGCATCTTAGGTTGAGAGCTGCTGTGCTAAAATTACTAAAACAGAACAAAAACAAAAAAATAAACAAAAATAAGTTGTTTGTTTTTCCTAGGCCCAAGGTTTGTGATTACTATGCTGGAACAAGTAAACTACTACTGAGAGTTTAAAAGTACAAGCAGAAGGATCTCACAGATTACAATACACCTCAAGATCAACAAATCTCTGAAACATCTGGTTAATTCTAAAGTAAACTTTCAGAATTCTGTCAGTCATATCAAGAGTGATATGATCTTTTAACCATAACTTGTCAGAAATCACTGTAAGATCTTCTGTTCATGAAACAAAGACTATGGTAAGTTAGTTCTATTTTGCAATATTTCATACTTTAGAAATTGCATTAAAGCAATGATTAGGTAAACTTTGGGGAAAATATATATATCTGCTTCATTGTTAGTAAAAGAGAAAAATGGAGCATAGAAATACTTGTTTCCCTGTTTCTGCCATTTTATTTTTTAAAAATGGCTTTAAGGGTATTTCTACTCATTTTGTATTGAAGGAGGGAATTTCATACAACAAATTTTAGTTAGGAGTAATATTAGATAATTATGGTACAAAAATGCCTTCTCTTTTGTGCTATCTTTTCTACTTTCTGCATTGCCATAGTCAATCTACCTGTACTAGCTCTAGGAAGAATTGAGAACTCTATTTTTTCACTTTACTATCAAATGCTCTTTCTCTTAATGAGTTTATTGTGTCATTTGTTCTAATTTTTCCCCTTACACCATTTTCTTTCCTGAGTAAATAATGTCAAAAAAGGAAACTGCAAAATCATAATAATGACCCATTGGTTAGATATTTATGATTCTACCTGCTAAAATGAAATGAATTTCACATGAGCCAGCAGCTCAACTCTCAAACCAGTCCCAGGTCCATAACACTTCCAGAAGGCCTGACTGCAATCAAACTTCAGTTCTGAGAGTTAATAGTTTCCTCACGCTCGCTCCTTCCTCTGTGAAGTGTATTTAGCTGAGCTTGTGCATATGACTTCAGTTCATAAAAAGTTTACAAGTGCAGCTGGAATGCTTAGCATTTGATTGTTACATAAATAAGTATTTGAGAACATATGTAAACTTGACAGTGTTAGTACCAGATGTTCTGGTAACACAATAATGTACTTTGAATGTCCTTTCTCTCTTTCTGGCTTGTTTATTATGGCAGTGTCTCTTTATCTGCTAATTTTCAGATAAGCACATATTAACTCTATACACAGTGATCATCTTATTGTTACATTCCAGTTACACTTATTATATTTAGTGTCTAGTAGGTGAGATCAGTTTTTAAATATGTCTCCTTAAAATACAAGATATTTCGACTCCTAAGTGTTTATGACATGTGAAAAAGAAAGAATCTTCCCTGGGCATAAGTGTATACTCTAATCTCAGTAGGAATTGCTGTTCCAATTGCAGCTTATCCAAATAATTTTTGCCTTTTGGATTACTAGCCACATAAGAGGTTTCTGTCTACTTCACAAATCTCATCCCTTCTTCAGGTCTTCCCTACCTCTTACCATAGCTGACTATATCTTTCTGTTTTAGAAATATATACACACACACACACACACACACACACACACACAGAGAGAGAGAGAGAGAGAGAGAGAGAGAGAGAGAGAGAGAGAGAGAGAGAGAGAAAAGATATATGTTTATATTTAGAATGATTAAATCAAGCTGGTCAACATATACATTACATCACATGGTTTCCTGTATGGTATATTGTAGAAATTTTTGACATTCTAGAGAAGTTTTCATCTCTTCAGAGTTTTATTTGAAGTGATTTCAAATTGTAAGAAAAATAGCAAAAATAAGAATAGTATATAGAATGCTCATGTATTTACATTCTGCCCACATTCACCTGTTTTTTATATTTGCCCCATTTGCTTTATAAATTAATACACTAATAACTCTCACTTTTTCCTTCTGCATAAGTATATGTGTTATTTAACAGTATATAGATATATAAAACATGTATGTATATAGTAATGCAAACAAGTATACATAAGTACCTTTTCTTAACCTTTTGAAAGTTAGTGTCACAGCTCTTTACTCCCCTATACTTCAGTGTCTGTTTCCTAAAAATATGAATATTGTCTTACATACAAGTAAATTAAAACTGATACATTCTAATCTTTCATCTGTATTGTAATTTTATGAATTGACCTAATGATACTCTTCACAGTATTATTTTGCCTATAGTACAGGACTTAACCTAGGATCACTACATTTACTCTCTACTGTGGAACATTTCTATGAAGCTTTTCTTTGTACTTATAGCATTGACAGTTTTGAAAATAATAATTCTACTTTTTAAAATATTTTTAAAAGTTTTAGATGTACACAATATCTTTATTTTATTTATTTATTTTTATGTGATGCTAAGGATCATACTCAGTGCCTTACACATGCTGGGCAAGCACTTCACCACTGAACTACAACCCAAGCCTGAATTCTACTTTTAATAATGAAAAATCTTTGCTTTGCTTGTGTGTGATGTTTCATAATGGGCATATTGAAGTTTTGTGTCCTGTATCCATTACGAAGCAAGTGAAATTGTGTTTTCATAACTCATCTGGATATTTCCTAATTTTTCTACCAAATGGTTATTTTTTTCTTGCAACTCCGCCAGAAGTTTATAGACTAGAATATATGAGCAAAAAATAAATCTTTCTCTTTATACCTTGGTTATCCCCAGTATTTGTTATAGTGAAGAAAAATAATTAACATACACAGTAAGCATTTGTAGGAGAAAAGGAGTAAGAAGCAAGTAGTGAAATGATTTCTGATTTTCAGAGAAGGCCTCGGCATCATGCTTCAGGCTTGCTGTATGGATGCATAGTACAGTCCTGGAAAGAAGAGAGCCAATTAAATTCACTGCTTGAATTGGTTCCCATGGTGGTAAATATGTTTTATTTATATGTAATATTGTAAAAAACTATTTTAGCAACACACTGTATATTATAAACTTCAAATTCACCTTCAAGAAACAGAAAAAGATGAAAAATGTGCATGAAGATAGTAAGAGTGGGTCTAATTAGCATTTCTTACAGAATAAGCTGTAGATTTACTGGATACTAAAGAGAAAAATACCAGAGCACCAGACTAGTACATCAATCATTTGAAGTTGTCTGACTCTCTTGAAGAGGATATCCTGGCTTCAGAAAGCACATTGCTGTCTTATGGCTAGAGGCCCAAGTCAGAACACAGTAAGAACAAAAGATGAGCAGTTTTGAGGGGAACCAGCTGGCTTAAGGTGATCTAAAGTGCACAGATGTTAAAGGCTTACTGCTCCAATAAAACTATTACCCGAAACAAGAATAACAGAATAATTATTTAAAAATGTGTAGAACTTGATTTACCACATTGACCCTTGAGGTCTGACTGTTTATATTTTTCTTTTCCTTCATGCTAATTTTTAAATTTCTATTTTTATCTTAATATAATTTTAGTTTATATCTCCTGGATGATAACTATTTTTAAAAGAACAGAATTTCCTATAAAAGTTGAAAATTAAATTCTAACTAATCTTTGTTAGGAATATGCATAGGGTTCTGTTGGTATGAGACCTTTTATAGATTTTTAATATAGTCAAACATGATAACCAAGGATCTGTAATTTCCTCTGTATTTGCCTCAAATTTCCTCAAACTCTAACACAGGTGACACTGTGGCAAATAGATCTCAAATCAATTATGAACTTTCTTTTTTTTTAAAAGAGAGAGTGAGAGTGAGTGAGAGAGAGAATTTTTTTAATATTTATTTTTTTAGTTTTCGGCGGACACAACATCTTTCTTTGTATGTGGTGTGGAGGATCGAACCCGGGCCGCAGGCATGCCAGGCGAGCACGCTACCGCTTGAGCCACATCCCCAGCCCCAATTATGAACTTTCTAAAGGTAATTGAATGTAAAAGGGAATAATCTAAGACAGAAAGTGTAAGTCCATGGCAGTAATCAGAAACGAAAAACTTAAGTGGTTTAGAAAATGTTAATGTTGTAGTTGTAGAATATCTGTGGATATGTGGTTGAAGTCATGATCATGAAAAATAGTTCTCTGTTCTTTAAGACTGTAGTCACAGTTTCCTATTTAATAATATTGAACACTTTGTAAGTGTAAGAAATGTTATTAATAAGTATTTTGAAGCATTATACATCCTAGAAAATAATTACTGTAGAACCAGTAAAGATGTTTAAAATGAAGCATCATATATCATAGAATCAATAGCATATTATGTTATTCAAAGGTACGTAAGTTTGTTAGTTGAACAAAGATGATATGATTAATCACTTAAAAATGTTATTAATATCTCTGTAGCATTTTTGAGTTCATGGTTTTATCATGTGAAAATTCCATGCTGTATGCACCATACTACATAAGAAGATCTCCCCATTTGCTCTCATTTGAAGATGAGACATTAAAAGTGTCCCTCTGTGACTAGTTGTCTCTGTTTTTAATTCTAGGGCATAGATGCCATTTGAAATAAACAGAATTACAAATTTGATAATCAATCTTTGTGCTTCACATTCATTTTTTATTCGTTTTCAGAGAATGTGAGAGTGAGACTATCTTAATTTAGCAGTGCCTTGCTTTTTTTAACTATCAAAATAGCTTCATAGAGATGAGCTTTAAATAATGGCTTAAACATACCCTTTTTTCCCTTTCTTCTCAGGTTAGTGTCACTTCAAAAAATAAAAACAGGCACTCTTATCAGAACATCAGGAGTAATGCTGGGTATAAACAGGCTTAGAATATGCTTAACTAAAGTAATCCTTCCCAACATACATAAAGGAGAATTTATAACCAGATTTGGCATTTCAAATATTTTTTACCCATGGCAAAGGCTTTAGGGTGTTTTCTTGGAATTAGAGAGTTTAGAGATGAAAAGAAGCCATTTATTATTTTCTCTTTCTGTCAGGTTAGGACTTCTCTTTGCAATCCTGTTTGTAATACTGGGCCTATCTTTTCTTAATATTTCACCTGTTGAAAGATGTTCCAGCAGAGGATGTTCTAAAATCTTAGAATTTGTGTTCCTGAAGATCTTACTGAATAATAGTCTAATAAAAATTAAATAAGGTATTTATTGGAAGAGGAACTTGGATTTAGAATTAGAAGTAGTGAATTCCAGTAAAAATTTTGCAACATAATTTGTACATGCTCTCAAGAAAATCATACTGTCTCTCAATTCTCTGCTTTTCATGTGAAATGTGAGAGATTTGAGCTAGTTTATACAATTCATTCAGTTAAATAATCAGATAAATAAGTCATTTAATCAAATTAACCATATCAACTGATTAGTTTATATGGTGATTATATAGGCAGCTTAAATTTTTAAGCTGTCTACATAAGACTGTAAGTTTTAGAAAACTATGTTGTTATACCTAGGATCTTCAATATTTGCACTCTTAATATTTGCACTACCTTGCCAATAATGGAAACATAAAAGATCTTTTAAATATCATAATAGTCTACCATTTGTTGCAGTATTATCTTCAAAATATTCCACAGCTTTCAAGGACCATAGAGTATAAATGGGAAAAATGATTAACTTTTACAATCTTACTTTCTTTTGGGACTCATGAAGAAAATAACTGTCCTTCTTTTTAAAAAGATGACTATATTTCTATTCATTAAAAAGCAGAATATTTAAATAAAAAGAAAATTGTCACTTGTTGCAGTTTGAATGTGGTTTACCTCTCGAGAGTTCATGCTTTGGAAGACTGACCCTCAGTATGGCTATCTTGGACCCTCATCCTTGACACTCTTTCCTTTGTAAAATTATTTAGTCTCAGGCATTTCATATAGTACTGAAATACAGGTTAATGCACAACTAACCCCTCTTTTTGAAATTTAAGAGTTATTGACTTTAATAACTTACTTCTTATGGAAACTAACAGAATATTTTACTTTATCAACAAGATTTTTTCTGATTCTAAAAACATAAACTCGGGGTATGCTCATAATTAAAAACACATAGGATTTAAAGTCAAGAGATCTACCTTCCAGAATCTGGTCAATCACCTACTATATACAGACACTCTCAAATTCATAATGGTTCTATAGATAATGTTTTGATTTTATGATGGTACAAAAATATATGTATTCAGTAGAATCTGTACTTTAAACTTTGATGTTGGTCTTTCTCAGGTTAAGGATATGAAGTACAATATTCTTTTGTGATGCTGGAAAACATCAACAAGCCACAGCTCCCAGTCAGTCATGGGATCATGAGGGGAACAACCAATCCTCTACCAGATACCATGTTGCTAAACTAAGTTGTTCAGCAGAGTAAGTGCAGTAAATGTATCTTTAATCTATGATACTTTCACTTTACTGTGGGTTTATTAGGATATAACTTCATCTTAAATCAAGGAGCAGCAATAAGATTTGGGTAATTCTTTTAACATCTCTGAGCCTCAATTTATTTATTTTTAATAAGGGAATAGCAGTAATATTGTCTTTGGGTCTTCTGTCAGGATCAAATGAAATAATGAACGTAAATCCTAAAGCCTGGTATGCATGGTTGCTAATAATCTTTAAAATTTCTAAAATATTTATATTTAACAAATTGCATTACTTCCATCTAATTACAAACAGATAACACCATACATTTACAGAAAGTGTTATTAAATTCAAATATTAAAGGTGAAAGGAAGAAAGAGTGATGGAACCAGCATTTCTTGAGGACTCTGTCACAGCATGATAGAAAAGCCAGACAGTACTTTATTTTTTAACTACTACATAATGGACTTTCTAACTCCTTTATCAGAGACAAGGTCATACCACATTATCACTTCCATAAGAGAAGGAAACCCATTCCTTCTCTATTAGAGAAAGAAACTCACGCTTTCTGAGTGCTATAAATTATAGAGCAAAGAATAGTTGCCCCCAAATAGAGAATTCCTAATTTTCCTCTACTACTTCATACCTACACTATTTCCCAAAATTTTATTTTTAATATATAAACTATTAATAAATATACAGCTTATAATTATTGATGTGGCTCTACACTAAGCTGTGAACTGATTTGAATATCAGAAAACTGCTATTCTAGTTGGAATCCAGGTACATATTTAGCTGCAATGTCACAAGGAAAAAAAAATGAAAAGAAAAAAGAAAAACCTACTTCATTATGAATATGGGATAATTACTTTTCAAAAATCATTGCAGTCCCAATCCAAGAAAGGGCCACAAGGTTTAATTGTGGGTGTGCTATTTACAGATTAATTAGGACATTTAACTTCATTTTTTATACCACAGAATTAATCCCATAAAAATTAGTGATCTCGAAGGAGTCAGTTGTCAACTCTGACAGGATCTCTTTGCCATAATCTATTAAAATGCTGCTTTTATCTTGTCTTGCCTGTGTCATATTTTATGGATTTTTTCATAAACACTGCCTATACTTCATAAATGTCTCAATTTTCTAGTCTATTAACATTACTTCAAAAGCAATTGATAAAAGAGTAGGGCATGCATGAAATAATACACCAATAATGTGAAGTGCTGGAGGCAAGAACAGTGGGTAGGATCTGCACAGCTTGTGAGCTGAAACAATGAAAGGATGTTTTATCTACTACAATAAAGAAACAAATGATCATTTTTGATAGTAGAAAAAAGATTGCTAGTAATTGGGCAGATGAAAAATGGGTTACACAGAAAATACAGCATATTTTGAAAATGATAACTGAAAATGAGAAAATAAACATCCAAAGTATCTATTTACATTAGGAGGGAACCTTTTCCCTTTGGTTACTAAACATGTGGCATTCAACTTGATCTAGCTTAATTCGAGATATGCTCACTTTATACTATATAGAAACATTGCCTTTATATGTTTATATTTTAATGAAAAAATATTTTATGAATTGACTACAATAAATTTTGGAATTAGTCTTTTCTTTTAATCTTTATCATTTTATTGTTTTGGCCCTTGAAATTAGTTTAATTTTCTTTTTAAGATAGATGATTTTTTAGCATCCTATTTATATTTTTAAAGCCCTAATATAAGACCTTAGTTGACATAATAAAATGATAATTTTACCTGAATTTGTTAATACAAATTTAAATTAACGAACTTGGTCAGTAATTAGTATTTAAATTGACTGAATGAGAAATAAAATTAAGCAAGATGCAGAATCCTTGCCTTTAACTTCATTTTATTCTTTATATGTTGCCACCTAATTTAGCTAACTGAAGCCAGATGTAATTTGAGATTTCATTCTTAGGTCCTCATGCTTTATAAATGTAATGATCTTAGATCTCAGTATGCCCAGAGAGTCCTAACATTTATAATTTATAATTATCTATAACACCTTCTTTTACTCTTACAAATGTCCTGTCCTTGGATAACAAAAATGCATGGTCCTCCATTGAAGCATATGGTCAAAGAATAAGGGGTGGAATGTTTTAGTAATATATGTATTTTAAAATTTCTTTAAACACGCATAGTGCTATCTAAAATAATTGGTGTAGTTTAGTGTTAAGTTGAAAATCCTTAGTTCTTGATTCATATGATTCTTTGTTTTTTTCACTTGGAAATGAAACCATTTTTTTGTTGCTCAGGTCAAGTAATAATCTCACATAATTCTAATGTGATTATTCAATTCTAACACTTGGAAAGTAGATGTTTTTTTCTCATACTCTTACAGAGAAAGATGAAATATATAATTGAATCCTCCTATTAGTATTCAGTGAAGTGAAGTAAAGTCCAGGACCCAGCAAAATGATGATACCATAGGTATCTGAGAGAACTATATAGGGTCCAGAAAATCAGGTTCAAAGGGATTCTTTACTTCTCAGTGTTGCAGAGAATATTTGAGAGCCCGGTTCTTGGTACTAACTGAAGGAAACAGTCCCAGAGACACATAGGAAATATCCAGATTTACTACTTATGGTGAAAGATAATTTACAATACAATAGTTCATTATTATGACAATTCCCACCCATCTCCTAGATCCGTCTATTTTTCCTTCCCCATATCAAAAAACAGTGTAAATATTCACTCA
Source organism: Ictidomys tridecemlineatus (assembly GCF_052094955.1). NCBI lineage: Eukaryota > Metazoa > Chordata > Mammalia > Rodentia > Sciuridae > Ictidomys > Ictidomys tridecemlineatus. The sequence goes on from NC_135481.1 coordinate 44,092,603, forward strand.
TTTTCTCAGATCCAAAATCTAGATTTTTCACATTCTCTCTTTTGTCCACTATATCCATCAACCAATTGGGCCACTTCTGTTCACAAAACCCATTCATAATCTACCTGCTCCTTTTCATCTCCACTGTACAATCAGAGGTCAAGCTGCCTTTATTCAGTCATGTTACTTGGTCTCTCCACTTCTCTTGTCTCCTCTCCCACAATTTATTCTCCACATAGAACTCAAAATGAACTTTCAACATTATAAGTCTGATCACATACTTTAGTAGTTTCCATTACATTTAAAATAAAATCTAAGCTCCTCATTCTGGCCTAGAAGCAGTACATGAAGAATCCCTGTCTACCTCATCTTCTTTTTCACCCTACTCCAGCGACACCATCTTTTATTTAGGTTCATTCAGCATTCAGAGCTTTTTCTCATTTGCTCTTGCCTCTGCATGGCTGCTTTCTCTTTGCAAATCAGATTATCATTTCAGAGTCCTGCCCGTCTATTCTAATAAGTATAATTTCTACTCACCCTTCACACTCCTCTCCTACTACCTCTAGTTCTAGACCAGCAATCATGATTTGAAGCCAGATTTGTCAGTGACTTTGGCATATGGATAGCTAACACTTATTGACCACCTATTATGTATGTACCTAGACTATGCTAAGAGTTTTAAATAAACTCTATTTCTCACCACAGTCCTATGAGATGGATGCTTCTGTTATTCTCTTTACACATGAGAAAACCAGAGCACAGAAAGAATAAGTAACTCACTAGAAAGTAACAGAACCAAAATTTGAACCCAGATGTTCTTTCTCTTTACCCCGCTATACTATGCTACTTCACATTGTAGTAAAATGAACCATGCTATTTAGTCAAGAGAATCTTTGGGGGATTTGAAAGTCAATATCACTACAAAAAAGATGAAATAGGTTGGCACTCAATGACAAAAATTTTTATACAGCATACCCCAAAACAATTCATTATTTGTGCCTTATACCTTGGCCTCTACCAATGTCCCTAAGACAGTGAGACATAACACAAAATCTTGACCACACCCTTTAAATATACCTTTCCCTTATCCTCATCTTTCTTATTCAATTGTGATACAAGTGATTTTTTTTCCTAAATATCTATGAAAACCATTCACTTTTTATCATCTCTGCCCACAGAGTGCTAGCACAGGCTTTCATCATCACCCACACAGTCTGTTCTAGAAGCTTCCTTACTAGTCTCCTGGTATCAACTCTGGCTCTCTAGCCAGAGTGATATTATTTTAAGTGTATATTTGATTGTGTGGACCTCTTTGTCCTGTTTGCATCCCATTCCATTCAAGTGCTTTCTAAGAGCTGAACATAAGAGATAAAGAAAAGCATATGAATTAGGCACGTATTCTGGAGGTATAGCTAACAGAGTTTGTTTATGGGTACTAAAGGGAAGATAGATACCAAGGATGATAGCTAGATGTTTGCCTTGGCCATCAAGTGAATGGTAGTCTTATAAAATGAAATGGAAAAGAGTGGAGAAGGAGCAAGTTTGGTAGGAGTGGAAAAAATCAATTTTTCTTGGGGAGCAGGGGTTGGTTGGGGTAGGTTATATTTTCTGTATATGACAGATAGCTAAGTGGCCAATTCTAACATGTAGATAATTAGATGACTCTGGAACTAAAGGGAGAGGCAGTAGATATAAAATTTAAAGTCACAGCATGTAGATGGCAATTAAAAATTGGGAATTAAAGTTTCCTCTAAAGAAAAAGAGAGAAGTCAAGAGAAAGGTATCAAGGTCTGTGGTACTTCCAGTAGGATATAGTAATCTCCTTATGTGAGACAAAGCAGGCATACTAGCTCAAGTCTCTCTCCCTCTTTTTTTTTTGGCATATGATATGATCTTTTTATTAGCATATATTAATTATATAGGATAATGGAGTTAATCTTAGCATATTTGTACATGCATATAATACAGTTGATCTCTTCCTCTTCTTATAAAACCACCAATGTCATCACAGGGGCCCACTTTCATCTAATACTAATTACCTCTTAAATCCTATTGACATACAAATCTGGGGATTAAATTTGCAGCACACATGAACTGTGGGGAGAACACATTCAAACCATGGAATATGAATTATCTACCTAAGTGTGGAGGCCAAGGATAATGACAGGGTAATTGCATGGAGGTAGACAGTGAAATAGGTGCTAAATTAGTCCACTAAAAAGTATGGTACCAAGGTGATAAGTCCTTGACAATACTAAGGAGGAAAAGTGGTAACAGGCTGGTGATAATTTGTGAATCTATGAGGTTGGAGTTCTTAAAGCACTAGGGAAAACTCTATAGCCCCAGGTCTTAAAATAGGAGGAAGAAAAGAAAAAAAAAAACTTCCATTTCAAAGGATGGAGAAAGATGTAAACTTAAAATGTAGCTTGGTCAAGAAAAGTTAAGGGAATGGATTGTGGATATCTGAGGGGTCTTGTTGCTGAGAGATTTCTTAGGATCCAGGGAAGGCCTTGGGAGATTAGAGTGGGAGATGAGGTCAAATGAAAATGACTTAGGAGGCTTGAACTGAGAGTAAAGATGACTCCATTTGATCTTGTTGGGAATTTAGGGAAAAGTTGTTAGTCACTCCATATTATCCTTCTTTTCAGGCATGGTTTCTTAACTAGTTTGTGGAAAAGAGATAGAGGCATTTTAGGTGAGGAAGAGTGGCCTCATAATAACAAAGCAGTTCTGGGGACTTCCTTTCAAACCTGAAGTAGCTGTTGTAGCAATAGGCAGGAAGATTGGATCTGTGAGCAGAGGCACTGTCACTGAGTCCCTTGAATTCATCCAGCAACAAGACCTTAGCACATATCTTACCCTGCTAGTTGTTCGAACTCTCTCCAATCTCGCAAAAGCCTCACACTCTTAGGAAGACTTCCCTGACAAGACTCATAGCACCTTGCACTTTACCTTTACCCCATAGGTCAGTTTTACACCTATCTGTGGAAGGTTTTCATTTAATTACTAGACTAGGTTCTGTACAAAAGGAGTTATACCCTTTCTTGTTCATTACTGTATCTCAAGCACAAAATATGGCATATAGTAGGTGCTCAGCAAAGGTAAATTTAATAAAATTAATTAAATTAGTGTTTCAGAAATTGATAACAGAAAACAAGTCAAAGGAAGTTAAACAGAACCAACAGGAAATACTGTTGATGTTGTGAGGCTTCTTACCACAATTAGTATGGCTCCTTTTGAAGGTCTATAGCTCCTTATCAATGTGATCCAGCTGGTCTTGAAGGGACAATACTAAGAACATAGTGTCTGAAAGCAAAAACTATTAAAAACACTATAGTAATAGTAATAATAATCACCAAATGAACGAGAAATGGGAATTTTGGTGGACAACGAAAATCTAGAGACAACTTAAGTCAACTTCTCCAAGAACCTAGTCTTGACTAAGAAACAACAACTGTTATAGTTCTGGAAGCATCTGAGGGAACATAGTGAATCCAGGAAAGAAAAGATGGGGGATGAAATGGGAGGAGATAAAATGTAAGGAAAGCGAGGTAGTCAGGAGGACAGGAACTATTTATTCCTGAATACGGAATGTTACTGCAAGGAGATAATTGGGTATATTTAGAGTAGATTCAGGAACTGGGGTGCTTCTAGAAATGTGGCTGTGCCAAAGACCCAAAGACTGATATTCAGGGAATGACAGAGTTAGACTTGGAGCTAACAACTGGACTGACGAAAACATGGGGCTCTCCCCACACCAAGTAGGACTTAGAACTGAGGTTGGAATGCTAATGGTTTTATGTGAATGGTGCTCACCCCTTATACTAGCAGGTATTACGCAAGACAAATATTGTAAGACAGTAAAATATAACTAGGACATCGTGGACAAAAATCATAACAAAATTGAAGAATCACAACAAGGGAAGATTTCATTCTGTTTCCATTTAATTTTGTTACCAGTCAGGACACCATTACATTTCTTACACACACACACACACACACACACACACACACAGAGAGAGAGAGAGAGAGAGAGAGAGAGAGAGAGAGAGAGACCCCTGTGCATTTACAGTGCATATTCTTCATTTGTCTTGTTAAGACCTGCATGTGAGAAGTGATTTTTCCCCCTTACTGGATCATCATTCATAACAGAGCAGGACACCTCTAAGCAATCACTGAGTTTCATCTTTCTGTCACACAGGAATTCAGTGAATCACCTCTTGCAACTGCATTAACTCCTTCAGGCCAAGAGGGCACTGGCCAGCATTTCAGAGGAAGTAATTTACTAAATGGTGCCCTTGTGGCTAGAAAGGCTTAACACACATAAAAGAGAAACCACAGATTCCATTTCTCCTCTGCAGAGTGTTGGAAACAATTAGGATTAATTATGTGTTTTTGTATGGAAGTGATGATATGAATATCAATGACATATAGGAAAAGGAGATAAGCCTATTTTTTTAAGTGAATAGTTCCGGTTTAGGTCTATTATAACTGCACAATGTCATTATGAGATATGAGGAGATAACTAAATTATTCATATTATAATTTTATTTGTGTTCTATTCCTTATTTTTTCCAGTAAAATGTCCCTATTTGTTATTAAAACTAGCATGTTTTATAAAGAGATTTATGTTAATTACACAGGAAGATGCCTTAGTCAGAATAGCAAATTCTATGGTGCATTTCAGAGTTTTTTAATGTGTGATTGCTAGGGTGTAGAATATTTCTTGCTAATGGTTCATGCCATCTATATATCTACTGATCTTTGAACTCTGTGTTCATTATTATGGTTATAGCTGTACCCAAATGGCAGCATATTATTAAAATATGAGGTAATGATTGAAGAAACTGGATATAATTATGCTTGTAAAGTAAAACAAACCTTCTAGGAGTAAGTTTTTAGAGGGCAAAATAATACCTTTAAAATGATATACTCAAAGTAAACACATTATGACAGATGAGAAATGCCAGATTTTCAGACACAGAGTAGAAGAGACTGAACACAATATCAAATGCCATCTCAAAAAGTTGCTCATTTCAAAAAAAAATGTGCTTTTTTGAAAACAACAATAGAAAATCTCTAGGATTTCCTTTTAATAGATCTGATTTTTGTATTATCCAAATGAATAAATACAAAATGATTTTTATTTTGGTGAGCTCTAAAGTCCTGATCCCACCAATGGAAGACCATACCTGTCACCAATTGAATCGTTTCTATTATCATATTTGTCCCAAACATTTAGCGGGGAGAATAGGTATCAAATGTTCTTATATTAAGGTACAGAAATAATCATGTCTGCCAACCTAGACCCAGATATGGAGGGCTGATCTTAAGCTAGATGATCTGCAGACTGAGCAAAAGTAGATCATTGGTCTGTTGAGCTTCTCTCTAGAAGGACATGTATTCATTATTACCTAAGATTAGGTAGACATTTATAATATTTATATTTGTAGTATACTTTCTAATGTAATAATAGCATGTGGGCAATACTAGGTGTCTGGAATGTGGTTCTTTGAAAGCAGCTGTAAAGAATATATTTTTAACCTGGTAACTTTTTTCCTAAATATTTTTATTACAAAATTATGAAAATGTAGTTTAGGATTGCATGAACATTGATATATTTGTTCCAGTATATAGATATAAATATATAGGTAAATATGTGAATAGTTAAGATATATTTTTTCACTAATAATTCTTTTAAGGCTAGGTTTGGAAAGCTCTCCTAAAAAGGAGAGAAGTTCTTACATGAAGAATCAAGAAAGCTGGTAATGAATCACATGTTAGAGGGAAGGAATGACAGTGGTCAAGGTCAGAAAAAAAATGAATTAAGATAATTGAACAAAATAACAAAGAACAGAGGTATATGGGATAGGAAAGAAAGACATGAAGATTCTAAAAAGAAAAGGAAAGTAAGACCTGGCAGGGGGATGTATGTCATAAAAAGGTCCCACCCTGACAACATAATTCCCATTAATCTCTACCCAAATACCATTCTTCATGTCTGCATAGTCATTAATAAGTAGATAAGGCTGAGCTATCTCCCTTAAGCTCTAAAATATCACAATATCATCTTTTGTAGCTGACATGCTAGAAGTAAATTCTGGAAAATCGGGAGGGGTGGGAACATTAAGAGATCATAATTAAGAGATCATTAATTTTCTTATTGATTTAAAATTTTCCTTTAAATTGTTTCCCCTTTTATAAAAAAATCTTATTCAGATAAGCAGAAAATAAAATGTGGAAGAACCAAAGAGCAATAACTATCAGACCTCAGTATATAAAGACAACTTAGGGGTAGTAAGTGCTTACTATGTTCTTCCTATTTATTGCTGATTGTCAAGTTATAGTTACTTAAGTTTTAATTTCAAATTCCTATCAAATTACAAACACTTTTTTAAAAATAGCAAGGGGTGATCTGTAATATTCTGCTTCACTTTGAGGATTAGGTTAATTTACTCATAATGGTTTTGTATCTTAAAACAACTTTCCTTTCAGCCTGTTAGTAACTTATATAGTAGACATTGTTTCTTTTAGACAAATTTAACTTGTGTTGGGCATAAGGAAATTAAAATGGGATGGGTTTAATTATTTATTTTACCTTCTAAAATCTATTGTATTTAATTAGTTAGGATTATATGTACTGACCAAAAAAAAAAAAATCATATGAACCAAAAGTGAAAACATCCTAACCTCTAGTAACACAACTACAGCATGCACAAAGGGCACGTGTTTTAAATGGCAGAGGGAGGGACGGAAGTGAGTAATTATTTGTAGCAATGCTTTTACTGTTGTTCAAAATGAGACAGACTAACAGTGGCAGCAGTCATTTTGCTGAATCAAAGTCCATGTTAGTCGCATTATACACTGCCACAAAAGGTTGTTAAGGCTGGTATTAGCATGTACCACTGAGGACATTGGAAGGACTCGATCTGTCACACTAAATCGCCTTCTTGCCCTCAACCATTGAAGTCTCCAGCTTCTCTGACATGTTCTTTCATTAATGGCCTGGCCTTGACAACTGATCCTAATTGCCTCTGAACCGCACTTCATGTATTATTGGTGTCTGCCTGCCCTGCTTCATGTCAACAAGCCACAGCATGCACAGGGTGTGCCCAGTGCCTTTGCGGAAACGATGTTCTCCTCGTCATATTCCTCTGAGGGTTTTCAGGCTCACTGGGAAGTAAAATAGGAAGCTGGAGATCTCCCTGTCTCTTCTTAGTAGTACCTTAATGTTGATTTGTGCTGTGTATGTATTAGGTTTATCTAACCACTCACTAAACATTAAACCAATTATGCAACATTCCATTAAGGCATAGATGCAAATGCTGACTTCAATTTGCCCTTATTGTAGTAAGTAGTAAAATGTATGCTCATTGTAAAAACCTTTTCAACTTTAGTCAGTACAGCTTACATTCCTTTCCACTTTAGTTAGTGCAGTTTACATTCCTCTTTTTTTTTATTATGCATAACAATTTCAATTTGATGTATGATAATGGCTAAAAGAAAGTCTATAATATTATGTGGTTTCCAGGTAGAAAGTATACATTAGACAAGAACTCCACAAAAGTAAATTATTCAAAGTTCAAATAGGATATTTTTGTCCTTTCACTTACCAACATATTCATATTCACTTCATTTTTGAGAAATGGCTAAAATAATCAATTTTAGTGTATTGCATGTATTATAAAGCATTTATTTCATTCTAACATTTCAGAAAACACTTATGAAGGACAAAACAGTTTAAATATATTTTAATTTATATGGTGAGTTATTTGCTTACAGAAAATATTTTTAAATACAAAGCATTATAAATGTTCAAGATATTTATCTTCTTTTTTCGGAAGTATCTCTTAAGACATGAAATTTACCTCATTGCTATGACAATTCTTTTTTACAATCCTATCTCTGAACAATAATATGAGATTCTTTCAATCTTTTCATCCTTTTTTATTTATTGAAGGCAGTTTTCTGGTGAGCCTTTTAAGCATGCAAGTTCTACCCATGATCATAAAAAATAAATCATAGAAGCTCTTTGGTGCTAGGTATCATTTAGCCTAATCTAGACAGTGACATTTGGGCCACTAACAGCATAATCATGGTTATTGCTACAAATTGCTCCATGTTTGAGTTTTAATGTTATAAGTAAATTATGCCACCGGATAAAATATATGTTTCTTTGGGAATTAAACATGTTTATTTCAGCACTGAGGCCCTGGAATAGTGCGTAGACTTTAGTCCTCTTTCGTGTAGTAATACTGCCACCTTCTGAAGCCTGGAGGAATTGTCTGCAAGGTGAGCTGTCTTCCTCTTTTTAAAGAGACTTCCTCAGGTGACTACCTGCGGTGACCCAGCAGCAAACTTCCAATAAAAAAAAAAAAAAAAGTATCTAAGCCTAGAAATGGTCTTGTTTTATCATTTAAATTCTAAGTTGATTTTTAAATTTTAACTCTTAATTTGAAATAGTTATAAATAAATTGCAGGTATCCAATAGTCAGTAAAAGTCATCTCCCAAGCGCTTTTTTATTTTATTATTAGAACTATCTTTACAGTGATGTGGAGTTTCCTATCAAAAAGCTCAATTGCTGCAAAGTTAATTTTTGTATGGAAGTTACACAGCAAGAATACTTGTCTGGCAGAAGTGGGGCAGTGGTGGCCACAGCTGGGATTGTAAGAAGGGGAAGGCAAATATTTTCCTATCATTCAATCAGACAGTATGCCCTTCAGCAGAACAGCAAGCCCTCCTGATTCTTTAGAATTAGTGAGATTAGCATGAAGCACATAATGCAGGATGATGGAATTTGTCATAATTTGCATTGTCCTGGAAAAATGCGGGTTGATAGAGCGATGCATCTTGGAGCATGTCATGTCCCACGGGCAGGTCACAGAGGAAGCTTGGCAGAAATAATTTTGTGATATGTGCATCAGTTGCAAATGCTTCATAAACAATTTGTCAAAATAAAATAAGTAGGAAGAGGTTAAGAAGATAGAGAAAGTAGCATCATTGCAAAAGTACCTCAAAGAATTTGGTATGCCATCTTCTCATATTACTTCTCAGTATTAAATAAAAATGCATATAATGAATGAGTTCATTCTTTTCTTGGTTTTAAATTCCCAAAGCCTTTGGTAAATCTTTCCCTTTTCTATGGTCGAAAGAGCAAAATCTTGGAAAATACATATTTTTGCAAAGATTATTTATGGCAGCTCTTCTAGAAAATTATCAAATATAGCCACATTAGGAAAGGTTTTCTGAGGAATTGTTTCTGACCTTGCTAATGTTCCCAAACTGCAGATAGGAAAGGGTAACCCGTGTTTAGTTGACAAAATGAACATGACAGTGTTCCTTATCTGCAGCAGCATTTCTGGAAATGGGCATGTAAAATTCAGACAGGCACAGGGAGCATGCTTATTTAGCATAGCATTACAAGAATGAAAGGTCCAATGTCAGGTATTGTCCAGGGCTTATTCATGGAATACCTGACAGTGATGCCACTGTCTTTGATATTTAGAAATTTCATCTACCCAAGAACATTATAACTAGTGTTTGCAAGTTATGTTGTTTATCATTTTGGTATCTTGCTTCTACTGCAGAGAGATATTTTGGAATGTCTCTTTTATTTGTCTTTATACATTTCAAACAAAAGATTAATGCTGGCAGTTCAGTAACACTGATCTTTTGTGACAGTTGAACATTTGTGGGTTGAGGGTCTAATAAGAAAAAACATTTAAGTAAGGAGTTTAAGGAAAATGGAAAAAAATAAGCACTTGTGAGGATCAGACTTATAATGAAAATGTTTCTTCTTACTACAGTGTTAGATAAGAGGAATACTCATTTTTTTCTGATGGTATAATTGTAGAATTAGGTTTTATGAAAACTAAAACTACCCTAGGGCACAGCTCAACATGAATAAATCTTTCAACACTCAGTATCTGGAAACACGATACACATGAAACTAATAATGCCCTATAATTATGAGTAAATCAAGAAGAACTGTGTGAAGTTTTTAAAAAGCGTTATTTATTGAGTTCTATAACATGAAAGTGACTCTGCATAATGTTAGTTCAGACCATTTTAAATCATTTGTTGTTTGTATAATAATAGCCCTCTATATAAACCTCATATGTTTTTAAACTTGCCCTGCTATCTATATTCTTCAAAACTGATTGTTTTCTAACAAACTATTTTACTAATCAGAGATAATAACTGCTTCATGGTACCAATTGCCCAAAACTAGGCTTTTATGAACATTAGTTTCTTAATATAATCATATCTTGATTCATGAAAAGATTTTTTTTTCTAATGGTCCTGATTGCTGGGTTGTAACATTTCAGCCCAATTTCAATGTTGTGGCTATAGATGTATATCTGGTATAATATTTGTTTCATTGAGAATTAGCATTGCAGACTCCATTTTCATTGTCTTATGCCCCATTTTAACTATTTCTTCACTTGTCTTCTTTTTGCTGGATTCTACTATGCAAATAAAAAGAGGCACCTGTTGCTTTTGTGAAATTTCTTTGCCCACAGGCAGTGCCAGATAATTTGCCTTGCCTAGAATATTCGTGGCATTTTCCCCTAACTGACAACGCCATTGTAGTCTTAGATAATCTTCAGGGGAGACAAAAAAAAAAAATGCCTGTTAGCTTTCTTGACAGAAAATTATTATGTTAAACGGTTTTTTTTAATTAAAAATAAGTTTTTCATCACCCTCCTCACAACATTTTTAGTACTTTAAGGGTCCAAATTTAATTTTCATATGACGTTTTAAGTTGAATAAACAAGGCAATGTAGTAGATCAATTTTTGCCATGTCCTTAAGCCTTACAGTCTGTGACTCCGGGTTGGGATTCCTGACCTAGCAATTCTAGTTTACCTCTCATTGTCTTATGAGCTGTTCATTCAGTCTCTTGTTCACTCAGTCAGCTTATGCTCCCACTGTTTGTGGTGTTTCTTCTGTGTCCTTGAAAGATGTCATGTGAGAGTTTATTTCCCAGAGGAAGAGAGTGAAGTGAGCAGAGAAGGCCCAATCAACGAATTTAATCAAGAGGTATTTATTGGGCAAAGCACCTCATCCAGAGTTAATGGCATTTCGGCGAACGAGTCTCAGAAAATGAAGAGTTAGCTAAAGGAATTAGCTTATTAACGTGCTATCGTCACATCTGGACTGGATCCAGTTCTTGGTGCCTGCCCAGAAAATCCGTTGCTGCTGCATTATCAAAGTAGCTGGTCATTCTTATGTTAACAGAAAAGTATCTACTTTGTGGTCTTTATTACGTGTCTGTGATGCAATATAAATCACTAATTTCTTTGACAATAAAGTAGTGTCTTTTGCCCAGGACAAGATACTTGAGGAAGTATTCTAGACTTATTTTTCCATTCTGCTTTGACTAACTTGTCTTTAATGAAATTAACACTTCAAAGATGATTAATAGTGTTTGGATGTTTTTCCACTTTGCCACAGCTCCAATAGCTGACTCTATGTGCTTTCACCTACTTTTCAAAGTTGTTTTTTAGGATTATGTAGGGTGGACAAGGAAACAAAAATCAAAAATAAAATGATAATTGAGTCAGTCAAGGATCTCATAAGGAAAAATGTATCATAGTGACATCTATTGTAGATATTTTAGGACAGACAGGAAACTTTCTTGAGTAAACAGGAATTCTTAACAAATATCCACTGAATTGAATGATAAGTGTTTATTTCTAATTCTAAAGGAAATTAAATATTTACTTAATTTTATTGAAATTTTTAATTTAAAAACATTTATTTTAAAGAAAACTGACTACTATAAACTCTTTGAAAAGTCGTTGGCACTAGCAAGTAAGAAGAAATCAAGGCTAGAAATTGAATATATGTATTTTAGGTGCAGTTTTTTTCTCCCCATCAGGATTGATGTCATTAATACATCTGAGTGTACATAAATTGGGGGGAAATTCATCCATGAAATTTTCCTTTTTTATCTGTCACAGGCTTACTTCTTTTAGTATCCATTGTACTTGTTTCTGTTTCAGACTTAGCATGCAGGCCAAGGGCTAGGGAAAAAGAAGGTATATCTTCCCTCTATATTCTTACTTTCTCCCTAAAGGAGCCAATTGGCTGTTCAAAATAATTTGTTATGTTTATCATTTACATAGGAAAATATTTCTGAAATTATCAAGCAAATAAATCAATCAATAAGTTCTTTCACTTTTTTCCCTCTTCATTAATTTTTAAACCACCATTTGTATAGCCCAGAAATTTTTTTTTTGTTATTCCATCATATAGACAAGGGTCCTTAGATTACTTCAGGATAAGTATTTAAACAAATGATAGATATTTTACCTTAGAAAAGAAAAAGATAGCATTTTGTTTCCTTTATATATGTCAGTTTTATTCCTCATGGATGATTCAGAGGTATTTCTTTTCATATAAATTTTATGGGAAGGGTGCTATTTGTAAATATGTGATAAGATCATACCATACATTTATTACGTTAATACACCATCAAGCTCTCCAAGTTTCTGAGATTGCGTGGCAGCTGATTAGTGAGAAAAGACAACAAAAGGAAAAAGTCTTTAGCTGGATGATGGGAGATGAAGAGATCACATTGAAATGGAAAGCTTCCCTGTTGCCAGGACTGTACCCAGAAAAGAAATAGTGTTCCTATGTCCTGTAGCCCTTCCCAGAACTGGATTAAAAATAATGTATTCTAAAATTTATGCTTAATGAAAGAATAAAAGCAAGATAAATAGAGCCAGAAGGATCACTATGTAAAATCCTAAACATCCATTACTTTCCCACTGTCAATTTATATCATTATGGAATATATCTCATACATAGGTGTCAAAAGTGTTTTCCAGGGCATTTAGAGATTGTCCAAAACTGGGGGCGGGGGGCAGGGGTGTGAGCTGGTCAATGAATAAAAGTAAGCCATCTTTCTTGCAATATATGGTGGCCATTATTTCTATTTAGGATGAAGATATTTTGGCTTTGGTTATGGGATTCTAAAGAATACATCCCTGGTTTGGAAGAGAGGGAATATCCACATGTGTAATGAGTCACTCAGGAGCACCAAGAGAAGTGGGGAAGCTGGTAACAGGAAAACACATAAAGCTCACTTCTGATCAGGGAAGGGAGCTAATGGGACAGAGACAAGTACCAACAAAATATGGCATTCCCCTCCAAGGCCATATAATTACTACCAGAGAAAACCCAGAATGTAAATGGGGAAAAAAAAAAAAGTTCAGAAGCCCAAATCCACTAAATAGTGAGACAATACTTAACTGCAAATTTGTTCTGACAAATAAAGAAACCGATCAGGCACCTGGTTTCAAATCTAGAGATCGAGTATATTCCTCATGCTCTGCTATGCAGTTTATCATTTCATCCTCGTAACCATCTCATTTTTAGAGAAAATTACTATGCCCATCTTTAGGTTCAGAAACTGAACTTCAGCAAGGTTGTGTAACTTGTCTAAAAATACACAGCTATAACTGATGGAGTAAGGGTATTGATCTCAACTCCATATAACCTCAAACCTATTTTTATACAGTATTTTTCAAGTTCAGGAAAGAAGGAACCCAATAAAAAAGTAAAAAATAACAGTTTCCTTTTAAACCAGAATCATGCAATAAGAGTAATAAGAGCAAATAATGGATTGGACAGTTGGTTTTATAGGAGGAGAGAACAGAACTGGGTTTAGTCATAGAGAAATAAGACTAATAAGTTAAATATTATATTCTGGAACATCATGTTTTCCACATCACATAAAACATTTTAGTGAGGTACAAGGAAATGGGTATAACTGAAAGTGAGCAAATGAAAAGACAATAACAAAACAAAACAAGAAATCCAAACAAAAGATTTGTTGCATGTGAGAATACTTTGAAAAGAAGGCATTGAAAAGCCCACACAGGCCACCTGAGATGTTGACAATAGAGGTCTCTATTAGAAGCTCTCTTCAAGCATCTTCTTCTCTGGAGTAGAATGTTTGACTCTAGGAAATTCATTGCCTGACTCCCACATTACAGTCATAACTTTTAGGGTGAATGAATGTCAGAATGAATGAGTCCTTTCCTACAGAGCCTTAACATTCAGGGATTCCCTTCTAAAATGGATGACACACCAGGTGTGGTGGTGAACACTTGTAATCCAAGCAACTCAAGGCTGAAGCAGGAGGATCACAAGTTCAAAGCCAGCCTCAGCAGCTTAGCAAGATCCTAAGCAACCTAATGAGACCCTATCTTAAAAGAAAAAGTAAACATGGCTGGGGATGTGGCTCAGTGGTTAAGTGCCCCTGGGTTCAATCCCTGGTACGAAAATAAAAGGAAAAAATAAAATGAATGACATCTAAACAGGGAATTAATGTTCTGGACAGAAGAATTGACATTGAAAGATCATGTCTTTGTTGAACACCATAGAAAAGAAAAAAAGTTCCCTTTCTTCTATCCTCCTTCCCAAATCACAAGACACATCTGCTTTCCATAATTTTTTATTGAAAATTTTATTATTAGCATGTATTTTCTGAATTTAAAAATTATTTGGGGTCAAAATATATCAATACATATTTTATTTATTTTAATATATATTTTAAATGATAATATTTAAATAATAGATTTTAGACAGTGTTTTTCTTGGGTCTTTAATTTTCTGAGCTATGTAAGGGAATGTATATTTGTATTAATATGGGTTGATTATATTTAGTTTTAAAAGGAAGGAGTAATGAAATTCACCCTTGAGGTCTCCTACAGACAAGTTTGCCAGGGGGAGAAAGACTTGGATGCCCTTTAATTGTTACAGGATAGTTCACTCAGAATTGTAAATGAAGTAGTGCTAAAAAACAGATAATTATTTGTATATTTTAATATTATAGTTATTTATTTGAAAAAACATTCACCAGTGTAAGGCTTAGAAAAATGGTTAATTATCTGTCCCACAAAGACCTAGAAGAGCGAACAAATTTGCTATCATATTTGGGACAACTTGAACTTTTAAAAATTGATGATTTGTACAAGAATTAGAAAAAAATTGAGGGAATTCATAGGATTTCCATTCTCAATGAACATAACATACAAAAGAAAAAATAATTTTTACTTCTCTATTTAATATTTTTCTGTTTATGTTAATTTGTTAATGCTTTATTAAAGTGACTAAATATTCAAAGTTGAAATTTGCATATTTAGTATGTTTTCAATAAATTGGCAAATAATTCTTTTTAGCAATGAAAAATCAATATTAAATAAGCCAAATTTCAGATTAAGATTATTATTAAGGCTAATGTATACTCTTGGCACATGTACAACATGGAGAACTTTATGCTACAGTCTTAGTCATCAGAGTATTTTTTTTCTGTCTTTATCTTTTAAAAGTCTAACATTTTTAATATTTCAGTTTAAATCCCATCTCTCCATGATACTTTAATTCCAGCTATGATCTACAAGTGACTTGTGTCTGCTCTGACCTCCAATATCATTTGTTGATTGGTGAATATTCTTTTATTATGAGTTGCAGAAGCCACCTAAAACTGTTCAAGCAAATAGGAAATTTGTTATGATGCTGTACTATCTTCTGAAACCTCAATTGGCTATCTCAGAAGGTTAGTAGGACTTTAAACTAGAGCTAGGAACTAAAACCAGAATACTAATGATAGCAAAGATTTAGGTCCTATGTCTTAATCCACTCTAACTGCCATAACAAAATGCCTTAGACTGGGTGTCTTAAACATCAGAAATTTATTTCTTATAGTTCTGGATGTTGGGAAATTCAAGATCAAGGCACCAGGCAAATTGGGTTTCTGATGAGCAATCTCTTTATAGCTTGCAAAAAGCTACCTCCTCACATTCCTCTCTTTGAAATGTGCAATGTGGTAAGACATCCTCTCCTTCCTTTTTAGGCAATAATTCTTATTTTATGATCACCAATCCTGTTGAATTAAGAGCCCATTCTAATGGCCTTGTTGAACCATAATTGCCTGCTAAAATTCCTATCTCCAAATACAGTCATATCTGGGGGTGGGGTTTCTATATTCATTTGGTGGTAGTGGCAGGGTGAGAGTGGGGGTCAGTCCATAGCACCATACTTCCTAAATATCAAAATAACAGGCCTTATTATAAGCTCTTTATTGGTATTGTCTTTAATACTCACAAGGACGCTATAAAATAGGAACTGTTTTACCTCCACTTCATGAACGAGGAAAGGAAAGTAGAAAACATGAAGAAAAAGTAACTTGTCCATAGTCACATAGGTATAAATCATGAAGCTAGGTTTAAACACTGCTGTCTGATTAGAGTCCCTCGAATAGGGAAACCAATAGGCCTCCCATCTTTACTCTCTGAGTGTTTGCTTCTTATATAGCTTCCTCTGCTTCTTCAATCCACATGGAGAAACATGTCTACCATCACCCATAGAGTGTCCACATTTAATTCTTTCAGTCTTCATCCTGTATGTCTGATAAAAATAATTCCACTACCAATGTGGGTTAGCATTGCCCCACAAAATGCCTGACATTATTGATTGAAGAAGTGACAGAATAAATGGTCACTGGGTATTACTTTAACTGCAGAAATGGATGAATCACCCTCTCCTCGTGTTCACTCATCTTGTTTTACTGTTTTTCTCTCCTGGAGTGGCATCTCAATTCAGATGCTTTTCCTGGCAGCAAGTTTAATTGTCAAGTTATTTTTATCAAATGTTTGTTTTATCTTCTTTCTTTTATGAACTACTTGCAAAGAATATATTGCCTTTCTTTTTTTTTTTCTTCAAATTGTGAAAAGAAAGTATATAATGGGCAGGGAGCATCCAGAAGGGATAGGTAATGCTTATCGGTCTAACTCATGCACTGTTATTTGAATTCCCTTACTCCTAAGCCAACAGTGTGTAGTTTTGGAAGTGTAACAGCTTTGTAGGAATAAGGGCTAGTTTCATGATGTAAAATAAGTTTGAGTGAACTAAGTTTTTTTTATAAAAGGCTAATGTTGGGCTATCAGTGGTTTCCTAGGTATATTCATACTTTACTTCAATTTTAACTCCATTTCATCTGATTAGACCAGTCACTAAAGAACATGTGATTTGTAAGTAGTTGGTCTTGGCTTCAACTGTCACATCTGCCATCTTACAAGCTAGATCACCATGGGCAAGTTACTGAACTTCTTTGAGTCTGTGTACTAAACTATAAAATGGAAATAATCTTTATATTTTAAAAAACTGCTATGAGAATTAAACAAAATGTATCTAAGTGTTTTGTCTATGTTAGAAGTTCAACAAAATTGTCCTTCTCCCCCAATTTCTTTTTTAAGACAATGTGACTTTTATGGTTTATATATGATGTATCCTCTAAAAATTCTTGTATGATAAAATGCAAGAAAGTTCAGAATGAAATGACTGGGTTATTTTTATTTTATTTTATTTTAATTAGAGCTTAATGGTTATACATAGTAGTTGGGCTCATCCCAACAAATTCATACATGCATGGAAATCAATTTCAGTTCACGATCCCTATTTTTCCCTCTTGCCCTTTCCACTCCCCTTCTTCCTCTACTCTACTAGACTTCCTTTTACTATTAATTTGTATTTGAGTGGTTCTTTATGCAATAAAATTCAGAGTGAAATGATTGGGTTATGAGAGCCTTAACCTCATCAGAGCATGAATCCCCTGGGTGGCGACTGCAGGCAGGTAGGGTGTGGCTGGAGCAGGGGGGTCACTGAGAGAGTGCTTTTGGAGTATGTATTTTTTACTTGGTGAGAGAAGAAGTCTCTCTGTGTGGTTCCTCTTGCCATGCTCCCAGCTGCTTTCCCCCACTACACACTTCCACCATGATGTCCTGCCTCACCTCAGGCCCCAAGAAATAAAGTCTGCCATCTATGGACTGAGGCCTCTAAAACTGAGAGCCAAATAAACTTTTCTCCTCTAAAATTGTTCTTGTTAGGTCTTTTGGCCACAGCCATGACAAAGCTGACTAAAACAATGACCTTTAAAAAAAACTCTGTGTGTGTGTGTGTGTGTGTGTGTGTTAGGCTGTATCCTTGTAGAAAATTGTCATTCCCTAGATATCTAAAGGCATTTAGAAGAAATATTTAGTACTTCAGAATATATAATGTTTTAGAGAAATAACTTAGAATTTTCCAGATGGTCCTTAAAAAATGAAATAGACAAATTCTCTGCTACTGTGAACCAAATGCATTAATTATGTCCAAAAGCTATATAGAAATAACTCCTGATATTCTTTCTCAAAATATGAATCATTTAAAAAATATGTCAGAGGATGTTATTTTGCTCAAGACTATTTGGAGACCCCTGGCTTGTTTCTTGAATGTGACTATAACACAATAATATAGCAGATGAAAGGAGAACAAAAAAATTCAAAGAAGACATGCCAAATCCTCCTCTATTAGTTGAAAAAACACTCCAAGTAGCTATTTATTATCTTGTAGGATTATTATACTTCATGGTATTACATAACAAAATGATAATAGGAACACCAATTCCAATACAACAGTAACTTCAAAATATTAGTAGGGTAAGAACTCAAATGATAGATGCACACGTTTGTGAAATATTTTATGCTCATTCAACTTTTAGGCAATTAATAAATAAATTTGAGAATGGGTTACAGTGAAAAAATAGGTAGAACTATATTATCAGCAAAATGCTACTAGATATACAATTTTTAAAGACTAGAAAAAAATGATAGCATTAGGTCCTAGTTACTTCTAAGATTTGGAAACCAAAGCTCAGATGTTTCTGTTTACCACTAAAACTATGTTTCCTTCAACCAACAGCACAAATAACAAAATATCTGATGATATTAGCAGAACTAGATGCACCTCATTTACAATATCACAATGTCCTTTTACTTCGACACAACGTGGACTGAAAATTTTAACAAATAATCTTTCATTTTCATTGTTTGTTTTTCTTCCATGTTTCTTACTTTCCTAGTTGGTACCAATGGATATCATTAACTTGGTTGCTGACCAACAGCAGTTCCAACTCTGAATTGAATCTTACATTTCAGTTAATGTTTTTAAGAGTTTAGAAACACACTCTTAATAAAGTATAAAAAAGTAAAGAATACAGAAAATGAAATCCATAGAAACAGGGTTATTCTTACTGACTACAAAAATGTAGTATTTAAATCTAAACTGCCTCATTATATTCAAGGGCTTCTATGATTAAATAAAATCTCCCTATTCTTTAAAAGATTAAATCAAACCACATAACCAGATATTTTATCTTAAGAACAAAAATAAACAATAAATTTGGAAAAGTTCATAAGACACTATGAAGAAAAAAAAGTATAGACTTTAAGGAGTTGGAATTATTTAATTTATAAAGGAACTGCCTTAAGAACAATTAATAGTTTTCCAATATGTAAAAGGATTTTATTTAGGTTGTTTAATACACTTCTGTTTTTATAGAATACCAGAGGATAAGTTTGAATAGCAACAAAGATGGGAGATTAATAGTAAGGAATTATTTTAAATGATCTATCAATATAATTATTTGCTCAGAGATTTATCTAATAAAAAAGGTGATTTCACATTGAAAACATCCATCTTGGCATTATTTCACACGTGGCCTATTTAGTATTCTTTAGTATAATTTTCTTCAATTCTCCTTTAGGCAGCCTTGTATTTTCTGTCTGGTTTTCCTCCTCGCATACCATATACAGTGGTTAGTCCCACAAAGCCCAATTCCTAAACCTTTGCTAGTTCTGTTAGTTTTGTTCATTTTGTACACCTTCTGTTGTTTAGCCCATCTATTCCTACAGTTCTGTAGAATGACTTCATGTTTGATTTCCTATCTTCTGATCTATTGTGTATATATATATATGATATATTTTTGATTACTTATATATAAGTAATCAAAAAATGTCTTGCAGTCATCTCCAACTCCCTAAAAAAAACTTTCCCCAGTCTTTTCTTTTCTTTTTTAATGGTTCCTTTAGTTATATATGACAGTAGAATCCATTTTGACATATTTATATAAGCATGAAATATATCATTCTAATTAGAACCCCATTCTTGTGGGTACATACAATGGTGGGATTCACTTAAGTATTTTCATATATATTTTCAGGAAAATTATATTAGATTCATTCTACTGTCTTTCCTATTCCTATCACTTCTCCCTTCCCTTCATTCTCCTCTGTTAATCCAATGAACTTCTCTTCTCTCCACTCCTTTGTTGTGGTATAGCTTCCTCATATCAGCAAAAACATTAGACCTTTGGTTTTGGGGATTTGCTTATTTCACTTAGCATGATAGTCTCCAGATTCTTCCATTTATCAGCAAATGTCAAAAAGTACTTCTTCTTTAGGGCTGAGTAATATTCCATCATGTATATATACCATAATATCTTTATCTATTCATCTATTGAAGGGCATGGCACCTAGGTTGGTTCCATAGCTTAGCTATTGTGAATTGTGCTGTTGTAAGCATTGATGTAGCTGCATCATTGTAGTTTTCTGATTTTAAGTCCTTTGGATATATGCCAAGGCGTGGGAAACCTAGATCATAGCTAGTTTTTAGAGGATTCTCCACACTACTTTCCAGAGTGGTTGCACCAATTTGCGGTCCCACCAGCAACGTATGAGCATAAACTTTTCCCCACATTCTCACTAACATTTACTGTTGCAAAGTCACTGGTCTCCTAGGTTCCCAAAACGAGAACCCTCAAGTCACCTTTGACTATTTCATTGTTACCACTCATTTTCTTGCCACCCTTTCCTTAATAATTCCCCTCAGACTGTCTTTTCATCTTATCTTTATCATGTTATCTTTATCTCCTTATATCTGTGCTGCAATAATCGCAATTGCCTCCTCCTTGGTCTACCTAGCTCTAGTCTTCTATCAGCCTAATTAGTCCTGAAAATATAGGAATGGCAACACAGTGTGATATTTTATTAATATTTTATTATTGGTATGCTCCTATTCAAAACTTTTTGTGGGTTTTTTTTCGGGGGGGAGGGGTGGTTTTCTTTGTTTGTTTGTCTGTTTATTTTTGTGGTACTGGACATTGAACCTGGGGTTTTGCAAATGCTAAGCACATATATTCTCATTGAGCTATACTTCCAACCCCAGTTTTCTTCATTATACAACATAAAATTAAGATGATTTTGTCTAACTTCTTTTAGATTATATCAGTAGCATTAGGATCCTATTCTAGCACTGAACTAAAATACCCAGGGGTTCCCATACCCCCCTCTACCATTCTCCCCTCTCACAAGGTCCCTAAGGGAGATAAAGGACTCATGGTTAATAAATAAATTTGGTTTACATGTTATATTAACAGAGTTTCTAAGACATTTACAAGATTCTAGAAAACTGAGGAGCAATTGGAGGGTGATTCCTAAAACACAGCTTCCCTATTCTGCAAGCAAGGCCAGATATTACCCCTCCCCCCCCCCAAAAAAAAACAAGAAAAGAAAAATCACCAAGTCAGATAATTATAACTCTTAGAAAACTAAGTGCTAGTAGGATTGGAGAAGACAAAACAGACAGACAGACAGACAGTATGGAGTTGAGAATAAGTACCTGCCTTGAGAAGGGCTCATTCTTCTGCCTGGTGGGTAAGAAAATAGTAGGCTTAGCAGCAGTAAGAGAACTTGCTGGCCCAGGAAAAAGGCTGGAACTCTCTTGCAAATCTTGTCAGAGGTCAAAGAGAAGCAAGAAAGAGCATTCACCCTTGTGTGTGACCTCTTGGCACATGTATGTAAAAGTGGCCTGATCCAAATCAAGCCATCTTGCCCAATCTGATGAGCAGCTTGGTTGTGCCCACTCACCACAGTTTATAAGGCTCTTTGGAAGCAAGCCCCTGGCAGCCTGGTTTTTCACTGTTCTCAGTTTTGTTTTGTTTGTTTTTCTCTGCATTTCATAGTGTCCAGGCACATTTCCACTTCCTGGATTATAATTTTCCTTTATTTAATCCTTCATATAACTAAATTTTTGATGCTCTTTCAAGACCATGTTGTGAATGGCGCCTTTTATCAAAATCTTCTACCACTGTTGCCCACATTGATCACAAATTTTCCTGAATTTCCATGATTTTTATCAATATATCTACTCTATTTTGCACTTAATTATTACTTAATGACTTTATGGGTATAAATTTGTGTGTGTGAGTGTGTGTGTGTGTGGGGGGGGGACTCATTTAATGAATAAACCATATCTTTCTTTTCTTTCAAGTAAAGTTCCTAGTGTAGTACCTATTACAGGTAAATTATGGAGCTGGAAAAGGCAAATACAGAAATAGAAAGCAATTATAAATGATTGTTAGATCTACACAGTACTATTAAATAAGATCATAATGAAAGCATGTAGCCTGGTCTTCCTCCTTGGGCCATTTGAAACCAACCAGGAATAATATTCAAAATACTTAGCAATCATTATTGAACTAGCACTGACAAATGAGAATGGGTTCTGACTGGTAAGGTATCAAATTTATGTAACATATGGACAGTGCAAACTCCAACTAGTTCAGAATCAAAATAAACTAAAAGTTTAATTCCTGATTGTTCAGATATTGGCAGTTAGTCTGTAGCTATATATTACATATATTTTAACCTTTTTAAATAGATCCACCTACAAAGCCAATCACAAAAACCTAATACTAAACCCAAATGCACCTTCTTTTTTTCCTCCTGCTACCATGGCTCTCCTATTTACATATATGTGATTGGCTAAGTGTACACCATTTCAAACTTTAATAGCATCATATTCAAAATGTCATGGTCCACAGTACATGATTAGTATCTGCGTTGGCATTCCAATAAGCATGTCGTTGTTGCAATAGCAAACACTACTGAATAGCAGCCTCTAGAATAATTTAATGAAATTCTTACTGATAAATTCTTATGTAGAAGTTCTTTGGGGCATATTATGCTTTGGATATAAGGTGTCCCTTAAAAGCTCATATGTCGACATAGGAGTATTCTGAGGTAAAATGGTTAGATTATGACAGTTGTAACCTGACCAGTCCACCCCTGAATGCACTAACTGGCTGGTAACTATAGGCAGTTGGGGCATGGCCAGAAGAGGTAGATCACAAAAGAAAGGGGTGTGTTGGAAGGGCTCCTATTCTCTGTGGCCCCTTCTTCTTTCTCTTCTTCCTGCCTACCGTGACCTGAACTGCTTCTTTCTTCGGTCACAGTCTACCACCAGGATGCTCTGCCTCACCTCAGGTCCAGAGCAATGGAGTCTGCTGACCGTGGACTGAAACCTCTGAAACTATGAGTCCAAAATAAACTTTTCCCTCCTCAAAGTTGTTCTTATCAGGTATTTTTGGTTATAAAGATGAAAAGCTGACTAATACAGGATCTATGTTGCAGGTGTGCACAATTGTACAGAAATGTATTCCTACATGAGTTATGGAATACTTCTATTCAGCCACCAGTTAAAAGTAAATTTAACTGTAGAAGTAGCCTTCTACTTACTTCAACTTTAATGAGGCAAATTTGATGTTTTGTTGCATTCAGTCAGTTCCCCTTTAATATAACTTCAAAATACTGCTAATGACATGAACATCACATGACAGCAATATGAAAGAGAGATTTTGTTTAACTTGTCAATTTACTCTTTTTGGTTTGCTTTTTGCATTGGTTCCATATTTTACCTGTCAAGTTGTGAAAACTCGTATTTCTAAACTGAATTCTTAATATATTATTGGATAAATTGTGTGATTTTAAAGACAATGGATTAGTCTCCATCCAAGAGCTAAAGCTATAGATATTTTTTTATTTTTTTTTAAAGACAGAGAAATGTCTTGCTGGGTGCTAACACCTTCAGAAGCTATTATTATAGCGCAGCAGAGGACGACTCTCTTGCAGATGGAGAGCAATGTTAAGATTCACACCAGACCTTGTCCTTCTATGCCTTTTCCCCCTGTGCAAAGGAATCTGTCAGATCTTATTCCTTTCTTTGAAGAAATGCCTAAAGAATGTCAGTTCAGTCTGGCTACACTTAGGCATCATGTGGAAGATTGTGGATGTCTTCAAGAGAAAGACACACATTCTAAAAAAATGTAATTTAAGGGTTATCAAAAGGAAGTATTTTGGCTTTCTGTGACTGGGTTGAAAGTTTACTCCTTTTACATAGTAATTTTTTTTTTTACATTTTACTTGTGCTCTTTCCTTTTTAAAGCATTTTAGAATTAAATTTCTTATTTGATTTTCATTATAGTCTAGATGTCACTTGGTTATTTTACTATGTTTTTAGTCAAAACCAGTACTGTTATTTTGTGTTTCCTAATCACCAGAATGAATAGCTTATGTTTGATTATTTTTCTAAGTGGACTATAGACAATATCAACCAGTATAGAAGAGTATAATTATTTCTCTCATTGGTAATTGTGAACACTGGGGACAATACACTTTCATTTGGCTATTTCCGATTATACAAGACTCTAAACCCTCCTTTTTATGTTATGCTCATAATTTTCCAATTGGAGGCCAAAGGTTTTGTCAGTGAAATGTTCCCTGACCCCTAACACGAGTAGATATTCTACCTTTCTGCTTCCAGAACACCTTGCACACTATACTGATGCTCTATTAGGAATTTAGGTATGGTCCTATGACATTTATCTTTGTGTTCTTGGTACCTAGCATAGTAAATGTTTGTTTAAATGAACAAATTGTTATGTGTGTTGTGCTAAACTGATACATCACTTAAAGGCCATTCCAATATATACAATTTTATGTGTCAATTTAAAATTTAATTAAAACAAAAATAAGAAATTTAAAAGGCCATTGCAAATGACTACTTGCTGGATTTCTCAGAGCAAGTTCAACAACACCATAGGGAGAGAGAGGAACTACTTGAGGAATTTCTTTACTGATTTCAGTTAAAATTAAAAACAGTGTGACTTTTTGTTTTTCAGATAGCACTTGGAGACCAGTATTTCAGAAGAGAGGTCTAATAATCAGAGCCCATTATGGTTTATGTATGACCACAGAATAATATAAAAAAGGCATTAAAGTATTGGATCAGATCAGTGTTGAAACTTTAAGTGTTATTTTGAGCAAAGCTTTGATAATATTGAAGTGGAAGAGTGACATTGCCTATAGTAGAAAAAGAAAAATTTAGGTGAAATGAAGGTCAAATTGAATCTAATTCCTAATGAGCAGATAGAACTAAAGAAAATAAACAAACCTTTAGTTCTTGTTTTTATAAAACATCCAAGAAACACACTGCATTAATTCTTTGAAATAGATTTTGCTTCTTGCTCTAGAGGGGAAATAAAAGAAAACATGACATTTAAGAAATACTTATTTTTATACTTGTGTCCTTCCTTTCTTCTTTAAATAAAAAAAATGTGGTTTGATGCATATAAATGAATTTTCTGTATGAAAAGTCAGCATGGACTTGGATAAAGGTCATTAAAATTAAAAGTTGTTATTTTCCATTTAAAATATTTTCTTGGCATTATCCCTTATAAATTCAGAGACAATATGGAAGAGTCTTCAATAGTTAATTTAGTGACTATATTCCTGTGTCTTATAGTCTCACTGTAGGTTTGTAGATATTAATGAGATATGTGATAAAATGTAAATGAACTGTGATATGTAGATAGACTACTAGTTGGTATGATAAGTTAATGAATTTTTTTTTAGTTTTTGTTAAGTAGTGAGTTCACATTCAATGAAAGTTCATTAGAAAGTTTTTGTTCTTTTTTCTTTGGGCACATAAATATCCACATCTAGCTGTAGTTTTCCAAGACTTGAATAATTTATAGGCATATTTCTTACTTGAGTTTATAATTTTAATTTTCTAATTATTTGTAAGGACAAATTTTTATGATTCTACCATTTCAACTTATCTACTTTTAGATTGGTAAGCATGAGGCTATTTAGTGGTATTCTCCTAGAAAGTGCTTTAGTAAAGATTTCTCTACAAAGTTTGGCAGAGGTGTTTATACAATTAGTAAGTAAAGAAAATCTTGCATAAATGGCTATTCATTAAGATTCCTAAAAAATCACTTAGAATATTTAAAGACATCAGATAAATTAGTAAATACAGATTAAATATGTTCTGAGTAATTATTAAAATTAGAGATTTTTATGAAATATATTTATCTTATTTTTGAAGCACTTTGGAGATTATATAAAAATTTTGGATATGTCAACTTTTAAATATATGTGGTACTCACTTCTCTTCCACTACTATATAAACTCAGGTAATCTGTTTTGATTTATGTTTTGGATCACTTTGACTAAAATTTTCCATTTTGGGGGAAACTTCTGTTTTATAAAGTATGCCCAATCATATAATTCAAAATAAAGCTAATTTGCTTAATTAAGCTAATTAGCTTAATCTTAATTAAGATTACTAAACATTTTTCCTATTCCTTTCTGCAATTTAGAGGAAGAGATTTCCTCTTCCACTGACTTTAGCTTTTAATTCCTACCCTATCCTGAAACACATGGTTCTCTAAGCACTTTTATCATGTCTATAAAGCTTATGTCTAATGATTTTGAGAATCCAAATCTATACTTGAACTCTATTAATGATCAAAGTGAAACTACTAAATACAGAGAAACTACAGTGACACCAGCAAAATTTAGTCCATGGGAGAAACGATCATCACGAAGAGAATTAAGTTCAACCTGAATTTAAAAGCAAAGCAAAAAAGATATTCAAGAGAAGGAGGAAGGAAAGAAAACCCCTTAAAGCCCACAAAAACTTCTGGGTAATACTGAAATTCAGGTCCACTGAATGTTTGCAGTCCTGGAAGGCAGCAGTGTAATGATGGGCCCTGTGATCAGAAGCACTCTATTTCCATACAGTATCAAGAAGAATAAAATCTCTCCATGAAAGCATACTGACACTGCATAAGGAATGTTTTGGGGGCATCCCATTAAAGAAAAAACAGGTATCTGTGTAGGGGATGGGATAAGAAGGACTGAGGTGGGCAGAAATGACTTCCAAGATGAAACGATTTAATAGATTGTGGGCTTTAACTTCTGGAAATTTCTTTTCATAAATCAGTAGTCAAGCCATCACTAACTTTGAAGATAGGTAGGTGTTAAAATGTATATAGAATACATAAAATGAAAAGAATGACCTAGAGTTTTTTCAGTAAAATTAATGAATTTCACTAAGTAACAATTTTGCTGGAATCCTCTACAGATCTTAAGTATGTTGTTTGGCCCAGGAAATCCTGAAACAAAGAAAAGGATAATCTGAAGGAATTGAGTGGCTTTCTGAAATGGATTGCTTAAAGTCAGAGAATAGAAAATAGGAAAGATAGCACAGTTGTAAAGGAATTCTCCCCTTGAGATGGGGAATGCAGGGTATTTGGGGTTGGGCAGGGAACTAGATAAAATAAATGAAAATTAGTGTTTATATTTTTATTAGAGCTTAAGTGAGTTGAGGAAGCACTGTGTAAAACCGCATCATCTATCTTAAGTTCACAAGGAAGAAAATGAAATAAATACATTATTCAGATTACTTGTTATTGACATATTCTGAATAAAAATATTTCTAAAATAGATTTCACTTTATGCTGCATGTTAAAAAGAATATAGTGAAAAATATTTTACTTTTTCTTAAAGATTCGTGCTGACAAGATGAATATCAATTATTTTTCTTTAAAACAGTAATTCTCCCAAAGGTTATGGGGGTTAATTGGACAGTTTTTCCTTGCTTGGATTTCTGAGCATTTGCTTTTGCTTGGTGTAGTCTTCATGTCTCCCCTCACTGGTGGTTTATGTGCTGCTTGACTTGCTTTCACTTCTTGGTGTCATCCATGGACCTGTCTGGAGACTCCCTCCCCCTTCTTTCAATCTGTTGCATGTACACCTATTGTGGGCAGAAAAACTAGACAAAAAAGCTTGCTATAATCATAACAAAAATAAGGTGCATTTTGTGGAGACATCTGGGAACCTATTCTAAGGTTTTATGAGTGTAAACATGTGTGGCTTTTTAAGGACCTGCATTGACTGCTCTGTGCCTTTAATTGGGAGAGGAAGATGGGAAAGAACTGACTTCAGTGCTACAGACTATAAATGTTGCACAGTACTTCTGTATATCAGTTAACATGTTTGAAATTGTCCATGTCATTGCTATTTCAAATATAAAAAGGAGCTCTAGAGTATGTTTCAGAAGCTGATCCTGAAAAATTTTATAAATGAAAATATATTATCTCTTTCATTATTTGTAATAAATATTGTCATTAATTGTAGGAATTTTATTGTTCTTGTTCTTTTTTACCATGCTGGGTATTGAAACCAGCATGTGCTAAGCAAGTGCTCTACTATTGAACAACCATCCCCAGCCCAGAATTTTTATTTTTTTAATGGTGTTTTATGTATCAAAGATAGCTCCTCCTAGGGAGAAGTAGTATATATATATATATATATATATATATATATATATATATATGCATAATCACTTTTTTCCCCCCTTGGTACCAGGGATTGAACCTACGGGCGCTTAACCACTGAGCCACATCCCCAGCCTTTTTTTGTATTTTATTTAGAGACAGGGTCTCAATGAGTTGCTTAGGGCCTTGCTAAATTGCTGAGGCTGGCTTTGACTCATGATTCTCCTGTCTCCGCCTCCTGAGCCACTGGGATTACTGTTCACCACTGTGCCAACCTCTGAATAGTCACTCTTGAAACAAAATTTCCACTTTGAATAATTCACAGTTAAGCCAATTCATAATTACGCCTATTTTTCAGTTCTTGGAGTTACACCACAAGGTTTCATAAGAAGTGGGACAAGAAGAATTGGCTCATACCTGCCTCTACAGAGAGATGGTAGAGATTAGAACACACCTAATGAAGTTCAAGAAGGGAAAGAGAGAGTGGTGTGATCAGTTAGAAGGAATCATAAGGGGAAGTAGAATATGGATGCTAAGAGCAATACATATGCAGGGGAAGGAGAAAGGACTGGAGACAAACTAAAGAAAACAGGTATTTTCAGCTAGAAAAACACTGTTTTCATGGTAGTCCTCAGGAAACCAGATAAAAGATAAATGACCAAGTATTGGCAATAAATAAGTAAAGAGTGAGCATGTTTCAAAGAAAATTAAATTCCTGTTTTTATAATTGTTTATTAACATGTTAACTTATCTCTATGCTTTCTTAGAGAGCTTTTACAACAAAGAACATTAAGCTCTTAAGCCCAGTTTTTTTGCTAAAGAACTTTCCAAACTTTCGCAGGAATAGTCATGCTATTTTTCTGTTCTTGGAGTTAACACCACAAAGTTTCACAAGGATACATTCTGGAAAATGCATCTTTAGGAATTGTGTCATTGTGGGAACATCATAGAGTGTACTTGCATGAACCTAGATGGGATGGGTCAGTCATTCAGTGTGGCATCTTGATGTAATCAAGAGACACAGTGAACATAAGATGTATGAGGCTGCTGACGGCATAACACTGCATAGTCTTTTTTAATTTTTTTAATTTGTTCTTTTTAGATATACCTGACAGTAGAATTCATTTTGAAATATACATACATGCAGTATAACTTATTCTAATTAGGGTCCCATTCTTGTGGTTGAACATGATGTGGACTTACACTGATCATGTATTCATATATGAGCACAGGAAAATTATGTCTGATTCATTCACTGTCTTTCCTATTTCCATCTCCCTATCCCTTCTCTTCAGTCCGCTTTGTCTAATGCAATGAACTTCTATTACCTCCCCCCACACACTTATTGTGTGTTAGCATCTGCATATCAGAAAGAACATTTGGCCTTTGGTTTTTTGGTATTTGCTGATTTCACTTAACATGGTAGTCTCCAGTTCCATCCATGTACCAGAAAATGCCATAATTTCATTCTGCTTTATGGCTGAGTAATATTCCATTGTGTATATATACCATAATGTCTTTATCTATTCATCTGTTGAAGTACACCTAGGTTGGTTCCATAGCTTAGTTTTTGTGAATTGTGCTGCTATAAATATTGATGTGGCTATGTCACTGTAGTATGTTGATTTTAAGTCCTTTGCGTATATGCTGAGGAGTTGGATAACTGGTCAAATGGTGGTTCCATTCCAAGTTTTCTGAGGAATTTCCATACTGTTTTTAGAGTGGTTGCACCAGTTAACAAGAGACTTGGAACAGTCCTACCACCAATGTATGAGTGTTCCTTTTTCCCTACATCTTCATCAACAATGACTGTTACTTGTATTCTTGATAATTGCCATCCCAATTGGAGAGAGATGGAATCTCAGTGTGATTTTCATTTGCACTTTTTAATTGCTAGAAGTATTAAACATTTTTTCATTAATTTATTGACCATTTGTATTTCTTCTTTTATAAAGTGCTTGCTCAATTCCTTAGCCCATTTATTGGGTTATTTGTTCTATTTGGTGTTAAGTTTTGAGTTCTTTATATATCCTGGTGATTAATGCTCTATCTGAGGTGCAGGTTGCAAAGATTTTCTCCCATTCGATAAGCTCTCTCTTCACGTTCTTGATTATTTCCTTTGTTGTGAAGAAACAGCATACTATTGTGCAGTAAAACTTTTTATAAATAGGAGTATATACTAAACTAATTTTTAAAAAATGCAAGGTGCCTGTCTATTATCTCAGCCATTCAAGAGGAGAAGACAGGAGGATCACAAATTTGAGGCCAGCTTTAGCAATTTAGCAAAACTGTGTCTCAAAATAAAAAGGACTGGGGATGTAGCTCAATGGTAAAGTGTCCTGAGTTAAATTCCCAGTATCAAAGAAAAAATAATTAATTTAATTAACTAAATTAAATAATTATAACAACATTGTATTAAGTACCTAAGCCAGTAACATAGTTCCTATCATTTATCAAGTTTTATGTACTATACATAATTATATGTACTATATTCTATATGACCATAGCACAGTAAGTTTGTTTATACCAGCATCACCACAAAGATGTGGATAATATGTGCGGTAAAACGTTAGGACAGGTATGACATCAGTAGGCCACCGGGATTTTTCTGCTCCATTATATGTTATTTATCATCTTTACACATTTTGACCATTGTTGACTGAATCATCATTATACTGTACATGATTGTACTTAACTCAGACTTAGAAATGATTTAGACCAGATTATTTTTACTCCCTTTCCTACTCTAAAATTCTATGAATTGTGAGGAGCATATAACAGAGTATGGGTTTAGAATTTTTAGAGTCAACTAATGTCACAAAATGTTCTCTTTTCATGTCTTGTATTACTTCTAACTATTCTGAAAGCTTTCATGTTTATCTTTCCCTTCTAGAAAAAACAATCCTGTCGTTCTTTGTAAGGAAAACAGTTCTAGGCTGCTCTTTGTGCAGGTAAATGACCCCCATCCCCTTCTTTTGTCCAAGAAAGGTTCAAGGATAATCAATCCATTAATAATCCAATGACTTACCAAGGGACTTGGCACAAACTAAAAGACAAAATGTCTACTACCTTGTCCCAAAAGACATGAGTTGGACCAGTACTAGGCTCCCAAGATGAAAACAAAGCATAGAAGATGTTATAAAATACAAAGAACAATGAGAGCTAAAATCCATGAGAAACCAGAACCTAACAGGTAAAAAAAAAAAAAAGGCTCTATCAAAGAGTGGAATAAGTAGCCAGTTGGTAGAGTTCCCTTTATTGCTTGCATTTTATTCTAAAGATAGCCTTCAAATTGTTTAGAAGTATCACAAATCAATAGCTAAAGCTTTCCAGGTGAATTACTACTGTGCATTGTAATTATAAGTGAAGTAAGACAGCATTCACACAAAAAAGCTGAGATCAAGAAAATAACTTGTGTTGACTGAATGCTAGAATGGAGATTCCTGGGAAACTGCTGTTGTTCTTATAACTTCATTCAATCCCAAAAAAACATTTTAGTCCGGTACTCAGGAGACAGTTCTCTGAGGGTCCGTTTCCTATAAGGTCCCTTGTATTCTTAAATCTAAATTGTGGACAATTCTAACTTGTATTTTCTGAATCACTCCCATCTCTATGAAGTCGGTCAACAACCTTTTGAAATAAATTAGATTCCGTTTCATGATAAGGAAACTTCAAGAATGTAAGTGACCTCTCCCAAGGCATTTTGGCTGTTTTTTGGACCCATAGGCAAACAATTGCCTGATCTGATATTTCTCTGATTAGACCATATACTCTCCCTGAGAAAAATCTGAAAAATCTACCCCATAAACTTTTCACAAAGATGTTACATGTTCCTAAGAAATAGATTACATAAACACACACACAAAACTCTCTCTCTCTCTCTCTCTCTCTCTCTCTCTCTCTCTCTCTCACACACACACACACACACACACACACACACACACACAAACCTTTTCCCATTTATGGAGCTTCTACTATGTTTCTCCTCTCTAGGTTTGCTCTGCTATATAGTGCCCAGTATGAAGGACACTACATTTGATGCTAATAAACCCAATCTTATTCCAAGTCTCTAGCACTTCCCTGTCACTATCAAATCACTGCCATTCCATCAGTGCTGAAATAGCTGACACCAGTGCCTCTAATGTCTACTAACAAACTCTTCTTTTTTTTCCTTCATGCTTTTTTTTTTTGCCTATTTTTGTCCTAAATTTTAGGAATGATATAGTCAAAACCACCACATCCCCCATTATTTCAAACACAAAAACAACTACCTCCACATATATAAATAAATACACTTGCTCATTGACGCTTTTCTATTTCCCCTTTGGTCAGAGTTATGTTCTTCCACCCTTATCTCCAGCCTCCTGATTCCTTCTTTTGTAAATTGGACCTGGAAGACCCAGCCTACTAGTCTTGTAGTTATGTGCAGATGTGGCCAAATTCTAGAGTGACATCCTTGACATCTGCTACATACTAACCAGTAATGGAGCACTTTTTGTTATGTCCATGTAGCTAGTCTTTTTCATAGATTATTGCTGATAATTAAAATAAATTGCCTTTTATTTATAAACAGACAAAATATTATTCTTTAAGTAGACAGGTTATCTTGAAAACCTTCAAAGATAAAAATGTACCACTTAGGAGACTGGCACTTTATCTCTGCAGTCTTCTTCCAAAAAATGCATAACCATGATTTAATCATGAGAAAAGCATCAGAAAATCCAAATCAAAGACCAATCTATAAAACTCTTGACCAGTATACTCAAAATTGTTAGGGTCATGAAGAATCAGGGAAATCTGAGAAAATATCATGATCAAAAGAGCCTAAGAAACCAAATGTAACCAAATGCACTAAACGTAACACACTAACTAAATGGGATCTTGAAACAGAAAAAGAAACTGAAGTAAAGCTAAGAATATAAGATATTTGTGTGTATTTCAACTAATAATAGTGCATATCAATATTGGTTCATTAATTGTAGAAAACATATCAGGGTAATATAAGATGTTAACAAGACCAGAAACTGGATTTTGGTAATACAGGAACTCGCTACTATCATTGTAATATTTCTAAAAAATCTAAAAAGTATTCTAAAATTAAAAGTTTATAAAGAGATGCATGTTATGTGGATATGGTTTTGTATGTGAATATACAATATATATAGTCAGCCCTCCATATCTGTGGGTTCCATATCCATTCAGTCAACCGGATAGAAAATATTTGGAAAAAAATGTGTACTGAACATGTACAGAGTTATTATTCTTGTCATTATTCTCTAAACAATACAGTATGACAATTATTTACATAGCACTTACTTTCTTAGGTTTTTTAAGTAATCTGGAGATGATTTAAAGTACACAAGAATGTACACATAAATACCATAACATTTTGCATAAAGAATATGAACATCAGTGAATTTTGGTATCTACAGGTTTCCTGGAAATGATCTCCCATGGATATTGAAGAATGTCTATATTTTATTTACATTATATAATTTATATATTTATGCATATAAGCAAGTTTAGATATGTGTATAAAACGTGTGTTACTTACCTTTATGGGGTACATATTACTGCTTAGTCGGACAAAGGAAAAAAATTCTAATTGATAGAATGAGTAATCTTCTAAGGAAAACATTAAAATTATTTAGGTGTAGCCTTCCCATTCCCCAGTAAACACATTTGATTAATTATTTAGAAGAAGTTATTTGCAAAGTCAACAAAAAATAAATTTAATGCAACCTTTATTTACTAAAGATACTGAGAGTAAACTCACACAACCAAAGTCCTGAGGACACGTTTGAATTTTCCAGGATTGCTCCTTAAAGTTTGAGCAACTTCTAGTGTCTGGGGAAGAGGGAGGGGGTGTTATGTCTATGATCAGAGACAAATATTGGAAACTAATATGACATTTACCTCTGGGGAAACAGCTTTTTAAAATCTGTGTAAATTCTTGGAGAGGTCATAGAAGTATTTGAAAGGAATAGCTCTATGTTGATCACTACTGAATTTCAGACCATTTATCATGAAGCCTTTGGTTAGGAATAGTCTTTAGCCCTCATTTGTCTTCTCTTTTACTCTATTGATCCCCAAACTGATGGATGATTAAAGATTTTAAAGTCTGGTTTCAAAATAGCAGGTCTATTTGAGGAGACTTAAGAATGCTCCAGTTCAGGACTAATATATAACCTTGTTTTCATTATGTTAATGATTCTTTGTTAAATATCTTGTCAAAATGAATCTTCAACTGTCTACTGAGGAAATATGATACTATCTTGTTTTGTGTTTCTCTGTTTTCAAAAACCTCAAGAAAGTCAAAATCAGTTTTGCACCACTTTTTTTTTTACATCATATTTTCCAAACCAGCAATGCTGCTAACGTGCAACTGTAAACCATAGTTGCAAATTGGGTTGCAAACAAATTCTGCTTAAGGCACAAGCCATAAATTAAAGTAATGATCACTTCAAGATGAAACTTTTTTTCTGTTTTTAAAATCAGAATGAAAGTAGGTCAATGAAATTTAGGATATTTTAGAGTATGTACAGTATTGTATTGTTTGCCAGTACCTAATTTACAATTACAGAGCTCCATGAATATTGAAATGATTCAGCTTCCCATTATAAATGTATGTGGCAGTTTGGTTGTTGATCAGTTTATGAAGTTAATGCAAATGGAACTGTCTTCCTGTCAGCATTTGAAATCTATAATGCAGTCATGTTGTATATTCAGGGACAGGCCATTGACAGTCAATTAACAAGTTTGATTGGTATGTCAACTCATTCTTTTGAATTGTTAATAGTATGTTAATAGCATTCGTTTCTTTGTGCAGTCCCATTTGCAGCTTCACAGTTACAGCTATTTTTTATAATTCCGAGTAACCTAAAATAGTGCCTTAATAATAGATTATTAAACACCTGTCTAGTGTAGCTTAGGGAGGTTTTTCTAGACTGGGAGTTTGCAGTGGATCCCTTTGATATTCAAATCAACAAATGATAGCCTTTTTATTCAAAACGTAAATTCTTTTGATGGTTAGCTTGTTAAGAAATATTCAGCTCTAGTCTGACCTGATCTGGTTTCCCATGGAAAAGATCTGATGCCGTTTGAAGGTTCATAAGTGGAATGCCAATGACAATTTGTTGTTGACGTTCTGCCGCCTCAGCCCTCAGATGCTGCTGGTTGATGTGCCGCTTTAACTTCACCAAATAATCCTTGCAGGTAAATGATCTATGGATTGATGAGATCGTTTCAAAGCAAAGAGGGCTCTTCTGTGGTCTGGATTTTTAGGCTTGGAGGGGGACTTAAAAAGATGCGTCAAAATTGACAGATGAATCTTAAGGCATAGAATGATTGGAGAAAGCAGAAATGTGGGAATATTTTTAAGTGACTAGCATATTACTTAGAGTTTTGAAAACCTTCAAATGTCGATCAAATCTGTTCCCCATAGCAGATTTATTTCTACCTTGGTTTCTGTTATGGTTGTTTTGTCTGTGTGCATAGGTTTACTCTCACTTTTCTGGGGAAGTTGATGAGACATTAAATGTATTATTCCCGAATGGTGCTTTGGAATAAGGTTGTGAGTTCATTTGCACAACCATGTTTTATTCATATAGTTCCTGTACACCAGACTATAAGAATCTGCCATTTCTCCAGCCTCAAAAAATTGTCTATAGCAAGGAGGCAGTAAAAATTTTATTCCTTTTCCCCCGTTCTTCACGTAGTTTGATGATGCTTTCCACAATCTACTATTTATATTTAATTTCATTCGCACAAGTTTCTTCATAATAATGGGAGAGAAAATCCCACCAATGTAGTTTAGATATTTAGTTAATATTTTTTGTCCTGTGCTTCAATGAATATAGATGGGTAATTTGTGTATATTTGGATTTTAGAATTAGATGATACTTGAGAGACTGCTATTCAAATATCCTTCATATATTCATAAGGAAACTGAGGCAAATAGTAAGACCTCTCACATGACTGTTATAAACCCAGGTATCTGTATTCCTAACTGTGCACACCCTGCTTGCTGCCTTTAGAAATACACAGAAGCTCATTTGAAGCTCATTCTATGTTTCTCAACTGGATATAGAAAATTGCTGAAGTTTTCTAGTATCAGAGTATAAACATTAACAATATAATTTAAGAACAAACTAGATACCAGTAAAAAAAAACATTGTAAAGAATATGTATTTCTTAATTTATAACCAAAGAATCTAAAAATTTACAGAAAAAAATAAATTTTAAAAAATAAATTGATTTTTGTCCTATACAATTCATTTATTTACCATGAGCCTTGAGCAGGGCCACAGAAGTTATGACCTATCTCCACATAGGGGGAGGCAAGAAAAAGAAGCAACACAAGCCTTAGCTGGTAACAGATTTTACTTAAGTAAACCTTCATCAGTGTTTCTCTAAGTGTGTTTGACAGATCACTAGTTCCACAAGATGCTTGGCCACCAAAAGGTTCTGTAGCCTGAGAATGAAGGCATATATACCTCTAGTTGAGATTCATATCATCACAATGATTGTTGATAGAGTAACAGATCCAAAAAGTTGTTTAATAAAAAAAAAATAATAAGCAAACAAAAACCCCCCACTTATTTAGCTCTATGTAACCCAGGAGTTACAAAGGATTTAACACAAGAACGTTTCATATATATATATATATATATATATATATATATATATATATATGTATGTATTTAAACCAACTAACATCTTTTATGGAAATTTAGAGAATGTTAGACCATCTTTAGGCAAAAGATTGAATTTCACTGCATTTCCATTTTTTCATCTATAAGTGTAGGTAATATAGTACCTATTGGCATGGGTATTAAATGAGCTAATATATGTAAAACACTTAGTGTCTATCACATTGTATTATAAGTGTTTTCTATTGGTATTATTTATTAACAGTAATATTGTCATATCATTATTCTTCTGTGAGACCAGCACCATAGTTTTATTCATCTGGGTTTAATGGGTATTTCTGTGTAGTATACTGTATACAGTAAAAGGTCTTAGATTGGAATTGAGATTTCTGAGTTAATAGGCTAAGGCTTAAATGAGGTGAAGCAGATATGTAAGCTGATAAATTACACAGCAAAGTGATAAGGACAGATTCATAGACAGGAACTTCAAAGACAAGGACTATGGGAGTGCTCAGAATGAAAGTGTGTTGTCAACTCCAGAAGACCTCAATTCCTAAATTGGGAATCAACCAAGCTTCTGGATATTTGGGAAACTGCTTGCAAAAGAAGTAGGGAAATTCTGAAGAAAATGATTTTAATTTCTCTGGTGAATGAGAGTATATATATTATTATGAATGTGGCAAGGGGATGCAGCACACTGGCAAGCCAGAGTGGAGCCAAAGTAAAGACCTAGTGTTTGTGCTCAGAAGTTTGAAGTTTATACTGGAGAGAACAAAGAAAGTAAATAATGCATAAGAAAAACCTGTACAATTTCATTATTTTAGAAAGAAAACTTGACAGCAGGGGCTGGAGGAATGAAAGAGAAAGTGAGGCAGGAAAACATGGTAGGAGTATGGGCTAAGATGGGTAGTGAGAATGAAAAGGGCACACAGATTAAAGAGACATTTCTGAAGTAGGACTGACAAGAATCCATGACCAATGAATAGGAGGAAAGGAAATAGAAAAAAAAAATGGAGTAAGCAAGGATAAGGCTGGCATGTCAAGTTTGGGAGGTTGTATAAGTGGTGATTCAACTTGGTTTTATAAATGAAGATACTGAGTTTTTCAAACAGAAAAGGTTCCATGTGACTGTAGCCTACTAGAAGTTTTAAAACAATACTTCTTCTCAAGGGAAACTAATTGATATGTGTGGATTACTTAGCACAACTTATGGGAACTACTGATATACAAATCAAAAGTGGCTGACTCAAAAAGTAACTTACTGGAAGTATAGGAGAGTATATATTTTAAAATTAAATGTAAAATGCCATATACAGAGTTAAAAATTATAGTGAAAAAATGTTTCCTTATGTACTACTTATAAAACGTTATCCATGGCTCATGCAGAGGCAAAGGGAACATTCTCTCTGTCCTCACAGGAAAGTGAGTACCCAGGAACCCAATGAGATTTAAAAGTTTATATATCCTTTTCACAGGTGAAAGGGAAGGGGGATGTAAATAATTTTAAGAAAGAGCAAATGATCTTTAGAGAAGAAGAATAGACCTGAAAAAAGAGATGACGACTTTTGGGAAAGTCTGTCCAGGCTTTGGACAAGGTGTAAATGCCAGACTTCCTTCATCCAATATGAATAAATCTCCCCTTCCTGGGTTGAAGAGAGATCTGGGGAAGGGATAGATAAATGAACACCTCCTTCAGGATCTACTATGGAGGTCAAGAAGGGGACTTCAGTGGAACACTCTCCCTGCAGTTACCTCCTTCCAAGATCTTTTACTTCCAAGCTATCAGCCATACTTTGGTACAATTTCAAGTATATCAAAGTGCCGTGCACTAGGGTATTATTTTCTGAGTCCCAACACTCAGAACACTCAGCTAAAGATCTTTCAATGTTTTGATTACATTTATTATTTCACATTTTTTCCTCCCCTCTTTCTCATTTCCCCACTTGAGTTTGTTGGATCTTGTTGGTCTTTATATTTCCAGTTCCTTCCATAATTGACACATAGTAGGTGCTTAATGAATGGTTTGGGTATATCATATTTGAGAAACCATTAGTATGATTTCATTCTGAAAATAAAAATCAAAATATTAGGCAATATTATTATAAAATATCATACAAGACCTTTTGCATAATGTGCTTCTTGTACCTTCAAAACCTTGAGATTTTATTGGCCTGCAACATATATTTGATCTGCCATGTTACATGAACATTAATGAAAAAATCAACCCAAACTCTTCATTGATGTTTATAAAGTGCCAGTTTTTCTGGTATGTACAGCTCTTCACATTGTGGCAGGGACAATTTAAAGTCATCTATTTTAGTAATAAGCCTCTCTTTCCTATTATGGAATTCCTTATTGGCATGGCCTTCTCTTTGAAGACACAGGAAGCTCTAGTTTCTGGAGATGTTAAGTCATTAGGTTATATCGTATACAATTTTATCAGAGGTTGGTTGACTGCTCTTCCTGTTACCTCATGCTGTGCTTA
Source organism: Ictidomys tridecemlineatus (assembly GCF_052094955.1). NCBI lineage: Eukaryota > Metazoa > Chordata > Mammalia > Rodentia > Sciuridae > Ictidomys > Ictidomys tridecemlineatus. The sequence continues at coordinate 44,132,012 of NC_135481.1, forward strand.
TAAGTATTTAAATTTACTTTTATGTTCTGCCAGTTTTCCCTTCTCTAACACATTTCACAATCTTAAATGACAACAGAAAAGACATTATCAGCTCCAAATTCAGAACTAATATGCTGTTTTGAAGGATCTTCTTTAACTCTCAAATGGGAGCAGCATATTACTTTCTGCTATATACTCTATTTAAGCAATACTAAGATTATAAATCTCATCTGTGAATAAACAAGAAATAGAAAATAACCAACATAAAACTATGGAAGACCTTAAAATTTTTAATAATAATTTATTCCATTATAAAGAATTTTACATAATATAACTTATCCTTGTCAGTGTTGTCCCCAGGAATGTAGATCTATGCTATATATCTCCTTAGGTATCTCTAAGAGTTCTTTTTATTTTAAGAAAAAAGATCTATGCTTTGACAACGAAATGTGAGCATAAAATATTTCCCCTCTTCCCAAACCTATTTTTATTTAAATACTCAATTTTTTTAATATAGATACTTTTCTCTAATTATATCTTTCCCAATTCTCAATAATAGGATTCCTTCAGGTGATAAAATTTCATCTACTAAGGTAAATAAGTTTTTTAAGATGAAGCTTTTGTGAAAATCAAGTAGGGGGCTGCACTCCTTGTAAATATGTAGACCATCCTGTTGTTCAACAAAAGAAATATATTCCTAATGTGTTCAGCCACTATATTAACCTTTGTGTTCAGATAGATCACCTCCTCTGCAAGAATTTTTAAAATACTCCAAAGTCTGGAGTTATGTAATATAATTCAGTTTTCTCTAGTCCTGTAAGTTCTCTATCTGTATTCATTGTCAATTCTAACATTTTAGACACATTTTTATCAGGAGTTTTATTAGAGCAAGAAAGAAAAACTTGCTTGAGACTTCAAGCATTACTTGCCCTTTAAATCATATAATCATTACTGGGAATGAAATCCACAGCTCCTCTAGAATGGGTAAAATTCTAATATCATTGGTATATATAATTTATTTAAAAAAACTCTTGCCACTCCAGTCAGTAATGGCTTGTGATTTGTGTAGCATATACAAGAATTTTAGTTACCCACAAACTTCTCATATATGTATTTCTGTACCTAAGGATTGTGTTACTGGCAAATTGACATAAGTTATGCCTTTTGCACTATTCACCATTGATATTGTACTGTCATTCACACATTTTCTCTTTAGAATCAGTAAGATTTAATTGGTAGACAGTTAATAATCAGGAATTTGGACTTGGCTCTATGTTAAAAACTGTGTTTTTAACAACCAGACTTGGCTGCTTTGACCTTTTCCCCAATTCTTATTTTGATGCACAGGATTTTTTGTTTACTTTTATCATCATTATTTTTTAAACTAGCATAATGAAACTAGTTGAAAGAACCAAAAACAATGTTCAAGGGGGTAAAGAGATATAGTAAAGATTGAGAAAGCATGTTATTTTATCTTTGGGCACAGAAATCATTGCACAGAGAAATAGTAAAGTCTCCAACTGAGGTATTTCTCTTCCTCCTCCCAAATGAAGCAGATCTTCTATAGTTCTAAAGTTTCTATTAATTGCTTGAGGCTAAAGAGATACATTTTCAGTAAGTTAAGGAATCCAGGGTTGGGGATTTAGCTCAGTTGATGGAGTGTTTGCCTTGTATGCCCAAGGCTATGGGTTCAATCCCCAGCACCACAAAAAAAAAAAAAAAAAAAAAAAAAAAAGGAAAAAAAAAGACAAAAGAAAAAAAAAAGAGAGAGAGAGAGTATACTCTTCCAGGGCTGGGGCTATGGCTCAGTGGCAGAGCACTTGCCTAGCAAGTTTGAGGCACTGGGTTTAATACTCACCAGCACCACATAAAATAAATAAAATAACAATATTCTGTCTATGTACTACAACAAAAAACATTTTTTAAATCCAGATTTACCTTGTGAGTTGGTAGAACTTACTTGGTGGCAAGAAAGTGAGTTTCAGTAATGAAAACTGGCAGGCCAGGATTTGTGCTCCACTCTGTTGGCATATGAAATTACAGCACATCATTCAAACAAAATCAATAATCCAACTTTTATGTCCTTTGCTAGGTACAGTGAAAATTTTATTATTCTGTGATCATTTCATTCTTGCTAGATTAGGTCATGTACTGTAGCAATAAGAAGCAGCTCAAGTAGATAGAATATGCAAGATCAAAACGTGTTTTTACCAACATACCATAATGATCATATAATATTCAAGGAAAGATGCTATAAAAGGCAGACTCTTATTTCCTTAAATCATCCCTTAATATTATGAACAATACTTAAAGGCTCAATTTTCCTAAAGAAAGGAATTTTGCCAATTGATGTAGAATGAGGTTTATAAACAGAAATTCCTAAGTTGAGGCAAACAGAATCGGCAAGAGATAGTTTGTTTCAATGTAAAAATTGTTGTATGTGAACAAGGAGAGAAAAATCAGATCATATTCTTACTCTTTTGATTTACATTCTTCTGCCTCACTCTTTTTCTATGGAGCAAGAGAATTTTTATAGAAAAGACGAATTGTTCTTAGGGAAGGTCTACATAGCCATAAAAGCAAGGTAATAAATTCACTGTAAAGCATCAGCTCTTAAAGTATGTTTGCATAGTAAAGTATGGACCAGTCCAAAATCCAGGCTTAAACATTTTCTCCTTGTTATCACCTCGTTAAGCTCCCCACGTCTGAGCCTTGCCTCCTACAGTCACAGGTATGGTGCCACTAATTAAGAAGAAGGGGCTCATTACCAACTCTCATTAACATCAATTGGAGTTTTAAAGCCGAATCCCTGGACTGAAAATTTACCCCCTTAATGTTCAACACAGGTGAACGAATAAAATCATTTAAATGCCTGTATCATGGGGTAGTGCAAATGTGCTCTCCAAGGATGAACAAATTGCTTATTGCAGTCTGGCACTAATCCTATTGCTCACTAAAAGGCAGGCAGAGCTTTGAAGAAAAATACTATTGGAAAGGGAGATACCAATGGGGAAAGGAAGCAGGAAATGGGGACTAACTGAAAGTCCAAATTCTCTACTGAATATATGTCATGTCCAGTAAGAGTTTTTGGAAAAACAAAATCACAAAAGTGCTTAGCAATGAAATGCTCAATAAATACTATTTGAATTAATAAATGAAGAAATAAATGTTCAGCAGCATGTTTTAACCTGCTAATAAAACTTTTCTCTTAGACTCAGTATTTAAATATGCCCTGAATCTTACCATTTAACCTTCATCTGTACTTACAACATCTTATAGATAGCATTCTACATGATTTTATTGTAGGAACATCTGCCTTACGACACTTAAAAATGCTTAATCCCATAAAAAGTTAACATGTGTTGATTTGGCTACTTTGAGAGAGCTGTTCATGGAAGTATAACCAAATGGAAATAAGCCACCTTAGAAAATGAAAACAACCTTTCCTTGCATCATATAAAATTTTCTCTCCTTTGTAAATATAGAAGCTAATAAGTTTTTGAATTAAGTTTCTACTTTCCTTCAGAAAATTTTCCTTCCTTATGTCAATGTAAGCAAGCAAGGACCCAGAAATATTCATAAGACTCATTTAGCACCTAAATTGTATGTATATTAGACAACTGCTTCTAGTTTTACAGAGTTATATGACAGATTCTTTTATAAATCATCGATATTTTTCCTGATCAGGCATATATGTTCATACTTGAATCACATTAATGATATCTACTATGATTAGCCTTCTTCCAAAAGTGTGATGACTTTGATCTAAATATTTCATGAGTGTCAAAATCCTTCATGATATTGCTGTCAGTGGCAGCAACAAGGCCACTGAACATTTTATCTAGAAAGAGCCTTCAAAGCCATCTAGTTAAACCCCCACATTTTACTTTTAAATTGCAAAAAGTTTGACTTTCCCAAACTAACAAACTCATAGAACCTTACCTAGAATTTTGGTCTTCTGATCCCAAGTCAACCCTAATATTAGTATCAGACACAAGACATATACCTCTACATTCTCTCCTCCATCCTGAGCTTTCTTCTTTCACACTCCAAAGTTGTTTTAAATTTGTAATCAATCAGGGCAAAAGAAACTCTGGAAGAAATATTCTTCTGGATATATGGGAAGATTACTTTTTTACTTAAGATAGGCTTGCCTTAACTTCTCATCTTTTCACCTGCTTGAAGACTGAAAGATAGTGAAAATAGATGTATAAATGCACCGTGGGATGAATAAATCGTGTGAGTTAAAAAAGAGAAAATGAATATGTTCGTGAAAGAGCAAGCACATCAATCAGTGGTTGCATGGTGTTCGCACCAGTGTGTCCAGGGGACACCTCACCAATCAATCATTCAGGAAGTTCCTTCTAGCTTTCAGGAGAAAAAAATTTGACACGAAGTGCTATAGAGAAAGTCTGGCATTTAAAGAGGTCATTCAAGGCATTCTTTCTAGTTCCCACAGGGGAAAAAAAATAAATGGGGGGGGGGAAATGCCATAGAAAGCAACAATTTAGAAATTTAAAATGCTGATTGCATTATGAATCATTTACATTTCATACAGATTTGAAAGCATTAACTAATATCATTTGTACATCCCACTCTTACCTGAGCATGAAAAATTGATATTTGTATACAGCTTTTGCCTTCAAGGAGCTTAAAAGCTAAAAGTGTTTATTCTTCAAAGCTTTCACCACTATTCTGAATTATAATCCAATCCTGTTATTTTTCTCGAGCATTAAACACTCAAACATTTACTGAAAATATTTTAGTTTTATGAATCATCCATCAAATAATTATTGGTCTCTTGCAAAGTTCTACATTATTAGCTGCTGCCTTGAAGTAGCTTACACATTGGTAAGACAAATAAAAATAGTTTATAAATAATTGTGATGCAAACTAGAAAGGAGTTGGATGACAGAGTTGAATAGACAACCTTGTCTTTTCCCAGATTTCCAAGGAGATAAAGCAAACCACGGATATATGAAGAGGTTTGTCCAAATAATCTCATTACTGAGTGACAGATCTGGGAATTGGCTCCCCAAGGAGCTCAATTCTCAGTAGAATTGGCTCTTGAAGGTGGTGTACCATTTGCATAGCTAATTAAAGCAGGAAGCATATTGAAATGTCGTAATAAAATGTTGCCCAGTAGTGAAGAAAGGCAACCACTGCTGGTAAAGTGATTTTGTAAGAAAGAAGTAATTCTTGCCGTGCAGTCCCAACAGCAAGACTTTACTGCTTAATGGTCACTCTTTGTCTGCTGGGTTTTCAAATCAAGAAATGGGGAGAAACTTTATGTAAGGATTATCATCAAACAATTCCAAAGTATATTCATTCCAACCCCACAATCCAGCATAATCGTGATGTACAATATGACATTTACAGCAACAGAGATAGGATGAGGTGTTTAGTACTGAAGTTGGAATCATGAACTTGGGAATTGAGCAGATAAGGTTTGATTGAATTCTGCCTGTGCTATTAGCTACATGACCAAAGATTTCTCTTTCTTATCTTTATAAAATTAATATCACAGTAAAAACAAGGTGGTGATTGTTGCTTTTCTTCACTTTACTCCTTTATGACTATTGAAAAAGAACAACCATTTCTTTAAAACACTGAGCTCTCACCATCCTTCGTCTTATGTTACAGTTCACTATAGTTACCCCATCTGGCTTGCAAACTAGTTTGGAGGCTGAATCTCTTAAATTCTCTTAAGAGGCACTTGAGAAATGAATATTGGTTTGAATTTTATAGATTATGACAAAGAAGTCAAAAAGATCTAAGGCCAGTCTATAAATTGTTACCATTCATCTGGTTTGATTCGTATCACTATGGATCAAGATTAACATTCAGAACATAAGTAATTTTCTAATCTCATGAATTTTCTATCACTATGAACAATAACAATAATAACTTTTGTTTATTAAGAGCTAACTAAAACTTTTCTATGTATTAACTCACATAGCTAGCTCCTATCACCATCCCATTATTTTGTCCTTCAGTATTTATGGAGATTGGTTCCACGACCCCTCATGGATAGCCAAGTCCCTGAGATAAAAATGGTGCACAGTATTTGCATATAATCCTTGCACATCCTCCAAATACTTTATATATCATCACATTGCTTATAAAACCCAATATAATGTAAATGTGATATAAATAGTCATTAAACTGTATTGTTTAGAGGATAATGCCAAGAAGTATCAGTACATGTTCAGTATAGACAATTTTTCTTCTAATATTTCAATCCATGGTTAGTTGAATCTCTGGATACAGACCCACAGATAGAGGTGAATACATAGCATTAAAATGATACTTAGAGGGATGTTAACTAGATGGCCTAAGTTCACATAGCTCCTAAGTGTGAAATGACTGGATATTAACTCAAGTCTAACCTGAAAGGCCCATATTTTTTCTTATTATTTGTATTATATTTGAAACATTGCAAATCTTATGTTGAACACTTTCATAATTGTATTTTACTGGAAATACAATATCCAATAGTGAAATTCAGAGGTGATAAAAAGGTTACTGCTAACAAGTAGGATATTTTAAAATTTCACTAAGATTTTTTTAACCACTTGGCTATTTCTTTTTAGAATACTCAGGACCAGTTCCCTCAACAAATGATCAGAAGAAGTAATATGGGTAAGCCACTTAATATCTAACCTTCAATGTTTTCTACTGACCTACAAGTAGTGTTTATTAACATAATACATAAAGAGTGTCACAGAAAGTAGTATGTAATTGTACCAATCTTAAGGATACTGAGTAACTAAACATCTTCCAGAGTACATTATAAATTAAAGCAACTACTACTGATTTTCAAAACTCATCAAATTACACTAGCTTATAAGTCTACTGAAAGGACAACAAAGTCATGGATAACCACTGTAATAGACACAAATAGCAGATACCTGATTATCTACAGTACATTTTCTAATATGTGATCACAATGTGGCAAATTCCTTTAAGAGATTCCATAGCCCATATTTTTTAACGATCCAAAATATATTCAAAATATATTTCACCAAAATCTAATTTGAAGCTTTTTAATTTTGACCATTTATAATGACCCAGAATTCAAATTTGTAAAATCATTTCTTTTCCATTAATAGTGGAATGCTAACTTAATATGTTACATCTCATATTGTGCCTATATTGAGACTGAGAACATAATTTAAAGCCAGAAACCTGTGTAGTTCTATATAAATAGTAGATTAGAAAGCACTCAGTTATTTAATTCCATTTTATAGCACATTAAATTAAGCATATGTGGTGGTGTTATTTTAGTATATTAATAGTCACAGTTTTTTTCAGGGAGATTCTTTTCTAACTAAGAAAATATACTACAAACTAAACTTTGAAGTCACAATCAGTAGTTTCTAAGTTGAATATTCTGCAATGGAAGTATATTTTCCTATGACCCAGATAGCAAATTTACTACAGTGTATACAGCATATTGTAATAAAAATAATTTCAAAAGCAGATACCTTGGTACATAGGAATTCAAGTATTTGAGAAATGATTCTCCATTTTAAAAAGTTAAAATCTGGACAGCTATAACTTTTAATGATTTTGAAGTTTTAAACCATTGAGGAGGATCAGTCTTAGAATCAGGCTCTGAAATGAAGTGTTGTATGAAAATGTTTATGAGGGCTGCTCAGGGCAGGAAAAGAAAGGTGCAATCTAGAGCAATCTAGAGTAAAATTTGTCTCAGCCAAGGCAAGAGAACTGGGGTTTTCTACCCCTGGAATAGAAAGTGACTGGGAAACTCCCAGGTTTTCTGTTACCTGTGGGCCAAGTGGTCCCAGTAACCCCAAGGGATGTATTTCTCACATTAAAGGGAGTTGCAAGCAAGCACAGAAATGGTAAAAGTGTTACTGGATAGACCACTGACATTGTCTGTTACGAACTGTCTTCTAAATATCAGAGATGGAAGTAGAGGCTGACATAAAATTTAGGATTTTCTTGATATCAGTTAAGAATATTTTGACTCCAGGATACAGAAATTGAATAGCTCTTTCTTCAGATGTAGCTTGATATAGTGTTCATACAACACCATCAGGTTCCATCTCTTAGCTCTACGTCCCTTGGATTTACTTCTTCCCGATCGGACTTCCCCAAAACTCCCATCTCTTTCAGTGCCACACCAATTCCAGGCTTTATATGTTCATACCACAAGGCACAGGTACAAAAGAGGGAATTCAAATCCTAGCTGTCCCAACAAAAATACTGAATTATTTCCACTGATACAGTCTAGGTCTCATGCCCAATCCTATTCCAGTTAATAAGGTCAGAGAAATGTAGTGTGTTCACTGGCTTAAGACTGTTACATGTCTGTTACTAAAACTGGCTTAAGTCCATGAGTGAATCAATATTATTCATAGGTCATGATTTAGACATTCAAGATAATAGTATAAAGTAGGAAGAAAGTATATACCAGGAGAAATTAGCAAATAGCCTTTAATGTTTTATTTTTATTATAAATTTATGTTAACTATATTCTGAACCTAATTAATTTCAGGCTGTAGACGTGCAAATATTTGAGCCAAGTTGCAAACCCATTTGGGATTAGCAGAATTAGTTTCAATGGAAAGAGGTAAAAGGAATTCCTGGAACTGAGGCCATGGTACATAAAGCACAGGTTATACCACCACCACCACCACCACCACCACTACTGTCACCTCATCACCCAACCCCTGCAAATAAATAAAAAAATTTTGCTAAGATATTCTTTTGGTTCAGAGGTTTGTTATTAGACATGGCTTTTTATTAACTGGATGTTTCAGGAATGTCCTATAAGCCCAACTAGGACTAGCCATGGAGTCAGGTTTAGATCTTGAGGCCTATGACTGTATCCTAACCATTCTTTCCTTTGTTCCATTAATAAATATCAAGTTCTTATTATGTACCAGACACTCTTCTATGAAAGAGAAGTACATGGTGAACAAAATATAGTGGGTGCCTGCTGCCCCAATTGGAGGGTCATACACAATAACAAAGAGGCAAACAAATGAGCTATCTTTAGCAAGTAGTACATGCTAGGAAGAAAATAAAACAGGATGAACATGAAGTTGGGGAAGTGGAACATCTATCTGAAGAGTGATGTTTGCACGGTCATTTGATTGATAAGAAGCTAGACATGCAAAGTTCTCAGGCATTGAAGGCAGTGGGAATATCAAGGCCAAGGGCAAAAAGGAATAAGAAACGCCAATTGGAGCACAGAGGGAAAAGGTGGTGGTTACAGTGTGGTGAGTAATGAGAAGAGAGGTGGGTACAGTGAGAAGGGGCACAGGATCAGGCTCAGGCAGAGCCATCTGTGTGTCTCTTTGAGGCAAGTTACTGTTCAGCTGGAGTTGAACTTCTAATTCCTACAGTCTTCATTTTCCAGCTCTGTTCTTGGACTGAAGCCACTAAGCACCCCACAAACCCTTGACAAAGTCAAGTTTTTGTGTGTTTTTTTTGTTTGTTTACACAACATTAATTTCTTTTTATAGAGTTGGGATCAGAATATCTTTACTTTTTCTTACTATTTAAATATATTTGTTCCACATGCTTATACAGTTAATGATTTTTTAAAATTATTTTAACACCAAAAATAAACTATTTTACATCTCCACCCATGCTGATAAAATACCATGGGCACTTTTTCATGTCTTTTCCCTTTGTGATTCCATATAATGTTTTTGCATTATATTATGTAATACTTCTGTATAATTTTTGCTGGTGAATGTATAATTATTTATTTCAATAATTGTTTATTGATAGCTATCCAGGTTATTTACAGTTCTTCACTATTGCAAACATTCCTTCAGTTAAACATTCTTATACAAATGTCTTTACATTCTTATTCAGCTGTTTATATAGGAGAAATTCTCCCTTAAAGGAGTTGCTGAGTCAAAGTATGAGAGTTAGGATAAATATTGCTAGACTGCCTATGAAAATGTTGTACCATACTCCTCCCACACTTGGCCAATTCTGGAACCTGTCAATCTTTTTTATCTTTGCAAATCTGATAGAGGAAAAATACCACAGAAGTTCTTATTTTAGTCATCTAGACTTGGATTATTCTCCTTCATCCTTGAATATTTTTACTTCAGGTTCTTTATCAGTACCTGATAATTACAATATCCTCCCAAGGTAAACAATGTAGTCTTTCCAATACCTGACCTAACTGTTCTCCATCCACAGACACTAAATCTCATGTTCATACATCGACCTTTGTTTGCCAATAACAGCAAAACCTCCATAATCTCATTTATCTCTTTCTCTGACTGCCAACTACTATCTTTCCATTCCCTGTAGTACTCTCATTACAGTGGGGCCAATAATCACTAATCCTTGCATCTCCTAATGATTCTACACCCTTTCTTATCCCCTCTTCCTTTCCCTGGGTCTCATGGTATATAAATTATGATCACTCCATGCATTTTCCTCATCTTCCTTTCCTTCTCTTCCTTCCTGTATTACAATCATTCAACAAAACCCCAACCCCAGTTATAACCAATTCACTCTTCACTGGCATCCAGATAATTAAACATGGCAAATGCATGTGGGGTGCATACAAACACACTCTCACACACACAAACACACACAAAGGCAGGCAAAAAAAATGCATTCATACTGACTATTCTCACTGTGAATTTTTGAGGATTTGTCTTAACCGTACACTTTGTACTAAACTAGCAATCTTACTACATTCCCAAATCCCTTCTCTCTCTGACATTCCTTAGTGACTCGTTCAGTTTCTCCTTTTCTTCCAAATATTCAACATTTCCTCCTTTCTGGTGATGACTTTAATTCAGTGAGATAATAGAAGCAATCAGAGGGAAACTTTTACACTCTCCCTTCCACGTTTAACATTCTATCTACCTTCCTCCTGTGACTGCAACTCTGCACATACCTGAGACCAATTTTCAGGCAAGGGAATTTGAAGTCATAAATAGGGATAGTGACTACAAAGCAAGTTAATCTTTGCCAAGCAAGGTATAGAGTGCCAGATGTGCTATTCAAAATTATTTCTATGTTAGCATTAAAGTAAACATAATCTAATGATTCACATCATTATGGAAATAGGTGGGATCCCACAAATCATTCAGTCTGTTCTCTCATTTTATAAGAACCACAAGAAGTAAAATAACTTTCCCAAGGATATAAACCTTCTTCTTTAAAATAATTGGCTGTTACAGGAAAAATAGCAGGCAACGTAAGAGTAGCTTCATTTTTTTTGTAGCACTTACCAAAATTATCAAAAAAAGTAAAAACAAAAAGGTGTGACCAATGCTATACCTCGAGAAGGATCAAAAGGCATTATCTAAATAAACAACTTTAAACCAGATTGAAATAAAGTGGTGACAATCTACACAGAATTCCTCTTTTAGAAAGTAATTTAATGTGAAGAATACGGTTTCTATGTTTTTTAAAAGTGTTTTAAAAACTCATGGATATTGTCCTAATGGTATTTCAATTTGGAGATGTAGAAATTAGGGGTAAAAATAGGGCAGAGAAAAATATGCTCATTTTTTATATAACTCTCTTTCCCTTATTATTTCAATACAGTAACCTGAAGCCTAGTTTGAAGAGCCACCAAGTTCAGTCATTTCTATTCTAGGTCCAATAGAGGTAAAAAAGAGAAAGGAAATAATCTCTATGCACAATTGACCTGATCATGAGCAATGAGCAGCAACCAATGAAGTCAGTGAGATAAATGTGTGGTCAAACCATATTGACCATAAAGAAAATATCTGCATTATACTGAAATAGGGAAACAAAGCAAAGTCCAGAGAACTACTCAATCCAAACCTAACTGATATATCAGGAGAATGAAGGAGGGAGCTATCAAAAATAGAACTCCCTCTGACATCTGAGACACAAAACAAATAAAATTGAAATCTACCATATGCTCACTGCATATACAGAATTTATTAAGTTCCTAGATATTCAAAAAATAAAAATCTGAGGAAAAACACCCACCCTATTTTGGAGCTAGCAAGGTTTGGATAAAATGGCCCTATTCAGAAATGAGATATATCAAATACATTTTGCTTCCACCAAAAAGAAAAACAAAGAACCAAAACACATAAAATTCAAATACAGAGGACACTTTGGAAGAAAATGCACTTCAAAAGAATATAAAATTTTTGAAACTGTTTTTGAGCACTTAAAATTGAAGAAAACTGGGCATAATAGATAAAATATGAGGTAAATCAAGGAATAAGCTGAAAAGGAAGCTAAGCTAGTAAAGTTAATAAAAGAAATTGAGAGGAAAATAACACCACAGGAAAAAAATGTATTAAAAACAACAAAAAAGGAACTCAGCAATATAGAACACCCAGACAGTGACAGAGGACAGGATTATGAAAAGTCACACAAAAATAAGAGGTCCAGAAGAGTTAAGCACTTAAACATGCCACCGTACATATGAAGAACAATTGAAAGTTAATGTGTAATTATTATGTAATGGAGATGGAGGTGGGAAGCGAAATAAATGAACACACAAAAAATTAAAAGAAAAACCTCCAGGGCTAAAAATGAACCCCCCCCCCAAATTTATAGATCAAAAAGTGATACTTGTTATAGAAAAAAATGCTTAGAATGAATGTATTTGTGATACATATTTAAGTTATTAAATTGGAAGGGTAAAGAAAAAATTAGATTTTAGAAAGAAGTAGCGGATCACTTAAAAAAGAGAATTTTTTCACATCATAATTATGAAGATGATTCTATAGAATTTCAGGTGTAAGCCATATGTATTAAGTAACCTGATATTCTTGAAAATTTTTTTTACTTTCCATATATAAATGCATGATCCACATCCAAGTTGGTAAAATTTTACTTAGGCCATAACCCAGATTTCTATTTCCAAAATATGATGCATTTAATTCCATGGTTCTCAGATAGTTTAAATAAAAATATGAGATGCTCAGTTTAATTTAGATTAAAACAGGAAGTAAATAATCATTTAGTGTGAGTATGGCCCATATAATATTGGGGATATATTTACAATGAAAAAGTATTCCTTTTTTAATCTGAAATTCACACCTAACTGGACATGCTGTATTTCTTGCAACCCTAAGTAATCTGAAAAACATCCCCAATACACAACTAAAATTATTGAACTTTTTTTAAAAAGACAAAATTATCTTTTAAAATGTGTAACTGAGCTAATAAGAAAGTAAAAGAAATATCTAAAGGATCAAATGGAAAATAATTTGGTAAACTGAAACCTAAACTATGGAAATTAAAAGCTGATCATGGTAATCAGAATGCACGTGTTTGGCCATTTAGGGACTTGAAGTACACAAAGATTTGAAGTACACAAAGAGGTGAGAAGGATCTGAGGCCTCTCTATAACCCAGGGCTCTGGAAGGATATAGAATCTTCTTAGATGGACTAAGAAAATAGGCTCACTAACAAAAGGAGACAATCAGAAATGTGTCTGTCATGGCTCAGATGCTGAGTAAACCAAAATAAAAGCATTCCCCTTGGAATGCAAACATATACATTTTCTCTCAAATTTGGACTTGTGGGTCTGAAAATACTAAGAGATAAACGAATTTCAATTTATCCCTGGTGTATTGCACCTGGTAGTTCAAATTCCCTTTGAAGAAATGCACACTGAATCCAAGCATTACAGTAGTTGCACAGAAAAAGCCACACCAACCATTAGTTTACTGTGCCAAATAACAAAATACATCAAGAAACAAGCCAGCCAATACAGAGAAGAGTCATCAGTCATAAAACAATAAATTAACAGGTGAAAAGGAAAGCAAACAAACAAATCAGCAGAACCAGAGCCTCGGGAACCTCTTAAAAGTAAAAAATAGGACATTAGAACTAAATTATAAATTCTGAGAATGAACTAACAAAAGATTAGATACATTTGAAAAGAGAATGAGAAAACAGAAATATAGAGCTGAAGTAGTTATCCAGAGTATAGCACAGCAAGACAAAGTCAGGGGTAGTATGGGACACAGGTTCAAAACATGAAAGGAACTGGGATCTCTGACACATGTCCAGTATTGCTCTGGAAGAAAAACTAATTAGAATGGAGTAAAATCAGTACTTGAAGAGATCATTCCAGAGTTGAGGAAAGGTTTCTCATGCAAAACAAATAAGAAATACACATTTGAACATATAGTGTTTTAAATCTAGAAAAATAGATGACAAGAATCCCTTAAAATAAAATTCTACTGATGAGAGTGTACTTTGATCAACCCTTCAAAAGGACAATTTAGAAATATCTATACTGATTAAAATGTCCATATCTTTTAAGATTGTGATGCTCAGAGTTTATTTTAAGAAAATAAACTGACAACAGAGATGTTGATCTTTGTATAATTTATAACAACACTTTGCATACAATTTAACTATCTTGTGGTAGAAACATAATAAATAAAGTCTAACATAATAGTACCTTGGGATAATATGCAGCATTAAAAAATCTGTTACATATCTGTATCTACATTCATCAGCAAGGAAAGATCTCTATGACTATTGTCAATGAATAAAGCAGATAGCAGAATAGTATGTGTCATATAGTCCCATTCATGTAAAGTTATATGTACATTAATGCTCATATTTAAGCTGAATTATTATATTGTCCACATATTATGTTGTGGTTCCATATAAATAAAAAAGAGGTCCAAAAGGACATTGGAATGATCTAAAAGAGTGAAAATGGTTATCTCTGAATATTGGGATTTCAGAGAATTTTGGCTGTCCTTGCTATACATTTCTGTACTGTTGCTTCTGTTTTTAAGAATCATGTTAACACACACACACACACACACACACACACAGAGAGAGAGAGAGAGAGAGAGAGAGAGAGAGAGAGACAGAGACAGAGACAGAGACAGAGACAGAGAGAGAGACAGAGAGAATATCCCTGCCTTCTTGAATCGCAGAATAATATTATTTTCACTAAGAGTGTGACCATTTTAATGATATGCCATTTTGACTGGTACATATAGAGCTTTTCATACAACTAAAATTGTGCTGTTCTTTTCTTTACCTTTTTTAAATGTATGCAGGAAATGACACATTACCATTCTAACATATCAGTTAATTAGTGAAAAAATTAATTTTGACAAATCTATGTATATGAAGGTTAAAGAAAGATATTAATTAGTACAAGGGGGAAGAAAATAATTGAGATATGTATGATATATATATTTGACATATATATATATATCAAAGTATTTTAGCTTAAAAGCAAGCAGAAAAACAAAAAAGAAATCAATTGCCTAATACTAAATAGATGCTTAAGCATCTACAGCTATTCTTGATGTTTTGTCATTTATATAATAAATGAATTTTTCTAAGGTTGCAAATAAGGCTGATTAAACTCCCAGGCTGGTTAAACTCCCAAATAAAAATACTGAGAATAGTACCATTTTCTTAAGACATTAAAAAAATGGAAAAATTCAGGTAGTTTGCTGACCTAACTCTTTGCAGGTATTTAAATTTAAGAAGAATTGAATTTTCAAATGTGCATCCTCAAATTATATGGTAACACAATAGTGATAATGGCTAGATCTTGGTTTCTAAATGCCCTTCTCCACCAAAAAGAATTAGATCTTCTTGAAGAAATAGCTGACTCTACTTCTGCATCATGGAGAATACAAGATGGGCCTTGATCTATCATGTCAGAAAGTAAGGAAGTTACAATATTCAAACAACAACAACAAAAAGGATAGAGACAAATCAAGTAGACAGGGAAGCCATTCTGAGATAGCCCCCAGTACCCAAAGCTGAAATAATTTACCTATAAAGTCCAAAATATAAAATAAATATACATGAATCCATAAAAATATAAATGATTATTATCTTGAGTGTGAAATGGGCTTAGTAACTCTCTTAGTAGAGTATGAAAGAGAAAAATAGTATCTTTAAAGTAAAGGGATTTACTAATATTGCCTTAAATGATCAAAGTTAATACCACCAGTGATAAGTTACATACATTGCCTTAAAACTCTCAAGGTCATTGAAGATGAGGAAAGACCAAGAAACTTTCACAGTCGTGAAGAGATTAAGGAAACTATTACTCAATACAGTATGATAGCCTTTATGGGATCCTGAAACAAAAGAACATTAATGGAAATATTGATTAAATATGAATAACATTTGAAGTTTAGTTACCAACAAATGTATCAATGTTGATATATTATTTTGACAAATGTATCATTAAGATCTTAATGCTGTAAGAAACTGATTTGGGAATATAAAGGAAATATCTACATTATCTTTGAAACTTTTCTATAAGTCTAAAATTATTCAAAATTTATCATAAAGAATTAAAGTTATCTTACTATAGTGATACATGTGTACCCATGTTTATAGCAGCACAATTTACTATAGCAGACTGTGGAACTAGCCTAGGTGTCACACTGTCAATGGATGAATGGTTAAAGAGGATTTTTATTCAGTCATAAATAAAAATGAAATTCTGGAATTTTCAGAAAAATGAATGAAACTAGAGACCATCATGTTAAGTAAATTAGGTCAGACTCAGAAGGTTAAGGGTCCTGTTTTGTCTCACATGCAAAAACTACAGAGGAAAAGGAAAAACAAAGATGGGGACGGATCTCCTGAAAATTAAAAGGAGATCAGTAGAGGAAAGGGACCAAGGTGTGGTAGATAGGGAGGTGGGAAATGCTAGGAGTGATATTGGCCAAATTATATTGTTATATTGCATTCATGTACAAATATGCAACAATAAATATCATCAATATGTACAACTATAATGCACCAATAAAAAATGTAAATTAGGGCTGTGGTTGTAGGTTAGTAACAGAGCACTTACGTAGCATGTGTGAGGCCCTGGGTTCGATCCTCAGCACCATATAAAACAAATAAAGTTTTTTGTGTCCAACTACAATAAAAAAATAAATATTTTTAAAAACTGTAAATTAAATCCATACACACCTATTAGAATGTGGAACCGATGTGAATCTGCAATGTGTATACGGGGTTAAAATGGGAGTTCATAATCTGCTTGAATCAAATGTATGAAATATGATATGTCAAGAGCTTTGTAATGTTTTGAACAACTAATAATAAAAAAAGAATAAAAAAAAGAATGGCTAAAATCTAAAACACTGACAACACCAAATGCTAGCAAGAATATAGAGCCAGAACTCTCATTCATCACTGATTGTAATGCAAAAAGTTGTAACCACTTTGGAAGACAGTTCAGCAGTTCCTTACAAAACTGAATATATTCTTAGTATTGAGTTTAGCAGTTGTCCTCCTTGCTATTTAACCAAATGAATTGAAAACCTAGAATCAACTGAAAAAAAACTAGCATGAATATTTAAAGCAGCTTTATTAATAATTGCTAAAAATTGGAAGCAACCAAAATATCCTTTACCATTTGAGTCAATAGACTTTATTTCATCATCTGATGGAATAATACCAAAATTAACTATGACTTGGATGAAAATAGCCAATATGAAAATTCTACATGCTATATGATTCCAACTATATGACATTCTAGAAAAGACAAGATGAGAAAGACAGTAATAAAGATCAATAGTTGCCAGAGTTGCAGAGGAGGTAGAGCAAGAAAAAAATTTAAGGCAATAAAACTATTTTATAAGACATTGTAATGATGTGCATGTGTCATACATTTGTCAAAACCCATAGAATGTCCCACACAAAAAGTGAGCTCAAATATAGAGATTTGAGTTAATAATAATTTAGCAATATTGACTCATCAGTTATAACAATGTACCACACTAATCCAATATGTCAATAGAAGAAAGTAGGGAGTATTGCGATATGTAGGGGTTCTGCATTTTCCACTCCAATTTTCTGTAACATTAAAATTGACTCCCAAAATAGAGTCTACTGTTTTTTCTAAAGCAGTCAAAATCTAAAAGAAAAAAAAATGTGATAGATAAAAAAGTGTGGTGCAGCAAGTATGATGAAATGGTAATGGTGGACATTGGTGCTACACATACTCAAAAGTAAAATTAATTTGCTGTTTGCCATTTTTATAATTGATGTGAAAAATCATCATAGGTAATATTAGGAGAAAATAGCATAGTAAAGTCCAAATGAACCTGTGGAATTTAATCCTAACTTCATTATATATTTCTCATAAGATTCTTTTAGAAATATGTAACTTGACTTAACTACTTCAATGACTAATCTAAATTATAAAACCTACTTGGTTCTATCTTCAAAACCTGGAGTCTAGATAAAATTGCTTTATTCTTTAAGAAATAAAACTAGATGTTAAACTCATGTAACCATATCAGCAGAAGAATGTGAGCAGTGCTTTGTAGTTTTTTAAAACAATACCCATGACATGGTAGTAGAATCTGAGCATCTACCGCCCTGGACTGTAAGTGTTCTTGTTATGATTTAGCACTGTTTTATTTACCATCCAAAAACATATTTTTTATTACTCACTACAACATAATAATAATTCCAGTTTTGAATGGTGCATGTTTCTCATTATGAATCTAAATATGTTTGCTCTGTTTTCAGTCACTACACTGCGTAAAAATGGTGTATTAAAAATAGTATGACATATTTGCATATTTATCTATATTAAAAGCCTCATGAAACAGTTATTGCAGATACACAGCTGTTGCTTTTTAACTATTTTTTTAAAGGAATCATGTCTTCTCTACGACATAAAATACGTACACTTTTGGTCTGAGCCAAAGAGTTGCAAACATATTCACAGAGGAGGAGAATTATAAATTTTTAGACACTATGTCCAAGTGATAAATTTTTAACCCAAAATGATAAACTCATTTCTTTGCCAAGTCAGATATCATACATTGTAAACAGAAAGTAATTCTAGAAGTTCCTACAAATTATGCCTGCATTTCAGCATACAGAGTATTTACCTACTTACAGAATGCTGTTTTATATCGACCATGTTACAGAGAACAGTCCACTTTGTGACTTCCAATGACAATTTATCTTGTAATATAATGAACCTTTTCTAAAAGCATTTTTAATATCTTCATGAAGGCCAATAGTCACATCTTTCTTTTTAATTAAAAAGAAAACTTTAATGCCCCTGTAATACTAGCTACTATCATCTTATAGTTGACAGAAGAGAGATCTAAATTGAAATATATATATAAAATATTTGAGTATTCTCTCTAGAATTTTATGTGGACTTTCTTTGGGTTTTAAGAAAACATATTTTTTCAGCTCAATAATTATATCATCTTTAATTGATTATCATATAATTCAAATGAACACCAGAAATTGTCTTTTTACTATCCAAATTACACTGCTTGTATGTGTTTTTTCCTCTTAAAAAGCTTTTAAACATAGTTGAATCACAGATCTAACATTTTATAATTCAATTTCACAATGCTATCATAATAAGAGGGTCCTTTTAAAAGAGAGGATTATCATATATTAAATTAAAAGTTTGCTACTTTGCAGCATTAATCCTGTTAGAAAAAGATAATTTCTGTCTAACTCAATCAGCAAGAGGTCTTTATTGCCCTAAGTATTAATTGATTAGGTTCTCATTAAGGTCAAAAGTACACTTGGCTGACCAGAGGCGGCCAATTAGCAAATTGTCAGCCATGCTTATTTACATTGACTGAACATAATGGTGGTTATTTGACTGTCAAGTCAGAAGGTCACTGAATCTTTTGTGCACTTTGCCCTCCTAAAGGGCAATAGTCATTCAGACACCAGAATGCATTCGTAACAAAGATTTAGCTTATAAGTTATTGACTTAAATCACTCTTAGAAACAGGTGTTTCATTCTCTTTGGACAAATAATATATCATTTCTTTGTAAAATTTTTGAGACTCAGTTGGAATCCTGTGGTTGAATGTGTCTGAGGATTTTTGTTCAGCAAGCAGCTCACACTTGAAATTCTAATTAGATTTTTAAAGAGCAGACTGATCCAATGACTATATCCTTTCTTCTGCTACATGGCTTTGCTATAATTGCAGCAAATTGGACATACAGGTGCTGAAATAGCTCTGGAACACAAGTCTTAAAGTTTTTGAGCATTATAATGAACCAAATTTGAGTCTCACCCTAATGAGGACATTAAAGCTATGTCTTTTGATGAATGTAAGCTATGCCTTTTGACTACCTACTTCTGACATGGGAGACTGTTCCTAGAACAAAGGGAAAATGAAAATTTAAGGTGATTCATTAATCAGTAATAAATTTCTGTCTATCTTCCCAATGGATTTTTAAATCATTATAAAGTATTACAACTAATTTTTATGATGATGATGTAACTAGTTGTGTTTGTTAGCATTGTATTTGTTCTGTTAATCCTCTTTTACTTAGATTTAATATGATTATCCCTTACATTTTTATTATAGACTCAAATATCATGAATGATTTCATGAATTAGACTTTAAGGAGAAAATACTCTGCATTAGCACATCACATTTATAAATTATGCCTCTAGATTGAACTAGAAACTCATAAGTTAGCCTAGATCTTCCCTTTGCACTCATCCTTACTAAGTATGCATCCTATAAAAAAATCAGAGTCCATAGTCCTACCAAGAAAATATCGTCAGTAGACATAAGTTTTCTCCACTTTATTTCAGTGGTTGGCACATATAAGCGCTCAATAAAAATTTACTGAATAAATAAGTGAATGATGATAATAAATTTTATGCTACATATGAATGTAAACTTTGAAAAAATAGTAATTTTATGATTAAATTAACTTTTAAATTAACCCATTAAATTAACCTTTCCACTAGAATTAAATTATTAATTATACTTCCCCAGACTATTGTAAGAAGCAATAAGTTTTAATTCAGCTATGTAACAAAACCAAAAGGACCAAATACAAAAATAGACTTAAGAGTCAGAATTAATGGAAAAAATTACTACCCTGATTCTGAGAAGCTAAGCTGCCAAATACATGAAGAAAAAAGTCACCACATCATCAAAACATTTTCTTTGTTCATAGAATCATGATTTTTTTCAGATGATCCAACATTGAAATTAATAGATAATATTTGTAATTTATCTACTAAGTACTTGTACTCTATATACATAACCTAAAGTCATTTTAATAACTCTATAATGTAGATATCATAAGTGTTGTTTTACAGAAAAGAAAACTGTCTTCATAGTGTGTGTCAGTCAGCTTTTCATCATTATGACCAAAATACCTGACAAGAAAAATTTTCAAGAGAAAAATTTTACTGGGGGCTCACAGTTTCAAAGGTTCAGTCCTTAGTCAGCTGACCATTGCTCTGAGCCAAAGTGAGTCAGACTATCTTCGAGGAAGGGTATGGTGGAGCAGTACTGTTTCATTCATAATGGCCAGGAAGTAGAGAGAGAGGGGAAAGGGCTACAGGGAAAATGAACCCTTCCAGAGCACATCTCCAGTGACCCATCTCCTTTAGTTACACCCCACCTCCTACAGTTACCACCCAGTTAGCTGATTCAAATGATGTTGGACTGATTAGATTATAGCTGTCGTAATCTAATCATTTTGCCTCCTGTATCGACACAGAAGCTTTGGGGATACATCTCCTATATAAACCAAAACATTCCCCATTCTTGCTCCCTAAGAGTTTATGTTGATCTCACAATTCAAAATGCATTTAGTCTATCTCAAAGAATGCTTATTGCTGGGCCTATAATCCCAGTGGTTCAGGAGGCTGAGGCAGGAGAATTGCAAGTTCAAAGTCAATCTCAGCAAAAGTGAGGTGCTTAGCAACTCAGTGAGTCCCTGTCTCTGTCTCTAAATAAAATACAAAACAGTGCTGGGGATGTGGTTTTGAACTCAGGTGCCCCTGAGTTCAATCCCCTGTAACCTCCACCACCATCCCCCTGCCCCCCCCCAAAAAAAAAAGAGTGCTCATAGTCTTAACAGTTCCAGCATTGGTCTAGAGTCCAAGTCCAAAGTTTCATCTTACACTCAGACAGACTTTTTGCCATAAGACCCTGTAAAGATCAAAAGCAAATTATGTGCATCCAATATATAATGGCCCAGAGTAAACATTCCCATTCCAATTGGAGGGATAAGGGCATAGAAAGAAGGCTGGGACCAAAGCAAGACCAAAACTCAGACAGGCAAACATTAGGTCCTGTAACTCCACATCTAGAATCGAGAGCACCTGTTGACCAGATGTGAGCCCCAAAGGGCTTGGGTGGTCCTGTCCCTTTAGCCTTGCTGATTGCAGCTCACATAGTCTCTCTCAGCCTGGCTCTCTCACCAGCTTTCCTCAGCAGTCAATGTGACTGGCATTTCTTATTTTATAGGGTATCCATTCCAGCTTTAGCTTCACCTTTCCAAGTTCATTCATATCCCTTTCAAGGGAAGCCCACAGGGATTCTAGCCTGCTACACCTTGCCTAGCCTCCCAGTCCTTCCTTTGAAATCTCTTTGGAAGCCTCCATGACCTCATGACTTCAGCATCCTGTATTCCTGCATATATAGCATGTGGATGACACCAAGGTGTGCCACCAGCTTGAGCAGTAGTTGGGCTGCCTTGGACCAAGGCTGTAACAGCCTCTGAATGCTTGAGTGGCTAAGTACAGTGAAACAACTCCCGGGGAAACAACTTTTTAGGCACCCCTGTGCAATCAGGGAAACACCATTGTCTCTTAAAAGAGTTTTCACTTCTTCACCCATAGTCCTGGAATTGGGTGTTATCTTGCAGATTCCTGAGTTGCTCTCAAAGCAGCTTTCCTACTGTCTCTGCAAAGTATTTAGTATCTCTTTAGTGGCTATAATCTCTTTAACTACTATACCTTCCTTAGCTCCAATTTTGCAGGCATTTTTCTAAACAAATTGAAAAATTTTAAAAATCCTTGCACTCTTCTTTCTATTCCCAGTTCTCACAGTAAACCTGGCTAAATACTGCCAGCAATATCCATGCTACTGCCTGGATGTCATGGTACCTTGAAATTTCCTCTTCCATGTTAATTTTCCCATTTCTTTTAAATTTAGTCTCACACAAAGTCTCAGGACATGGTCAAAACATAGACAAGTTCTTTGTTAGAATGTAACACAAATGACCTCTAATTCTCAATAAAGTCTTCATTTCCCTCTGAAACTTCATGAGCATAATCTTCACTGTCTTCTAATGAGCACACCAATCTTCTGAGGTCTCACCAGAATCACCCATTTAGCTTTGCTTACAACATTCTAAGACTTCTCTAGCCTGCATATACAAACATTTCTGAACTTCTCCTGAAAACCATTTCTAAAATCTTTTGAACCACGTTGTCATTCTAGTAACAGCAATAGTCTAATTTCTGCGTTAGCCACTTTTCATCACTGTGACCAAAATACTTTACAAGAACAACATAGAAAAGGAAAAGTGTATTGGATTAAATACACTTTAATTTCAGAGACGTAATCCATGGTGGAGCAACTCCATTGCTCTGGTCTCAAAATGAGACAGAAGATCATGGCAGAAGGATGTAGTAGAGGAGTACTGCTCCATTCATGGAAGCTGGAAAGTAGAGAGAGAGTGGGAAGGGGCCACTTACCTTTAAAGAATATAAAACTTTCCAGGGCATGAAAAGTGACCCATCTCTCCCAGCCATATCCTACCTGCTTATGTTACCACATAGTTAGTCCCATTCAAACTATGATGGACTGACTAGATTACAACTCTCATGGTCTAATTATTTCACCTCCTGCATTAACAGAAGCTTTTTGTGGGACATCTTCTAACCAAACCATAATACAAGGTATCTTGTCCAAAAACAAAATTGGGTTATTGGCTCCAAATCTGAAGTTCTACCATACTTATCTGACTCTTAAGTTTGCATCTTCTTAAAAATTTTGAAAAGGCTATTTGGAATGACTCTTAAACTTCACTAAATACATAGAAATGTTTTATACTCCATATTAGAATGGGGTGGGGACAAGTAATAGAACCAAAGAAGAGAATTTAAAGGTAATATGACTTAGCAGTTAAGACTGCATGAGTTTGATAGCATACAGCCCTATACTAATGTCCCAGGTCTGCTGTGTGCTACCTGTGTGGCCTTCATTGAGTTTCAATGTATTCATCTTTAAAATAGATAGAACAGTGACTAATAGTGGATTTGTGAGAATCAAAGAAGATCATGCAGATAAAATGCCTAGCTCAGTAACTGACACATCACAATGGCTCCATGAATGTTAGCTATTGTTAATATTTTCCACCATAATGAATGATTTGGGTTATATATATTTCCTTACCCTTTGTTGGATCTGTGGGCTCTGATATTGCAGTACATCGTAAAAGGCATACATTATTCCAATACCTAGACAATCATCTGGTTATAAACCTGGGTTAAAGACATCTAAATATTTAAGTTTATCAGGGGGCTCATGATTTTGACAATCTCTATTAAGTTGACAAATGACACATGATATTCTATGTAGGGTAAGCTATTCTTTGTCCCTCATAATGCTTCTCAAACATGCCATCAGTGAACCTCTTTGGCATTATGATAATTCACAAACTAAATTCACAGAGCTAGCTTGTTTGAACATCAAGTTTATGAGCCTTTTTTATTTTCTTTGCATCAGAATTATGAGGAATTTAATCCAGTGCTAACAAAATCCCTTGAAACAAAATTCTCTGATATGCATCTGCCCTTTGTTTCTACCTCATGGTTGAGAAGTCCTGAGATTACAAAGGAGAGGTGTTCCTCTTTTTCTCCCAGCTGATCGTGAGTCCACTGTACTGCTGAGTGGAAGAAAATGTGTTTATATTCATTTGCCAATAATTTTTAAAAGAGTTGGCCAACTTTTACAGTCTTCTTTTATGTATAAGTAGATGAAGAAGATTATATTATTGCTTCCTCCGTTTTGTTTTGTTTTGTTTTGTTTTTTGATGTGCTATTAAAGTCCACATAGTCAGGCAGAGAGAGAAGGAACAAGTTGAATTTTCCACACTGGAAGTATTTGACATGTGATCTATAAATTAATAAGCATTTATCAAGCAACTGCCATGCACTCATAGCTCAAATACTATTGCTAGTTGTTGGGGATACTATCCTTAAATCTGCAGTCATTTTCACTCAGATTTAAGTAGAAATATAACACTAATTTACACTCTAAGATAAAATATAAAACACTAAAGTAAAATTTTGCAATTAATGCCAAATTAATATCTTGTTTAGGTATCCTTTAAAAAATCATAGTTTGTACTTAATGTTTCATATATAGTTATAATGAGATGAAGTTTTCATTTTTCCGGTTATAGCTTGCCCAAAACAGTCCTTTACTGAATAATCCTTTACCTTAAAATCACTTTTTATTCTATAATAACAGCTACCATTGCCTTGCATAGTTACCTATTCTCTCTAGCTCTATGCTCAGCAAAAATAATTTGTGCCACATGTAGTGCACATGCTTGAAATCCCAGTGACCTAGGAAGCTAAAGTCAGAGGATTGAAAGTTGGAGCAACTTAGCAAGGACCTAAGCAATTTAGCAAGACCATGTCTAAAAATGAAAATAAAAAATAAAATAGCTTAGTTGTGGAGTACCCCCAGAAATCAGCCCCTAGTATGAAAATAAATAAATTGAAATAAAATAAATTGTGAGAAAATGATTGCTTTTTTATATATCTTATTTTCTTTTCTCATTTTACATAGATTCCTGTGAGTTTCTGCATTTGTTCTGGGCAAAATCCATCACTTATTGTGTTGCTTATGAAATGGATTCTATCAGCAAATACCTACTAACATCCCCAGTGTGCTGGGTCTATACTGGTGCTGTCATAGAACTTACATGTTAGTAAGGGGGAGACAAAAAATAAATAGGATAAGGGAGAACGAGGATTCTGGCAGTAATATAAAGGCACAGGTGAATTTGCAATTAAATAAGGTGGTCACGAAAGTTCATTGATGTCATTCGTACAAAGATTTGAAGGATGCAGAGAATTTAGTGAAACAGTAGAGGTATTAGGGTAGTACAACTCAGGCAGAGGAGACAACAAATGGAAACACGTTAAAGTGTAAGTATTTGAAGTTTGATGTTTGTTTAAGAAACAACAAGAAAACCAAAGTGAATGGAGCAAAGTGAACAAACCAAGAGAATAACAGCAGATGAATCAGGGAAAAGGAAAGTGCCAGGAATTATTCTGAGCCTTACAGGCCATGACAGGGGAATCTGGCTTTTGCACTGAGCTCCAAGAGGTTAAGCAGAGGGCTGACCTGATCTGATGGTCATATTGCAGGGGTCCCAGGCACTGGGCCAAGCATGGACTCTAGTTATGGTTTGGATGTGAGGTGTCCCCCAAAAGCTCACTGTGAGACAATGCAAGAAGGTTCAGAGGAGAAATGCTTGGGTTGTGAGAGTCTTAACCCAAACAGTGATTTAATCCTCTGATAGGGATTAACTTAGTGGTAACTGAAGTGGTGGGGTGTGGCTAGAGGAGGTGGGAATTGAGGCATGGCTTTGGGTATATATTTCTATCTGTCCAGTGGAGTCTCTCTCTGCTTCTTGATCACCACGATGTGAGCTTGCATCTCTCTGCCACACTCTCCGCCATGATGTTCAGCCTCATCTTGAGTCCCAAGAAATGGAGCCAACCTTCTATGGACTAAGATCTCTGAAACCATGAGCCCTCAATAAACTCTTCCTCCTCTATGATTTTGCTGGTCAGATCCTTTAGTTATAGCAGAGAAAAAGCTGACTGAACATTAGGGTAGGAGCAGGAGGACCAATTAAGAAATTACATCAGTAATCCAGATGAAAAATGACAGTGACTTAGCATTGAACATGGTAAAAAGTGGTTGGATTCAGGATACATTTTGAGGTAGAACTAATAGAATTTCCTGACCAAAAGTGAGGAGTAAAAGAATGGAAGGATTTGAGGAATCTTCCAAGGTTTTGAGTCTGAGCAACATAAGAATATAAGAAGGATGAAAATCCTTTCCTGTACACTTTGTGCTCTTATTGATTCTGTCAATTCTGTTTATAAAAAAAATAATAACTTCTGTTTTACTCTGTAGAACTGATGAAAACGCAACCATCTTTAACAACTCTTCAAGTGCTCTTGGTAAATTCAGAGTTGCCATCTGTGAATCATTTTACTAAATGTCACTTCTGAGGACAACACCAGCCTTAGCATTTAATGGGCAATATACCATCAACATGAGGATACTTGAGAAATAGAGAAGAATTAGACGACATATTGCTAGTCTTCTTTAAGTTTTGTTGTCTGTCACCAAATATAGGCATGCAGAGATCTGAGGCTCAATCTGAGTTTGGTTCTTAGGCACAGAGCTTAGGTGTGGGAGTCGGTGATTTCTCTTGGCCTTAGATCTCTGTGTGACCTAAAGATAGAACCCATGTTAGATGGCTTTCCAGAAATAAGGCCTAGTGTAAGATATGAAGTCTGAAGTCAAAGGGTCAAACTAATAACCAGTCTGAAGGAAGAGGTACCAGGATATTGTGTATGTTTCCAATTGTCTTAAAAGACATGAAATACCTCTGTTTTCCAAATTTAGGAAATACCTTACCATGGCTTTCAAGTCCTAATACAGGTCTAATGGGGAGTGAAGATCAATACATACAAAGTGATACACCAGTAAGTATAACCAAGAATAAAAATGTGTAGTATTATCTTTATTATGCTTCTTCCTTTTTTATTGATGGACTTACTTTGCTATCATTTTAGGCAACTTACTGTTAATAGTATTGCATTTGATAATTTTATCCTTACCCCCCATATTTTATCAAATGCAAATTGCAAATAATTGATCATATCTTGCCTTTAAGAAAGACTAAAATATGGTAAACTTTGAATCAGTCTTGGAGAAAAAAATCAAATTACAAGAAAGTATAAGAACCCAGGCATAATTCTGAGACAGTACGATAAGCTGAACATGTAATACAGACTGTAGCCAAATTCTAATTCTTTCCCAAATCAGATTTCATAAAACATTTTCACTTCTTTGAGTGAGAAAATTAACTTCTCTAATATTTTACATATCCATTATTAAAATTCAATGCAAAAACAACTCCAATGTCAAATATGAATTATTTTGTTGTTATGTTTTTAGTTAATCCTCTTCTCTTTTTTTTTGACAATGCAACAAGTTGAAATTACTACCGTCTAAGGAAACATACTATTTAAGCCTTTAGATTAGATATAAGAATTAGAGGAAAAACATAGACTGGTGTATTAAAGGAAAGAGGTGTCAGAAACCAGATGTAGCAAATCTAAGAAGGTTTTTAAGGAGAAAGTATAATATTCAATTTTAGAAGGAAAAGAGGGGTTTGGCAATGACTTAGATTCTTAGTACAAAAAATATTGTTTCAATTTTCTTCATAATTGAATCTAATAATACCCTTTGCTCTCTAACAGAAAGTTACATTTCCCCTTTGTGGCTTCCTAACTCCTTCTCTCTGAGTCTCTGTCCTTCTTGTCTGGATACCTTCCCTCCCCCACTCCACTCCTTAGGTCTATCTCCTCTAGGTCTATCTCCTACTCTCTGGATCTTTATGAGCATACTTCTCTGAGACTATCTGTAAAAGGGTAACTGAATTGAAGAGGAGACATATATAATCTTTTTGCAGTTTTGCAGTGCTGGGAATTGAACTCATTGCCCTGAACATGCCAGGCAAGGACTTCACCACTGAGCTACACCCACAGCCCAGAATCATATTCTTTTAATTGATCTTTCCCCTGCCCTTCACATTAGAGATCCTGAGTGGGATCGGGCACTCAGTATTGAATCAGATCCAACCAGTTTGTAATTCTTTTCTCTAGAGATAGACTCATAATCCTGAATCAAAAATGTTGGAGTCGCACTCCTCTATCTCCCCAAATTGACCTCTAACAAAATTCTGTTTTTCTCACCATTTGTCTGTGAAGAGAGTTTTTATTTTAAACTCTTCCAATTTAAATGGGAAGAAAAGGTTAAAGTCAACCCCCACCCCTTCCTCGGCGGGTAGGACAGTGATCTACAGTTTCCCACTGAATTGGAGCCAAAAACTCTGCCAATTTTGCTTTCATGTCCCTGAGCTCTATCCTGACCTCTCATATGACCGGGAGGGAGTGTGGGGGGAGTTGTTGCACAAAATCTATCTGGGCATCTTTCTAAAAGTGCTATCTTCGTCCATATTTCAAAACACTCACAGATATTTTATCATTAATTAGTATTCATATTATGTCTCAAACAATCTGTTCAAGAATAGGGGAAGTGAACTAGTTGAACAGCTCTTCTGTTTGTCTAGTAATTAACATGGATGATGTATGTAGAACCCAAGACCTTACAAGGGGGAGGAGGTGGTCAAGTGTTAGGTAGGTAACTCCTAGAACATTTAAATGCTTACCTATTTTGGGGACTGGGCTTCTCCAAAAAAAAATTATGCTTGGCAAACAGGGTGGGGAGACACAGGCCTCTTTAAAAATAGACCCATGCCTCTTGATTCACAGCATCCTGGATTTGCTTTTCATCATGTTAACATGCCACTTGGAAGCTGGCTGGACTCCCTTGTTCAGTGACATGTATTTCATACTGTTTTTTTTTTTTAAACCATTTGTTCTATCAACCACAACATGCTTTGAATTTCTCTTTCAAATTGAGAGTGTATATATAGATTGATCAAAACAATATTTTTAACATTCCAAACAATTTAGATAGATAGTGGATGGGTGTCAGTTAATCTATTATGTTCCTCTCTTCCTCCTCCCCCTCTTCAGCTGCTAATCTTAGAACTTGTGTGCCAAATTGTGTAAGATATTCTTCCAATAGCTACATGTGTGACTCTTTTGTGAGCTCTAGAGACAGTTATGAGGACAGATTTGGAGTTGCATATGGGACTGTCACATGGTTTGATTGCCTTGTCTTCTAGGCACTGAGATTTCTTTTTACTGAGCTTTAATACTGAGGAATTTTTAGTTGTGATTAAAGTTCAGCAAAGTCTCTATTAAAGAATTTACACACTTTGGCAACAGAGAAGGAAAACCGTTTTTCCTGATCACTACTCTGTATTTGGCATCTGCATATACTGAACAGTTCATGTGTTTACTCTTTTCAATAATTAAAAAATCACAGTTTTTTTCACAAAATCTTAATGAAAATCATAAGAGAGTTAAAAGCATTTATTAGCCTTGCTTTTTTGTAGCAAGATCTAGCAAATGTCTCAACAGAAAAAAATATGCAGATGCTTTGTAAAAAAAAGGTCTCAAATACTTACATTCAATTATACAATGTAGTTTGGGAAAAAATATCCACTCATATCCTTAGGAGTCAAAAATTTCATGTTTTAAGTATATGAAGTAGATAAGGTACAAATCCATTTTCAATTTTAAAAATTTGAAATTTGAAACACATATTTGAAATCTTAGGTCACTCTTTCATGACCTAAGACCCTATAATACTTGGTTTCATTGAACACAGTGCCATTTATGAACACAGACTTGAAATGAAGTTTTTCTTCTAATCCTGTTTTAATGTTTTTCAAAGATAATGTCTTAATGACATCTGTATTCAATGAATTAAGGTTATATTATGATGTCATTGCAAAAGTGTTAAGTGTTAAGCTAATTCTTTAAGACTTAGTATATACAACTATTCATTCTTGTATTTATTTTACCCTTTAAAACACATATAGTGGTTAATTATTCAGATTTGGTCCATGAGTAAACTCAGTAAGTTTGGTTGTACTGGAGGAAAAAATCTTAATTCAAAAAGATAATAATGATGACTATCATTTATCAATTTCCTGCTCTAAGCTTAAACATAATATAATAGATGTTTTATATACACCTTATCTCAAGAAAAACCCACCAATTTAGGTATTATTATCTCAAATTTTCTAGTTGATTAAGAACTTTGGAAGTGGCTTAAATGCATAGAGAAATGATTTTCATGTTTCAGACCTTGATTTCCTTTTCTTATTTTAGGTTGTAGAAGTCCTTTACCTTCCTGGGAAGATTTCACTGGTACCTTACACAAGGAAGCTTGTGAGTAGTAGAACACAAATAGAAGCTACAATATCTTTAAGTCACATCATGAAATACTAGAGGCTACACATAGATGAGTCAGACTTCACTCTCCGATGGCTCAATGTTACATAACAGACACTTGGTGTGTGGACACCTGGGAGAAGAATTTAACATAGAAATAGGTACCTACGGAATTATTTTTATTTCTCACCTACAAAAGGGCAACTTGTGAAAAGATTTTTCTTCAAAAATTATCAAGTCTTTCCCAGTGCATTTCATGAGGGTTTGAGCTAAATCTAGCATAATAAAGTTTGATTGAGCTGTTGTGTTTAGCCTTCTAAGTGGCTGATTGAGTAAGAAACAATTGAAAAAGAAAATTGCGTAATAGAAAGTTATAGTGATGACTAAATTTATCTTAATTTCCTAAAGCAATAAGTTAAAAGCGTTCTTTAAGGGCAGTATAGAGTTCTTAGAAAATGTTGAAAATTACTCTGTTTAGAATATTTCTGTCCATATGTCAAACTATACTTTCTGGGAATTGAGAAGGGCATTTTAATTCTTCTAAAATTTTGTTCACTTGGGGTAAGTTTTATCTCTTTTTTTCCCCAAGAACATTTAAAAAGGGTCACATCTTTCCACTCTTCAAAATTATCTAACAGGGAGTCTGCTTTTTAAGCACAAGATCTGTACCTAGATTTAAGTTGGAACTTTTTGTTATCCTACAGATTTCCAAAGTAGTTCTGCAATCTACTGAATTTAGATCATATTATTATATACTATTTTTTTACCATTTTACTGTCAAAAAGCAAAACTTTTTAAATAAATAATAAAGTAAGATAAAAATTGGAATATATTCTAGGAGTAAGAAGAATCTGGGTCTTTGTTGATGTTAAAAGAAATATTGGCAATGTATAATTAATTGCAGATGATATTATCCACTTAGAAAATCCATGAGACATCAGTAAAGCTAATGAGTTTAGTAAGATTGCTAGGTACAAAAGAAATATGAAGAGTTTATCTTCTATTAGCAGTGACCAATTTTAAAAGATAATGGGGGAAAAAAGACCCATTGTACAATAATTTGTGGAGTTTTTTTGGTTTTGTTTTTATTTGTTCTAGTTATACATGAATGATTTCTGTTTTAGTTGGCTTTTTTGCTACTGTGACCAAAAGACCTGACATGAACAATATCAGACAAGGTCAGGCGCACTCAGGTGTATGGCCGTAGACCTGACATGAACCATTTCAAAGGAGTAAAAGTTTATTTGGGGCTCATGGTTTTAGAGGCCTCAGTCCATAGATGGCCAAGTCCATTGCTCTATGCCTTAGATGAGGCAGAACATCGTGGTGGAAGTGTGTGGCAGAGGACATGACAACTAGGAAGGAGAGAGAGAGCTCCCCTTACCACAGACAAAATATTTACCCCCAAATCACATCCCCCAATTACCTACCTCCTCCAAGCACACTCTACCTATCTATAGTTACCACCTAATCAATTCCTATCAGTGGATCAAAGCATTGATTAGGTTAAGGCCCTCATGA
Source organism: Ictidomys tridecemlineatus (assembly GCF_052094955.1). Taxonomy (NCBI): domain Eukaryota; kingdom Metazoa; phylum Chordata; class Mammalia; order Rodentia; family Sciuridae; genus Ictidomys; species Ictidomys tridecemlineatus. Next base: position 44,164,410 of record NC_135481.1, read on the forward strand.
TTCCATCATTTCACCTCTAAACTTTCTTGCATTGTCTCACACATGAATTTTTGGGGAACACCTAATATCTAAACCATAATTGTATCAAAAGTATAAGAAATTTCAAAATCACCATTAAGAAAAAATCTTCATGACAGAATGATACATTTTTAAAGTGGAAAGATAGAGCATGTTCCTGAAATCAGAAATCATTTAAAGATGTCTGCTTTCTACAATTTTACTTAAAAGATAAATTTGACTTGGGGCTGGGGATGTGGCTCAAGCAGTAGCGCACTCACCTGGCATGCGTGTGACCCGGGTTCGATCCTCAGAACCACGTACAAAGATGTTATGTCCGCCCAAAACTAAAAAATAAATATTAAAAATTCCCTCCCTCTCTCTCTCTCTCTCTCTCTCTCTCTCTCTGTCTCTCTCTCTTTCTGTCTCTCTCTGTGTGTGTGTCTCTCTCTCTTTAAAAAAATATTAAAAAAATAAATAAATAAATTTGACTTTATTAGAATGAAATCCTATAGGGAATGAACTTGACACAAGATGCTGAGGTAGACTAGAAGGAATAAAGCAGACAAAAAATAGCCTGGAAACAGAAACAAGAGGCATATAGGGGGATAGAGAAGGAAGATAAAGTCTTACACTGCCAAACATTAAAATATAAAGGTGTAATTAAAATCATCTGGCATTGGCAAAATAACAAACAGGAACTAGTGGCTCCAACTTAAGATTTCTCTTAAAATGATGTGCTTTCACATTTGTGGAGATGTTAGCATTTCTTTGATCAAACAGGGCCAAAACAGTTGCCTATTGTTAAACTGGCCAACCAGTTGGAGATATCTCGATTTTCATGAATGAGCCTTCTTAATTCTGTGTGTACTAGCAAGGTGGAGTTCACAAGAAGCCCACACTAGCTGTCTCTTATTTTTGGTGAGAGTAGTTGTGGTTTTTCTGAATATCCTTGGATCTGAGATTTGTTTATCTCAGGTTTGGGTTGTTTGTTTTTTTCTTTCCATGATTCCAGGGGTCTATGGAATTCTAGTAAAAGTTGCTTTCTTCAATCAATATGGAAAATATTTTCAGATTTGTGCTTTAATATTGTTGCCTGACTGACATATTTGAATTTGTGTAGCTTCATTTGGTACTCAATATAAAATAAAAATAAAACAACATAAATTTCTAAATTATTTCAGCTAAACTTAAGTTTTAATATAGGGTAAACATATTTATTCATAATATATTTCTTTTCACTTATGTGGATCCCAATTTAGAACCACTTTTACCAAGGAAACAATTCATAGAATATTTTCTGTGAGGCTAGTAGGCAAAATAAGTGCTGGTCATATTAACAGAGCTTAAAAAAACAAAGGTAATTTTTAGTTCTGCCAACCAATACTTAATTTACAACTAAATGTATTGCAAATTTTCACATCAAACAGAAAATTTGAAAAATACAGTTAGTGATGTTCATTTTCCTGCCTAGTTAATGTCAATTTGTAGTGTTTATAGTAATTTGCTATAGAATCATCATATGTTATATTTGTGTTTTTAATAGCATACATTTATAGTTAAGAAGATGATGTGCTTGGAAAACATCATTTCCCAAGTTGAAATTTATAAACTGTATTATGAGAGAAAAAGAATGCATCCAATTTTACTTTAGAAAGACTTTCTATCAGAACTTAAACAATCATTTTATAATTTTCTATAAAGGAAAAATGTTTTAAATTTAATTCCTCACGTCCACAAAGACACTTGAGTGTATTCTTATTGCAATAATTAATAATTGGAACATATCGTAGTAAGCTATAACACTCTTTCCAGAAATTTTTTAGTTCTTTGCTTTTCTTTGAGGGTACTAAGAGAGTATCAGACTGACACAATGTTATTCAACATGCTAATACATTTTAGGAGCATAATGTTGATTGCTAAAACTTTACTAAATTGACTTGACAATTTCAAATTAAGTATCATCTTGTGTTTTTCCTTTCTCCATATCTTTTTCATGACAGTGTCATATAATATGATGGTTTTATGAGTGGTTTTGCTACCTCATTCATCAGAGTAATCAATGGGGAAAGGAGCCATATGCGTTGTAGTCCATTTATATTGAAAAGGACAGATGGTATTATTGGTAAGTGGAAATATTCCAAATATTTATTGTATAATGATATCACAGGGATTCTGACTTCTAAATGTTAATGCTTTAATTTCTACTGTATCTGGCAAATTAAGAATGTATTCAGTTGCCACGTTTCCATTTAATCATAGCAATTTATAAATTGTAGCATGAATTACCTTTTAGTTACTACTTTATTTTACATGATGGACATTTGTCTTTCAAAGCCATTGTGTTTATTTATATTATTTCTAAGCAAGTTATCGCTTTAGTCTTACAAATTTTAAAACTAAAGCAATATTTGGAACATACAGTAAGCTGAAGATAGGATACCAGAAGTTAAAGAAGCAAAGATTCCTTAAAATTTCTCTCCCATTGTCACCTTTGTCCTGTGGTGAGAGGGAGGCAGAGAAGAAAAATGATAGCTAAACAGACTCTGTGAATATTCTCTTGAATTGTTTCTACTCTCCGTAGATTTAGTAAAATTGTATTCTAATATAAGTGTGGACATAAGGACATAATAATGTGATTCAGATTCTAATAATATCTTATTTTCTCAATTTGAAATTAAGTCATTTGAGGAAGGGTTACCACTGGTATAGTATTCTTATTATAGTGTCCTCCCAAATGTTTGGCATCATTGGAAAACTATGTTGATGCCTATGTTGATGCTGGTAGAAATAAATGAAATCCAGTGGGAAAGAGGACTTCACTTTTTACTGTGTGTATTTTTGTACTGTTTAAATACTTACTAAAAGCTGGAGTCATGCCTTACATTTGCGCTTGCAAAGTTAAAAATGACAGTTTCAATCATTCCAAAATGTCTATTCTCAGTGCTTTTTAAAAAAAAAATAATATGAACCCCTGTGATTGAAATTCTAGTCTGTATTTAAACACGGTTATTAGCTCTTTGATAGTACCTCTAAGTTGCTTATTATTTTATTTAAAAAACTATAAATTCTTCACCAGTTATGACCATTTTTTTTCACCCTAAAATGGGGACATATTGTCTATCAGTGTCTTGTGCTTACTTTTTTTAAAATTGTGAACTTGGTGCTGTGAAAAAATTGCAAAGACATAAGAACTAAAGATTTTTATGCTAAAAATGTATAACTAACCATTTAAATTTAATATACATTAGTTACACATTTCTCTGCTTACCTTTATTAGTGACTGACACCACTAAATCCCCAGCATTTAGCACACTGCCATGTGGGGAGCAAAAGCTCAAAGTTTGTTGATGGTGATACTGATAAACAAGGTAGGATGGTGCACATTCATACAATCAATAGGAAATATGAAAAAAAATAGTTATATGATTTCAAAGTGATGGCATGATCCCCACATTAAATAGAAACTTTATACTAAATTTTCATAAGATCAATTAATTCTACTGTCATATATAACTAAAAAGACCAAAAAAGAAAATCAGTTCTTTAAAAGGGTTACTATAAAAACAGAGTCTGAGCTGGGGATGTGGCTCAAGCGGTAGCGCGCTCGCCTAGCGTGCGTGTGGCCAGGGTTCGATCCTCAGCACCACATATCAACAAAGATGTTGTGTCCGCCGAGAACTAAGAAAAAATAAATAAATGTTAAAATTCTCTCTCTCTCTCTCTCTCTCTCTCTCTCTCTCTCTCTCTCTCTCTCCTCACTCTCTCTTTAAAAAAAAAAACAAAACAGAGTCTATAATTATACTGAAAAATAATAAATTGACCAACTTTTATTCTGTCAAAAATATAACGTTCGGTGGGTTCAGAGGACCCGGTAACTTAGACCTAGCCAGAGTTATGCCTTATTCCACATAGATGCTCTACTGTATGACTTAGAGAAAAATTATAATAGTTTCATTGCTACTGCCCTGTCAAATGTAAATGAATGTATCCTGATAACTCCAAATATCTCCAAGCTCAGATGATTTCAGAAGCATTGATTAAAATGGCATAGATAATATTCAGATAGAAATCTTAGTACCAATAGTCAAACAAGAAAAAGACTAGTATTCTCTAAAGTGTATGGGTTTTGAAACAAAAATACATGTAGATGTATTTTTCACTTTCTTTTTTTTAAATCAATGTCTAATTTATATAAAAGGCATATTTCATTATTACTCCAGCCCTTTATTTTATTTACTTATAAAATTAAATGTGCAAGTGCTTTTCAGTAAAACTTGGGAAGAATTTATATTCTGCACTTTGTATCTATATTTGCAGCCCTAACCTTTCCTGGCTCTTACAAAATCTCGTTATCTGTGTTTCTCTTTCTCCCTTTCTCCTTCCTCCCTTAGTACTCAGTTATACACTGAGAGACATGAAGACAAAAGCAGACATGAAACGTAAATCAGCTATTACTTTTTACCACCAAGCAGGAAAACTTCCTTTCAGGTTACATTGCAGTGTGCTTACTTTGTTCCTGATTTAATAAGTCTTTATTTATCCTTTCTTATTTTAAATTTTGTATAGTGGGGAAATTTTATTATATCACTCCATTGATGGAAAAGAAAAAAACTCTGAAATTGAGCAATTTGAGTATATTTATAATAAATGCACTATTCCTCACTCTGTCTTGTTAGAAGTTTTCTCCTCAATGTTCTTATCCAGAGTTCTGGATCTAACTCACCTCCTTCCTCCAAAAGAATACATTCCTACAAAGAAGACATGAAGACTAAATCTCAACCTTTATTTTTTGTTCTAAGAATTTTATATGACCCCCTACTTTTTAAGGACCAACTAAGGGAATTAAAATTGTGTTTTAGATAAACAACTGCTATATGGAAACAAATTTTCCTTTATAAAATTTTAAGAACATGAGAATACTTTATTGGAGTAATATTCTTCAGAGATGTCATGCCCCTGCAAGATAAAAAAATATGACTATGATTTTCTAAATTTAGTCTTGAGATATTGGAATTTGTTTAAATCTAATTGATCAGGAAAAATCTAAACCTTAATATCTGAAGATAGGATGATGGTATCTGATCATGCTAATGAATAAAAAAAAATTTTTGGCATACTAAAACAGTGTATAAGCTGAAGTTCTTGAACAAAAGCAGCCTGTCAACTATAGTGCATTTAAGTACAGGAAAGATTGATGTTTGCCAAATGTAAAATCAGAGAAAAGAAAAATATGTTTTCAAGCTTAGGGGATTGCCAACAATGAAAGAGAAAATAAATAAAGATTTAAATGCACAATATTATTATACCTTGTCAAGGAAGTGTTAATTAAAATCAGGCTTCTTTTTAAAAAGCATAATGTAAGATTTCCACCAAAAGACTACTCAGGATTATGACAATTAATGCAAAAGCAGAATTTTAGAGGTGGGAAGTTATGGCTGACATTAAAAAGTGGTGCTATTACCTTATTACAAACCCATGCCCTAGATTTTAGTGTTAATGATATCCTATCAAATTAATTAATATAATGGGTTTGTTACTAAGGAAAAGCTGGGTTTTGAGAAGTATTGACATGAACCATCTGTAATTCCATCATAAATTCTAAAATATGTGGGTTTCAGTTTATTTCTTCTTCATTTTCAGGTTTATGACATTTATTTGGTAGCTATATATTGTTTTGAATGTGCAGTGGTTTGAATTCACTTATGATCCGTGTTAAGAACATGCATTGCATTCAAATGCTTAGGTGGAATTGGGCCTTTCATCTCAGAGCAGTGTATTTCATTTCCCTAGGGTTGGGATTAAATTGATATTTCATATTCATTTGAAGTAATTGTAATGAGAATATTTAACGTAGGTCAGATGGAGAATAGTGGTACCCTGGAAGTGCTTAGAAATAATTTGCTTTTACATACATTGTTCCACAGTGGGATTTAAAAAGATTACCACACCTTGTTTAAAGATGTTATATTGTTCTATTTGGGAATATAATGAAATCTTTGGCAGAAAAGAAAATAAACTGCACAGGTGAGTTTTAGAAACTACAAAGGCATCAGAATCAAATAATTATATATTTGAAATGCATGGATACTGTTAACAGTCTTTATGTACAGAAGATCAGAGACATATGTATTTTTTCAAAATTCTTATTGTTTTCTTTTTATTCCCGTAATGGAAAGTGGGGGGAAATTGTATTTATTTGCCCACAGACATGAGAAAGAATTACCCAGCAGAGCTATGTACCAAAACCAGATTTTTCTAGACTCCCTTTTCCCCTGAAGCAGTCTTTTTATTTGAGCACTATAAGTGATTTTCCATCTTTCTAACTGAAGTACTCAGGTATATATTAGCTTCACTCTCCCTCTCAGAACACTGACTTTGTTAGAGCCAAGAGAAGATAAATCATTTGTGTTGGTTGTTTGTGTCTCCTCTCTTGTGTTTAAAAAATAATCATAATTGCTAAACTAGATCAGTCTGTGTGTGAAAACTGGCCTGCCACGGAATGACCAGCTGCCGGAAACCCATTTAAAAATTATATTAGATTGGATGGTATCACCGGATCTGAGAGAAAGATTCTGAAACAAAGGATGCAAATGTAAAAACAAAAAATTCACTGAGTTCTAAATGATATTCAGAAACTGTCTTAGAACTAAAATATATCCAGTGATTGCTCCAGGCTAGATTATACTGTCTCAGAAAAATACGATAAGTTGGGTCAATGTTACAGGCCAAAATAATACATCTTCTAATACAGTTGTAGGCTTCTGCCATAAGTGGAAATGAATTTATGTTCAGCATATTCTAACATGGAATTTTGTTTGGAGTGTTCTAATAAGCCCAGCAATTACTTTAGGAAGCACAGAAGAGTTGCTTACCATGAGTAGTATTTTTTAAAAATCAATAAAAATAGATAGATAGATAGATAGATAAAAGAAGTGAAAATCTTCCATTTGGTAAACTCCCTGTGGTAACTTGAATTTTCTGCTGTATGACTACCATTCTTGGTCTTCCCAGCACCATCAGGAGCATGTTAACCCATTTTGTCCTATTGTTCCAGATGTGGGATACCTTTTAAGTTTTAATGTAGTATATAATATATAACTAGAATAGTGTATTAATTAATGTTAATATAATAACACATAAGCTCTAGATTATGATTTCCAAACTTTATTAATGCACCTGTGTCAATGTTATTGAAATATATATAGAATTGAAAACTTGGGATTTAATTGGTTAATATAGCTACTATTCATTATTTATGCTTCATGAAGGCCTTTCAGATATGCTCAGAAAAATAGTCACTATGATGTAAATAGCAGACAGTACACATCAATGTTTGGACTGAGGCAAGAGTGCCTACAAAAGCACCATAATTTCAGATATTCTGGGAGTTCTAGACAATTCAATAATGCAATGCGCTCATAAAAGATGCCTTAGAAAGAAAAAAAATGTGACTTCTCATTTGCACAAAATGTATAATCACAGTATGATTTAGATCTAACACACCTAAAATTTCCCAGGCCTTACCCTATTTCAGATAAATATAACAAGTTGAGATAGTGGGAATTGACTTACATAATAAAATGCTTCTAATTCAAATTTCAGACTTCTGCATTAAATCTTGTTTATTTATGTTTTAACACCTAAGGCCTCTTTGGTTCTAACACATTCTAACAACAAAAAAAAATAACTCTGCTGAAAAATACTTAACTAAAAGAAGAACTAATACTAACATATTAACAAGATATATATTTTAAAATTTTTAATTCATCAATAATATCTTGATTTGGGTCAGGAAAGGGAAAATAAATTTATTGTAATAATTCCAATTGTAAAATATCTAGTAACATGCTGAATAAGAATTGCACAAGGCCCTTATCTAGAAGGAACTATAAATTTTTCTAAGCAACATATAAGAAGACAAATAAAAGTCAAGAATTATGCTTCTGGATGATAATATAACAAAAATGACAATTACTCTAAAGGTATAACTTAAGCACATTATTCTAAATTATAGTGGGATTATTTTAGAGTCATAAAGAAATTATTCTAAAATAATAGGGTTCAGAATACTAGGAACAATTTTTTAAAATATTGAGATATGAAATATGATCTAATATTTATGAAAATATATTCTAACACTACAGTATTTAAAATGGTATGGTACTACTGCAACTAGATTTTATGTGTACATCAGTGGAATAGAACAGATAAACATTAAATTAACCCTTGCATTGCTATGAACCAAATATGACAAAAGAAGATTCTAATAATACAGATAGCATAGATTGTTCAATGAAGGATAGTATGACATTTAGCCGGAACATAGAAAGAACAGAAAGGTGATGGAGTGGAATTCAGGCATTAAATATATTTTTGAAAACTCTTTAATTACATAGAAATGCTTAAAAATGGAAAAATATGAAAATATTTATATCATATGAACCTAGTCAGCTAAATTATGTGTCAATACATATCCACATGGAAAACCAGCTGGTAGGAATTATACCAAATGACAGAAAAGTTAAAAATAGGGAAATTGTTGGCAAACTTGCAGGTGATTTTAGTTTTCTCCTTTATCATTTATTGTCATATTTGTTTTATAATTCCTGCTTTATCTGCAATCTCTGGTAGGTTCTCCATTTTCTTGAGGTCTAGCTTATTTCTTTCAGGGACATCATGACTTCTTCCATGGGGAAAAAAAGAAACTATTCTACTGTCCTTCTCCCTTGAAGAGCTCAGCTTTCAATTGCCAGGGAAGTATTTTTTCCCTCAAGCCATTTTGTTTTGTGATGCAAACACTCTTAAGATAAAAGCTTGGTAATTTGTCATACTTGATTTACATAAAATATGCATAATGACATGAAAAGAATTGGTATAGAAGTCAAGAAATTTGGGTTCTAGTCTTTACTGTTTTTACCTAGTCAGAAGTTAAAATGAATGGCAGTTAAATCAACTGTTACCTCAATTTTTTTCTTAAGACATGTTTAAATATTATTTTCCATCTCTAATATGTAGTATTTGATCATTTCATTCATTCATTTATTCAACCAATGCCATTTAGTAAATTCTATTAATTCCCTGTTACTGTGCAAAGTATTTATTTGGGATTTAGAAAATGAATAGAAGGTTATTGCCTCCAACATACAAGATTTATTGCTTTCTTAAGAAACTATGAAGGAAATGATTATTCTACAACTCATTTAATCTTAATTTCAAATTCAACTTCCTAGGTGGGAAGTTTTAAAATTAGAGCATTAAATTTTGTTATATCATTCAATCAAGAAGGCAACAAATTATTTTTTAAATAATTTTGTACTTATAAGCTTTTAGGGTGTTACTCTTTATAGGAATGCATTTGTATTTTTATAATCACATCCTGGTTTTACCTACATTCTATTTCTAACAATGGCTGTTGATCAGGCAACTTTCTTCCATGATTATTTTTCATTTATAGACTTCTGAGCCTGTTATGCACCTTTGTATCCTTTGGGGAAAACTTAACACACTTCCTATTTGTTCACCAAATGAAACTGCTTTTAAAAGAAAGAATAGCCAGACAGCTTTCTGAGATGAATAGTACTGTCATGCACTTACTCAAAGGGTAGAATAAATGAATAATTTTATATGCCAGTTTCTTGGTTTGCTTACAACTTTCTTCTAAGACCTTTAAGCAAAAGATTCCACCAATTACATTTGTTGTATGTGTATGTGTACATTTTTTCAGAAAGCATATGTTAGTAGGGCTATTAAGCAATTAGCTTCATGCATATAGATAGTTCATTTTGCACCAAACCATATGATGTGATTGGAATTTATAGAAAACCATCTTTCTTGCCAGAAATTGAGGCGAGTAATTCTCTAGTTTGGAGAAATATGGTTTTATGGCTGCAATCTGTAGCCTTGAAACTTAGAAGTCTAGCTTTCTATATTCAATAGCTTAGAAAATGCATAAATACATGAAATTTATTTTTATTAAATGAAGAAATCGGAAAAAGAAAACCCAAATAGAGTACCTGGTTCATATTGCATATTTACTAAGTGTTTGTTAACTTTTTAAAAATAATACTGGTAGGAACTGAGATTAGTTTTTTTCTTAAATAAAATGTGTGCCATGAGCTCTTATGTCCTTGTCAGATTTGGCTCTGAGCTTTTTAGCAGTCTATGTAAAAGGGAAATGCAATCAGTGACAGAATCTGTAATGTCCATGGGATAGAAACAAACTGGTTGCTCAGTAGAAGCCCAGATATTTCTAGGGATATAATAACTATTTTGCATGAATGAATGATGCTGAGATGGGAGAAAAATTGTAAAGCCTCTTGACTCTTCATCATCTTTATAGCAAGCATGGCAGAGTCAGGTGGCTATTTCTCAGACCAATTCTCAAGAAGAGTTCAGAAATTTACTTTTGTGCAGCTAACATACCACAGCTGCCTGTGATGTGCCTTAATTTTAAAAATATTCTGAAATACCTAGAAATCCTAAAGCAGTAGATAGATTCCATACGCTTTAGACACTTATACATTTTCCATGTGTAAAATAAGATTCATTGCCCATTTTTGAAGCTCTATGTGCACTTTACAAAAGGAGTGTGTTGCCATCTTGTCTCTTTTTTATAGCATTTATATCCCTGGCTATAACCATTAATCAGGTTTTTTTTTTCTATTTTGTGGAAGAGGATTATACTAAAAATACATATAATGTTTACTGAAAGATGTAAAATTCTAGATGATTGGCCTTTTGTAAATATTAAGTAAAATCAGTAAATCAAAATGATCAGATTAACATATTTTAGCAGAAGCATCCATATGAAAAGAAATGTTGACATTCTTTATGAAAGCTGCTTTTTCCCTTTACTGCTGCCATTTTTATTGTGGATTTCCCTGTTCAGCACTTAGTTCCAATTTTTTAAATGATCCATTTCAACACTAGACAGCAATATTCTTCCAGTCACATGAGTTTTTGGTTGCATTTTATTACATTAAAGATTGCAGAACTCTACTGTGAATTACTGTATTAACATTCCTTGTCTTTTAGAGGTCTGTGTTCACAAGAATTATTATGAGTGGGTCAGGAATTCTTCATTTGGGCCTCTGAGTGAAAAGTCCATTGCAATTCAACCTTCAGTAGTAACTAGGTTATGGGTTCATTATGTGATTTCAAAAAAATTTGGAAATACAAAAACAATGGACAAGTCATATTGGAATCCCAAAAAGATGTTAGATTTAAAGGGGAACCCACTTGGAGATGGTCATATTTTCAAGTAATAATAATTTTCTGAATAAGGTTTCTGAGAACTCTCCTTATAACTTAATTCCTTGGAACTCAAAATGCCATTTTCTTAGAACCAATGCTATAAATTCAAGTCCCTTCAGTGGGTAGTTAGGTGTCAATGTTATCTTAGCCCTATGGAATTTACTGGTGGTATGGAAAAAAAGAAAAAGATTCAAGTAAATTGAAACATCTCTTTTCAACATACTATCAAGTGCCTTACAAAGCAAGCTTAAATATGGCAGAAAGTTGCCACTGAATTTGAAGAGTCAAAGAATTCATAAATTATTAGAAGTGTATCGTATATATCAACTACCCAGGATTTGGGAGTTTATGCTCATATCTTACTTTCAATACCTTGTCATTTCTTCTTCCAGCATTCATACCATACTACCTATCTCCTCTCAAAAAACAGATGGAGCAGATATGAAGCAAAGTTTCATTTAATAGGCTATCAGAACCTCACTGGATTTAACAAATTTACCTTTATTATTAAACTTAATATGTCTATCAAGGATTCTCTTATCACTTAAATATATAACTATATTGACTTAAAAAATGGCAACTTGTCCAACCTTAATGAATATTTTTAATGTTTTCATGGAAAGTAACAGTTTCTGGCACCATAATATATTTCATAGATTTTATTCTATGATCTAATTTACAGAGCACAATATTCTTGTTAATATTTTCAGAATATTTTTACTGTTTTACCTTAAATTTCATGTTTACATTTAAAGACCAGTGTTTCTTTCCCCAGTGAATCTCATTATTAATAGGATTGCATGCCCCATTCTACTAAATAAAGAATACCTCCTTTTATCCAAGACTTGCACTTTTCTCCTGGTCTTGTGACCAGAGGTCATATTGAAACTGTTTAACAACACCCTACCTGTGAGCCACTAGCCAGCCCAGTCTTCCACATTCTTTAGTCTCTCCCTGGCTCTTTCAGAGCCAAATACCCATGGGAGCTGAAGTTTCCACAGATAGCCACAGAAGGAATGAAGACCAGCCAGCCTGTGTGGGCTTAGTGCGGGAGCCACTCGTAGTGCCCTGATGGCAGGGCTTTGTAAGCTGACTATCTCAAAAATTAACCAGCCAGTCAGAGCAAGTTTCCTTAGCCCTTTAGTTGCTATTCCAAGGAAGTCCTGGGTGAGAAGTCAGAATGGCCAGGAATTTTACCAACTGGAGGTATAGTTTTTAAATATTTTAAATAATCTGTGGAGGTCTACCTGTAAATACTAACTTAGTGTCAGATCTGCATGTAACCCAGCTTCTTTGGCTGGTTCTACAGACTTGAGGCAGCTGTGTGGGCATAAACAGGCATTTTAGCCTGCTCTCTTAATGCTTGTCTCCTATGTTTGAGTCTGACCTTCTCCTTTGAATGTGGATTCAATGCCTATGAGACTTTTGACATCTCTTTGCATCAAACTTTTCACTTTTTCCTTCTAAGCCTCAGTTTATTCTTCTATAAGACAGTTGTATTAATATTGCTTCACCATGCTGTTGATGTAAATTTTAAGTGAGATAATGCAAGTAAAAGCCTTTGTATAATGCCTGAAACTGAATTAGGGCCAGCCATTATCCACTTTTCACAGAGTCTGCAACTAATGGATTTTTAAATCCTATAAGCAGTTAGTAACCTACTTGGTATATTTAACTATAAGAACACATGCTGTGCATTGCATTAGAACAAAAAGATGACCAGAAAAATTGGTTATTATTGGGTATGAGGAGTTGTCATGCGTTTGTACACTGCAGGGCTACTGCGTGCTCTGATGACTTGAAGAAGCCTAGGGTTTTAGGGCTGATGTCAGCTAGTGGCTTCTGGGCTTTTATTTTTAATGAGGAAGGGGTATTCTCTTTCTCTCTGGAAAAGGGGAGATTCTCTGTCAAGCTTCAGGTCTCCTTGTGCTCATACATTATCTTTTCCTTTGACTTTGGCTCAAAACTGGGGAATAGAGCATATCTTAAAAGCACCAACGTCAGGAAACCGCAGGCTTTTTCCTTTCTGGGCAACATGAAGACTGTCATAAAAAATATGGATCCTTAGGAGGAAATAAATAAAAATGAATCCTAGAGGGCAGCATTAAAAAGTATATAGAAAAACTCTGTTAACAAGTAAATGAGTATTTTTAACAAGGTTTTCTTGTCATTCTCTTTGAATGGCATCAGAGTCTTCATCTGAACTGTGTCATATTAGGTGCTCTGAGCAAAAGTCAATTATAGTCCATACTCCTGATGAAGACTAAACATCAAAATACGAGTTTGATGGAAGTATTTGGCACACTATTTTCTGAGAGCTTGTGTGAACCTTATCTATTTGTTTCCTTTTCCCCTTTGGTGGCTTATCATGGTCACAATAGGCTTTCTTGTGTTCTGTCTTCCTTTCTTCAAAGTCCAATGACAAGTGGGTACCTTTGTCCCACTCACATATATGTTTAGTATTAGCTAATTACTTAACCCTTCCTGATATTTTCTTCATCAGCCATGGGTTGGAATAAATTACTTCAGAGCATTCTCTGGTTGTGATTTCTAAACCAACACCATTTACAGTATTCTAACTCTGAAGTTTCTTTGTCTAAGAAATAAATACAGTGTATGTATGATGGTGTTCCTTCTCCGAAAGGGTTTTGTTGAAAACATTCGCCTCTTGTTCTTATCATGCTACTACTCTGGTAACTACCCATGAACAACTGCCATGACCATCCAGATTAATATGTGAAATCCAAAAATGAAAGGAAGAGAAAAATACAAAAAATTATTAAACAATAAGGGCAGAAATTATCAATATAGAAATATTATTAATTCACCTTAGTGTTGCATGTTTGTTAATGTGCTTTTCTTGCTAACGGTAAAATGCATGTCTTTTCTTAGAGTCAAGATCACTAAGCAAAGCAAGATTTAATGAGTATTCAATCTCTTGTCTTTTCATTGTTCATAGAAGGAGGAGAGTTTTGAAAACATTTTAAGAAATTTCACTGAGGCTATTTCATGCAAAAATATTAACTATTTAGATATTAATCATTATATTTTGTTGGCACACATTATATCTGCCTTTGTTATTAATATTGAAATGAAAGATTAGATTATTGATCTATTAGAACTTTGTCTAAAATTTTTTACAGCGAAATCATTCTGAATTACAAACATTAGTTCATGGCTCTTTCTGCTCTTCACTACTGCATCACCCCCTCTTACCTCCAGGATAACAGTTTCTAGAAAGCAACAACCTTGTCTGCCATATGCTCTTTCCTTAGCATAAAATAGGTTTTCATATGTTGCTTTGGCAAATAGTGCATGTTCAATAAATGTTGTATAAATAAATGAATGGTGTTTATATTACAGATATATATTAATTGTGTAGGGTTGCTATAAATTTTCAAATTCAATAGTCTTATCAAAAGGGGTCATTAGTTATCTGGATTCTATTATACATCAAAAAAGAACAATAGGCCCTATAAAGATTAATACTCAAGTTTAATCCCAAATAGGTTAAATGTTTCAGTAGAAAGGAAAGTGTGATCTGAAGGTCTTCCCTAGAGCTTGGAGTGTGTTTCTTACACTCTGTTGTAGAACAAAGGGAGAATAGAGATATTCTGCCTTCAAATGGGCCTACCACTTAAAGAGAGGTAAAAATCAGGGTCAAAGGTAGGAATGAAGAGGGAACTAATGTTTATGATCTCTCCCTTGTTTCAACTATTTGCTATAGTTCTGTGTGTTGTTTACTGTAGTTCTCGTAACCACCAGGAGTTAGGTGGTAACATTCCCTTCTGTTAGCAAGAAGAGGGGTTTCTCGCAAATGGAAGTTCTGGGATTTAAAAGCCACTCGTTGGCATGCTTGTTCTGCCCTCCTCTTAAATCCTTTCTAAATAAGTCAGGGGATTCATCAATTATACAAATTATTGACATTGACTTTGTGAGAAATCACATCCATCCATTCCAGCAGTGGGGAGAGTGATTGTCAGGGAAGGTCTTCGAAGTAAGGGAGGTACACTTCAACTTGAGATGAACGTTAGTCCATATCCCTCCCTATTCTACCCCTTAGTGATTCTGTGCAAGTAACTTAACCAGGCTAATCTTTAATTATATCATTTGTGAAATGAGGAGGCTTATAGAATTTCCAGATGTAAAGTATAATGCCCCAAACAGAGAAGACCTTTAAAACTGGTGGTTGCTTCAGTCGCTGTTGGAATAGAATGATTCTTATTCTTCTTCCTAGAGATGCTGCTAAAAAGACTTTGCCATTACAACGCAACAGAAAAGGGAAAGACTGCCCCTAGGAAGGCCTTGGTTGATTTTGTGATAATGGGACTATAGCTTAAGATATGGGTCACTTTGATGTAAAATGTCTTTGACACACAATGAAATATGACATGTTATATTGAGTATATTTGTTTGTTATTTGGTTTCTTGAGTGATTAGTGGGATATCTTAAAATTCATTAAAATTTCAAGCAATTTTTTTGAGAGAAAGGTTACAAAGATGCCTCCAAGGAATGTGCAAATATAATTTACTGTAAATTATAATTAATACTACAATAAATGCAAAGAAGTGAAAACAGGGAGGGATAATTCCAGGTTTAGAAGAGAATTCCAAATATGTGGTGTTTGTCGTTTTAAATCATAGAACAGACTTTTATAAGGGAAAAGTAACAAGGTGAAGGTGGAATATGTTTGAGGAGGACTCACTACTATGCAGTTTGGGTTAAAGAAAAGTACTAGGTGAAAGAATGGAGACGTTAAGGCAAAACATAGAAGGCATGTAATAGAAACCTAAGAATTTAAAAGCAAATAATCTGACAAGTACTGGTTTGATTTACTTTTAAGTTAGATGATTTCATCTCTTAGAAGCTAAAAGAATATGAGAAAAATGAGGAAAGGGGACCAAAACAAATACATTTGTGATACAAACATCAGAATAATGATAGAAAATCTAAAAGCATGAAACAAAGCTGGTGAAATGCTAAAATATTTAATAATGACAAGTCATTTAAATGCAACCTTTTTTGGCTTGACTTTTTAAAAACAATTGTTATGGGTCCATAATAATTGTATAGAATAGTGGGTTTCATTGTGGCATATTGTATATGCACATAACAATGTCATTCCCAAATAGCTCCCTTTACTCTCCCTTCCTCCCTACCCTATTGGTTTGCCTTTTGTTTCCATGAACTTCATTTTTTTCCCTTTTTTTTTATAGTTTCCACATATGAGAGAGAACATACAACCCTGGACTTTCTGAGTCTGTCTTATTTCACTTAACATAATGTTCTCCAGTTCCATATATTTTTCTGCAAGTGAAATAATTTTGTTATTCTTGATGGTTGAATAAAACTCTGGTTTGTATATTTACCACATTTCTTTTATTCATGCATCTGTTGTTAGACATCTAGGCTGATTCCATAACTTTGCTATTATGAAGGATGCTGCTATAAGCATGAGAATGCATGTATCTCTAAAGTATGCCTATTTACTATAGTGATTCATGCAAATTCATGTTTTCTTTGTATCTGGATAATAATCCATTGTATATATTTACCACATTTTCTTTACCCACCCATCCAGTGAGGGACATACAGGCTGTTTCTACTTCTTGGCTATTGGAATGCTAAAGGAACATGGAAATATATATATCTTTGAAATTTCAATTTCAATTCTTTGAGATCATATCCAGATATAGGAATACTGGATTATGGAGTTTAAATTTTCTGAGGAATTATGCTATTCCCCGTACTGGCTATACTGTTTTGTAGTTCCACCAAAAATGAAAAAGGACTCCAATTTCTCTACATCCTTGTCAACATTGATATCATGTTTTAATAAAAACTCACTTTTGTACAGACTCTCTGAAAACTCAACTTGGGTTTTATAGAAATAACTCTATTTTGTTTTACATTCATATTCTATATAGTACTTAATTGAAAATATGTAACAGCTGCCATTAGTATATTCAAGTTTGAAAATAAAGACAACTTATACTTGAAGTATACAGCTCAATTGATCAAAGCAAAGCAGTGGAATTCTGTAGGAAAACTAAGCAGCCTAAATCATTCATCCTACCACAAGTATTGAGAATATGGTTACAGAGGAAGTGACAAGGACTGTTTATGTGGAAATGAGTTGGGAGGGTGCCTAGTTTTGAAATGAAAAAATTGGAGGAAATTACCTCCAAAGTCCCTTCAAGTTCAAAATGTATTTTTGTAATATACTAAAAAAACCCTATAGAATTGGATTAGAAATTCAGAAATATCATCAGGGTCATATTTGATAATCTCTTTAAGTGGTAACTTTATATCACTTAAATATTTCACACTTTGTGCACTGTTCTTCATATTTTCTTGGAAGATATAAAGAAGTTAGTATAGGGCTTTCTTTTCTGTTTTAAGTGATTGCACCACTATTTTGAAGATGATGCTTCTAAAATGTGTTATGAGTAGGGTGTATGGCCAGACTAGGAACCCAAAGATACAGATTCAAGGACTAAAAGTTTTTGAATGGTCAGCAAGACACTCCTTTCTGGATCTCTGTTTCCCTTTCATAAATGAGAGGATTGAATGGATGATGTTTATGGTTTTTTCCATATCTTAATACTGTTTGCACTCAGAAATTTTCATGTGAAAGTTGTCATTTATTTGGTAGCAACTACCACCTGAGAAGTCCAGCTCTACCTTGAAGGCAGGAATCAGCCTGAAGTTTTTTTTTATTGAAGAACAACTCTGTTCCTTATAGCTACATACCAGGCTTCTCTGTCACCTAGTGTCGTCGTCATCCACAGATAATTCCAGATTGCTCTAGGCTCTGCTTCAACAACAATTTAAAGCATTTCTTTGCCCTCTCTGGAAATATCACACTTCAGAACACTGTACTTCAGTTCATTGAGTATCCTGCTGTTGTCTTTATCATACCTGATCAGTCAGCAGAATTGTGTTTTGATGAGTGTCACTTCAGTCCTGGTGTTCTGACTGCTTTCAAGGACTTTGTACTTGTTACTCTTTTCTTGTCACTTGATGATATTCAGTTGGGATGACAGTAGCATAGATGAAACTATTCAAAAAGGTAGATATAAATCCAGCAGTCGCCCATAACATATACACATGTAGAATATTAGAGAGCACTTTTAAGAATTTGGTTATGGATTGAGTTTTTCCTACTACATTGGACCTGTGTTTTCTGATAGTTTTTCTACATAGGTATCTTCACTTTTACTTCAGTTCTATATTTCTTAGTCAATTTTTAATTAAACCTAAAAGCAAAATTTACTAAAAGTTTGAAATTTCATACTTCCAGTAAAAACCCTTGGAAAAATCCTTACAATCATAGGATCTCTGTTGCAAATGGCTAAAGGACATCAGTTGTCTTTAGAGCTATTGAAATTGCACAGTAAGTATGGACACAACAAAGTGACCACTGTCCTGTGTATGCTTTAGGAACGTACAAGTGCTAGGTGACTATTGCCATGACTTCCAATGTTGCCTACAATTGAGTTTGAAGAATTAACCCAATTTATCCAAGGTATGACCTAATTGATATCAGCTCTTGAGCCCTAGTGGCACATGAAGGTTCACAAAAAAATGTTTGCTTTGGAGGAGACATATCAAGAAGTCCATTTCTCCTCCTTTACAATAGAAAATGGGTTAAGTAATTTAGAGCAAACAATCTTAGTGTGTAGATGAACATTTTTTCAGGTCAATTTCTTCATAAAATAATGGTCCTCTTGAACTTGCCATTTGAGTTTTCAAAAAGTGGGAAAGTTTAACCCTCTATTTGAAGGATTAGTCCTGCTCTGGGATTTCAGGCCAATCCTATTACTTTTCAGCAGAAGGATTCTGAGTTTATTTTAGAAGCCCAGAATATTCTGAATATGTGTTCCCACTGTCCCAATAGTTGCAATTCTAAAAAGTTTCTTTTCCTTTCTTTGAAAGATTTTGTTAACACCCTCTTAAAGTGTTCTGTCTGTCACAATAGGCTAAATGAATCTATTGTAAAAACTAATTCTACATAGATACAGCAAACAAACATATAACATCAGCTTTAAGAGTAACTTACAGAGTTATAAGAATAGCAGATAAATTTAAAGATTGTTGCACTTAAATATGTTGCAGTATGATTTGTGATAAGCCTCATGAAAAGGATTCTATAGTATATGTTTGTTTTTCTGAACAATAATAATAATAGGATTTTGGAACATACAATACTACCATTTTTAGCCCTATTAAGATTTTAATGTCTAAATATTTTTTAGTTGTAGTTGGACACAATACCTTTATTTTATCTATTTTACGTGGTACTGAGGATGGAACCCAACGCCTTGTACATGCTAGGTGAGCACTCTACTGCTGAGCCACAACCTCAGCCCCAAGATCTTAATAAACCTTTGCTAAAATTCACCTCTTTAGGCACCTTAATTTGGTCAAAACTGTTGTGTTTCCTTAAGTATGGTTCTATTTTAACATTGGATATAAAGAAAGAAGTCCTAGCCTGATAATTTGAAATTTTTTTTATATAACAATTCATTTGCTTTTGGTTTGTGTCATAATCGATATATTGTGATCCCTCTACAGTTATCTTTTAACTGAATGCTAAATATCCCATGATGTATCATGGATGTTTTACTGGAGCTATTACTGATTTCATCCAGACTTTGGAGTCTCTGTCAAGAAGTTAATATTTTTAAATATAAAATGACTTTATAATTATTTTCTTATCAATTGTATTTTTATAGTCTCCTGATTAGCTGGCACTTGGTGCTTAACTTTACATTTTAGCTCTGCAGGGTCCTTTTAGACATTATTATTGCAAAGAAAAATCAAAAATCAAAGTGAATTCTTAGTATTATACTTGAAGCGATAGAGGTGCAATTGCTGAAACAGCAGCCAAGCATTGTGCTATAGAACTAACTCACAGCTTGGTGCCCAGTCCCTGCTGAGAAGGAAATGTAGGGGAACTGGCAGAGTTTTACTACATCTGCTCCCTGCTGCTAATGAGCTTTAACCTGTTTCATTCTTATTATGCTTACTGTTTAGATATTTTGCTTGCAAAATTAATTCTTTAGCTGGGAGAACACATGAAAGAGGATATGATTTGTAAAATAGGGCTGTTTAAAAATTAAAAGATAACAGCAAGGGAGAGTAAAGGCTATAATGAGTGATATGGTTACTCAATCTCAATTCAAGGGCAGAAGCTCAGGTGGTAGAGCTGGAGTGGTTTCTCAGTTTCTGCTCTTTCTTTATATGAGGTAAAGCTTTGGGAGGCATCATCTTTGTTTTGCATTGTGCATCTATACCAATATACTTCATGTTTATCAACAATGTAATAGGATTTTCTGCTTTGATGTCTTCACTCAGCCCCTACATGCCTACATAGTGCCAAAGTTTTAGTGATATGTAGCTTTCAAAAAAGTCAGGTTCCAGCAACAGTATTTTGCTCAACTTTCTTTATTCAACTTCTTGTAATTTATACTGATCATCTAAACGAAACCAAGAAGGATTCAGAGTAAATAGGCCCTCATTTATAAAGCCATAAAATTTTCTATTTAAGTAACTTTTCCACATTCCTTTGTTCTTCAACTCAACTTTCCAAGATAATCAAATAGATAGTATCCATTGTGGGGACTAGAAAACAAAACATTTGCAAAAACATGTCATTTATCATCACAGGAC
The DNA here is from genome assembly GCF_052094955.1 of Ictidomys tridecemlineatus. Taxonomy (NCBI): domain Eukaryota; kingdom Metazoa; phylum Chordata; class Mammalia; order Rodentia; family Sciuridae; genus Ictidomys; species Ictidomys tridecemlineatus. The sequence continues at coordinate 44,185,339 of NC_135481.1, forward strand.
AGAAATTATCCATGAGACAATATAAATCGGAGTATATCCTATTGATGGGGAATAGGGCACATCATTTTTAGATTTGCAGTAACACCCTCACTATCATCATTTTTTCTTTGTCAATAACAATTAAGCCCACAATCCTATCCTAGTTGTTGAAAAGAAATGTGGTGTATTAATTTTTAAGCTAAAATTGTTCATTACTCTTGGTAACGATATAGTTTGAGACACTCAGCAAACAAAAGTAGGTAACTCTAGTATAGCATTTTTTAAACTTTTACTCTTGGAAGTAGGAAAAAATTATTACATATGTCTACATTGAGTGTGCATTATTTTTATTATAATATTACTTATATATGCAAAACCAGAAAACTCACTATGATCTCCTTTGCCCATAGCATCTATACAATTATGCAATCAAATCAAATGAAGGTTAATTTTTTTAAATCTACAAAAGCAATACAACTATAATTTAAAGCATTATATAACAAATGCTGTCATTACTTTGCTATTGGTCACAAATATATACTTCTTTATTTAGAATGTCAGTTATTTACTAATCCCCTTTATGATACTGATTAATTTTTAAAAAGTTATGAAACAAAAATATTTTATTCATTTACTTCTGCATGCTGCCAATGACCTACTGTAAATTAATGCTTACAGAAATAGTATTTATGTGATATATTTCTTTACCAAATAAGTGCTGACTCCTATGATATGACTTTGATTGGTATATCCATGCTACGCTATACTGTGTAATTGTTCATTTTCCCAGTATTTTTCTGTAAACCCTTTTAAAGTCTTTTGTGTGGTGTGCTGTAGTATCATTCAGCCTATACTTTGCATGAGACCATCATTTATGTTTTAAATACACATTTAAGTTTTTTTCTCATTAGTGCAAGACTGTTATAGTGTATTACTCCACTGCAATCATTTTCCAATGCCAAATAATAATCTGAGTATGTTTTTAAAAAAAATTGGGGGAAATTAAATCTAATTTCAATAAACTATCTTTTAATGGTGAATTTTAAATCTAAAGCAAGTTTAATTTTAAATATAAAGCAAGGGGCTGAGGATGTGGCTCAAGCGGTAGCGCGCTCGCCTGGCATGCGTGTGGCCCAGGTTCCATCCTCAGCACCACATAACAAAGATGTTGTGTCCACCAAAAACTAAAAAATAAATATTAAAATTCTCTCTCTCTCTCTCTCTCTCTCTCTCTCTCTCTCTCTCTCTCCTTTAAAAAAATAAAGCAAGTTTTTTTTTGTTTGTTTGTTTTTATAACTGACCAAAGAAACAAAGAATATTAATAGAATGAAGGAAGAATTACTGTCATATTTAGTGCCCATGTTAGCATATGTTGGTGCCAAATTAACATCTTAACTTGGGCATAAATCTAAGGTGATTAATCGTCCATACAGATCAAAATAATGCTTACATTACTATCAAAACAATCCTTGGAAGGGAATTAGTGTTATTCCCATTTTACAGTTGAGAAAATTGGGAGTGAAATTACTGCCCTAAGATCACACAGTCAGTATGTGGCAGAGCCAGTATTCAAGCCTTTCTCATTTGGCCAGAGTTCTTAATCAGTGGCAGTGACAACTAGGAGAACATTAGGGTTAACACAGCTATACTCATTACTCACTTATGTGCCCATTCTTATTTCATATAACCTTTTTAATGAAAAATACTCATGAATGAAATATTAAAAACCACTTTCAATGTCCACTCCACTAAGGACACAGGAATATATATAATTTTTATTAAAATATTAATTTGAAAGAACAAGATACATCTCTTCTTTTTCAAGAAAGTAGACAAATTCATTATTTGATTAATAAATAAGTAGAACTAATTGGACAATATAAATGTTTGTGTTTTCACATGTGCCTATCCTGAAACCAAGAATCATATTTTAGAGGGTGACCAAAAACTGAAAGGAGGCTCTGAGTTTTCTCATATTCAATGCAAATTAGAGCAATTTTCATTTGAGAATATATTCAAGTCTTTCTCAAAAGTATTTTTAATTCATTGATTTATTCACTTGTTAATTCATTTGAAATCAATTTATTTTTTAAAAATAACATTTTTCTAGTTATAGCTGTAATGAGCATTTATTGCAGAAATTTAGAAAATCTATTATAGCACAAAGAGGGAAATGAAAACTGCCCTCTCTTTCTCAAAACTAATGACTGTTAAATATTTTGATATGTTTTCTTTCATAAAAATATCCCTGATGTTGTTAGGCTTCACAAGGCCCTTGCTTCTTGCTCCTGAGCCAGAGGTAGCCCTCAATTAACTCCATTTAGAGCAAATCTACCTTTACTAATTGTAAGAGAATAAAGAGAACTTTGCTAAGTTTTCAGGGAGAGTCAAAGGAGAAGGAGAGAATACATACACACAGAAAAACAACTTAAAGAAATCTTCATTAGAGATCTGTTCTTTGGCATGCCCTTGATTCCTCTTAACTGCCAATTGCCTCAACTTATCATCATTAGGGCACAGTGGATCCCATCCCAGGCTTCAGAGCCTTCTCTCTCCTCACCCTTACTCTCTCTCTATTCAGTAAACAAGGGACCCTTCCCAGCATACTTTATCTTTGCAAGCCAGCAAGAGCTTGAAAGAAACCTGTGTTTTATCCTTGTAAATGATATATTTCTGTCTCATTCAGATATGTATGCATGTACATGTATGCACATACATATACTTGTATGATATTTTATTGTGCCTACTAGTCTTTGAACTGCTTTTTCTCCAGTATAGTATTTTGATTTTCCCTTACAATTCAGTGTTCTTTGAAAATATGGTTTTTCATTGTTGTATGGTATTTCAATATACACTATATTATATACTATATGTTATATATTTTGATCATTAAAAATTTTTGCTCTTATCTATGATAAACACTCTCTATGTTATTTTCATTATACATTTTTCTAATTACTTTCTTAGTAAAAGTCTCTAAACTTGAATTTTTTAGGAAAAACAGAATGAGTATTTGAAAATTTTATATGAATTGCCCTCCAGAAAAATGTTAGCATGAAACATTTATTAAGTACTTATTGAATAGCAGGCACTATGCTAGTTGCTCAGGATTCAAAAATATGTAATATGTATTATCTGTTATTAAAGAGCTTATACTTGGGTATTGTTTTAATTAAATGGTAAGCCCAGTGCCTCCTTTAAAAAGTTCCTCTGAATTTGTACTTAACAATCCATTTGAGAAGCTGCTGGCTCGGATTCTAAATTCATTTTTTAATTGTATATATCACAAAACCCTTTGTAATTCTTGAAGCTATCCCCAAATTTTTGCATTCAACATTTGCCAGCATATTAAATTTATGTAAGAACATAAAATAGTCTTCATTTTTCCCACAAACTATATATTTTTGAAGAATCATTTATGTATTGAAATTTAGTTTGTGATCTTGAAAAGGAAATGGGTCTTTTACTTATGTAGATGTTATATGTCAAAACTACTATTTTTAAAAACATAGTTACAATGGACATAAGTCTATGACTTTAAAATCTCTGTAGAAATGTAATTCACAGCTCTTTTCCCTGTAAGTCTGGCAACAGTAAGTATTTACAGGCCATTTTCAGAATTACCAGAATGTAAGGAATATGAGGATGGGTGGTTGAAAATGAATTAACCTTCTGGGAAAGACTGACTGATTGTGATTTCCCAGATTAGTAGAATAGTAGCCTTAATTGACAAATACTAATACATTCAATTCCATAAATTTAACATTAAGCAGTTTTCCCACAATCTTTAGACAGAATTGCATACTATATATTGTTGTTTTTAATCATGTCTTAGAAATGAAGAGGAACTTTAGTCTCTGATATTTCATGTGTTGCCTGAAAACATTATGATCTGAACCCAGTAGTTAAAATAGATAATTTTGTGCAAGCAAGGCTGCTAAATAATCCAAATGACAGTAGATGCCTTAAGAATCCTTAAAATTGTTGATCAATGATACAATAAAGCTTCTGACAGGCCAGGAAATAAAGAGATGGAAGATGACAGTCAGGCCAAGCAATACCTGAGCTTTTTACATGCCCCTTCCATTTATTTTTTCCCACTTTGGATGAAATAATCCTCATTTCTCCAATTATGACAGCATTTTTCTTAGCCCTAAGTTGAAGACAGTTATTTTAAGAGTAGTATCTAAAAGACATAGGGATAAGAGTAAGGATAAACACAGATTTAATTTTAACAGCTCCATCATGATGCTATACATAAGACCTTACATTTTTAAAAGGGTTTACCATACAAAAAAAGTGAAATATGTGGAAGTTGTATGCACTGTGGTTCACACAGAACAATTATCATTTGTTCTCTGGAAATGAACTCCGTCTTAGACTTAAATTCTTATTATTTCTTCTTCATAGTTGAAATGTCAGTTAAAGTCATACAGAAATTTAAAGTAACTGATTTAACAACTTTGGACAAAGAAAACATGCCAGAAAGTTTGTCTCAATGCTTGACTTGACCTAAAAGAGTTTCTCTTGGACTTATTTTCTGAACAGAACCCTAGCACCTTGGGCCAACAAAATGGCCTTTAAGCTTGAATGAACAAGGTATTTCCCTTCCTCTAGTGCAAAGCTTCACTATTTCATCTTTTCAAACTCTTTTACTGCACTCAGTGCAGAATTATATTGACAAGGGTAGAATTTATCTCCTAGAGGAGAATGCTATGCTTCTGTTAAGTGCTAATATAACATTTATGTTTTGGTACCTTAATAACAGCCCCCAGCTTACCTAATGAAAGTTGAAAGCAAACAGTACTCTTTGAGATTTTATTATGACTGAAGTGACTGCAATTTGAGGCAAATTATCCCTATTTTTGTTCCCATATCAAAAACAGAGATGCTAAAGCAATTGCCACATGTTTGGTATGGAATTAGGTTCCACTCTCATTAATCTACAAGGAAGAGCATTTTTCATGTAAACAGCTCACGAGGGTCAGAGAGAAGAGCTGTTTCTGTGAAAAATGCTTGTCAATAACTTTGTGAGTGAATTTTGAAATAAAGTGCCTGTAACCTGTCATTATTCCTTCCTCTCAAAGTCGAGAGTGAGTGGATGAAAATTGAGCATGTGAATTGAAAACAGGGTGAGTGTTATGGCCTTATCGACTTCAGGTAAAATGACTGTTTTAACTTGTTATTATTTTTCCATTCAGAGGTCAGGCAATGTACAGTGTTACCAGCATAGACTGCAGTGTAAGCAAATTGGTATACAAAAAGGCTATTACCCACACTCACAAAGCAGAGGAAAGTATAAGTCACTAGTATCAAGTGGACTTGTGATCTCTACAAAAATGACACAAACCAACAGTGCTTTGGAAAAGAATCATGTGAGTATAGAAGCACAAAGCATTGAGGAAGCAGAAAATGGAAGCCTGTTTAAATACTGATACATGTGTTAGAAGGAAGGTTAGAAACACACATTTTAATGGCCATCTTAAAAAGCACATATTCGTCATACTTGTTTTGCAAAGAAGTTGTGGGATCATACTGAATATGAGACACCCAAAATCTACATGTCACCTTGAATTTTTTCCTAAGATCATTTCAAAAAGTATTAGCTGTTAAATTTTCAATTTAATCTGATTTATTCTTTTCAAAAGCAAAATAATGCTGTAGCCTTCCTTTTCCATAGAGAAAAAGAAACGAATGAGGCTCTAAAACATTGAAAGCCCTTTCTTTGACTCCTAGCTTTTTATTTCTAATTCTGAAGAACAGCTTAGAAATTTAATGCAGTTGTGTTAGGATTATAAGAAAAACATCTTTCTTTCCGAATAATCTTGGGTCAGTGGAAAGTAGATCTAGTCCTACTAGATGTCCATCTTCTGAAATGGACAAAATAAAAGGTTCCAACCCTTTTATTTTGTCCATTTCAGAAGATCATTGAGCATTTCTGTCCTGATTTTTTTTCCACTATAAACTTTGGTGGTAAGAAAATGGGATAATGGCCCAGAAATTAAAAAGATTATAGCAGAACTGAATGATTGAAAGCAAGTTTGTGAAGGAATGAGTTACATATAATTTTTAAAACATTGTAATATATTTATTCATTGAATTCCCAAATAATGTAAAAAGTTTGAACTCTTTTACTTTTAAACAAGTTTCCCCTGGCTTCAAAATAATTATAAACCTAAGATGAAACAAATATTTCACATTTCTTTGCTTCCATTTGTTCTGTATGTTCAATGAATATTTACAGGTTATAATATTCTAAGGTTATAATATTTTGGTAGACATTGTGTCAACCAAAATATTATAACCTTAGAATCCATGCTTTCATCTAGAGGAAGGGAGTAAGCAAAATAGAGAATTTTCATGAAATGCTACAAGAATGCAAGCTCCATGGAGACAATGAGTTTTGTCAGTTCAGTTACATATCCTAACTTCCTAATCCAGTACCTAGCATATAGCAGATGTACCTGGCTGGTATTTGTTGAATGCTGAATGGATGTGACAGAAGCAAGCAGAATACCTCTAGGAGACTTCAGGAGGGTCAAGAAAGAATACTCCAGTGGAAGATCCATCTAACCTCCAGGAACACTGATATGATTGTCAGAGTTGGAGCAAGACCTTCTGTATCAAAGAAGCAAAGATTTTTTTAAATCAAGACTATAGGGTGCAAGGAGTTGGGTGAATTGTTGTTAATTCTACATGCCTTCAGCAATTAGTGAAGGGTAGGCATGCAGAGCTAGTTTAAGTACATAGAAACCAAATGCTGCAAGGGCCTTGTAAGTCAAAATAAGTAAGTTCAGGTTTTTGACCAAAAAAAAAAAAATGATGATTCTAAGCATGCAGTGGCTTAAGAAGAGAGGAAAAAAAGTAGATATGTTACAGAAAAAGATTACTGTGGCCAAAATGTGGCAAATAAATTTAAAAAGATTGAAATTGAAGAAACCAAGTTAAGAAGCTTCATAAAAATCCAAGCTACATATAAATGACAGTGACCTAAATTAAGGTAAAAAGCAAAGGGATAGGAAGAACTTGCTTTCAATTTCATATTTTCATAATCTTTTTTTTTTCTCTGTTGTGGTGCTAGGGATTGAACCCAGGACTTCATTGTATACTAGGCAAGTGCTCTACCACTGAACTACATCTCCTGATTTTAAGGAGTTAGAAATGACAAGACCTATTGGCTGCCTGGAATGGTAGGGAGACAGAGAGTAGGAGTCTAGGAAGATAAAAGAGAGGAGAAGACCCAGCTCTCCAGCCTTGGGCAACAGACTGTGTAGATGGCATTTCCTAAGATGAGGGAGATAAGTTTGGTAGAGAAGGTGACCAGTTTATTTTTGGTTTGTGTTGAGTTGTTTAGAGTGCCATGTTGATAGGGTCTGGGTTTCTATATTGATCTCATCCTTGCTATAGCCCAGACTAGATTTGCAGATTTTTACTACTACTGGATGAAATAAATCTAAGTACCTATCATAGTAATTATGAGAATAATTTTCTTACATACAAGACAAATTGCATTTTATAACATAAGAATATTCTTTTTTCCTCATAAAAGTCTTTGTGAAATTCAAAGTATAAAAGAATAATCTATTTCTGAGAATTTAGTGATTATAATTATCTTGAATTGTAACTAGTCAGTGAAAAGCATGTGCTAGACAAGTTACCACAAATGAATCTCTATACCCTGTAGGAATTAACTACAAGTACATTGGTATAGGTATACACTTAAATATTTTTTGCATTTAAACTTATGTGACATGCAGGCACTAGTAATGTCTTGAATTGCATGTATATACCTATATATGTTATTAAATATTTTTTATCTTTTATCTTGCTTGGTTCTAACAAAGACATTACTATAAAGATAAAATATTTTCAAAATTCAAATATTTGTAATAGGACTCCTAGTTTATATTTTAACAATTGTTAATAAGTAACAATTACTAACCAATAATTAGTGAAATGAAATGCTTTATAAATCACCTCTATTTCATCCTATTTCTACTTATTGCATAATTAATAATTTACTATTTGCTTAAGTGATATTAACTAAATAAGGCTTCTGATAGTACCAGATCCAGTCTGACTTCAACATCCTGATTTGCTACCTTCTATTTCTAGAAAGAACACAAGTATTAATGCAGTGCCAATGACACAGGTAGTATCCTGGTACTTGTGGTAATTTCCTGTCTCCCCAGAGATGCTACAATCAAGTGGCATATCATTGTAGTTTTGCTCTAAAAGAAAGATATCTAAGAGATTCTGAATTGAATGTGAAACTGACATCTAGTTCTTCTTCCAGTGCATCTGTTCCATTTCTTTAACAAGGATCCACCTTCTATTTCTTTACCTGATTTAAACAGGACTGTAGAAGACCTAATAACTATACATGCAAGGAGAAGAGTCTGATGACAACCAATACTAGAATATTCTATTTAAAAAGACAGCATCCATGTCAAAGTTCTGTAAGCAGGTTAGGGGACTGTTATAAAGATGAAAGAAAAGTGCAGACTATGGAGTCCCATTGTATATGAGAGAGGGGGGGAAGGAAAGAGAAAGAAACAGTCAATGAGGTGAGTGTAAGATGTATATCAATTGTTTGCACTGTAGATCTCAGTTCTCTTATGCCTTTTGTATAAATCTCCCACTTTCCTAAGAGTGATTCCAAGATTTAAAGAAATGTATTTCTTTTTATGTAACACCCTTTATTATATTCTAAACCATGCTGTACACATAATTTATACATGCATATCAGTGGGTATGTTTGTGTGTACAGAATTATGAATACTTGAGAAATGACTAATGGAATCTACACCAGTTCCCATGTAAATTGGCTCAGTGGTCTACGCTTGTAAATGAGAGCCAAAATCTCATCCCCCAAACAGCTCTGACTCAGAGGGAAGCTCCATCATTCATATTCCAAGAACATTTTACTAAAATGGAACATGTTTTTTGCTCATCCTTCTAAGAGGCAGAAACACACCAGTGTACACTTGGCATATTTTGCTATCTAACTGACTACCAAACCAATTGGGGTCTCAATCAAAAGGCACATTTCACTCTCATCATACAAATAAGGCTCAAGAATCAGTACTTTAGCAGACTAATTGCTTAATTCCTAATTTAAATAGCAAAGGTAAGTTCTTAATCTTTCTGGCCAATGAAAGTTTGAGCTTTTATGTAAACGGCACTGACTGACTGAATTAATTCAGAACAATCAATTCCAATTTTTTTTCCTTTATCATATTATTCTAAATTGCATACCAAGTCCCGTAGTGGATTTTAAAATACAGCTGTACTTCAGGCCTTACTATAAGTACATTTGAATTCAATATTTACAAAATGAGTTGGATTTTGAACATTTTATGGAAATTAGCTTCCAGAATGCATTATTTCTTTTATCAGATATTCCTGAAATGAATAGCAACCTGCTTATTTATCTTTGTTTAAATACAGATTTTCAATATATTGAATCTGTTTAAGCAAGAATCTTTCTGTAGCTAACTTTCCATGTTTAGCTCTTTGGTGATCGGCTCTTTTCAGACTAAGTAGCATAATAACAATTATGTTGCACCAGCACTGTGATATTCTTTTTTTGCTATGGAGAAGAGAGCCAGTCACAGTGCTTCTGGCCACCATTCCAAGAAGCCACCTGGCTTCTCTAGTGGATAGGCATGAATTTCTCGTTCCCTGACTTCTGCTCCGGGGTCCTTTGCACAGTTCCACTGTCTGCTACAAGAAGGAAGAGTACCTAGGTGTATGGAAAACAAAGAAGTGGCTGCTTACTACATGTCATTAGAAAGCCTATTGGCTTTTAAATCAGTTCATAAGGGGAAAAGCAGAGGCTGTTTTAATAAACTCAGTGCCTAATGAGCATAACTAAATCTTTTTTGCAGCCTTGGGATTTCTCCATAATTTAATCCTTTGTGAAACAAAGTGTACCATAATGGCTCATAACAGACCATCCTCTGACAACTCTAGTTTTGGGGAAACATTACATATGTCTTCATAAAAATAATTCTGGGCATATCTCTTCAACTTGTGTGCTAGTACTTAAGGGCAAGGTTTATCCGTGCACATTTTATGAATATGAATATGAAATGTTAATTGATCCATATTAATTTAACTAATGTAAAAGATGGTGCTCAAAGATCTCAGTATCCTATTTTTCCCCCACATAACCTGAAACAATATTAGAGGGAAATTCAGCTGAATATTCTTTAATAGTTTTAAAACTTAAAATAAAAAAGCAATAAGAATGTGACAAAGAACAAGTCCTCTCATTTGGGAAGGAAGGCATAAACATAGAGCCTGACAGAATCTGGTTGTTGTTCTACAAGGACTAATTTTAGAGAAAAAAAAAAAAAAGTCGGCCTGGTAAAAATGTATTTCCTTTCTCCAGCTTGATTGCTGACATTCCACAATCTCATAATATTCTCTGAATAAATTATACTCATTTTGTTTAAAAAAGAAATTTAACATACATTTAAATAGTGCAGTTTTGTGCGGGAGAGGAACTGTGCTGAGCTGTGCGTTATACTAATGGCATTGGGTGCAGAATGAGTCATCATGGTTTTTATTTATTCATTCATCCTTGGATCCTTTTAAAAGTCTCCAAGGCCCTAATGACCATCATCATTATCATCAGTAAAAACTGCTTTCTGGTGAAAAGGCACTAGGCATTAAATTTAGAGGCAGCATTAAATTATCAGTAAAGAGGGCTTGAAATAGTACTACACGCATATTCCTGGACACAATAGACTCAAAGTTCATGTAGCAGCAGTCAGACAGTCTTCTTTATAAAGTTTGTGATTGAGATGTTCTCTTCTCCTTACAAGGCAATATCATTTAGCCCAGGAGAAAATAAAATACAGGCCAGGTCCAGTTAAACACTGGAAGTCATACGCACCAGGTATAAGAAGATCTTTAATTAGAAATAAAATGTTTTAAAAATTATCAGTATGAGAATTTAATTTCAAACACTCTCCTATCTATAGTTCTTTTCACATAATATATAAACAACTGTCCACTGTAGGGGTGAAAAAGAACAATAAAAAGAGTTTTGAACTAACTTTGAGTCCTTTCTGTCTCAGAAATGTTTTAAATATTCCAGGGTCTTCCAACAAGCATATAAAGAGGCTTTACTTTTTCATGTAATCTCTAGAAACAGAATTAAACTGAAAAGGTCAAATTTCACTCACGTGAGGACAAACTTAAGAGTCACATCTGAAAATATGGAGAAGTTAGTCCCTTGTGATAAATCATGAGTGTTTTTACACCTGTAATCCCCAACTCCTTCCCTTACCTATATTTCCATCACATTTGTGGGTGCAGTACAGTTCAGAAAGTTATCTTTCTGAAGAGAGAACAGAGAGGGCTCCTTTGTGGAAACATTGTAGGTTCTGTAGTGCAAAGTGTTCTGAATTTGAAGCAAGGCTGAGTTAGAGATAATTTTCTATAAATAGTCAATTTCCATTAATTAGCTAAACTTAGGGATTATAGTGTATGATCAGGTATTTGAAATTTCTCCTTTTCTTAAAAAAAAAAAGTATGTAAAATCTTGTCATTGAACAAAAAGAGTACCAGATAAGGTAAAAGAGTATCATATAAGAGTACCATATAATTAACTTTTAGTGTAGGCTCTTGTCAACAGATTTTCCATGTCTATGAAATGTGGTCCTTTTTTTAGTTTGATCAACATTTTTTTTTAATGGAGAGTGACGAACGTCTTTGTGAAAACAATTGCAATCTCTTCAAAGCCTCAATGTCCTCTGTAAAAACAAGTTTGTTCACTGCTACGTACTATACCAATGCAAGGTGTTGCTATTGTTCTTGCTGTTCTTCTTCTGAGACTTTCAGTGGTTTTTAAAAGGGTATAAGTGTGGTTTCACTCTATAACACATTCTTTAAAATAAACAGGCTACTGTTTACCCCCAAATTTTAAAGCACTATTTAGAGATACATCTATTTTTATTGTTGATCATTACAGGTTTCCCTAATTTAGGCATACACACCAAGTTGAGGTTGTCCAATGAATTCACTTCCATTGATGCTCTTAACTCTTTGGGCTTTGGGGAGACTTTTCAAAAGTGGATAGTATTTTCTTCCTTAATCAGAACCTTTCCTTCTAAAACTTTTTGCAACATGATGTCTTACATCCATTAAGGTCCTCTTCCTTAATACTTGAAAGTGACAGAGTTTTCTACTTCCAGCACGTCCTACCTCCATTACCAGTGAAAATGAACTAGTGCCTTAGTGCCTCATCTCAGTAGCATGTTTACAAATAGGGTCTCCTTCAGGAAAAGAGTTCTACAGTTTGACATTTTCAATATTCTTTTTGTTGTAATCCTTAACATTACAATTACTTACTTCTTAAAAGAATTTTGAATGAAATGGATGTAGAGTTTTGCATTCTTCCTTGTTACAGTAACAGTATGATTGTCATCTTTTAACTCCCTATAAAATGTTAATGCAGACCAATGCAGACTCTTGTACTTATGAAGTCAAGGTTTTTGAACTAGAAAATCATTCTTGACTCTTGGTTTTGTACAGAAGGAAAAATATATTTTTTTCCATCCTTCTGTGTTCTTTACTGGGACCCCTATAACAACAACAACAACAACAAATTAGCAAGAAAAAGAACACACATTTATATAATATGAAGTTATGTGATATAGGATCCTTCATAAGGAAATAGATGTTTAAATGAGCTTCTCTTTGATATGTTTGATGGAAAGTGGAAAGTCATGGGAAAATATGATAGGACACAGAGTGTAAAGTAAGTATAATAGAGTGAGGGGAACTGAGCAAGGTCTGTTCTTTTAGATTTGTCTCAGTGTCCCTCTATTGTCAGCGATAGGCTCATTCCTTTCCTCTAGCTATAGGGAGTGTACCTCTCTTATGAGAGACTTATGACTTGCTTTAAGAGAAAAATCAGAGAAGGTCAGAATCTGCCTTCTTATTTCTCAGATCAGCTTAATATACTCAATATGCCAAGGTGCCATATTTTAGGGCAATGTATCCTGAACCCCCCAGTTTTGGAAGTGAAATAAAGGGCAAGTGGGTATTGGCCAATGATAGAGTGCTTGCCCAGCATGTGTAAGGCCCTGGATTTGATCCCTAGCATAGAAACAAGAAAAAAAAAAAAAGGAAAGAAAAAAATTAGGTAGGTAGAAAGGAAGGGAGGGATGGAGATAAATGAATGAATTTTGGTATTTAGCTTAACTAATCCTGTATATACAATTTCTCCTAATGTTGTTTTAGATAGTAATTGATTGTTTTGTTACTATAAGAAACCTGCCTCAAAATTATTTGAAATGAGGCAAATCTCAAAGATGGTAAAACTTTGTAGACATATTGATTTTTATTGATTGTCTGGGAGCTTCTAGACAATTCAGAGCTTTCTAAATCTTGTGTACTCTACAGAGTTCTAAATTGAAGTTGGCAATCCTGAAATTTAGGTTGTTCACTATTATATACTAAAATTAGCACTATTATATACTAAGATTATACTAAGACTTAGGTCTTCTAATTACTGATCATGATGACTTAAGAGAACATTTTTAAGTTAATTAAAAGTCTAATCAGTGTTTACAGTTGAAATAACTTCTAAGCTCAGCATTTGTTCTACTGCACCATACAAGAAGCAAAATATTCTAATCCTCAAACAGATTAAATTGAGTGCTAGAAAATTCAATTTCATACAGCATCTGCAAGTATATTTATACACAACTAAAATTCATTATGCAGAATAATTTGGGTTTCAATACCTGTATTTATGAAATTTGAAGCTATAAAAATCAGAGAAATTTTTATTGTTATTGATATACTTGAAAACTTTACCACCAATCCTATTTTTGGAATATTTTATAAGGTTTTTATCAATATTTTTTTCAAAATTAATTTAGTTCTATATGAGTAAATCAAAGGATGTTCGGCCAGAGTAGAACATATAATAAGACAAGTTACAAAATTGAGAATTTACTCTGATATGTAGTGTAATAAGATTAAAATAACTGCCAGCTTGCAAACTAAATCTTAGAATAAAGAGAGGATATGTAATAAAGATATTCAAGTGAGGGTTGTTGTGGTTATTGTATTTGATGATCCTAACAGTCCTAATTATTAATCTGGAAGAAGACTCATAGAGCATTTCTTGGGTTTTTGTTGTTGTTGTTGTTTTGTTTTGTTTTGTTTTGGTTTAGTTTTGGTTTTAGTTTTGATTTTTTCATACCAGGGATTGAAGACAGGGGCACTTAATCACTGAGCCATATCCTTAGCCCTTTTTTATATTTTATGTTGAGACAGGGTCTCACGGAGTTACTTAGAACCTCACTAAATTGCTGAGGCTGGTTTTGAACTTGCACTTCTCCTGCTTCAGCCTCCTAGGCCAATGGGATTACAGGCATATATGCCACTGCCTAGAGCATTTCTTTATTATCCAATATTTAACCTATGGTTAGGATGAGACTTACTTTGAAGAAAATGTTAAGTTTATAAACTTACTAAGAAGGTAACCCTGGGGGGAGAGGTAGACTTGTTATTCCATTGCAAAATAGAGTAGTGGTCCCTTTTCTGAAAGATTCATTGTTAAGGTCATTTAACTAGCAAACACTTATAGTGACATTAACACAGAATCGATTTTGCAAAAATTCAATTTATGTTCAATTTTCTAAAGTGACAAGCCCATAAGACCAAATCCTGGAATGGTGGTGGTTATAGAGTGAACGTTTTATAATAACAAGACATCTTTCAAAGGTTGACATATTTGGTTGGCATTAGCTGTTAAACTGACAGTACACCTGATCACAGTAGCCAAGGCCAAAGGCATAGGTTGAAAATATAGCATGTTATCCTTTTAAAATTTGACTTTTCTCTCTACCCACAAAAATGCTATATTACAATTAAAAATAGAATACTTGCAATAATCTAACTTTTTGTTAAACTTTTAATTTAGGATAAATGCATTTTTTAAAATCCCAAGCCATTGCTAACTGCACAAAGGTGCAAAGTTTACTGCTGATACAGACTTTTGTTGCTGTTGTTGTTGCTATCGATGTTGTTGTTTGTTTGGTTGGTTTTTTTGGTGGGTATGTATGTTGTTTTGTTTAAGAAAGCAATGATTTTGCCAAATTTCATAGTTCAGGCATTAAAACCCTGCTGCTGTTCTAAAAAATAAAAATAAATAATAACTAGTTAAATTAGTGTTTGGGGAAATGGATTAGATTGTAATGTATGCAAGCAATTAAGTAACACTGACTTGATTCACTGTGATGTCTAAAATGGCATTTTAAAAAATGAAAGTAGCTAAATTTGGCCCTGATAAAATATATAGCAGCAATGGGTTAGGAATTTTGCAGTTTTGCCCAAAGAGTCCAATCAAACAACCCATATATTAGGTGGCTGTTAACATGCTGCCAGCTGAATTTTTTACATCAGTTTCCAAGGTTGCACAGTAATTACATCTACTGTGAGTCATTTTTGCAGCATATTTTATAAAACTTTTACAGGTTTTCTGGGAAGGGATTATTCAAAGTCACCTTTTATAGATTCTGCCATGAATATTAGACAATTCTTTGAAAATGTTAGTGTTTACCATTCACATTGCTTCTGGTTTAAGTGTAGTTGGCATTTGAGGGTTTAGTATAGTATATGAGTAGATCTTCCTTTTCTTCATAGACCTTCTGTTCCCTAGCATTGCTAGTTTATGTTCCCACTGAGCTGCTGCCAGAACAAAATAAATCCAGTTGCCTTTTGCTGTTCAAGGCCAACCTAGCAACCATGGAAAGAATTAGTTGTTCTGAACATTTGTCCTAGCATGTCATTTGAAGGTACTGATGTACAATATTATAACCAAATACAGTCCACAATGGTTTTGCTTGTTTAAATGGCTGATTAATTTAAATGTAATATTTTTGGTGCTTGCCTGTTTATTCTTATTACCAATTATATCCAGTCAGTGACCAGAGATGTATTTGAGGCTGTGATTGGATAAACCACTTAGCGTAACTTTTAGATCCACTGCTTATTAAATCAAATATACCTTAGTTTATTCTATTTTCACAGCTGAATGAAAAGTCCTGATTGTTTCTTCAAAGTAATATTTAAACATGTCTTATGGTCTTATTTCAGTGATGTTATCATACTCATTTTTTACACTATAAGGCCAGGTAAGAACAATGATAAGAGATGCATTCTGTGGAGAAGATGTTGCATTTTGGGGGAATGATGCATGATATTACTGGGGGGACATACTGAAATTCATGATAAAGGAAGATAAATGCAGTTAAACTTGGCTCAATGGAAAATTAACAGCTACGAGGGAGAGGAACAAATCCTTCTGGACTCCTGGGAACAATAGCAGTCCAGAACACTCTTGAGAAAAACCCAAATGAGATGTGACAACTAATTCCAAAGGTATGGTGGAGAAAAGACTGTGGTTGGTGGAGGACAGCCAACATCTTTCATCCTGCTTTGCACAAAGGATACAAAAAAAAAGAAGAAAAAAAGAAAGTTTGTTTTCTCCATTTACTTCACTTTATCACCATGATTGTAAGCTGTGTTGATACCGTCCCTTTGCCACTTTGAAATTTGCAAGAATTAGCCCTGACTGCTGTGGCCCTTTATTTATAGGGTTTTTTTTTTGGGGGGGGGAGAGTATTATTATTATTGTTCTCCTTAAAGAACACATTTTTGAAAACAGATTTCAGACCTTAAAACTCATAGATAGAAATTTCTACATTTTTTGGAAAACATTTGAAACTGTTCATTTATTCATTCATTTACTCATTCAACACTTACCTTTTACGTATGTGGTCTTTTTGGGGGTCCTTTGAGATTTAGGATTCCGGGGGGGGGGGAGACAAAGATCTTGTCCTCATGATGTTTATATTCTGATAGAAGAGAGAGATAATTAAAAATAAATTATTATAAATACTGTGGATACAAATAGAGAAGGGTAAGGGAGAAAGAGATAGAGTAGTGACTTAGATAAAATGCTCAAGAAAGATTTTTTTTTTCCACGCCTGTAATCTCAGTGGCTTGGGAGGCTGAAGCAGAAGGATTTCAAGTTCAAAGCAACTGCAAAGCACTCAGCAACTCAGTAAAACCCAGTCTCTAACAACAAAAAAAAAACAGGGCTGGGGATGTGGCTTAGTGGTTGAATGTCTCTGAGTTCAATCCACAGTACCCACTCCAACACCCCCCACCCCGGCCAAATCCTTTTTTTTTTTTTTTTTTTTTTGAGGAGATAACATTTGACCAGAGACCTAAATGAAATGAGCGATTGGGTTTGCAAAAAAAATCAGAAAGAATCCTGGAGACAGGAACAAGATTAACACACAAAGAAGCAGCAAGTGTTTCCAGAGTGGAGCAATAAACAAAAATCAGAAGGATGAAACTACAAACAGTGGCCCAAAATTTAAGGACTTTAGGTCACAGTTAGACAGTTGGTCCTTGTTCTGAATGTCCTGGGAAGTCAATAAAGGTTTCAGGCAAAAGAAGTAACATTTTCTGACTTTTCTAAAAGATATCTAGGTGAAGACTGTGGTGTTCGGATAAGGGTTGAGAATAAAGAAGAATGGTATCAGAAAAATGGTATTAGAAAACTATGTAACAGTTTATGCTAAAGTTATAAGGGTCTTGGGCTACACTGGTTGCAGTTTAGATGGAAAGAAATGGTCAAGATTCTGGATATATTGTTAAGATTTGGTAGGATTTGTTGGTTAATTCACATAGGGAGTAAGGGGAAGAAAGCCAAGGATAACTCCTGGCTTTCTGGCCTAAGTGGATTGGTGCCACTTATCAAAATGGGGTAGCCAGAGAAGGAGAAGTTTGGCAGGAAAAAAGAATTAACCAGCTCGGGCTATCATAATACCAAACACTGGATGGCTTAAATAACAGAAATTTATTTTTCCAGTTCTGGAGGCTGGAAAAAGCAAGATCAAAGTCATGACCAATTAGGTTCCTGATGAGAGCTCTCTTCCTGACTTATAGATTGCCACTTTCCTTCTGTGTCCTCACAAGACACAGAGACAGAGAACAAATGGAGGGGGACAGCACTCAACATTTCTTTAAAAAAAAAAAAACACTGATCACATCATACCAGAGACCCACTCTCATAACTCTAATAACCTCCAAGAAGTCTTCTCTCCAAATACCACTGCATTGGAGATTGGGGTTTCAACTTATAAATCTGGATAAAAGGGAGATAAAAACATTCAGTCATAATGTGGAGGTATGGTTTTGGCTACTTTTCTTCACTACAGATGCTGACATGTCTATCAATCACTCAAGTAAAGATAAGTAGGCAGTTAAACACAGAAGTGTGGAGTTCAGGGAGAGTTTGAGTCTGGACACATAAATTTGGAAGGCATCAGCATAAAGATTTAAAATCATCAAAGGGATACAAATACCTAAGAAGTTGAAGAAAAAGGTAAAATGTTAAATGTGGGGACTCCTTTTAAACATGAAAGAGCAAATCCAGGAAAGCAGATTAAAAAAGAAACCTCCTGAGGTAGCAAGAACACTATTAGAGCACTGTGTCTCAGAAATCAAAGACAGAAGAATGTGTTTCAAGAAAGACCTGTGTCAGTGCTGTTGACTGGCCAAAAAACTTGAGAGCTAAGAATTGACTTTAGCAAGAAGGAGAATGCTGGGAATTCTGACAAGATGATTCTTCTGGAACAATGGAGAAGACAACCTTAATTTAGGAGAGGGTTGGGAAAAGTAGTGAAGAGGCAAGTGAAGAATCTGGATGTAGAAGCATTTTGAAGGTTTTACTGCAGGGTAGAGCAAAGAAATGGGAAAACATTTTGGATATGGGTTCTAATGCAAGATATGATAGCCTTTATTTATGCTGATGAAAATGATCTAATAGAAAAGTAGCAACTAAAGATACAAGAAAAGTAGGATGACTGCAGAAGTGAAGTCCCATAATGATCTCCAGGGAATGGGAACCACCATGAAAGTAGAGGATTTGGCCTTGCATAGGAAAAGGGGTTCCCAGGATAAAGGAAGAATAGGTAGAGTACTTGGGGGTATATTTGGTAGCAGTAAGATGAAATAATTCTCTTCTGATTTCTCAATCTTGTATTGAAATTAGAAGCAAGGTCATTGGCTGAGAATAAAGGTAGAAGTATTGGAATGTGGAGAAAAAAGGAAAAAGTATGAGTGTGAAACTGCTAGCTTAGAAAACAGAAGAACAAATTGACAACATAAATGTAGTAGGATTGCTGAAGGCCCAAGTAAAACCAGTGAACACAAATTTTAAGATGAAACCAATGAGTGTTTCTCTATTTAAGAAGATGTCAACCTGTGTTTTTTCCTAACCCACTTAGCTGTTTACCACAGGCAGAGAGTGCAAGGAGAGTTGGAGGACTAGGGTTTTGCTAGATAAGAAATAAGTAGAGAGAAAGGTTTGGGGTCATTTTTTTAAAAAAATCATTTCCAGTTGTCTTTTGCTAAAACTAATTTCCCTAACTAAAATCCATTGTGTATGCTGCTATGTAGGCGTTCAATTTTTTCTTAGTCATGCCATAACTAAAAAATTCAAAAGCTGAAAAATAGCTTTTCCAACATAAGTACTATAATTTGTTCTATCTCTCACTTACTTAATTCAAGTTGAGGACTCTTTTTTTTTTAATCTTTTTACCAGCTTTTCTTACATAATACATAACAGCATAAGTTGTAGAGGAATAATTATGGATGATATTAACATTGGGACTTTTGAGTTTCAAAACAACTGATTACAAAAATATTCAGAAAAATATGCTATTCATACCAATAAGTTTATTTAAAATGTATAAGATTATGTTTAGTGAATGCATATAACTTCCTAATCTATGAAAACCATAAGTGAATTTAGTTTATTGAGAGTCATGATGAAGGTAGCAATTTAAATATTTATAAAGCAAATCCAGGATAAAAATACTTATACAATCCAATTGAGATATAAAAATACAGAGATCTTAGTCCATTTGAAATGTAGCCTTCTGGTCTCACAATTTTCTCTCTTTTCTTCCTTTTTTACTCCCTTTAGAGAGAGGACAGCATGCAAATTGGTAACATACAATAAAGAATTGGACACTATAGAAACACAGAAGACAAGAAGGCATCACAACTGGGGCCTACGCAATGACAGATATTCTCTTTCCTTCTCCTGCCTGGTTGGAACCAGGTGATATTTCAGTGTTAATTAGTGTTATGATTTGGATGTGAGGTGTCCCCAAAACCTTATGTGTAAGACAATGCAAGAAGGCTTAGAGGTGAAATGATTGGGTTATGAGAGCTCTACTCAGTGAATTAATCCCCTGATAAGGATTCACTGAATGGTAACTGAGGGTGGAGAGGATGTGACTGGAAGAAGTGAATCATTGGGGGCATGTTGTTGGGATATACTTTTGTATCTGTTAAGTGGAGTGTCTCTTTCTCTCTCCCTCCCTCCCCACCCCTTTCTCTCCCACCACCTTCCTGGCACAAAGTTTTGAGCCCCTTCTGTCTACCACACTTGTCCGCCATGATGTCCAGCCTCCCCTCAGGCTCTGAGGGATGGAGCCAGCTGTCTATAGACTGAGACCTTTGGGCCTCCAAATAAACTTTTCCTCCTCTAAAATTGTTCTTGTCAGATCTTTTTGTCACAGCAGCAAAAAAGCTAATTAGTGTTAAAATACTTAGGAATCCTACCCCTGAAAATGTAAGTTTTTTTTTTAAATAGGAAAATCAAGAAATTATGAATCCAGATCTGAAAAGATATTTTTGTTTTCGCTTTTGTTATTGTTGCTGCTGCTGTCACTTTTGCTGAGCAGATTTTGGGTCCTGCTCAGTGGACACCTTTAAGTTTGATTGCTTTAGCTCCATATCCAGACCTAAAATTCTAGGTTCTTGGTTTAAAAATAAGAATGAACAGGAAAAATTTCCATCCTTTCTTCGGTGTTTACAAGATCAGGAAGGTCAACTGAAATTCAAATTAATTAAGAGGATCAAGTTGTTTCACATACACATGTACACAAAAATGTACATCCCCACATCAAATTCAAAACTTCACATCATAAACAATGTACAGGCTTGTTCAGAATTAAAGTGTAGGCATGTGTCATTCTGGATGTCTCCCATTATTAATTTGCTCAGGCATAAGTCCAAGAAGAAACCTAGGCATAGCAGATAGGTGGGAAAGAATATGCAGAGAATGATGGAGAAAAGTACTAGAATATGGTTTCTAAGTCCTTCTGTTTTAAGTCTCATGTAAACTGTTCTGCTTAGTTGTCAGTGTTCTTCTGGGAGGATAGAAGTGTCTTGACAATCTAATGAAGTCTATGGCACACACACACACACACACACACACACACACAAGTACACAAACTCCAAGATTTTATCATACACATAATATTTTTAAAACAATTTCAATCATTCATGAACCCAGGATCCCTGCATTTTGTGGTCTTAAATATTCAAGCAGCCAGGCTGGGGTTGTGGCTCAGTGGTAGAGCACTTACCTAGTACATGTGAAGCACTGGGTTTGATCCTCAGCACCACATAAAAATAAAGGCATTGTGTTCATCTACAACTGAAAAGAAATATTAAAAATTTTTAAAAATGCAAGCAGCCTATACATTGTTTATGATGTGAAGTTCTGAATTTGATGTGGGGATGTACATTTTTGTGTACATGTGTATGTGAAACAACTTGATCCTCTTCATTAATTTGAAAGATTTATACACTAAAACAAAAAAATCATAACAAATCATAACTAAAAAGATTATAATATTCATAAGAATATCATCAGAAACATTCTGATATTTTTAGGACAATAATCTGTATTCACCCTTCCCAGCCTGGGTTCCAGCACAGGCTATAGAAATTGCTTTTCTGAAACAGATTGTGTAATGATTCTGAATGATCAAAATCCAATTTACAGACCCCAAATTATCGTGGTATCTGTCAAGTACTTCAAAAATATAGTACTTAAAAAAAAATCTCAAAAATATAGTAAGAAGCCTTGTCTCCAGTGAAATACATGTGTGCTGGTCCTATAAACTGGATATAATGTCAAAGCTGTGATGCTCAGAAAGTTCTAATTCAGCAATGGACATCTCCCACATAAATGCTTAGGTTGAAACCTACTTCCTTCCCACCCACAAAGCACCTATAACTGGAATTCTTTGCTTGTGATCCTTTGAGGTATACATCAGACTTGAAATAGCAATAGGATAGATGCGGCAAAGACAAATAAACCATATCTCCAAATCAAAAAAAAAAAGGGAAAAACAGAACCTTTCTCAAACAAACTTGAATTTTAATCTCTTGGTCTTTATGTACACATTTAGATTCCCCGTCAAATAAATGTGTCCCATCCTATCTCATATCCTCTCCTACCCATCCTCTTTACAATCTCTCCCATTCCCCACCACCATACACTCACTGAAGTGTTTGGAGCAAATTTTATTTAAAGTTAAAATAGTTGCAAGTTTAACAGTAGTGTTTAAAAAAAATCTTCATATAATTAAAAAAATAGTAGTGTTTTAACCTTAAATTACAAAAGAAGGTATTATTAAACTCTTTTTTTCATATCATATGATTCCAAATAAGAGGATTTAAATGTTAATGTTCCAGAAGTTTTAAAACGGAAACATTTAGTAGATGCCTTCAAATGTTTATTGCCTTTTAAGAAGAAAACAAAGCTTCACAAATCGTATTCAGTTTGGTCATTCACATGTTTTTCTTCCTTTATAAAATATATACGAAAAACAAATGTAAAATTTCTTCTTCACAATTTTTGTAGTTTTTAATTGTGAAAAAAAGAAAATATATTTGCATGTATATACATGCACACACATATTTTCTGTCTCTGTATGTGTATCTTACATTTAATATAAAAGTCTAGGCTGTAATTTTATAAAAAGAACCCAAGAGTTGTTAAACATTCTGGATTCCCTTAATTTTACAAATTTCAAAAGTGTAGAGGATAAAGCTGTTTCAGTGTTATCTGTGGAAGGACCTTGGTGAGACATGTAGTTAGTTCCATATCCTTAAAAAAAAAAAAAGAAAAGAAAAAAGAAAGAAAGAAAAAGGTAATTCTCTAATAACTTTCAAGGAAAAAATTATTTAAGATATTTCAAACTGTGTCTATAAAATATAACCATTTAAATAATAGTACAGGCTTAATTTATTTTCATTGTAACAAATATAATGTGATTCAAAGTAATAATAGTAATGTCTCATAAAATAGTGCCTTTCTCGTGAAAGAATGCATGATTCTAATAAGGCTGAAATTCATCTGTGGTTACCTTTTTTATGAATGTGACCCAGTCCCCCTCAAGCCGAGTGTCACTTTTACATGCACATTCAACATGATAAATGTCATCTTGGCATGTGTTTCACATAAGAACAGCCAAGCCTGTGGCTAGCACAATGCAGGGCCTGGAGGTACATAGGCTGCCTTTGCCCTTTACCTTTACCCTGGGGATTCATGGACCAAGATAGTGTGATATGGTGGAAGGAGCAGAAGACAAAGAGCTGGAATTCTTAGGCACATTTCTGGCTCTTTCTAACCATGTGGTTTTGGCTGAAATCCTTACTCAGAGTTTCAGTGTGCTTCTCTATAAAATGGAGGGCAATATGCCTGCCTGCCTCACAGAGTTGTTATGAGAATCAAATGAGATAATGTAAGTGAACATGCTTCAGAAACCTCACTACACACACAAGGTAAAAGAAAATCTGGGTTCAAACTTTTATAGTTCTCTGGCTCTTGTTTGAGTTATGAGGAGTTTCATAAATCCAGTCCTTTTTTATGGTTAGCTCTAATACTTCATAATGATGCAAAAAAGGTTGGGAAATGTGACTATAATCATGCAGGAGAAGATCTGGTACTTTTCCCTTTCCATCTCAATTAACCTCTGCTGAAGGTCATAGACAGGCCAAAGCTAAAGGTTCATTATTTCCTTTCTGAACTTGTCATGTCTTCAAATATAGAGGGAAGGAGCAGCCAGTGTAGAACATTCCATTTTCTGAAATGCTCTCAAGGAAAAAGAACATTTTCCTCATGTGGCTCGCTTATTCACATTTTTCTAAAATGCATAGATTTTTTTTCCCCTGCTGTCTTCTTTGCCTCTTTATCTCAATCAAACTTGTGAGTGTCTGATTGTAACCATCAATGGACTGTGATATTTCTGCACAATATCTTACAACAGTGTAGGGCCAATGTGTCTCCAGGGCCTCATAGGTTTGATAATATTAAGGCTACTGTGAGTAAAAGGAACTTACTACTATAATAATCCCAATTCATAATAATTCAGGCAATTTGTCTTATTAGTGTTCCTTTCCGTTGAAATCAGAAAGTGAGAGGGCACACTTTTAAAAAGATATACATTGCTTCATACTAGGTTAAAATTTATCATGGAAAGAAAATTTTCTATATTTATGAACAACATGTACCATTTGAGCACCTACCTTCTGCTGGATAGTATACTTAGAATGATGAAATAAGAGTGTTGGTAACTTAATTTACCCTTTTACACGCCAGATACTCTCCTTTTGTGCTGTATATGAATTTTTTTTTTTTATGTGTTCTGGTCACCAATTGGTGTTTCTTTTTTTTTTTCTTTTTTTTTTTATTGGTTGTTCACAACATTACAAAGCTCTTGACATATCATACTTCGAACAATAGTTTCAAGTGAGTTATGAACTCCCATTTTTACCCCAAATACAGATTGCAGAATCACATAGGTTACACATTCACATTTTTACATAATGCCATACTAGTGACTGAATTTAATCCTCACAACAGCACTGAGAAGTAAGTATTCTTGTCCCCATCTGCTACAAGAGGGAATGAGACTCCACTAAGTTAAGAAACATGTAAGTTCACCAGTCAACAAATATCTAATGATTATACATCAGATATCAGCTGGGTCTTCCTGCCTCTGGGGATCTAGGTAGGATGCATTTAAACCACTCAATTATGCAGCTTTTGAAATCCCAGTGTCTTCCCAAATTTTTCTGCCTATTTCCTTGGCTTTCTCTCAGGGTCTAACTGATATCCCAAATGTGAAACTCACCCTTTCCAGGTTTCCATAACAAATTCTCTTGCATGTCATTTCCAGACTTTTGGAATGTTTCAAGCCCTACCTGGGAAGGTCTCACATCCTGCCACATTGTGTGAATTAAAATCTTTCTCTCTGCCCCTCTCCCTCCCTCTCAGCTTTCTACCCCTCCAACCCCAGCATCACCCAGATTTTTATGTCTTTCTTTTACAGAGCTCTCCTGTTCTCCATAATTTCTGAGCACTACCATACAGACTACATCCATTATGATGCTCTACAGAACTGCAAATCTGGCATTTCACAAGCTCCATACTTTTAAAAAGGATGGTGTGATTACACAGTGTGGGAATTAATGTTTTCTTTTTATAGTATCTTCAGTTTTTCAGATCATTTTAATATACCGATGTCAATTATTCCAAGAAGAAGTCACAGTATGGAGGATGCCTAACTTATTAGCCACAATAATCTTTCTTGAAGCATGTCAAGCAACTAATATTCTCAACTGTAGATGCTTGCTACTCAAAATGTGGTCCGTGGACCAATGGCATCAGCTTCACCTGGGAACTTGTTAAAAATAAGATTCTCAGAACATAGCCCAAAGCTACTGGATCAGAATTTTTAGTTTAGTTTTAATCCCCAGGTGATTTGAATGCACAGTAAATATAAAAGCAATACTATAGACCATAGTTTCACAAACAATGCTTGCACTTAAACTAAAAGAAAAACATAGATGGAGAAGCTAAATAGATAATATCATTAATTACCAGAGATGCTGATTACTATGAAAGCAAAACCTGCTTCTGTGGGATAAAAATGAGTAACGTAACCTAGTTACCTATAATTTTTTACTTTTTCCTTTCCTGTTATATTCAGATGTTTGCTTTGTTCCCCTTTTGTGTTTATGGGATTCAGAGAACAGGAGGAAACAAGACAATTGAAAAAATAAACTTCGGGAAAATACAGCCATTGTCTCCATGGAACCTCAATGTTTTCAAAACCTTATAGAAAAATAATTTTGGAGCCAGAAATGTAAACCTGGAAAAAGCCTTTGTTTTTACTTCAGATTCTTAAGAGAACTTTAATATCCAATATCATAATTTTAATGTAGTCATAATTCTTTCAAGAAACATCTGAATCTCTATTATATTTTTATTAGTTTGGATGAATACAGTGATTCCCAGGTAAAAGCCCTCGTCTGTGTTCTTTACCACAAGCTTGCTTAGTTTGGTGGTAGTAACAGCTCAATTTGACTGCTGTTTACTGTAAGTAGTTTTCTGAGAGTCCTGCATAAAATTTACAGCACAAGCTCTGCTTTCCAGACATTTATTTGTTTAAAACTCCCATGGTCCTTGGCCAAATAGTTTTCTTATATTTCTAAGTGTTTATTATGAATAACAGCTGTGGAGTTGTTCTGTACTTCGGTCTTGCCAGATACCATTTGGAATCTAAATGAGATTCTTCAATAGATTCATATAAATTTTCATTGTGTACCACCAGTTCAAATGGCAAAGGAACTTCCCTATTGCTCTTCTGAAGTCCCCCCCCCCTTTGTTGTTGCAATTATTAAATTGTACCATATGATAAGAAATATGTTCTTGATTTTCTTTTCCAGCTGTAGCTCTGATCTGTCAGTCTCTCTCTGACACCTCAGAGTACTCTGATTATAAAAGGTGGACATGAGACACAATTGAAGCTAACATTCACATTGTCTCTGTTTGCAAAAATATTTCCAATTTTCCAATTTGCTTGTCACTTTTGTGAAATGGTTGAGGACATAAAATTAAAAATCATAAGACTCCCAGTGGACTGGATTCTCACTTTCTTCAACAAAAGGTAGTCCAAATATCTGTGATCAAAGAGAAACTTGGGCTGTGGAGCAGAACAAGCATCTGGGCCACATACGTAGTTAACATGAATAGATACACGTAATAAAAGCATTTCTGCACTCACCACTCAGTACTGACACTGAGAAGACCCCAACTCCAGTGATAATTTTTTTAAACAACTCCAGGACAATGATAGCTTGTGAACAGTTGACCCTAGTTGTGGTCCACTGCAGAATAGTTCTTATGTACATTCCCCTGATGTTCAAGGTGTGCACTTGTTCTAAAACTCATCTGCTCAAATACTTCAGCCTAACTTTCCCATAAAACTGAGACCATTAGATAATATTGACCACTCCAAAATATTCAATGACTAGCTCTAATTCAAGCACCTTAAGTATAAGCTAATAAACCTGAAATTATGTCTCAGGTTCTTAAATTCAATGAGCATGAGATCCATGTTTATCGAATTAGGATTTATGCAATATTTTCAAACTATAATTGCTCAGCTTCCATCTTCCTGGACCTACTTCAGATTCTGCCATTTTTGCCTTTTTAAAAATTTAAAATAGTTCATTGGCAAATAAATGCATATTTCTGAGGTATATATGTGATGATTTGATATGTGCATTGGTTACCACAGCCAAATTAATTAGCATGTCCATTATTACCCACGGTTACTGCTTGTGAGGGAGGTGGGGGTGAGAACACTTAAAATCTTCTCAAATCAAATTTTAAGTAGTCCTCATGAATATTAGATACCCAGGACTTATTT
Source organism: Ictidomys tridecemlineatus (assembly GCF_052094955.1). Lineage (NCBI taxonomy): Eukaryota > Metazoa > Chordata > Mammalia > Rodentia > Sciuridae > Ictidomys > Ictidomys tridecemlineatus. Next base: position 44,212,947 of record NC_135481.1, read on the forward strand.
GTCTTATAAGTTAAACTCTGTACCCCTTGAGTTTTCCCAATTTCCCCCACCTCCATTTTTAATAATAGCCTTTCTTTCTCATCTTTTTGAAAACAGCCAGGTGTAAAGTGATATCTCATTGTGCTTACAATCTGTATTTTCCAATGATTAAATACGTTAAGCTCCTTCTTGTATACCTTTTAGCTATTTATATACATTCATTTTAGAAGAGTCTATTCAGGTCCTTTTCCCATTTTTTTAAATTGTGTTATTTGCTCTTTTTCTTGTTAAATTGTAGGAGTTCCTTGTATATTGGGGATATTAATCTATTATTGAATATATAGTTTGAAAATATTTTCTTCCATTCCATAGATTGTCTTTTCATTTTGTTGATGGTTTCCTTTACTGTGCAGAAGTTTTTTAGTTTTTTATAGTCCTACTTGTTTATTTTATGTGTGTGTGTGTGTGTGTGTATGTGTGTGTGTGTATGGCTTGTGCTTTTAGTGCCATGTCCCAAAAATTATTATTGAGACATTGATAAAAATTGCCTGGCGTGATATCACACACATGTAAATCCAGCAGCTAGGGAGGCTAAGGTGAGAGAATCAGGAGTTCAAAGCCAAATTTAACAAGACCCTGTCTCAAAACATAAAAAGATCTAGGGACGTGGCTCAGTGGTTAAGTGTCCTGGGTTTAATTCCTAGTACGAGAGAGAGAGAGAGAGAGAGAGAGAGAGAGAGAGAGAGAGAGAGAGAGAGAGAGAGAGAGAGAGAGAGAGAGAGAGAAGAATTAGAAAAATTGGAACTGAGGTTGTGGCTCAGCGGTAGAGTGCTCACCTAGCAAGTGCAAGGCCCTGGGTTCGATCCTCAGCACCATATAAAGATAAAAAAATAAAATAAAGATTCTGTGTCCATCACAACTAAAAAATAAATATTTTTTAAAGAATTAGAAAATTGAAGAGACAAATAAATGCAAATGCATCCCATATTAATCAGTTGGAAGAATTAATATTGTTAAAATGTCCATAATATTCATGGTAATGTAGAGTTAATGCAATCCCTATCAAAATTTTAATTGCTATCTTTCACAGAAATAGAAAAAAAAAGTCCAAAAATTTGATCAGAACCACAAAACACCCTAAATAAGCAAATTCATCTTAAGAAAAAAGAACAAAGCTAGAAGAACCTTACTCTCTCGTTTCACACTCTTTCTCAAAGCTATGGTATCAAAACAGTATGATACTGGCATGAAAACAAACACAAAGATCAATGGAACAAAATAGAGTCCAGAAATAAACCCACACATTTATAATTAACTGATTTTTAACAAGGCCACCAAGAATACACAATGGGGGAAAATATATCTCTACAATAGTGTTGGAAAAACTAGATATCCATATGCAAAATAATACACTTGGTTCTGTCTCTTACACCATATACAAAAACTACCTCAATGTGGATTAGAGACTGAAGTGCAAGATTGAAACCATAAAACTCCTAGAAGAAAGCATAGGGAAAATTGCTCTTGCTAATAATATTTTGGATACAATATCATATTTTACTGTCAAACATTTGAGCTACTTGGTGTTTTATTCAGGAAAGTAGAATAAAATATCCAACTTTATATTTCTTTATATTTCTCCACATTTATTTTATGTGATCTCACATAAATATTAAGTCTTCCATTTCTCTCTCAATGATTTGAGATGCCACCTTAATCATATATTGAATTCCTCCTAGGTATTTTGAGTGTTTATCATATGCCAGAATGATGTAACTCTCAAATCTTTCGTTTTTAGGTATGGCCTCCCTCTAGTGAATCTTCCTCTAGTGACCCTTGTTTGTTTGTTTTCCCAAATGAACTTTAGCATTAGCTTGTACAGTGTGAAGGAGGTTTAGGGATGACAGTAAAATACAGTGGCATTTGGGGATAGGTTCTTACATTTACAAACATTTTTATGTTCTGAAGCTTCATTATCTAGATACATGGTCTATCATTACTTTTGTTCCAAGTTTACTTTTATGTATAGCAAGAATATTTCTTTATATGGGTCTCTCACATTTTTTGTAAAGATTATTCCTAAAAATTTTACCTTTTTGTCACTTTTTTTAAACAATTCTTGTCTTCTATTAAATCTGCTTGTCTGGATATTTGTATACATGAAGGCTTTCCTTTTGTGTACATACTCATTTAACATCAACCATCTTTCTAAATTATCTTACTGTAGATAGTGATTTCTTTCAGCGGATTTTCTTGAATCCTACAGGTATATAATTATATTATCTCCAAATAACTTTCTCCTTTCCAATTTTGTATCTTTAGTAATGTTCTTTTATATAATTGTGTTAACTGGTAGCCAGTGTGAGATACCAGTATATTCCTAACCTTAGGGAATATTTTCAGTGTTTCCCCCTTAAGTTAGATATTAACTTTTGGATTAAGGTGCATTTATTTTATTAAGTTAGTAAAATTTCTATTCCATTTGTATTTTATTTTAAATGAATAGGTGTTCAATTTGGCAAATGCATTTTCAGGGTCTTAATTTTTCTTCCTAGATTTATATTATATTGGATTATATTAACCTATGTCCTAATACTGAAACATTCTTGCATTTCTGCAATAAATCTCATATTTAATGAATAGTTGGATTGTTTGCATATGACTTTATGATTTTATGTAGTAGTATTTATAATGAAATTGTTCTGTAGATTTTTTTATACAATATTTGCCTTGATCCGTTATGCCATAAAGGGTGGGCAAAACAATGACATTATAATTTTATAATTTTTAATTTTTCTATTTATTATTAAATTAAAAACTTCTGTAATTTGATTACACGGAGGTGTACCTAGTACTGAAGGCAGGGCAAACACTGCACTAACCATTTGGAGAAAAATGGTTAGTTGCAGCAACATTGTTGGGGTCTTGAGTGTTCCTCAAAGATAACCACTGAGGTTTTGTGAATTTCTCTCAGTACCACTATGAACTCATGGATTTTAAATATATTTGATGTGTTTTAATCATTTCCATTGTATTCTTATTAATATTTAAATTGTTCCCATTGTGAACATTTGGCTCCAGAGTCTTTGAAGATGTCCCTGTGTTCTTGTGAGTCAAGCTTTCCAGATGCATCTTGCACAACTTCTTCCTTGGCCCAAACAACCAGATCTTTCACTTCCCAAACAACCAGATCTTTCACTTCCCCTCTCTCATCATTGAATCTGGTCCTACAAAGACAATTGGGCCTCACCACGGCAGCTCAGCAGAGATTGGCCCTAGGACTGACAGCCAGAGGTTCTGTGTTCACTCACTCACTACGGCTGGGTCAGTCCCTGTTGGAAGGTTATGCAGGTGAATTCTTCCCTATTCAGTTCACATAGGGATGTTCAACCATGTGAATGAGACCACCAGGAAGTGTGCCTCGTGTATACCAACATTTACTGTGTTGCAGCAACATTGTGAGGGTAAGCAGAAGAGGAGCCCACAAAGAGAAAGGTAAAGAAAAGCCAAAGGATAGAAAGAAAGTCAGGGTTACTGTTATTGAAGTCTATTTCTTGTTCTTGTTGTTTTTTCCCCAATATTGTGTCTTAGCACAATGCCTGACTCATAGAAAACTCATTAAGTAAAAGAATAACCAATTGTGTCAAATTCCAAAAAAGGACCAGAAAAATCATAAAAATGTATCCACTGACTTTGGCAAAAATGTAGTGGTAGTAGTCATGGCCATAGCCAGGAGAGAAGCTGCTGGATACTGAGGAGAGCATAGTGGTCCCAGCAGTGAGGAGAGCCCAGGTGATGACCAGTTCTCATGTTGTTTAATTAAAGAGACATTTAATGGTAGTAAAGAGGAGAGGCCAGAACATTTTCTTAGTTTAGGTTTTTTTTGTTGTTGTTGTTTTATGTGCTTGTTTTGTTCTTAAGTTGGAAGAAACCTAAGGCTATTTATAAGCTGAAAAGAAAGCAAAGAGGGAGAGGGGAAGCAGGGAGGATTGCTGAAGCAAGAGACTCCTCTAAGGAAGCAGAAACTGTCCAGTCCAGTCCAGGTGGAGAAGCCAACCTGGGATAGTCATAGAAAGTTCCTATGAAGGATAAATTTGAAGTTGGAATGCCATAAGTGATATTAATAGTGTTTTTTTGTATATTAGTACTATTTGTTATTTTCTTTGCCTTTTTTCCCTAATGTTTGCAAGAAACTTGTATTTAGTTTTGTTATTTAGTTACTTATTAAAATAGAACAGATAGAATTCAAAGAAACCCCTAGTCTGAAATTATAGATCAGAGAGAGGAATTAGAAGACTTGGGTTCTGGTCTCAGCAGGAACATATATGCCTCTGGGACCATAGACATAATTAACCCTTATGGAATTGTACCCATTTGTCATTTATTTAAGAGGGACAATCAAGATCTCATGTTAATTAGGCATGAGGTGAGAAGGGAGAGGAAAGAAGCAAGAATGATTCCAAGGTCTCTAATTTTGAAAAACTAAGTAGAGGATAGAAATTCTAAGGAGAAAATAATAATACCAGATTATTAGGATCCACTGAAATAATGTATATATTCAATTTATATGTAAATTTAAAACATTCTACAAAAGACATGGTTAAGAAAATGATATTCCCAAAATCATTGTGTTTAAAAAATAAACTATAATTGGCTAAAATGGGGAGGTATAGTTCTGTCTTACAATATGTATGAGGTAAGTGAAAGAAAAAAACCATTATTAACTTAAAAGAGATGGCAGGAATAGATATACAGGGTTTTTAACAATTTAAATTTTCCTATATTCTTATTTGTCCTGAGGTGCCATTGGTCTTGTTATTTAACTTACCCATTATTTCTTCTGAAACAATTGCATTACAGTAAGAGTAGATAAATATAACCCTGGAGTACAGTATTTCACTGAAATGTTGGTTGCTTTAAACAAAAAGAAGTATCAAATCAAGTCAGTTTCCCATTGCTGTTCTCTTGGGCACTGGTTCATCGTTCAGAGCTGTCAGAGGGTGTTGTCACTCCCAAGCTTCTGTGACACGCAGGACTAATTGTCTGCAGCCCAAGGCGTTGCATGTCCCACTTTTAAAGGCATCAAGACAGCATCTTCTGAATTATCTGATCACTCTAATTCTTCTATATTAATGACACAATAATGGTGTTTTAAATTCCTTTGTTTTATATTAGTGATTCTCACTCACCTGCTGGGGTTTAATCAAGTACTCGCTCTACCCACAGATGATTCAAATTATTTCAGACCATCTGTCTTAGTGAGTTTGAGATGCATTTTTAAGCTATCCATATTTTAGATGACTGTCTTACATAGCATAAAAGGCATCTTGATCTTTGGTCCAAATGTCTCAAAAATCCAGATACCTAAAGTCTTTCCAGTTCCCTCTGCTATTAGTGACCTGCCCACCTTAAAATTCCTAGAGAACTCGCTGGTATGATTCTTTTATCACAGCCTCTGCTGCTTAGTATGTTTTATAATTTTATATTGCTTACTCTGTCTTTCTAACTTGATTTAAGACCCCTGGAAGCAGAAATTGTCTCATACTGTTTTTTTTACATTCCATGTACATAGGATATGCGCGCTCTCTCTCTCTCTCTGTGTGTGTGTGTGTGTGTGTGTGTGTGTGTGTGTACCCATCAAATATAGAGTGATAATATAATAAAGTTGGATAGCATTGTGGCTAAGAAAAGGGCCCACTGGAAGTAAGCTGCCTGGTTTAAAATCCTAGCTTCGTTACTTAGGAGCTGTGTGACTTGGACATTGTTCTCCAATCTCATCTATTTAACAGTAATAATACTGTACCTATTCCTAGGATTGTTAAAGTAATGAATGGATTAATATATATCAAGCATTTGGATCATATAGAAAGTAATATATAGATGCTTTTTGATGTTTATATGATCTTTATGTAGCAGTTTAGAGCTTAATTTATTCAATAAATGTGACACATATATATAATATATATCAACCAGTATTTTTCTCCAGAAAGAAAAAATCAAGGAGTTTTATCTTCATTTTGGTTTCTCTAGAGTTTATTATACCTGCCCCAAAACATCTATGAACAGACTAATATTAATAATAGAATATTAGGACAGCCTGATTAGCTGCTTGGTGACATGATGAATGACAAGATAATGGTGGGCAATATTCACCAAATGAATACCATTTTGACAATAGAGCCTAAACAATTTTAAGTCTCTGTTTTGATTTGAATATGAGGTGTTGCCCCAAATCTCCCGTGTTAATGGAAGAGTATTCAGAGACAAATGGTTAAATTATGAGAGTTATAACCTATTAGTCCATCTTAGTTTGATGGACTGACTGGGTAGTAACTGTAGGCAGGTGGGATGTAGCTGAAGGAGGTGGGTTACTAGGCAAGTTCCCTGAAAGGATTCATCTTCCCTGACTCTTTCTCTTCCCTCTCTCTGCTTTCTGGATGCCATGAATAGAACAGCAGTACTCCTCTGCCACATCCTTCCACCAAAAATATGCTGCTCCACCCTGAGCTCAGAGCAAAGGAATCAGGTGTCTGTGGACTGAGACTTCTGAAACCATGAACCCCAAATAAACTTTTTCTCTTAAGTTGTTCTTATGAGGTATTTTGGTCACAACAATGAAAAGCTGACTATAACAGCCTCTATATACCACTAATATATAGGCCAAGTCAATGCCAAGACACCATTGTAACAAATATTATGAAATTTTTCAAGTCACCATTAGTAGCACCAATAGTGGGACTTCCATAATACGGCATATCAACATGATTATTCTAGGAGAAGAAAAGAGAAAGAGAAAGGAAGGAACAGAAAATACATATGGCAAAGAATATTAAAAAGAGCTATAAGAGATCATGCTGAAATAATGCACAAACCAAATATTAATTTTCTCCTCCCACTCCCCATAATTTGAATACGAGTACAAATAAGAGAATATACAAGAAGGGGTGTGAGAAAGAAAAAAATGAGAAGAAATTATACGTGAGGAAGTATTAAAATAAACATGAGTCACTCATGATATTTTAAAAAACAAATAATGTTAAGAGTTAGATTTTTATGCCACATTTTTGAAAAAAATAGTTTTAAATACTACAAATGGATCATTATTACATATTTTGATAAAATGCCCATGAATGTGTAAATACACACATTTGTACACATATGCATACACACAAAACTATTTTTAAAAATTATATTTGTCTAATCTTTATGTATATATTGGTGGTAACCTTTCAATGTTTTGGGGTTTGGCTTTTTAAAATTTGGACATGCTTTTATAAAAATTGACACAAATGCTATTGCAAAAAGAATTTAAATGTCTCATATAATTAGTTATTTGAATCATTCCTTGTTATTTAAAAATGAAGCTACTTAAGACATGCATTTTGTGTTTCAAAAAAAAGATGGATAGAGAGAAGTGGATGAATATATACATAAGAATATCTTCAGTCATCCCTTTTAAAGTGCACAAATAAAATTGTACTTTGATTCCTAGTTAAGGTCACTACTTTCAAACTTGAAGCTATTGTTATGTCTATGGGTTCAGTGAAGCCAATAATGAATAATTGTTCAGTAAGTGTTCTGGCCTGGGTTTCAGCAAAAGGAGAAATGGCAAGAGAATTTGACAAGCTGAACTGATCTGCCACACTCAGACAGGAACGGAGAATACTTGTTTTCTGAGCAAGTGCATTCTGAGTCTTTAAGAGGAGGCTGCCAGCATAGAGAATACCACTAGGCCTAGCTCCCCAGAAACAGTGCATACTATCTTATCAGCTGACCAACTCCCAGGCAGCATTTTCACTTTCTGACCCTTCTACTGGAAGTAATTGTTAATTGTTGGTCTTTCTGAATTTCAGGCAGTATATTTTACATATAGAGGAAATTTAGTTAAAGGATACTAAGAAAGCAAAAAACAAAACACACTGTGAGTGCCAAACATAAAAGATCACACCTCTATGCTATAAAATCTAAAACGAGTCACTGGAAATGCATGCATGCACACAGAAGACTGAAAGGAAATATTCCAAAATGTTAAAGGAATTTGTTTCTAAAGAGTAAAATCACAGATGAGTTTGGTTTCTTCTTTATATGTTCTATGTGTTACAGAAAGAATGTATTGCAGAAAGAAAACCAGAACAATTATTTTAATAAATCAGAGAAGAAAGGAGATGAAGAAATAATCAAAAAGTTAGCACTATTTCCCTATAGTTAGATAGCAACTTAAGTCTTGGCCTCAGAATCCTTACAATTCAAAGTTTGTATCCATTCATATATGCATACACACACACACACACACACACACACACACACACACACACACACACACACACACATACACACACATACATACATATAATAGTTATAGGAAAATTTTTCTTTATTATTATTTTTTAAATGTGAATCATTTTAGTCAGTTTCTAACAGGGTCAATAAATCAGTTCCTAAAGCTCTTGGTTTATTAGTATGGTCTACCTAGTCCAGATTAATAATTGTGAAAAATCCTATTTACCATCAATGGTTTGAAGTAAATCAACTTGGATTTTTGAGAGAAGGAAAAAGAGGGACTCTCTAATTCCTGAGGCAAGTTAAAAGTTGTCTAACAAAAAGAGCTCTGTATAAAATATGTCTGGAGATAACAGAAAGTAGTGTTTTGTAGGAAATGACCCCCAAAATAAGATGAATTATTCAATCAAAATTAAAATTCAAGAATTCTAAGGAGATTTCTGTCCTAATTAGTCTTCTGCATTGATGCTTAGAGTCCAATTTTTACATACTTAAGAAATTACCAGCACTAAGAATCTGAAGGCAAAATATAGGCAAGCTATATAGACATGATGCCCCCATCATGAGCCAGGACACTTTAGTCTCCTAAGTGTCTTGAAGAGAGACAACCAGCTGGAAAGTGGACACATCTATCCAGCACTGCTCGCCATCATCTGAACTGATATCCCTCCTTATTTAAGACAGATTTCAGGTACATATCTGGGCTCTAGTGTCTAGACAAACCCACGCTAGCATTTCAACAAAACTGTCATATCTTTAAATGCTTTTAAAATGCAGAATGCAGAGTTTTCAAGAATTTCTTTTCTTTATTTTTTGCTTTGTTTTGTTGTTGTTATTTTTTCTTTGTACTGCATATATTGAAATAGCTGTTTAGCTTTGCCCAGTAATAAATAACACTAGGGAAAAAAAAGATATACTTAAGATGAATATTCTGTAAAACTTCAGAATTATTGTAAAGTCACATTTTTATCTACCATTTTTAGAGCCCATTTGATTTATCCCAACTTGGCATATTAGAACAGACATGGGGGATACAAACAGCCTGATAGTTAAAATTTTGTCTGCATATGAATCTCCTCTGGCTTCCTTCTCTGCCAGGAAAATTTTTCCTGTTGTCAGTCAACTGATCCTAATATCTTCTTGGAACAGAGCAAACATTTTAAAGTGCAAAGTAAAAGTCCTCCCCCAGCCCTAGGGAGAAAAAATTTTTTTTTTCCTTGAGCTGTTGATGTCTTTAAGAGAAATGACTTTAGTTGGTTCAGTCAGATGATAGAGGACACAGTTAATTCCCTAGAAAGAAAAATGTTTGAATAGCAGTAACACTGATTTCAAGTAAGGTATGTTTGGGTAACAGTATTTAAGAAGATAGCTTGAGTCATAAATTGTATAAGGGGTAAACCCCTCGTAAGCAACAACAGAAGTAGTTTGTTGGTTAACAATTTGTTATCTTTGCTCTAAAAACGTCCCATATTATGTATGTATTTTGAAATACGTTTATCAACTTAGAAAAGGAACTTGGGCCTCTTGACCATGATTGCTTTGCTTTTAATTAACTCATTACTTTTAATTATATGCTACGGTTTTATTTTAGAATCAGTTATTGAAAGTCTCAAGAAGAAAATAAAAACACAACTTTTTGTTCTAAATGCTATTTGGGGGGTGTGGCAGGGGTTTAACCAGGGATTGAACTAAGGGACCACTGAACCACATCTCCAGCCCTATTTTTTGTATTTTATTTAGAGACAGTGTCTCACTGAGTTACTTAGCACTTCACTTTTGATGAGGCTGACTTTGAACTCACAATCCTCCTGTCTCAGCTTCTCATGCTGCTGGGATTACAGGTGTGCACCACTTTGCCTAGTTGTCCTAAGCACTATTAAAAGATCTTGTTTTAAGATAGTTAAAACAAGTCTTAATACAACCTTATACTTCTTGATCCAGAGTTTTGGAGCTTATTTTAATAACTATTTCAGTGCACATTTTTAAAAACTATTGGCTAAACGTAAATTGTTAGCATGACAGAAAAAAATCACCAATGGGAACACTACAAACCAGAACCCAGTAGTGATGGTCACTGAAAGAAATATTTAAAACAAATAAGTTAGCAAGCCTATAAAGCTCTTCACTGATCTTTTATTTCAGAAAGAAAAAATAAAATTTATGTTAGAGATGATTCATGGACTAAATAGGAAATTGGTGGGGGCTGGATGGAGGTGGAGAAAGAAACCCAGGAAAGATGAATATTAAGTAGAAAGAATGAATCCTTTTGAGATTTTAAAGTTTTCATCATCAATTTGGGTTTAAAAGAATAAAATATTTCAGATAAATTTAAAGGCATTGAAAGATCCTCAAAATGAAAACATAAAGTGACCTTATTTCAGAACCAATCAAGGCAATGTCTTATTTGTAAGGTGTTTGGACAGTAATAACTGTATTAGAGTTCTCCTGAGAAACAGGAGGACGTCTGTCTGTCTGTCTGTCTATCTACCTACAGAAAGGGGAGGGGAGAGAGATTGCCTCAAATTATTACAGATAGTGGAAAGTCTAAAATCTACAGGCCAAAACAGGTAAGAATTGATATTGCAGTCTTGGATCTGAACTCTGCAGTGTAAGCCAGCTGGTGAGAAATGGGTCATGCCTCTGGGTTGAAGTTTTGACACAGATTGCTTTTTCCTAAGAAATATGCTTTGTTTTTCACAATGTTAAGGAGTGAATCCAGGGTATCCTGCATGCTAGACAAGTGCTGTATCATGCAGATTGCTTTTTCCTTAGGAATTCTCATTCTTTGCTCTGAAGGCTGACTGATAGAATGAGGCCTAGCCACATGACGGAGGGTAAACTGCTTTACTCAGGCATCAATATAATCTTATCTAATAACGTTCTTCATTTCAATGTCTAGACTTGTTTGACCAAACAACAGAAAACCATGGTTTGCTCAAAATGATGCACAGAATTCACTATCACACATAAAATTAACCATCACAATAGTTTTAGAGGTTAACCTCAATTTTGTACATTTTGGTTTCTCATAGTATCTGGGAAGAACATATAACTTTCTGAAAGTAATTGTATTAAGCAGAATGTGAAGTTTATGCCAAGTGCTCAGTGTAAATGGTGTTTCTCACATTTTCAAAACAAGTATATGCTACCTCAGAATTTCTCCTGAAATATTTCAGAAGACTATAACCTGTACATTTCAGACACTGTGTTTGGTTCTACCTCCAATGGTAGTATTTAGTAAAAATTCACTTTAGATCCTGAATCATATGACCAATACTTAAACATTAAAGAAATAGATGGTCCATTAGTATAATGACTTTGGTAATTGAGACATTGATCTTTTGTCCTTTGCTTTAATAGTAGCAAGATATATATATATATAATACATATATAATATGTAAATATACATAACATAAATTTTACTTATTTACAATATATATAGGAAATTTCATTCAAGCCATTTGCATCAATTTTCAAAAGTGACTACTTACAAACTTTAATTTAATTGCTTTGTTTTTGTTTATGTTTATATTTGCAGAGTGGGTCATTTCTTTGGTTGGGTGATTGGTTGGTTGGTTTGTAGACTGAAATTAAATACATTCTTTACCAAGACTAGAAAAAAAAGAACCTATGAATATAGATGGGAATTTAGAAAATGATTTTGAAAAAATGATCATAGATTTTAGTTGGTTTTATTGAAAGTACCATATCTTAATAAGCATAAACAATTTCACTAGCTTTGATAAAGTAATGTGTTTTCCCTCTCTAATATTTGCCTTTTTGTTGAAGTTGGATGATAAATAACATATAAAGGAAAGCTATCAAGAGCAATCAAAGTATACACATTTAAGTAAGCCAGACTAACTAATTTGCAATTTAAGAAATGGAGATAAGTACTTATGGCACCACAGTATCAGAGTAATGGGTCTACATTATTTAAATGATTAATAAAACCAATCAAAGGGGTAATATAAATATCTACTTAACTTCGGGTAGCATATATTCAAATCTCTTTTATAGGTATACAAATTTACATTACTATTATAGTCAAAGTCCTAAAAATAAAACCACTCTCTCTTTTTTTTCTTTTTGCTAAGTTTGTAAGTACTTGTTCTACTTGAGAGCATACATAGAAGAAATTTCTATCTTTAATCTTAAGGATTATTTCATTTTCTTCATACTTTGACATTCATTCTTTTTTAACAATTTGTTTTCCTTGTATGCTTTAAAAAATTACTACAAACTTAGTGGTTTGAAACAACAAAAATTTATTATTCAATAATTCTGTTGATCAGAAGCCTGGGTATATCTCACTGAACTAAAATTAGTATGGATAAACCTGGTTTCCTTCAGGATGCTCTAGGAGCTGTGCCTTTCTCACTTTTAAAGCTGCCCACATTCTTGGGTTAGGGCCCCATTTCTCCATCTTTAGCCAGCAACATCAGGCTGAGTCCTCACATTACCGTCTACTTAGTTCTGTCTATTCTGTTCCCACTTGCACTTATGAGAACTCACACAATTAGATTGCTCTGACTGGAGACATCAGGATAATCTCATCTCAAGGTCAACTGATTAGCAAGTTTAATTCCACCTGCCACATTAATTCCCATTTATCATGTAACCTCACATATTAACAAGTTTAGGACATAGATAACCCTTGCAGGAACATTGTTTTGCCCTATTAATTAATAATTCGTAAAGCTATTGATGTGCAATAAGAATTCATTGTACTAATCTATCAATTTTTATAGACTTTAACATTTCCAAAATAAACAGTTAAAACATAAATAACCCCTATGTCAACCAAAGAATTGTGTCTAGAAGGGAAAAGTTGTTATTCAAATTCAATTATCACCTTATTAGTGATCAGCTTCTTAGGAAATTTACTCATTTATTTCCAGGAAAATCTCTGAATAGATAAAATAATATAATAATTTTAAAATTTAAAATTATAGAAACAACAGTGGAATGAATCTGATGTAACTTTCCTGTGTACATATATTAACATACCACAGTGAATCTCAACATCGTGAACATCCATGAGACTGGATCCTAATTAGAATAACATATACTCCATGTTTTTATAAACATGTCAAAATAGACTCTACTGTCATGCAGACAAAAAGTATAAATTAAAATTTATGAAAATATAGGCATACATTTTGCATTAAGAAAAAAAGACCAGAATTTCATGTCTCCTAAAATGACCCAAATTAATTTCTTAAAATAGTCATTACAATTCTTAGAACTTTTAGGTTTGAAGAGCTCTTCTATATCATTTGGTCTAAGTACTTTCTGACACATGAAGTTCTTGCTGTAAAGATTATCCATGCTCCTTTTGAACACCTCTTGAAGTAAAGATTGGATAATCATGCCCACTGATGCTATTCTTTTTATCTTTGGATAGCTGTGACTGCTATGATTTTGTTCCACCTAAATGATTTTAAAGAGTAAGTTTAATACTACTTATATTTAATAGTTTAAAAAAATACTGGAAAGTACCTCAGCTGTCACCCTAAAGCTTACCTTTAATTCCTCTAGACATTGGTGGCAACCTCAAATCGGTGGAGACTAAAGACCACATCCCAATGGAACATTCTATTGGAGAAAAAAATTATCAACTTAAGTGAATTTCCCCAGCAGACTCATTTATCTGATAAACTGAATCATAGTACATTGGGAAAATCTAGAGAAGACTGTACCCATGTCTCTTCTCCAGACACTGGCTCTTCATGTTTTCTGAGATTCTTACTTTCCATAGATAACTATTTTAACTGGGCGGTAAGTGATCATTTTCGTCCTGGTTCAGCCCTGGACGTAGCTGTTCCACACACATGTGAGCTGTCAGTACAGATGTTTGGCCTATGGAGATAAATGGAGCTCAAGAGATGCAGCTAACTGGGAGTGGGCTGGGGAGGTTCAACCATCATTGAAGACCAGTTGAATCTTCCAATTCTGTGAGGACCAGATGAATCTCTGTCTCTGAAACTTCAAGACAAAGTTGATCCTTTCTGTAAATGATCATAATTTAAAACGAATTTTACCTGAAAAATGAGATTTCAGAGCAAATACAGGTCCCACTTTTCACTTTTCTAGTACTCGTTTTTGCGAGGTTTACTGAGAAGCTTAAACACACACACACACACACACACACACACACACGTAAGTGGCTATGGTTTTATAAAATTTAAATCTTTTAAAGTTTAACCTATCAGTTGAGTCCTTGCAAAAGTTTTTCTTACAACATCATTAGCTGCCTCAACTTCTGTCAGGGCCTCATCCTGTACTGCTCATTGAAAATATAAACCAATAAAGACCCTGGTTAAGACATTTTGTCCTCAGAGCGATTGGGTGACTTTTCTGAACTGCCATCTCTCTTCTTTAAGGGTTTGTAGTAAATGTTTACTGATACTGGGCACAGAAGCTCCTGATAGGAGTCTGTCATTTACTCCATCTTCATGAAATCTCACCTTTTGTTCCCCCAAATCATAGACTTACTAAAGCTCTTGACACTTCCCTTGAATCATACACAACCCACATCCCTGACCAATTATTAGCCTTTGTTACTCAAGACAATTTTCTCATGAGAAACTGGTGGCCTTTAGACCTAGCTATTGTGCTATAGACTCTCACCATACTATCATACTTTTTACCAGTTCATGTAATTCTCTACTGGGAGCATTTTCAGATTATGTACAGCTTTTATTAACTTTTGCCTCTGTGTACAGGAGTGGGTTATCGGCCGAGAAACAGGAACTCAGTACAAGCCACTCTCATCATCCTATCCTGAATAATGTTTTTACACAAATAAAGTCAGATTACTGACACTAGAGTTACCATTGATTGGGACAATCTTTTAACATAAGAGTTAACTTTTTCATAGACTGTTTGTAGCACCCTTTATTTATTTCTAAATAAGCTCAAAAGGCTTTCAAGGTATACTTAATTAAAATTCCCTTAAAATGGAGATTGGCTGATTCAATTTAGGTCTTACAAATTTACAGTAGCCTGAACTGGCACCTCTGAAGGCAACTCCCTCTGCTAACTAGCTAATCACTGTTAAAAGGAAGGGCAACATGTCAAACATTCTAAAACCAAAGTTAGTGTATTTGTTAGATAGTTGCATCTTTTAATTGGTTTAAAAATAACAAGGCAACCCAGCAAGTTAGCTTATTTTGTTGGATTGGCATAAATGTCATAAGTCATCTAGCAAATATTCAAACTGTAGAATTATTAAAAATAGACTTTATATGAGTGATTTATTAAGATTGTGTTTGGTTGAGGGGGACATGCTTACATCTCTTTTAAACTTTTTTTCAAGTTAAAATCATATCAACTATGGGATAAAAAATAAGATGTCAGGACTTCCATCAAACATCTGTTCATTTGCCTAAATGACTTCAAAAGTCATTATTTTGGAAAATCCTGGCCTCTCCAGTGGGTACAATTTCAGCTCACTCAGGGAGTTAGGATGGCCTTCTCTCCTCATTTGCTTCTTTAACGTCCACACAAAGATGTAAAATAGTTCCGCTGTCTGCCAAGATTCACGAATGTCTATTCAGCTGGCCTTATTCCTAACTCCATTACATTTTTTTCCCCTCATCTTTTCTTTTGTCCTCATTTTTACTCATTTGTTTAGGATGTGTGTGTGTGTGTGTGTGTGAGAGTGTGTGTGTGTGCATGCATGCACACGCACACTATTTAAAATCCTTCATGTAACAGATATTCAATATATAAGGAGCTGGACAGACAAAGAAATAGGCAAATTTATGCTGCTTAAGATGGACCTGAGCCCTTCTCTGTAACATAATGCAGTTTAATGTTTCTTAAACTATTGGGGCTTGTATCCAGGGCCTCTCGTGTGCTAGGCAAGCATTGTTCCATTGAGCTAGGTCTCCAGCCCTCCTGGTAGCATTTCTAACCTCATCTCTATGCATTTTCCACCATAGCCATCACATGTCAATACACAAAACCAGTCTCAACTTTCTAAACATACATCTTTTCTTTTTTCTCTTTTTTTACATTTTTATTATTTTAATTACATATTTATAATTATACTTTATTTAATTATATACAATATATTTTGTGTTATAGTTACGTATTTTAATTATATTTTTATAATTATAAATATGCATAATTGTGGGCTAAATGGTTAACATTCTTTATGCACATAACAATTGGATCAAATATGCAGTTTTTCTTTGGGAAAAGTTCCTTTACAACTTGGGACTCAGTTTCTTAACTAGAAAACATGGGAATGATATTTACCTTACACAGTGGTCAAACAATTAAGTATATTTACTTATGAAAAGTTCCTAACACGGTGCCTGACATATAAGCACACAGCAAATAATTTGTTGTTATTTTGGTTGTTACAGTAGTAGTGATCTTTTTTTCCCACAAATCTGTGGCTTTAAACATATATTTTCTTCTCTCTAAAATACTGCTTTCTCCACCTAGCAAATTAATATTTATTTTTCTCAGTGAGGACTTTCCTAACCCTGGTAGGGCAACTTTGAGTGTATCTTCTCTGCACCTGAAAACAGTTCGTAGACCTTCATTATTGTATTTAACACATTGTGTTCTAATGATGTGTATTGTCCTCATGTATTTATTTTCTCCACTAGATTGCTAAAGTTGTGGTATGCATCCTTAGAGACATCCTGACACCCAGCATAGAAGAGATGGAAGGAAGGGAGGAAAAGAGAATAAGGAGAGGAGGGAGAGAGGGAAGCGAAGGGAGGAAGGAGCAAGTAAACAGATGAATCCAGTCTTTTGGCAGCTCTCCTGTCCTCCATCATTCCTGGAAGATCCCCAACAGTGATGCATTGATCTAATTTACAAATTCTGTCAGTGCACTGATTAACAGTTCCCAAGTTTATCACTCAGGGCATAAATAACTCTGTTTCTGCAAGATATTAATTCATTCACAGTGACTAATTTGCTTCCTACTTGATGATAATGCCAACTATTGACTAAGGCAAAATCACTCAGCTTGCCAAACCCTTCCCACCCTCCCCCCAAAATCACTTATTCAGAAAATGGCTTATAGAGGAAGAAATAGCTGCTTTGGAAATTGACACAGATGAGCCAAAATTTGATTATTTAAAATAAAATTTATTCTACTGAGTCATTTAGTTTTGCTGGTCAGGTTTTGGTGGCAAAAGAGTTGGAAAATGAAAGCAGGAGCAGAGTGAGCAAGCACGGAATTTTCTTCATCACTTGCTTTCTCTTTGAAGATTTTCCCTGTCTAGCTTCCTGAGCAGTAAATGAAGGGTTTGCCTTGACCTAGCTTGTTGTATTAGCTCAAGAAATTCAGTCAGAAAAATTAATTGTAAACTAGAAAATGTTTCTCATAAGGAACATTTTTTCTCCCTTGTCATAATAAAGCTCCTGTTTACACTCATCTTATTTGTTCAGTAGAAACTCATAAAAGTAAGTTAACTTTTATCACTTTCTGAACTAACATGTCTAAAATTGCTAAAATCCATATTATTTTTTTAATCATATCTCTTGTTAGATGATAATAGTACTCGGGATCGCCAATTTTTTTTTTTTGCATAGTGAAAAAGCATGTAACAGTTAAAATGTAGACGCGGTTGCTATTCACATGCATGTGCACACATATACATGTTTTTTATTTAATTTTTTGAGCCAGAGGCAGATTAAAAAAAAAATCTATTCTCTTTCAACCCAGATTCTTTCCCAAGCTAACTGATGTATAAGATCCAATCACAGTGATTAATTCCAAGTTTGGGGCCAGAATTTGCCCTCTCTCCGTAATGTGTTATACCAAGTTATATCAGTAATGTTTTCTTTCCATCCTCTTCATCTCTTCTCTCAAAACTACCAACCAAATCAACTTCTACAATTAATCCTGCTCTGCAGTTACTCTTTTGATATCTTCAAATAAACATATGTGTTTTCTATTTATGTTTGTTTGATTATACTTATTTTTGTGTCCCTTCTTTCACTTTCTCTCATATGCATTCCCCTCCCATTCTTATTCCTACAACCTACTACAGGAATGTAACTTCTCTTTCTTCCAGTCCATTCTACAAACCAATATGATAGTATGTTCCCTAAATTACCATTCAACAATAACTTAAATTAAATTAAATTAAATTTCTTAATCCCTAATTGTAAGCATTTTTAGATTTGACACCTCAGCTGTCTATATTTATCACCCACCATCTGGAGTTTTGATCACTGCCCCCCTCATCCAGACCTGCTCCTTCTTCTAGTTTCTTTAGATCAGTAAAGGATATGACCAGCAAATTGGTGCAGCCAATATGGAAAGCAGTATGGAGATTTCTTGGAAAATTGAGAATGGAACCACCATATGACTCAGCTGTCTTGGTCTATACCCAAAGGACTTAAAAACAGCATACTACAGGGACACAGCCACATCAATGTTTATAGCAGCACAATTCACAATGGCTAAACTATGGAACCAACCTAAGTGCCCTTCAATAGATGAATGGATTTAAAAAAAACATGGCATATATACACAATGGAATATTACTCAGCAATAACAGAAAATAAAATCATGGCATTTGCAGGTAAATGGCTGGAGTTAGAGAAGATAATGCTAAGTAAAGTTAGCCAATCCCAAAAAACCAAATGCCAAATGTTTTCTCTGATATAAGGAGGCTGATTCATAGTGGGATAGGGAGTGGGAGCATGGGAGGAATAGATGAACTCTAGATAGGGCAGAGGGGTTGGAGGGGAAGAAAAGGGGCATGGGGTAATTAATGATGTTGAAATATGATGATCATTATTATCCAAAGTACAGGTATGAAGACACAAATTGGTGTGAATATACTATGTATACAACCAGAGATATGAAAAATTGTGCTCTATATATGTAATAAGAATTGTAATGTGTTATGCTGTCATATATAAATTAAAAATTTACATTAAAAAAAGAAAGAATAAAGAGGGTGAGTTTAATACATCAAAAAAAAAGAAAAGAAAAAAGAAAGGATATGGCTAATCAGCCAGTTACTTGAGCTAAAAATTTATCTCTGAATTCTCTCTTTCACCACCACATCTAATATATCACCAAGCCTCTTCATACTATTCCATAACATCTGCCCAATCTGTCCATTTCTACTGCCAGTTCTACTGCCTACCCAAACCCCCACTCTCATTTAAGTTGGATACCACACTAACTCCTGTTTTGGCTCTCCTTGCCTCTCCACAATCTATTTTCCACCTAGCAGCCAAAGAGAGCTTTATAATATAAGTCAGATCACATCAGATTTCTGCTTAAAACCATCCAGTAGCATTTGGTTCTATTTATAAAGTCCACATTTCTGTCCCTGCATCATGTGGCCCATGTGGAACTTTTTGATCTTAGCCTTTGTCTCTTCATCATCTCTCATTGTGCACACCCACACTGGCTTTCTTTATGTCTTCTTACACACATCACAGTGGATGGCATCAGCTCTAATTACTCCTCTGTAATATTTTTCACCTTGGACTTTGCTTGGTCATTATCATTGTCATTTAACTTTTGGCCTAAATATCACTGTATTTTCTGACTACCCAACATAAAATAGCTGCTAATTCACTATCACCACACCCTGCATCGCATTTATCTAACATTCATTTGTTTTTGTTTATATGATTGTTTCCTGTCTTGTTCACTGCTAAATTCCTTCATATCATTGTTTGGTTCTCAACAAACATGTATCTAACGAATGAAGGAAATTTGATTTCCCATCTCATATTCTGTCCACAACACTGAACAATATTTCTGATAGAAAATTTTAGGACCAAAGACCAGAGATAAATTGATTTGACATGGAGACAGAAAGTCTAAGTAAAAGAAAGTTACCTAAAAAGTGGAGTGTCCTTGCTGAGTGATATATTAAGAGAGAAGATGGTAAAAGATCTTCAACATCAGACTGAGAAAATTTGGATCAAATCTAATAAGGAAAAATACTATGAGCTTTGTGAAGAAAGGGATGTTTGGCTTGGTGACTGCTATACACCCAATACCTAAAATAGTTCTGAAACAGTGGGTGCTCAATAAATACTTTAAGGCATAAATGAATGAACAAACTTGATACAACCTCTTGGATGCTTTGTTCTGCAATACTTTAAAGACCCAGTAGAGATAGAAGACTATAGAATTCAGTTTCTCAAATTAGAGACCATGGATTGTATGTAACTGACATAATGAAATTCAGTTTCTTGTGCTTTTGCTAAAACCTACTGAATGACCCAAGACTAGGACCAAGAATGCAATGAGTTTCCTTGTGTTTCTAATAATCACACTATAGTTTGAGAATGAGTGCCCTACAGCATGTAAGATGATCAAAGTCCATAATTATCATCTGTATTGGAAGGACTTAAAGAAGTTGCAAGAGCTTAATGACAGAAAAGAGTTAAAATGACCAAGTGTCCAAACTAGCAGGCAGAGAAAAGGATACCTCCATTGGTTGGAGCATAGGAAATGTGTTCATTAGTATACAGAGGAATAGGTGAAGGTGAAATGTGAGACTAAGCTAAGAAATTATGTACTTCGAAATCCATAGAAGACTCTTTTCTATAATAAATACCATAGGCATTGCCACTGCATCCCATAGCACGAGGGTGCTAAGACAAATTAGTCTCATTTCCTATTGTCAAAACCTATATTAAAGGCATGATACTCCTGTTTATTTCATAGTGAAAGCACCGTGTATGTCTCAGTAAATAGTTCTTTGTGTTATAGATTCTTGAACTTGGCATCCTCCCAGCCATGAAATGTATATGGCAGTGGAGCAATGCTAGAAAGTAAGAGGGAAATGCTGGAGGTCTGATTTGAGGAAAGGTCCTAATGCCAATGTCTGTGGTCAATAAAAACATTTCAGAAAGTTGTTCAGTTTCCCATAGATGAGATTTTATTTATAATTCTTGGGCTTTAGAATATAGAATCTATACTTAGAACCGGGTTTGTTATTTTTTTTAATGCTAAGATGGACTGAGGCCAGTTAATGTTATTCATGAGAAGAAAACTTTAAACGTGGAACTATTTTTGGCACACATTAGTTTCTGTATTTTTATGTTATGGGGAACCTGACATTTAGACTACCCAGTGAGTTGAATACTCAAAAGTAAATTATTCCTTCCCACTGTGATGGATAGATGTTTAATATATACTTATACATGTTCGTCATAAAGCTCCAAATGCCTCTTGTCAGTTTCCAGTTAATTGCTGTCATATGAGAAAAGAAGGATGGTCAGCTGGTAGAAATTGTATTAGCACATGCCTACAACCATACCCATGAGACTGCTTGTTTCACTGCGATCATATTGGAGACTCTGTTTTGTGTTTGGTTTTGTTTTTAACTTTGATGCAAAGTTAAAGGAAATAAACAGAAGCTATGTGAATTATTCTGCAGACAATTCCATTTACTTTTCTAAGTTGAATATAAAGTAAAGTTGACCTCCCTTTTAACAGTAACAACCCCCTCACCACTCCAAAAAAAAAAAACGTCTGGTAAAGTCAACACCACAATGGAAAGAATGAATTTAAACATAAAAAAGGACCAGAATTTGCTTCATGGATGATATTTCCTAGGACATCCTCCTTATAAGGAATTTTAGGTCAAGAAACTGATACCCGACGAAGGAAACAGTTTGAATTCTCTAAACAGGCTATTAATTACCACTGGACAAGGGCCAACTCAAATATTAAAGGAGGATCTTGAGGTTATGTATGCATTCAGTCAATAAGTAGTCCTGTCCAACTTTGTATCTATACAAAACAATCATGTTTCAGGGCCAACTATGGAACTTGATCCAACAGTGAGAAGGGAGTGCACTGACTCCTTTCAGAGAGCCTGAGATTCTCTTAGGCCTCAGAGCACTAATCAGCACACATCCAGTTGCTTCTTTGGCTTGGTCCTCTTGAGGCCCATGCTATTTAGGGGATGTCCAAAACAGAGGCTGAGGAAGAGGGAGAGAGAGCTCCCATCCAGGAGGCTCACAGCACTGGAC
Source organism: Ictidomys tridecemlineatus (assembly GCF_052094955.1). NCBI lineage: Eukaryota > Metazoa > Chordata > Mammalia > Rodentia > Sciuridae > Ictidomys > Ictidomys tridecemlineatus. The sequence goes on from NC_135481.1 coordinate 44,235,198, forward strand.
ATAAATGTTGAGTCAAATGCTCCAGAAGAAAAAAAAGATCTTTTCTGCGTCCTTGGCTTGTGTGAAATGACTAACTTTAAAAATATGAAGACCCTCTCCCTTCATCTTAGTACCATAATGCTTCTATCATTTTTATTGCTTTCTCCCACATGGATAAAGATCTACTCATCCATTAAAAGGAAAAAGCGCTTTCTCTCTGGAAAGAGATATATTTTTTGTGATTTTTTCCCCATGTCAAGGACAACTGAGCCCAGAAGGCATAAATTAGATTTATTTAGAGTCTGAATTTATACAAGACCAAATTGTGATATTTTATTTCAATCAAGTTTGGCTTTAAAACTATGCTACTTTGTTCTGAAGGCATATTTTAATTTTTCTGATATTAGACTTACAGACCTTTTGTGAGCGATAGATAAGATTAAGTGTAGGCATATTATAATCATTTTGAAAAGTGCTAATAACCAATAGCAAGGAATGGATGAATATTTTTAAAACACCTCAAAATTTAGCTCTCTTTAAATCTTCAGTGTTGTTATTCACCTTTATTCATCAGGGCGACTGTGCTATAATTACCTGGAAATAAATAGCCCCCTCATTAACTTTGCCACATGTCTAGTCCTTCTTTCAACAATAGCTAATCAAATATGTTTAGAAAGTAAAAATTAAAAGTAAATTTCACTCTTTGTAATCAACACCACAAAACGTTTTTCTTTCAGAAATTATGCTTTTTATATGACATTTAAAAGTGTAACACCTGAGATGTATTGTGAGAGGAATAAGGTACTTTCAATAATTTAGATTAAAAACAATTAACCCTAGGTCATTTTTTCAAAGTCAATCTTCCACGTCAGGAAAATTGAGAGTAATTTAGAGACGCATAATACCTTTTATTAAATATTTCAAAGCCAGGACCATCAACTATAAGTGAATAAAGAAAGAATTATTTAATAACAGTTACAACACTCCCAAGCTACAAAAACTCACCTTGCAAATATCAAAAACATGCAAGTAGAGAGATACACGCTCTCCACCCAGCCACGACAGATCCAAATTGGTGCCAATTAAGGAAATTCATTTCCTCTCTGTCCCTGACATTATCTTCAAGAAGAAATCACACAACCAGCATAGCAAGGCAGCAGGATTCCCCTGTGGATATCCCTTCTCCATTACTGGACCCTTTCCATTATTGGAGCTTTCAGTGTATTGAAAATTACAGAAATGTTAAAACAAGACTCCACAAAACTTGTAGCATATTTTAAAAAGTCAGTCATGACACTGACTCTGGATGACAGTGTGGATAACCTCAGAAGACAACCTTCAATAAATGAATGGATAAAAAAAAATGTGGCATCTATACATAATGGAGCACTACACAGCACTAAAAAATGACAAAATCATAGAATTTGCAGGGAAATGGATGGCATTAGAGCAGAAGATGCTAAGCGAAGCTAGCCAATCCTTAAAAAACAAATGCCAAATTTCTTCTTTGATATAAAGAGAGCAACTAAGAACATAACAGGCAAGAAGAGCATGAGGAAAAGATTAACATTAAACAAAGACGAGTGGGGGGAGAGAAAGGGAGAGAGAAGGGAAAGCATATGGAAATGGTAGGAGACCCTCAATGTTACACAAAATTACATAGAAGAGGTTGTGAGGGGAAAGTGGGGGAAACAAGGGAGAGAATTGAACAACAGCAGATGAGGTAGAGAGGGATGATGGGAGGGGAGGGGACGCGGGATAATAGGGGATAGGAAAGGTAGCAGAATACAACAGTCACTAATATGCCATTATGTAAAAATGTGAGTGTGCAACCGATGCGATTCTGCAATTTGTATTTGGGGAAAAATGGGAGTTCATAACCCAATTGAGTCAAATGTATGAAAGATGATATATCATGAGCTTTGTAATATTTTGAACAACCAATAAAAAAATAAAAATAAATAAATAAATAAAACTTTTGTTTTTAATTGCAAAAAAAAAAAACCAAAAAACAAGGCTCCACAAAACTTGTAGCATATTTTAAAAAGTCAGTCATGACACTGACTCTGGATGACAGTGTGGATAACCTCAGAAGACAATACCATGAGTTAACCTGGAGGCTCTCCACAAAGACCAACAGGCTCTCTGTAGTTAGCCCTGCTGCCTCCTCCCCAGCTCCCATTCTGTTTGCAGGTTCCTCACAAGTTTCTCTGCCACGTGTATTTTACACTTGTAATCTCTCCTCCCTAATGAGGCCAGGGTGATCTTTCTGTTTCATTGTGTTATTCCCTTGTTTAAAACCCCCCTCAGGGTTCTGGTGATGTCAGGCTGCTTCTCTTGGGGACCCTGGGAGCTCTTCTTCCATTCCCAAGCCCCAGCACATTCCTCCACTCCCCCTTGGTCTCCGCAATCTATATATAGTCATCTGTTCCTGCTGTTCCCTGAGCCTGGTTGGTTCTCACTCACCCCATGGGTACATGGGAAAGTACCTGCTCCTCTCTCAAAATTCAGTACAAGTCTTCAGTAACTCTCAAGAGGCTCTGCCCAGGCTGGGGTTGTGGCTCAGTGAGAGCGCTTGTGTAGCATGTGTGAGGCATTGGGTTCGATCCTCAGCACTACATAAAGATAAATAAATAAAATAAATGTCTATCAACAACTTAAAAAAAAATTTTTAAAGAAGAGGCTCTAGCCACCTTTGTTTTCACCCCATTTGTTTGTTAACTTTTCTCATAGACTTTACGCGTATTGAACTTGGTTGTTCATGAGTTTAACTCCCCACGCTGCATTTGAGGTTTCTGTTTTTATTTTTTTTTATTTGTTTTTTTTTAAATTGGCTCTTTTTCATTATACATGACAGTAGAATCCATTTGGATAAAATTACATAAGCATAAACTATAACTTATTCTAATTAGGACTCCATTTTTTGTGGGTAGACATGATTGTGAGATTCACTTAGGTAGTTTCATATATGTATATAGGAAAATTATGTTAGATTTATACCATTGTCTTTCCTATTCCTATCTTGAAGACAGGGGCTATATTTTCATCTATATTTATATCCTTGGTTTCTAGAGCATAGGAGTGACTGATTAATATGTTTTATAATATTTTATCTTTGTTTTTCAGATCACTTGGTTATTCTTATTTCTTTTCCCTCCTAACCTTTTTTTTGGGGGGGTGGGTGCTAGAGATTGAATTCGGGGGCACTCAGCCACTGAGCCACATCCCAGCTCTATTTTGTATTTTATTTAGAGACAGGGTCTCACTGAGTTGCTTAGCGCCTCACTTTTGCTGAGGCTGGCTTTGAACTTGCAATTCTCCTGCCTCAACCTCCCGAGAAGTTGGGATTAAAGGTGTGAAGCACTGTGCCCAGCTCACCATTCATTTTTTTTTTTTTATTTTTCAAAACCCACTGTAATCTTCACTGATAAGTATTAACTTGGTGTCATGAAAGACATATCATGAAGGGAAATTGTACATAATTTTTAAAAGTCATCAGCTTCTAAATTCATTTTGAATGTCTCCCATGACACTTTTCATACATCTCTTCATCTTATTAGACTTAGAATCTACTTCTCTTCATGTACAGAGACAAGAAAATTTTGACCATTCAATTTTATGATTTATCTTTGTTTTTATTGCTACAGTATTTTTTTTTCGTGCTACTTGTTCATTTCATATATGTACTGTTTCTGTTACGTTGTAGATTAAATGACTTTCATGGGCTGGCCTGCCAATTTCAGAACCATCCGTAATAGCTTTTTCTGTAGAGAAATATATTTTAAGTTGCAATCTGCCTCAAAATGTTTTTGGAACTTAGCAAATTTCAGCACATTTGTAAGCTGTGGATTCACCACTGAGATTAGGAAACCTGTTATGTGCTTATTTAAATTATTCATTCAGCAAGCATTGATTGAGTAACAACATTTGTCAGGATCTGCTTCTCACTCTGATATAGGGGGCAAAACATTCATTCCCTGCCTTCAAGAGGCTTATAATCAACACATACATTTTGCTAAAAATCAATTTATTTTTCTGCCTCTCCCTTGTGAAAACAGATAAATTCTACTTATGACCTTAATTGCATTGAAAATGAACTTTCATCCTTCTGAGAAATGCTTCATAGATATGAGAAATATTTTGTCATTTGTTTCTTTAAACACTCTTTTTAAGATCTATTTCTCCAACATTTTTCTTTTTAATGTTTTCCTCTATTTCTATACTTTGTTATTTCATATCATGTACATTCATCCTTGAACACCTCTCTGAAATATTTCTCAAATAGCATGCTTATTTTAAAAGCCATTTTTTTTCTCCAGGCTAGACAAAAGAAGATCCATCCACTGTTTGAGGTCTCATTATTGTCTTCCACCAAGAAAAAAAAAAAAAGCTAATGGGCCTGAAGATAGATATAAGGTCTTTGACAATACAGTCTTCAGAATTTAATATGTGAGTTAGTGATCTTAAATAGTTATCCTTTAATCAGGTCAAAATTATTCTTGGCAACTAATGGATGTATCTGTAAAATGGAATTTGTCCATTAATGATAGAAAGGTTTCTAAAGATCTTTTAACATGAGATAAATAAAGCAATAGATCAACAAAAGATAGCCATATTTTATACTAATCACTTTGAAAGAGCTATTTCAAGTAATAATTACCCACTCAGAAATGATGGGGGAATTTTAATGGCTGTAGCTCAAAGAATCACTTACTGTGTGGCAAGACTAACTTGCAATTTTCCCAAGCTTAAAATGGAAACATTCTTTAATGGGAAAATAATGCCTTAATTCACTCTCTTAAATTTTTAAATTAAATTAATAAAATGCAATGTTTTTATGTTTAGAGTTTTACTCAATAGATTTTTTTTAAATCTATTGATTGATTATATAGAAGCTTGCAAACCAGTAGATTCCTTCTTTTTTTCCCATGAAAATCTTTCTTCTATGGGGCATACCTTACCTCTCCTGATAACTCATTTCCTTAATGCCATCAATTCTATGTTTGGTGGTTTTTTCCTCCTCTAAAATCCCTGTTTAAATCAGCTTATATTTTGTGGCTCATCTGATTGTGGAAACTTCCTCTATGAAACTGTTCACCACCCAGGGGGGGCAAAAAAAACAAAGTATGGTCTTTTGGTGCCAGTCCAAGGAACAAATAGGTCAGCTCATACTATTTGGAACTGATAAAAGGAAGAAGTGCCATCTTGCTTGCCATTTTGTTCAATCATTCAATCGGTGTTTCTTGAATATTTCCCCTACACAAAATATCTCAGGAAGTGGAATTAAAACCAATGATGCTGACATAAAGAAAATAACTACAATGCAGAATGATACCCTGGAACTTCATATGTTTTACTTTAGGAGCTAAAGAAAGATCACCAAATCTTCACAAAACTATTGCAATTACAATTAAATTGTGTTATCCCACAAAGTAAGATATCATGACTTCTCTTACCAGGGCATTTCTTAATTATACAGATCTGTCAAAAGAAAGAACCAACTTCAGAAACTCCCATAGGAAGATCCTAAAAGTAATCTCTCATATTGTTTTTAGAGCATCTATGAACTCCAACCTACATTCTCACTGTTAGCCTACCCGTATTTTTATTGAAAACAAAAGCATTGATTCTCAGGAATCATAAATTAAATATTATTTTTACTGTTCTCAAGTGAATTCTATTATATGAAATCCATTAAAATTTCAAGCATGCTTAAGAAATCCAAAATCTTATGCAACTAAACCAGATTTGTTTGAAACCTGGCTTCTCAGTATGGGTACCATGGAACCCAAATATATTAACCATAAGAGTTAACAGCCCATTTCATGGACCATCCAGAAACCTAAGCTCCAATTCTTACCCTCTTTATTGCACTGCTTCCCTTTCCCTTACATCTAGCCTTTTAATTTCTGGCTGGGAAGAATTCCTAACTTGCAACTTGCTTTAGTATTTCAGCTTTCATAATCTTTTAAGATTGATTCTGAGATGTCAAGAATCTACTTTAAGAATCTTTCTTTAACCAATGAAAGAAACTAGCTGACTGACTAGTGTGAATATTTCATCATCTAGCACTTTCGTCACTATTCATCTTTGCTTTTTTAATTTATTTTGAATAGGAACTATAATGAAGATTTATGGAAAAAAATCATGGCTCAAAAAAAAAAAAGAAAAAAGAAAGTCAACTACCAGCCCTGTTGATAGAAATAAATAGGAAACAGAGAAATTTGAACGAGTAATATTTCTTAGTCAAAAAATTATAAGTTTTCAATAGATTAAATAATAACACACTGAATTTGACATCAGATGTATAATATGAAATAATTCACAGAACTTTCTTTTACAGAGCAAAAGAAAACGATTTCAGGAAGAAGTTTCATGTCCCAAACAATGCAGTATTGTACACCATGGTGAAGAAATGTAAGTTGTCTCCTTGGTATTAGGAGGAATTGTACCAGAAAGAACTATCAATGGAAAAGTAACTGGAGAGAAAGCCAGAAATCAGAATAAAGTCAGAACAAACATTCCTATACATAGAAAATTGGAGATTCATAAAAATCTCCAAATCTAACTTCATAAATGTCAGAGGTCTACCACATCTTTTTTTTTTTTTTGGACAAGAAGTTTCCTTTATTGGACTTACTATATCCACTAAAACAGAAGGAAAAGAGAATTTTCTGATTCTCAAAAAAGCACCCCGTTTATAGACTTTCAAGTAGCATTTGTCCAGAGAAGATCTCAGTGACACTGATTCTTCAGGTAATGACCAGAAATTATTCATCCCACTTTAGAAATAGAAGAACTAAGGCTGAGGAAGAGACGGCTTGCAACCAAGCCCCTTGGGGCTCGGAGGTGCACCAAATGCATCATGAACACCTCATTGTGCGCTCGCATCGTGAACCATGCAAGAGTCTGAAATTGTCTACCAAGTTTTTTAAGATGTTGAATGCAATGTCATTTTTTGTTACTCAGCATAAGTATTTCTTATTTTTCATTGTGATAAAATATAGTGAAATTCACCATGTTAACTATGTTTAAATGTATAGTTCAGTGGCATTAAGTACATTCACACTATTGTGCAATGGTTGCCACTTTCAACCCCCAGAACTTTTTCATCATCCCAAACTGAAACTGTAACCATTAAATGCCAACTCTGCATTTTCTCCTCCCCCATCAGCCCTGATAACCACTATTCTTCCTTTCTCCATGTTTGACAACTCTGTACTTCATATGTAGGAATTATATAATATTTGTCCTTTTGTGCCTGGCTTCTTTCCTTTAACATAAAGACTTCAAGGTTCATTCATGCTGTAGCATGTTTCTAATGCTGAGTAATATTCCACTATGTGAACATGCCCCGTTTCACTTAACCATTCATCTGTAAATGGACCTTTGGGTTATTTCCATCTTTTAGCTATTGTGAATAGTCTTGCTATGAACATTAGTGTTCAAATCTCTGTTCCAAGTCCGTGCTTTCAGTACTTTAGTTTCTATGGCCAGAAGTGGAACTGCTGGATCATTTGGTAATTCTATATTTAATATTTTAAGAAACTGCCACCACTATACTTCAATATATTTTATAGGACTGGTATAATTAGTATAATGGTGGCAAAGCTTAAATCCAAATGATCTTTATTCTCACTACTGGTGTTATCTACTCTTTCATAGCTCTTATTTGCCTATGCAAACATCTTGCACAGATTCCAGTCCAGGTTATCTATAGACACATGCACTCTATGCTGTCACTCACTCTCTCATTCTGTCTCCCCCACCCCCTCTGGGAGCTGTCTGTTGGCTGTTTTTGGTGATTTATGACCTCCTATTCTTAATTATTAGCTCTATTTTATGGCAAAACCCTGAAGCAGAATTATCAACTGTGAAATTTATTTAAAAGAATTTAGAACTGGGGTAACACAGTGGAATATTACTCAGCATTAAAAGAGAATAAAATTATAGCATTTGCAGGTAAATGGATGGAGTTGGAGAATATCATCCTAAGTGAAGTAAGCCAATCCCAAAATACTAAAGACCGAATATTCTTTCTGATAAGTGGATGCTGATCCATAACGGGGAAGGACAAGGCATGGGAATAATGGTGGAACTTTGACTGGGCAAAGGGGAGGGAGAGGAGGGAGGAGAGGGAGGGTTCATGGGGGCAGGAAAGATGGTGGAATGAGATAGAAATTATTACTCTAGGTACATGTATGACTGCACTTAATAGTGTGACGCTACATCATGTACAACCATAGAAATGTAAAGTTGTGCTGCAATTGTGTACAATGAATCAAAATGCATTCTGCTGTCATATATACCTAACTAAAATAAATTAATTAATTTTAAAAAAAGATATGTTATGTTCCTTATAATATTTCCCAGCATCTAGCTGATGACCTGTCATATTATAGGTATTCAATAAACACTACAGAAATGGGAAATAAAAAGAATTTAGGTTCACATTTTCTTGTGTCTGTACTGTTTATTTATTCCTCACACAAGTCAGAAATTATAGTTATGACCATGGTCTGTTAATTTTTCACTTGGGTAGTTTATTTTGTAATGCTCCTCTATCCTCATTTGTAAGGAAACAATTTACTTATATTGTAAGGATCCTTTTTCCATGCTTTGACTATAATATTGCCGATTGTATTTTCAGTTGATTTCTGGATATTTTAATGAAAAAATACAAATACTTTACATTTGGAAGGTTTTCTCAAAATCCTTTCAGATCAAAAGTCTAATTCAAGTGTTCAATATACACTAAAAAAAATAGACATTTTTGAGAAATACTTTTTAACTACAAAGTTTATATGGGAGTTAAATGTCAAATAAGCTGTTTTGCATGTCTCAACAGCAAAACTATGTTTTGACAGTGATGAAAAAATAATGGTAAAAAGAAATTGAAATAAAATTTAGTGAAAATTTTCCCTAGCTTATTTTATTTATGCATTAAGCTCCAACCCAACAATAACCATATTTCTGTAACATTTACCTAATTCTGAAAATATGTAGCATTACATTTTGTGATAGTATGAATTAGGAATAAAATTCTTACTCTGGAGATATGATAGTATATTGTTCCAAATTTGAAATTGTTTTAGGTTTCTCAACTGCAGAACCTTAAATCAACTCAGATCTTTACTTATGTAAGTTGATTTATTTTGAACCACATGTAATTTCAGTTTTAGGGAGGGATTGCCTTTAAAAGTCTCATTAATAAAATCCTAACTAAGTATCTTGGACTTGGAAGAATTCTCATGTCACTTTCTTTAGTGTAGTACAAAAAAAGACACAAAAATAAAGATAAAAATTCCTATCATATACACAAAGCAAAATGTTCCTGACAAAATCAGAACATTCTAAAATAGTTGAGAACTATCTAATGCTTTTTAAAAACAGAAAAGTAATTATTGCTGCTATTTTATTCACCAAAGATCTTATTTTCTCACTGTGGCTTAGGTTAAGCTGACCTAAGTTGGTTTATTAGAAAGAGAAAAACTGGCACTGCTTGTGGGACTGGGAGCCTGCAAGGCCTTCACTCTCTTAACTTTGAGGTTATAATATGCCTATTGCTGCAACCATAAAAATGCACACACAAAAAAATAAATGTCAATTTTTAAAATAAAAGTACTAATTGAATAAATACAAATGCAGGATAGGAACAATAACAGTGATCTAAGATCTCTAACAACTTAAAGCTAAGACTTCATCAGAATGTGGACAGTCATTGAAATAAAACCAGAACTTGAACCCAATACGACAAAATTTTACCTAAGCCATTATTGATGTCAGATGGAAGATCAGTGATAATGGGAAGTATAAGAAGAGCATACACCTTTTAGAGACTTGAAACTGTCAAAATATATTTTTAAAATATATTGAAAGCTCTATTGGCCAGCAAGTCTTTCCCATGGCTTTGTGCCCATTGCATAGTTTCAAATTGGCGGTTAACTATGCTCTGGTATCTAACATATCAATTAATAAAAGTCACAGAACGAATGATCTGTAAAGAACCTTCAGAAATGATCAAATCCGCCCTCCCAAAAACTAGAGGACATCTCAACTCTTTTATTTTATTTTGGTGGGGTACTGGAGATTTAACCCAGGAGAAATTTGCTCCTGAGCTATATCCCCAGCACTTTGTCACAGTTTTTATTCATGCATTATAGTTATACACATTGATGGGACTTGTTGTTACATATTTGTACATGCACATAATACAGCAATATAATTTGGCCAATATAACCCTTTAGCACTTTCCCCCTCTCTCCCTACCTCCCACCCTCTGGTTCCTTTCCTCTACTGATCTCCCTTGGATTTTCATGAGATCCACCCCCATCTTTCTTTACCTTTTTTCTCTCTAGCTTCCACATATGATAAAAAACATATGACCCTTGACCTTCTGAGTTTGACTTACATCACTTAACATAAATGTCTCCAGTTCCATCCATTTTCCTGAAATGACATAGTTTCATTTTTACTTACACACAGCTCTCTTTGATTTTTTATTTTATTTTGAGACAGATTTGCCTAAAGCCTTGCTAAATTACTGAGGTTGGCCTTGATCTTGAGATCCTTCTATCTCTGCCTCCAGAGCCACTGGTATTACACGTGTGCATCACTGTGCCCAGCTCAACCATTTTACACCAAGCTTCAATTCTCTAGTTTGGGAAATCTTCAGGAAAATTGCTGTTGTAGATTATCTTACATTCAAATGTGACTTTTCACTTTTGTCTTTTTTGTTTTGTAGCTCCTGAGTTTAAAGCATCAACTACAATCTTGTTTAAATTAAGTTAATTGAAAGACCCTGTCTTAAATTAAAATAAAATTAAAAGGGCTAGGGTTGTATCTCAGTAATAAAAACACCCATAGTTTTAATCCCCACTACCAGATAGATATAAAGATAATTAGATATAGATAGATAGATAGATAAACCAGCTTAGAAAACTGTTTCTTTTTGAAAACTTCTCTTTTCTCCATTTATTCTTCAAAATGGCTGTTGTTTTGGGTTTTTTTTTTTTTTGCTTTTTGTTTTGTGTGTATTGTTTGTTTGCTTGTTTGTTTTAGTGGTGGTACTGAGGATTGAATCCATTGGCATGCTGCCACCACATTCACAGACTTTTTTGTTTTGTTTTGTTTTGAGACAGGGTCTCAGTAAGTTACTGAAAGTCTCACTACTTTGCTGACACTGGCCTCAAACTTGAGAGCCTCCTATCTCAGTGTTCTGAGTCCTTGAGATTTCAGGCATGTGCCACTGTACCTAGCTTGATTTTTGTTTTTTAGCTCCTGAGTTTAAAGCATCAAGAAAAACAAAAAATTTTACACCAAGGTTGTGACTCTGTGTGACAAATTCCAGCTCAGGCAACATTTTATGATCCAGCGTCCAGTCTTAGAAAAATGAGAGGAAAGAGGGGTTTAACTGCAACAAGAATATATTCTGGACTGGACACTAAAAACTTGAACATAATGTGTGTATTTGAGCATAAAAATGGACTGTATTTTCCCTTTCTTATTTGGGCATGCAAAACCTTTTATTTTCATAATCAAGGCCAAATATATTTCATACTCTAGGCTTAAACTAAAACTCAAAGGGGGATGAAAGAGTATTACCCATGCAAGCAAAAGATTTGAAGCAATTTTAAACTAAAAAGAAAAATCCCACCATGCAGGCATGTTTAGAGCATGAGTTGCATTCAGCACACAAATCCTTCATTATTCATACATGGAAGTATGTATTTAATGATTAAGTCTCTAAGGATTTATTTGATAGAATAATCTAAATTTCCTTTTAAAAAAGGCATATGAAATGTGGTTTTTAATTCTTTAAAGGACTAGTTACAAAGCACGTAAAAATATAACACAGGCTCTTAGTTTTTAAAACTATATCTACAATTTGCCTATCCAATGGTTTGTTCATGTGGATATCAGTAATGTACAGACTTGATCTAATAATGGCTAATTATGCAGTTGTTTATCAGCTCATTTGAAACATTTTGAGATTCAGTCTAGCTCAGCAAATTACTGTGCTTAAGGCAGTTCTACATTCTAGAAAATTATAATATCCCCAGAAGGCAAAGAATTAATAATAAAAATCCTCTTTTGTAAAAGATTATCATTGCAGAGCAAATGGAGCAGATCTTCCCTATCGTACTGCATTTAATATTCTCATTTTCCCCCTGAAACTTTGATGGAGAGGCAATGAGAATATCTCTGTTTTATTAACTTATTAAGAGGCACATTTGTAGAATTCATGCCCTATATTGATTCCTAAAGCTGCACTGCTGCTAAGAGCCAATAATCACAGAAGAGCAGGATGATTCAATTTGTTATCCCAGAATGTTTCTGAAATTCAGTAGAGCCCAAATTTTCACCCAATTCAGAAAGTCTGGTTATTTAACTTTGCTGAGTCTCAATTGATTCATCTAAATTTATTCATGTAAAATTGGGGTATTAACAAAAGGTAGCTTCTGGATGTTGTAAAGATTAAATGAGATAATGCATGTAATAGACCTAATATAATGCTTATATAAATATTTAATAATGCTTGTTTTGGTTATCATTATCATTATCATTATTATCATCATCATCATCATCATCATCACCTCTTGTGGTTTAGGAATCAAATAAATATATATGCATTTAATTAACTATTTGCTTAAGTAGTCATGCAGTTTCCCAATATAAATACTCTTATAGCAGGTGAAAGTTTAAAATGTACTTACAGCTCCAGCAGTTTTAAGCCCCAAATTCCCTCACCAAGCTAAGATCTAATCAGCCAGGCTATGCGGACTACTAGCATACAAGATAAATCACCAAGATTCAGTTTGGGATTATACAACCTCATAGCAGTTGGGTTTGACAACATAGTATTTAAAAAAGCACTTGGTGCTACTTCTATTGAACTGTGCCAAAGAGTTTTGAGCTTTTTCTTCATGATTCAAATTTTGCCATAGATTTTACCACTTTCGTTACCTCCACATTAAACCGCTGTATCATATTTTAAGAAGTAAAAAAATATTTTAAAACTATTCAGATGTTTCACTGCAATCTATGAGACTCTTTAGTTTATGGCATAATTTGCACGGAATATATGTACTACTTCATTTATTTGTCAACCAACACTGCTTTATGACTTCCCGGTAAAATTCAGTGTGCTACCTTTAGTTTATAAATATGGTTGAAGCCTTAATTTTTTTCTTATCCAAGCCATATCTCCCTCCGTGTATTTTGTATTTGAGGAATTTGATTCATAAGTGCTTCTCAAAAAAATAAATAAAACATAAAATGTTAAATTTGGGGGCTGAAGATAGATCAATTTCCCCTAGAAATCCGTGGCTTCTCTCTCCTCTCAGCCTCTTTGGATTCAAGAAAACAACTCATGTTTCAAGGCATTTTAACTCAGTGGACAACAGAGAGACAATTAAGCTTAATTTGCTCCAAAATATGAAAACACCAACTGTCTAAACAGTAGGCGCTGTGTAAGTCAGCTGCTCTTCACTGCACCTTAAACCCAGTGCCTGACAATTTTTTTTTTTAGTTTTTTACTTTTAAACCTGCAATCATTTTTTCCTGAATCTAAAAATACCAAGGAATAACCTCTTCACCTTTGTTGTTCCTCAGATTTTCTAAGGGAAAATGAAATCCACTGCAGGAATTACATATGTAGAAGAGTAAAATGGGAATGAACAAATTAAAGTTTCACGTAGGGAGCAGAAGTTAACAACTGTTAAAGTAGAGGTCTACTAGCAAACAGTGACTCCAGGATGAACTTTTTCTCTGGACTAACAGGACTTCAGCATCCAGGAGGACAATATCCCAGCCCCTTCCATCACTAGGAACTGTTAAAATGGGTTACTGTCACTCATTTTAGTTACTACAGAGGTGGTTTAGAAAAAGCTAACTTGGAAGGGGCAAAATATCTTTCACCAAAGGTTTCCAGAATCCCAATCAAACCCATTACTGCAGGGCTGTGTGACCGCCTTTCCATCACCACCATCACAGCCATGGCTGTGCCATTATTGTTTGATCTCCTTGTGTTCGGACTACTACAATCACTGCAATTCACCTAATGTGTGATTAGCCACCCCCGTTGTGGTGAGAATGGAACACCACTCACTTGGTGAATATGACCTTCCACCCCTTCTGGAATTGGCCAGGGTTGCATCAGCTGAGATATGAACTGCAGAAATCCACATAGTCCCTCCTTGCCCTCTTCTCTCAGACTGAGGTATAAATGGAGAATTTTCACTATTGCACTATATCTCTTGGCAGCCATATTATGAAAATTTCAATTCCTCCATCTCCCTCAGAAAGCTAATTTATCCTCATCCTGGGAAGATTTATAAAGGATTTTGCACAGTGTAAATATAGTAGGCCAAGTGACATTGTGAATAGAAAGATAACAGTCCTTAAATTTCTTTTACAGCACATCAGTAGATTAACTGCATGTTGGACATATAAAGAAGAGTTTTGGGAAATTTGATGCTTCTTTTTCTTAAATGGAAGTCAGTAGAGATGTGCCAAGACCACTGAATGACAACAACTGATGAGAAAGTACAGATTAAGTAACAAATCCTCCTTACAAGGAAATACGCCCTTCCAGGCAGGTATTGTGAGCGTTGTGGGACACTGTTAATTACCAACACCTTAGGAGTCTGTTATTAAATTTCTTGTACCTTTCATATCATAGCACTAATTAGTCAGAATTAGAAAATTATTTCCTGAAAGTTAATAAGGCAGGATAAAATGTGATAAACAATGGATTTTAAAATATATGAAAAATAGGCATTTGCAGAACATTGCTGTTCACACTCCTATACTTTTTATGAGAGTGACAATATGTAGCCTGATGAGTTAAATTTTCTTTAGCACAGTACAATTTTTCCCTGCAATTTTTCTAATTACCACTTCCTAAAAGTCAGTGCAAAGAGGAATAGACTCACTTGGTTCAGTTCAATTTCCACAGCTTGACAGGCATTGATATCAAAATTAATTCTAACATGGAACTTCATAAAAGAAAATCCTATTTGATAAAAGAAGTGTTGGGCTTGAATCACAGTTGCATTTGCATTGTGAAGTCCCACTTTTATTGTATATAAAATAATGCCTAAGGAGAGCTTGAATACCCACGGAGAGTTCATTTGAGGCATCCTGATAGTATCTGCCACATGCAAGTAAAGCAGAAGACATTTTTATGACATCTTCAGAACTTGAAGATTGAATTACAGTTTTAGTAATCATCAGTTCCCCTTCTCTACTGTCAGTTTT
Organism: Ictidomys tridecemlineatus; assembly: GCF_052094955.1. Lineage (NCBI taxonomy): Eukaryota > Metazoa > Chordata > Mammalia > Rodentia > Sciuridae > Ictidomys > Ictidomys tridecemlineatus. Next base: position 44,250,438 of record NC_135481.1, read on the forward strand.
TGGTAATATACTACATAGAAAAGACTTATGGTACCAGTTTTATAAGCTTGCAATAAAAATATAACAACTGTTGTATTAAATTATTTAAGTTGTAAACCATTGTGAAAAAGGAGAAAAAGTTTTATCGATATGGTGACTGAAAAACTGATTATGATGGAGAGAAAAATGTATTGTGCTGATTACTCCCAAGTTTTTCCCTGGTTTAGCATAATTGTAAATCTTCATGATATCTTTCATGCCAAGGTCTCTGCATGTGAGGTTCTTTTATTTATTGATTATTTGTAACTGACCAATGGCAAGAGAAAAATGAAATCTATGTAGTTCCAGTTTACCAATTTATTTTATCAGAGTTCTGAGTGCAAATAAAGTTAAGGAAAAAAAGTTATATAAACTCAATTTTAAGTAAAATATGCTAACTGAAAGAAACCTATAAATACAAAACAACTACATTCCTCCAGAGATTTGGACTTTAGAGATAGTCGAATCTTTCTAGAAATTTGTTTCCTTGCCTTATGTTGGTTTTGGGGCCCTCATTATCTCCTTTTTAGCACACTACTATTTTGTCCATGTGTGCAAAAGATTCTAGGCTAACACATTTTGTCTCCTTTGGGATTCTTCTATATCTATTTGATTGAAAGTTTCACTCTTCCAAAGCCAGGTTCTTTCCAGAACTTTCTGTTAATTAGTGTCTTCTTTCTCTTGCATTTCTAGTCCCCAGCTAGGAATTTAGGTGCATTCTTTGGCTTGGTCAGAATGTCAGCACTCCATGCTTCCACACTCCCAAATTCCCTTTCCACTTCCATGATGCCCTCCCCACCAACACACAACTTGTCTACCCACAGGAAAAAAATGGAATCCCCTTGACTAAATTATCTGGTTATATTTCTCTAAAGGACATCAGAATAGAAAAACCACACATTTCCACCTGGTAAATGAAGTCACACAAGGGATGTACTATAACTGGGGGTTAATTATTGTTTTGGGTTGATCAAAACAGCAGCAAGCTGGCCACATCTCACTTTGGTGGCAATGATACTACTCCTAATATAACCTAAATGTGCCAGAAACTATGTTATATTATTTAATCCTCATAACATCCAAAAGAATTAAGTATTATTCTGATTTTATAGGTGAAAACATTAAGTCTTGCTCAAAAATCACATAGCTATAACATTATCAGAATCCAGATTCAAATTAAGCACATTACATTCAAGGGCTTATCAACTATACAATACTTTTCTAATAGGTAATGATCTAATATCTAAGCCATCATCACCAAAAGGAAAGAACAGGATGAAAAAGAAGTGTAGACTAATTCATGTTCCTCTCTGGGATTTCCTATTTATTCATTTATCATGCATTTGTTGAGAGCAGATAATATGCTAGATTTTATTGTCGCTCTTCGAATATAAAGGTGAAAAGCATACAGCTACTGCCTTTATTGTGCATTCAGAAGGAAAACCAATAAATGATTGAAGTTCAATATGATGTTTTAATTGAAATGCATACAGATTTAATGGGAGAGACTCACTGTTTTTCTTTAGTGATAGCCAATCTCCAGGAGAATGGTAGATCCTTTCAGGAAAACTCCAGCATAGCTTCATCTTCAACTAAGAAATTCTATGAAAGAAACTATCTTTCTCACCTTCCCTGGACTGAGAAACAAATCACTTAGCAAGGAAACTTCATCCATTTTCCTGAAACTGAAGAGTCTTCTTCTTTCCATCTCAAGCTTTATGGCCAGAAGAACAGAGAATAGTTTGGTGCAATTTGAGTCAGCAATCTGGAATTGGAAGAAAACTCTCTTGAGCTACTTTCCTGACATGTGGAATCTAGGAAGTCAAATTTCTTGGCTTTGTGGAACATCCTACACCTTCACTTCTAATTCCACAACAATGGGACTGAAAATTAAATAACCACAGATATATGGATAACTAGTAACAAAGCTACCAGTCACCACTAACCCACGATATCTGTCATTGAGGCCTTCTATCTAGCTGTCTTCAATGCATAACAATAGCCCGGTAGCAGAGAGCTTCACTCTTTCCTATATGACATCCAAAAATCAAAATGGCCTCCCTCTGCAAATAGGGGAGAGCACCAGATGCTGCCCACTCTCCATAAGAATAAGAATCATGAACTTGTCTTCTTAGTACTTCAGTCATTATAGATGCCAGGTGGATTTCTGATATGGTTTTGTAGAAGAATTAGAAATTAAAAACACCTTAGTAAATTTAGAAATGGCCATAAAACTTCATAGATGATTCAGAAAGCCTAGAATCTCTTTTTCTTAATCCAAAGTAACTGGGGTTCTTTCTTCCCTAAGAATGACTTCTATTTTGTTTCAAAAATTTATTAATCTTTCTATTAAGTCAAGGGGAAAAAAAGGGTTTTTGGCCCTTGACAACAAAATCTATAGGGCGCAAACTAAAAAGATCTTAAAAATAAGGTTGTCTAACTCACCTTCAATAAGCAAGGCTATTGAGAGCTTCAACAGATTGAAGCTTAAGGGAAGAGGATTTTCAAATTGTTACTTGAACTTGGAGTGCTAAGATCATGTAGTCCTAGAGCAGGACACATGTACCACCCAATGGATCACTATAGATGACCAGAATGGGTTAAAGACTCTGAACAGTGAAAGATAATCATGTAATCAGGAAGCACCAGGACAGTATCTCATCAGGTTAGGACTTCAGATCTGGAATTAGTATGTAATGAGAAAATATTAGAACATTATGACCAGATTTTAGAAAATACCTGAAAGACAAGTAAAGAAAAGAGATGCACACCCATGGAGTCTAGGAGAGAAATTTTCTACAGTTTATTCTACAAATAAAAAAATATGTATATCATAGCTTTGGGCAACCAATCAGAGATCAGCTGGTTTATATTACAAGAAAAATTCCATATAGAGAAAAATATTCTATAAGCAGATACTGCAGACCTTGAAGATAGAAATTTTTATTGCTTACCATGATAGATTATAAATATGGACATACCTATGAATAATAACTAGGACTGCTGATAATGTAATAACTTATAATAACTTTTTACCTTACACATACATTCAATAAATGGCAATGTCTTTGAGTATAAAGGACAATGAATCTATGCAAGGGGCCTAGTTGAAAGTACTGGTTTGCTTCATACCAGCTGTCATACAGGCCCCTCAAAACTCCTTTAAGTATTGGAAACTGTGTCCTGAGGGTGAAAGACTCCTAGCCCAGGAAATGATCCCTTGAGCCATCCGGATCTCAATCCCTGACGATTTTGACTAACCCATGCTGACAAACCAGCTTTGGATCAATAGACATTATCTTGTAACAAGAAACTAATTGTGTATTTAGTAAGTTCAGTGAAATTTTTGGTGGCTTTAAATTTATATGGAAAAGAACCTATTGACTTTTGAAATCAGAATTCAAACTACTTTAGGGTAATATCGCCTTGGGTTATAATAAATTATGGTGATTTGCTTTCTCTCTTGGGTAATGTATGGTCTGAAGGCCTCTAATCTGTTTATTTTTGGACCATACATATCCTTTAATTGTTATTTACAGAGACTTCAGATCTATTTACATAATGTAAAAAAGCACAGAACACGTACCTCGTATACTATTTTCATACACCATCCCTCTTCAAATGAAGCAGCAAATCACAGCCAATTTCAAGCCATGTTGCTATCCCAGCTCAAATTATACAGTGGCTTAGAATAGTAAAAAGATGTCCCTAAAGTTGCATCATCTTCAGGATACAGGATACCTCAGGTGTTAGAGAGCTGCTGAGAGGCAAAGTAGTTGAACCAATGAACCAGCATTGAATTTATATTGTACTTTTCACACAGGAAGATTATCTAGGCCTTCAGTAAACCTATACTGTGAATCCATGTGTGACGTCTAACTCTTTTCACTTAATTTCCTTATGGACCATTTTTCTGGAAAGGAAGATGGAAAATTTCAGCCAGCCACAAATGGACTGAGACCCGCCAATCTCATTTCACATTGAGCAGGTGTCCCAGACAAGGATTTGAAACCAAACTACAAAGATGAAAAAAAAGAAAATGCTATTAGAGCTAAACAGATGGTCCTGCTCAGGAGCTTATGTAGTCAGCTTCCACGGGGTTTGTCTCAGTATCTAGGAGCAAACCTTGCCTCGTAACTCTTTGTAATTTAGTATTATTAAAATCCTCCTTTTAGCAGAAACTGCTAACATCTTGAATAGAAGGACCTCACTAATCATTTCACTCTCAAGGAGGAAAAGTCTGAAGGTCAGGGCTTGAGGTCATAGGTCTGGGAGGGAATGCTGCAAAGTCTGCATTTTATCAAATGCAGGAACTACAAGAAGGCTTCACCTCTTAACCAGGTTGCTCTTTTTGTGGCCCAAACAGAACTGTTCAAACAATTTTCTGCCTTAAATGGATAAGACTCCATTGAATATTCACTAGAATCCCATTGCATGCTTGCATTAGTTATATCGAAGATTTTTTTTAGCAGACTATTAGTGTTTGTTCTGAATAGTTGTACCACTGTGACAAGCACACATAGGGCAAGAGGTGAAAGGGTAAAAAGCCCTTGTTTAATAGAATTTACATGCTGTGTGGGTCTAAATTGTTTAGCTGCCTGATAGAATTTTTCTAAAGCCTAAAATAAATATCCATAAACCTAACAGATATGCAGGAGAGCTAAAAAGCTGCTTGTTTTATTTCTTCAAAGGTCACATTTTTTTCCCATGACATAACAGTAAATAGCATGATAAAATGCCTTCAATATACCATAAATTATGGGAAATAACCATTGACTTTTCAGGATAGTTTGAGATATAAATACTTGGAGATTAATGTTGTAGATGCTCTTCAAATATGAGCAAGAAATATTGCCAAACTCATAATTGCTCAAATAAATCATGAATGTGATATAAATAAAAATTAGAATGGCATTAGCCACACTTAGGAAAAAAATGTTCTAAAATAGTCCTATTTACTCATAAAATATATTAGGTTGAAATTTCACAAAGCTGAAAATTATTGACAGTGCACCCAGGACTGCCATTAACATATCTGAAAATTCGGTTGGTTTGTTCTCTAGATAGCTCTAGATTATAAATTCCCTGTTTCAATGGAGGCACTTTCTAGTCACATGAAGTGTTTACCAATTATTCTAGAAATATTTAAAAGGAACAAAGATGCAGAAGCAATTTAATAATGTACAACACCAGTGTCTTACTCCTTCATCCAGAATATTGGTCTATTCTTCAATCTCTGTCCCTAGTCCTGGAATGACATAAAGTTCCATTCCTATGTGCCATCTATCTATAGTATATCCATAGTTGAATTTTCCTTAACACCACAAATATTATGAACCAGGGATCAGCAATGTATGCCCCATAGCCAAATCTAGGTAGCCGCTTAGTTTTGTAAATAATGTTCTATTGAAACTCAGCTCTATCATTCATTTGCATACTACTTGTGGCTTCAACAGAGTCTAGTAGCTGCATCAGAGACCATGTGGCCCCACAAAGCCAAAAATATTTGCAATCTGGCCTTTTACTGAAAATAAATTGTCAACCCATTTTAAACACAAAGGAGAATGCAGGATCTTTAAAATAAAATAATGTTTATCTTCTTCATTCCTAATATTATAAATCTAATTTGGGGACTTATCAAAATATGTTCATATTACAGGAAAACCCTCCATAGCCTTCATTCTAGTTATATATTGCTGGGTAACTAATACTATAAAATTTGATGTTTTAAAAAGACAATCGTTAGGGGCTAGGGTTGTGGCTCAGTGGTAGGGTGCTTGCCTAGCATGTGTGAGGCACTGGGTTCGATTCTCAGCACCACATATAAACAAATAAATGAATAAAGGTCCATCAATAACTAACAAAATTTTTTTTAAAGACAATCATTATTTCTCATGATTTTGTGGATCAGAAATTTGTATGATGCTCTCTCCAGCAACTCTGCTCCGTGTGGCATTAACAAGAGCCACCCATTTGAATCCACCTAGCAGGAGTCATCCATTGAAATTCATCTAGCAGCCTATCTTGAGGGTCCAAAGTGGCTTCACTCGCATACCTGATGCCTTAGAGAGCAACAACCAGGCAACTGGACAGCTGAAGAGCTGAACTCAGCTAGGCACTTGTGCCTGTGCTATTGTCAAGGCATCCACACAGTCTCTTCAATAAGATGGTTGAATCTTACATCAATTCAGGGCTTCAGGATAACAAGACAGAATCTGCCAATCCTATTAAAGGCTAATCTCAGAACTAGCATCGCATCACTTTTTCCACAGGCCAGCCCAGATTCAAGGGGAAAAGAAACATACTCCATTTTTCAAGGGGAAGAATATTAACATTGTATGTCCCTCTTCTTTTATTACTACTGCCTGTCTGGTCACCCTACCATAAATCTTCTTCATACTCTGGCCATATAGTCCTAAAATATCAATTTCATTCTATGCCCCTTTCTGAAAAATTTAAAATTGCTTCTTCTTACCTATTTGGTTTACACATTAATCCCTGGTATTCAAAACCCTTTACATAATGGGATCCTGCTACAACAATCTTACCTTATTCTGTATTAGTTCCTTTGCTGACCATTAACCTGCTTGCTCTTGTAAATATTCCCTGCCTTCTACAACTTTGTTCTGTACTATAGGGAGATTGGCCTCTCAAATGTTTTTTTCTAGGCTCCTCATCAGCTCTGGGTAGGACATGACCAATGGGAGACACTGGTGGGAGACTTGGGATAGAAGCCAGAAGCCAAGGTATTTATTCCCTCTTTTCTACTTTGTGTATATTTTTTTCTTTATTTATTTTCTGTTGTTTGATTGGGTTTTTTGTTTGTTTTTGGTTTTGTTTTGTTTTGGTGCCAGGGATCAAATCCAGGAACATGTTACTACTGAACCATATCCCCAGCCTTTTTTATTTTTTATTTTGAGACAGGGTCTCTTTAAGTTGCTTCGGGCCTCACTAAATTGCTGAGACTGGCCTCAAACTTGAGATTCTCCTTCCTCAGTCTCGTAAACTGCTAGAGATAGATGCACTATCTCTCCCAGTCTCGTGCATATTTCTGAATAATGATTGCTTGTTTGTTTCCCTGTTGTTCCAGCTCTACCTGGTTAGGCCTTCTCCAATTCCATCTTTTATAGGGTGGCCTGGGTCTCGGGGCTCTGAAACATTGTCGTCTCCTTGTCATTCCAACCCAAGCATTGTTGGCAACTTCCTGAACTTGCTAAACTCCAAATTGCTACTCTAACTCCTGTTTGTCATCCTAACTCTTCATCCCTTATAAAGTCAATTTCCTGCATTAAATTCCTTCTATTTAAAGTAAACAAAAGGATTTTTCTCCTGATTAGAAGCCAACTGACAGAATCCTTTACAAGAAGCATCAACTCGTGGTAGCACAATTTTGAACCTGACCTCTCACCTTCGTGTGCCTGTTAAAATACTTTTGGCCTGGACATCTGGCCTCATTCTTCAAAGCTCAGCTCAAGATTCATCTTCCTCAAAAAGCCTTTCCAGTGTCACTGTGGTTTTTACTCACCTAACTCAGTGGCTCCTTGGTGACTTCCAGTGTAGACATCTTCCCAGTTGATAAGCTCATGGAGGAAGCTTCCATTTGGTTCCTGTTCCCGAAGTTCCCACCTCAGTACCAGTGCACACTGAGCACTCAATAGATGTTGCCCTGACGAATACACCTTAAGACTTATTTGCTTCAATACAATATTTTCTAGGTCTGACTCAGTTCTATTAGAAACATCAGGATTAAAACAATGTGCACTCCTGAATAGCAACCTAAGTGAAACTTACGGGGAGCTTTTCTGACTTAGTACTACTGCTAACTTTCCAATAGATGCATAAATATGTTAAAAGGAACAGAGAGATAGGGTTATTTTGGCAGGGAGGGCAGTGCCCAGGCACAGGGTTTATGTCCTTTATGAGTTAAATATCAAATAAATATGAAATGAAGAGGAAAACTCCATACTACAGCCTGTTAGATCTGTGGGGGAAGCCAAAGAGTGAAATGTTTAAACGTAACAGAATCCTTTGGATACTTTATTGAGTACAGTTAATTCTGATTAAAGAACATAATTTAACTTACATCTCTTTAATAAAATCATAACAAAGGGGAGAGAGTGCCACAGAAAAGATGTATGTATAATTAGCTTAAAATTTAACCTCTTAACTATGTCCCACATTTCTTGTGCCCTGGATCCATATGTCATCTGCTTTGTTTCCCTGGGCACTTTAGTGGTGGTGCCGTAAATAGCAAGAGTATCTGATAAATAATTATTTGAAACTATCCACTTGCCATGATATTAGTATATCTACTATAAAACCAAATTAAAACAGAAGACGATCCTGTCATCTTGCTGCAAAACTGTCTTACGGGACTATTTTAAACAAAATTGTTCAACTTGGGAGTTATATTTTGCAAAACAGATTAAAAATAAGAAAGTTTGCTATAGTGTTCATTACTTTAGAAATAATTTTTAAATGTGTCTGTTTTGGACCAGAGCATGGTCCAGCTTGAATCTTAAGATCTAGTATTACCTCATCCAGCTTCTAGGTAATTCCAAGATGACTTCAATAGAAGCTTTGCCTTTTCTTGCAAAGGAGCATGGGGCTGGCTAATTTGGAAATGAATTTTTTCTCTGCTGCTATTCTTAACCACAGACACAGTCATTTGAATGCTTTACAAAAAGGCCTCGAGCCTCCTCCTGTTTCACCTTTTCATTGCACTGCCGATCATTTAGAGGGCAGACTTGTTCCAGACAGCTTTAATTAAACTGTACCGAGGATGCAGATAGATGTCAATGGAAATGATCCATAACATGAGGCTAAGCATGTATTTAACAGTGTTCAGTCCAGTTCAATCACCTTCTAACATTTCAGTAGCTTTACATTCATGTAGCAAAGACTGAATGTGTATATGTATTTTTTTTTAATCTATCCCATTAGTAGCCATATGCTTGAGCTTCAATGGATACAAGAACCATCTGCAATCTGCCAGGGATTTAGGGACATCAATAATTTGTGAATAGTCATGTTGGTACTGGTCGAAGGGTTAAGTGCTCTGCACATCGGGGGCACCTCTTTGGGGATTTGAACTCTTAGTTGACTGTTAGGAACCTTATCCCCTGTGAGGATTCCTAGTACATGCTGCTTGTCAGATGCATCCAGCTGTAGCTGGGAAGCATTATTAGCTCTGGGACTTAAAGATCTGTGTTAAGTGCTGATAGAATGGCGACTTTGAGTTAAAAAGCAGAGTACATTGTGACAGCCTCACGAAGGCTTTCACGTCCTGGGTTAAGCATAGGTTCTCTCCCTTTGCCTGTTTTTTTTTTTTTTTTCATGTGTTCCTTGTGAATAGATTCTCAGCATCCTTCTGAGAGTTTATATTTCACATTTATTTCTAGAACTTGCTGGCAAATTAGATCACATCAGCCAAAGCTGAACCATCCATGTCTCCTGAAAATAAGAGAAATCTCAACATGGTAAGCTTTGCTTCCCATTCCCCTTCTCAGAGCACAAAGAACGAAAACATCAATGTATTTTGAAGTTGAATTCATATACTAGCCTTGAATTAAGATTTCTCTAATATAATTATTTTAACATCAACAGGAACAAAGATCATGTAAAAGCTTTTGCTTTGTGTGCTGCCTATAGCTCCATTTGTGCCTAAGCCTCATCTATACTTAGTGAATGCTCAATAGATGGATGGGTTAATTGAAGAACAAGAGGAAGGAAGAAAAAGAAAAAAGGAAAGAAAGAAAGGAAGGAAGAAAACACTTGAAAAAACAGATTAGTCAATCTGACCTATGTGCAAGTAGTTGCTCTCAATGATATTTTCTAGATACTGTTTTGGATCTGGGAATGGATGTTTAGCAATAAAACATTTTTCAACAGTTTTAATGGATACGGATTTCAGAGTTAGCTTAAATTATTTTGACCTGTTAGTAATATAGTAGCACTTAGTTTCCTTGTTATAAATGATAAGAATGATTTCATTGTGTCAACAGATTTCCATGAGAATTTTCCTCCAACTCTCTTGATGTGATTTGGTTTAAATATGACTGAATATTCCCACGGTAAAGTGTATTATGCTTTCTTCAAGGAGGTTCATGATTATTAAGCAGAGGGATTTTAGACCTTCTTGCCTTGAATATCTAACAGATCTTAAGAATTTAGTTTGTCTGCTTTGCATTTGATTTTCAATATTGTTTCCGGTAATTCCAGCCTTCTTACCCTGGAGTAGTTTTACCCATCACTTAATTGTCCCTAGCTGATGTCTAGAAGGTCTTTTTAAACTTCTTAACTGCACAATGAGGCCTCAGTGGACACCTAGATTGTGTCTGCTTGGGAAAATGCCAAGCACTAATGAGTATTTTGTTTAATGTGATGGAAACTGAAAGTGCATGGCTTCTTTCCTGACTGATCAATGCCTACTTCTGTTGTTTGAATGTATCTCTACATTCTAAATTCAAGAATAAAGGTCACCAGAGGGTAGAGCACTTAGTGTCGGTCCAAGGAAGGATCTGAAGATTCAGAAGTTTTGTTTGGTGGGAGCTATTACAAGTCAAAGTACCAGTTTACTTTAGGACCTCCCCCCACACACTGTGCCAATCTTTTTTTCAAACTCAAAGCCCATCATTTTGAACATTTTTCATGTTAACTTAAGAAAAATAACAATAAGGGAATAAATTATGTTGTTGAATTTTAAGCCAGAAAATATATGCATCAACATAGTTACCTATTATTGGTTCATCATTATTTTATTATAAAATATTAAGTATATGTTATATTTATTTGGGTTTTATTTTTTATTTTTATTTATTTTTTTTTAGTTTTTGGAAGTTCAAATCACAATGTGTCTAATGCAAATTTTAAAGAAAATAATTAAAACACTATTTATTAGTTAAATAAGATGCAAGATTTGCTCAAAAGCAAACCTTAAGTAATTCATAGGCAACATGACCAAGTATGTCTGTGGGAAGAGAATGATACTCATGTGGTATTGATGCTCTATCTGGGGCCACATGGAAAGAGCAGAGACTGCTGCATTCCACCATATTTGGTTGAACCAATGCAGAGCTCCCTTTGGTAATATTGGTAATTGATAGGCTGTTTGAATGTGCTAGATAATTTTCAAAAGAAAATATTTCAAAGTGTTTAGCAATTTAAATGAGATTTACCTCTCATCTAAAGATTCCTGAGTTTAGCGATTCCATAAAAAGTCTGGGGTGGTGATAAGTAAAGATTGGTTTTGAATCTGAAAAATGGAAAAAAATTAACTTCTTAAATTTGAGTTTAATAATTCACTTTCTATTTATTTCCAAGCCACACTTTTTCATGCCTTTGGAGACTCTGGAACTATGCAGGCCTCCCCAAATCAGAGTTTATAATAGAAACCTTGCCTGACCCTTAATAATTGTTACTTTACTGAAACATTCTAATACCTACACTAAGTTGCTTATTCCACCAAACATGAAGTCCTTTGACCCTGAAGGTCCAAAATTGATTGGTTCTACTCCTGTAAATATTTACCTTGAATGTAGGCAATTTCCAATATGGAATAAATTCAGAGATGAACAATCTTCTTAATCCACACACATTCAAAATATTTAATTCCTAAACAATATAATTTTTACCCAGTTATTCGCTTATTTTGCATATTCTTAATTAATAATTGAAAAGGTGGCCCTCATTTTGAATGTATTGTTAAATTTCATTACAATAAGAAGTCAGCTAAAAATTAACACCATTTGGGGGACAAGATTCATATAAAAATCTTCACAGATAAAATTATTCTAAAGGATTCCTAAAGTAAATATATTGCAAATTCAACAAAAACAGCTGAGCTATTTTTTAATCCTGAGATCATGAGGGGAATGCTTTTGGAAAGAATATTTAAGGACTTGCTTTGCCCTTGGATAATGCAGAAGGTTTTTTTTTTTTAATGCTGTGATATTTTTCAAATTGTCAAATGTGTATCAAAGAGTTATTCTCTTGGCAAATCTCATGAATTTCATTCCATTTCTTGACAATTTAAAATTAAATTATCCAATTATAACTAAAGGTCATTAATATAATGTGGCAACTTCGCAACAGTCTTAGTTACAAGAGAATTTCTCAGTTTAGAGAAGAAATTCTGCCATGTGAGAGACTTTTGTTGTTCTTAGAAGATAGATGATATTGTAAAATGAATTCTGTTTTCTTGTTGTGCTTTTATTATTTATTAATAAAAGATGCACTCAATATTTTTCCAACCCCATGTTTATAATGTACCTTATTTCATGCTTTACCTCCCTGATTAACATAATCAAATTAACAACAAATGCTTTCTAATATTGCCAGGTTTTATTATTAGAGGTCGTCTTGAATGTTTCTTTAAGGTTGCTTTCCTTTTGTTTTATTTTAAGTAACATTAACCTGAATATCATTTCCCAATCTAGAGAAAGACCTTTTTATTTCAATTTTGTCACAAGTAGAATTTCTGTTTAGAGGAGAAGCCAGAAAAAAAGAACATGGCAAATTTTTTAACATTGGTTCCATTTGGTGTGATAAAGGAAAAGTCCTCAGGCAAAACATACAAAGAGCCAGATATAAGGAATGTGGAGTATCAGACTCAAATGAGAGAAAGTCTCATCCCTGTCTCACCCCCATAGGAATCAACTTTGTAGTGGTAAATAAATGTATTCAACACTATTGACTGTGTACCTGCTCTGCGCAAGGACAACAGTAAAAACTCAGCTTCTCTGTGGTTTGTGTTTTAGAGTTCCAGACATCACTGGAAGCACAGATGGACAAGATGGCACCTGTACTGGGTCTGATACCCATTTATCCAGAGGAGAAATTATCCATATTTCATGCTGGGTTGCACTTGGACCAGCAAATAAGAACTTCACCACTCTGCTTGAGGAATGAACTCTTCACATTGAATATTCTCAACAAAATTGGGAAATCTCTTGGTCTCATTCCTGCAAAGCTGGACTATGTTTTTGCATTACAACCCTTTTATTTATAGTAGGACCCAAAATAAACCTTTCTACCCTAGGTATAGACATGTGTTTTGCTTCAAAGTTTCAAAAAAATATTTTTCATTGACACAAACTCCCTGACCTTTTAGCTCCCTGCTAGAGTTGCATTAAGTCAGCTTCTCCTGAACCACTGGTTGAAACTTTAAATGGACTGATTCTTCCGAAATTGTGGTTTACCAATTACATTATCATTTCTTCCCCACTGACCAGAGGAGTTTTAGTTGCAGATGAGTCATATCTGGCACTCTGAATGGTTTCTCTGTCAACTCACTTCATCCCAAGTGGAAAGAGACAGATGTATTCTGAAGCTCTCACAATCTATTTTAAGGCTTAACACTTAGCAGAGACTGTTCTTTTCTATATAACAGTTTGTTGATTTCATCCTCTATTATGCTATTCATGCATTATCCCTGCATTATCTCATTTAATCTTCATTGTAATTCTCTATGGTGCAAAGGAATTAAAAATGACTTGAACTAAATCACTGCAAACCAGAGAACCAGGACTTGAATCTGGGTAGTATGAAAGGAGAACTTGTGTTTTTAACCTCTGGATCTATATTTCTTCTCCAAGAGTTGCCTTTATATGGTGCCAAAAACATGTATTGGAGAATAGACAGCATCTTCAACAAATGTTGCTGGAAAAAAAAAAACAGGATATCCACATGTAGAAGAGTGAAACTACATCCCTATCTCTCCAAGTGGATCAAAGACCTTAATGTAAGACCTGAAACTTTGTAACTACTAGAAGGAAACATAGGTAACACTTCCAGATATTAGCATAGGCAGCAATTTCCTGAATAGGACTCCAATAGCTCAGGAAACAAATGCAAGAATTGAGGGACTGGGCTTGTGGTTCAGTGGTAGAGCACTTGCCTAGCACATGGGAAGCACTGGGTTTAATCCTCAGCTCTGCATAAGAATAAATAAATAAATAAATAAGGGTATTAATAAATGTGTCCAGAAAAAGCAGAAATTGACAAATAGGATTACATCAAATTAAAAAGTTCCTGCACATTGAGAGAAACAATCAATGAAGTAAAGAGACTATCTTCAGAGTGGGAGAAAATCTTCGCCAGCCATTCATCTGACGGAGAATTAATATCCAAAATATAAAAAGAATTCAAAAAAGTTATCAAAACTAGAATAAGCAATCCAATCAAAAAACAGGTTAATGATTTGAACCTTTTGAAAGAAGATATCTTTCAAAAGAAGAAATACAAATTGCCAATAAAAATATGAAGAAATGCTCAACATCATTAGCCATTAAGGAAATGCAAATCAAAACTGCACTGACATTCCTCCGCACCCCTGTCAGGATGGTTATTATCAAAGAATAAAATAACAAATGCTGGTGATGATGTAGATTTAAAAAAAAAAAAGAACTCTTATACACTTTTGGTGGGAATGTAAATTAGCACAGACACTATGGAAAACAACATGGAGGTTCCTCAAAAAACTAAAAATAGAACTACCATATAATCCAGCATCCCACTCATAGGTATTATTTGAAGGAAATGAAATATAAGAAATACATATAAGAAATATACCTGTGTACCCATGTTTATTGCAGCGCTGTTCACAATAGCCAAGATATGGAACCTGCCTAGGTGCCCATCAACAGGTGAATGGTTGAAGAAAATATGATACTCATACACAATGGAGTATTATTCAGCTATAAAGAATTAAATCCTGTAATTTGCAGGAAAAAAATGAATGGAACTGGAGGTCATTGTGTTGGGTTAAATAAGTCAGGTGCAGCAGGACAATTATGACATGATTCTTTCATATGCAGCAACTAAAATATAAAATGGCCTGAAAGTAAAAGAGGGACTATTAGGGACTGGGAAGGGGACTTAGGGAAGTGGGAAAAGGGAGTAGAAGGAAGGAAAACATGATTAAAACATGTTATATGCATTTATGGAAATGTCACACTGAAACTTATTAATCTGTGTAATTAATATGCATTAATAGTTATAATTTTTTTAAAAAAACAGAAAAAAAAGAATTGCCTTTCTATAATTAAAAGTATATAATGTGTTTTTTAGGTTTGTTAGAGGAATGAATTCCAAGCACATAAGAACTAACTTTGGACCAAGATGGATGATTTGTATTAGTGTACTGAAGATTAAGTTGGAGATTAGAGGCACGCCCATTGGTACACAGGAGCAGAACATATGGTAATGAAACTACTTCTGCCTTTTCAGACACTTGGTCTATTCATTCACCACACATTTGTTCAAATGTATAATCTGTGGTGTCCTTAAGGCAGCTTCCCAACTGTAGTCTAAAAGATCTGTGGAGCTATTTGACACACATGATGAGGTTTATTTTGAATAAAGAGTGAAAGTGACTTTCATTATTCTCTGTAATATAGAAACATGAATCAATGAAGATTCCTCTTAAAACTTCTCCAAGGAATTCATGTATTTGCAATTATTCTCATAACTGTCTTTAACAGTTTGGCTGTGTTCCATAATTGATGGATATTATTTTAATTCGGATACAAGAGAGAGAGAGAGAAAGAGAGAGAGAATGTCCAGACCAAGAGCACAGGGTATACATCAGCTTTTAGATACATTTTACTCATCTAGTCAATCAATCAATGCTGTTTCAGCCCCAACATGAACAAGCTTCTGAATGACCATTATTGTCAATTCTTAAATTACAAAGAATTCCTACCCTAATGGATACATCATATTGGTGGTAATCAAGGTCTAGGGCATCTAGGCTACTGACTATCTTTCACATGTCATTCCATAGAAAATTAGTGAAGTCTCCAGAGATGATCTCTAAGGAAGTGTTTGGCAATGTAACCTGGTAGACTAAGAGAGAGGAAAGCCTTGAAGTCTGGAAAAAGGTGTGGAGATAAACAGAAAAAACACAGGTAAATGCAGAAAGTAAAGAACAATGGAGAGAATTTAAAATATATACTTTCCTCCTTTATTGCCTGCATGATAAAATCCAAATCCCTTCCCACCACACTAACGGCTCTTCACCGATTGATGCCAACTGATTTTTCAAGCCCAATTCTGGCACTTGCCCGGTGCATTTCACATTCTGCCATTGTACTATGGGCTTTGTCCCAGCAACAAGGCACACATTCATATTTCCTCCTGTGCCTTTACCCTATATATTTGATAAAGTCTTAGTTTCTGAGCATTGAATGCTACTTTGTTCTTATAAAAGCTTTGCAAACCTCCTCCAACTTCCATGCACCACACCCAAGAAGAATTGCCTTTTCCATGAGCTTCCTGGGTTCTTTCAGCTGCCTCCCAAGGACTTCGGCTAGGGATTGATAACCATAGCTGATTCATCTTGCACACCCAGACACATGGGTCAGCTTTCGATGCTCTTTTATTGAACTATGCTGCTTTAAATGTGCAGGCTGGCTTCTGGCTCCTTCATGATACTGCTCCTCCTTCACTCTTATTTTTAGAATATTCATACGACTAGTGATGGTAACTAGCATTTGTATAATACTTAAAAATCACCAGGTACTTTCAAATCTGTATTAGTTTGCTAGGGCTGTCTTCACAAATGAGAGACTGTGTGCCTTTAACAGCAGAAATCTATTTCCTCACATTTCTGGAGGTTGGAAGTCCAAGATCAAGGTGTCAGCAGGTTTAGTTTCTTCTGAGGCTGCTCACCTTGGCTTGCAGATGGCTCTCTTTCTCTTTGTGTCCTCACATGGTTACTCCTCAGTTTCGGTGTTGTCCAAGTCATAATCTCCTTTTCTTATAAGGATAACAGTTATATCCAGTTAGGGATATAACTCATGACTTCATTTTATTTTAATCCCTTTTTTAAAAGGCCCTAGCTTCAAAATACAGTCGTGTTCTGAGAAGTTAGAACTGCAACATATGAATTTGGGGGTAGTGGAGAGACCTAATTCAGACACAATATCCATGATCTTATTTGTCCTCACAAACAATGCCTGTAGCCACTCCACAGTATTTTATGGTGAGATTCTTAAAGCCTGTTCTTTTGTACCTAACTTTGCTGTTCTGATCTCTGTTGTCCAGATCTCAAGTTTATTTATTTTGGATAAGTACTTTGTTCCTTAGTGAATGAATAAAGTGATGCTTTAAAATTCTAGGATTTCTTAAAGAGTTTAAATCATCAAGAGGCGATTCCTATTGTCAGTTTAAGGAGAAGAAGATAGAAAAGCTGCCCCTTTCCCAGCATTGAGAAAATAGACTATGTAAATTGTTTTTAAAAAAATTTTTTTGCAGTCATTAAAAACCTGAATGAGACATTTAAGGTGTGTACGTATTGGGCACTTCAACTGGACAAACCCTAACCTACTAAGAATGGCAAAGTATACTTGCTGCCTGGTACCTCAACCTTTCTAATCCCAGGACCCACAAAACACCCAAACTTCATTGACATGAATGGCTCCTTTCATAGGAAGAAAACAATGATTTGCTAACTTTTCAAGAGGATTTTAATCCCAAACCAAAGTGAGGAGCATTGTGCTTACTGCAGTATGACTGAAAGCCTTTTTAGGGCTCTGCAAATTTCCCTTGTTTCCACTTTAGTTAGGGTGGGCAGAGGATTTTCGGGTAGTATGAAGACACTGTGTATTGCAGGACTCACTCATTTCTGCTCTTCTCTCATAAATCAGTCCTATTCTATGCCCAGAAAACATCGTCACATGCAATCCAATGTATTTCAGCACTACCTTTGAGCTCCGGTGGAAGACATGGTGGTTGCAACATCGTGACCTGGACATGCAACAGCTGACCCATGTTGACCCAATGTCAGGCCCATTGTGCTACAGGAGATGAATAGCTAGACCTTATCCTCTTGTTAATAATGTGGTAAAAAGTGTAGAGAGAATGCAGACACAATCATGACAACTCCTCTCAAGAATAATTTTCCTCTTTTTCATGAGATGGGAAAATTCAAAATCCTTCTGATGGGAAGGGTAATTTTGGAAATGCTTCCTGGGGTAAAGGGCTGCCAATTCCTAAGCCACTGGTTCTCTTTCATTTCTTCAGACTTTTAACCAAAACAGTTTATATTAATCTGATGCTGCTGCTTATGTGTGTAAGTAAACACAAAAAGTAGCATAACCATTTTTTTACACAATTTTTGCTAGTGAGTGTTTAGCATCATAATGTCCCAGATCTGCTGCCAACGAGCATTTCCTGGAGAGCTCTGTAGTGGTGTATGCATCAGAATATAGCTGCAAGAAATCCACAGTGATCAAGGGTGATATGTTTAACATTTGAAATTTAAGGAATGTTTGTTGCCATTAGATGACAGACCCTCACATCCATATTTCAATAGCAAGGTTTTGCTCAAGTGTGTATTTGATTTTTAACTCTGAAAACTTTCTAAAAATACATGTGAATCAATTTTATTGTTTCTTTGATTGTATTAACTATGCCCCCTTGCCAGAAGCATTTAGGATTTAGTGATTGTGTGTTTCAAAAACAGTCTATGCTGATGAAAATTCCAGCATCCGAAACACAGAGGTGTGTTAGAAAACTCTTTATCAGTGCACAGAGAGCTTGAGGCGGTTATGGAAAAGTGAGCATTTTTTCAATAAACCTTGATTTCCCTCTTGCTTTTAAGTGAATCAGGCTGTGAAAATACCTATTAGCATATTTTTCCTGGATCTGTGTGGTGTTGTGCATACCTACCTATGAGGCCCCACATCTTTCTTCTGTCTCTCCTAAGACTTCTTCCTGCTCTTTCCCCAATTGTTGAGCACTAAGAGAGATGGACGGATCAAGACAAGCGAATAGAGCTTGCAGAGAGCAAAAACAGATTTACTAACTTGGATGATGGTGTCTAGTGAGTTCTTACCATACACCTGGCTGGGTTGCCATAAAGCCAGCTGAGCTGATCGCCCTAAATAGGTTAAAAGATGACATCGAGAGATTTTAAGCAGGAATGATTTCATTTTTACCTCTCACCAGTTATACGGTTAGCTGGTTCATGCGCTGATTTGTTATACCACGTTGGGCTGACTCACAGCTCTTGCCAGCCTTCTGAATGCCTTGATGGCACTGGAAACTGTCTCCTGGGAATGTGTAAGAAAGGAGGTCTGAGCTCTTCTCCTTCAAGGACACTCTCTTCAATCCATTATCTCCTACGCATGTTCAATAGTCTAGTCTATCAAAATACAGTGATTGAATAAAACTTCTATTTCAGATAATGCATGCATTGATTTAATAAAGGATTTGTACTATATGGTATTATAGTTACCTAAATGAACACTGAAATACTAAAATGGGAAGACTTATTATTGGCCCAAGTTAAATCTTCGCCACTTCTTTTAAACTGCATACCCTAATAAGATACCAACACATTTGATACTTAACACCAAAAAATTCTGTTATACAAGAACTTAATATCTTCCAGCTATTTTAAAGCCACCTGTTTTTCCTATCAGAAGCACATCTGGTATCTAGCAAACAAATTACAGCCATGGCTATCTCACTAATTTATGATGTTTTTATATTTTCATATTTTTGGCAGACTAATCCAGGTAGATATATTAGCTAGCTTTCAGAGATGAATCTTGAAATCTTACACACTTGCAACCTTTTTATCTTTTTCTCTTCCAAACGCTAGAATATTTTTTGGCATGTCCTAAAGTTTAACTACAAAACAGAGAGAGAGAGGATTGAGCCCTTATGTGTTGTCTATCTAGTGCCCTTTCTAGAGCTGATGTACTAAAAAGAATTAGGAATCTGTTGTACTCAAAGTTGATTTTGAAAGATCATTGTCCTTTTGAAAAATTATTGTTACTCTTCATTCCTTAAGCTCACTAGGTACTGTACTTGTGTTTGTATCCTATTTTGAGAACTGGCATTTTGTACCGATGTAAGGGGACTTCAACAAGTTAAAACTAGGCAGGAGCAGAATCAGTTCCACCTTTGCAAAAAGAAATTTAAAGTTTTGAGCATAAATACTGGAACCAAGACCATCCCCTGTGGCAGTTCTGCTTTTACATCTTGAGGATGGCCAAGTCCATTCACCTTTTCAGAGCATTTTTTTTTTTGATCTGTCACCCAAAGGTAGGCCATCCCTTAGCTATTTATGGGGAATCTTAATGACTGGGTTAAATATGCCATATTCTTCCTTTAAATATCCATCAAAGTCTTAGAGAAATGGATGTGTTTTTAATAAACCTAATATATAAATCATTCATCAGATATACTTCAAAACAGAGCAGCTATCAGAACACCCTGAAAGATTCATTAGAACATTTTCTTTTTTCCTGTCATGTAACCAAGTTAAATAAATGTGTGTCAACTCAAAACTGAGATGAGAAATGGCAGAGTGCTTTATGGATTGAGAGTCAAGAAGATGGGAATTCTAGTCTTGTCTCTGCTGACTGGTTTAATGACTAGAGTGATGTTTATGACTTATTGCTAACTACTCTTTCCTTTGGCCAAAAACCAGAAAAATGTCCATAGAGGATGGTGAACATCTAAGAAAATGGCCCTAAGTAAATTCACTTGGCAATAGCAAAGGCTTGCATGTATAAATAAGGAAGTAGCTTCCTGGATCCATGTTCCAACCCCTCCAGAGCTTGTTACTTAGCCCTGGGTTAATCCACCACTGAAGAACAAGCAGTAGCTAGTCCTTTGCTATCATACATAACACTGCAATGAACATCCTTTCACATATAGACATATTTGTGTACTTACATGACTACATTCATAGAATTTCTAAAAGTGAACTTCTTTGACCTAAGATTAAGTAAATTTTAAACATCCACATGTATTACTGAATAGCACTCCAAAAAAGATCATACCAAGTTTATATTTTCATGAACAGTGAGTAAAGGGTCCCATTTCTCAACAACTTGATGTACACTGTTCACTGGTAATTGGAATCTTTTATCATTATTAGTGTCACAGGTAAAATATGGACTCTCAATTTTATTTTCATTATCACATCTTTAATTTTAAGTAAATATGGACATCTTTCCACATTATTAGTAGCCATTCATTAACTTATGCATGTCCCATTCCTAATATCCTTTGAGATATTTGGATGTTTTTTCCTGAATGGTTTATAAAACTTTTAATAGATTAAGATCTTTGTAAAAGCAAATTCTGAAAAGCAGTTATGATTCATTTCAGTTATAAGATTATTTATACACTTGAAAAAGATGGTAATTGGCACCACAGTCATTCCATTTATACATGGTTTAATTTTCTATGGTTTTAGTTACCCACAGTCAACCTCACTAAGAAACTATTAAATGGAAAATTCAAAAAATGTTAAAAAAGAAAAAAAGAAGCAATTCATAACTTTTAATTTGCTATTCTGAATAGCATATAAAATCTCATGCCTTCCTCTTCTGTCCCTCCCAGAATGTAAATCATTGCTTTGTCCAGTGTATCTACTCTGTATATAGTACCCACTCATTGGTAACTCAGTACCTATCTCAGTTACCAGGTCTACTCTGCAATATCACAGTACTTGTGTTCAAGAAACTCTTATTTTACTTAATAATGGTCCCAAAGTACAAAAGTAGTGATGTTAGAAGTTCAGTTATAACAAAGAGAAACTTTAAAGTGCTTTCTTTATATGGGAAAACAAAGATCCTCCTCAATATAATAAGGAAAGAAAAAATCCTGGATGAGTACAGTATAATAAATATTTTGAGAGAAAAAGAGACCATAAGACTATGTTCATATAACATTATAGTATATTATTATAATTATTATATTTTATTATTGTTTAGTTATTGTTAATATCATTCTGTCCCCAATTTACAAATAAAATTTTAACATAGGTCATTATGTATAGGAAAACTATATACAGAGTTCTATACTTTCTGTGGTTTTAGGCATCCACTGGGAGTCTTGGACCCTGTCCTCCCACAGATAAGAAGGGAATACCATACTAACCAAAAAAGATCAAAACCTCTTCAGTATGAAATTCCTAGCTATGTATTGCCTGAGTTATTATCATAATCATTATTGAAATAATAAAGATTATATGTGAAACAAAATGCACAGAAGTTCAAGACGTGATCTCTTCCTATTGAGGGTTCATATGAAAGGACATGAAACACACTGGCATGACATGTTGAGCCAATCCAAGAAACCAGTCATGCAGACCATAAATGCTCTAGGAATTGAGGAAGTACAGCATATCTCCAGGTGGAGTGATTAAAGATTGTGGCTTAAAAGAAAACACATGTTTGAATAGATAGAGAGAAAGATTCAGAAGTACAAAGGTGTGAAGCAAGTGAGAGAGACAGTAAATAGACAAGATGAATGGATTTGAGGCTCACATGAGAGAACAAGGGGAAAGCTCACACATGAAAAGGTAGGTTGGGGTCCAATTATTGAAGGCCCCAGCTATGTGATTTAGCTTGGATTTTACACTATAGGAGCAACTGAATGTTTTGAGAAGAGCATTGATAGAATAAAAATAAATTCATTTATGATAATTTTGATGTGTGAATAATAAAGGAATAAATATTGTGCTTGAAAAGGGAATAACCAACAATAATACTTTCTATAGGAGAGAACCAAGTAGCTTAATGAAAAGTGGCTTATACTTTCTATACTAACATAAAAAGCTATCTGTTGCTTTTTTGGAAATAGAACTGATCCAAACCCACAGTTATGTGTACATCGAACACTCCAATTCAGTACCTTTTTCTAATGCTGTGTCAACTTTTATATCTCTGCACTCACTCATTCTAATGATGGTAAATCTTTCCTTGTTGGATCTGGAATTCATACTAGTTTCCTTGCAGACCTGGAAATTCCAAACATGCTTTTGTCATTACACCTCATCTGTCATCCTAGGAAATGGCTTTATTTACTCTTGTAATTTGGAGAAATGAGGTGATGGTAGAAAGAGCTCAGAATAATAGGAAGAAGGTGTTGGCTTCATAGAACTGGCAATTCCTTTCTTATTTCATTTCCTTAACATGCTAGTAAGGGTTATTTAATTGATCTGAGCCCCCTACACTGTAAGATAGAGTGTTCATTCAACAAGTATTTATTGAGCACATACAGTGTGTCAGGCACTGAGCCAAGCACTGGGTGTCTTAAAACAGTGTCTTAAAAGTAGAACCAGTCCTGGTTTTTATGAAGCTGACTGCCCAGTGGAGTATATATAAAGAAGTCTACACCCTATTGCTGCTCCTTACACCTGCCAAGGGGCTGGGCTCTTCCTTTGGACATTTCCTACATTCTGCCCCATCTCCAGTTTACTTCACATACTCCTCTGCTTATGCTTCTGTGTGTGCAGAGCTATATAGTTCATTTAGAATGGACATAAGAAGAGAGCAGCAATTCAAACAATAAATACTGGTAAATCTGCTGCAAATACTCATGTACACCTATAGCTACAGAAACACAGGGTAAGACATGGAGTTAGGCCATAGCATTAAAGAGATGTAGTAAATGCATTGGAAAAAAGTTTATTTTCTAAAGTGGAATAGTAAATGCAAAATAGAAGGCACAGATGGTAGGTGCTATGGGGACTTAGAAAAGGCAGTATCACTTCAGTGAGGGGTGAGCCTTTCACTGTCCCTTGAAGGATGGTTGGACTTAGATAGGCAAAGGTGAGAGGTTGTGTCATGTGGAAGCCTGAGTTAGTGACGGCTTTTTAATTGCCAAATACAAACCGACTTATGTGGAAGGAATGACCCTGGGGCCTTTGTCATGGCTGGAGTCGTGGGGTCCTGCAATTTCAATTGGTTTCTTTCTCTATCACTTAGTTTCAGAATAACTAACACCACATCTCAGCCCCTGGGCAGCTCCTCAACAAACAACACAAAAGACAAGTTTTTCCCAATAGTTCTAGAGAAACTGCTGGGATCTATCCTGATTGGACCAACTTAGATCTTTTCCCATCCCTGAGTCAATGATTGTGTCTGGGAGGATATATTTCACTGACCAGCCAGGTCTGAGTTATGTGTCCAGAGGGGCGATGGGGTCAACCCCACCCAAGCCATATCAGAACAAGATCAGGCAAATGGAGACTTCCCAGAGAGGGAAATAAAAAGCCATAATGCAATTACCAGAGAAATAACAACAATCATCATCATTATAAACAATCCATAATAAAGAACTCACTTTGTGCCAGGAACTATTCTAAATAATTTTCATAGATTACTCATTTTCTCTTCCTAACATCCTATGAGATAGACCATCTTATTACCTCCATTTTCAGATGGGAAAACTGAGGCATGGAGATGGGATTTACCACATAGCTCATAAATGACAGACCAGGGAGTGAAACCAGGCCATCAGACTGCCCAAGCCATGGTCTTCCCATTGCATTCTACAATATCAACTTCTATTATTATGCAGAATCAGCTAGTGCTCACACCAGGAAGTGAGCAAAGTATATACTGGGAACACTGCAAAGATCAGCAATTCAGAAAGATGACAATTTCCACCTGTCCTTGCAGCCATGGAAACTGTATCCAGAAAGCTGGTAGACAGGTGTCTTTACTAGAGGTCAAGTTCTGACCAGTCCCATGCAACCCCTGGCTGAACTGCCAGGGAGAATGTCACCACACAAATGTGACTCATGCCCCAGAGGCCACCCCAGCTCAATTCTCTTGACAGCTTGAGGGCTAGACTTTCAAAATGCCTACCAAGGACTGATTTCTTATCTGTGTCTGATCCTCATTTTCTCTCTATCCTGTTTTGAAACATCATTCAGGGAACATATACAGATCTTAGTTAAAACTAACAATGCATTTAAACACACACACACACACTCAGACGATTGCCAGTTTGGCGCTGAGAAGCAGCAGAGCCAGGCAGGAGACTGTTTACTGTGCATTTCCTAATGCAAAGCTAAGCAAGGGCTGGAGAAAACACCACCTCGCATTATAGAGAGACAGCACGTGTGCTTCAGAAGAGAAATGGATACATTAGGAAAAGTTTTCTTCCATTTGATATAGACTATGCAATCTTTTTTCTGTATTAAAATGGGAGTTAACTTTAAATAAATAAAATTCAGCCTGTAGGCTTCAGAAAACTAATGTTGATTTTGACAGTGTCATTTCTCTGATCCCTGAAAGCATTATGGGAGTTAACTTGGGCCTTCATCATGATTTTCCTTCATGGTGTGAAGAGCACATTATTTTTTTCATCTCTGTTTTACTGATTTCCCCTCACCTCCTCCAACATCCCCCTTGTAGCTGTTATCTCTGCCCACCCTGCTCCTGCACACACTGTGAGGACAGAGCTTCTGGCTTGGGGGCTGCAGGACTGAGCACTGCTGTCTTCATGCTCCAGCCTCGTGAAAACCTCTTCCACCTGAGGTCTCTGGAAAGAAGATAAGTACAAAGCCCTGGAAAAGATCAGAAAGCACTTAATGCTCCTACTCTGAGCCACGTGAAGAATGTGCATTTTGCATTACACAAATTAGCATATTTTTAACTGGACTTGGAGACAGGCTCCTACATGCAAGGCACTGAGTGTGTGAGCCTGCTGCATGGACAAATCTGTTTTGCTTTCTTTCATGGCTTTTACTTTCCCCCAAATACCTTGGATAGTGTAAAATCTGATCATTTGGGCCCCCTAGTATTTGATAAGAAAACAAACCTTTTATTTTGCCTTTAGGTAAAAGAATATGTAGAAATTTCAAATAAGGTGTGCTTTGCAACATGAGGGGGAAAAAATTTTGATAAGTGTTTTTACTCTTGCAGTTCTCCATTTTGCTCATCTTTAAGAGTTGTAGAAATTGCTTCTAAAACACTGTATTGAAACATATGAGGCTAAAATTAAAGAAATCTTTAGTACAAAAAAAGTTGCTGTGATTAAAAAAGCTGTGTGTTACTGCTCAGATTTGAAAATTTATAGCTTCTCAGGTTTAAGTTTTCAGAACAAGAGGTGTGTTTATGTGGGAAGTGGGAATTCATGAAATTGTGTGTAAGATTTTGTGTGCATATGCATATGTTTGTGTTCTGGGAAAAGTCTTGGGAGCTTGTTATTAATTCTCAAGACGACTCGTGGAAGCTGTTGCCTGTCTCAAGTTCTCCCTGAAGTGACCCTCCCTTGCTTCTCTGAGGTCACCCAGTGTATGCTGTCTCTTATCAGCTTCCTACTTATCCCTTCCTGGGTGAACTGCTCTTTTTGTTCTCTGACCAAATTCAGGAGCTGATGCCATAGTGGTAGTGGCAGGTAGAGGGTAAGACAGCTGGGATGGCTACAGCAAGTGGACTCTGGGTAACCTGTTAGAAAGATGGATGGTGCCCTTACTAACCCTAACCAGAATGAGTGGGCAGTCCAAAATGCCATCCTTATAGTCAAACTTCTATTACATTCAGTTGAAAGAGGCAGTCATCCAAGCACGGTAGCACATGCCTGTGATTCCATTGGCTCGGGAGGCTGAGCCAGGAGGATTGAGAGCTCAAAGACAGCCTTACAAAAGCAAGGCACTAAGCAACTCAGTGAGACCCTGTTTCTAAATAAAATACAAAACAGGGCTGGGGATATGGCTCAGTGTCTGAGCGCCCCTGAGTTCAATCTCTGGTACCAAGAAGAAAGAAAAAAGAAAAGAAAAGAAAGAAAGAAGGAAAGAGAGAAGGAAGGAAAGAAAGAAAGAAGGAAAGAGAGAAAGAAGAAATAAAGAGGCTGTCAAGGAAAAAGAGTTAAATCGAGTATAGCTTTCCTCTGTTATCTATTTGTCTTCTAGTCTTTTTTTTTAATGTTTGGGGGAATTTTTTATTTTTGCCACTTTTCATAGTTTCCATCTTCATTACAACACCCTAACACTCTAATTGGCTTTGTGTGGGACAAACAGGAGGTATTGCTTCTGGCAGGATAGGATTTTCTGTCCTGTTGATTGATGGATTAATTTTTATTGAGCACAGTATGCTTCCAGCAGAACCAAAAATCTAAGCTACAAAATTCCTCCTCTTGGAGTTTATGTTCTAATAAAAAATAAGACAAAATAGTCAAACCTCCCAATTTTTCTTTTTTTCTTCTTTCCACCAGCATTTCATTCCATTCTACTTCGCTCCTTTAAGATGAGCATTCATAAGCTAAAAGTAGATATTGAGACTACTGACAATCTAGGGACAGAGCATGCTATTAGAAGGTGAGGAGGAGGAGGAGGAGGAGGAGAATGGACCAGGTAGCCTGGTAGCAATGGCATATGAACCATTTCAGTCAACATATTGACTGAGTAGATATGTAATTCTGAACTTTCAAAAGAGAGAAACATTTTTCCAGACTTTTTGGGTTCTATTCTTATATGAAGTTAGATTAAACAAAGTCACATTCTAGGACTATGGAGTGGCTTAACTCCACACAAAACTCTCTCCACTGAAATACAGCTTGCTACTCTACAGCACTTTATGAAGGAATAATAATTTTTAGTCATGTAAAGAATGTTTTATCATCCTTCTTGTCTGATGGAAAGATCCATAGTATCATTTTTTTCCATAAATGAGTGTCCCCAAAGAAAGGCCCTCTTTCCTAAATGTTCTCTTCCTTTTCATTGAGCATCAAAAGCTCAGTAACCATACAACCCATTTTTTCTATCTGCTCAAAGAAAATTTTAGTGCTCAAATTCAAAAAACTGTTTCATCTCTGGATCAGTGACAATATTTCTGACCCACCATTTCTCATTTTTGTAGTGATGAGTATCGGAGATGATGATGTTTAAGATGCCTTTCAGTGCTGAACCAGCCCGGTCCCCACACACACATTCACACATGATATCCAATTTCATTTCAGCCTTGTTTGATTACAACAGAAGCTGCACAAGCTCAGGGTCCATCTGTCTCGCTCAGGTATACCCCTGGTTTCTAGCACACAAAAGGAGGACAGGCAATACATTTTGAATAAATAAATCACCCTCTTCCTAGATATGTGTGTTTTTTCCTGGATGATGCCTCAAATCCCTCTCACAAGAAGCAGGATCCATATTATAAATTCTTACCTGTTTTTCATATAAATTCTTACATCATGTTTAACATCCTTGTGTTGACTCAGCCCATGTGGCTATGGCTAAAATTCTATTTTTTTCCTCCTCCTTTGTTTTTTCTTAGTGAGTCCATTCTCCTGCAAATAAATATATATACATACACATACATATATACAGGAGCTTGGGCTGTTCAGGGTGAAGTGGCTCCCACCGAGTGGTACTGGCCCAGAAGACCTCTGCTGCCACCAAACCTACCAGTTCACAGTCTATCTACCAACACATGGAGAGAACAAAACTCCTTGCTCTCTAAGTTAAAAATGTTAACCTGTGCCCCCAAATAATGGGACTAAGCCTGAAAAACAAGGAAGAATGAACCAACCCTGCACCTTAGGCCACAAAGAGGCATTTGAGAGTAAACAACTAGGGGAAGGTCAAAATAACCTTCAAGGTTAAATGCACTGATGTAATTTTTTCTTAGAGAATTAAAGATTGCACTCTACAGCTAAAACTTAGGTAAAGATTATATTCATAATTAGGTAGACAGAAGGGAGGTAAGGGGTAATCTACAGAGGAATAGGGAAGAAGCAGAAACCGGGATGGGAGACTCACCTGTAGGGTCGATTTCCCTCTCAATACCTCAGTCCAAAGCACCGGCCTTCCAGAACATTTGGTGGACAACACTGCCCTCTAGTGTTAAAATGGATAAATACACTCTTCTCTTAAATCCTCTTAAAACTAAGGACCATTTCATTTCTTGTTTTGGATTTTGTATTCTCTTTTAAGATTACCTTCAATTAAGTGTCAAGATGAACAAAATAGATATTCTACCTAAATGCATATCTTCTTATAAATAAATGCATGTAACTCCTTCTCCTCTTCCTTTCCTCACTTATGTTTTAAGTGATGGCTTCTCATGCTCATCATGCACACTCTTGTCGGCCTTCCTTGTAAGCCACTTGACCAGTTCTTGGAGTGGCTCTGTGAAAACTGACACATGTTCATCTCAGGCATCAGCTGCTTGAGGAGCACTGGGAAAGGGGTAGTGTGGAAATTTGCTATCACTCTTCCCTCCCATGGAAGGATCCTCCCTTAACTTCTGTTGTCTGGTTCTTCAGCCGGGATCAAAGGCCCCAGAACTAGAGCAGTCCCACTCCATTCCCAGCCTCCTCCCAGGGTATCAGTCTCCACAATATCATTCTACTGGATTCCTACAGTTCATCAACCTCCAAATAACCTCGTTTACTTGTATACTTATTTACTGTCTTTCCCCCATCTAGAATTAGCTTCCTAACAGCAAGGGTCTTATCAATCTTTTTCACTGATGTGTCTCCAAACCAGATATGTTGCACATGCTTGGTGAACTCAAAATGAATAGTTTTGAATAAATGAATGATAGAGAATATACAATCTTAAGCCTTTAATTCCAGTAGAAATGTTTGTCTGACATCTTACCATTTCCAATGAAAGAAAGTAGATCATGAAGACATGGGCAGAACTTTACTAGGGAACCATGTGGTATGAAAACTCTATCCACGCATCAGTAGAGACAGCAGACTAGAACTGTAAATTCCCAGTACTAGGTTTAATGTAAAGTCTGACTGTATATGTTTCTCCTTGTATACTCAGCAAAAAGTCCTATTATATACAGGTAGAAACTTCTAAAAGAATATAAATTCAAGAAAGGAAGATAGCAAAAAGAAAGATAATTCTAAAAATTTTTGCACACTTGTTAATAAACAAAAATCAACTGGTAATTTAACTAAATTGGTCTAACAAGAAATGTAAACTTATGTATACATTCTGCTAAAGCAGGAAAGTTTTCAAGAGTTCTGTACACTTTTTGTAAATACCAGTACCGTGTAATGTCATGATATTATAGGATCACAGTATTTGTTGTCATTTCATGTACCTTTGACTTAATGGCTGACCCATTTTAGATGAACTGTCTTGATAATTTTTTTCTTTTTGCTTTCTTTTACTCTTCCTTTTTCCCCATGTAAAATACAATACAATACCTCATGCATAAATTGTTTTTAAATTGAGCTGTTCTGGTTAAAGCTGTATTAGGGAGCAAGAGTCCTGCCCATTGGGCATCCTCTACCATTCTGCTCTCCCTGCCTCTCATTGTAAAAGCCATGTATTCCTCCCAGGGGCTACAGGACTCCCCAAGACAAAAACCAATTGACCTACATTACACCCTTAGCAAACCTAATATTTCAAGTATTGTACTATCCTATAAATGTCCTAATAATTTAAATATTCTTCTACTATAATATTAATTCTGGTCAAAGAACTACATATGTCAGGTTCTACTGTGAACAAGACAGGGCCCCTCCCTTCAGAGATTAGTGCAAGTAGAGACTGGTAAATAAACAAGCAGCTATAGCACAAAGTACCAAATGTGACGGTAGGGTAAACACAGAAGGGTGTACACGGAGAGTCCACCTAACAGGAGCTTGATGGGTTAAGGAAAGGCTTTTAGAGGTGTCATATATGTAGAGATGGGTAAAGAGCTTGGAGAGAAGTTTTCCAGCAAGTACACACAGGTCAGGGTGGAAGAGGTCATTTGAGGAACTGGAAAAAAGCTCTGTTTCAATGGAGCTTCAAGTGTATGGGAGGTAAAACAGGGAAGGCAAGGGGGATGAGGCTGAAGAGATGAGCAAAGTCCACATCATAGTTCTTACAAGACACTGCAAAGAGTCTGAAGGCAATGTGAAAGCTGTTACAAGATTGTAATCATAGAAACAATATGATCGATTCAGCTATAGTGTGGAGGGTGGCAGCAAGACTGATCAATGTGATCGATGAGGAGAATGTTGCTGTCATCCAAATGGGAGATGATGGTGGTCTGAATCAAAAAATGCTCATTGATGTAGAGAAAATGGTTGAATTCAAGAGATACTCAGGAGATAGAATCAACAAGATTTGCTTGATTAAACATGGGGAATGTGGTAGGGAAAGGAAAAATCTTGCATAGATTTCTGCTTGAGCCACTGAGTTGACAGTGGTCCTACCAACAATACAGGGGCACTGATATGAGCATAAGGATAATGAGTTTTGTTTGGGATATATTGTGGGCAAAATGATGAAATAATCATAAAGTTTCAGGAATCATCAACGTACTTGGTAGGTGATACTAGAATTCATGAAAATACATAAGATTTTCTGAAGATTTTGTAGATAAAGAGAGTATCTAGAACAGAATCTTACCAGCCAACAACACGCATAAGGGGCAGGCAGAAAAGAATCCCCCCAAAAAACAAAGGAAGTCTTAGTTGACTCACTGCAGAAAAGGGGTATTCACAATATCTCTTTGGAGGTAGTCCTCCATAAGTCTTTCACATTTCTGCATATTCTTAGACTTCCCTTTATTCCAGACTCTCTTCTCGAGAACATTATATAACAAATAGCCTTGGAATAAAGAAATAGTGTCTTTCTCTAGAGCAAAGGTCATGAATGCTTACTGCCTTTTATAAAAGACTCAAATCCTCTCAGCTTAGGGTTCTTCTATCACACAACCCACTGTGTGTGCCTGCCACATGCAGAGAATTTCAGGCCAAAGAAACTAGATAATTGTGCTGATGTTCACACTGCTGGCTGAGTCATGAGTAATAATGTCTTTTGTCTCTGACCCAGAAGTCTCTTGTTTGCTACCATCATTCAGAAGCTTGAAAATAGAGAAGAATCTCAGATCCTTCAGGTTTTTTTTCCCAATTTTACCCCAAATGCAGATTGCAGAATCACGTCGGTTACACATCCACAATTTTACATAATGCCCAATTAGTAATTGTTATATTCTGCTACCTTCAGTTTTTGACATGTTATAGGATTGAAAGATTAAACAAATTTATTCATTTAAAATATTTGGCACAATTCTTGATACTTGGTAAGCATTAAGTAAATGCTCACTCTTGTTATAACCATGAAAATATGTGTATGCCCATTGTATGCCCATAAATGAATGAAAGTATATATAGTTGAAATGAAGTGTGTGTGTATGTGTGTGTGTGTGTGTGTGTGTGTGTGTGTGTGTGTGTGTATTTGATATCCAGAAGCAAGAATCCAATCCTGGCTTCAATCCAGGCTTTATAGTTCCATTGTCTACTTTGATATCCCAGGTAAAAGTGCCCACAGAAATGTGACTTACATAAACGTTCTTTGCTATTAACACCTCAGCATCTGTCAACATTCATTGATAATCAATATTCACTTCTCATTGCAGGGAAGGGGAAACCTTAGGAGGGATGCATCTTATGTGATTGGAAGAGAGATTTTGATGTGAAGTGTTGTCCAGGTAAACAGACTTGAACAGGAGCCAGGAGCTCATCACAAGGATAACGTCTGTATCTGTCTTGCTTGTTACTTTATTCCTAACTTCTAGGATAGGGCCTGACACATAACAAAAGATCAGAAAATATTTGTTAAATGAATGAATGAATGCTATTCCAGAGAGAAATTCAAGGGAAACTTGCTTTTTCTTGACCATTCAGATGGAGACATCTGAGTCACTGAAGTGTCTCTGCCTTCAAATTATCCCTACCAACCTTGACAACCACTCCACCTACCTCCATCGAAAGCCTAAGATAAAAAGAAATGATAAAATAACAAAACAAACTTTTGACCCACTTTGTTGTGCATTGAAAGGCACTTTTTGGCAGACAAAAAGGCTCAGTGCTATGTAATTGTCATGAGTGTTTCACTTAATATTTTAATGAGCTGAGCAACTG
Organism: Ictidomys tridecemlineatus; assembly: GCF_052094955.1. Taxonomy (NCBI): domain Eukaryota; kingdom Metazoa; phylum Chordata; class Mammalia; order Rodentia; family Sciuridae; genus Ictidomys; species Ictidomys tridecemlineatus. The sequence goes on from NC_135481.1 coordinate 44,283,090, forward strand.
ACATCTTGACTGAACACATGCCTTTGGTGGCTCTTGTTGCTAAGCAAAAAAGTGTATAAAAATCTTGTTGTCCTGTTTTAAAAAAAAATAATTCCTTAAACATAAATATATCCAACTGCCACTTGGATTTATACAGAGACAATTCCTGTCACCCTTCCCCCTTCCTTCACAAGCCAACTCATCTCATCATTTTCTTCTCCTCCCTCCCTCAGAGTTTCTGAGTTGGGTCCCACACTTCCTGTGCTGGTTCCTAGATTCAAAGCAAATCCCTCTGAGCCAGGACATGTCTGCTGAGACAGGCAGTGCCATTTTTAGCTATTTCTCTCTCTTTTCCCCAACCTTCGCCAGAGCAGCATTTATATATTTCTTTTAATATTCCTCTTCTTTCTTTTAAACTAAGGTTTCTCTATATCACATGCTTTTCTCCACTTGTTCCATTCTCTTTCTTCACCCACTTTTGTTTTCCTCTCTCTGGGGAGGACTGGTTGTTTGGAAACCCCAGGATGATCAAAGGCAATTTGGGAGAAGGAGAAGACAGGAATGTTCTAAATTGGGTGGGAGCAGCAATCAACTGAATATTCTTTAGGCAATGTGATATTTATATTCCAGCCCTTGAAGAACCACGTCAGAATTATCCCCATCATACAGACAGGATAACTAAGGATTGAGAGGCTAAGAAGATATCCAAGATCTAATAGAAGGTAAATGACAGCAACAAGACTGGGTTCAAGAAGAGTAGCTCCAAAGCCTACTCTTACCACTATCTTCCCATTATTTCCCTGAGCTCAGATTTGATGGATGAATTACCTAAACAGATAGATAAAGGAGAAAGTAAGTTTGGAAAACCACAACACCCACATGAAAGTAACCAAGAAACAAAAAAATCTAGCAAACTTAAGAGACCCATTTATGACAGTTTAAAGTAGAAAAATATATAAAGTTTAAGAAAGGGGTTAGAATAATAGCTCCTTTCCTTGTTAGTATATTATTTAACCTCTCTAAGCCTGTTTCTGCATCTCTCTACACTGAGACAACACACATTTCACAGTTTAATGGCAAGGATTTTTAAAAGACAACATATGAAAAAGCTTTGTAAACTGTGGAGTTCTAGGGAAATATCTTTCTTCCTCTTGATTTCTACATCTCTGTAAGAGAAAAACAGTTTCAGAATAGGGACTCAAGAAGGAAGTGTAGAATAAAGTATTTCCGGGGCCCGGGGAAATTGTTGCAGGCAGACTTTAGTGTAAGACTTATTCTTTCCCAGCTTGAAGTCTGGAAGTTTTATGAGTCTTGTCCTAGCCAAGCAGCATAGAGAAAACAGTTTCACCAAAGTCATTTGCAAGCATTTTTCTACCAGACAAAAGTTGTACCTTTAACCTCCAACATTTTATGAATTTTATGAAATACAACAAGAATATAACTAAAACCAAAGAATATTAGATTCTATCTTCAAAAAAAACTTCAGGAAAATACAGGAAAACTCTGGAATTTGTACAATGAGCTCTAATAAAATGAGGTAGTGTGAGATAGAGGGTCAGCATGAGAAGACTGGGGTAAAGGCAGAGGCTGATTAGAGGAGCAAGTGGCCTGTGACAGGAGAGGATCCCAAGCCCAACACACTACCACCTCCCCTAGTGCCACAGAGTTTTAATACAAGAAACACGTTAGAGAAATTTGCAAGTCAGGAAATATTAGCTGGCAGAAAAATCCATTCTGGCACTTTTTGAGAATCCCTCCTATCCCCAAGACTCTGTTGTAGGTCCTAAACATGGAGCAACATCCAGGGTAGGCAAGATTGCTGCTCTCACAAAGCTCACATTCTAGGGCCCAACTGTGTCAGAGGCAGGAGTATAAATGACCTGGGTAATTTCAGATTGAGTGCTAAGGGACAGGTAGTTGGTGTGGAGTAGTTTTTATTAACTGGATGGATAGGTAAGTGAGCCTTAGGATTCTCCCAAAGATCCCCTCTGTGCAGTGGGCAGTCAGGCCACCTGTGCTCATTGGCAATGCCATTTAGCACATCGTTCAGGGTCATTCAATCACCCACGCAACAATTCTTAGGTGTCTATTATATGCCAGGCACTACCCGAGGCACTAGGGATATGAAGGTAAAACGTCCCAAATGCCCAATGATCCTTTCATTGAAGAATCAGCTTCTGTGGACTCTGTTTGTTCCATCTTCTACCAATTTTGCTCACTTTCAGATTTACCATGAACGTATCTGCACCAGGATAGCCATAAAAGGCTCTGAGCCAAAAGGCTTGCAGAGGCTAGATGGCCCAGACTTCCAATCTAGGAGAGAGACATTTTTACAAGGCAGTTGGTTCTCTGCTGGAGTTTCCCCATTGCCCTTAGAATCTCATGCTAAAATGATAATGACAACAATATTTAATGAAAGGTAATCACCAGAGAGTGCAGTGAACAATTCTCTCCCAAATAGGAACACACATGCTGTTTCATCTGTAACTGGGTGACCCAACCACAGAACATTCTAGAAGTCTGACTTCTGTAAAGAGGAAAGAAAAATAATCACACACACAAAAAAACAAGAGTCTACGGGCTGCTAAACTTGTAATTACAGGTGCCCTTACCTGGATCTTTCTGCATCCACAACCATACGCAGACACACACAAATCATTAACACAGCTTTGGCCATTTTATCATTCATATTGAAGATCTGTGAGAGAAACAAATTTAGCAAGTTCTGTAGTTTCTGAATTCCATGATTCCTCTGAGAAAATCCTGGTATTTCTTGCCACATTGTAGAACTCTCTTCCCCATGCCCATTAATCCTTCTCTTTTATTCTATTTTATTTTTCAGTGAAGAGAGCTTGTTGAGCTGACTTTTAAAATATTTGATCTGTAGTTTCAAAGAGTGACCAGAAAAGTTTGAATTTTTTTACATGTTTAAAGGTTTGAGAAGAGGAAAATAGCCCAGATGAGAAGCTGGACAGGATTCGGGAGAAACACAGGGGATAAAAAGGGAAATAATGTCCCCCAGAGACTGAGTTGGGAGCAAACAGGGAAACGTAATAGAGAACAATAAACAAGCATATTGGATCTAGCTGAAAATTGTTGTCAAGTGCTTCTCTCCAAAAAAGATGCATCAACTTGCAGGATAAATGCATGGGACAGGTGAGCTGGTTGTGACCCCTTGACTATTGTTGCACGCTTGACCACGTGACTCTCTCACTCTCTTTTTAGCTAAGTGACAAAGTCAGGAAGAAGAGAGTTAAACCATGTTTAAATTTTCTCAGAAAAGTCTTCTGGAAGAAAGCAGATTCATAAATCTAAGATATAAATAAACAAGCCATCATCTTAGACAATTTTCTTGAGAAAATGACACAGCAAATCCGCTTTGAACTGATAGGATGAGGTTGGAAAAGCAGGCCTGGATTCTCTTTGGTTTGCTACAGGACTGTAACTGTTGTCCTCCCTCACCTCAGCCCTCCCCTCCCCAGAGATTAAAGTGATCCTTGTTGTAGGAGGTTGAGATATCATCCTGGCCTCTCAGGCTCCGTGTTAACTGTGAAGCCTAAGAGTTACCAATGGAATTTTCTAGATATGCTTTGATTTGATTTCTTACTATTTCTTTGCCTTCAGTTGTAGAAACTTTTAGTTTACATATGTCATCCTGGACCACAGGATGAGAATAATAATGTGACTAATATAAATTACATACTCAATGTGATCATTAGTATGAACTTTGATAACTCTGTGGGTTGATATTTATTTTGCTTTTAGCACTTAAGCTTTTCTTCAAGATGAAAAATGTTATAATGAACCCTCAATTCGGTACTCCAAGTAGGAACCTCAGCTCTATCCTGGATATTTGGTAAAGTGAAGTGTTTCTGGGTAGAATGGGGCAGGGTTGCCTGGGAAACGGAAAGGTCTTAATACAGCAATTCCTTCAGATCAGGCCTTAGGTGACAGAATCAACTCAGTTGTAAACAGCTAGCTCTGAAAAATGCAATTGAGTATTTTCCTAAAGAAAGGAGCCTAGGAAAGATAAAGTAGAACATGAGGGTAAGGACTACTTTATCTTCAGTGGTTAGCACCATGCCTGTCATGGAGAAAATGTTCTAGAAATGATATTTTCAATGAGTGGATGTGCCATTATCCTTCATTAGCATATTTGTCAAGCATCTTTTAAAAAATCAAAAATTAAAATCAACACTTTAATCAAAGTTTTCAGCTTCCCACACTAATGATTATTTTTCCTTCGTTCCAAATTGATGGCAGAATGAATTGACTAGAATACTTCAACCTCTCTCTTAGCTTTAGAAGCTAAAGGATCCTTTCCCTGTAAGACTAGTCGTGGTCAAGAAGGACTGTCCTGTGCCGTCCTGACCTGGGATTGATCCTTTTTGGGTCGACAGCTTGTCATAACATCTTCATTTATTCGGAAGAGAAGTATTCATCCATTAAATCACAAAATGTCCAAGACAAAGTATGAGTCAAAGAGAAAGGGTGATTCTCTGTTTTCCCATCATAAATAATTCCATTCTGGCCATATGTGGAATTAAATGTCTTTTAGAATAAGCAAAGCATGTACCCTTTTATTGGTTCTAGAAGAGAGAACATGCACATATAGCAGAGAACTTTGTGTGGTGTTCTACAAATAAAATCTTTGGAATAGGGCCTGTTGATCAGCAGGCAGAAGGATGTACACTTGAGTCATTGTGGTAAGTGGCTATGTATCCACTTTGCAAATATCCCAGAGATAAGATTCTGTATTCCTTCTGCAAACTCTGATAATTTTGAACAAAAATAGCTGCAAAAGTGTCAATTAGCAGGTCTGGAAAGAGGAGAAGCCATCAGTTCAGATTCCTTCCTGGCATTTTCCTTCTCTTCATTACCTTTTTCCTGAATTGATCTCAGTATTTCTATGCTTAGAAAAGGTGATGGAAAGCAGAGGGGGCTTTGGGTCAATCAGAGTCATTGTAAGATTTTAAGGAACAAAATCTACTCAAAGTATTTTGGGTTCTCAAGTTTAACACAGAAGAGTGATCTGGAGTACTCTGAAAGTATTCTGGTGATTTTCATTGTGTGGTCCAGGAGGGACTCATTGATCCATAGCATTAATGGTGCACACACACTTGTCCTTCTGTGTCTTTCTGATCTCTCCTTCTCTGGGTGCTTCTTTCCTAGGTAAGGAAACTGATCCTTTGCATACTGTTGCACCAAGGGGCCTTTGGCTTTGGTTCAATAGGGTACCAATTCTATCCCCATTGCAGAACATTTCAGAACTCTCTCTCAGTTTAAATTACACAAGAATATGCCTACTCACTGAACAGCAAATATATTGGTTCTTCTATCTTTGTTTAAATTGTGGCTTTGCCACTCTGGATAAAGAATTTGACCATGATTCTCAGAACTCTAGGTTCATCTGCAAAACAGATAAACAAATTAATCAGACTGTTGTGAACATTAAATGAAATTTGTGTATTACAATAATAGCAGTGCCTAGCACTTACCAAGTTAGGTCCACCAATCTTTCAGCCCAGTGACAATGATGAACCCTATTGTGCTACTTCTCCCTTACACAGTCGTGAGTCACTTCACCTACAAAGAACCTTTCTTTGACATCCACAGTGTGGTCAAATGAGACTTGTTTCTTCCTTTCCTCATTTTTGCCAATAACCATTTTTATATGCATTAATTCAAATATAGGAAAGAAAGTTGCTGAAACTCAAAGTGATTTGGTTCCCTTTCTTAGACCCTGGTTGAAAAAAACAATAAGACTAAAGACCAAAATGGAATTTTTGCTTTGGGTATCAGTAGGTTTAATTCATCTGTGCTATCTCTCCTATAGCCTTTGAACTTGCACTAAGTAGGCACATGGTTAGCCACCTACTGACATGTTCTTATTAAAGTCTAGACTATGTTTTCACTGTTATTTGTTTTAAATTCTGTAAACCTTCTAGAAGTGGAAAAGATGAAAGGTAGTTAGTAGGTCTTCCATGGTTATCCCTTTTATTCCTCTCTGTCTACTGACATGTTTCCTGTTCCTGTGTTGGGCACAAGTAGCATCTTCCCTTTCCTCTTGGTGGCTCCTTAAACCTCACTTCTAGGCAGCCTTGTTTTGAGTTCCTGTCCTGTCACTCTTGGCTTGTGGTCGGGGAGACTCAGCAGCTTGTCAGGACGTGCCTCTGCAGGACAGGAACTAGACAGACAATTCTGACACGTTCAGTGTTTCATTTAATATGCTTTCTCATGTGAGGCCAAATCCTTCTTTTGCCTCAGGACAGGTGGTGGAGAAAGAAGGCTTTTAGATCTTGCTTTTTCTGGGAAACATTGCACATCTGGAGCAAAAACCTTCCTTTCTTATCTTTTGCCACGACGTTCAAAGCTTTTAAGAAAAACACAAAAGCAGCTCAGAGAAAAATTGGTTTTCATCCACAGATAGCTCCTTTTGGAAGCCCAAGACTGCAGAGAAATATTGAGGGGGCAGGTGGGCACCTTCATTTGAGGTCAGACAGCTGACTTTTTATCCTACTGACAATTTATGGCTGGAAAGAACATCTGAAAACCATATTTCCAAACATAAAAGTTCATAGCAGCTCTTTACCCTACACCTTCCCTTCCTGTCTCTGTGAGAGCATCTCCAAATCCATCCCAAAGGTCCATTCTCATCCTCCTCTCTCACAACCCCACTTCTGTGGGTATGTTGAACCTTACACTTTAGATATGAGGAAAAAAAATCTAATGTCTCAATGATGATATTCAAATAGTATTTTGGCCCCTATGGAATTTAATAACTTAACAGATCCATTTTGAAATTGGGAGCTGAACTAGACTTCACCCAGAACCCTCATGAGGTCCCAAGTGGAGCTAATTTAGGAAGACACTTTATGCGGACCAGTCATAGGCCTGCCCATGACCATGAAAGGATATGAGTTCCCAAGGTCCTGCTTTCCATGTGGCAGAAGGCACAGAGATGAGGGCTCCCAGACGAAAGGAGACAGGATTTATGGAATTAATAATATTTAAATAATAATAATAATAGGGGCCATTTTATTCAACAATTATTCTGTACCAGGTACCATATTAAATGCCTTTATGTGCATTATCTCATTTAACTCTAGCACCCTTCCTGATTTTTCTTTTCCCTCTGTGATGATGAGGAAACAAATAAATGCAATAAGCCAGAAGGATATACATGGTTCGTAAAGAGGAAACAAGTTGACTGTCCATTAATACAGGAATAGTTAAAGTTCATTTTTTTTACCAGAAAAATAAATTTATAACTTAATATTGATTTTTTTAAAAAATTTAGCTAGAAAAACAGGAGGGAAGGAACAATCAATATTTGGATAAAATTAAACATCTAGTAGGAACTGGGAAACCCACTGCCTCTCAAAGAAAACCCTTGCTCAACTTAGGTTTCTTGGTCATGAAGAAGTTTTATATGACTGTCCAGCACAGCACCATCTTGGGATGCTGATGGACTATTTAGTGAAAGGCGACAATCTAATTTACCATCCAAATCAGGACCCTGGTAAGAGTGAAAAGAGGTACAGGTGTTAATTGCCCTGGGCAGCAGGTCTACACCAGGTGTATCCTGAGCACACCAGGACACATGGTTACCTACTGCAGGAGAGCAAGGCCCAGATAATCCCACTCACAGCTGTGATTCTGATCCAGGCTCTGACCTCCATTGGCCCCAAGGCTTCTTCCAGAGCTAATATCCGGTTGCTTCATCTATGTCTTCAAATGTTGTGTCTTTTTCCTTCTCATCTCCTGGCTGACCTCAGGTACCTTTGCCCCAACAGACTCCCCGCAGTTAATAGCTTCCACTCATGTCTCCAAGGGAATGAGATCATCATCCGCCCAGGATAATAGAACACACTGACACTGTCTCACTCTCCTCCTCTACAAACCACTCACTACACACACACGATCACTGCCATCAGCCACAGACAAGCAGCAGCACAGAACAAAACAGATGCACAGCAACTCCAGGAGAAGAAAGAGCCTTGCTTACCACCTACTCAGGGTTGTTCAAGGAGCCCAGGCAGCCCAAAGCTCAAGGGACTGAGGCTGAGGCAATCCAGAAAGTAAGATGCCAAACCACATTCCACTCAACTCATCCCGATCATTTGTCAGGAAGAAAGTACAGAGAGACCTTAGCTCCAAATAAAGCCAATACTGATTTTGTTCTCTCCAAAATGAAATGGAATGCAGATGGGAGATTCATTCTTGCCTCTCCTTGCTCACCTACACCCACTCCATTTCACACTATTCACCAGAAGCTTTTTTTTAAAATTAATTAATTATCATCAGAAGCTTTTTATGTCACATAAAATATAGCCTGAGAGAGTACAGGCTGTTTCAATTCATGAGCATCTATTTGGATCCATTTTATGGGGTTCTAAGGAATCCTATTTTCAAGGAGTAGAAAATGTCATTTAAAAATGTTACAGAAACAATTCATTAAATTCACTTCCTTCACCTTTTCAACAGTTATTTCTTCTGCTTTGCTTGTGTCTGTTGAAACAGAAGTATTTCATCCCATGCAACAAGATATGGCAGAAGCTCTCTCTTAACTGGTTGATACCCAAGTCAATCATATGTTATATCACGTCCCACCAAAAAAAGAACAGCTTCCTACAGAATGTGTCCCACATGACAGCTCTGAACGGACATTGACCTGAAGATCCCATCCTGGTTAAGGAGTCAGGGGCGTCAGAAGGATCTATGGACTTGGCTTCTCCACCTAGAGTCCCTTGCCCTGTGCTTGTATCCCCGCTGCAAGGTTGAGAGTGGATGCATCTAAAGGGGCAAATTTGAGCAATGTCTTATCCATTTGCCCTCTGGTGGGTAGAGGGGATGGTTAAGTGGGTAGAGTGACCAGTGTTCCCTTCTCATGCACAGACCCTGGTACTTTATGAATAATCATTAACACCAAAAGCTGAACTGTTTTCTGTAGCTTTATCCATAACTGGGTACAGAAGAAGATTCACAAAGACATCTACAGGTTATAGTTGGAACTGGATTAATATTAAATTGGTATGCTTACTTAACATGTCAAGACTTAAATTCGGATTACCCCACCAAATGCTAAAGTCAATGTATTAGGGAATAATTTGTCACTTGTCTATCAGTGTACAAGTTATTCAGTATGGGAAGAAAATAGAATTGGTATTTGTTGAGGATTTACTGCTAGTGCTGTGACAAACCTTGCACGGGGGCTACACTGAGATGCCATTTAATTTCAGAATAGGCCCTAATGCACATTCAGATGGCCAGGACCTGGGGTGTTAGATAATTCACCCAAGACTCCACATGCAGGAAGCCTAGTGGAAGAGCCTACTCTAAACCTGGTTCTATAGGCGACTAGGGCCACACTCAGCTGAAGTGTGATTTTTCTTCTTTTCCCTTTTTACCTCTCCCAGCCACATACACACACAGACAGACATCACCCTCTGGCCTCAGCCTTAATACCCTCAGAATGGTGTGGTGCACTGCACCCATAAATGTCTTCAGCATGTCATAGGACCTGCCCTTAGGCTGCCCACCCGCACCCTCACCCCCAGCTTCAACCTGGAGATTCTTTTATGTTGGACAGATCTGGAATAGAGCATTGACTGTCCCTATCCTGTTTAAACTAGTAACTAGGGTTACCAGATGTCTAATTCCAAACAGTTAAATCTTTTTATGAAACAATGAAAAACTAGTAAATGTATTAATGTCCAAAATGATAAAGTATCTTTTTTTCTGAAAATGTAATATTAATTTTTAAAAGTAACCAAATATTCCGAAATATTTCCAAACTTCTGTTTCTGCCCTCACTTTAGTACTCAAATAAAATGTCTCATGTTGTCATGGGAGGTCAGAAAGTTCCCCTGAGTCTCCCCAGGGGTTCCAGTTCCACTATCACTCTCATTTGAAGTGCCCATTTCCACTAAGTTCTTGGTATTATTAGCTTACCACCTCATTGCTTGAAACCAGTGCCTATCTCCCCTGCACCTGGCCTGAGCAAAGTTGTGAAGGAGATGTTAGAGTGCTAAAGTTAGCCCATGTCTGGAGGAAGGAGGACCGAGGCAGAGGAGGCCCCAAGTGTAGGACCCCCAACAGGAGGCCAGTGTGGCCGTGGAGGGAACTAATAAGGAAAAAGCCAAGCTACATTGTACTCAAGGGGGTAATTGGTGAGGGGTATGTGGGAAGCAGATTGTACAGATCACTGGGCCAGTGTGACAACCCTAGCTTGTACTCAGAGTGAACTGGGAAGCCATTGCAGGCGCTGGATAGAGAGAACCATGATACAATCTAACTTGCCATTTGAAAGGATCAGTTGGCTTCTGGGTTGTGAGGAGATGGAAAGAGGCAAAGGTAAAAACTGCAATATCATTTGGAATCTATTACGACACCTACGTTCGAGCTAGTGTCTGGAAGCAGTGTCCCAGCTATGGTGTCAGTGAGGAGCCTTTGGGTTACGATGTATGTTGAAAGTCTGCCAACAAGATTTGCAGATGGATCAAATGTGGGTGTGAAAGAAGGAGAAAGGAAGAATGAAGCAGGATTTTGACTTGCACAACCAGAAGGATGAGGTTGTCATTTACTGGGATGATGAAGGGAAGGAGTATTAAAAACATACATTAGGAAAGAATGTCAAGTTGAATGTCAGGCACAGCAATTTCTCCTGGGCTGTGTCCTAGCCTCCAGCCTGACTGTTGGACTCTCCTCTCTCCACATTCTTTTCTCTCTGCCACCTCTTCCTGCCTTCCCATCACCTTTCTGGAGCTGCTGGCCTAGAAAGTCCAAGATTCCTGTTATGTTTGATGTGTCCGTGAAACAACTTAAAAAAAGCAAATCTTTAGACAAATTGAATAAGAAATGCCAGAGTCTCATTTCAAGCCTGTTGCAGGGTCGGAGACCACAGTAAAATAAAGCAAAGAATTCACTCTTCAGAGAACCCTCTGTGGGGAAGAAGAAAAAGGAAGAAGAGAGTGTAAAGTAAGAAGGAAGAGGCTGGGCACAGTGGAGCACGCCTAAAATCCCAGCAGTTTGGGGGGCTGAGGCAGGAGGATCACAAGTTCAAAGCCAGCCTCAGCAATAGCCAGGTGCTAAGCAACTCAGCAAGACCCTGTCTCTAAATAAAATACAAAATAGGGCTGAGAATGTGGCTTCATGGTTGAGTGCACCTGAATTCAATCCCCGGTACCCACCCAACCCCCCCCACACACACACACAAAAAAAAAATGAAGAGATGTTGCTGGGGAAAAGACCAAAGGAAGACGAATAATTAAAGCTTGGGGGAAGCTTGTGACTCACCAACTTTCCAAAAGAACCCCACTCAATAACACCTCCTGAGCCTTGACCAGCACTGCTAGTTACTCCCCAGAACAGAACAGTTCTGCTCTGTTCCCAGCCAGGCTTGGAACCATATTCTTTCTCCCTTGCATCCTCTTCTCTACCCACAACCAATGGAGCCCATCAAGTTTTTTTATTTCCAAAAGAGACATGAGTGTTATCTCTTCATACAATGAACAAGAGTGAGAGCCATTCGTTCGTGACCAGCTGTGATTTCTTCCTTTCTTTATGCCATGCAACAAAGGAAATGTCTCTCTCACACCATGTGACAGTGTGGCCTCAGCACACGTGCTGGGATTGACTTACAGCCCTCTAACCTGGTCTTTTTGGGCCCAGAGCTCCTCTGGGCTTTAGAACAGGAGTTTGGCCAGGATAGCAAGGAAGGCACCAAGAGCTCCAAGAAACTATCTCCTTGACATTATTTCATTTAGGCTTTCTATTTAAAAAGAGTGTCTAATATATCATAAATAAGCAGACTCATATGAAGAACTCCCAAAAATGTATCACTCGGCTTCAACAATGACCAGCTCGACCTGATTGCACTTCATCTGTGTCCCTACTAACTCTTCTTCCTCTTGTATAGTTTGAAGTGAATCCCAGACATCATATCATTTCACCTGTAAACTTTTCACTGTATATTTCTAACCAGTAAGATTGCTTCTTTTTAACATATCAACTTAATGCCATTATTACAATTTTAAAATAAGTAATAATTCATTAATATTACACACCTAATGAGAGTTCAAATTTTCAACCATCTCATGGATGGTATAATTTTATTTTATAACTTGTTTGTTGTAATAGGGATTCAAATAAAGTCCCATGTTGTGATTTGCTGGGAGTCTCCAAAATATTTTTAATAGGTTCTCTTTCTCTCTCTCTCTCTCTCTCTCTCTCTCTCTCTCTCTCTCTCTCTCTCTCTCCCTCTCTCTCTCTCTCTCTGTGTAGTTTGTTGTTGTTATTGTTGTTATTGTTGTTGTTGTCATCGTCGTTATTGTTGAAGAAGGAGAAATTAGGATTAGGGTCTGTCTGTCAGGATATCCCAAAGTCTAGATACTCCTCACTACCCATCCATGCCCTAGTTCACTATGTCCTATTAACCAATAGACAGATCTAGATGCTTCTGGCTTATTTCAGAATCACATTTGCAGTCTGCTTTAATACTATTTCTTTTATGCAATTTACTCTCACAAGTGTTACATTTGTCTATCTTGTTTCTCAAATCTTGAAACATTCTTTTAAGTTAAGAAACATTTCATAGCTTTATTCTGAAGGAGCTAGCCATGTTAAATCCAAGAATAGGTTAAAAATTCTTATTTTAGAACCAAAAGAGTGGATAATAACTTCTTGTCATAAGTTATATTTGCATAGAGAACAAAAATTGTCCTAAACCTGGTTTGGGGAAAGAACTTTTTATGTGATATAATTCACAACATCCTCTGGGAAGTCATTGGCATTGCTGCTAAAATGCTTGAACACTTTCCTGATAGTCCTAAATGAGATGAAGGACTTCTGGGAGACCACAGTTACCCACCCAGCTGACTGGCTGGCCTCATCATCTTTAACCACACATGACTTTTTTTCCTTGTATCCAGTTTAATAACGATTAACCATTCACTTCTCCTATGCAATCCCTAAAGGGAAACTTGAATTGGTACACTTAAAGGTCTCACTCTTCGCAGCCAGCTTGAAATAAGCATTTGATTCAGGCTTACAATTTACTTGTCTAACAAGTTGTTTTAAAACATTTAGGAAGAAATATACTGTAATTCTTTTTATTACTTTGCACAGCTAAGAAATATCATTGAAAGGCATTAAATGTATGTGTATATGAGAGCCCTCAAATACATAGCAAATTAGTATCTTTGAAAACTGAGTACTATGATTTGACTACTGGAAATTTCTTCTTCGGATAATATAATTCAAACAAAGCTGCTATCAAGAGAGTAAAAGATCTTCTTCCAGATATGAGTAAATAGTGCCTTGGACATATGGTCTGAATGCCTTGAGGGATTATCTCTATATCAATGGAAATGGTTTGACATCAGACCTTAATTGTATAAAATGCATCATGTATAGTGATAAGAAGGGAACTTCACTTTTGCCTTTTTTAAAATACAATGGACTCAATGGGAAGTAAAATATAAATGTTTAGGGGAAGTATTTAAACTTGATCATAAAAAATGGCTTGGTGGTAGAGTGCTTGCCTGGCCTGTGTGAGGCCCTGGGTTCAATTCTCAGCACCTCATATAAATAAATAAAATAAAGGTCCATTAACATACACACACACACACATATGTGTATGTATATATGTGTATATATATTTTTTAATGAAGGGGGTACAGTGGACAAACATGTGTTTTAGAAAATTATTTTTATCATGTCTGTACATAACTTTGTTGACATTATTTGGAAACTTTTTAGTTACCAAGGAAAAATACATGTGCTTTTCTTTTCTCTTTTTTCTTTTCTTTTTTTTTTTTTTTTTTTTTTACTGGGAATTGAACTCAGGGGTATTTAACCACTGAGCCACATCCCCAACCTTTTTTATATTTTATTTAGAGACTCTCACTGAGTTGCAAGTTTTTAAGTTGCTGAAGCTGGATTTGAACTCCCTATCCTCCTACCTCAGCCTCCCAAGTTGCTGGAATTAAAAGCATGGGCCACCACACCAGGCTCCAGATATTTTATTTAGAGACAGGTTCTCACTAAGTTGCTTAGGGCCTCACTAAATTGCTAAAGCTAGATTTGAACTTGTGATCTTCCTGCCTCAGCCACCCAAGTCGCTGGGGTTACTGGGATTACATGCCAGGCTCTTGTGCTTTTTATTGTATCTTTTATAATGGAGTTGAGCTCCTTGCTTCTGTGGCCTCTCCAGATGCTCCATTAAACTACATGGCTCTAAATAGCTCCAAACCAGACCCACAGACTTCAAAGTCTGAAAAAGGTCACCAAAAACATGTTCCATCTCTGAATAAATGAGTTTGAGTATCTCACTGTATCCCAAAGGGTCAGCCAACTAAAAATTCTCACACAAAATTTAAGTTGCTATTCAAAATAGCAAGATATGCAAACTTATACCAACTCTCTCACTTTCATCAGCCAGCCCTAAGCCTACACCAAGAGAGGAGATAACTCTCAAATTAAGGAAATGGACTCCAAGAGCAAAAGAGAATAATGAGTTTTCAAAGAAGTTTTAGAAGAATTAAAAATGAAATATACATATGCATATGATATAAATAAAGTATATATGGAGAGAATTAAGGAATGTTTAGTGGATTCATGAGATGTTTATTTATTATTTTAATATATCAGAGTATGGTTAAATCTATTAAATTATTATTTAACATATTTAATAATTTATAATTTATTTGTGTCTCCTAAAGTCAAGAGATCAGGCTCAGGGGCAGAGGTTTTCAATGAAGAAAGCCTGAGACAAGCAAAATAATTATGTTCCAGCAGTATTTCATATATAATTTTTAAAAGTTTTAACATGTATAATTGCATGTAAACCTCAGCTGACCCACAACCACCCAAAGTGCTCCATGGGACAGAAGTAATGTCCCCAGTGTATGGACCCCTGGGGACCTGGTGAGGATGGATGGATGCTGCAGCCCCACTCTTAATGGAGATCTGAACTCCGTGAGTTCTCTCTCTCAGGTGTGTCATGCCACACAGTCAGGCCTTCCCTCACATCTCACAGGGTCACAAGATTCTAAGTAGGGTGACCAAGTGAGAGATTCCCAGGAGATGAGATTTCCAGTGCTAAAACCAGGGAATTTCCTAGGCGTACCAGGATGAAACAGTTGCTCTAATTATGAGAGAGAAATGCTAAACCCCAGAGACCAAAAATGCAAATAACATTAGCTTTTGAGCCATAGAAAACATACTGCTTAGCACAGTGCAGAACTCCAGTTGCATGGCCTGAGAGTCTAGCATGTGGCTCAGCAGGGCAGACAGCCTTTGGAAGCTCTCAGACTATGAAGCATTTCTCACCATGGCCCCTAGCATGCACACACGGAGGTCAGTGTTGGTATTAATCTCATTCCTGAGTTTAATCATGCTTCTCTGAGACTTTGCCAGTGTGTCCCAGCATGGAGTGAGTGACCGCCCAGCTCAGGTTTCCTCTGCAGAGCAGATGTCAATAGAAGCATCAGGCAGCCCTGCTACAGCTCTTTTAAAACAGCTGTGACAAGAAACTGTGTCACAATGTAGAGGAGAGGGTACCACCTCCAAGCCTCTCCTTGAGAAATTTAAAAATGTCATTTGATACAAGAATAAAGAACTTATGCATAAAAATTAGTGACATCCTTTGCTTTCAATGTATCCTCTATGAACCTGTATCTAGAGATTAGAGTACATAAATTTCTTTACCCCTTCTGGAGCTGATATATATATATATGGAGTTCTCTGAATTATCTCCAAACTAAATGCTGAAACACAAAGCTGCACAAGCTCAGAAGAAGCTACATCTGTGAATTTTTCCTGCCACTCAACTCAGCAACACCTCAGTTTCCCATCTGGAGTCTATTTCTCTGTCCCAAGATGCAAAGATCCTCTTTTCAATTTTTCCAAAAGGGGTATTGGGAGTTGGGGGGATGAGAAAGGATGGAGGTGTTCTTCTACAGCTTCCAATAACTAGTAGACAAGTCTGATAAAAGTTAATCTCTAATGAAAGAGAGTGAAGGGGAGAAAGTTGGTTTGTGGTTTGATATCAGTTGCTGAAAGAAATACAACCAAATACAGCATCAAAGAAAACTGAAGTTTTGTCATGAATGCAGCTACCATAGGAGCACTTTGGCAAGACCCAGAGGCTGGAGGCTAAGAGGCTTTGGGAAGAAAACTTCAAGCCAAAGATCCAAGAAGATTCTAAGGACGTGGATAATCTTCCACCTACCATATTATTTGACTATTTATTTTTACTGTTTATTTATTTGTTTGTTGGCAGTACTGGGGATTGAACCTAAAGCCAGGCACAAGCTAGGCAAGCATTCCATCACTGAGCTACAACTTTAGCCCTTATTTGACAATTTTAGAAAAATAATATCATGGGGGAAATGGCTGTACGAACTCCTAAGAGACTTTATTGACCTAGTCTATTCATTGCAGCAAAACCTTCCTATTATGTAAATTGACCTCAGTTGGTAAATTGAATGCAATTACCAGGTAAGTCAATCTTCAGTATCACCCTTCCAGATGCATTCTCCACCCTCTTCACCCTGCTCTGAGCCCTGGGAGGCTGGCCTCCCCTACCTGCATAATCCCAGCTCCCTTCTCCACTTTCTGGTTGATTCAGCCAGTGGGAGGCCTGTGCAAGAGATGAGGAGGAGACTTGAGGATGGGAGGAAGAGGCAGAGTGTGGTGAGAGGTTTCACACCATGTGAATAAGGGTTGGCAGTGGCTCCTTTCCTTTGCAAAAGACCACAGTCCTCTCCGTGTGCTGTTTCCAATGGCACTGCCATCTCAGGGTTCTGGTAGCCTTTTCCTCCATCTGATGCTTAAACCTGGAGTTGGTGAATACTCCCAGACATTGCTTGTTGTGGGATATTTTATCATCCTTTGTCAGTTTCCTTAAACTTGCCTCCATGTTCTTAAACTCTCTTGAAACATCCCACTTGGAGCATGCCTTTTCTTTCCTCTTAGTATTTTGCTGCCCTTTGGTGTTTGTTAAGGGTGATCCTTTTCTAAATAGAGCAAAGCAGCAAAGTACAATGAGCAGTGGTGGGTGAGCCAGAGACAACACAGAGGTAAGCCATGGCTGCTTACTTCTCCTTCCCCTCTTGATCTATCAGCCAAGGAATGTAAACATTTCAGGGAGAGTTTGGTAATAAATAAAGACTAAAGAGAAGCCTTTTAAGATTTTATCCTGGATTCTCAAGTTCCTGGCCCTTTTGACCTCTAGATGGAATGATGTAGAGGGGATTCTTCCTGTATTTCAGTTAAAAAGATTCTTAAATAAATCATCATTTCATTGATCCTGAAAAGGCTGATTCTCTTGTGAAGAAAACACTCTCTTTTTCCCATAGAGTATGCAGGTTTCTCTAGCTGTCTAACCAGAACTGAATGGCACAACCAGAAAAATTAAGAAAGCTAGAACCATCTAGGAAAAATTGAGCCTTTCAGAGTGTAATGACAGAGATCCACACAGAGACCATAGCCAAGAGTGGTTGACAAAAAGTGTCATTTAGGAAGGAGGCGGGAGCAGAAACAATACAATAACCAGTGGGAGAGAACAAAAAAGACACAATGCAAACTACTGAGGACAAAAGATCAGGAGTGTCTCCTAGCAAGAACAGAGGAGGCAGCTGGCAGGGATCTTACCTGGAGAAAGTGGGGAGTAGACACAGGGTTAGCAGCAAAGAGGTCAGCTTCGAATGTCAGTTTCCCCACAAAAAAAAAAAAAAAAACCTGTCCTTGGAAAATGAGAGAAAAATGAATATAGCTCATTCTAGTAGAGCCAAGAAGACCAGTTAAGAGAGGGCACAGGCTTCTCATCAACCCCCTGATTAGACCCTCATTCCCAAGCAAGGGAAGCCCACAAGTGGGGGTGAGCAGCCCAGCTTCCAGAAATGGAGGAATAGAAGGTAAGTAAACATTGCATATAAATTGACACAACACTGAAAAAGTGTTGGCATTGGCATCGAAAGGTTTTCTTCTAACCTACCTGCTAAAAAGTTCATGAGTATCACCCCCCAGAAAAAAATTCTTCAAGCAGAATCTTCACAAAAGGAAAGAGTATTGTCATTTTGCTTTCAGAATTTAAGTAAAACTACCTGAAGTCCAGCATTCTCCTAATATGACATATCAAAGAGCAAAGAAAATGAATGAATTTTGGAAATTAGATCAGATTAAAATTTTTAGAAATCAAGAGATGATAAATGTTTGGGGAGATAAATATGGTTAACCCAATTCAAACATTATACATTGTATACATATATTGAAATATCACATGGCACCCCATAATTTTATTGAATTGTTATTTTTTATATATCAATTAAAAATAAATTTAATTTTAAAAACTTTTAGAAATGTGGCCAAGTTAGAAGTTTTACCAGCTGCTTTCCATGTAGTTTAAATGTGAGAAAGCAAGATTCTGAGTATATATTCTCCCTGCTGTCAAATAGATCTTCCTTTGTCCCCCAAAACAGGCAATCAAATGTAGTTAGGATTGTGGTTGGCAAAGCTGAAATTGAAGCAACAAGCACATAAAGAAATAAACATAAAACAGGAATACAACTGCCATGGGAATACAGCTGCTGTGTTTGGATAAGGGTCCCCCAGTGCCACACGTTCTGAAGGCTTGGTCCCCAGCCTGTGATGCTCTTGGGAAGTGCTGGAGCCGTTAGAGCTGAGGCCCAGTGGAAGGTCTTCCATAAGTGGAGGCATGCCCCTGAAGGAGGTGTTGAGATCCTGGATCCTCCTCTGCCTCTCTTTTTGCTTCCTGGCTGCCACAAGCTGACAACTTCCTCAGCCACTTGCTCCCACCATGGTGTACTGCCTTGCCAAGGACCCAAAAGCAAAGGCTCGACATGGACTGAAACTTCTGAAATGGTGAGTCAAAATAAACCTTTCCTCCTTTACAGTTGATTGTGCCAGGTATTTGTCACAGGTATTTGATTGAAAGCTGATGAACACAAGAACACACACACACTTAACAGGCCAGCTGTGTTTACTAATTAAAGTTAGAAGGATAAAAAAGAAGATAGTTTCCCAAATAAGGCATGGATTTTCATCATGTTGGAAAAGAAAAACAAGACCAGGTGAGAAAGCGACCTGAAGAATTTCACTCCTCCAAATAAAGGAAGTGCTGAAATCTTGTCCTTCTTAGAAGTCTTACCTTGACCATCACAGACAGTCACATCATCATTAAGAGCTGGAAACAAGCTGGATGTGTGTACCCCTGTAATCCCAAGGCTCAGGAGGCTGAGGCTGTAGGATCACAAGTTCAAAGCCAGCCTCAGCAACTTTGTGAGGCCCTATGCAACTCAGCAAGACCCTGTCTCTGTCTCTAATAAAATATAAAAAGGACCGGGAATGTGACTCAGTGGTTAAGCACTCCTGGGTTCAATCCCTAGTACAAAAAAAAAAAAAGTTGGAAACAAATGTGGCAATAGTAATTAGCTTTGTATTAAAATGAATACAATGTTTCTATAAATCAAAAAGCAATTCATTTATTTTCCCTTATTATATAAAAGAGCCTGGTTTCCTGGAATTCTCAATTAAATATATCTCCATTTTATTCATTCACTCCTTCCTTGAAGAACAAATGGTTATCATGTTCAAAGCACTGTGTTTGATGGTGAGAAAGCAGAGACCAATTATTTCATCTGTATTTTCCAAACTCATAATTTAATGAGAGCTGCCAAATGATAAAATATATCAAACCACAAATGCAATTAATTCTATCAGAAAGCAAAATAATTTATAATTGGGGACCCAATAACTATATACATGTAGTATGCATATATGTATATAAACACTATATCTATGTAGTGCTCTCTGTATACATATGTACAAATTTATTGAGACTCATAACATTATTCCATGTGGAATTTTTACATGTGTCACCATGGTTTCTCTCCAGCTTCTTAAGAAAGAAGCTGAGTAACGTTTTCATCTGAACCACATGCCTAACAGTGCCTGGCAAATGGTGGTGTTTTAATGAGAATTAAATAGATGCTATGAAAATTCTCTGAAAAATACAAAATGCAACATAAATGCAGTTAGCTAACATTGTATATTCAATGGAATTGAAAATGGAGAAATTCATGTTAAAATGATGCCATTAAAAAGGGCCAACAAATTATTATTATTATTATTATTATTATGGCATTGAGAAGAAGAAAGTTAGTATATTAACATGCTCAACACAATAAATCACCAAAGTTCACTGGAGATCTGATGGTGAGATTTGAAATGATCACTCTCTTGGAAACCAAATTCATTCCGAGGGAAATTTTGAATTGTTATTCTAATAATTGTGTTATGGTTTTTAAAATCTACAGAAACCACCACATTCCAACTTCCTTGATGTTTCCACAGTGGAAATAAATGAAAATACAGGTTTTACTGAGATTTTCCATTTGGAAGAATCGGCGGGCAAGGAGGCAGCTGCTGAGCTGTCAATGAGAAACCAATTTGGGTTAGACTGATATGAAAATTAAACTACTGTAGTGTATCAGAATACGGTAAAGTGCTTTTACATCTTAGCCTTGGTGATTTATTGGAAGGAAGGAAGTGACTTATTGTAAAGGAAGAAGTAAAGAAGAAGAGAGTAGCAGGGGAGTTAATGATGATGAAATGTGGGGGGACGAGATCCTTCAGCATTTGCACCTGCATTTTATTACACTTAAAGGGAAAGCACAGAGGCTGGATTTCTTTCCCCCCAAATACCCCCTTTGGCATAGGGAAAATATTGAGGAATAAGAAAGAGTGATACGAAAATGAAAATGAGAAGGAAGAGATCTTATTTTAAAAAATAAAAGAATAAGTAAAGAAGCACTAAGGAAAGATAAAAACCCAAGGGCTAAATAAAAGAGGTAGAGAAGAAAATTGGACAGAAAGCAGACAGAATTGGTCCCTTAGTGCAATTTTTATAAAACAAATATCTCGGTAATGGTTTAATTATTTTTCTTTGACTACTTTTGGCTCGTACTCTTTCTTCTTGTTACAGAATGTTAAACATTAGCCACCTATCCTTCCTTCCTATGCTACTCTCCAGTATTTTAACAGTTTTTCTTTAGGCAAGAATTTTACAATTCATGCTTGAAGTTTGTAGCAACTGGGTTGGTATTAATTTATCCAGAACAATAACAACCAATTCTGTGTCATGAGATTGAGCATCAAGCATTGAGTATGGCCAGGTGTAGTGGCACACACCTGTAATCCCAGTGGCTCAGGAGGCTGGGGTAAGAGAATCACTTCAAAACTAGCCTCAGCAACTTAATGAAATCCTCTGCAACTTAGCAAGACCCTGTCTGCAAATAAAATATTTTTAAAAGGGCTGGAGATGTTGCTCACTGGTTAAACCCTACTGGGTTCAATCCCTCCTACCAAAATAATAATAATAATAATAGAGTGTGGTCCAAATTGTTGGAGTTCAAGCCATCCTAAGCTTTTGGAAATGAGGAAGAGCCAGCTTGTAGTTCTTATGTGTAACTTTGAGATAAGTAAATCTCCAGGCATAGGATAAGATGAAATGAGCTAATTTATATAAAGCACCAGATTGAGGCACAATGCATGAGCTCAAAGTTGGAAATTGAATGAAGATTCAGTTTACAATAAGAATTTGTGCTTGGATTATTTTAATGGCTGAAGCATCAAAAACTTAAACTTTCTTTTATTTGGGGAATATGCTTACTTGTAATACCTTTGTGTCTTTGTTTAATGCCCGTGAGGTATAAAATATACAAAATCAGTCCCATTCAAATACAGATGCTCAAAAAAAGAATGACAAGAACATCCCCCCTAATGAAAATCTGATACAGAAGTTTCTCCTTTTTCAAAGGAAAAACCTGTGCATTTGCTCAGTATCCAGCATCATGACCTTACAATCTTTCCTGTCAAGAAAAACATCTCCAACCTTACACTTTGTATAAATGACACAGAAGTGAGGGCATCTTCCGGCTTTCTTCATTGCTCAGCTTTTTCCATTTTCATAACATGGAGATGGAGAAGATAGAGTCTTGCACGTCTAGCGGCCTTGCTTTTTATTTTATAAAAATAAATTCATGATGGCAATTTCCTTAAAGGAAAGGGTCAAAAATATACTCAGTAATTTAATTTTAAACATGATTTTAGGACAGGAAATCGGGGTCTGGTCTGTGGGTAACTTGGGGAAGGCTGAGGATTGTGTTGAAGGTGCAGATCTTATACCACTGTGCACTTAGTGGGGTCAACCCCTGCAAAGGAAAGCATGGCAGCCCTTGGTAGAGCAATATCTTACTTTCAGGCCTCCAACTGTCAGTCCTCCACTCTGGTTAATATCATCAAGGGAATCCTTGCCTGACAGAATGTAATTTAGTATCTATTAAATATGATTACTTGGCCTTGAAAATGATGGATATTGGACAGAATTATAGAATCACTTTACAAAAGAAAAGTCTCTTTTACATCCTTTCTTGTGGAGCCTAAAATGAAGCCTGTGGAAATCCCTCAGAGGAGTTGTGGCATTTATAGGTTAGGTTTATGAAAAAGGGAATTGATAGTCATATTAAAAACTGTAAAAATTGAGCAAGGTGAAGATAGTGAGCATGCAGACAGCTGTGACGTGTGTCTGAAAAGTGAGTGGCATGTTGCCAGGCTGATTTACTTGCTTTAATTATATTAGCAATGTGAAAGTCTACATGACTCGAAACAAGCTCTCTGGGTTTTTCATTCAAATAGTAGCCCCTAGTGACCACTATTTATGGTCCTCCCAATTTCCAATTACTTAAGTGTTCATAGCTGAAATACTTCAGAGTTCATTGCTGGGTTTGCTGTCAAGGTGGCCAATGTTTGAGTCTTTATTTAATTACATTTTTTTTTCCTGATTATAAAAGTAAAATATGGTCATTTAAAAATTACAAAACATAAAAAGAAATGAAAATCACTACCACAGATTAAGAAGAAATTAAAATCTACTACCCAGAGATTGCCACTAAGATTTTGCTATATACCTTTTAGGCTTTCAACACATACACACACACACACACACACACACACAGTGTACACACACAAACATATACACATACCTGTGTGTTTTTATTTCTTAATTGACATAAACTAACATCAATACAGTATATATATATATATATATATATATATATATATATAGTTTTGTAAATTTTTAAAACAATACTATAGCATAATTTCATCCCTCTATTTTAAATCACTATTCTTTTCTTAGAAGAGACAGGTTCTCTTTGTGTTGTCCAGGCTGACCCCAAACTCCTGCACTCGAGATCCTTCTACCTCAGCTAAGACTAGAGGGGCATGCTACCCACATCCAGCTTAATTATTATTCTATAATGAGCTGTTTAGTAGTTATATACTATTTTCTATATGTCTATACAACTAATTTTTGAACTGAATTGCAATTGGAAGGAATTTAGGAGGCCTACTTATGTTTTTAAACCATTAACAGATAACACTTTGTACATATCCCCATTTACTTAGGATATATTTTTAGAATATCACAATGTCCAAAAGTTTGCAAATATTCAAGCTTTTTACCTGTAGCAGAATTATAAATTTCCTTGTGCAAATTCTATATTATAGTATTTCTTCACTCTATCTTTTTTTATCATTTCAGGACCAAAAACAATGCAGGTAGCAGAAGAAATTGAGATTACCATGATTACATTTCAGATTGGCTGTGAATTTTGTTAGGGAAAAGGTGAGAGTAGCCAGGCATGGTGGCTCATGCCTGTAATCCCAGTGGCTTGGGAGGCTGAGATAGAAGGTTTGTGAGTTCAAAGCCAGTCTCAGCAATTTAGTTAGGCCCTAAGCAACTCAGTGAGACCCTGTCTCTAAATAAAATAGTAAAAAAGGGCTGGGGATGTGGTTCAGTGGTTAAGGGCCCCTGAGTTGAATCCCTAGTACCAAAAAGAAAAAAAAAGGTGGGAGTAGCACTTAAATTCTCAATTACCTCCAAATTTAAGGAGTTTGGAAGGGTGGGTAATGGGAAATTACTGGTCAGTGGATCTAGAGTTTCAGTTTTGCAGGATGAAAGAGTTCTGCAGATGGACAGTGGTGATAGTTGCACAACAATATAAATGAACTTAATACCATGAAATTGTACACTTAAAACAGTTGATAATAAATTTTATATTATGAATATTGTGCCACAATAAAAAAATGAGAAGAGGAAAATGAGGAAGCAAATGGAAAAAGTCTTTATAATTTGTCTTGCAGAGAAGCACATTTAGAAAAAAGAAATAGCCTCCTGATAGCCTATGACTTTTTTATGATGTTTTGGTATAACATGGTATATATCAAGCCATAATCATAGCCAACATTTATAGGGTACTTTATGGTTTACAAGCGCTTTTGTACACACAATTTCATCGGCATAAGAATCTGAGAAACAGTTGATTATCTTCATTTTTAAATGAGAACCATGAGTATAAGTTCAAATAACTTCCCAGGGTGATATAACAGGCAAAGAGCAGAAGAGACACCTCATTTTAGGGACCAAAACCCCTGCCCAAACCATCCCAGTGAAGCACTATACCCGGTCAGCAGCAAGGTTCTCAAGGTGGCAAAACCAAGGGCTTCACTTAACAAGTCAAATGTTTCATTATGTAAACTCAGGGAAAAATATTTAAATTACATCTAAACAACATATGTATCAACATATGTATCTTAGAAAAACAAGTTCTTTCAGTACCAGTTTTAGATAGCTCAATAAATGCTAATCTTATTAATATTAATAACAAATAAGGCCCCACTGCATCCTTATTTTGTGTTTTTTAGACCTTCTTCTTTTTAAATATTTTTTAGTTGTTGATGGACCTCTATTTTATTTATTTGTATGTGGTGTCAAGAATCAAACCCAGTGCCTCATGCATGCTAGGCAAGCGCTCTGCCACTGAGCCACAACCCCAGCCCCTCTTCTTCTTTTGATAAAGGATCAGATCAAAGATTAAATAGTTGTAATTGGCTCTAATTTCTATTACAAATCATCTTGTGTTTCAATAGATGCTTTCTCCAACTCTTCATGATCTCAGAATTTTGTCTTTGGGTGACACTTATATAATTTGATCTGACAAACAGATGCTTTGGGTAAACAAATCTGGTGGTGAAATTTGTTTTGCCTGTTGGCCCATTGATCTTTGGAATTATAAGCACCTTGGACATAATGAGTATTTCTTATTTTCATATTGACTACCCACATGCATTCAGTATAAATTCATATGCACTGCTATGTGCACAGTATTCAAAAATAAATAAGACACACTGCCAACCAATTCCCATTATATTAATAAACCAACACATACACACATTGTCAGAATGCAGTGGAGTTCATTTTACTTTTAATATTTTAAAAGTACATGCAGGCCTGGGGTTGTGGCTCAGTGGCATAGCACTTGCCTAGCACATGTGAGGTACTGGGTTCTATACTCAGCACCACATAAAAATAAATAAATAAAATTATTATGTCCATCTACAATTAAAACTGTTAAGAATAAAAGTATGTATATATATCTGGGATCACAAAAGTATTATTTTTGCTTCTATGAGTAGGATAAAACTTCACAGAGAAAGAATATCTGAGGTGGGATTAAAAGAAAAGATATGGGAAAGTTTATGCATATATAAAACTGTATATCCCTGGCTTTATAATAAAATTATTTTTCTTCAGTTAACAGCATGGAACCACACAATATCAGATGCTCTCAATGTAATATTAAAAACATCTTTAGATTCTATAATCAGTTCATCACCCTTCTGTAAAGTTTGTAGTCTTTTTAAATGGACAAAATTTTCCATCTTCTTCCACTGTGTCTTCTATTAAATATATTAATAACAGTTTGTTATTGATCAATAAGCATTAAGCTTAATTATTAAGCTCCTTGAGTAATTTACCACTACATTGGGTAGTACCAGGATGCCCATCTACTGGGACAGACACTACCATGGTTGAGAGGGTCAGTCTTCTGTCTTGAGAAGCATTACTTTCCAATTCTGTTGTGTACTGTAACCACTGTATTTTTCTTTTCAGTTGAACTACACCTTTAATATAATTTTAAGAAAAAACCATACTACCTATTATCTATGCTGGCCACCTCCCCAGTTAATTTGGTTAAATGGAATTTATAGAATGGTAGTAATGACTTTCTAAGACACTGTATCATCATCCTGTCTTAATCTCTTATTGGTATTGATGTAGCATGGATCACTGAACAATGTAATCTCCATTTATAGTTGATAGTGACGGTTTCTAGTCAACTGATAGAGACCAGATTTATTCAGAAATCATACCAATTTAAGGTTCTCAAACAACTATGTGGTATGTCCTTTGAACTGTTAATTGAATTTTGAAAAGGAATTTGCTAATTTTCCAACATCTATTATGATGGTCAATCAGATCTAAATTCTTGAGTGGTATCTACCTTACTTATTATTTGCTAGTAAATACTGAAGGATATTTTGAACTTTTTTTTTTACATATTTCAATCAAATAAATCAGGTCATACTTTGACAGCTTTTTATATAGCCTTATTTATTTCCTTTTATAGAGTCTTATTCTGTATCTTCTTCATACAATTAGTTTCCTTTAACTTTCGTGTGTCTGCTTTGCAACAGGCTTAAATAATGACATTTCCCCCACTTTAGACTTTTGTCCCACCAAAAGTTGTGGGCTTTTTCTCTCTAGAAAAAGGAAATCGTATGAACTGAGAACTTTAAACATTCAACACTCAGAAAAATGAGTTCTTCAGGACTTTGCAGGTCCTGAATTCTATTTGTAAAATGACAGGGTGAAAATAACAGGCTGTAGTTGTATGAATTTCATCTGTATTATGTCAGAGAAAAAACACCAAATTCATTCTGAATCAGATCAAAGAGAACAGTCCAAAATTTTTAATAGAGGTGAGAAAGTCAATTGATTGAATTGGGAACTATAATTTAAGTGTTTGGACAATATATATTGAAATGAAAGTTTCTAAAAGATATTAATTTCCTTTCAAGGGCTTTGGCTTGATCCCAGAGGCACTCAAATACTGAACTGTACCCCCAGCCCTTTATATATATTTTTTAGTTGTTGATAGACCTTTATTTTATTTAAATGTGGTGCTGAGAATCGAACCCAGTATCTCACACATGCCAGGTAAGTGCGCTACCGCTGAGCCACAGCCACAGCCCCACCCCCAGCCCTTTTTATGTTGTTTTTGTTTTTGTGGTGCTGGGGATTGACCCCAGGGCATTGTACATGTGAGGCAAGCATGCTATCAACTGAGCTATTTCCCCAACCCCTTTATGTTTTATTTTGAGACAGGGTCTCACTAAGTTGGTTATGGCCTTGCTAAATTGCTGAGACTAACCTGGAACTTGTGATCCTCCAGCCTCAGCCTCCAACTCCCTGGGATATAGGCATGTGCTACCATGCCCGGCTCTTCCAAGGATTTTTGGTATACGATATGGTTATTCTTTTGGGGGGAATTTTTGCCATGTAACACATCATCAGCTGGGACATCTGTGTAGAGTCACATAATCACACTGCTGGTGCAGGGTCCCTTACACAGTCTTCTGTCCCCTGCACAGGCAGGAGGTTATGACAACTATGGAACCTGTGATTCTGCCATGAGTACAAAGGAAACAGACTTTTCTGTCAATGAATTAGCCTCTTTTTCTAGGATTATTTCTCTGCATACTATTCAGGAACCAATTGAGCACATCATCAATTTGAACCCAAATCTACCAGTGAATTATTTGAAATAAAGAGAATCAGTAAAGGAGTAACCACATTGCACCCTGTACCCTGAGCCCTGCACCCAGGAAATGCATCCATGTTCTTGTGATTATTATCCTGTTGAATAGAGTTACTTCTAACCTAATGCAACTACTAGGAAATTTTGTTTTCTTCCTAAGCAAACCTATAACCAAAGATTGCTTTAATTGTCTTATAAACAACAAAAGTATTAATTTCTAAAAGAAAAGGTATTGATATTGAGTGATGATTGTCTTATAGCCATAGCTTCTTCCTTGCCTCTCAGTAAATGCCAGATCCATCTCAAGAGCCTGTTGTTTTCAGATGTTTGGCTAATGTTCAACAGATTTATACTAAATCCCTTACTAATAAAACCTAGCTTTTGTTGAGCAATTAATATGCATTATCCCAAATTCATGTGTAAAATATCATTTAATTCTTGCTTCAACTCTGCAAGGTAGGTACTGTTAATAGTCCATCTTAAAGATAAGTTACAAAATGGCTAAGTGACAGCTTGAGGTTACACAATCAATAAATAGTAAAGAGTGTATTAAAAGCTAGATTTTCTGAGAGATGACTGCCATTCAACAAGAAAAAAAGTCTTACAAAGAAAACAGGAAATGAAAGTGCTTCTTGTTTGCCATATAAAGACTATAAGGGAATTTTTTCTAAAAGATTATTTTAGAAAGCAAGAGATGCATCAGAAAATTATATATACTAAATTTGGGTCCCTCAGGCACTGACCTTTATTACTAAGATTTGATTTGGAAGCCAACTTTTATAGCTCGGTTAAAAACTGCTAAACCCAGACACTTATATAATAGAAATACTGACATGACCTTAATTCCAGAGGTGCAAAGGGTATAATTGAATTTAAGAACAATGTAGCTCATCCATTAAGTCATTAAGTAGATTGTAATAATCTGACACATTTGGTAAGCACTACATGAAAGTGGTTAACAATGCTATGCAAATAAAATGAGCTTACACTATTAGCTACTGTATTCTAAGTTGTGTTTGCCAAATACAACATTAAAATTACAATACAGTCATTTAGAAAATGTTATGGCAATATATTTTAAATGTTCCTGAACATGATACCAACATAGAAAAGGGGGATGCTGGAATCTACAGGAATTGCCAAGTGCCCATACACAATTCAGATAGGTTTTTATTTACAGTTTTATAATTAAACCTAATCAAAAATATATTTTTTTGACCCAAACTTCTGGAATCGCCCAAATGATGTGGTGTATCTGATTTAAGAGTATATATAAAGATGCCAACTACAATCCAAAATTGAAACACTCTTCCACACAGATGCATAGTTGGCACTGATGAGGGGGGAAAAAAGCATCCAGATGTTTGCCATTATACAACCAAATGCCTAAATCCAAGCAAAATCATGACTTAAAGAGTTAGGAAATTTAATCAATGTAGTCATCATAGGCTCAGTCTTAGATCAAGCAAAATAAAACAAAGTCAAAACTCCTCTCTTCTTTTTCCAGGGCAGAACTGAAGACCTGGATTTTCTATTTGTATTGTCTCAATTCATTAGCTCTTACTGCTTATAGGATCAGTAATGAAGTATACTAATCATTTCAGTGCAAAAGAGAAGCCAGTAGTGCAAAACACCTCAGCCCTCAAAATTCGAACAATTATTCTGTTCAGGTTTTTTGCTTGTTTTATTTCTTCATGCAAATGCTAATATAGCAAGTCAGAGTTAATAAATAAATAAGAATATATCTAATAGATTTTCCAGTTAAGTGTTGGTTATAATAATTGCAAATACATTCAAGTGTTTTAATTTAGGTTTATATAGAGACAGCAAGCCACACATATGAATATGTACATATATAAAAAGACATATAACACACTGACCTAAGAATCAAAAAGGTCAAAAATCTTTGCATAATGAAATAAATTGGGAAAGATCAAGAGTTTAAATGAATGGTTGGAATTCACTCCCCACACTCCCATAAACTGTGTCTATATATTTCCTCCAACCAAGATGTGAATCAGGTTTCCTGTTGCTTGTGTTGGCTGCTGGAGTACAGTGGACATGATGGAACATTGTTCTTAGCCGAGGCCTCAAGAGGTGTTCTGAGACAGGTGCTCCTTTGAGAACAGCTATGGGCCAGCAGCTAGAGAAGGAGAGATTATGTGAAAGAGAGCCAATTGTCCCAGCTGGGGCAGTCCTAGACCAACCAGCTCCTAGCCAACCCACCAGCGGATGGCAGCAAGCTCAGCTCAGAACAGCTGAGAATGGCACAGACCAAAGAACTCACCTGGGTGATTTGTAGGCTTACAAGAAATGGTAGTTTTAAACAAGTGAGTTTGGGGGCAATTTCTTATGCAGCAATAGAATATTGATAAAAATTAGTGTCGGGCAATATTTTATAGTAAAATATCATAAACATCATGGCTACCTCTAAATATTAGAGATACTTGTTCTGAAAGTAAGACAGATATGATTAACCTTATTTTCAAGATGAGAAAATTAAAACACCAAAATATTTTAAAACACACATCTAGCTATTGGTAAGGATGTACTTAGAGTAGAATCCAGTTCTCATTACTCTAAATCCAAACCAATTTCCAATTATCTTCATGATTTTAACTGATTTTACCATGAATTTGACTTAAAGAATTAAAAATATCAGCATCCTATGCCCAGTGAGAGAGCTGCAATGGCAAGTCCTATCCCACCATTAAGAAAACCAGGGCATCTCTGCCTCCAATAAATCCTCTAAAATAAAAAAGAGAGAAGATCCCAAAACACCTTACATAATTTAATATTAATTGTTGCTTTGTTGTTGCTGTGTTTGTTGTTGAATGTCTTGGGCTTCTACAGTATTTGCCTTCATTAAGGAAAGAGCAGAGAGAAACTTCTCTCTCACTTTGGTGTCAGACTTCTTTATAAACCAATTAAATTAAAGATTCAGAATGTACAAATCTTTACACTGAGATAACCACTGAACAATCAATGGTAATTTAAAAAATCAATTGTTCTTCTGTCGTAATTAAATTTGTCCACTTAGACATAATTGATATTGTTCACAACTAATTATCCAAGTAAGGGCTCTGAGGGACTTTTAGAGACTAAAGGAATTGAGCCAAAGATTCTTCCTAATTTGAAATTGGACTGAATGCCATGTTTTCTCAAAAACTGATTAAGTCCTCCCTAGAAACTCAGTATTGAACAAATTCAAATACAGTCAGGAAATCAGTATTTCATTAGGGACTGTTTAGCACAGTACCTAGTATTGTCTGTGTGACCATAAGTGAATCATTGAACTTCTATGTTCCAGTCCTCTCCTCCTAAAACAGAGACAATAGCTGTATCTACCTCACAGAGTTGTAATAAGCACTAAAATAACGTTACTAAAGCATTTAGAACATTGTCTAGTCCATAATACACCCTGTATTATTATTATTACTACTACTACTATTATTACTATTATTGGTGGCTGTTGGTGTCACTTGGTACTATTTTCAGAAAGAATAAAATACTCACCAATCACAAGTTCCATTGCTTTATTCTCAATTACATCTAATTCCTATCAGCACTATTATATTCAAAGGTTACCATGCCCTTTCTCACAGTATAAGATTCTTTTGTTCTTCTGAGGGGGAAAAAAAGATGGCTAAAATAGGAAAATAGGAAGCTCATATTTGCTGTGTGGCTTATCTGGTCATAAGTGATTAAACCATAAGCAATTCATTTCTCAGCACCAAAGGGGAGGAATAATAATAAAATAAAACACAGGATCATCTTATCACTGATGCTTAGCTTTTGTATATTCACTTAAAAAGGTGGCAGAGCAATTTACAGCAGCCCTCAGGCAGCCTAAATGACATGTTAGGAAGTTATATGGATATGCTATTACCTATTTATTCTGATATTCAATGCAAAAATGTCAGAGAGATCCCTATTTAAGTACACTAAATTACTGACTCCTGGGGCTGAAAAGTATACCGAGAAGCTATTAGCTATTGAACCCAGACCCCAGATAAGAATCTATGGCCCATATAGACACAAACCTTTCCA
This sequence comes from Ictidomys tridecemlineatus, assembly GCF_052094955.1. Classification (NCBI taxonomy): domain Eukaryota; kingdom Metazoa; phylum Chordata; class Mammalia; order Rodentia; family Sciuridae; genus Ictidomys; species Ictidomys tridecemlineatus. Next base: position 44,314,868 of record NC_135481.1, read on the forward strand.
AATTCTGGAGAAAAGCTATTAAACCATCTTCTGCATTAAGCTCTTCACTCTTCCAAGAAATTCTTTCTAAGGTATTCTGGCTTCCGTGTAAGTACATATGCATTTTCTCTATCTTTTGATGAGATGAAAACAGTGGCTGAGACTTCTGACTCATGAGGCATTTCCTTGAATTATCCCCTTCATCCCAGACATATGTTTTCCAGTGCCAACAGGACATTTTTGTCTTAATATCATCCACTTATTCCATAACTGTCTCCCCTATAAGGTTAAATGAATAATATCCTATTCTCTCTAATTCTAAAAAACAAAAATCCTCACAAGAGTTGCAGTACAGATATGCTATCTCCAACCTTCTAAAATACCCAGTAGTCAAATAAGGATTAAGGAAAAGGAATAACCCAAAGGATAGACTTGGTGAGTTAAGCCATCCAGCCAAGAATCAAAGTTGAGGTAGAAGATCACCCACAGTTCGTAACACTACAGCTCATAACATATTGTAGTACCTAAGTGTCCTGCAGGGATGCAGACCCAGGAAACAGATTCAGGGTCCTGGCAGGTAGAAGAAGATGTAAGATGCAGTTAGGATAGTAGACATGCTTTATTCAGTGGTGATAATGGCCTCCAGCTTCAGATTTAGCTCCCAGCCAGTTCCATTTCAGTCTCTTATTAGCCCGCTATTCCCTGAGTCTTTTCCATAGAACTTTTTTATATGCAGGCCAAGCAAAAAAGGCATACCGCCAATAGGTTACAAAAGGGGCTGCATGCTCACTAGTTAATGTTTATGATCTTGAATATATGCAATGAATCAGTGTTTCTGACCTTGACTACATAATAGAGTCCATTCCCAGCCCCTGGCTACACACTAAAAACAAAACATTGCCCGCTGGAAGCCTCAGTGAAGGAGCCTAAGTATAGCCATTTGGGGCCTACCTCAACCCTAAATAAATGTGGAATTAAAAACAAGTAGATGATGAACTGGGGATTTAGCAGGTAGGTGTATGAATGAGATAAACAACAAATTCTTGAGTTTCTAAACCTATATCTTACGGGATTTGGGCATAAGACAATTAGAAACAACCTAATGTGTCATGCAAGAAGCTACATTTGGATTCCTATTGGTATTAGGAATCTCAGACTGAGTGCAGTACTACCTTTATTTCTTCCTAATGTCATAAAAATTTGTATTTATTAATACACATTCTGCTAAAAAATGAAAAAGGAGCCAGTGTCAGACCAGAAAGTTGAAGGAAAAGGGTAAGACTCACGGAGAAGGCGCGGGTAGGTCAATAAAGGAATGGTTAACAATTTTAATTAAAGGATGGGTTTTGCAGATGTTTGTCATTAATGTTTTTATAGTTGAATAACAACGATGATTTTTCACGTCATTAGTCATGATTAAATTCCATGTAAAAATAATGACATACGTTCTTATTAAGTATACTTTTTGTTTTAGGTTTTGTGGGGTTTTCCTCAAAGCCGTCTCCTGTTTATGGAGGGTTAGGATTGATTGTTACTGGGGGAATTGGGTGTGGGGTTGTACTATATTTTGGAGGGTCTTTTTTAGGTTTAATATTATTTTTAATTAGGAGGTATATTAGTGGTGTTTGGTTATACTACAGTTATAGCAACGGAAGAATATCCTGAGGCGTGAGGATCAAATATAGTGATTTGAGGGGTTTTACTATTAGGATTTTTAACGGAGTTCTTAATTGTTATATTTATAGTTCTGTATGATGAAGTAGAGGTTGTAATCCAGTTTAAGGACTCAGAAAACTGAATGATGTTTGAAGGGGATGAATTAGGGTTAATTCATGAGGATTCAATGGGGTGGCAGCTATATATAGTTATGGAAGTTGATTAATGGTTGTGGCTGGTTGATGGTTGTTTGTTAGTATTTTCATTGTGATTGAAATTACACGTGGAAATAGAGTACGGTTACGATCGCTAGAAGTGTTGAGGTTAGGAATGATAGAAAATATAGTTTGATGAGGCCTTTTTGGTTTGAGGTTTTAATAGAGGCTGTAGAATGGAGGTTAGCAGTAAGTTTGGGGATAGCTTTTTCTAATCAAACTAGGTCTAGTACGGTTGATGAGAGTTTTTGACTTATGATGAGTTTGAGGTAGGGGTTTGAACGGTGGATAACAGTAGGGAAATAACCTAGTAGGTTTGAAAATTTTGATGCGTTTGAGTACATTTTAGTTTTAAGGTAGAGAATTATTGAGTTTAGTTCTATGGCGATTATAAATCCTAAAATGGTTACTAATAGTGCTATAAATTTTAGATATATGGGTATGGTTAGTACTGGAACATTTATAGGTGGGATGTTATATGAAATAATGAATCCTGCAAAGATACTGCCGATTAGAAGGTATTTAATTGAATTAAGTAGTTGAGGGTTGTTTTCATTGATGGAAGTTAATGTAGAGAATCAAGGCTGTCCTATTAGAGTATAGAAGATAATTGGTGCGCTATAGACCGCAGTTAGGGAAGTGGCAAGAAGTGTAGGGGAATCTGTAGCCCAAATCACCATAAGGTAAGAAAAGTCCTTAACCAGGAATTCCTGGCAAAGGCCAAGTTTGGACTTCAAGATTGAACCATAAAATACTAGTCACAACTGTTAATTTTAAAACTTCGTTCTGAACAACAGGGCAGGTTGACCTTCCTTGTTCTCTTTCTCAATTTTTATGGAGAAAACAACATATAAAGCTACCATCTGTTTTTGTCTCAAAACACTAGCCCTTGAAGATAGATTTCTAATTTTCTTTTTTTAAAATTATTTTTTAGTTATAGTTGGACACAATACCTTTATTTTATTTATTTTTATATGGTGGTGAGGATCGAACCCAGGGTCTCACACGTGCTAGGCGAGTGCTGTACCACTGAGCCACATCCCCAGCCCCAGATTTCTAATTTTCAAAAAGTAGAAAGTTAACTGTTACAGTTTTTGGGACAGAGGTATCCCCAAAAGCTCACATATGAGACAATGCAAAAAGGTTCAGAGGAAAAATGATTGGGTTGTGAGTATCTTAACCCAATCAGTGATTTGATTCCTTGAAAGGGATTAACTGAGTGGTAACTGAAGTGGTGGGGTGTGGCTGGAGGAGGTGGGAATTAGGGGCATGAATTTGGTGTATATATTTGTATCTGGCAAGTGAAGATCTCTCTCTCTCTCTCTCTCTCTCTCTCTCTCTCTCTGCTTTCTGATCCTAGGTGAGCTGCTTCCCGTCATCACACTCTTCTGCCATGATGTTCTGCCTCACCTCAAGCCCTGAGGGATAGAGCCGGCCTCTGAAACCATAAGCCTCCAAATAAATTTTTTCTCCTCTACACTTGTTCTGGTCAGATCTTTAAGTCACAGCAACAAAAAAGCTGACATAAAACATTAGCTCAAGTAACAAAAAGTATTCTTTGAGATTCTAATTTGGTGGTGATATCACAAGCATACACATGGGATAAAATTGCGTGGAGCCAGGCACATACATATAGGTGTGTGCATATCTGGTGAGATCTGAATAAGCTCTAGGGATGGTACTGATGTCAGCTTCTTAATTTTGATACTGCACAATAATGTGTAAGGTGTCAACACTGGTGGAGTCTCAAAACAGGGTGCATTTCTTTGCATCCTTCTGTGAATCTATAATGATCTTGGAATAAAATAAGAAAAAAATCTAATTATTATGATCAGAGAAAATCGACAGATCATGAAATCTGTTAAACGAGCAGGCTGCTATGGAAAAAGAGTAATTAGAGAACAATAGCATAGAGTGTTGGGAAATCAGAAATATCATTTTTGAAATTTAATAATTTAATGAGTAGTAAAAATAGCTAACACCCCAAATAAAAATGAACTAGAAAGCCATGAAATGACAATATGAATAATAAACTAGACAGTACGAAAGATTAAGTTGGTAATCAAGAACATAAATCCAAAAAAATATTCTCAGTTACATAAAGGAGAAAGCCCAAGAAATACAAAATATGAGAAAAAACTGAAAGACAATCAAATTGGGGGAAGAATCTAGGAATTTCAACATCTTTCAGCCCAGAGACAATAGAGAGGAAATAGTAGAAGACAAAAGAAGAGGAGAGGAAGGAGAAGGGAAGGAGGGGAAAAAATATCTGAGCTCAAGAAAAAGGGGATTCTTTAGGATAAAAAGACCTAGTGAAATAATTAGATGAACATAAGGAAAAAAGAAAATTGAATCCACTTCTCACACAGAGATAAGAATACAAATTGATCAGAGATTTAAATGTAAAAAATGAAACCATATAAGTCCTAGATCAGAGTATGGTTAAGTTCCTCTATAACCAAGGGAATAAGAAAAACAAACTCTTTAGTGTAATTCAAAATCCAAAAGCAAGGGGCTGGGATTATGGCTCAGTGGTAAAGTGCTCGCCTAGCATGCATGAGCCACTAGTTCAATCCTCAGCACCATAAAAATATAAAATAAAGATATTGTGTCCACCTAAAAATAAATATTTAAAAAATCCAAAAGCAAGAAAAGATTGATGAACTGATTACATGCAAATTTAAGATAATGAGTTTATTTTTCTTGTTTTGCTTTTCAGTTTGGTCATGGAAAATAATCTGTCACTTATATCACAAAGGGTTAAATTTTACACATTATTTTTCTCAAGTTTACAATCCCTAATATATAAAGAACTTTTAAAAATATTCTTGACAAGATACAGATTAACTATTATGTTAAAAAAAATAAAAAGGACTAGCAATGAGCAGACATTTCACAGGAAATAAAATGCAAATTGCTTTCAACCATTTACAGGATGTTCAGCTTCACTCACTATAAAACAAATGCCAATTAAAACCACAATGAAATACCATTTCTTACTTCAGCTTTTGGCAAAAATCCAAATGTTTGACATGTTTTTGAGTAATTATGGAAAAACACATATATTGTTGATTGGAACACAAAATGGTACAGTCCCTATGGAAAGGAATTTGGCAATATCTAGCAAAAATACATATTCATTTATATTTTGACTGAGCAATATCATTTCTCTGAATCCAGCACAAATATACATTCTCAAAAATATTAAAAATCAAGTTATGTGGCTATTCATTACACCATTATTTGTAATAGCAAAGACTAGAAACAATCCCAATGTCCACTAGTTGACTGATTAAGTAATGGAAATTTCCACACAATGGAGTACTATGCACCTGAAAAAGCAATGGGAACTTTCTCTAAGCATTGTTATAGAAAGATCTCTAGGCCACAATATTAAATTTAAAAAAAAAACTAAAGTAAGTAAATATGCTTCTATTTATTAAAGAAGAAAGGAAAGTGCAGGTAGATATCTCTGTATTTGCTTAACTAAAAACAAAAATAAAAAATACAAGTATGAAACATAAATAAATGCTTATTTTTAGAGAAAAGGATAAACGAACTGGAACAGAAGCTAGATTTCTCTGTATATACCTTGTTTCATAGCTTTGTCTTTGGAACATGGAGATATTTTACTCAGTAATACAATACATTCATATAAAAAATGTAAAAGGAAAATTTGACACACAAAAACAGAAGAGAAGATATGATCTGATATATATCAAGCTGGTGGCCTAACCATACAGACAAAAAAAGTATTTCAAATGACTTTAAGACATCATAATTTCACTGTACATTACCAGGGAAATATGACCTATGATAGGAGCAAAATCCTGCCAAAGTTCTAAACCTTTCTCAGTGATCTTACTGTTAGTATTATTATTTAAGAACTATTCCACACAGAAAAGGACAAAGAGCAAGCAAGAAATTATACTACCTTCCAAAGAGCCAAGACTTCCAGAGAATGATACTGACATAAAAACAAAAAAATTTAGTAAACGCTTGTAATCCTAAATTTGAGCTTTAAATTCCAGGGAAGAATTCATTATATATTGCCCTTTTTAGGAATGTATATATTTTCTAATTCTCTCTGCTGAAAAGGCTGAGTAATAGCTAACTACCCAATAGCAGCAAGCATCCCTCACAATCAGGTTTTGGCCTCTAAATGTGATTCCTCCCTTAATGGAGCCAGGATTCCTTGAAGAAATGGTGATTTATAGGTCTGAGACAAGAATTGTACTAGTTGTACTTGTACATTTTGCTATTAAGAAAATAAAGATATCAAAGACTACTGGGGTCATGTCAAAGGGTCAAGAGACAACTGAGGAGGTTTCGTTTAGCTAAAGAAGGAAATCAATAAGAATCTTAACTGCAATAGATTGCAAATACATCAAATGGGCTAAAACCTAAAAGTATTCAGTACTTAAAAAAAACAAATATCATTGGTATGGAGCATGCTAAGAAACCATGTTAAGCTGACAAAAGATAGATTAATAGCAGAAAGTCATATGGATTTTATTTGATATTAATGTTTTATTATTTAGGTATACACATTGGTCACATGCAAAAGAACATAAGATCCCAAAGAAACTGTTGGAACTGAATGCTTATATACCATATTAACAAAGTAGGGCAAATTTGGGGAGAAGAGACAAAACAAAGAGGAAAAGTTGGGTTTCCTAGGGGCAATAAATTGTGGGAAAGTAGATTTATGGGAAAATTAATGGAAGATAGGGTTATTTAAGTAAGATTTGTTCACGTAGGTTTAAGTTGGTGCTATCTCCAGTATCCTCTTTCTTTTTTTATTCTAATTTGTTATCTATGACAGCAGAAAACATTACAATTCATATTACACACATAGAGCACAATTTTTCATATCTCTGGCTATATACAAAGTATATTCACACCATTTGTGTCTTTATACATGTACTTAGGGTAATGATGTCCATCTCATTCCACCATCTTTTCTGGTGTGAGGGAGGGGAGGGGACACCTTCACAAAGGAAAACATATCACCTGCTTTCAGACAGAAAGAGGGAAAGAAGGAAGATTTCCTAATGCCTACTGCTTCTCAATTGCCTTTAGCCCCAAATCACCCCATGCTAGTGTGGCATAGTTTTTTAATTTATTTTTTTATTCTAATTTGTTATACATGACAGCAGAATGTATTTCAATTCATAGTACATATATAGAGCACAGTGTTTTTATGTCTCTGGTTGTACGCAAAGTAGAGTCACACTGTTCGTGTCTTCATACATGTCCCTGGGGTAATGATGTCCATCTCATTCCACCATCTTTCCTAGCCCCATGCCCCCTCTCCTTCCTCCCCTTTGCCCTATCTAAAGCATTCCTCCCATGCTCCCCCCACCCCCACTATGGATCAGCATCCACATATCAGAGAAAACATTCGGCCTTTGGTTTTTTGGGATTGGATTACTTCACTTAGCATAATATTCTCCAACTCCATTCATTTACCTGCAAATGCCATGATTTTATTCTATTTTAATGCTGAGTAATACTCCATTGTGTATGTATACTACATTTTCTTTATCCATTCATCTATTGAGGGACACCTACGTTGGTTCCATAGTCTAACCATTGTGAATTGAGCTGCTATAAACATTGATGTGGCCTCGTCACTATAGAATGCTGGTTTTAAGTCCTTTGGGTATGAACTGAGGAATTGCATACCTGGGCCAAATCGTGGTTCCATTCCAAGTTTTCCAAGGAACCTTCATACTGCTTTCCATATTGGTTGTACCAATTTGCGGTCCCACCAGCAATGTGCCTTTTTCCCCACATCCTTGCCAACACTTATTGTTGCTTGTGTTCTAAATAGCTGCCATTCTGACTGGAGTGATATAAAATGTTAAAGTAGTTTTGATTTGCATTTCTCTAATTGCTAGTGATGAACATTTTTTCATATATTTGTTGATTGATTGCGTATCTTCTTCTGAGAAGAGCCTGTTCAATTCCTTAGTCCATTTATTGATTGGGTTATTTATCTTTTTGGTATTTATATTTCTTGAGTTCTTCATTTATCCTAGAGATTAGTGCTGTATCTCTAAAGTGCTCTTCCTTTTGCATCTCTAGCAAGCAATCTCCATCTCATAGTCTATTCCTCAGGGAACTGACTTAAGATACTATGATACTCGTGTGTGGTCAAGTAGTAGATGAGAAAAAGTTCTCTCAGGAATACACAGAAAAAAAAGGAGAACAAAATAAGAGTAGCATCATTTTCAAATTTCTAATTATATTTGGAATCTGTAGACAATGACCATCAATGTTTGCTAATATCACGTGCATGTGGTAAAAATTTGCTCCCATTCTGTAGGCTCTCTCTTCACCTCACTGATTGTTTCTTTTATTAAGAAGCTTTTCAGTTTGCAGTGTGGCATATTTTGAAGTGGTGTATTAAGATTTCCTTCAGAATCAATTTAAGTTTCTTAACAAATATAAGAGAGAAAAAGAATGGAGCGTCTAATCTGCCCTTTTGTATTTGATACAGTGCACCACTCAGATCAACCCCCTCAGAACTGAGATGTTCATCCAGCCAATGGGGGTGTTCCCTACCAACCCTTCTCAACTAAGCACTCCACCCCATGAATGTCCCTGAGTGAAGGGAGCTGTCTGTATATTTATTTGTTTATTTATTTATTTATTTATTTATTTTTAGTGAGATACTGGGGAGTGAACTCAGGGGCACTCGACCACTGAGCCATATCCCTAGTTCTATTTTGTATTTTATTGGAGACAGGGTCTCACAGAGTTGCTTAGCACCTCACTAAGTTGCTGAGCCTGGCTTTGAACTCACAATCCTCTTGCCTCCACCTCCTGGGCTGCTGGGAATACCGGTGTTCGCCACAGCACCCGACCCTTTTTTTTTCCCAGTTGTTGATGGACCTTTATTTTATTAATCTATTTATATGCAGTGCTAAGAATCAAACCCAGTGCCTCACATGTGCTAGACAAGTGCTCTACAACTAAGACACAACCCCAACCCTAAGGGAGCTGTGTTAACACAAATTATATCCTCAGCCCAGGGCAGCCCACTATGGTTAGTCAGATTAGTCAGTGTACAAGGGGGAAAGGGGATATACAGGTGGGGATACAAGGTCTGACCTCAACCTTGAAGGGCTATCCAAACTTCAAAGCTCCCTACAGAATATGCTGAGTTCTCCTTTGCAATTCCATCACAGTTCAACTTCTCCCTCACCTTGTCCCTACCCTCCTCACTGTCTGGAAAGTGCTCTTCCTTTTGCATCTCTAGCAAGTAATCTCCATCTCATAGTCTATTCCTCAGGGAACTGACTTAAGATACTATGATACTCGTGTGTGGTCAAGTAGTAGATGAGAAAGAGTTCTCTCAGGAATACACAGGAAAAAAAGAAGAACGAAATAAGAATAGCATCATTTTCAAATTCCTAATTATATTTGGAATCTGTAGACAATGACCATCAATGTTTGCTAATATCACAAAAAGAGAGACAACCGACTATTGTGGGCCTCCTGGTGGATGCATATATCACTCACTGCCTATGAGATATTCTTGTAAAACATTTTAATCTGCTTCAGAAAAAAATTACCTAATTCAACTAAGAAATACAAGAAATACAGACATGGAGGTGATATAAGCAGAAAAATCAAGTATGTAGGAGACTTGACTGGACAACCAAATTTCTTTAACAAATATTTTGCAAGGAAATAGAGAAAGAGTGATCAGGGAGGGAAGAAGGGTGAGCGACAGAGAGACAGAGACCAAGCGACAAAATACAAAAAAAGAATCTTATTTTGTTTTTGATTTTTAAAAAGGCACTATGAAAAATTATGAAAGAGTCAAAGAATTTTCAACTCTCATTAGATATTTGATAATATTAAAGAAATGTCATTAATTTTATTAGTGTGCTTATGGTATTGTGCATACTTTTTAAAGACCTTTAACTTTTTAGGAAAACATACGGAGATATTCACAAATAAAATGATTTCATGTCTGGGATTTGCTCTAAAATAATCAAGGTGGCAGTGAGAAAGAGGACTAAGTATAAGAAAGATAATCAAGTTGGCCCAGAGGCAATCAATGTCTAAACTGGATGATAATACATGAAGTTTTGTGATAATATTCCTTCTACTGTTACATAACATTTGAAAATTTCAATAAAGAACAAAATAGAATACAAACCATTCTAT